>NC_086225.1:45733732-47057469 GCF_035770615.1 Melospiza melodia melodia | reverse complement strand
TTCTTAAAAATCCTCTAACCTTATGGATTCCAACATTTCCCCCTCTCTGTTTGACCCAGAAGCTTTCATTTTCTTGTCGCTTGCTATTTGCGTTTCATAGCTCTATTGCAAAATTTCTGCTTATTATCTGCTGAAGACCTATTTTCACTAAACTGAAGCATTGCTATATTACGGCACAGCAACTTAATGCTGTGAAGACCCAATCCCTGAAAGAGAGATATGAATCACGTTTGGCAACAGTCACAAGGCATCGTTCAAAAAACTCTGGTCGATTCCAAGGCCTTAATTCAAAACCTTCGTTCATGTCAATACCCTCATCTACTGCTTTCGTGAGATTTCGTACACTCTCTGTGCTTCTACTTCCTAGTTCTCCTGCTTGAATGACAAAAACTTCTCGGGCTGTTTTGTTCATCATTCGCCGAAGACAACAGAGTATACAAGGTGCCACTATCAATATCAGTATTAGAACACCTAATATGTAAAGACCTATCTTGCAAAGTTGCCTTAGCCAAGGTGCAAAACTCCAATTTTGAAACAAATCATCCAACCAGGAACCTCCATCTTCTTTAATTTGGGCTGTCAGATCCTTTAATTTTTGAATGCTTTTGTGAATGGATTCAGAACGATCAGACAAATTCATACAACACAATCCTTCAAATTCCTCACAACCATGTCCTTGTGCCAGTAAAAGAAAATCAATGGCTGCTCTGTTTTGAAGAGTAGCATGTCTAATACTATCAACATCGGTCAACATATCACTGATTGCGGAGGATGTGGCATTAGCTTGTTTGCTCAGCCAACATCCAACTCGATCTAATTGTCTCAATGCCACAGCTGAAGCCAATTGGGGTAGAAATATACCTGCTGAAAGCCTTCTGGCGGCATTCCAAGGCATAAAATCACTCTGACAGTTCTCATCATAATGAGGAACAGCTCTTGTTTTCCTTTGTTTCTTTTTCATCACTGCTTTGGCAGTGGGGGCAATTATGGTAAGCATACCAATGCTACAAGGGCCACCTTCAAGGTGGGCTGGAATGCCTTGCCAACCTCTGTCTCCGCAAATGATCCAATACCCTTTTGGCAATTGCCGTGGATATTGGTCCGTCTCCAGAAACACATCCCAACTGTTTGAAACATTTGCTGCCCTGAGAAGTTTTTTCGAACAAATGTTCCAATTGAAGGAAGGACTGTTTCCATTGTCAATTCCACCTGGTTTACCATTGGATTCTTTTCTGACCAAAGGAAACTCTTTCACTGGCACACCAACCAAACAGGTTGAGAAAGGCTTTTCTGGTTCCGAATTAGACAGACATATAGTATCCGATCCGGCAGCCTTGGCTAAGGTCACCCAAACACTCGTTTTCGGTTGATCCACAGGCAAATCTGCACGACAAAAAACAATTAAAATCAAGCAAAACAAGTATACCATTTGATTCTGCCCCATCTCTTTCAAGAACTAAGTTTTGGCAGAATTCTTTCTAAACAAAAACAATAACCTAAATTTTCAGCCAAAAATTTGCTTCGTTAAACCAACATTCAGCATTCAATTCGTATACTCATAAATAACATTGGCACAAAATCAGAGTTCATGGGTTCCACCGATGCACAAAGAACGTCAGGCACAAGAGGCGTCAGGCGAGACCCGGGATCCTTCCATTCGGTCCACGTCTGCGTACTCGCTTCCTCAGTTCTAGGCTCGACAACAGGTTCTGAAGTGCGATACGGTTTGACGTTTTTGGCAGGAACCCACTTAATTCTTCCAGCACCTGTGGAAATAGAAGCATACCCTTTGCCCCACGTTATTAATTGAAACGGGCCTTCCATCTGTCCAGAGTCAGGGTTTCTAATTAGAAGAGGAGGATGTTCTTTCAGTTTTGCCTGTGTGCTATTTGAAAAGTGTCTAAAGATTGGTGGATCTGGTTCTGTACTTGAACTATTTAGAAAATTAAAACCATACAAAGCCTTACTCAGTCTCATCTGTGGGGTGATTTCCGTTCCCCCTCTCTGTTGATCTAATATGCGTTTTAAGGTTTGATGTGTTCTTTCAATGATTGCTTGGCTTGTGGGAGAGTGGGGAATACCAAAAATGTGTCGAACACCCCATTCATTTAAAAATGTGGCCAATTTTTGAGATATGTATGCGGGACCATTGTCAGTTTTTACTTCTTGGGGTATACCCAATGAAGCAAAAGCTTGCAGGAAATGATGACAGGCATGGCTGCCAGTTTCACCTGTGTGAAGGGAAGCAAAAACTGCACCAGAGAACGTGTCTATGGAAACATGAATATTTTTAAATTTACCAAAAGAAGGCTATTTAGTAACACCTGTTTGCCACAACTGTAGGCTTTGTAAGCCTCGGGGGTTGATTGCTCCTGTAGAAACAGGAGGTTGTACCAATTGACAGTCAGGGCAAGTATGAATGATAGCTTTAGCTTGACTTTTAGTGATTTGGAACATTCGCATGAGTGCTTGTGCATTTTGGTGGAAAAAGGCATGACTCAATTTTGCTTGTTTAAAACTATTTGGCAATGTGTTAGAAATGACCATTGTCAGCTTGTCCGCTCTTGCATTTCCTTCCACTAAAAATCCAGGAAGTGAAGAATGCGCCCTAATGTGAGAAACAAAATATGGATTAGTTCTATATTGCAAAGTTATAAAAAGACATGAAAGCCAACGATGTAAAGTTTCATTACTAACATCCTTTAAAATGGAACCTTCTATTCTCCTGACTACATTAGCAACATAAGCAGAATCTGTGACCAAACTAAAAGGCTGAGGAAACAGCTGAAAAGCTCAAACTACTGCAGAAGGCTCAATAATTTGAGGGGATCCCTCTACTGTTTGAATATCAGATTCTCAAACATCAGTCTTTTGATTAAACCAAGTCACAACGGACTTGTGGCTTTTACCAGAGCCATCAGTGAAGAGAGTCACAGCATGTAAAGGTTCTTCACTTAATTTAGGTTTTTCTCTGAAACTCAATTTTGCTTGCAGTAGTTTGTGAGCTGGATAGTGTATGGAACAAACACCTGGAAAACCTAAGAATGCATATTGTAAATCATCAGAATTTTGCATTGCCCAATTGAAATAATCATTTTTCAATGGCAAATAGATAACTGAACATTCTTGACCTGCCAAAGTTAACAATCTGGTTCTAGCCCTAATTATAATGTATGCAATCATTTCTAAAACTGAGCAAATGGTCTTTGAAAACCTGTAGGGAGGAAAAACCCATTCCATTATTAACAAAGGATCTTGTTCTGTGGCATCCCACTGGAAAATGAGACCACAAAGCTGCATCTTCTCTCCTAAGATTGCAAGAAAGAAAGGATTTTCAGGAACGCAGCGATGAGCTTGTCTTTTTTGAAGAGCTTCTGTGACTTTGTCGAGAGCAGCACGAGCTTCAGGGGTTAAAGTTCTTGGCGAAGTGATGTCGCAACTTCCTCTCAGCAAATGGAAGAGCGGACTCAGTTCATCATTGGTGATTCCCAGCATCGGTCTGACCCAGTTGATTTCTCCTAGAAGTTGTTGTAACTCTTGTAGGTTGTTGACTCTGGTTCGGATCTGAATTTTCTGTGGTATTATTGTCGTCTTCCATCGTCTTCCATCATCTTCCATCCCAGGTACTTCTAAGGTGAAGCTTGTTGAATTTTCGTTGCAGAGATTTCAAGTCCAGCTTTTTGAATTTCAGCAACAACACAGTCGCGAGTTTCTTCCATCTCTTCCTTTCAAAGGACTCCACCCTTAAAGCCAATTTTTCTTTCTCTGTATCTATAGATTGACAAACACCAGAACAACCATGTTTTTGCTTAAGTGAAAAAGAGTTCCCCGGAACCACAATTTCCCGAGTGGAAGCAGCCACCTCAGCCTCCACCCCAGGCCCAACAGAATCCAATTCAGGTTTCAGTGTCCCTGCACAAACAATTTTAGGAAGTACAGTCACTTTTTCATTTCCATCTTTTACAGACTTTGTTCCATCCCCCTTACAAGAGTCACATATTTTACATTAACAGAACAACGCGAAGAAAAGTCCAAAAGAGTCTCATTTTTTCCCAGAGAGAGAGAAGAAAGATTTTGTTCAACAGAGTTCAAAGCAATACTTTCAGCATTTGCAACAACACTTGTAACATTCTCCGATACTCACACAGTCTCCGGTTTACTGGAATTTAATGAGACAGAACCAGAAGCTTTGTTTTCTGAGTCCAAGTTGATCTTATTATTATCAGTTTGTTTAAAACAGTGCTCCAACAGCGCTCTACAAACCGGCATAAGTTCTCCCAAGCTTTCATCTTTTTTGAGAGAGACTAGTTTATAGATTCTCCAGTTTATCTGATCCCAAAAATGAAAAGTAAAAGCAGACTGCAGATTTAAATCTTGCGTATTCGCTTTAACCGAGATAAGTAAGTTTTTAAGCTCAGTTTTTGAAATTTCAGAGTGACCTTTTTCTTGTAACATTGTCTCTAATTGATGAAAAACATCCCATTCAACTTTTGATAAATTCGTTCCCATTTTTGTGTTCTTTTAATAATTTTCTTTTTCGCTATTTTGCCTCCCAACGTCACCCAAGCGCTCTCCCGAGATAAGTTACTTACAATTTTCTTGGCTTCGGCGGGAGAGATGATACAGTGTGCTCCTTGTTAACACTTGGGTCTCCGCAGCTGGTACTTCCACGATTTTTCTTTGTTTTTCTTCTATTCTACGTCCTCACACGAGGCACCAATATGCGGGGGACGGGACAGGTATAAGTCCAATAGTGTCAGGAACCCACGCCTTAAAAAAGGAACCCACTAGGCCGCGGCAAAATAGCCAAATATGGATAACATGGTAACCAGACCAGTGAAGAGATTTTTGCTTTTATTTCCAGCACATCAGTCTCAAAATACAAAATGGAGACATGACAGCTCACTGATCCACACCAAAAAATGTCTCCTTCAACAGGGCTCATACAGCAATACATAAAATCATCTCAGACTAGAATTCAGCCAATCAGACACAGAAAACACATCTTGACAAGCATTCTATCCAATCTTATAAAACATAGGTAATCGTAGCTAAAACAAAGACTAGTTGATAAGAGACAAAGAACAGAGTTCTATTCATGCTAACCTTCTAAAGATATACATTAAATAACCTTGTTTCCATTTTTCACGTCTACTGCTTGGGAAACTTTTCTGCTTGCACGGAAATCTTTTCTGCTTGCATGGGAAACTTTTCTGCAATGCTAACAAAACTCCTGTCTAAGGCCTACATACTTCTTTTTAACCATTTCTTAAAAATCCTCTAACTTTATGGATTCCAACATCAGGCCTTTATCAGTTCCATAGCTTTAAGCCATAACAAACACAATTCAACCAACCACCATGCACCACGCTGTGAACACACGACGGTTCTACAACTTGTTGATTTACCTCTTATTCAGCTGCCTCACCTCCCACAGCCTTTTTCTACTTAGCCAAAGTAATGGGCCTCAGCCCAAGGCCTTCCTTTTTTAAGCTTCTAGCTATATGCAGCAGCAAACCACTACTTTCTTCTGTGCCAAGACTTTAGGTAGACGATTTGCATCTGCCCTTCCAGTGAAACCTAATGGGGAGACAAAAGCCTCTCAGAGATGTTTAGTCATTCCATTTTCTAGACAGGCCAAATCCAAAGAAAAGCAAGCTATGGGATTGTGTACTTGCTCTTACAAAACACCTGCTGCCCTCTGACAATCATCTAGCAGAAAACCAGCCAAACTGAGACTTGAGGCAAACGACCCTTGGAAGGGAATAATGATGTGATCAATCAAGACAACACTTTTCCAGGCTACCGAGATATTGGAAATGTCAGCAAAGGCTTGAGAGCAAAGGCTGAACAAATGGGGAAAGGGTAAAAGAATCCCAAGAAAAACATGACCAAAGGTTAAAACAATTCCAAGAAAAACATGGGCAAGTAACCTGTTGAAGCCTTCAGGAAATCAGTGGCCGCTGATTGACATAGGCCATTCAAGTTAATTGACCCCTGCACCTTCCACTCCTTTTTCATAGGGTGAATTGAGACCATGGAATCACAATTCCTTGGATTCTGTTCTTAACTTTAGGAGAGAAGTACAGCAGCTGAAGTACCTGTTACTGATGTGATACCCAGAAACACAGAGCTGACACATTTCATTATTGGCCAATCACAACAAGCAAGACTAAGAGGATAAGGCTGGCTTATTTTCATGACATTTTTCTTGTTTGACAGCCTGCTCTGATTGCAGTGAAACTTTTTCATTAGCTTCTCTCTACAAGGAGAAAGTCCAGATAACTGTCCTGCCCTACTGCTGCAAGTATACCATTTGGTTTGTCGGGCCAAAAAATTGAATTGGAAGGTACGGAGCTAAGAGCCGCTCCGGGGCGTCTTTGGGCAGAAGCCGCGCTAAGGAGAGCACTGTGAGCGGCACAATCGTCTTTGCGCGAAGAAGCCGCTTCTTCGGCTCCGGGAGCCGGAGAGAGCGGCAGCTTCGGGAAGGTGAAGAAGCAAGCTGTACAACACTGGGATTGTGTGCGTACCTTGCCAACTGATACAAAACAGTACTTTTGCACTCTCCTGACCCTTCCAATCACATGAACATTCGATTGGAAGCTGTTTTGGACAACTTTTCTTTTCTTCCTGCCAAACACTTGGCAGACATCTCTGCAACGTCTAGAACACGATGGGAGATATTTTCTGTGCTGGCACAGTTTTTCCTAGCAGACATAGTGGAAAAGCTTTTTGCCGAGATGTAGATGAGAAGAGGCGCTAAAGACGAAGGTAGGATGCTGTCCGAAGCTAAGAGCTGCTCCCAGGCGTCTTTCGGCAGAAGCCGCTCTAAGGAGAGCACTGTGAGCGGCACAATCGTCTTTGCGCGAAGAAGCCGCTTCTTCGGCTCCGGGAGCCGGAGAGAGCGGCAGGTTCGGGAAGGTGAAGAAGCAAGCTGTACAACACTGGGATTGTGTGCGCACCTTGCCAACTGATACAAAACAGTACCTTTGCACTCTCCTGACTTTTCCAATCACATGAACGTTCGATTGGAAGCTGTTTTGGACAACTTTCCTTTTCTTCCTGCCAAACACTTGGCAGACATCCGTGCAATGTCTAGAAGACCTTGGGAGATGTTTTCTGTGCTGGCACAGTTTTTCCTAGCCAGACATAGTGGGAAAGCGTTTTGCTGAGATGTAGATGAGAAGAGACGCTAAAAACGAAGGTAGGATGCTGTCCGGAGCTAAGAGCCGCTCCCGGGCGTCTTTCGGCAGAAGCCGCGCTAAGGAGAGCACTGTGAGCGGCACAATCGTCTTTGCGCGAAGAAGCTGCTTCTTCGGCTCCGGGAGCTGGGGAGAGCGGCAGCTTCGGGAAGGTGAAGAAGCAAGCTGTACAACACTGGGATTGTGTGCGTACCTTGCCAACTGATACAAAACAGTACTTTTGCACTCTCCTGACTCTTCCAATCACATGAACGTTCGATTGGAAGCTGTTTTGGACAACTTTTCTTTTCTTCCTTCCAAACACTTGGCAGACATCCGTGCAACGTCTAGAACACCTTGGGAGATGTTTTCTGCGCTGGCACAGTTTTTCCTTGCCAGACATAGTGGGAAAGCGTTTTGCTGAGATGTAGATGAGAAGAGACGCTAAAGACGAAGGTAGGATGCTGTCCGGAGCTAAGAGACGCTCCCGGGCGTCTTTCGGCAGAAGCCGCGCTAAGGAGAGCACTGTGAGCGGCACAATCGTCTTTGCGCGAAGTAGCCGCTTCTTCGGCTCCGGGAGCCGGGGAGAGCGGCAACTTCGGGAATGTGAAGAAGCAAGCTGTACAACACTGGGATTGTGTGCGCAGCTTGCCAACTGATACAAAACAGTACTTTTGCACTCTCCTGACTTTTCCAATCACATGAACATTCGATTAGAAGCTGTTTTGGACAACTTTTCTTTTCTTCCTGCCAAACACTTGGCAGACATCTCTGCAACTTCTAGAACACGATGGAAGATGTTTTCTGTGCTGGCACAGTTTTTCCTAGCCAGGCATAGTGGAAAAGCTTTTTGCCGAGATGTAGATGAGAAGAGGCGCTAAAGACGAAGGTAGGATGCTGTCCGGAGCTAAGAGCCGCTCCCGGGCGTCTTTCGGCAGAAGCCGCGCTAAGGAGAGCACTGTGAGCGGCACAGTCGTCTTTGCGCGAAGAAGCCGCTTCTTTGGCTCCGGGAGCCGGAGAGAGCGGCAGCTTCGGGAAGGTGAAGAAGCAAGCTGTACAACACTGGGATTGTGTGCGCACCTTGCCAACTGATACAAAACAGTACCTTTGCACTCTCCTGACTTTTCCAAGCACATGATCATTCGATTGGAAGCTGTTTTGGACAACTTTTCTTTTTTCCTGCCAAACACTTGGCAGACATCCGTGCAACGTCTAGAACACCTTGGGAGATGTTTTCCGTGCTGGCACAGTTTTTCCTAGCAGACATAGTGGAAAAGCTTTTTGCCGAGATGTAGATGAGAAGAGGCGCTAAAGACGAAGGTAGGATGCTGTCCGAAGCTAAGAGCTGCTCCCGGGCGTCTTTCGGCAGAAGCCGCGCTAAGGAGAGCACTGTGAGCGGCACAGTCATCTTTGCGCGAAGAAGCCGCTTCTTCGGCTCCGGGAGCCGGAGAGAGCGGCAACTTCGGGAAGGTGAAGAAGCAAGCTGTACAACACTGGGATTGTGTGCGCAACATGCCAAGTAATAGAAAACAGTACTTTTGCACTCTCCTGACTTTTCCAGTCACATGAACATTCGATTAGAAGCTGTTTTGGACCACTTTTCTTTTCTTCCTGCCAAACACTTGGCAGACATCCGTGCAACGTCTAGAACACCTTGGGAGATGTTTTCTGTGCTGGCACAGTTTTTCCTAGCCAGACATAGTGGGAAAGCGTTTTGCTGAGATGTAGATGAGAAGAGACGCTAAAGACGAAGGTAGGATGCTGTCCGGAGCTAAGAGCCGCTCCCGGGCGTCTTTCGGCAGAAGCCGCGCTAAGGAGAGCACTGTGAGCGGCACAATCGTCTTTGCGCGAAGTAGCCGCTTCTTCGGCTCCGGGAGCCGGGGAGAGCGGCAACTTCGGGAATGTGAAGAAGCAAGCTGTAAAACACTGGGATTGTGTGCGCAGCTTGCCAACTGATACAAAACAGTACTTTTGCACTCTCCTGACTTTTCCAATCACATGAACATTCGATTAGAAGCTGTTTTGGACAACTTTTCTTTTCTTCCTGCCAAACACTTGGCAGACATCTCTGCAACTTCTAGAACACGATGGAAGATGTTTTCTGTGCTGGCACAGTTTTTGCTAGCCAGACATAGTGGAAAAGCTTTTTGCCGAGATGTAGATGAGAAGAGGCGCTAAAGACGAAGGTAGGATGCTGTCCGGAGCTAAGAGCCGCTCCCGGGCGTCTTTGGGCAGAAGCCGCGCTAAGGAGAGCACTGTGAGCGGCACAGTCGTCTTTGCGCGAAGAAGCCGCTTCTTCCGCTCCGGGAGCCGGAGAGAGCGGCAGCTTCAGGAAGGTGAAGAAGCAAGCTGTACAACACTGGGATTGTGTGCGCAATTGCCAACTAATAGAAAACAGTACTTTTGCACTCTCCTGACTTTTCCAGTCACATGAACGTTCGATTGGAAGTTGTTTTGGACCACTTTTCTTTTCTTCCTGCCAAACACTTGGCAGACATCCGTGCAAATCTAGAACACGATGGGAGATGTTTTCTGTGCTGGCACAGTTTTTCCTAGCCAGACATAGTGGAAAAGCTTTTTGCTGAGATGTAGATGAGAAGAGGCGCTAAAGACGAAGGTAGGATGCTGTCCGGAGCTAAGAGCCGCTCCCGGGCGTCTTTCGGCAGAAGCCGCGCTAAGGAGAGCACTGTGAGCGGCACAATCGTCTTTGCGCGAAGAAGCTGCTTCTTCGGCTCCGGGAGCCGGAGAGAGCGGCAGCTTCGGAAAGGTGAAGAAGCAAGCTGTACAACACTGGGATTGTGTGCGTACATTGCCAACTGATACAAAACAGTACTTTTGCACTCTCCTGACTCTTCCAATCACATGAACGTTCGATTGGAAGCTGTTTTGGACAACTTTCCTTTTTTTCCTGCCAAACACTTGGCAGACATCCGTGCAACGTCTAGAACACCTTGGGAGATGTTTTCTGTGCTGGCACAGTTTTTCCTAGCTGACATACTGGAAAAGCTTTTTGCCGAGATGTAGATGAGAAGAGGCGCTAAAGACGAAGGTAGGATGCTGTCCGGAGCTAAGAGCCGCTCCCGGGCGTCTTTGGGCAGAAGCCGCGCTAAGGAGAGCACTGTGAGCGGCACAATCGTCTTTGCGCGAAGAAGCTGCTTCTTCGGCTCCGGGAGCTGGGGAGAGCGGCAGCTTCGGAAAGGTGAAGAAGCAAGCTGTACAACACTGGGATTGTGTGCGTACCTTGCCAACTGATACAAAACAGTACTTTTGCACTCTCCTGACTCTTCCAATCACATGAACGTTCGATTGGAAGCTGTTTTGGACAACTTTTCTTTTCTTCCTGCCAAACACTTGGCAGACATCCATGCAACGTCTAGAACACCTTGGGAGATGTTTTCTGTGCTGGCACAGTTTTTCCTAGCCAGACATAGTGGGAAAGCGTTTTGCTGAGATGTAGATGAGAAGAGACGCTAAAGACGAAGGTAGGATGCTGTCCGGAGCTAAGAGCCGCTCCCGGGCGTCTTTCGGCAGAAGCCGCGCTAAGGAGAGCACTGTGAGCGGCACAATCGTCTTTGCGCGAAGTAGCCGCTTCTTCGGCTCCGGGAGCCGGGGAGAGCGGCAACTTCGGGAATGTGAAGAAGCAAGCTGTAAAACACTGGGATTGTGTGCGCAGCTTGCCAACTGATACAAAACAGTACTTTTGCACTCTCCTGACTTTTCCAATCACATGAACATTCGATTAGAAGCTCTTTTGGACAACTTTTCTTTTCTTCCTGCCAAACACTTGACAGACATCTCTGCAACTTCTAGAACACGATGGAAGATGTTTTCTGTGCTGGCACAGTTTTTGCTAGCCAGACATAGTGGAAAAGCTTTTTGCCGAGATGTAGATGAGAAGAGGCGCTAAAGACGAAGGTAGGATGCTGTCCGGAGCTAAGAGCCGCTCCCGGGCGTCTTTCGGCAGAAGCCGCGCTAAGGAGAGCACAGTGAGCGGCACAGTCGTCTTTGCGCGAAGAAGCCGCTTCTTCGGCTCCGGGAGCCGGAGAGAGCGGCAACTTCGGGAAGGTGAAGAAGCAAGCTGTACAACACTGGGATTGTGTGCCCACCTTGCCAACTGATACAAAACAGTACTTTTGCACTCTCCTGACTTTTCCAATCATATGAACATTCGATTAGAAGCTGTTTTGGACAACTTTTCTTTTCTTCCTGCCAAACACTTGGCAGACATCTCTGCAACTTCTAGAACACGATGGAAGATGTTTTCTGTGCTGGCACAGTTTTTCCTAGCCAGACATAGTGGAAAAGCTTTTTGCCGAGATGTAGATGAGAAGAGGCGCTAAAGACGAAGGTAGGATGCTGTCCGGAGCTAAGAGCCGCTCCCGGGCGTCTTTGGGCAGAAGCCGCGCTAAGGAGAGCACTGTGAGCGGCACAGTCGTCTTTGCGCGAAGAAGCCGCTTCTTCCGCTCCGGGAGCCGGAGAGAGCGGCAGCTTCAGGAAGGTGAAGAAGCAAGCTGTACAACACTGGGATTGTGTGCGCAATTGCCAACTAATAGAAAACAGTACTTTTGCACTCTCCTGACTTTTCCAGTCACATGAACGTTCGATTGGAAGTTGTTTTGGACCACTTTTCTTTTCTTCCTGCCAAACACTTGGCAGACATCCGTGCAAATCTAGAACACGATGGGAGATGTTTTCTGTGCTGGCACAGTTTTTCCTAGCCAGACATAGTGGAAAAGCTTTTTGCCAAGATGTAGATGAGAAGAGGCGCTAAAGACGAAGGTAGGATGCTGTCCGAAGCTAAGAGCTGCTCCCGGGCGTCTTTCGGCAGAAGCCGCGCTAAGGAGGGCACTGTGAGCGGCACAGTCGTCTTTGCGCGAAGAAGCCGCTTCTTCGGCTCCGGGAGCCGGAGAGAGCGGCAGCTTCGGGAAGGTGAAGAAGCAAGCTGTACAACACTGGGATTGTGTGCGCACCTTGCCAACTGATACAAAACAGTACTTTTGCACTCTCCTGACTCTTCCAATCACATGAACGTTCGATTGGAAGCTGTTTTGGACAACTTTTCTTTTCTTCCTGCCAAACACTTGGCAGACATCCGTGCAACGTCTAGAACACCTTGGGAGATGTTTTCTGTGCTGCCACAGTTTTTCCTAGCCAGACATAGTGGAAAAGCTTTTTGCCGAGATGTAGATGAGAAGAGGCGCTAAAGACGAAGGCAGGATGCTGTCCGGAGCTAAGAGCCGCTCCCGGGCGTCTTTCGGCAGAAGCCGCGCTAAGGAGAGCACTGTGCGCGGCACAATCGTCTTTGCGCGAAGAAGCCGCTTCTTCGGCTCCGGGAGCCGGGGAGAGCGGCAGCTTCGGAAAGGTGAAGAAGCAAGCTGTACAACACTGGGATTGTGTGCGTACCTTGCCAACTGATACAAAACAGTACTTTTGCACTCTCCTGACTCTTCCAATCACATGAACGTTCGATTGGAAGCTGTTTTGGACAACTTTCCTTTATTCCTGCCAAACACTTGGCAGACATCCATGCAACGTCTAGAACACCTTGGGAGATGTTTTCTGTGCTGGCACAGTTTTTCCTAGCCAGACATAGTGGGAAAGCGTTTTGCTGAGATGTAGATGAGAAGAGACGCTAAAGACGAAGGTAGGATGCTGTCCGGAGCTAAGAGCCGCTCCCGGGCGTCTTTCGGCAGAAGCCGCGCTAAGGAGAGCACTGTGAGCGGCACAATCGTCTTTGCGCGAAGTAGCCGCTTCTTCGGCTCCGGGAGCCGGGGAGAGCGGCAACTTCGGGAATGTGAAGAAGCAAGCTGTAAAACACTGGGATTGTGTGCGCAGCTTGCCAACTGATACAAAACAGTACTTTTGCACTCTCCTGACTTTTCCAATCACATGAACATTCGATTAGAAGCTGTTTTGGACAACTTTTCTTTTCTTCCTGCCAAACACTTGACAGACATCTCTGCAACTTCTAGAACACGATGGAAGATGTTTTCTGTGCTGGCACAGTTTTTCCTAGCCAGACATAGTGGAAAAGCTTTTTGCCGAGATGTAGATGAGAAGAGGCGCTAAAGACGAAGGTAGGATGCTGTCCGGAGCTAAGAGCCGCTCCCGGGCGTCTTTCGGCAGAAGCCGCGCTAAGGAGAGCACTGTGAGCGGCACAGTCGTCTTTGCGCGAAGAAGCCGCTTCTTCGGCTCCGGGAGCCGGAGAGAGCGGCAACTTCGGGAAGGTGAAGAAGCAAGCTGTACAACACTGGGATTGTGTGCCCACCTTGCCAACTGATACAAAACAGTACTTTTGCACTCTCCTGACTTTTACAATCACATGAACGTTCGATTGGAAGCTGTTTTGGACAACTTTTCTTTTCTTCCTGCCAAACACTTGGCAGACATCTCTGAAACTTCTAGGACACGATGGAAGATGTTTTCTGTGCTGGCACAGTTTTTCCTAGCCAGACATAGTGGAAAAGCTTTTTGCTGAGATGTAGATGAGAAGAGGCGCTAAAGACGAAGGTAGGATGCTGTCCGGAGCTAAGAGCCGCTCCCGGGCGTCTTTCGGCAGAAGCCGCGCTAAGGAGAGCACTGTGAGCGGCACAGTCGTCTTTGCGCGAAGAAGCCGCTTCTTCGGCTCCGGGAGCTGGGGAGAGCGGCAGCTTCGGGAAGGTGAAGAAGCAAGCTGTACAACACTGGGATTGTGTGCGCAGCTTCCAACTGATACAAAACAGTACTTTTGCACTCTCCTGACTTTTCCAATCACATGAACATTCGATTAGAAGCTGTTTTGGACAACTTTCCTTTTCTTCCTGCCAAACACTTGGCAGACATCTCTGAAACTTCTAGGACACGATGGAAGATGTTTTCTGTGCTGGCACAGTTTTTCCTAGCCAGACATAGTGGAAAAGCTTTTTGCTGAGATGTAGATGAGAAGAGGCGCTAAAGACGAAGGTAGGATGCTGTCCGGAGCTAAGAGCCGCTCCCGGGCGTCTTTCGGCAGAAGCCGCGCTAAGGAGAGCACTGTGAGCGGCACAATCGTCTTTGCGCGAAGAAGCCGCTTCTTCGGCTCCGGGAGCCGGAGAGAGCGGCAACTTCGGGAATGTGAAGAAGCAAGCTGTACAACACTGGGATTGTGTGCGCAGCTTCCAACTGATACAAAACAGTACTTTTGCACTCTCCTGACTTTTCCAATCACATGAACATTCGATTAGAAGCTGTTTTGGATAACTTCCCTTTTCTTCCTGCCAAACACTTGGCAGACATCCGTGCAACGTCTAGAACACGATGGGAGATGTTTTCTGTGCTGGCACAGTTTTTCCTAGCCAGACATAGTGGGAAAGCGTTTTGCTGAGATGTAGATGAGAAGAGGCGCTAAAGACGAAGGTAGGATGCTGTCCGGAGCTAAGAGCCGCTCCCGGGCGTCTTTCGGCAGAAGCCGCGCTAAGGAGAGCACTGTGAGCGGCACAATCGTCTTTGCGCGAAGAAGCCGCTTCTTCGGCTCCGGGAGCCGGAGAGAGCGGCAGCTTCGGGAAGGTGAAGAAGCAAGCTGTACAACACTGGGATTGTGTGCGTGCCTTGCCAACTGATACAAAACAGTACTTTTGCACTCCCCTGACTCATCCAATCACATGAACATTGGATTGGAAGCTGTTTTGGACAACTTTTCTTTTCTTCCTGCCAAACACTTGACAGACATCTCTGCAACTTCTAGAACACGATGGGAGATGTTTTCTGTGCTGGCACAGTTTTTCCTAGCAGACATATTGGAAAAGCTTTTTGCCGAGATGTAGATGAGAAGAGGCGCTAAAGACGAAGGTAGGATGCTTTCCGGAGCTAAGAGCCGCTCCCGGGCGTCTTTCGGCAGAAGCCGCTCTAAGGAGAGCACTGTGAGCGGCACAGTCGTCTTTGCGCGAAGAAGCCGCTTCTTCGGCTCCGGGAGCCGGAGAGAGCGGCAGCTTCGGGAAGGTGAAGAAGCAAGCTGTACAACACTGGGATTGTGTGCGCAATTGCCAACTAATAGAAAACAGTACTTTTGCACTCTCCTGACTTTTCCAGTCACATGAACATTCGATTAGAAGCTGTTTTGGACAACTTTCCTTTTCTTCCTGCCAAACACTTGGCAGACATCTCTGAAACTTCTAGGACACGATGGAAGATGTTTTCTGTGCTGGCACAGTTTTTCCTAGCCAGACATAGTGGAAAAGCTTTTTGCCGAGATGTAGATGAGAAGAGGCGCTAAAGACGAAGGTAGGATGCTGTCCGAAGCTAAGAGCTGCTCCCGGGCGTCTTTCGGCAGAAGCCGCGCTAAGGAGGGCACTGTGAGCGGCACAGTCGTCTTTGCGCGAAGAAGCCGCTTCTTCGGCTCCGGGAGCCGGAGAGAGCGGCAGCTTCGGGAAGGTGAAGAAGCAAGCTGTACAACACTGGGATTGTGTGCGCACCTTGCCAACTGATGCAAAACAGTACTTTTGCACTCTCCTGACTCTTCCAATCACATGAACGTTCGATTGGAAGCTGTTTTGGACAACTTTTCTTTTCTTCCTGCCAAACACTTGGCAGACATCCGTGCAACGTCTAGAACACCTTGGGAGATGTTTTCTGTGCTGGCACAGTTTTTCCTAGCCAGACATAGTGGAAAAGCGTTTTGCTGAGATGTAGATGAGAAGAGGCGCTAAAGACGAAGGTAGGATGCTGTCCGGAGCTAAGAGCCGCTCCCGGGCGTCTTTCGGCAGAAGCCGCTCTAAGGAGAGCACTGTGAGCGGCACAGTCATCTTTGCGCGAAGAAGCCGCTTCTTCGGCTCCGGGAGCCGGAGAGAGCGGCAGCTTCGGGAAGGTGAAGAAGCAAGCTGTACAACACTGGGATTGTGTGCGCAATTGCCAACTAATAGAAAACAGTACTTTTGCACTCTCCTGACTTTTCCAGTCACATGAACATTCGATTAGAAGCTGTTTTGGACAACTTTCCTTTTCTTCCTGCCAAACACTTGGCAGACATCTCTGAAACTTCTAGGACACGATGGAAGATGTTTTCTGTGCTGGCACAGTTTTTCCTAGCCAGACATAGTGGAAAAGCTTTTTGCCGAGATGTAGATGAGAAGAGGCGCTAAAGACGAAGGTAGGATGCTGTCCGAAGCTAAGAGCTGCTCCCGGGCGTCTTTCGGCAGAAGCCGCGCTAAGGAGGGCACTGTGAGCGGCAAAGTCGTCTTTGCGCGAAGAAGCCGCTTCTTCGGCTCCGGGAGCCGGTGAGAGCGGCAGCTTCGGAAAGGTGAAGAAGCAAGCTGTACAACACTGGGATTGTGTGCGCAATTGCCAACTAATAGAAAACAGTACCTTTGCACTCTCCTGACTTTTCCAATCACATGAACGTTCGATTGGAGGCTGTTTTGGACAACTTTTCTTTTCTTCCTGCCAAACACTTGGCAGACATCCGTGCAACGTCTAGAACACCTTGGGAGATGTTTTCTGTGCTGGCACAGTTTTTCCTAGCCAGACATAGTGGAAAAGCTTTTTGCTGAGATGTAGATGAGAAGAGGCGCTAAAGACGAAGGTAGGATGCTGTCCGGAGCTAAGAGCCGCTCCCGGGCATCTTTCGGCAGAAGCCGCGCTAAGGAGAGCACTGTGAGCGGCACAATCGTCTTTGCACGAAGAAGCCGCTTCTTCGGCTCTGGGAGCCGGAGAGAGCGGCAGCTTCGGGAAGGTGAAGAAGCAAGCTGTACAACACTGGGATTGTGTGCGCACCTTGCCAACTGATACAAAACAGTACCTTTGCACTCTCCTGACTTTTCCAATCACATGAACATTCGATTGGAAGCTGTTTTGGACAACTTTTCTTTTCTTCCTTCCAAACACTTGGCAGACATCCGTGCAACGTCTAGAACACCTTGGGAGATGTTTTCTGTGCTGGCACAGTTTTTCCTAGCCAGACATAGTGGAAAAGCTTTTTGCTGAGATGTAGATGAGAAGAGGCGCTAAAGACGAAGGTAGGATGCTGTCCGGAGCTAAGAGCCGCTCCCGGGCGTCTTTCGGCAGAAGCCGTGCTAAGGAGAGCACTGTGAGCGGCACAATCGTCTTTGCGCAAAGAAGCCGCTTCTTCGGCTCCGGGAGCCGGAGAGAGCGGCAGCTTCGGGAATGTGAAGAAGCAAGCTGTACAACACTGGGATTGTGTGCGCACCTTGCCAACTGATACAAAACAGTACCTTTGCACTCTCCTGACTTTTCCAATCACATGAACGTTCGATTGGAAGCTGTTTTGGACAACTTTTCTTTTCTTCCTGCCAAACACTTGGCAGACATCCGTGCAACGTCTAGAACACATTGGGAGATGTTTTCTGTGCTGGCACAGTTTTTCCTAGCCAGACATAGTGGGAAAGCGTTTTGCTGAGATGTAGATGAGAAGAGGCGCTAAAGACGAAGGTAGGATGCTGTCCGGAGCTAAGAGCCGCTCCCGGGCGTCTTTCGGCAGAAGCCGCGCTAAGGAGAGCACTGTGAGCGGCACAGTCGTCTTTGCGCGAAGAAGCCGCTTCTTCGGCTCCGGGAGCTGGGGAGAGCGGCAGCTTCGGAAAGGTGAAGAAGCAAGCTGTACAACACTGGGATTGTGTGCGCAATTGCCAACTAATAGAAAACAGTACCTTTGCACTCTCCTGACTTTTCCAATCACATGAACGTTCGATTGGAAGCTGTTTTGGACAACTTTTCTTTTCTTCCTGCCAAACACTTGGCAGACATCCGTGCAACGTCTAGAACACATTGGGAGATGTTTTCTGTGCTGGCACAGTTTTTCCTAGCCAGACATAGTGGGAAAGACTTTTGCTGAGATGTAGATGAGAAGAGGCGCTAAAGACGAAGGTAGGATGCTGTCCGGAGCTAAGAGCCGCTCCCGGGCGGCTTTCGGCAGAAGCCGCGCTAAGGAGAGCACTGTGAGCGGCACAGTCGTCTTTGCGCGAAGAAGCCGCTTCTTCGGCTCCGGGAGCTGGGGAGAGCGGCAGCTTCGGAAAGGTGAAGAAGCAAGCTGTACAACACTGGGATTGTGTGCGCAATTGCCAACTAATAGAAAACAGTACCTTTGCACTCTCCTGACTTTTCCAATCACATCAACGTTCGATTGGAAGCTGTTTTGGACAACTTTTCTTTTCTTCCTGCCAAACACTTGGCAGACATCCGTGCAACGTCTAGAACACCTTGGGAGATGTTTTCTGTGCTGGCACAGTTTTTCCTAGCCAGACATAGTGGGAAAGCGTTTTGCTGAGATGTAGATGAGAAGAGGCGCTAAAGACGAAGGTAGGATGCTGTCCGGAGCTAAGAGCCGCTCCCGGGCGTCTTTCGGCAGAAGCCGCGCTAAGGAGAGCACTGTGAGCGGCACAGTCGTCTTTGCGCGAAGAAGCCGCTTCTTCGGCTCCGGGAGCCGGAGAGAGCGGCAGCTTCGGAAAGGTGAAGAAGCAAGCTGTACAACACTGGGATTGTGTGCGCAATTGCCAACTAATAGAAAACAGTACCTTTGCACTCTCCTGACTTTTCCAATCACATGAACGTTCGATTGGAAGCTGTTTTGGACAACTTTTCTTTTCTTCCTTCCAAACACTTGGCAGACATCCGTGCAACGTCTAGAACACCTTGGGAGATGTTTTCTGTGCTGGCACAGTTTTTCCTAGCCAGACATAGTGGAAAAGCTTTTTGCTGAGATGTAGATGAGAAGAGGCGCTAAAGACGAAGGTAGGATGCTGTCCGGAGCTAAGAGCCGCTCCCGGGCGTCTTTCGGCAGAAGCCGCGCTAAGGAGAGCACTGTGAGCGGCACAATCGTCTTTGCGCGAAGAAGCCGCTTCTTCGGCTCCGGGAGCCGGAGAGAGCGGCAGCTTCGGGAAGGTGAAGAAGCAAGCTGTACAACACTGGGATTGTGTGCGCACCTTGCCAACTGATACAAAACAGTACCTTTGCACTCTCCTGACTTTTCCAATCACATGAACGTTCGATTGGAAGCTGTTTTGGACAACTTTTCTTTTCTTCCTGCCAAACACTTGGCAGACATCCGTGCAACGTCTAGAACACATTGGGAGATGTTTTCTGTGCTGGCACAGTTTTTCCTAGCCAGACATAGTGGGAAAGACTTTTGCTGAGATGTAGATGAGAAGAGGCGCTAAAGACGAAGGTAGGATGCTGTCCGGAGCTAAGAGCCGCTCCCGGGCGTCTTTCGGCAGAAGCCGCGCTAAGGAGAGCACTGTGAGCGGCACAATCGTCTTTAAGCGAAGAAGCCACTTCTTCGGCTCCGGGAGCCGGAGAGAGCGGCAACTTCGGGAATGTGAAGAAGCAAGCTGTACAACACTGGGATTGTGTGCGCAGCTTCCAACTGATACAAAACAGTACTTTTGCGCTCTCCTGACTTTTCCAATCACATGAACATTCGATTAGAAGCTGTTTTGGATAACTTTTCTTTTCTTCCTGCCAAACACTTGGCAGACATCTCTGCAACGTCTAGAACACGATGGGAGATGTTTTCTGTGCTGGCACAGTTTCTCCTAGCCAGACATAGTGGAAAAGCTTTTTGCCGAGATGTAGATGAGAAGAGGCGCTAAAGACGAAGGTAGGATGCTGTCCGGAGCTAAGAGCCGCTCCCGGGCGTCTTTCGGCAGAAGCCGCGCTAAGGAGAGCACTGTGAGCGGCACAGTCGTCTTTGCGCGAAGAAGCCGCTTCTTCGGCTCCGGGAGCCGGAGAGAGCAGCAACTTCGGGAAGGTGAAGAAGCAAGCTGTACAACACTGGGATTGTGTGCGCAATTGCCAACTAATAGAAAACAGTACTTTTGCACTCTCCTGACTTTTCCAGTCACATGAACATTCGATTAGGAGCTGTTTTGGATAACTTTCCTTTTCTTCCTGCCAAACACTTGGCAGACATCCGTGCAACGTCTAGAACACCTTGGGAGATGTTTTCTGTGCTGGCACAGTTTTTCCTAGCCAGACATAGTGGGAAAGCGTTTTGCTGAGATGTAGATGAGAAGAGGCGCTAAAGACGAAGGTAGGATGCTGTCCGGAGCTAAGAGCCGCTCCCGGGCGTCTTTCGGCAGAAGCCGCGCTAAGGAGAGCACTGTGAGCGGCACAATCGTCTTTGCGCGAAGAAGCCACTTCTTCGGCTCCGGGAGCTGGGGAGAGCGGCAGCTTCGGAAAGGTGAAGAAGCAAGCTGTACAACACTGGGATTGTGTGCGCAATTGCCAACTAATAGAAAACAGTACCTTTGCACTCTCCTGACTTTTCCAATCACATGAACGTTCGATTGGAAGCTGTTTTGGACAACTTTTCTTTTCTTCCTGCCAAACACTTGGCAGACATCCGTGCAACGTCTAGAACACCTTGGGAGATGTTTTCTGTGCTGGCACAGTTTTTCCTAGCCAGACATAGTGGAAAAGCTTTTTGCTGAGATTTAGATGAGAAGAGACGCTAAAGACGAAGGTAGGATGCTGTCCGGAGCTAAGAGCCGCTCCCGGGCGTCTTTCGGCAGAAGCCGCGCTAAGGACAGCACTGTGAGCGGCACAATCGTCTTTGCGCGAAGAAGCCGCTTCTTCGGCTCCGGGAGCCGGAGAGAGCGGCAGCTTCGGGAAGGTGAAGAAGCAAGCTGAACAACACTGGGATTGTGTGCGCACCTTACCAACTGATACAAAACAGTACCTTTGCACTCTCCTGACTTTTCCAATCACATGAACATTCGATTGGAAGCTGTTTTGGACAACTTTTCTTTTCTTCCTGCCAAACACTTGGCAGACATCCGTGCAACGTCTAGAACACATTGGGAGATGTTTTCTGTGCTGGCACAGTTTTTCCTAGCCAGACATAGTGGGAAAGCGTTTTGCTGAGATGTAGATGAGAAGAGGCGCTAAAGACGAAGGTAGGATGCTGTCCGGAGCTAAGAGCCGCTCCCGGGCGTCTTTCGGCAGAAGCCGCGCTAAGGAGAGCACTGTGAGCGGCACAATCGTCTTTAAGCGAAGAAGCCGCTTCTTCGGCTCCGGGAGCCGGAGAGAGCGGCAACTTCGGGAATGTGAAGAAGCAAGCTGTACAACACTGGGATTGTGTGCGCAGCTTCCAACTGATACAAAACAGTACTTTTGCACTCTCCTGACTTTTCCAATCACATGAACATTCGATTAGAAGCTGTTTTGGATAACTTTTCTTTTCTTCCTGCCAAACACTTGGCAGACATCCGTGCAACGTCTAGAACACGATGGGAGATGTTTTCTGTGCTGGCACAGTTTTTCCTAGCCAGACATAGTGGAAAAGCTTTTTGCCGAGATGTAGATGAGAAGAGGCGCTAAAGACGAAGGTAGGATGCTGTCCGAAGCTAAGAGCCGCTCCCGGGCGTCTTTCGGCAGAAGCCGCGCTAAGGAGGGCACTGTGAGCGGCACAGTCGTCTTTCCGCGAAGAAGCCGCTTCTTCGGCTCCGGGAGCCGGAGAGAGCGGCAACTTCGGGAAGGTGAAGAAGCAAGCTGTACAACACTGGGATTTTGTGCGCAATTGCCAACTAATAGAAAACAGTACTTTTGCACTCTCCTGACTTTTCCAGTCACATGAACATTCGATTAGAAGCTGTTTGGGATAACTTTCCTTTTCTTCCTGCCAAACACTTGGCAGACATCCGTGCAACGTCTAGAACACCTTGGGAGATGTTTTCTGTGCTGGCACAGTTTTTCCTAGCCAGACATAGTGGGAAAGCGTTTTGCTGAGATGTAGATGAGAAGAGGCGCTAAAGACGAAGGTAGGATGCTGTCCGGAGCTAAGAGCCGCTCCCGGGCGTCTTTCGGCAGAAGCCGCGCTAAGGAGAGCACTGTGAGCGGCACAATCGTCTTTGCGCGAAGAAGCCGCTTCTTCGGCTCCGGGAGCCGGAGAGAGCGGCAGCTTCGGGAAGGTGAAGAAGCAAGCTGAACAACACTGGGATTGTGTGCGCACCTTACCAACTGATACAAAACAGTACCTTTGCACTCTCCTGACTTTTCCAATCACATGAACATTCGATTGGAAGCTGTTTTGGACAACTTTTCTTTTCTTCCTTCCAAACACTTGGCAGACATCCGTGCAACGTCTAGAACACCTTGGGAGATGTTTTCTGTGCTGGCACAGTTTTTCCTAGCCAGACATAGTGGGAAAGCGTTTTGCTGAGATGTAGATGAGAAGAGACGCTAAAGTTGAAGGTAGGATGCTGTCCGGAGCTAAGAGCCGCTCCCGGGCGTTTTTCGGCTGAAGCCGCGCTAAGGAGAGCACTGTGAGCGGCACAATCGTCTTTGCGCGAAGAAGCCGCTTCTTCGGCTCCGGGAGCCGGAGAGAGCGGCAACTTCGGGAAGGTGAAGAAGCAAGCTGTACAACACTGGGATTGTGTGCGCAATTGCCAACTAATAGAAAACAGTACTTTTGCACTCTCCTGACTTTTCCAGTAACATGAACATTCGATTAGAAGCTGTTTTGGATAACTTTCCTTTTCTTCCTGCCAAACACTTGGCAGACATCCGTGCAACGTCTAGAACACCTTGGGAGATGTTTTCTGTGCTGGCACAGTTTTTCCTAGCCAGACATAGTGGAAAAGCGTTTTGCTGAGATGTAGATGAGAAGAGACGCTAAAGACGACGGTAGGATGCTGTCCGGAGCTAAGAGCCGCTCCCGGGCGTCTTTCGGCAGAAGCCGCGCTAAGGAGAGCACTGTGAGCGGCACAATCGTCTTTGCGCGAAGAAGCCGCTTCTTCGGCTCCGGGAGCCGGAGAGAGCGGCAGCTTCGGGAAGGTGAAGAAGCAAGCTGTACAACACTGGGATTGTGTGCGCACCTTGCCAACTGATACAAAACAGTACCTTTGCACTCTCCTGACTTTTCCAATCACATGAACATTCGATTGGAAGCTGTTTTGGACAACTTTCCTTTTCTTCCTTCCAAACACTTGGCAGACATCCGTGCAACGTCTAGAACACGATGGGAGATGTTTTCTGTGCTGGCACAGTTTTTCCTAGCCAGACATAGTGGGAAAGCGTTTTGCTGAGATGTAGATGAGAAGAGGCGCTAAAGACGAAGGTAGGATGCTGTCCGGAGCTAAGAGCCGCTCCCGGGCGTCTTTCGGCAGAAGCCGCGCTAAGGAGAGCACTGTGAGCGGCACAATCGTCTTTGCGCGAAGAAGCCGCTTCTTCGGCTCCGGGAGCCGGAGAGAGCGGCAGCTTCGGGAAGGTGAAGAAACAAGCTGTACAACACTGGGATTGTGTGCGTGCCTTGCCAACTGATACAAAACAGTACTTTTGCACTCCCCTGACTCATCCAATCACATGAACATTGGATTGGAAGCTGTTTTGGACAACTTTTCTTTTCTTCCTGCCAAACACTTGACAGACATCACTGCAACTTCTAGAACACGATGGGAGATGTTTTCTGTGCTGGCACAGTTTTTCCTAGCAGACATATTGGAAAAGCTTTTTGCCGAGATGTAGATGAGAAGAGGCGCTAAAGACGAAGGTAGGATGCTGTCCGGAGCTAAGAGCCGCTCCCGGGCGTCTTTCGGCAGAAGCCGCTCTAAGGAGAGCACTGTGAGCGGCACAGTCGTCTTTGCGCGAAGAAGCCGCTTCTTCGGCTCCGGGAGCCGGAGAGAGCGGCAGCTTCGGGAAGGTGAAGAAGCAAGCTGTACAACACTGGGATTGTGTGCGCAATTGCCAACTAATAGAAAACAGTACTTTTGCACTCTCCTGACTTTTCCAGTCACATGAACATTCGATTAGAAGCTGTTTTGGACAACTTTCCTTTTCTTCCTGCCAAACACTTGGCAGACATCTCTGAAACTTCTAGGACACGATGGAAGATGTTTTCTGTGCTGGCACAGTTTTCCTAGCCAGACATAGTGGAAAAGCTTTTTGCCGAGATGTAGATGAGAAGAGGCGCTAAAGACGAAGGTAGGATGCTGTCCGAAGCTAAGAGCTGCTCCCGGGCGTCTTTCGGCAGAAGCCGCGCTAAGGAGGGCACTGTGAGCGGCACAGTCGTCTTTGCGCGAAGAAGCCGCTTCTTCGGCTCCGGGAGCCGGAGAGAGCGGCAGCTTCGGGAAGGTGAAGAAGCAAGCTGTACAACACTGGGATTGTGTGCGCACCTTGCCAACTGATGCAAAACAGTACTTTTGCACTCTCCTGACTCTTCCAATCACATGAACGTTCGATTGGAAGCTGTTTTGGACAACTTTTCTTTTCTTCCTGCCAAACACTTGGCAGACATCCGTGCAACGTCTAGAACACCTTGGGAGATGTTTTCTGTGCTGGCACAGTTTTTCCTAGCCAGACATAGTGGAAAAGCGTTTTGCTGAGATGTAGATGAGAAGAGGCGCTAAAGACGAAGGTAGGATGCTGTCCGGAGCTAAGAGCCGCTCCCGGGCGTCTTTCGGCAGAAGCCGCTCTAAGGAGAGCACTGTGAGCGGCACAGTCGTCTTTGCGCGAAGAAGCCGCTTCTTCGGCTCCGGGAGCCGGAGAGAGCGGCAGCTTCGGGAAGGTGAAGAAGCAAGCTGTACAACACTGGGATTGTGTGCGCAATTGCCAACTAATAGAAAACAGTACTTTTGCACTCTCCTGACTTTTCCAGTCACATGAACATTCGATTAGAAGCTGTTTTGGACAACTTTCCTTTTCTTCCTGCCAAACACTTGGCAGACATCTCTGAAACTTCTAGGACACGATGGAAGATGTTTTCTGTGCTGGCACAGTTTTTCCTAGCCAGACATAGTGGAAAAGCTTTTTGCCGAGATGTAGATGAGAAGAGGCGCTAAAGACGAAGGTAGGATGCTGTCCGAAGCTAAGAGCTGCTCCCGGGCGTCTTTCGGCAGAAGCCGCGCTAAGGAGGGCACTGTGAGCGGCAAAGTCGTCTTTGCGCGAAGAAGCCGCTTCTTCGGCTCCGGGAGCCGGTGAGAGCGGCAGCTTCGGAAAGGTGAAGAAGCAAGCTGTACAACACTGGGATTGTGTGCGCAATTGCCAACTAATAGAAAACAGTACCTTTGCACTCTCCTGACTTTTCCAATCACATGAACGTTCGATTGGAGGCTGTTTTGGACAACTTTTCTTTTCTTCCTGCCAAACACTTGGCAGACATCCGTGCAACGTCTAGAACACCTTGGGAGATGTTTTCTGTGCTGGCACAGTTTTTCCTAGCCAGACATAGTGGAAAAGCTTTTTGCTGAGATGTAGATGAGAAGAGGCGCTAAAGACGAAGGTAGGATGCTGTCCGGAGCTAAGAGCCGCTCCCGGGCATCTTTCGGCAGAAGCCGCGCTAAGGAGAGCACTGTGAGCGGCACAATCGTCTTTGCACGAAGAAGCCGCTTCTTCGGCTCTGGGAGCCGGAGAGAGCGGCAGCTTCGGGAAGGTGAAGAAGCAAGCTGTACAACACTGGGATTGTGTGCGCACCTTGCCAACTGATACAAAACAGTACCTTTGCACTCTCCTGACTTTTCCAATCACATGAACATTCGATTGGAAGCTGTTTTGGACAACTTTTCTTTTCTTCCTTCCAAACACTTGGCAGACATCCGTGCAACGTCTAGAACACCTTGGGAGATGTTTTCTGTGCTGGCACAGTTTTTCCTAGCCAGACATAGTGGAAAAGCTTTTTGCTGAGATGTAGATGAGAAGAGGCGCTAAAGACGAAGGTAGGATGCTGTCCGGAGCTAAGAGCCGCTCCCGGGCGTCTTTCGGCAGAAGCCGTGCTAAGGAGAGCACTGTGAGCGGCACAATCGTCTTTGCGCAAAGAAGCCGCTTCTTCGGCTCCGGGAGCCGGAGAGAGCGGCAGCTTCGGGAATGTGAAGAAGCAAGCTGTACAACACTGGGATTGTGTGCGCACCTTGCCAACTGATACAAAACAGTACCTTTGCACTCTCCTGACTTTTCCAATCACATGAACGTTCGATTGGAAGCTGTTTTGGACAACTTTTCTTTTCTTCCTGCCAAACACTTGGCAGACATCCGTGCAACGTCTAGAACACATTGGGAGATGTTTTCTGTGCTGGCACAGTTTTTCCTAGCCAGACATAGTGGGAAAGCGTTTTGCTGAGATGTAGATGAGAAGAGGCGCTAAAGACGAAGGTAGGATGCTGTCCGGAGCTAAGAGCCGCTCCCGGGCGTCTTTCGGCAGAAGCCGCGCTAAGGAGAGCACTGTGAGCGGCACAGTCGTCTTTGCGCGAAGAAGCCGCTTCTTCGGCTCCGGGAGCTGGGGAGAGCGGCAGCTTCGGAAAGGTGAAGAAGCAAGCTGTACAACACTGGGATTGTGTGCGCAATTGCCAACTAATAGAAAACAGTACCTTTGCACTCTCCTGACTTTTCCAATCACATGAACGTTCGATTGGAAGCTGTTTTGGACAACTTTTCTTTTCTTCCTGCCAAACACTTGGCAGACATCCGTGCAACGTCTAGAACACATTGGGAGATGTTTTCTGTGCTGGCACAGTTTTTCCTAGCCAGACATAGTGGGAAAGACTTTTGCTGAGATGTAGATGAGAAGAGGCGCTAAAGACGAAGGTAGGATGCTGTCCGGAGCTAAGAGCCGCTCCCGGGCGTTTTTCGGCAGAAGCCGCGCTAAGGAGAGCACTGTGAGCGGCACAGTCGTCTTTGCGCGAAGAAGCCGCTTCTTCGGCTCCGGGAGCTGGGGAGAGCGGCAGCTTCGGAAAGGTGAAGAAGCAAGCTGTACAACACTGGGATTGTGTGCGCAATTGCCAACTAATAGAAAACAGTACCTTTGCACTCTCCTGACTTTTCCAATCACATCAACGTTCGATTGGAAGCTGTTTTGGACAACTTTTCTTTTCTTCCTGCCAAACACTTGGCAGACATCCGTGCAACGTCTAGAACACCTTGGGAGATGTTTTCTGTGCTGGCACAGTTTTTCCTAGCCAGACATAGTGGGAAAGCGTTTTGCTGAGATGTAGATGAGAAGAGGCGCTAAAGACGAAGGTAGGATGCTGTCCGGAGCTAAGAGCCGCTCCCGGGCGTCTTTCGGCAGAAGCCGCGCTAAGGAGAGCACTGTGAGCGGCACAGTCGTCTTTGCGCGAAGAAGCCGCTTCTTCGGCTCCGGGAGCCGGAGAGAGCGGCAGCTTCGGAAAGGTGAAGAAGCAAGCTGTACAACACTGGGATTGTGTGCGCAATTGCCAACTAATAGAAAACAGTACCTTTGCACTCTCCTGACTTTTCCAATCACATGAACGTTCGATTGGAAGCTGTTTTGGACAACTTTTCTTTTCTTCCTTCCAAACACTTGGCAGACATCCGTGCAACGTCTAGAACACCTTGGGAGATGTTTTCTGTGCTGGCACAGTTTTTCCTAGCCAGACATAGTGGAAAAGCTTTTTGCTGAGATGTAGATGAGAAGAGGCGCTAAAGACGAAGGTAGGATGCTGTCCGGAGCTAAGAGCCGCTCCCGGGCGTCTTTCGGCAGAAGCCGCGCTAAGGAGAGCACTGTGAGCGGCACAATCGTCTTTGCGCGAAGAAGCCGCTTCTTCGGCTCCGGGAGCCGGAGAGAGCGGCAGCTTCGGGAAGGTGAAGAAGCAAGCTGTACAACACTGGGATTGTGTGCGCACCTTGCCAACTGATACAAAACAGTACCTTTGCACTCTCCTGACTTTTCCAATCACATGAACGTTCGATTGGAAGCTGTTTTGGACAACTTTTCTTTTCTTCCTGCCAAACACTTGGCAGACATCCGTGCAACGTCTAGAACACATTGGGAGATGTTTTCTGTGCTGGCACAGTTTTTCCTAGCCAGACATAGTGGGAAAGCGTTTTGCTGAGATGTAGATGAGAAGAGGCGCTAAAGACGAAGGTAGGATGCTGTCCGGAGCTAAGAGCCGCTCCCGGGCGTCTTTCGGCAGAAGCCGCGCTAAGGAGAGCACTGTGAGCGGCACAATCGTCTTTAAGCGAAGAAGCCACTTCTTCGGCTCCGGGAGCCGGAGAGAGCGGCAACTTCGGGAATGTGAAGAAGCAAGCTGTACAACACTGGGATTGTGTGCGCAGCTTCCAACTGATACAAAACAGTACTTTTGCGCTCTCCTGACTTTTCCAATCACATGAACATTCGATTAGAAGCTGTTTTGGATAACTT
Organism: Melospiza melodia melodia; assembly: GCF_035770615.1. Taxonomy (NCBI): domain Eukaryota; kingdom Metazoa; phylum Chordata; class Aves; order Passeriformes; family Passerellidae; genus Melospiza; species Melospiza melodia. The sequence continues at coordinate 47,029,233 of NC_086225.1, read as the reverse complement.
TTCTTTTCTTCCTGCCAAACACTTGGCAGACATCTCTGCAACGTCTAGAACACGATGGGAGATGTTTTCTGTGCTGGCACAGTTTCTCCTAGCCAGACATAGTGGAAAAGCTTTTTGCCGAGATGTAGATGAGAAGAGGCGCTAAAGACGAAGGTAGGATGCTGTCCGGAGCTAAGAGCCGCTCCCGGGCGTCTTTCGGCAGAAGCCGCGCTAAGGAGAGCACTGTGAGCGGCACAGTCGTCTTTGCGCGAAGAAGCCGCTTCTTCGGCTCCGGGAGCCGGAGAGAGCAGCAACTTCGGGAAGGTGAAGAAGCAAGCTGTACAACACTGGGATTGTGTGCGCAATTGCCAACTAATAGAAAACAGTACTTTTGCACTCTCCTGACTTTTCCAGTCACATGAACATTCGATTAGGAGCTGTTTTGGATAACTTTCCTTTTCTTCCTGCCAAACACTTGGCAGACATCCGTGCAACGTCTAGAACACCTTGGGAGATGTTTTCTGTGCTGCCACAGTTTTTCCTAGCCAGACATAGTGGGAAAGCGTTTTGCTGAGATGTAGATGAGAAGAGGCGCTAAAGACGAAGGTAGGATGCTGTCCGGAGCTAAGAGCCGCTCCCGGGCGTCTTTCGGCAGAAGCCGCGCTAAGGAGAGCACTGTGAGCGGCACAATCGTCTTTGCGCGAAGAAGCCACTTCTCCGGCTCCGGGAGCTGGGGAGAGCGGCAGCTTCGGAAAGGTGAAGAAGCAAGCTGTACAACACTGGGATTGTGTGCGCAATTGCCAACTAATAGAAAACAGTACCTTTGCACTCTCCTGACTTTTCCAATCACATGAACGTTCGATTGGAAGCTGTTTTGGACAACTTTTCTTTTCTTCCTGCCAAACACTTGGCAGACATCCGTGCAACGTCTAGAACACCTTGGGAGATGTTTTCTGTGCTGGCACAGTTTTTCCTAGCCAGACATAGTGGAAAAGCTTTTTGCTGAGATTTAGATGAGAAGAGACGCTAAAGACGAAGGTAGGATGCTGTCCGGAGCTAAGAGCCGCTCCCGGGCGTCTTTCGGCAGAAGCCGCGCTAAGGACAGCACTGTGAGCGGCACAATCGTCTTTGCGCGAAGAAGCCGCTTCTTCGGCTCCGGGAGCCGGAGAGAGCGGCAGCTTCGGGAAGGTGAAGAAGCAAGCTGAACAACACTGGGATTGTGTGCGCACCTTACCAACTGATACAAAACAGTACCTTTGCACTCTCCTGACTTTTCCAATCACATGAACATTCGATTGGAAGCTGTTTTGGACAACTTTTCTTTTCTTCCTGCCAAACACTTGGCAGACATCCGTGCAACGTCTAGAACACATTGGGAGATGTTTTCTGTGCTGGCACAGTTTTTCCTAGCCAGACATAGTGGGAAAGCGTTTTGCTGAGATGTAGATGAGAAGAGGCGCTAAAGACGAAGGTAGGATGCTGTCCGGAGCTAAGAGCCGCTCCCGGGCGTCTTTCGGCAGAAGCCGCGCTAAGGAGAGCACTGTGAGCGGCACAATCGTCTTTAAGCGAAGAAGCCGCTTCTTCGGCTCCGGGAGCCGGAGAGAGCGGCAACTTCGGGAATGTGAAGAAGCAAGCTGTACAACACTGGGATTGTGTGCGCAGATTCCAACTGATACAAAACAGTACTTTTGCACTCTCCTGACTTTTCCAATCACATGAACATTCGATTAGAAGCTGTTTTGGATAACTTTTCTTTTCTTCCTGCCAAACACTTGGCAGACATCCGTGCAACGTCTAGAACACGATGGGAGATGTTTTCTGTGCTGGCACAGTTTTTCCTAGCCAGACATAGTGGAAAAGCTTTTTGCCGAGATGTAGATGAGAAGAGGCGCTAAAGACGAAGGTAGGATGCTGTCCGAAGCTAAGAGCCGCTCCCGGGCGTCTTTCGGCAGAAGCCGCGCTAAGGAGGGCACTGTGAGCGGCACAGTCGTCTTTCCGCGAAGAAGCCGCTTCTTCGGCTCCGGGAGCCGGAGAGAGCGGCAACTTCGGGAAGGTGAAGAAGCAAGCTGTACAACACTGGGATTTTGTGCGCAATTGCCAACTAATAGAAAACAGTACTTTTGCACTCTCCTGACTTTTCCAGTCACATGAACATTCGATTAGAAGCTGTTTGGGATAACTTTCCTTTTCTTCCTGCCAAACACTTGGCAGACATCCGTGCAACGTCTAGAACACCTTGGGAGATGTTTTCTGTGCTGGCACAGTTTTTCCTAGCCAGACATAGTGGGAAAGCGTTTTGCTGAGATGTAGATGAGAAGAGGCGCTAAAGACGAAGGTAGGATGCTGTCCGGAGCTAAGAGCCGCTCCCGGGCGTCTTTCGGCAGAAGCCGCGCTAAGGAGAGCACTGTGAGCGGCACAATCGTCTTTGCGCGAAGAAGCCGCTTCTTCGGCTCCGGGAGCCGGAGAGAGCGGCAGCTTCGGGAAGGTGAAGAAGCAAGCTGAACAACACTGGGATTGTGTGCGCACCTTACCAACTGATACAAAACAGTACCTTTGCACTCTCCTGACTTTTCCAATCACATGAACATTCGATTGGAAGCTGTTTTGGACAACTTTTCTTTTCTTCCTTCCAAACACTTGGCAGACATCCGTGCAACGTCTAGAACACCTTGGGAGATGTTTTCTGTGCTGGCACAGTTTTTCCTAGCCAGACATAGTGGGAAAGCGTTTTGCTGAGATGTAGATGAGAAGAGACGCTAAAGTTGAAGGTAGGATGCTGTCCGGAGCTAAGAGCCGCTCCCGGGCGTTTTTCGGCTGAAGCCGCGCTAAGGAGAGCACTGTGAGCGGCACAATCGTCTTTGCGCGAAGAAGCCGCTTCTTCGGCTCCGGGAGCCGGAGAGAGCGGCAACTTCGGGAAGGTGAAGAAGCAAGCTGTACAACACTGGGATTGTGTGCGCAATTGCCAACTAATAGAAAACAGTACTTTTGCACTCTCCTGACTTTTCCAGTCACATGAACATTCGATTAGAAGCTGTTTTGGATAACTTTCCTTTTCTTCCTGCCAAACACTTGGCAGACATCCGTGCAACGTCTAGAACACCTTGGGAGATGTTTTCTGTGCTGGCACAGTTTTTCCTAGCCAGACATAGTGGAAAAGCGTTTTGCTGAGATGTAGATGAGAAGAGACGCTAAAGACGAAGGTAGGATGCTGTCCGGAGCTAAGAGCCGCTCCCGGGCGTCTTTCGGCAGAAGCCGCGCTAAGGAGAGCACTGTGAGCGGCACAATCGTCTTTGCGCGAAGAAGCCGCTTCTTCGGCTCCGGGAGCCGGAGAGAGCGGCAGCTTCGGGAAGGTGAAGAAGCAAGCTGTACAACACTGGGATTGTGTGCGCACCTTGCCAACTGATACAAAACAGTACCTTTGCACTCTCCTGACTTTTCCAATCACATGAACATTCGATTGGAAGCTGTTTTGGACAACTTTCCTTTTCTTCCTTCCAAACACTTGGCAGACATCCGTGCAACGTCTAGAACACATTGGGAGATGTTTTCTGTGCTGGCACAGTTTTTCCTAGCCAGACATAGTGGGAAAGCGTTTTGCTGAGATGTAGATGAGAAGAGACGCTAAAGACGAAGGTAGCATGCTGTCCGGAGCTAAGAGCCGCTCCCGGGCGTTTTTCGGCAGAAGCCGCGCTAAGGAGAGCACTGTGAGCGGCACAATCGTCTTTGCGCGAAGAAGCCACTTCTTCGGCTCCGGGAGCCGGAGAGAGCGGCAGCTTTGGGAAGGTGAAGAAGCAAGCTGTACAACACTGGGATTGTGTGCGCGCCTTGCCAACTGATACAAAACAGTACCTTTGCACTCTCCTGACTTTTCCAATCACATGAACGTTCGATTGGAAGCTGTTTTGGACAACTTTCCTTTTCTTCCTGCCAAACACTTGGCAGACATCCGTGCAATGTCTAGAAGACCTTGGGAGATGTTTTCTGTGCTGGCACAGTTTTTCCTAGCCAGACATAGTGGGAAAGCGTTTTGCTGAGATGTAGATGAGAAGAGACGCTAAAAACGAAGGTAGGATGCTGTCCGGAGCTAAGAGCCGCTCCCGGGCGTCTTTCGGCAGAAGCCGCGCTAAGGAGAGCACTGTGAGCGGCACAATCGTCTTTGCGCGAAGAAGCTGCTTCTTCGGCTCAGGGAGCTGGGGAGAGCGGCAGCTTCGGGAAGGTGAAGAAGCAAGCTGTACAACACTGGGATTGTGTGCGTACCTTGCCAACTGATACAAAACAGTACTTTTGCACTCTCCTGACTCTTCCAATCACATGAACGTTCGATTGGAAGCTGTTTTGGACAACTTTTCTTTTCTTCCTGCCAAACACTTGGCAGACATCCGTGCAACGTCTAGAACACCTTGGGAGATGTTTTCTGCGCTGGCACAGTTTTTCCTTGCCAGACATAGTGGGAAAGCGTTTTGCTGAGATGTAGATGAGAAGAGACGCTAAAGACGAAGGTAGGATGCTGTCCGGAGCTAAGAGACGCTCCCGGGCGTCTTTCGGCAGAAGCCGCGCTAAGGAGAGCACTGTGAGCGGCACAATCGTCTTTGCGCGAAGTAGCCGCTTCTTCGGCTCCGGGAGCCGGGGAGAGCGGCAACTTCGGGAATGTGAAGAAGCAAGCTGTACAACACTGGGATTGTGTGCGCAGCTTGCCAACTGATACAAAACAGTACTTTTGCACTCTCCTGACTTTTCCAATCACATGAACATTCGATTAGAAGCTGTTTTGGACAACTTTTCTTTTCTTCCTGCCAAACACTTGGCAGACATCTCTGCAACTTCTAGAACACGATGGAAGATGTTTTCTGTGCTGGCACAGTTTTTCCTAGCCAGGCATAGTGGAAAAGCTTTTTGCCGAGATGTAGATGAGAAGAGGCGCTAAAGACGAAGGTAGGATGCTGTCCGGAGCTAAGAGCCGCTCCCGGGCGTCTTTCGGCAGAAGCCGCGCTAAGGAGAGCACTGTGAGCGGCACAGTCGTCTTTGCGCGAAGAAGCCGCTTCTTTGGCTCCGGGAGCCGGAGAGAGCGGCAGCTTCGGGAAGGTGAAGAAGCAAGCTGTACAACACTGGGATTGTGTGCGCACCTTGCCAACTGATACAAAACAGTACCTTTGCACTCTCCTGACTTTTCCAAGCACATGATCATTCGATTGGAAGCTGTTTTGGACAACTTTTCTTTTTTTCCTGCCAAACACTTGGCAGACATCCGTGCAACGTCTAGAACACCTTGGGAGATGTTTTCCGTGCTGGCACAGTTTTTCCTAGCAGACATAGTGGAAAAGCTTTTTGCCGAGATGTAGATGAGAAGAGGCGCTAAAGACGAAGGTAGGATGCTGTCCGAAGCTAAGAGCTGCTCCCGGGCGTCTTTCGGCAGAAGCCGCGCTAAGGAGAGCACTGTGAGCGGCACAGTCATCTTTGCGCGAAGAAGCCGCTTCTTCGGCTCCGGGAGCCGGAGAGAGCGGCAACTTCGGGAAGGTGAAGAAGCAAGCTGTACAACACTGGGATTGTGTGCGCAACATGCCAAGTAATAGAAAACAGTACTTTTGCACTCTCCTGACTTTTCCAGTCACATGAACATTCGATTAGAAGCTGTTTTGGACCACTTTTCTTTTCTTCCTGCCAAACACTTGGCAGACATCCGTGCAACGTCTAGAACACCTTGGGAGATGTTTTCTGTGCTGGCACAGTTTTTCCTAGCTGACATACTGGAAAAGCTTTTTGCCGAGATGTAGATGAGAAGAGGCGCTAAAGACGAAGGTAGGATGCTGTCCGGAGCTAAGAGCCGCTCCCGGGCGTCTTTGGGCAGAAGCCGCGCTAAGGAGAGCACTGTGAGCGGCACAATCGTCTTTGCGCGAAGAAGCTGCTTCTTCGGCTCCGGGAGCTGGGGAGAGCGGCAGCTTCGGGAAGGTGAAGAAGCAAGCTGTACAACACTGGGATTGTGTGCGTACCTTGCCAACTGATACAAAACAGTACTTTTGCACTCTCCTGACTCTTCCAATCACATGAACGTTCGATTGGAAGCTGTTTTGGACAACTTTTCTTTTATTCCTGCCAAACACTTGGCAGACATCCATGCAACGTCTAGAACACCTTGGGAGATGTTTTCTGTGCTGGCACAGTTTTTCCTAGCCAGACATAGTGGGAAAGCGTTTTGCTGAGATGTAGATGAGAAGAGACGCTAAAGACGAAGGTAGGATGCTGTCCGGAGCTAAGAGCCGCTCCCGGGCGTCTTTCGGCAGAAGCCGCGCTAAGGAGAGCACTGTGAGCGGCACAATCGTCTTTGCGCGAAGTAGCCGCTTCTTCGGCTCCGGGAGCCGGGGAGAGCGGCAACTTCGGGAATGTGAAGAAGCAAGCTGTAAAACACTGGGATTGTGTGCGCAGCTTGCCAACTGATACAAAACAGTACTTTTGCACTCTCCTGACTTTTCCAATCACATGAACATTCGATTAGAAGCTGTTTTGGACAACTTTTCTTTTCTTCCTGCCAAACACTTGGCAGACATCTCTGCAACTTCTAGAACACGATGGAAGATGTTTTCTGTGCTGGCACAGTTTTTGCTAGCCAGACATAGTGGAAAAGCTTTTTGCCGAGATGTAGATGAGAAGAGGCGCTAAAGACGAAGGTAGGATGCTGTCCGGAGCTAAGAGCCGCTCCCGGGCGTCTTTGGGCAGAAGCCGCGCTAAGGAGAGCACTGTGAGCGGCACAGTCGTCTTTGCGCGAAGAAGCCGCTTCTTCCGCTCCGGGAGCCGGAGAGAGCGGCAGCTTCAGGAAGGTGAAGAAGCAAGCTGTACAACACTGGGATTGTGTGCGCAATTGCCAACTAATAGAAAACAGTACTTTTGCACTCTCCTGACTTTTCCAGTCACATGAACGTTCGATTGGAAGTTGTTTTGGACCACTTTTCTTTTCTTCCTGCCAAACACTTGGCAGACATCCGTGCAAATCTAGAACACGATGGGAGATGTTTTCTGTGCTGGCACAGTTTTTCCTAGCTGACATACTGGAAAAGCTTTTTGCCGAGATGTAGATGAGAAGAGGCGCTAAAGACGAAGGTAGGATGCTGTCCGGAGCTAAGAGCCGCTCCCGGGCGTCTTTGGGCAGAAGCCGCGCTAAGGAGAGCACTGTGAGCGGCACAATCGTCTTTGCGCGAAGAAGCTGCTTCTTCGGCTCCGGGAGCTGGGGAGAGCGGCAGCTTCGGAAAGGTGAAGAAGCAAGCTGTACAACACTGGGATTGTGTGCGTACCTTGCCAACTGATACAAAACAGTACTTTTGCACTCTCCTGACTTTTCCAATCACATGAACATTCGATTAGAAGCTCTTTTGGACAACTTTTCTTTTCTTCCTGCCAAACACTTGACAGACATCTCTGCAACTTCTAGAACACGATGGAAGATGTTTTCTGTGCTGGCACAGTTTTTGCTAGCCAGACATAGTGGAAAAGCTTTTTGCCGAGATGTAGATGAGAAGAGGCGCTAAAGACGAAGGTAGGATGCTGTCCGGAGCTAAGAGCCGCTCCCGGGCGTCTTTCGGCAGAAGCCGCGCTAAGGAGAGCACAGTGAGCGGCACAGTCGTCTTTGCGCGAAGAAGCCGCTTCTTCGGCTCCGGGAGCCGGAGAGAGCGGCAACTTCGGGAAGGTGAAGAAGCAAGCTGTACAACACTGGGATTGTGTGCCCACCTTGCCAACTGATACAAAACAGTACTTTTGCACTCTCCTGACTCTTCCAATCACATGAACGTTCGATTGGAAGCTGTTTTGGACAACTTTTCTTTTATTCCTGCCAAACACTTGGCAGACATCCATGCAACGTCTAGAACACCTTGGGAGATGTTTTCTGTGCTGGCACAGTTTTTCCTAGCCAGACATAGTGGAAAAGCTTTTTGCCAAGATGTAGATGAGAAGAGGCGCTAAAGACGAAGGTAGGATGCTGTCCGAAGCTAAGAGCTGCTCCCGGGCGTCTTTCGGCAGAAGCCGCGCTAAGGAGGGCACTGTGAGCGGCACAGTCGTCTTTGCGCGAAGAAGCCGCTTCTTCGGCTCCGGGAGCCGGAGAGAGCGGCAGCTTCGGGAAGGTGAAGAAGCAAGCTGTACAACACTGGGATTGTGTGCGCACCTTGCCAACTGATACAAAACAGTACTTTTGCACTCTCCTGACTCTTCCAATCACATGAACGTTCGATTGGAAGCTGTTTTGGACAACTTTTCTTTTCTTCCTGCCAAACACTTGGCAGACATCCGTGCAACGTCTAGAACACCTTGGGAGATGTTTTCTGTGCTGCCACAGTTTTTCCTAGCCAGACATAGTGGAAAAGCTTTTTGCCGAGATGTAGATGAGAAGAGGCGCTAAAGACGAAGGTAGGATGCTGTCCGGAGCTAAGAGCCGCTCCCGGGCGTCTTTCGGCAGAAGCCGCGCTAAGGAGAGCACTGTGCGCGGCACAATCGTCTTTGCGCGAAGAAGCCGCTTCTTCGGCTCCGGGAGCCGGGGAGAGCGGCAGCTTCGGAAAGGTGAAGAAGCAAGCTGTACAACACTGGGATTGTGTGCGTACCTTGCCAACTGATACAAAACAGTACTTTTGCACTCTCCTGACTCTTCCAATCACATGAACGTTCGATTGGAAGCTGTTTTGGACAACTTTCCTTTATTCCTGCCAAACACTTGGCAGACATCCATGCAACGTCTAGAACACCTTGGGAGATGTTTTCTGTGCTGGCACAGTTTTTCCTAGCCAGACATAGTGGGAAAGCGTTTTGCTGAGATGTAGATGAGAAGAGACGCTAAAGACGAAGGTAGGATGCTGTCCGGAGCTAAGAGCCGCTCCCGGGCGTCTTTCGGCAGAAGCCGCGCTAAGGAGAGCACTGTGAGCGGCACAGTCGTCTTTGCGCGAAGAAGCCGCTTCTTCGGCTCCGGGAGCCGGAGAGAGCGGCAGCTTCGGGAAGGTGAAGAAGCAAGCTGTACAACACTGGGATTGTGTGCGCAGCTTCCAACTGATACAAAACAGTACTTTTGCACTCTCCTGACTTTTCCAATCACATGAACATTCGATTAGAAGCTGTTTTGGACAACTTTCCTTTTCTTCCTGCCAAACACTTGGCAGACATCTCTGAAACTTCTAGGACACGATGGAAGATGTTTTCTGTGCTGGCACAGTTTTTCCTAGCCAGACATAGTGGAAAAGCTTTTTGCTGAGATGTAGATGAGAAGAGGCGCTAAAGACGAAGGTAGGATGCTGTCCGGAGCTAAGAGCCGCTCCCGGGCGTCTTTCGGCAGAAGCCGCGCTAAGGAGAGCACTGTGAGCGGCACAGTCGTCTTTGCGCGAAGAAGCCGCTTCTTCGGCTCCGGGAGCCGGAGAGAGCGGCAACTTCGGGAAGGTGAAGAAGCAAGCTGTACAACACTGGGATTGTGTGCGCAATTGCCAACTAATAGAAAACAGTACTTTTGCACTCTCCTGACTTTTCCAGTCACATGAACATTCGATTAGAAGCTGTTTTGGACAACTTTCCTTTTCTTCCTGCCAAACACTTGGCAGACATCTCTGAAACTTCTAGGACACGATGGAAGATGTTTTCTGTGCTGGCACAGTTTTTCCTAGCCAGACATAGTGGAAAAGCTTTTTGCCGAGATGTAGATGAGAAGAGGCGCTAAAGACGAAGGTAGGATGCTGTCCGAAGCTAAGAGCTGCTCCCGGGCGTCTTTCGGCAGAAGCCGCGCTAAGGAGGGCACTGTGAGCGGCACAGTCGTCTTTGCGCGAAGAAGCCGCTTCTTCGGCTCCGGGAGCCGGAGAGAGCGGCAGCTTCGGGAAGGTGAAGAAGCAAGCTGTACAACACTGGGATTGTGTGCGCACCTTGCCAACTGATGCAAAACAGTACTTTTGCACTCTCCTGACTCTTCCAATCACATGAACGTTCGATTGGAAGCTGTTTTGGACAACTTTTCTTTTCTTCCTGCCAAACACTTGGCAGACATCCGTGCAACGTCTAGAACACCTTGGGAGATGTTTTCTGTGCTGGCACAGTTTTTCCTAGCCAGACATAGTGGAAAAGCGTTTTGCTGAGATGTAGATGAGAAGAGGCGCTAAAGACGAAGGTAGGATGCTGTCCGGAGCTAAGAGCCGCTCCCGGGCGTCTTTCGGCAGAAGCCGCTCTAAGGAGAGCACTGTGAGCGGCACAGTCGTCTTTGCGCGAAGAAGCCGCTTCTTCGGCTCCGGGAGCCGGAGAGAGCGGCAGCTTCGGGAAGGTGAAGAAGCAAGCTGTACAACACTGGGATTGTGTGCGCAATTGCCAACTAATAGAAAACAGTACTTTTGCACTCTCCTGACTTTTCCAGTCACATGAACATTCGATTAGAAGCTGTTTTGGACAACTTTCCTTTTCTTCCTGCCAAACACTTGGCAGACATCTCTGAAACTTCTAGGACACGATGGAAGATGTTTTCTGTGCTGGCACAGTTTTTCCTAGCCAGACATAGTGGAAAAGCTTTTTGCCGAGATGTAGATGAGAAGAGGCGCTAAAGACGAAGGTAGGATGCTGTCCGAAGCTAAGAGCTGCTCCCGGGCGTCTTTCGGCAGAAGCCGCGCTAAGGAGGGCACTGTGAGCGGCACAGTCGTCTTTGCGCGAAGAAGCCGCTTCTTCGGCTCCGGGAGCCGGTGAGAGCGGCAGCTTCGGAAAGGTGAAGAAGCAAGCTGTACAACACTGGGATTGTGTGCGCAATTGCCAACTAATAGAAAACAGTACCTTTGCACTCTCCTGACTTTTCCAATCACATGAACGTTCGATTGGAGGCTGTTTTGGACAACTTTTCTTTTCTTCCTGCCAAACACTTGGCAGACATCCGTGCAACGTCTAGAACACCTTGGGAGATGTTTTCTGTGCTGGCACAGTTTTTCCTAGCCAGACATAGTGGAAAAGCTTTTTGCTGAGATGTAGATGAGAAGAGGCGCTAAAGACGAAGGTAGGATGCTGTCCGGAGCTAAGAGCCGCTCCCGGGCATCTTTCGGCAGAAGCCGCGCTAAGGAGAGCACTGTGAGCGGCACAATCGTCTTTGCACGAAGAAGCCGCTTCTTCGGCTCTGGGAGCCGGAGAGAGCGGCAGCTTCGGGAAGGTGAAGAAGCAAGCTGTACAACACTGGGATTGTGTGCGCACCTTGCCAACTGATACAAAACAGTACCTTTGCACTCTCCTGACTTTTCCAATCACATGAACATTCGATTGGAAGCTGTTTTGGACAACTTTTCTTTTCTTCCTTCCAAACACTTGGCAGACATCCGTGCAACGTCTAGAACACCTTGGGAGATGTTTTCTGTGCTGGCACAGTTTTTCCTAGCCAGACATAGTGGAAAAGCTTTTTGCTGAGATGTAGATGAGAAGAGGCGCTAAAGACGAAGGTAGGATGCTGTCCGGAGCTAAGAGCCGCTCCCGGGCGTCTTTCGGCAGAAGCCGTGCTAAGGAGAGCACTGTGAGCGGCACAATCGTCTTTGCGCAAAGAAGCCGCTTCTTCGGCTCCGGGAGCCGGAGAGAGCGGCAGCTTCGGGAATGTGAAGAAGCAAGCTGTACAACACTGGGATTGTGTGCGCACCTTGCCAACTGATACAAAACAGTACCTTTGCACTCTCCTGACTTTTCCAATCACATGAACGTTCGATTGGAAGCTGTTTTGGACAACTTTTCTTTTCTTCCTGCCAAACACTTGGCAGACATCCGTGCAACGTCTAGAACACATTGGGAGATGTTTTCTGTGCTGGCACAGTTTTTCCTAGCCAGACATAGTGGGAAAGACTTTTGCTGAGATGTAGATGAGAAGAGGCGCTAAAGACGAAGGTAGGATGCTGTCCGGAGCTAAGAGCCGCTCCCGGGCGTCTTTCGGCAGAAGCCGCGCTAAGGAGAGCACTGTGAGCGGCACAGTCGTCTTTGCGCGAAGAAGCCGCTTCTTCGGCTCCGGGAGCTGGGGAGAGCGGCAGCTTCGGAAAGGTGAAGAAGCAAGCTGTACAACACTGGGATTGTGTGCGCAATTGCCAACTAATAGAAAACAGTACCTTTGCACTCTCCTGACTTTTCCAATCACATCAACGTTCGATTGGAAGCTGTTTTGGACAACTTTTCTTTTCTTCCTGCCAAACACTTGGCAGACATCCGTGCAACGTCTAGAACACCTTGGGAGATGTTTTCTGTGCTGGCACAGTTTTTCCTAGCCAGACATAGTGGGAAAGCGTTTTGCTGAGATGTAGATGAGAAGAGGCGCTAAAGACGAAGGTAGGATGCTGTCCGGAGCTAAGAGCCGCTCCCGGGCGTCTTTCGGCAGAAGCCGCGCTAAGGAGAGCACTGTGAGCGGCACAGTCGTCTTTGCGCGAAGAAGCCGCTTCTTCGGCTCCGGGAGCTGGGGAGAGCGGCAGCTTCGGAAAGGTGAAGAAGCAAGCTGTACAACACTGGGATTGTGTGCGCAATTGCCAACTAATAGAAAACAGTACCTTTGCACTCTCCTGACTTTTCCAATCACATGAACGTTCGATTGGAAGCTGTTTTGGACAACTTTTCTTTTCTTCCTTCCAAACACTTGGCAGACATCCGTGCAACGTCTAGAACACCTTGGGAGATGTTTTCTGTGCTGGCACAGTTTTTCCTAGCCAGACATAGTGGAAAAGCTTTTTGCTGAGATGTAGATGAGAAGAGGCGCTAAAGACGAAGGTAGGATGCTGTCCGGAGCTAAGAGCCGCTCCCGGGCGTCTTTCGGCAGAAGCCGCGCTAAGGAGAGCACTGTGAGCGGCACAATCGTCTTTGCGCGAAGAAGCCGCTTCTTCGGCTCCGGGAGCCGGAGAGAGCGGCAGCTTCGGGAAGGTGAAGAAGCAAGCTGTACAACACTGGGATTGTGTGCGCACCTTGCCAACTGATACAAAACAGTACCTTTGCACTCTCCTGACTTTTCCAATCACATGAACGTTCGATTGGAAGCTGTTTTGGACAACTTTTCTTTTCTTCCTGCCAAACACTTGGCAGACATCCGTGCAACGTCTAGAACACATTGGGAGATGTTTTCTGTGCTGGCACAGTTTTTCCTAGCCAGACATAGTGGGAAAGCGTTTTGCTGAGATGTAGATGAGAAGAGGCGCTAAAGACGAAGGTAGGATGCTGTCCGGAGCTAAGAGCCGCTCCCGGGCGTCTTTCGGCAGAAGCCGCGCTAAGGAGAGCACTGTGAGCGGCACAATCGTCTTTAAGCGAAGAAGCCACTTCTTCGGCTCCGGGAGCCGGAGAGAGCGGCAACTTCGGGAATGTGAAGAAGCAAGCTGTACAACACTGGGATTGTGTGCGCAGCTTCCAACTGATACAAAACAGTACTTTTGCGCTCTCCTGACTTTTCCAATCACATGAACATTCGATTAGAAGCTGTTTTGGATAACTTTTCTTTTCTTCCTGCCAAACACTTGGCAGACATCTCTGCAACGTCTAGAACACGATGGGAGATGTTTTCTGTGCTGGCACAGTTTCTCCTAGCCAGACATAGTGGAAAAGCTTTTTGCCGAGATGTAGATGAGAAGAGGCGCTAAAGACGAAGGTAGGATGCTGTCCGGAGCTAAGAGCCGCTCCCGGGCGTCTTTCGGCAGAAGCCGCGCTAAGGAGAGCACTGTGAGCGGCACAGTCGTCTTTGCGCGAAGAAGCCGCTTCTTCGGCTCCGGGAGCCGGAGAGAGCAGCAACTTCGGGAAGGTGAAGAAGCAAGCTGTACAACACTGGGATTGTGTGCGCAATTGCCAACTAATAGAAAACAGTACTTTTGCACTCTCCTGACTTTTCCAGTCACATGAACATTCGATTAGAAGCTGTTTTGGATAACTTTCCTTTTCTTCCTGCCAAACACTTGGCAGACATCCGTGCAACGTCTAGAACACCTTGGGAGATGTTTTCTGTGCTGGCACAGTTTTTCCTAGCCAGACATAGTGGGAAAGCGTTTTGCTGAGATGTAGATGAGAAGAGGCGCTAAAGACGAAGGTAGGATGCTGTCCGGAGCTAAGAGCCGCTCCCGGGCGTCTTTCGGCAGAAGCCGCGCTAAGGAGAGCACTGTGAGCGGCACAATCGTCTTTGCGCGAAGAAGCCACTTCTTCGGCTCCGGGAGCTGGGGAGAGCGGCAGCTTCGGAAAGGTGAAGAAGCAAGCTGTACAACACTGGGATTGTGTGCGCAATTGCCAACTAATAGAAAACAGTACCTTTGCACTCTCCTGACTTTTCCAATCACATGAACGTTCGATTGGAAGCTGTTTTGGACAACTTTTCTTTTCTTCCTGCCAAACACTTGGCAGACATCCGTGCAACGTCTAGAACACCTTGGGAGATGTTTTCTGTGCTGGCACAGTTTTTCCTAGCCAGACATAGTGGAAAAGCTTTTTGCTGAGATTTAGATGAGAAGAGACGCTAAAGACGAAGGTAGGATGCTGTCCGGAGCTAAGAGCCGCTCCCGGGCGTCTTTCGGCAGAAGCCGCGCTAAGGACAGCACTGTGAGCGGCACAATCGTCTTTGCGCGAAGAAGCCGCTTCTTCGGCTCCGGGAGCCGGAGAGAGCGGCAGCTTCGGGAAGGTGAAGAAGCAAGCTGAACAACACTGGGATTGTGTGCGCAGCTTCCAACTGATACAAAACAGTACTTTTGCACTCTCCTGACTTTTCCAATCACATGAACATTCGATTAGAAGCTGTTTTGGATAACTTTTCTTTTCTTCCTGCCAAACACTTGGCAGACATCCGTGCAACGTCTAGAACACGATGGGAGATGTTTTCTGTGCTGGCACAGTTTTTCCTAGCCAGACATAGTGGAAAAGCTTTTTGCCGAGATGTAGATGAGAAGAGGCGCTAAAGACGAAGGTAGGATGCTGTCCGAAGCTAAGAGCCGCTCCCGGGCGTCTTTCGGCAGAAGCCGCGCTAAGGAGGGCACTGTGAGCGGCACAGTCGTCTTTCCGCGAAGAAGCCGCTTCTTCGGCTCCGGGAGCCGGAGAGAGCGGCAACTTCGGGAAGGTGAAGAAACAAGCTGTACAACACTGGGATTTTGTGCGCAATTGCCAACTAATAGAAAACAGTACTTTTGCACTCTCCTGACTTTTCCAGTCACATGAACATTCGATTAGAAGCTGTTTGGGATAACTTTCCTTTTCTTCCTGCCAAACACTTGGCAGACATCCGTGCAACGTCTAGAACACCTTGGGAGATGTTTTCTGTGCTGGCACAGTTTTTCCTAGCCAGACATAGTGGGAAAGCGTTTTGCTGAGATGTAGATGAGAAGAGGCGCTAAAGACGAAGGTAGGATGCTGTCCGGAGCTAAGAGCCGCTCCCGGGCGTCTTTCGGCAGAAGCCGCGCTAAGGAGAGCACTGTGAGCGGCACAATCGTCTTTGCGCGAAGAAGCCGCTTCTTCGGCTCCGGGAGCCGGAGAGAGCGGCAGCTTCGGGAAGGTGAAGAAGCAAGCTGAACAACACTGGGATTGTGTGCGCACCTTACCAACTGATACAAAACAGTACCTTTGCACTCTCCTGACTTTTCCAATCACATGAACATTCGATTGGAAGCTGTTTTGGACAACTTTTCTTTTCTTCCTTCCAAACACTTGGCAGACATCCGTGCAACGTCTAGAACACCTTGGGAGATGTTTTCTGTGCTGGCACAGTTTTTCCTAGCCAGACATAGTGGGAAAGCGTTTTGCTGAGATGTAGATGAGAAGAGACGCTAAAGTTGAAGGTAGGATGCTGTCCGGAGCTAAGAGCCGCTCCCGGGCGTTTTTCGGCTGAAGCCGCGCTAAGGAGAGCACTGTGAGCGGCACAATCGTCTTTGCGCGAAGAAGCCGCTTCTTCGGCTCCGGGAGCCGGAGAGAGCGGCAACTTCAGGAAGGTGAAGAAGCAAGCTGTACAACACTGGGATTGTGTGCGCAATTGCCAACTAATAGAAAACAGTACTTTTGCACTCTCCTGACTTTTCCAGTCACATGAACATTCGATTAGAAGCTGTTTTGGATAACTTTCCTTTTCTTCCTGCCAAACACTTGGCAGACATCCGTGCAACGTCTAGAACACCTTGGGAGATGTTTTCTGTGCTGGCACAGTTTTTCCTAGCCAGACATAGTGGAAAAGCGTTTTGCTGAGATGTAGATGAGAAGAGACGCTAAAGACGAAGGTAGGATGCTGTCCGGAGCTAAGAGCCGCTCCCGGGCGTCTTTCGGCAGAAGCCGCGCTAAGGAGAGCACTGTGAGCGGCACAATCGTCTTTGCGCGAAGAAGCCGCTTCTTCGGCTCCGGGAGCCGGAGAGAGCGGCAGCTTCGGGAAGGTGAAGAAGCAAGCTGTACAACACTGGGATTGTGTGCGCACCTTGCCAACTGATACAAAACAGTACCTTTGCACTCTCCTGACTTTTCCAATCACATGAACATTCGATTGGAAGCTGTTTTGGACAACTTTCCTTTTCTTCCTTCCAAACACTTGGCAGACATCCGTGCAACGTCTAGAACACATTGGGAGATGTTTTCTGTGCTGGCACAGTTTTTCCTAGCCAGACATAGTGGGAAAGCGTTTTGCTGAGATGTAGATGAGAAGAGACGCTAAAGACGAAGGTAGCATGCTGTCCGGAGCTAAGAGCCGCTCCCGGGCGTTTTTCGGCAGAAGCCGCGCTAAGGAGAGCACTGTGAGCGGCACAATCGTCTTTGCGCGAAGAAGCCACTTCTTCGGCTCCGGGAGCCGGAGAGAGCGGCAGCTTTGGGAAGGTGAAGAAGCAAGCTGTACAACACTGGGATTGTGTGCGTGCCTTGCCAACTGATACAAAACAGTACTTTTGCACTCTCCTGACTCTTCCAATCACATGAACACTCGATTGGAAGCTGTTTTGGACAACTTTTCTTTTCTTCCTGCAAACACTCGGCAGACATCTCTGCAACTTCTAGAACACGATGGGAGATGTTTTCTGTGCTGGCACAGTTTTTCCTAGCAGACATATTGGAAAAGCTTTTTGCCGAGATGTAGATGAGAAGAGGCGCTAAAGACGAAGGTAGGATGCTGTCCGAAGCTAAGAGCCGCTCCCGGGCGTCTTTCGGCAGAAGCCGCGCTAAGGAGAGCACTGTGAGCGGCACAGTCTTCTTTGCGGGAAGAAGACGCTTCTTCGGCTCCGGGAGCCGGAGAGAGCGGCAACTTCGGGAGGGTGAAGAAGCAAGCTGTACAACACTGGGATTGTGTGCGCAACTTGCCAACGAAGAGAAAACAGTACTTTTGCACTCTCCTGACTTTTCCAATCACATGAACATTCGATTAGAAGCTGTTTTGGACAACTTTTCTTTTCTTCCTGCCAAACACTTGGCAGACATCGGTGCAACGTCTAGAACACCTTGGGAGATGTTTTCTGTGCTGGCACAGTTTTTCCTAGCCAGAAATAGTGGGAAAGCGTTTTGCTGAGATGTAGATGAGAAGAGACGCTAAAGACGAAGGTAGGATGCTGTCCGGAGCTAAGAGCCGCTCCCGGGCGACTTTCGGCAGAAGCCGCGCAAAGGAGAGCACCGTGAGCGGCACAATCGTCTTTGCCCGAAGAAGCCGCTTCCTCGCCTCCCGGAGCCGGAGAGAGCAGCAGCTTCGGGAAGGTGAAGAAGCAAGCTGTACAACACTGGGATTGTGTGCGCACCTTGCCAACTGATACAAAACAGTACCTTTGCACTCTGCTGACTTTTCCAATCATATGAACGATGGATTGGAAGCTGTTTTGGACAACTTTTCTTTTCTTCCTGCCAAACACTTGGCAGACCTCCATGCAATGACTAGAACACCTTGGGAGATGTTTTCTGTGCTGGCACAGTTTTTCCTAGCCAGACATAGTGGGAAAGCTTTTTGCTGAGATGTAGATGAGAAGAGGCGCTAAAGACGAAGGTAGGATGCTGTCCGGAGCTAAGAGCCGCTCCCGGGCGTCTTTCGGCAGAAGCCGCGCTAAGGAGAGCACTGTGAGCGGCACAATCGTCTTTGCGCGAAGAAGCCACTTCTTCGGCTCCGGGAGCCGGAGAGAGCGGCAGCTTCGGGAAGGTGAAGAAGCAAGCTGTACAACACTGGGATTGTGTGCGCAGCTTGCCAACTGATACAAAACAGTACTTTTGCACTCTCCTGACTTTTCCAATCACATGAACGTTCGATTCGAAGCTGTTTTGGACAACTTTTCTTTTCTTCCTGCCAAACACTTGGCAGACATCTCTGCAACGTCTAGAACACGATGGGAGATGTTTTCTGTGCTGGCACAGTTTTTCCTAGCAGACATAGTGGAAAAGCTTTTTGCTGAGATGTAGATGAGAAGAGGCGCTAAAGACGAAGGTAGGATGCTGTCCGGAGCTAAGAGCCGCTCCCGGGCGTCTTTCGGCAGAAGCCGCGCTAAGGAGAGCACTGTGAGCGGCAAAGTCGTCTTTGCGTGAAAAAGCCGCTTCTTCGGCTCCGGGAGCCGGAGAGAGCTGCAACTTGGGGAAGGTGAAGAAGCAAGCTGTACAACACTGGGATTGTGTGCGCAACTTGCCAACTAATAGAAAACAGTACTTTTGCACTCTCCTGACTTTTCCAGTCACATGAACATTCGATTAGAATCTGTTTTGGACAGCTTTTCTTTTCTTCCTGCCAAACACTTGGCAGACCTCCGTGCAACGTCTAGAACACGATGGGAGATGTTTTCTGTGCTGGCACAATTTCTCCTTGCCAGATGTAGTGGAAAAGCTTTTTGCTAAGATGTAGACGACAAGAGAGGCTAAAGAGTGGATGTTAGCAAATGACACCCATCTTCAAAAAATGCAGTTAAGAGGACTCGCGATAGTACAAACCAGCCAGCCTCTTTTTTATCCCCAGTAAGTTGATGAAGCAGCTCTTCCTGGAAATCCTTGCCAGGCACATGAAAGACGACCAA
This sequence comes from Melospiza melodia melodia, assembly GCF_035770615.1. Classification (NCBI taxonomy): domain Eukaryota; kingdom Metazoa; phylum Chordata; class Aves; order Passeriformes; family Passerellidae; genus Melospiza; species Melospiza melodia. The sequence goes on along the minus strand of NC_086225.1, from coordinate 47,010,343 downwards.
ATAATGTAGTTAGCATGATTTTTCAGGGGAATTTCATGCTGAACATCACTTTAAACTCCTCTGATGAATCAACTTGACTGGTAGATGAAGGGAATATTATCTGCCTGGGCTTCAGGGCGGTTTTTGACATATCTCTACATGGCAGCACACATACATATGGAAGCAATAATGCAAAGGGGAGGGAATCAGTGTCTTTTCAGTGATGCTGAGGGAAAAGACAAGAGGCAGTGGGCACACACTGAAATACAGGAGATTGCCTTTGAACATCAGTAAATGTTTCTTTACTGTGAGGGTGACTGAACCACGGCACAGACTGCCCAGAAAGATTGTGGAGCCTGGATCTTTGAAGACATTAAAAGTGCACCCAGATAGAATCCTGGGCAAGAGGCTCTAGGTATCCTGGTTTAGGCAGGGGGGTTGGGCCTGGTTAGCCCCACCAACCCCTTCCACTCTCTTTCATTCTGTGCTAGTGAATTCTCTTCAAGATGCATTTCAAGCACTGGCATGACAAAGTTCTGTGCAGACAGAGATCCAAATGGACATGGCATCTAAGTTCCTTAAGCAGTGTTCAAGAAGAATGTAAAACTCTGGCACAAGTGTCTCTTCCCTAACTGAATCCCTTTCATGGGAAAATTCCCAGCTCTAGAAAGATCTTCTGATACGCATGCTTAAGACTGACACTGGCTGAGCAAATTTCTCCCTATGTGTATCTAAGACCAGTTAGGATCTTCACCCAAAGTGCTGTCAACATAGTCACAGAATGCCTATTGTTAAGAAGTGACAGCTTCCATCAGAATGGCAACTATTGGTCCACAAAATGGATTAATGGATGGGAATTATCTACGTGGGTTAAAAACAAAAATAAAGAGTTGGTCTTTATTTATCAATTTCATTGCAATATTGATAAGGGAAGAAAAAGATCTAAGTCCTTGACTTTCTGAACTCGAGGAAAGATTTTAAAAATTCCTTGTAAAAATGTATGATCACAATCAGACTATTGAAACCATTTTAGTTGGGAACAAAGTTCCAAAATTGTCTAGATAGTGGCAAAGAAGCCAAGAAAATAGGAAAGAAACAAAAAGAGAGCAAAAGAGTCAGCTTCAGTGTACAAGCTCGTTCTAGAAGTAGTCTGCTGGGAAAAGGAACCCCCAGCTAAATTTCCAATGTATTCCTGCGCTTGATTCAGTAACTGGTCAATGTAAAAACCAATCCTTTTGTAGAACTTCTTCCAGCAACAAAAACTCCAACAGGTTGACACTACCATCATGCCTGTTCCAGACATATTTAAAAGAGAAATGATGATTTTCTTGAAAACCTACTTGCATAAAAGTTGCAAGATGGTGGAGGGATTCCCACATCCTCCTTCCTCCATCTGGCTTGAAAGTATATTTGATAAAATATGCAACAAAGCACATGATTTATAAGGGAGAGTCAAATGGATGATTTGGGAATTGATCTCTTGTTGATAGTAAACTTCATATCCACTCGGTGTGACCTTTTTAAAACAAAATGTGGAGCTGAGGCATGAATCTGCCACAACAATTGTAAAGCAAACATACACACTCCCCTTCACATGCCTCCCCTTCCACACACACCTAGGCACACACAGAGATCAGCATAGCAGATCATGAACACCTTGGAAAAGACTGAAATGCTAAATGCCTCTCTTGATGGGCAAAAGAGCTGGTGCAGTAATTCAAATGCCTGGTACAAAAATTCTGTTTCATATTTAGCTCCTATTTAAAACACAGCTTTTCATTTCATTCTATTTACAGAATATTTTAATTTCATTTGTTTCTTTAAAATTACTTAGTTCTCAACTGTTGTATGTCTAGGAATATTTTCTTCCAAAAATAGAAAAAAATAGATGATATCTTTTCAGCAGAAAACATTGGTTGATACAATTTTAAACCATCATGATATGGAAGAATTCTTCTGTCCCTCTCGAAGGTGGAAGAAGCATTTGGATCACAGATCATCTACAATGAAATACTTGACATGTTTAAGATGCTTTCAATCAATTTTGATCGTCAATTGCTTATTCGTTGTAAACAGTAATTTTTCAGTGAAGGGAAAGTGTGTGTGGTATATCTACATGATGTGTTCAAAGCCAGTTCCTACTAATGGCCAGGCTGAATTCCAGTAAATAATGTCCCGAATGATATTTTGCCGCCTTCTTTGGCACTTCATGAAATCTTACCCCGATGAAGTGCTGAAACACAGAGATTTTCTCTTAGAGAGTGTCTCATGTTGTAACCCATCCCATGGATTTTATGCTGTAATTCTTATCTCTTTTAAAATTTACTATCTTCTGTACAGTTTTCATGAAACTTTCTGTTACAGTAGTGAATAGCACAGATAAATGTCATTTTGTACAACTTTGAATTTACCCCAAGAGCTGAGAGAAAACTTGCTCCTATACTTCAATCCGAGTTTCTTCTATAGTCCAACTTTGTTTCTCTACCATCAAGCTTCTCCTTTGTTGCTGCTCCAAGCCCCGTCCAAGGTGACCTTGAATACTTTCAGGGAGGGGACACCCACAACTTCTCTGGGCAACCTGTTCCAGTGTTCCAGCACTCCCACAGTAAAAAAGGCCTTCCTTTCATCTAATATGTGTAGGAAATCATAAATCTAGGCATAGAAGCTTGGAGTGCAAATTTGAAATTCTTTGGATTTGAAGCACATTTTATATGAATACTGACTTACAGATGACTAAAAGATGTTGATGGGCATTTGAGCTGACAAGTTTTGAAAAAGTGCACGGAAATTAAAATTGAAACCACTAAAATTAAAAACTCCTTGCCATTTTCTTTTTCCTCTCCTATTCAAAATTGCATATGTCAGATATCAGTGCTTCATGCAAACATCTCAGATGCTCTCAGAGAAAAAGCTTTTCTTTCAGACTAAGTTGCGGTTGACGTAGAACACTAGCAGGAGTGAAAGTTTTTCTGGGCATCGGGGCAGCACCTTCTCCTTGGATTTGTGTGCAGAATGCATTTTATCCAAACTGGAAAATAGATCCCAGCTCTGTTCTATTCATCATTCTTACTTCATCAGGCCTGAAGATTCTGTGAAAAGTAGCCTGTGGACCTTGAAGATAGCGCATGTGAAACAGATGAGAGGTGATAGAGAAGTTGAGGGAGAGAAGAAAGAGCATATGGCTGAAACCAGAAAGTATTTCTTCACGTGATCATGGAAGATTGCAGGAGCCACTTGGTGCTATCAAACCAGCCCGACTTGGCACTGGTGCCACCTTGGGTCTGGGAGCCATCTTGCATATCGTGCATTTTAAGGAGCCAGCTGGCCACTCCCAGCCATATGCCCCCAAACACAAACCACGGCCCTTTTCTCTGGCAAACAAAACTCAGCTGCCCAGCTTTTTGATGGCAGATGGCAGGAGCCACTTGGTACTATCAAACCAGCCTGACTTGGCACTGGTGCCACCATGGGTCTGTTAACCATCCTGCCTATTGTAGCTTTTCAGGAGCCAGCCGGTCACTCTCAGACATAGGCCCCAGACACAAACCTCGGCCCGTTTCCCTGGCAAACAAAAGTAAGCTGCCCCGCTTCTGGATGGCAGATTGCAGGAGCTACTTAGTACTATCAAACCAGCCCGACTTGGCACTGGTGCCACCTTGGCTCTGGGAACCATCCTGCGTATCGTGGATTTTCAGGGGCCAGCCGGCCACTCTCAGCCATATGCCCCCAAACACAAACCACGGCCCTTTTCTCTGGCAAACAAAACTCAACTGCCCCTCTTCTGCTTGGCAAATTGCAGGACGCACTTGGTACTACAAAAACAGCCCAACTTGGCAGTGGTGCCACCTTGGGTCTGGGAACCATCCTGCGTATCGAGCATTTTAAGGAGCCAGCCGGCCACTCCCATCCATATGCCCCCAAAAACAAACCACGGACCATTTCTCTGGCAAACAAAAATCAGCTGCCCCGCTTCTGGATGGCAGATTGCAGGAGCCACTTTGCACCATCAAACCAGCCCGACTTGGCACTGGTGCCACCTTGGATCTGGGAACCATCCTGCGTATCGTACATATTCAGGAACCAGCCGAACACTGCTGGCCATAGGCCCCCAAACACAAACCTTGGCACGTTTCCCTGGCAAACAAAAGTAAGCTGCCCCGCTTCTGGATGGCAGATTGCAGGAGCCACTTGGTACTAGCAAACCAGCCCAACTTGGAACTGGTGCCACCTTGGGTCTGGGAACCATCCTGCCTATCGTGGATTTTCAGGAAACAGCCGGCCACTCCCAGCCACAGGCCCCCAAACACAAACCACGGCCCATTTCCCTGGCAAACAAAACTCAGCTGCCCCGCTTCTGGATGGCAGTTTGCAGGAGCCACTTGGGACTATCAAACCAGCCCAACTTGGCACTGGTACCACCTTGGATCTGGGAACCATCCTGCGTATCGTGGATTTCCAGGGGCCAGCCGGCCACTCCCAGCCATATGCCCCCAAACACAAACCTCGGCCCATTTCCCTGGCAAACAAAACTCAGCTGCCCCTCTTCTGGATGGCAGTTTGCAGGAGCCACTTGGTACTACAAAAACAGCCCGACTTGGCACTGGTGCCACCTTGGGTCTGGTTACCATCCTGCGTATCGTGCATTTTAAGGAGCCAGCTGGCCACTCCCAGCCATATGCCCCCAAACAAAACCCACGGCCCTTTTCTCTGGCGAACAAAACTCAGCTGCCCCGCTACTGGATGGCAGATTGCAGGAGCCACTTGGTACTATCAAACCAGCCTGACTTGCCACTGGTGCCACCTTGGGTCTGGGAACCATCCTGCGAATTGTGGATTGTCAGGAGCCAGCCGACCGCTCTCGGCCACAGACCCCAATCAAAAACAACGGCGCTTTTCCCTGGCAAACAAAACTAAGCTGCCCCGCTTCTGGATGGCAGATTGCAGGATGCACTTGGTACTACAAAAACAGCCCGACTTGGCAGTGGTACCACCTTGGGTCTGGGAACCATCCTGCGTATCGAGCATTTCAAGGAGCCAGCCGGCCACTCCAAACCATATGCCCCCAAAACAACCCACGGAACTATTCTCTGGCAAACAAAAATCAGCTGCCCCGCTTCTGGATGGCAAATTGCAAGAGCCATTTGCACCATCAAACCAGCCCGACTGACTCCTGAAAATCAACCATGCGCATGACGGCTTCCAGACCCAAGGTGGCACCACTGCCAAGTCGGGCTGGTTTGATAGTACCAAGTGGCTCCTGCAATCTGCCATCCAGAAGCAGGGCAGCTGAGTTTTGTTTGCCAGAGAAAAGGGCCGTGGTTTGTGTTTGGGGGCATATGGCTGGGAGTGGCCAGCTGGCTCCTTAAAATGCACGATATGCAAGATGGCTCCCAGACCCAAGGTGGCACCAGTGCCAAGTCGGGCTGGTTTGATAGCACCAAGTGGCTCCTGCAATCTTCCATGATCACGTGAAGAAATACTTTCTGGTTTCAGCCATATGCTCTTTCTTCTCTCCCTCAACTTCTCTATCACCTCTCATCTGTTTCACATGCGCTATCTTCAAGGTCCACAGGCTACTTTTCACAGAATCTTCAGGCCTGATGAAGTAAGAATGATGAATAGAACAGAGCTGGGATCTATTTTCCAGTTTGGATAAAATGCATTCTGCACACAAATCCAAGGAGAAGGTGCTGCCCCGATGCCCAGAAAAACTTTCACTCCTGCTAGTGTTCTACGTCAACCGCAACTTAGTCTGAAAGAAAAGCTTTTTCTCTGAGAGCATCTGAGATGTTTGCATGAAGCACTGATATCTGACATATGCAATTTTGAATAGGAGAGGAAAAAGAAAATGGCAAGGAGTTTTTAATTTTAGTGGTTTCAATTTTAATTTCCATGCACTTTTTCAAAACTTGTCAGCTCAAATGCCCATCAACATCTTTTAGTCATCTGTAAGTCAGTATTCATATAAAATGTGCTTCAAATCCAAAGAATTTCAAATTTGCACTCCAAGCTTCTATGCCTAGATTTATGATTTCCTACACATATTAGATGAAAGGAAGGCCTTTTTTACTGTGGGAGTGCTGGAACACTGGAACAGGTTGCCCAGAGAAGTTGTGGGTGTCCCCTCCCTGAAAGTATTCAAGGTCACCTTGGACGGGGCTTGGAGCAGCAACAAAGGAGAAGCTTGATGGTAGAGAAACAAAGTTGGACTATAGAAGAAACTCGGATTGAAGTATAGGAGCAAGTTTTCTCTCAGCTCTTGGGGTAAATTCAAAGTTGTACAAAATGACATTTATCTGTGCTATTCACTACTGTAACAGAAAGTTTCATGAAAACTGTACAGAAGATAGTAAATTTTAAAAGAGATAAGAATTACAGCATAAAATCCATGGGATGGGTTACAACATGAGACACTCTCTAAGAGAAAATCTCTGTGTTTCAGCACTTCATCGGGGTAAGATTTCATGAAGTGCCAAAGAAGGCGGCAAAATATCATTCGGGACATTATTTACTGGAATTCAGCCTGGCCATTAGTAGGAACTGGCTTTGAACACATCATGTAGATATACCACACACACTTTCCCTTCACTGAAAAATTACTGTTTACAACGAATAAGCAATTGACGATCAAAATTGATTGAAAGCATCTTAAACATGTCAAGTATTTCATTGTAGATGATCTGTGATCCAAATGCTTCTTCCACCTTCGAGAGGGACAGAAGAATTCTTCCATATCATGATGGTTTAAAATTGTATCAACCAATGTTTTCTGCTGAAAAGATATCATCTATTTTTTTCTATTTTTGGAAGAAAATATTCCTAGACATACAACAGTTGAGAACTAAGTAATTTTAAAGAAACAAATGAAATTAAAATATTCTGTAAATAGAATGAAATGAAAAGCTGTGTTTTAAATAGGAGCTAAATATGAAACAGAATTTTTGTACCAGGCATTTGAATTACTGCACCAGCTCTTTTGCCCATCAAGAGAGGCATTTAGCATTTCAGTCTTTTCCAAGGTGTTCATGATCTGCTATGCTGATCTCTGTGTGTGCCTAGGTGTGTGTGGAAGGGGGGGCATGTGAAGGGGAGTGTGTATGTTTGCTTTACAATTGTTGTGGCAGATTCATGCCTCAGCTCCACATTTTGTTTTAAAAAGGTCACACCGAGTGGATATGAAGTTTACTATCAACAAGAGATCAATTCCCAAATCATCCATTTGACTCTCCCTTATAAATCATGTGCTTTGTTGCATATTTTATCAAATATACTTTCAAGCCAGATGGAGGAAGGAGGATGTGGGAATCCCTCCACCATCTTGCAACTTTTATGCAAGTAGGTTTTCAAGAAAATCATCATTTCTCTTTTAAATATGTCTGGAACAGGCATGATGGTAGTGTCAACCTGTTGGAGTTTTTGTTGCTGGAAGAAGTTGTACAAAAGGATTGGTTTTTACATTGACCAGTTACTGAATCAAGCGCAGGAATACATTGGAAATTTAGCTGGGGGTTCCTTTTCCCAGCAGACTACTTCTAGAACGAGCTTGTACACTGAAGCTGACTCTTTTGCTCTCTTTTTGTTTCTTTCCTATTTTCTTGGCTTCTTTGCCACTATCTAGACAATTTTGGAACTTTGTTCCCAACTAAAATGGTTTCAATAGTCTGATTGTGATCATACATTTTTACAAGGAATTTTTAAAATCTTTCCTCGAGTTCAGAAAGTCAAGGACTTAGATCTTTTTCTTCCCTTATCAATATTGCAATGAAATTGATAAATAAAGACCAACTCTTTATTTTTGTTTTTAACCCACGTAGATAATTCCCATCCATTAATCCATTTTGTGGACCAATAGTTGCCATTCTGATGGAAGCTGTCACTTCTTAACAATAGGCATTCTGTGACTATGTTGACAGCACTTTGGGTGAAGATCCTAACTGGTCTTAGATACACATAGGGAGAAATTTGCTCAGCCAGTGTCAGTCTTAAGCATGCGTATCAGAAGATCTTTCTAGAGCTGGGAATTTTCCCATGAAAGGGATTCAGTTAGGGAAGAGACACTTGTGCCAGAGTTTTACATTCTTCTTGAACACTGCTTAAGGAACTTAGATGCCATGTCCATTTGGATCTCTGTCTGCACAGAACTTTGTCATGCCAGTGCTTGAAATGCATCTTGAAGAGAATTCACTAGCACAGAATGAAAGAGAGTGGAAGGGGTTGGTGGGGCTAACCAGGCCCAACCCCCCTGCCTAAACCAGGATACCTAGAGCCTCTTGCCCAGGATTCTATCTGGGTGTACTTTTAATGTCTTCAAAGATCCAGGCTCCACAATCTTTCTGGGCAGTCTGTGCCGTGGTTCAGTCACCCTCACAGTAAAGAAACATTTACTGATGTTCAAAGGCAATCTCCTGTATTTCAGTGTGTGCCCACTGCCTCTTGTCTTTTCCCTCAGCATCACTGAAAAGACACTGATTCCCTCCCCTTTGCATTATTGCTTCCATATGTATGTGTGCTGCCATGTAGAGATATGTCAAAAACCGCCCTGAAGCCCAGGCAGATAATATTCCCTTCATCTACCAGTCAAGTTGATTCATCAGAGGAGTTTAAAGTGATGTTCAGCATGAAATTCCCCTGAAAAATCATGCTAACTACATTATTTGGTCGTCTTTCATGTGCCTGGCAAGGATTTCCAGGAAGAGCTGCTTCATCAACTTACTGGGGATAAAAAAGAGGCTGGCTGGTTTGTACTATCGCGAGTCCTCTTAATTGCATTTTTTGAAGATGGGTGTCATTTGCTAACATCCACTCTTTAGCCTCTCTTGTCGTCTACATCTTATCAAAAAGCTTTTCCACTACATCTGGCAGGGAGAAATTGTGCCAGCATAGAAAACATCTCCCATCGTGTTGTAGACGTTGCACGGATGTCTGCCAAGTGTTTGGCAGGAAGAAAAGAAAAGTTGTCCAAAACAGATTCTAATCGAATGTTCATGTGACTGGAAAAGTCAGGAGAGTGCAAAAGTACTGTTTTCTATTAGTTGGCAAGTTGCGCACACAATCCCAGTGTTGTACAGCTTGCTTCTTCACCTTCCCAAAGTTGCAGCTCTCTCCGGCTCCCGGAGCCGAAGAAGCGGCTTTTTCACGCAAAGACGACTGTGCCGCTCACAGTGCTCTCCTTAGCGCGGCTTCTGCCGAAAGACGCCCGGGAGCGGCTCTTAGCTCCGGACAGCATCCTACCTTCGTCTTTAACGCCTCTTCTCATCTACATCTCAGCAAAAAGCTTTTCCACTATGTCTGCTAGGAAAAACTGTGCCAGCACAGAAAACATCTCCCATCGTGTTCTAGACGTTGCAGAGATGTCTGCCAAGTGTTTGGCAGGAAGAAACGAAAAGTTGTCCAAAACAGCTTCGAATCGAACGTTCATGTGATTGGAAAAGTCAGGAGAGTGCAAAAGTACTGTTTTGTATCAGTTGGCAAGGTGCGCACACAATCCCAGTGTTGTACATCTTGCTTCTTCACCTTCCCGAAGCTGCCGCTCTCTCCGGCTCCCGGAGCCGAAGAAGCGGCTTCTTCGCGCAAAGACGATTGTGCCGCTCACAGTGCTCTCCTTAGCGCGGCTTCTGCCGAAAGACGCCCGGGAGCGGCTCTTAGCTCCGGACAGCATCCTACCTTCGTCTTTAGCGTCTCTTCTCATCTACATCTCAGCAAAACGCTTTTCCACTATGTCTGGCTAGGAAAAACTGTGCCAGCACAGAAAACATCTCCCAAGGTGTTCTAGAAGTTGCAGAGATGTCTGCCAAGTGTTTGGCAGGAAGAAAAGAAAAGTTGTCCAAAACAACTTCTAATCTATTGTTCATGTGATTGGAAGAGTCAGGAGAGTGCAAAAGTACTGTTTTTTATCAGTTGGCAAGGTGCGCACACAATCCCAGTGTTGTACAGCTTGCTTCTTCACCTTCCCGAAGCTGCCGCTCTCTCCGGCTCCCGGAGCCGAAGAAGCGGCTTCTTCGCGCAAAGACGATTGTGCCGCTCACAGTGCTCTCCTTAGCGCGGCTTCTGCCGAAAGACGCCCCGGAGCGGCTCTTAGCTCCGTACCTTCCAATTCAATTTTTTGGCTCGAGAAACCAAATGGTATACTTGCAGCAGTAGGGCAGGACATTGAACTGGACTTTCTCCTTGTAGAGAGAAGCTAATGAAAAAGTTTCACTGCAATCAGAGCAGGCTGTCAAACAAGAAAAATGTCATGAAAATAAGCCAGCCTTATCCTCTTAGTCTTGCTTGTTGTGATTGGCCAAGAATGAAATGTGTCAACTCTGTGTTTCTGGGTATCACATCAGTAACAGGTACTTCAGCTGCTGTACTTCTTTCCTAATGTTAAGAACAGAATCCAAGGAATTGTGATTCCATGGTCTCAATTCACCCTATGAAAAAGGAGTGGAAGGTGCAGGGGTCAATTACTTGAATGGCCTATGTCAATCAGCGGCCACTGATTTCCTGAAGGCTTCAACAGGTTACTTGCCCATGTTTTTCTTGGAATTGTTTTAACCTTTGGTCATGTTTTTCTTGGGATTCTTTTACCCTTTCCCCATTTGTTCAGCCTTTGCTCTCAAGCCTTTGCTGACATTTCCAATATCTCGGTAGCCTGGAAAAGTGTTATCTTGATTGATCACATCATTATTCCCTTCCAAGGGTCGTTTGCCTCAAGTCTCAGTTTGGCTGGTTTTCTGCTAGTTGATTGTCAGAGGGCAGCAGGTGTTTTGTAAGAGCAAGTACACAATCCCATAGCTTGCTTTTCTTTGGATTTGGCCTGTCTAGAAAATGGAATGACTAAACATCTCTGAGAGGCTTTTCTCTCCCCATTAGGTTTCACTGGAAGGGCAGATGCAAATCGTCTACCTAAAGTCTTGGCACAGAAGAAAGTAGTGGTTTGCTGCTGCATATAGCTAGAAGCTTAAAAAAGGAAGGCCTTGGGCTGAGGCCCATTACTTTGGCTAAGTAGAAAAGGACTGTGGGAGGTGAGGCAGCTGAATTAGAGGTAAATCAACAAGTTCTAGAACCGTCGTGTGTTCACAGCGTGGTGCATGGTGGTTGGTTGAATTGTGTTTGTTAGGGCTTAAAGCTATGGAACTGATAAAGGCCTGATGTTGAAATCCATAAGGTTAGAGGATTTTTAAGAAATGGTTAAAAAGAAGTATGTAGGCCTTAGACTGGAGTTTTGTTAGCATTGCAGAAAAGTTTCCCATGCAAGCAGAAAAGATTTCCGTGCAAGCAGAAAAGTTTCCCAAGCAGTAGACGTGAAAAATGGAAACAAGTTAATTTAATGTATATCTTTAGAAGGTTAGCATGAATAGAACTCTGTTCTTTGTCTCTTATCAACTAGTCTTTGTTTTAGCTACGATTACCTATGTTTTATAAGATTGGATAGAATGCTTGTCAAGATGTGTTTTCTGTGTCTGATTGGCTGAATTCTAGTCTGAGATGATTTTATGTATTGCTGTATGAGCCCTGTTGAAGGAGACATTTTTTGGTGTGGATCAGTGAGCTGTCATGTCTCCATTTTGTATTTTGAGACTGATGTGCTGGAAATAAAAGCAAAAATCTCTTCACTGGTCTGGTTACCATGTTATCCATATTTGGATATTTTGCCGCGACGTAGTGGGTTCCTTTTTTAAGGTTGGGCTCCTGACACTATTGGACTTATACCTGTCCCGTCCCCTGCATATTGGTGCCGAGTGTGAGGACGTAGAATAGAAGAAAAACAAAGAAAAATCATGGAAGTACCAGCTGCGGAGACCCAAGTGTTAACAAGGAGCACACTGTATCATCTCTCCCGCCGAAGCCAAGAAAATTGTAAGTAACTTATCTCGGGAGAGCGCTTGGGTGACGTTGGGAGGCAAAATAGCGAAAAAGAAAATTATTAAAAGAACACAAAAATGGGAACGAATTTATCAAAAGTTGAATGGGATGTTTTTCATCAATTAGAGGCAATGTTACAAGAAAAAGGTCACTCTGAAATTTCAAAAACTGAGCTTAAAAACTTACTTATCTGGGTTAAAGCGAATACGCAAGATTTAAATCTGCAGTCTGCTTTTACTTTTCATTTTTGGGATCAGATAAACTGGAGAATCTATAATCTAGTCTCTCTCAAAAAAGATGAAAGCTTAAGAGAACTTATGCCGGTTTGTAGAGCGCTGTTGGAGCGCTGTTTTAAACAAACTGATAATAATAAGATCAACTTGGACTCAGAAAACAAAGCTTCTGGTTCTGTCTCATTAAATTCCAGTAAACCGGAGACTGTGTGAGTATCGGAGAATGTTACAAGTGTTGTTGCAAATGCTGAAAGTATTGCTTTGAACTCTGTTGAACAAAATCTTTCTTCTCTCTCTCTGGGAAAAAATGAGACTCTTTTGGACTTTTCTTCGCGTTGTTCTGTTAATGTAAAAATATGGGATTCTTGTAAGGGGCATGGAACAAAGTGTGTAAAAGATGGAAATGAAAAAGTGACTGTACTTCCTAAAATTGTTTGTGCAGGGACACTGAAACCTGAATTGGATTCTGTTGGGCCTGGGGTGGAGGCTGAGGTGGCTTCTTCCACTCGGGAAATTGTGGTTCCGGGGAACTCTTTTTCACTTAAGCAAAAACATGGTTGTTCTGGTGTTTGTCAATCTATAGATACAGAGAAAGAAAAATTGGCTTTAAGGGTGGAGTCCTTTGAAAGGAAGAGATGGAAGAAACTCGCGACTGTGTTGTTGCTGAAATTCAAAAAGCTGGACTTGAAATCTCTGCAACGAAAATTCAACAAGTTTCACCTTAGAAGTACCTGGGATGGAAGATGATGGAAGACGATGGAAGACGACAATAATACCACAGAAAATTCAGATCCAAACCAGAGTCAACAACCTACAAGAGTTACAACAACTTCTAGGAGAAATCAACTGGGTCAGACCGATGCTGGGAATCACCAATGATGAACTGAGTCCGCTCTTCCATTTGCTGAGAGGAAGTTGCGACATCACTTCGCCAAGAACTTTAACCCCTGAAGCTCGTGCTGCTCTCGACAAAGTCACAGAAGCTCTTCAAAAAAGACAAGCTCATCGCTGCGTTCCTGAAAATCCTTTCTTTCTTGCAATCTTAGGAGAGAAGATGCAGCTTTGTGGTCTCATTTTCCAGTGGGATGCCGCAGAACAAGATCCTTTGTTAATAATGGAATGGGTTTTTCCTCCCTACAGGTTTTCAAAGACCATTTGCTCAGTTTTAGAAATGATTGCATACATTATAATTAAGGCTAGAACCAGATTGTTAACTTTGGCAGGTCAAGAATGTTCAGTTATCTATTTGCCATTGAAAAATGATTATTTCAATTGGGCAATGCAAAATTCTGATGATTTACAATATGCATTCTTAGGTTTTCCAGGTGTTTGTTCCATACACTATCCAGCTCACAAACTACTGCAAGCAAAATTGAGTTTCAGAGAAAAACCTAAATTAAGTGAAGAACCTTTACATGCTGTGACTCTCTTCACTGATGGCTCTGGTAAAAGCCACAAGTCCGTTGTGACTTGGTTTAATCAAAAGACTGATGTTTGGGAATCTGATATTCAAACAGTAGAGGGATCCCCTCAAATTGTTGAGCTTGCTGCAGTAGTTTGAGCTTTTCAGCTGTTTCCTCAGCCTTTTAATTTGGTCACAGATTCTGCTTATGTTGCTAATGTAGTCAGGAGAATAGAAGGTTCCATTTTAAAGGATGTTAGTAATGAAACTTACATCGTTGGCTTTCATGTCTTTTTATAACTTTGCAATATAGAACTAATCCATATTTTGTTTCTTACATTAGGGCGCATTCTTCACTTCCTGGATTTTTAGTGGAAGGAAATGCAAGAGCGGACAAGCTGACAATGGTCATTTCTAACACATTGCCAAATATTTTTGAACAAGCAAAATTGAGTCATGCCTTTTTCCACCAAAATGCACAAGCACTCATGCGAATGTTCCAAATCACTAAAAGTCAAGCTAAAGCTATCATTCATACTTGCCCTGACTGTCAATTGGTACAACCTCCTGTTTCTACAGGAGCAATCAACCCCCGAGGCTTACAAAGCCTACAGTTGTGGCAAACAGGTGTTACTAAATAGCCTTCTTTTGGTAAATTTAAAAATATTCATGTTTCCATAGACACGTTCTCTGGTGCAGTTTTTGCTTCCCTTCACACAGGTGAAACTGGCAGCCATGCCTGTCATCATTTCCTGCAAGCTTTTGCTTCATTGGGTATACCCCAAGAAGTAAAAACTGACAATGGTCCCGCATACATATCTCAAAAATTGGCCACATTTTTAAATGAATGGGGTGTTCGACACATTTTTGGTATTCCCCACTCTCCCACAAGCCAAGCAATCATTGAAAGAACACATCAAACCTTAAAACGCATATTAGATCAACAGAGAGGGGGAACGGAAATCACCCCACAGATGAGACTGAGTAAGGCTTTGTAGGGTTTTAATTTTCTAAATAGTTCAAGTACAGAACCAGATCCACCAATCTTTAGACACTTTTCAAATAGCACACAGGCAAAACTGAAAGAACATCCTCCTCTTCTAATTAGAAACCCTGACTCTGGACAGATGGAAGGCCCGTTTCAATTAATAACGTGGGGCAAAGGGTATGCTTCTATTTCCACAGGTGCTGGAAGAATTAAGTGGGTTCCTGCCAAAAACGTCAAACCGTATCGCACTTCAGAACCTGTTGTCGAGCCTAGAACTGAGGAAGCGAGTACGCAGACGTGGACCGAATGGAAGGATCCCGGGTCTCGCCTGACGCCTCTTGTGCCTGACGTTCTTTGTGCATCGGTGGAACCCATGAACTCTGATTTTGTGCCAATGTTATTTATGAGTATACGAATTGAATGCTGAATGTTTGTTTAACAAAGCTAATTTTTGGCTGAAAATTTAGATTATTGTTTTTGTTTAGAAAGAATTCTGCCAAAACTTAGTTCTTGAAAGAGATGGGGCAGAATCAAATGGTATACTTGTTTTGCTTGATTTTAATTGTTTTTTGTCGTGCAGATTTGCCTGTGGATCAACCGAAAACGAGTGTTTGGGTGACCTTAGCCAAGGCTGCCGGATCGGATACTATATGTCTGTCTAATTCGGAACCAGAAAAGCCTTTCTCAACCTGTTTGGTTGGTGTGCCAGTGAAAGAGTTTCCTTTGGTCAGAAAAGAATCCAATGGTAAACCAGGTGGAATTGACAATGGAAACAGTCCTTCCTTCAATTGGAACATTTGTTCGAAAAAACTTCTCAGGGCAGCAAATGTTTCAAACAGTTGGGATGTGTTTCTGGAGACGGACCAATATCCACGGCAATTGCCAAAAGGGTATTGGATCATTTGCGGAGACAGAGGTTGGCAAGGCATTCCAGCCCACCTTGAAGGTGGCCCTTGTAGCATTGGTATGCTTACCATAATTGCCCCCACTGCCAAAGCAGTGATGAAAAAGAAACAAAGGAAAACAAGAGCTGTTCCTCATTATGATGAGAACTGTCAGAGTGATTTTATGCCTTGGAATGCCGCCAGAAGGCTTTCAGCAGGTATATTTCTACCCCAATTGGCTTCAGCTGTGGCATTGAGACAATTAGATCGAGTTGGATGTTGGCTGAGCAAACAAGCTAATGCCACATCCTCCGCAATCAGTGATATGTTGACCGATGTTGATAGTATTAGACATGCTACTCTTCAAAACAGAGCAGCCATTGATTTTCTCTTACTGGCACAAGGACATGGTTGTGATGAATTTGAAGGATTGTGTTGTATGAATTTGTCTGATCGTTCTGAATCCATTCACAAAAGCATTCAAAAATTAAAGGATCTGACAGCCCAAATTAAAGAAGATGGAGGTTCCTGGTTGGATGATTTGTTTCAAAATTGGAGTTTTGCACCTTGGCTAAGGCAACTTTGCAAGATAGGTCTTTACATATTAGGTGTTCTAATACTGATATTGATAGTGGCACCTTGTATACTCTGTTGTGTTCGGCGAATGATGAACAAAACAGTCCGAGAAGTTTTTGTCATTCAAGCAGGAGAACTAGGAAGTAGAAGCACAGAGAGTGTACGAAATCTCACGAAAGCAGTAGATGAGGGTATTGACATGAACGAAGGTTTTGAATTAAGGCCTTGGAATCGACCAGAGTTTTTTGAACGATGCCTTGTGACTGTTGCCAAACGTGATTCATAGCTCTCTTTCAGGGATTGGGTCTTCACAGCATTAAGTTGCTGTGCCGTAATATAGCAATGCTTCAGTTTAGTGAAAATAGGTCTTCAGCAGATAATAAGCAGAAATTTTGCAATAGAGCTATGAAACGCAAATAGCAAGCGACAAGAAAATGAAAGCTTCTGGGTCAAAGAGAGAGGGGGAAATGTTGGAATCCATAAGGTTAGAGGATTTTTAAAAAATGGTTACAAAGAAGTATGTAGGCCTTAGACTGGAGTTTTGTTAGCATTGCAGAAAAGTTTCCCATGCAAGCAGAAAAAGTTTTCCATGCAAGCAGAAAAGTTTCCCAAGCAGTAGACGTGACAAATAACAATAGGCTTCTGTAGAATTGGCTTTAGGATGGCAACAAGGTTATTTAATGTATATCTTTAGAAGGTTAGCATGAATAGAACTCTGTTCTTTGTCTCTTATCAACTAGTCTTTGTTTTAGCTACGATTACCTATGTTTTATAAGATTGGATAGAATGCTTGTCAAGATGTGTTTTCTGTGTCTGATTGGCTGAATTCTAGTCTGAGATGATTTTATGTATTGCTGTATGAGCCCTGTTGAAGGAGACATTTTTTGGTGTGGATCAGTGAGCTGTCATGTCTCCATTTTGTATTTTGAGACTGATGTGCTGGAAATAAAAGCAAAAATCTCTTCACTGGTCTGGTTACCATGTTATCCATATTTGGATATTTTGCCGCAACCTAGTGGGTTCCTTTTTTAAGGCGTGGGTTCCTGACACCATTGGACTTATACCTGTCCCGTCCCCCGCATATTGGTGCCTCGTGTGAGAATGTAGAATAGAAGAAAAAGAAAAAAATTGTAGAAGTACCAGCTGCGGAGACCCAAGTGTCAACAAGGAGCACACTGTATCATCTCTCCCGCCGAAGCCAAGAAAATTGTAAGTAACTTATCTCGGGAGAGCGCTTGGGTGACATTGGGAGGCAAAATAGCGAAAAAGAAAATTATTAAAAGAACACAAAAATGGGAACGAATTTATCAAAAGTTGAATGGGATGTTTTTCATCAATTAGAGACAATGTTACAAGAAAAAGGTCACTCTGAAATTTCAAAAACTGAGCTTAAAAACTTACTTATCTGGGTTAAAGCGAATACGCAAGATTTAAATCTGCAGTCTGCTTTTACTTTTCATTTTTGGGATGAGATAAACTGGAGAATCTATAAACTAGTCTCTCTCAAAAAAGATGAAAGCTTAAGAGAACTTATGCCGGTTTGTAGAGCGCTGTTGGAGCACTGTTTTAAACAAACTGATAATAATAAGATCAACTTGGACTCAGAAAACAAAGCTTCTGGTTCTGTCTCATTAAATTCCAGTAAACCGGAGACTGTGTGAGTATCGGAGAATGTTACAAGTGTTGTTGCAAATGCTGAAAGTATTGCTTTGAACTCTGTTGAACAAAATCTTTCTTCTCTCTCTCTGGGAAAAAATGAGACTCTTTTGGACTTTTCTTCGCGTTGTTCTGTTAATGTAAAAATATGTGACTCTTGTAAGCGGGATGGAACAAAGTGTGTAAAAGATGGAAATGAAAAAGTGACTGTACTTCCTAAAATTGTTTGTGCAGGGACACTGAAACCTGAATTGGATTCTGTTGGGCCTGGGGTGGAGGCTGAGGTGGCTGCTTCCACTTGGGAAATTGTGGTTCCGGGGAACTCTTTTTCACTTAAGCAAAAACATGGTTGTTCTGGTGTTTGTCAATCTATAGATACAGAGAAAGAAAAATTGGCTTTAAGGGTGGAGTCCTTTGAAAGGAAGAGATGGAAGAAACTCGCGACTGTGTTGTTGCTGAAATTCAAAAAGCTGGACTTGAAATCTCTGCAACGAAAATTCAACAAGTTTCACCTTAGAAGTACCTGGGATGGAAGATGATGGAAGACGATGGAAGACGACAAGAAGACCACAGAAAATTCAGATCCGAACCAGAGTCAACAACCTACAAGAGTTACAACAACTTCTAGGAGAAATCAACTGGGTCAGACCGATGCTGGGAATCACCAATGATGAACTGAGTCCGCTCTTCCATTTGCTGAGAGGAAGTTGCGACATCACTTCGCCAAGAACTTTAACCCCTGAAGCTCGTGCTGCTCTCGACAAAGTCACAGAAGCTCTTCAAAAAAGACAAGCTCATCGCTGCGTTCCTGAAAATCCTTTCTTTCTTGCAATCTTAGGAGAGAAGATGCAGCTTTGTGGTCTCATTTTCCAGTGGGATGCCACAGAACAAGATCCTTTGTTAATAATGGAATGGGTTTTTCCTCCCTACAGGTTTTCAAAGACCATTTGCTCAGTTTTAGAAATGATTGCATACATTATAATTAAGGCTAGAACCAGATTGTTAACTTTGGCAGGTCAAGAATGTTCAGTTATCTATTTGCCATTGAAAAATGATTATTTCAATTGGGCAATGCAAAATTCTGATGATTTACAATATGCATTCTTAGGTTTTCCAGGTGTTTGTTCCATACACTATCCAGCTCACAAACTACTGCAAGCAAAATTGAGTTTCAGAGAAAAACCTAAATTAAGTGAAGAACCTTTACATGCTGTGACTCTCTTCACTGATGGCTCTGGTAAAAGCCACAAGTCCGTTGTGACTTGGTTTAATCAAAAGACTGATGTTTGGGAATCTGATATTCAAACAGTAGAGGGATCCCCTCAAATTGTTGAGCTTGCTGCAGTAGTTTGAGCTTTTCAGCTGTTTCCTCAGCCTTTTAATTTGGTCACAGATTCTGCTTATGTTGCTAATGTAGTCAGAAGAATAGAAGGTTCCATTTTAAAGGATGTTAGTAATGAAACTGTACATCGTTGGCTTTCATGTCTTTTTATAACTTTGCAATATAGAACTAATCCATATTTTGTTTCTCACATTAGGGCGCATTCTTCACTTCCTGCATTTTTTGTGGAAGGAAATGCAAGAGCGGACAAGCTGACAGTGGTCATTTCTAACACATTGCCAAATATTTTTGAACAAGCAAAATTGAGTCATGCCTTTTTCCACCAAAATGCACAAGCACTCATGCGAATGTTCCAAATCACTAAAAGTCAAGCTAAAGCTATCATTCATACTTGCCCTGACTGTCAATTGGTACAACCTCCTGTTTCTACAGGAGCAATCAACCCCCGAGGCTTACAAAGCCTACAGTTGTGGCAAACAGGTGTTACTAAATAGCCTTCTTTTGGTAAATTTAAAAATATTCATGTTTCCATAGACACGTTCTCTGGTGCAGTTTTTGCTTCCCTTCACACAGGTGAAACTGGCAGCCATGCCTGTCATCATTTCCTGCAAGCTTTTGCTTCATTGGGTATACCCCAAGAAGTAAAAACTGACAATGGTCCCGCATACATATCTCAAAAATTGGCCACATTTTTAAATGAATGGGGTGTTCGACACATTTTTGGTATTCCCCACTCTCCCACAAGCCAAGCAATCATTGAAAGAACACATCAAACCTTAAAACGCATATTAGATCAACAGAGAGGGGGAACGGAAATCACCCCACAGATGAGACTGAGTAAGGCTTTGTATGGTTTTAATTTTCTAAATAGTTCAAGTACAGAACCAGATCCACCAATCTTTAGACACTTTTCAAATAGCACACAGGCAAAACTGAAAGAACATCCTCCTCTTCTAATTAGAAACCCTGACTCTGGACAGATGGAAGGCCCGTTTCAATTAATAACGTGGGGCAAAGGGTATGCTTCTATTTCCACAGGTGCTGGAAGAATTAAGTGGGTTCCTGCCAAAAACGTCAAACCGTATCGCACTTCAGAACCTGTTGTCGAGCCTAGAACTGAGGAAGCGAGTACGCAGACGTGGACCGAATGGAAGGATCCCGGGTCTCGCCTGACGCCTCTTGTGCCTGACGTTCTTTGTGCATCGGTGGAACCCATGAACTCTGATTTTGTGCCAATGTTATTTATGAGTATACGAATTGAATGCTGAATGTTTGTTTTGCAAAGCTAGTTTTTGGCTGAAAATTTAGGTTATTGTTTTTGTTTAGAAAGAATTCTGCCAAAACTTAGTTCTTGAAAGAGATGGGGCAGAATCAAATGGTATACTTGTTTTGCTTGATTTTAATTGTTTTTTGTCGTGCAGATTTGCCTGTGGATCAACAGAAAACAAATGTTTGGGTGACCTTAGCCAAGGCTGCCGGATCGGATACTATATGTCTGTCTAATTCGGAACCAGAAAAGCCTTTCTCAACCTGTTTGGTTGGTGTGCCAGTGAAAGAGTTTCCTTTGGTCAGAAAAGAATCCAATGGTAAACCAGGTGGAATTGACAATGGAAACAGTCCTTCCTTCAATTGGAACATTTGTTCCAACAAACTTCTCAGGGCAGCAAATGTTTCAAACAGTTGGGATGTGTTTCTGGAGACGGACCAATATCCACGGCAATTGCCAAAAGGGTATTGGATCATTTGTGGAGACAGAGGTTGGCAAGGCATTCCAGCCCACCTTGAAGGTGGCCCTTGTAGCATTGGTATGCTTACCATAATTGCCCCCACTGCCAAAGCAGTGATGAAAAAGAAACAAAGG
This sequence comes from Melospiza melodia melodia, assembly GCF_035770615.1. Lineage (NCBI taxonomy): Eukaryota > Metazoa > Chordata > Aves > Passeriformes > Passerellidae > Melospiza > Melospiza melodia. The sequence continues at coordinate 46,989,575 of NC_086225.1, read as the reverse complement.
AAAACAAGAGCTGTTCCTCATTATGATGAGAACTGTCAGAGTGATTTTATGCCTTGGAATGCCACCAGAAGGCTTTCAGCAGGTATATTTCTACCCCAATTGGCTTCAGCTGTGGCATTGAGACAATTAGATCGAGTTGGATGTTGGCTGAGCAAACAAGCTAATGCCACATCCTCCGCAATCAGTGATATGTTGACCGATGTTGATAGTATTAGACATGCTACTCTTCAAAACAGAGCAGCCATTGATTTTCTTTTACTGGCACAAGGACATGGTTGTGAGGAATTTGAAGGATTGTGTTGTATGAATTTGTCTGATCGTTCTGAATCCATTCACAAAAGCATTCAAAAATTAAAGGATCTGACAGCCCAAATTAAAGAAGATGGAGGTTCCTGGTTGGATGATTTGTTTCAAAATTGGAGTTTTGCACCTTGGCTAAGGCAACTTTGCAAGATAGGTCTTTACATATTAGGTGTTCTAATACTGATATTGATAGTGGCACCTTGTATACTCTGTTGTGTTCGGCGAATGATGAACAAAACAGTCCGAGAAGTTTTTGTCATTCAAGCAGGAGAACTAGGAAGTAGAAGCACAGAGAGTGTACGAAATCTCACGAAAGCAGTAGATGAGGGTATTGACATGAACGAAGGTTTTGAATTAAGGCCTTGGAATCGACCAGAGTTTTTTGAACGATGCCTTGTGACTGTTGCCAAACGTGATTCATATCTCTCTTTCAGGGATTGGGTCTTCACAGCATTAAGTTGCTGTGCCGTAATATAGCAATGCTTCAGTTAAGTGAAAATAGGTCTTCAGCAGATAATAAGCAGAAATTTTGCAATAGAGCTATGAAACGCAAATAGCAAGCGACAAGAAAATGAAAGCTTCTGGGTCAAACAGAGAGGGGGAAATGTTGGAATCCATAAGGTTAGAGGATTTTTAAGAAATGGTTACAAAGAAGTATGTAGGCCTTAGACTGGAGTTTTGTTAGCATTGCAGAAAAGTTTCCCATGCAAGCAGAAAAAGTTTTCCATGCAAGCAGAAAAGTTTCCCAAGCAGTAGACGTGACAAATAACAATAGGCTTCTGTAGAATTGGCTTTAGGATGGCAACAAAGTTATTTAATGTATATCTTTAGAAGGTTAGCATGAATAGAACTCTGTTCTTTGTCTCTTATCAACTAGTCTTTGTTTTAGCTACGATTACCTATGTTTTAAAAGATTGGATAGAATGCTTGTCAAGATGTGTTTTCTGTGTCTGATTGGCTGAATTCTAGTCTGAGATGATTTTATGTATTGCTGTATGAGCCCTGTTGAAGGAGACATTTTTTGGTGTGGATCAGTGAGCTGTCATGTCTCCATTTTGTATTTTGGGACTGATGTGCTGGAAATAAAAGCAAAAATCTCTTCACTGGTCTGGTTACCATGTTATCCATATTTGGATATTTTGCCGCAACCTAGTGGGTTCCTTTTTTAAGGCGTGGGTTCCTGACACCATTGGACTTATACCTGTCCCGTCCCCCGCATATTGGTGCCTCGTGTGAGAATGTAGAATAGAAGAAAAAGAAAAAAATTGTAGAAGTACCAGCTGCGGAGACCCAAGTGTCAACAAGGAGCACACTGTATCATCTCTCCCGCCGAAGCCAAGAAAATTGTAAGTAACTTATCTCGGGAGAGCGCTTGGGTGACGTTGGGAGGCAAAATAGCGAAAAAGAAAATTATTAAAAGAACACAAAAATGGGAACGAATTTATCAAAAGTTGAATGGGATGTTTTTCATCAATTAGAGACAATGTTACAAGAAAAAGGTCACTCTGAAATTTCAAAAACTGAGCTTAAAAACTTACTTATCTGGGTTAAAGCGAATACGCAAGATTTAAATCTGCAGTCTGCTTTTACTTTTCACTTTTGGGATCAGATAAACTGGAGAATCTATAAACTAGTCTCTCTCAAAAAAGATGAAAGCTTAAGAGAACTTATGCCGGTTTGTAGAGCGCTGTTGGAGCACTGTTTTAAACAAACTGATAATAATAAGATCAACTTGGACTCAGAAAACAAAGCTTCTGGTTCTGTCTCATTAAATTCCAGTAAACCGGAGACTGTGTGAGTATCGGAGAATGTTACAAGTGTTGTTGCCAATGCTGAAAGTATTGCTTTGAACTCTGTTGAACAAAATCTTTCTTCTCTCTCTCTGGGAAAAAATGAGACTCTTTTGGACTTTTCTTCGCGTTGTTCTGTTAATGTAAAAATATGTGACTCTTGTAAGCGGGATGGAACAAAGTGTGTAAAAGATGGAAATGAAAAAGTGACTGTACTTCCTAAAATTGTTTGTGCAGGGACACTGAAACCTGAATTGGATTCTGTTGGGCCTGGGGTGGAGGCTGAGGTGGCTGCTTCCACTTGGGAAATTGTGGTTCCGGGGAACTCTTTTTCACTTAAGCAAAAACATGGTTGTTCTGGTGTTTGTCAATCTATAGATACAGAGAAAGAAAAATTGGCTTTAAGGGTGGAGTCCTTTGAAAGGAAGAGATGGAAGAAACTCGCGACTGTGTTGTTGCTGAAATTCAAAAAGCTGGACTTGAAATCTCTGCAACGAAAATTCAACAAGTTTCACCTTAGAAGTACCTGGGATGGAAGATGATGGAAGACGATGGAAGACGACAAGAAGACCACAGAAAATTCAGATCCGAACCAGAGTCAACAACCTACAAGAGTTACAACAACTTCTAGGAGAAATCAACTGGGTCAGACCGATGCTGGGAATCACCAATGATGAACTGAGTCCGCTCTTCCATTTGCTGAGAGGAAGTTGCGACATCACTTCGCCAAGAACTTTAACCCCTGAAGCTCGTGCTGCTCTCGACAAAGTCACAGAAGCTCTTCAAAAAAGACAAGCTCATCGCTGCGTTCCTGAAAATCCTTTCTTTCTTGCAATCTTAGGAGAGAAGATGCAGCTTTGTGGTCTCATTTTCCAGTGGGATGCCACAGAACAAGATCCTTTGTTAATAATGGAATGGGTTTTTCCTCCCTACAGGTTTTCAAAGACCATTTGCTCAGTTTTAGAAATGATTGCATACATTATAATTAAGGCTAGAACCAGATTGTTAACTTTGGCAGGTCAAGAATGTTCAGTTATCTATTTGCCATTGAAAAATGATTATTTCAATTGGGCAATGCAAAATTCTGATGATTTACAATATGCATTCTTAGGTTTTCCAGGTGTTTGTTCCATACACTATCCAGCTCACAAACTACTGCAAGCAAAATTGAGTTTCAGAGAAAAACCTAAATTAAGTGAAGAACCTTTACATGCTGTGACTCTCTTCACTGATGGCTCTGGTAAAAGCCACAAGTCCGTTGTGACTTGGTTTAATCAAAAGACTGATGTTTGGGAATCTGATATTCAAACAGTAGAGGGATCCCCTCAAATTGTTGAGCTTGCTGCAGTAGTTTGAGCTTTTCAGCTGTTTCCTCAGCCTTTTAATTTGGTCACAGATTCTGCTTATGTTGCTAATGTAGTCAGGAGAATAGAAGGTTCCATTTTAAAGGATGTTAGTAATGAAACTGTACATCGTTGGCTTTCATGTCTTTTTATAACTTTGCAATATAGAACTAATCCATATTTTGTTTCTCACATTAGGGCGCATTCTTCACTTCCTGCATTTTTTGTGGAAGGAAATGCAAGAGCGGACAAGCTGACAGTGGTCATTTCTAACACATTGCCAAATATTTTTGAACAAGCAAAATTGAGTCATGCCTTTTTCCACCAAAATGCACAAGCACTCATGCGAATGTTCCAAATCACTAAAAGTCAAGCTAAAGCTATCATTCATACTTGCCCTGACTGTCAATTGGTACAACCTCCTGTTTCTATAGGAGCAATCAACCCCCGAGGCTTACAAAGCCTACAGTTGTGGCAAACAGGTGTTACTAAATAGCCTTCTTTTGGTAAATTTAAAAATATTCATGTTTCCATAGACACGTTCTCTGGTGCAGTTTTTGCTTCCCTTCACACAGGTGAAACTGGCAGCCATGCCTGTCATCATTTCCTGCAAGCTTTTGCTTCATTGGGTATACCCCAAGAAGTAAAAACTGACAATGGTCCCGCATACATATCTCAAAAATTGGCCACATTTTTAAATGAATGGGGTGTTCGACACATTTTTGGTATTCCCCACTCTCCCACAAGCCAAGCAATCATTGAAAGAACACATCAAACCTTAAAACGCATATTAGATCAACAGAGAGGGGGAACGGAAATCACCCCACAGATGAGACTGAGTAAGGCTTTGTATGGTTTTAATTTTCTAAATAGTTCAAGTACAGAACCAGATCCACCAATCTTTAGACACTTTTCAAATAGCACACAGGCAAAACTGAAAGAACATCCTCCTCTTCTAATTAGAAACCCTGACTCTGGACAGATGGAAGGCCCGTTTCAATTAATAACGTGGGGCAAAGGGTATGCTTCTATTTCCACAGGTGCTGGAAGAATTAAGTGGGTTCCTGCCAAAAACGTCAAACCGTATCGCACTTCAGAACCTGTTGTCGAGCCTAGAACTGAGGAAGCGAGTACGCAGACGTGGACCGAATGGAAGGATCCCGGGTCTCGCCTGACGCCTCTTGTGCCTGACGTTCTTTGTGCATCGGTGGAACCCATGAACTCTGATTTTGTGCCAATGTTATTTATGAGTATACGAATTGAATGCTGAATGTTTGTTTTGCAAAGCAAGTTTTTGGCTGAAAATTTAGGTTATTGTTTTTGTTTAGAAAGAATTCTGCCAAAACTTAGTTCTTGAAAGAGATGGGGCAGAATCAAATGGTATACTTGTTTTGCTTGATTTTAATTGTTTTTTGTCGTGCAGATTTGCCTGTGGATCAACCGAAAACGAGTGTTTGGGTGACCTTAGCCAAGGCTGCCGGATCGGATACTATATGTCTGTCTAATTCGGAACCAGAAAAGCCTTTCTCAACCTGTTTGGTTGGTGTGCCAGTGAAAGAGTTTCCTTTGGTCAGAAAAGAATCCAATGGTAAACCAGGTGGAATTGACAATGGAAACAGTCCTTCCTTCAATTGGAACATTTGTTCGAAAAAACTTCTCAGGGCAGCAAATGTTTCAAACAGTTGGGATGTGTTTCTGGCGACGGACCAATATCCACGGCAATTGCCAAAAGGGTATTGGATCATTTGCGGAGACAGAGGTTGGCAAGGCATTCCAGCCCACCTTGAAGGTGGCCCTTGTAGCATTGGTATGCTTACCATAATTGCCCCCACTGCCAAAGCAGTGATGAAAAAGAAACAAAGGAAAACAAGAGCTGTTCCTCATTATGATGAGAACTGTCAGAGTGATTTTATGCCTTGGAATGCCGCCAGAAGGCTTTCAGCAGGTATATTTCTACCCCAATTGGCTTCAGCTGTGGCATTGAGACAATTAGATCGAGTTGGATGTTGGCTGAGCAAACAAGCTAATGCCACATCCTCCGCAATCAGTGATATGTTGACCGATGTTGATAGTATTAGACATGCTACTCTTCAAAACAGAGCAGCCATTGATTTTCTCTTACTGGCACAAGGACATGGTTGTGAGGAATTTGAAGGATTGTGTTGTATGAATTTGTCTGATCATTCTGAATCCATTCACAAAAGCATTCAAAAATTAAAGGATCTGACAGCCCAAATTAAAGAAGATGGAGGTTCCTGGTTGGATGATTTGTTTCAAAATTGGAGTTTTGCACCTTGGCTAAGGCAACTTTGCAAGATAGGTCTTTACATATTAGGTGTTCTAATACTGATATTGATAGTGGCACCTTGTATACTCTGTTGTGTTCGGCGAATGATGAACAAAACAGTCCGAGAAGTTTTTGTCATTCAAGCAGGAGAACTAGGAAGTAGAAGCACAGAGAGTGTACGAAATCTCACGAAAGCAGTAGATGAGGGTATTGACATGAACGAAGGTTTTGAATTAAGGCCTTGGAATCGACCAGAGTTTTTTGAACGATGCCTTGTGACTGTTGCCAAACGTGATTCATATCTCTCTTTCAGGGATTGGGTCTTCACAGCATTAAGTTGCTGTGCTGTAATATAGCAATGCTTCAGTTTAGTGAAAATAGGTCTTCAGCAGATAATAAGCAGAAATTTTGCAATAGAGCTATGAAACGCAAATAGCAAGCGACAAGAAAATGAAAGCTTCTGGGTCAAAGAGAGAGGGGGAAATGTTGGAATCCATAAGGTTAGAGGATTTTTAAGAAATGGTTACAAAGAAGTATGTAGGCCTTAGACTGGAGTTTTGTTAGCATTGCAGAAAAGTTTCCCATGCAAGCAGAAAAAGTTTTCCATGCAAGCAGAAAAGTTTCCCAAGCAGTAGACGTGACAAATAACAATAGGCTTCTGTAGAATTGGCTTTAGGATGGCAACCAAGTTAATTTAATGTATATCTTTAGAAGGTTAGCATGAATAGAACTCTGTTCTTTGTCTCTTATCAACTAGTCTTTGTTTTAGCTACGATTACCTATGTTTTATAAGATTGGATAGAATGCTTGTCAAGATGTGTTTTCTGTGTCTGATTGGCTGAATTCTAGTCTGAGATGATTTTATGTATTGCTGTATGAGCCCTGTTGAAGGAGACATTTTTTGGTGTGGATCAGTGAGCTGTCATGTCTCCATTTTGTATTTTGAGACTGATGTGCTGGAAATAAAAGCAAAAATCTCTTCACTGGTCTGGTTACCATGTTATCCATATTTGGATATTTTGCCGCGGCCTAGTGGGTTCCTTTTTTAAGGCGTGGGTTCCTGACACTATTGGACTTATACCTGTCCCGTCCCCCGCATATTGGTGCCTCATGTGAGGACGTAGAATAGAAGAAAAAGAAAGAAAAATCGTGGAAGTACCAGCTGCGGAGACCCAAGTGTTAACAAGGAGCACACTGTATCATCTCTCCCGCCGAAGCCAAGAAAATTGTAAGTAACTTATCTCGGGAGAGCGCTTGGGTGACGTTGGGAGGCAAAATAGCGAAAAAGAAAATTATTAAAAGAACACAAAAATGGGAACGAATTTATCAAAAGTTGAATGGGATGTTTTTCATCAATTAGAGACAATGTTACAAGAAAAAGGTCACTCTGAAATTTCAAAAACTGAGCTTAAAAACTTACTTATCTGGGTTAAAGCGAATACGCAAGATTTAAATCTGCAGTCTGCTTTTACTTTTCACTTTTGGGATCAGATAAACTGGAGAATCTATAAACTAGTCTCTCTCAAAAAAGATGAAAGCTTAAGAGAACTTATGCCGGTTTGTAGAGCGCTGTTGGAGCACTGTTTTAAACAAACTGATAATAATAAGATCAACTTGGACTCAGAAAACAAAGCTTCTGGTTCTGTCTCATTAAATTCCAGTAAACCGGAGACTGTGTGAGTATCGGAGAATGTTACAAGTGTTGTTGCAAATGCTGAAAGTATTGCTTTGAACTCTGTTGAACAAAATCTTTCTTCTCTCTCTCTGGGAAAAAATGAGACTCTTTTGGACTTTTCTTCGCGTTGTTCTGTTAATGTAAAAATATGTGACTCTTGTAAGGGGGATGGAACAAAGTGTGTAAAAGATGGAAATGAAAAAGTGACTGTACTTCCTAAAATTGTTTGTGCAGGGACACTGAAACCTGAATTGGATTCTGTTGGGCCTGGGGTGGAGGCTGAGGTGGCTGCTTCCACTCGGGAAATTGTGTTCCGGGGAACTCTTTTTCACTTAAGCAAAAACATGGTTGTTCTGGTGTATGTCAATCTATAGATACAGAGAAAGAAAAATTGGCTTTAAGGGTGGAGTCCTTTGAAAGGAAGAGATGGAAGAAACTCGCGACTGTGTTGTTGCTGAAATTCAAAAAGCTGGACTTGAAATCTCTGCAACGAAAATTCAACAAGTTTCACCTTAGAAGTACCTGGGATGGAAGATGATGGAAGACGATGGAAGACGACAATAATACCACAGAAAATTCAGATCCAAACCAGAGTCAACAACCTACAAGAGTTACAACAACTTCTAGGAGAAATCAACTGGGTCAGACCGATGCTGGGAATCACCAATGATGAACTGAGTCCGCTCTTCCATTTGCTGAGAGGAAGTTGCGACATCACTTCGCCAAGAACTTTAACCCCTGAAGCTCGTGCTGCTCTCGACAAAGTCACAGAAGCTCTTCAAAAAAGACAAGCTCATCGCTGCGTTCCTGAAAATCCTTTCTTTCTTGCAATCTTAGGAGAGAAGATGCAGCTTTGTGGTCTCATTTTCCAGTGGGATGCCGCAGACCAAGATCCATTGTTAATAATGGAATGGGTTTTTCCTCCCTACAGGTTTTCAAAGACCATTTGCTCAGTTTTAGAAATGATTGCATACATTATAATTAAGGCTAAAACCAGATTGTTAACTTTGGCAGGTCAAGAATGTTCAGTTATCTATTTGCCATTGAAAAATGATTATTGCAATTGGGCAATGCAAAATTCTGATGATTTACAATATGCATTCTTAGGTTTTCCAGGTGTTTGTTCCATACACTATCCAGCTCACAAACTACTGCAAGCAAAATTGAGTTTCAGAGAAAAACCTAAATTAAGTGAAGAACCTTTACATGCTGTGACTCTCTTCACTGATGGCTCTGGTAAAAGCCACAAGTCCGTTGTGACTTGGTTTAATCAAAAGACTGATGTTTGGGAATCTGATATTCAAACAGTAGAGGGATCCCCTCAAATTGTTGAGCTTGCTGCAGTAGTTTGAGCTTTTCAGCTGTTTCCTCAGCCTTTTAATTTGGTCACAGATTCTGCTTATGTTGCTAATGTAGTCAGGAGAATAGAAGGTTCCATTTTAAAGGATGTTAGTAATGAAACTTACATCGTTGGCTTTCATGTCTTTTTATAACTTTGCAATATAGAACTAATCCATATTTTGTTTCTCACATTAGGGCGCATTCTTCACTTCCTGCATTTTTTGTGGAAGGAAATGCAAGAGCGGACAAGCTGACAGTGGTCATTTCTAACACATTGCCAAATATTTTTGAACAAGCAAAATTGAGTCATGCCTTTTTCCACCAAAATGCACAAGCACTCATGCGAATGTTCCAAATCACTAAAAGTCAAGCTAAAGCTATCATTCATACTTGCCCTGACTGTCAATTGGTACAACCTCCTGTTTCTACAGGAGCAATCAACCCCCGAGGCTTACAAAGCCTACAGTTGTGGCAAACAGGTGTTACTAAATAGCCTTCTTTTGGTAAATTTAAAAATATTCATGTTTCCATAGACACGTTCTCTGGTGCAGTTTTTGCTTCCCTTCACACAGGTGAAACTGGCAGCCATGCCTGTCATCATTTCCTGCAAGCTTTTGCTTCATTGGGTATACCCCAAGAAGTAAAAACTGACAATGGTCCCGCATACATATCTCAAAAATTGGCCACATTTTTAAATGAATGGGGTGTTCGACACATTTTTGGTATTCCCCACTCTCCCACAAGCCAAGCAATCATTGAAAGAACACATCAAACCTTAAAACGCATATTAGATCAACAGAGAGGGGGAACGGAAATCACCCCACAGATGAGACTGAGTAAGGCTTTGTATGGTTTTAATTTTCTAAATAGTTCAAGTACAGAACCAGATCCACCAATCTTTAGACACTTTTCAAATAGCACACAGGCAAAACTGAAAGAACATCCTCCTCTTCTAATTAGAAACCCTGACTCTGGACAGATGGAAGGCCCGTTTCAATTAATAACGTGGGGCAAAGGGTATGCTTCTATTTCCACAGGTGCTGGAAGAATTAAGTGGGTTCCTGCCAAAAACGTCAAACCGTATCGCACTTCAGAACCTGTTGTCGAGCCTAGAACTGAGGAAGTGAGTACGCAGACGTGGACCGAATGGAAGGATCCCGGGTCTCGCCTGACGCCTCTTGTGCCTGACGTTCTTTGTGCATCGGTGGAACCCATGAACTCTGATTTTGTGCCAATGTTATTTATGAGTATACGAATTGAATGCTGAATGTTTGTTTTGCAAAGCTAGTTTTTGGCTGAAAATTTAGGTTATTGTTTTTGTTTAGAAAGAATTCTGCCAAAACTTAGTTCTTGAAAGAGATGGGGCAGAATCAAATGGTATACTTGTTTTGCTTGATTTTAATTGTTTTTTGTCGTGCAGATTTGCCTGTGGATCAACCGAAAACGAGTGTTTCGGTGACCTTAGCCAAGGCTGCCGGATCGGATACTATATGTCTGTCTAATTCGGAACCAGAAAAGCCTTTCTCAACCTGTTTGGTTGGTGTGCCAGTGAAAGAGTTTCCTTTGGTCAGAAAAGAATCCAATGGTAAACCAGGTGGAATTGACAATGGAAACAGTCCTTCCTTCAATTGGAACATTTGTTCGAAAAAACTTCTCAGGGCAGCAAATGTTTCAAACAGTTGGGATGTGTTTCTGGAGACGGACCAATATCCACGGCAATTGCCAAAAGGGTATTGGATCATTTGCGGAGACAGAGGTTGGCAAGGCATTCCAGCCCACCTTGAAGGTGGCCCTTGTAGCATTGGTATGCTTACCATAATTGCCCCCACTGCCAAAGCAGTGATGAAAAAGAAACAAAGGAAAACAAGAGCTGTTCCTCATTATGATGAGAACTGTCAGAGTGATTTTATGCCTTGGAATGCCGCCAGAAGGCTTTCAGCAGGTATATTTCTACCCCAATTGGCTTCAGCTGTGGCATTGAGACAATTAGATCGTGTTGGATGTTGGCTGAGCAAACAAGCTAATGCCACATCCTCCGCAATCAGTGATATGTTGACCGATGTTGATAGTATTAGACATGCTACTCTTCAAAACAGAGCAGCCATTGATTTTCTTTTACTGGCACAAGGACATGGTTGTGAGGAATTTGAAGGATTGTGTTGTATGAATTTGTCTGATCGTTCTGAATCCATTCACAAAAGCATTCAAAAATTAAAGGATCTGACAGCCCAAATTAAAGAAGATGGAGGTTCCTGGTTGGATGATTTGTTTCAAAATTGGAGTTTTGCACCTTGGCTAAGGCAACTTTGCAAGATAGGTCTTTACATATTAGGTGTTCTAATACTGATATTGATAGTGGCACCTTGTATACTCTGTTGTGTTCGGCGAATGATGAACAAAACAGTCCGAGAAGTTTTTGTCATTCAAGCAGGAGAACTAGGAAGTAGAAGCACAGAGAGTGTACGAAATCTCACGAAAGCAGTAGATGAGGGTATTGACATGAACGAAGGTTTTGAATTAAGGCCTTGGAATCGACCAGAGTTTTTTGAACGATGCCTTGTGACTGTTGCCAAACGTGATTCATAGCTCTCTTTCAGGGATTGGGTCTTCACAGCATTAAGTTGCTGTGCCGTAATATAGCAATGCTTCAGTTTAGTGAAAATAGGTCTTCAGCAGATAAATAGCAGAAATTTTGCAATAGAGCTATGAAACGCAAATAGCAAGCGACAAGAAAATGAAAGCTTCTGGGTCAAACAGAGAGGGGGAAATGTTGGAATCCATAAGGTTAGAGGATTTTTAAGAAATGGTTACAAAGAAGTATGTAGGCCTTAGACTGGAGTTTTGTTAGCATTGCAGAAAAGTTTCCCATGCAAGCAGAAAAAGTTTTCCATGCAAGCAGAAAAGTTTCCCAAGCAGTAGACGTGACAAATAACAATAGGCTTCTGTAGAATTGGCTTTAGGATGGCAACAAGGTTATTTAATGTATATCTTTAGAAGGTTAGCATGAATCGAACTCTGTTCTTTGTCTCTTATCAACTAGTCTTTGTTTTAGCTACGATTACCTATGTTTTATAAGATTGGATAGAATGCTTGTCAAGATGTGTTTTCTGTGTCTGATTGGCTGAATTCTAGTCTGAGATGATTTTATGTATTGCTGTATGAGCCCTGTTGAAGGAGACATTTTTTGGTGTGGATCAGTGAGCTGTCATGTCTCCATTTTGTATTTTGAGACTGATATGCTGGAAATAAAAGCAAAAATCTCTTCACTGGTCTGGTTACCATGTTATCCATATTTGGATATTTTGCCGCGGCCTAGTGGGTTCCTTTTTTAAGGCGTGGGTCCCTGACACTATTGGACTTATACCTGTCCCGTCCCCCGCATATTGGTGCCTCGTGTGAGGACGTAGAATAGAAGAAAAACAAAGAAAAATCGTGGAAGTACCAGCTGCGGAGACCCAAGTGTTAACAAGGAGCACACTGTATCATCTCTCCCGCCGAAGCCAAGAAAATTGTAAGTAACTTATCTCGGGAGAGCGCTTGGGTGACGTTGGGAGGCAAAATAGCGAAAAAGAAAATTATTAAAAGAACACAAAAATGGGAACGAATTTATCAAAAGTTGAATGGGATGTTTTTCATCAATTAGAGGCAATGTTACAAGAAAAAGGTCACTCTGAAATTTCAAAAACTGAGCTTAAAAACTTACTTATCTGGGTTAAAGCGAATACGCAAGACTTAAATCTGCAGTCTGCTTTTACTTTTCATTTTTGGGATCAGATAAACTGGAGAATCTATAATCTAGTCTCTCTCAAAAAAGATGAAAGCTTAAGAGAACTTATGCCGGTTTGTAGAGCGCTGTTGGAGCACTGTTTTAAACAAACTGATAATAATAAGATCAACTTGGACTCAGAAAACAAAGCTTCTGGTTCTGTCTCATTAAATTCCAGTAAACTGGAGACTGTGTGAGTATCGGAGAATGTTACAAGTGTTGTTGCAGATGCTGAAAGTATTGCTTTGAACTCTGTTGAACAAAATCTTTCTTCTCTCTCTCTGGGAAAAAATGAGACTCTTTTGGACTTTTCTTTGCGTTGTTCTGTTAATGTAAAAATATGTGACTCTTGTAAGGGGGATGGAACAAAGTGTGTAAAAGATGGAAATGAAAAAGTGACTGTACTTCCTAAAATTGTTTGTGCAGGGACACTGAAACCTGAATTGGATTCTGTTGGGCCTGGGGTGGAGGCTGAGGTGGCTGCTTCCACTCGGGAAATTGTGGTTCCGGGGAACTCTTTTTCACTTAAGCAAAAACATGGTTGTTCTGGTGTTTGTCAATCTATAGATACAGAGAAAGAAAAATTGGCTTTAAGGGTGGAGTCCTTTGAAAGGAAGAGATGGAAGAAACTCGCGACTGTGTTGTTGCTGAAATTCAAAAAGCTGGACTTGAAATCTCTGCAACGAAAATTCAACAAGTTTCACCTTAGAAGTACCTGGGATGGAAGATGATGGAAGACGATGGAAGACGACAATAATACCACAGAAAATTCAGATCCAAACCAGAGTCAACAACCTACAAGAGTTACAACAACTTCTAGGAGAAATCAACTGGGTCAGACCGATGCTGGGAATCACCAATGATGAACTGAGTCCGCTCTTCCATTTGCTGAGAGGAAGTTGCGACATCACTTCGCCAAGAACTTTAACCCCTGAAGCTCGTGCTGCTCTCGACAAAGTCACAGAAGCTCTTCAAAAAAGACAAGCTCATCGCTGCGTTCCTGAAAATCCTTTCTTTCTTGCAATCTTAGGAGAGAAGATGCAGCTTTGTGGTCTCATTTTCCAGTGGGATGCCACAGAACAAGATCCTTTGTTAATAATGGAATGGGTTTTTCCTCCCTACAGGTTTTCAAAGACCATTTGCTCAGTTTTAGAAATGATTGCATACATTATAATTAGGGCTAGAACCAGATTGTTAACTTTGGCAGGTCAAGAATGTTCAGTTATCTATTTGCCATTGAAAAATGATTATTTCAATTGGGCAATGCAAAATTCTGATGATTTACAATATGCATTCTTAGGTTTTCCAGGTGTTTGTTCCATACACTATCCAGCTCACAAACTACTGCAAGCAAAATTGAGTTTCAGAGAAAAACCTAAATTAAGTGAAGAACCTTTACATGCTGTGACTCTCTTCACTGATGGCTCTGGTAAAAGCCACAAGTCCGTTGTGACTTGGTTTAATCAAAAGACTGATGTTTGGGAATCTGATATTCAAACAGTAGAGGGATCCCCTCAAATTGTTGAGCTTGCTGCAGTAGTTTGAGCTTTTCAGCTGTTTCCTCAGCCTTTTAATTTGGTCACAGATTCTGCTTATGTTGCTAATGTAGTCAGGAGAATAGAAGGTTCCATTTTAAAGGATGTTAGTAATGAAACTTTACATCGTTGGCTTTCATGTCTTTTTATAACTTTGCAATATAGAACTAATCCATATTTTGTTTCTCACATTAGGGCGCATTCTTCACTTCCTGGATTTTTAGTGGAAGGAAATGCAAGAGCGGACAAGCTGACAATGGTCATTTCTAACACATTGCCAAATATTTTTGAACAAGCAAAATTGAGTCATGCCTTTTTCCACCAAAATGCACAAGCACTCATGCGAATGTTCCAAATCACTAAAAGTCAAGCTAAAGCTATCATTCATACTTGCCCTGACTGTCAATTGGTACAACCTCCTGTTTCTACAGGAGCAATCAACCCCCGAGGCTTACAAAGCCTACAGTTGTGGCAAACAGGTGTTACTAAATAGCCTTCTTTTGGTAAATTTAAAAATATTCATGTTTCCATAGACACGTTCTCTGGTGCAGTTTTTGCTTCCCTTCACACAGGTGAAACTGGCAGCCATGCCTGTCATCATTTCCTGCAAGCTTTTGCTTCATTGGGTATACCCCAAGAAGTAAAAACTGACAATGGTCCCGCATACATATCTCAAAAATTGGCCACATTTTTAAATGAATGGGGTGTTCGACACATTTTTGGTATTCCCCACTCTCCCACAAGCCAAGCAATCATTGAAAGAACACATCAAACCTTAAAACGCATATTAGATCAACAGAGAGGGGGAACGGAAATCACCCCACAGATGAGACTGAGTAAGGCTTTGTATGGTTTTAATTTTCTAAATAGTTCAAGTACAGAACCAGATCCACCAATCTTTAGACACTTTTCAAATAGCACACAGGCAAAACTGAAAGAACATCCTCCTCTTCTAATTAGAAACACTGATTCTGGACAGATGGAAGGCCCGTTTCAATTAATAACGTGGGGCAAAGGGTATGCTTCTATTTCCACAGGTGCTGGAAGAATTAAGTGGGTTCCTGCCAAAAACGTCAAACTGTATCGCACTTCAGAACCTGTTGTCGAGCCTAGAACTGAGGAAGCGAGTACGCAGACGTGGACCGAATGGAAGGATCCCGGGTCTCGCCTGACGCCTCTTGTGCCTGACGTTCTTTGTGCATCGGTGGAACCCATGAACTCTGATTTTGTGCCAATGTTATTTATGAGTATACGAATTGAATGCTGAATGTTTGTTTTGCAAAGCTAGTTTTTGGCTGAAAATTTAGGTTATTGTTTTTGTTTAGAAAGAATTCTGCCAAAACTTAGTTCTTGAAAGAGATGGGGCAGAATCAAATGGTATACTTGTTTTGCTTGATTTTAATTGTTTTTTGTCGTGCAGATTTGCCTGTGGATCAACCGAAAACAAATGTTTGGGTGACCTTAGCCAAGGCTGCCGGATCGGACACTATATGTCTGTCTAATTCGGAACCAGAAAAGCCTTTCTCAACCTGTTTGGTTGGTGTGCCAGTGAAAGAGTTTCCTTTGGTCAGAAAAGAATCCAATGGTAAACCAGGTGGAATTGACAATGGAAACAGTCCTTCCTTCAATTGGAACATTTGTTTGAAAAAACTTCTCAGGGCAGCAAATGTTTCAAACAGTTGGGATGTGTTTCTGGAGACGGACCAATATCCACGGCAATTGCCAAAAGGGTATTGGATCATTTGCGGAGACAGAGGTTGGCAAGGCATTCCAGCCCACCTTGAAGGTGGCCCTTGTAGCATTGGTATGCTTACCATAATTGCCCCCACTGCCAAAGCAGTGATGAAAAAGAAACAAAGGAAAACAAGAGCTGTTCCTCATTATGATGAGAACTGTCAGAGTGATTTTATGCCTTGGAATGCCACCAGAAGGCTTTCAGCAGGTATATTTCTACCCCAATTGGCTTCAGCTGTGGCATTGAGACAATTAGATCGAGTTGGATGTTGGCTGAGCAAACAAGCTAATGCCACATCCTTTGCAATCAGTGATATGTTGACCGATGTTGATAGTATTAGACATGCTACTCTTCAAAACAGAGCAGCCATTGATTTTCTTTTACTGGCACAAGGACATGGTTGTGAGGAATTTGAAGGATTGTGTTGTATGAATTTGTCTGATCGTTCTGAATCCATTCACAAAAGCATTCAAAAATTAAAGGATCTGACAGCCCAAATTAAAGAAGATGGAGGTTCCTGGTTGGATGATTTGTTTCAAAATTGGAGTTTTGCACCTTGGCTAAGGCAACTTTGCAAGATAGGTCTTTACATATTAGGTGTTCTAATACTGATATTGATAGTGGCACCTTGTATACTCTGTTGTGTTCGGCGAATGATGAACAAAACAGTCCGAGAAGTTTTTGTCATTCAAGCAGGAGAACTAGGAAGTAGAAGCACAGAGAGTGTACGAAATCTCACGAAAGCAGTAGATGAGGGTATTGACATGAACGAAGGTTTTGAATTAAGGCCTTGGAATCGACCAGAGTTTTTTGAACGATGCCTTGTGACTGTTGCCAAACGTGATTCATAGCTCTCTTTCAGGGATTGGGTCTTCACAGCATTAAGTTGCTGTGCCGTAATATAGCAATGCTTCAGTTTAGTGAAAATAGGTCTTCAGCAGATAATAAGCAGAAATTTTGCAATAGAGCTATGAAACGCAAATAGCAAGCGACAAGAAAATGAAAGCTTCTGGGTCAAACAGAGAGGGGGAAATGTTGGAATCCATAAGGTTAGAGGATTTTTAAGAAATGGTTACAAAGAAGTATGTAGGCCTTAGACTGGAGTTTTGTTAGCATTGCAGAAAAGTTTCCCATGCAAGCAGAAAAAGTTTTCCATGCAAGCAGAAAAGTTTCCCAAGCAGTAGACGTGACAAATAACAATAGGCTTCTGTAGAATTGGCTTTAGGATGGCAACAAGGTTATTTAATGTATATCTTTAGAAGGTTAGCATGAATCGAACTCTGTTCTTTGTCTCTTATCAACTAGTCTTTGTTTTAGCTACGATTACCTATGTTTTAAAAGATTGGATATAATGCTTGTCAAGATGTGTTTTCTGTGTCTGATTGGCTGAATTCTAGTCTGAGATGATTTTATGTATTGCTGTATGAGCCCTGTTGAAGGAGACATTTTTTGGTGTGGATCAGTGAGCTGTCATGTCTCCATTTTGTATTTTGAGACTGATGTGCTGGAAATAAAAGCAAAAATCTCTTCACTGGTCTGGTTACCATGTTATCCATATTTGGATATTTTGCCGCGGCCTAGTGGGTTCCTTTTTTAAGGCGTGGGTCCCTGACACTATTGGACTTATACCTGTCCCGTCCCCCGCATATTGGTGCCTCGTGTGAGGACGTAGAATAGAAGAAAAACAAAGAAAAATCGTGGAAGTACCAGCTGCGGAGACCCAAGTGTCAACAAGGAGCACACTGTATCATCTCTCCCGCCGAAGCCAAGAAAATTGTAAGTAACTTATCTCGGGAGAGCGCTTGGGTGACGTTGGGAGGCAAAATAGCGAAAAAGAAAATTATTAAAAGAACACAAAAATGGGAACGAATTTATCAAAAGTTGAATGGGATGTTTTTCATCAATTAGAGACAATGTTACAAGAAAAAGGTCACTCTGAAATTTCAAAAACTGAGCTTAAAAACTTACTTATCTGGGTTAAAGCGAATACGCAAGACTTAAATCTGCAGTCTGCTTTTACTTTTCATTTTTGGGATCAGATAAACTGGAGAATCTATAATCTAGTCTCTCTCAAAAAAGATGAAAGCTTAAGAGAACTTATGCCGGTTTGTAGAGCGCTGTTGGAGCACTGTTTTAAACAAACTGATAATAATAAGATCAACTTGGACTCAGAAAACAAAGCTTCTGGTTCTGTCTCATTAAATTCCAGTAAACCGGAGACTGTGTGAGTATCGGAGAATGTTACAAGTGTTGTTGCCAATGCTGAAAGTATTGCTTTGAACTCTGTTGAACAAAATCTTTCTTCTCTCTCTCTGGGAAAAAATGAGACTCTTTTGGACTTTTCTTCGCGTTGTTCTGTTAATGTAAAAATATGTGACTCTTGTAAGCGGGATGGAACAAAGTGTGTAAAAGATGGAAATGAAAAAGTGACTGTACTTCCTAAAATTGTTTGTGCAGGGACACTGAAACCTGAATTGGATTCTGTTGGGCCTGGGGTGGAGGCTGAGGTGGCTGCTTCCACTTGGGAAATTGTGGTTCCGGGGAACTCTTTTTCACTTAAGCAAAAACATGGTTGTTCTGGTGTTTGTCAATCTATAGATACAGAGAAAGAAAAATTGGCTTTAAGGGTGGAGTCCTTTGAAAGGAAGAGATGGAAGAAACTCGCGACTGTGTTGTTGCTGAAATTCAAAAAGCTGGACTTGAAATCTCTGCAACGAAAATTCAACAAGTTTCACCTTAGAAGTACCTGGGATGGAAGATGATGGAAGACGATGGAAGACGACAATAATACCACAGAAAATTCAGATCCGAACCAGAGTCAACAACCTACAAGAGTTACAACAACTTCTAGGAGAAATCAACTGGGTCAGACCGATGCTGGGAATCACCAATGATGAACTGAGTCCGCTCTTCCATTTGCTGAGAGGAAGTTGCGACATCACTTCGCCAAGAACTTTAACCCCTGAAGCTCGTGCTGCTCTCGACAAAGTCACAGAAGCTCTTCAAAAAAGGCAAGCTCATCGCTGCGTTCCTGAAAATCCTTTCTTTCTTGCAATCTTAGGAGAGAAGATGCAGCTTTGTGGTCTCATTTTCCAGTGGGATGCCACAGAACAAGATCCTTTGTTAATAATGGAATGGGTTTTTCCTCCCTACAGGTTTTCAAAGACCATTTGCTCAGTTTTAGAAATGATTGCATACATTATAATTAGGGCTAGAACCAGATTGTTAACTTTGGCAGGTCAAGAATGTTCAGTTATCTATTTGCCATTGAAAAATGATTATTTCAATTGGGCAATGCAAAATTCTGATGATTTACAATATGCATTCTTAGGTTTTCCAGGTGTTTGTTCCATACACTATCCAGCTCACAAACTACTGCAAGCAAAATTGAGTTTCAGAGAAAAACCTAAATTAAGTGAAGAACCTTTACATGCTGTGACTCTCTTCACTGATGGCTCTGGTAAAAGCCACAAGTCCGTTGTGACTTGGTTTAATCAAAAGACTGATGTTTGAGAATCTGATATTCAAACAGTAGAGGGATCCCCTCAAATTGTTGAGCTTGCTGCAGTGGTTTGAGCTTTTCAGCTGTTTCCTCAGCCTTTCAATTTGGTCACAGATTCTGCTTATGTTGCTAATGTAGTCAGGAGAATAGAAGGTTCCATTTTAAAGGATGTTAGTAATGAAACTTACATCGTTGGCTTTCATGTCTTTTTATAACTTTGCAATATAGAACTAATCCATATTTTGTTTCTCACATTAGGGCGCATTCTCCACTTCCTGGATTTTTAGTGGAAGGAAATGCAAGAGCGGACAAGCTGACAATGGTCATTTCTAACACATTGCCAAATATTTTTGAACAAGCAAAATTGAGTCATGCCTTTTTCCACCAAAATGCACAAGCACTCATGCGAATGTTCCAAATCACTAAAAGTCAAGCTAAAGCTATCATTCATACTTTCCCTGACTGTCAATTGGTACAACCTCCTGTTTCTACAGGAGCAATCAACCCCCGAGGCTTACAAAGCCTACAGTTGTGGCAAACAGGTGTTACTAAATAGCCTTCTTTTGGTAAATTTAAAAATATTCATGTTTCCATAGACACGTTCTCTGGTGCAGTTTTTGCTTCCCTTCACACAGGTGAAACTGGCAGCCATGCCTGTCATCATTTCCTGCAAGCTTTTGCTTCATTGGGTATACCCCAAGAAGTAAAAACTGACAATGGTCCCGCATACATATCTCAAAAATTGGCCACATTTTTAAATGAATGGGGTGTTCGACACATTTTTGGTATTCCCCACTCTCCCACAAGCCAAGCAATCATTGAAAGAACACATCAAACCTTAAAACGCATATTAGATCAACAGAGAGGGGGAACGGAAATCACCCCACAGATGAGACTGAGTAAGGCTTTGTATGGTTTTAATTTTCTAAATAGTTCAAGTACAGAACCAGATCCACCAATCTTTAGACACTTTTCAAATAGCACACAGGCAAAACTGAAAGAACATCCTCCTCTTCTAATTAGAAACCCTGACTCTGGACAGATGGAAGGCCCGTTTCAATTAATAACGTGGGGCAAAGGGTATGCTTCTATTTCCACAGGTGCTGGAAGAATTAAGTGGGTTCCTGCCAAAAACGTCAAACCGTATCGCACTTCAGAACCTGTTGTCGAGCCTAGAACTGAGGAAGCGAGTACGCAGACGTGGACCGAATGGAAGGATCCCGGGTCTCGCCTGACGCCTCTTGTGCCTGACGTTCTTTGTGCATCGGTGGAACCCATGAACTCTGATTTTGTGCCAATGTTATTTATGAGTATACGAATTGAATGCTGAATGTTTGTTTAACAAAGCTAATTTTTGGCTGAAAATTTAGGTTATTGTTTTTGTTTAGAAAGAATTCTGCCAAAACTTAGTTCTTGAAAGAGATGGGGAAGAATCAAATGGTATACTTGTTTTGCTTGATTTTAATTGTTTTTTGTCGTGCAGATTTGCCTGTGGATCAACCGAAAACGAATGTTTGGGTGACCTTAGCCAAGGCTGCCGGATCGGATACTATATGCCTGTCTAATTCGGAACCAGAAAAGCCTTTCTCAACCTGTTTGGTTGGTGTGCCAGTGAAAGAGTTTCCTTTGGTCAGAAAAGAATCCAATGGTAAACCAGGTGGAATTGACAATGGAAACAGTCCTTCCTTCAATTGGAACATTTGTTTGAAAAAACTTCTCAGGGCAGCAAATGTTTCAAACAGTTGGGATGTGTTTCTGGAGACGGACCAATATCCACGGCAATTGCCAAAAGGGTATTGGATCATTTGCGGAGACAGAGGTTGGCAAGGCATTCCAGCCCACCTTGAAGGTGGCCCTTGTAGCATTGGTATGCTTACCATAATTGCCCCCCACTGCCAAAGCAGTGATGAAAAAGAAACAAAGGAAAACAAGAGCTGTTCCTCATTATGATGAGAACTGTCAGAGTGATTTTATGCCTTGGAATGCCGCCAGAAGGCTTTCAGCAGGTATATTTCTACCCCAATTGGCTTCAGCTGTGGCATTGAGACAATTAGATCGAGTTGGATGTTGGCTGAGCAAACAAGCTAATGCCACATCCTCCGCAATCAGTGATATGTTGACCGATGTTGATAGTATTAGACATGCTACTCTTCAAAACAGAGCAGCCATTGATTTTCTCTTACTGGCACAAGGACATGGTTGTGAGGAATTTGAAGGATTGTGTTGTATGAATTTGTCTGATCGTTCTGAATCCATTCACAAAAGCATTCAAAAATTAAAGGATCTGACAGCCCAAATTAAAGAAGATGGAGGTTCCTGGTTGGATGATTTGTTTCAAAATTGGAGTTTTGCACCTTGGCTAAGGCAGCTTTGCAAGATAGGTCTTTACATATTAGGTGTTCTAATACTGATATTGATAGTGGCACCTTGTATACTCTGTTGTGTTCGGCGAATGATGAACAAAACAGTCCGAGAAGTTTTTGTCATTCAAGCAGGAGAACTAGGAAGTAGGAGCACAGAGAGTGTACGAAATCTCACGAAAGCAGTAGATGAGGGTATTGACATGAACGAAGGTTTTGAATTAAGGCCTTGGAATCGACCAGAGTTTTTTGAACGATGCCTTGTGACTGTTGCCAAACGTGATTCATATCTCTCTTTCAGGGATTGGGTCTTCACAGCATTAAGTTGCTGTGCCGTAATATAGCAATGCTTCAGTTTAGTGAAAATAGGTCTTCAGCAGATAATAAGCAGAAATTTTGCAATAGAGCTATGAAACGCAAATAGCAAGCGACAAGAAAATGAAAGCTTCTGGGTCAAACAGAGAGGGGGAAATGTTGGAATCCATAAGGTTAGAGGATTTTTAAGAAATGGTTACAAAGAAGTATGTAGGCCTTAGACTGGAGTTTTGTTAGCATTGCAGAAAAGTTTCCCATGCAAGCAGAAAAAGTTTTCCATGCAAGCAGAAAAGTTTCCCAAGCAGTAGACGTGACAAATAACAATAGGCTTCTGTAGAATTGGCTTTAGGATGGCAACAAGGTTATTTAATGTATATCTTTAGAAGGTTAGCATGAATCGAACTCTGTTCTTTGTCTCTTATCAACTAGTCTTTGTTTTAGCTACGATTACCTATGTTTTATAAGATTGGATAGAATGCTTGTCAAGATGTGTTTTCTGTGTCTGATTGGCTGAATTCTAGTCTGAGATGATTTTATGTATTGCTGTATGAGCCCTGTTGAAGGAGACATTTTTTGGTGTGGATCAGTGAGCTGTCATGTCTCCATTTTGTATTTTGAGACTGATGTGCTGGAAATAAAAGCAAAAATCTCTTCACTGGTCTGGTTACCATGTTATCCATATTTGGATATTTTGCCGCGGCCTAGTGGGTTCCTTTTTTAAGGCGTGGGTTCCTGACACTATTGGACTTATACCTGTCCCGTCCCCCGCATATTGGTGCCTCGTGTGAGGACGTAGAATAGAAGAAAAAGAAAGAAAAATCGTGGAAGTACCAGCTGCGGAGACCCAAGTGTTAACAAGGAGCACACTGTATCATCTCTCCCGCCGAAGCCAAGAAAATTGTAAGTAACTTATCTCGGGACAGCGCTTGGGTGACGTTGGGAGGCAAAATAGCGAAAAAGAAAATTATTAAAAGAACACAAAAATGGGAACGAATTTATCAAAAGTTGAATGGGATGTTTTTCATCAATTAGAGACAATGTTACAAGAAAAAGGTCACTCTGAAATTTCAAAAACTGAGCTTAAAAACTTACTTATCTGGGTTAAAGCGAATACGCAAGATTTAAATCTGCAGTCTGCTTTTACTTTTCATTTTTGGGATCAGATAAACTGGAGAATCTATAAACTAGTCTCTCTCAAAAAAGATGAAAGCTTAAGAGAACTTATGCCGGTTTGTAGAGCGCTGTTGGAGCGCTGTTTTAAACAAACTGATAATAATAAGATCAACTTGGACTCAGAAAACAAAGCTTCTGGTTCTGTCTCATTAAATTCCAGTAAACCGGAGACTGTGTGAGTATCGGAGAATGTTACAAGCGTTGTTGCAAATCCTGAAAGTATTGCTTTGAACTCTGTTGAACAAAATCTTTCTTCTCTCTCTCTGGGAAAAAATGAGACTCTTTTGGACTTTTCTTCGCGTTGTTCTGTTAATGTAAAAATATGTGACTCTTGTAAGGGGGATGGAACAAAGTGTGTAAAAGATGGAAATGAAAAAGTGACTGTACTTCCTAAAATTGTTTGTGCAGGGACACTGAAACCTGAATTGGATTCTGTTGGGCCTGGGGTGGAGGCTGAGGTGGCTGCTTCCACTCGGGAAATTGTGGTTCCGGGGAACTCGTTTTCACTTAAGCAAAAACATGGTTGTTCTGGTGTTTGTCAATCTATAGATACAGAGAAAGAAAAATTGGCTTTAAGGGTGGAGTCCTTTGAAAGGAAGAGATGGAAGAAACTCGCGACTGTGTTGTTGCTGAAATTCAAAAAGCTGGACTTGAAATCTCTGCAACGAAAATTCAACAAGTTTCACCTTAGAAGTACCTGGGATGGAAGATGATGGAAGACGATGGAAGACGACAAGAAGACCACAGAAAATTCAGATCCGAACCAGAGTCAACAACCTACAAGAGTTACAACAACTTCTAGGAGAAATCAACTGGGTCAGACCGATGCTGGGAATCACCAATGATGAACTGAGTCCGCTCTTCCATTTGCTGAGAGGAAGTTGCGACATCACTTCGCCAAGAACTTTAACCCCTGAAGCTCGTGCTGCTCTCGACAAAGTCACAGAAGCTCTTCAAAAAAGACAAGCTCATCGCTGCGTTCCTGAAAATCCTTTCTTTCTTGCAATCTTAGGAGAGAAGATGCAGCTTTGTGGTCTCATTTTCCAGTGGGATGCCACAGAACAAGATCCTTTGTTAATAATGGAATGGGTTTTTCCTCCCTACAGGTTTTCAAAGACCATTTGCTCAGTTTTAGAAATGATTGCATACATTATAATTAAGGCTAGAACCAGATTGTTAACTTTGGCAGGTCAAGAATGTTCAGTTATCTATTTGCCATTGAAAAATGATTATTTCAATTGGGCAATGCAAAATTCCGATGATTTACAATATGCATTCTTAGGTTTTCCAGGTGTTTGTTCCATACACTATCCAGCTCACAAACTACTGCAAGCAAAATTGAGTTTCAGAGAAAAACCTAAATTAAGTGAAGAACCTTTACATGCTGTGACTCTCTTCACTGATGGCTCTGGTAAAAGCCACAAGTCCGTTGTGACTTGGTTTAATCAAAAGAAAGATGTTTGGGAATCTGATATTCAAACAGTAGAGGGATCCCTTCAAATTGTTGAGCTTGCTGCAGTAGTTTGAGCTTTTCAGCTGTTTCCTCAGCCTTTTAATTTGGTCACAGATTCTGCTTATGTTGCTAATGTAGTCAGGAGAATAGAAGGTTCCATTTTAAAGGATGTTAGTAATGAAACTTTACATCGTTGGCTTTCATGTCTTTTTATAACTTTGCAATATAGAACTAATCCATATTTTGTTTCTCACATTAGGGCGCATTCTTCACTTCCTGGATTTTTAGTGGAAGGAAATGCAAGAGCGGACAAGCTGACAATGGTCATTTCTAACACATTGTCAAATATTTTTGAACAAGCAAAATTGAGTCATGCCTTTTTCCACCAAAATGCACAAGCACTCATGCGAATGTTCCAAATCACTAAAAGTCAAGCTAAAGCTATCATTCATACTTGCCCTGACTGTCAATTGGTACAACCTCCTGTTTCTACAGGAGCAATCAACCCCCGAGGCTTACAAAGCCTACAGTTGTGGCAAACAGGTGTTACTAAATAGCCTTCTTTTGGTAAATTTAAAAATATTCATGTTTCCATAGACACGTTCTCTGGTGCAGTTTTTGCTTCCCTTCACACAGGTGAAACTGGCAGCCATGCCTGTCATCATTTCCTGCAAGCTTTTGCTTCATTGGGTAGACCCCAAGAAGTAAAAACTGACAATGGTCCCGCATACATATCTCAAAAATTGGCCACATTTTTAAATGAATGGGGTGTTCGACACATTTTTGGTATTCCCCACTCTCCCACAAGCCAAGCAATCATTGAAAGAACACATCAAACCTTAAAACGCATATTAGATCAACAGAGAGGGGGAACGGAAATCACCCCACAGATGAGACTGAGTAAGGCTTTGTATGGTTTTAATTTTCTAAATAGTTCAAGTACAGAACCAGATCCACCAATCTTTAGACACTTTTCAAATAGCACACAGGCAAAACTGAAAGAACATCCTCCTCTTCTAATTAGAAACCCTGACTCTGGACAGATGGAAGGCCCGTTTCAATTAATAACGTGGGGCAAAGGGTATGCTTCTATTTCCACAGGTGCTGGAAGAATTAAGTGGGTTCCTGCCAAAAACGTCAAACCGTATCGCACTTCAGAACCTGTTGTCGAGCCTAGAACTGAGGAAGCGAGTACGCAGACGTGGACCGAATGGAAGGATCCCGGGTCTCGCCTGACGCCTCTTGTGCCTGACGTTCTTTGTGCATCGGTGGAACCCATGAACTCTGATTTTGTGCCAATGTTATTTATGAGTATACGAATTGAATGCTGAATGTTTGTTTAACAAAGCTAATTTTTGGCTGAAAATTTAGGTTATTGTTTTTGTTTAGAAAGAATTCTGCCAAAACTTAGTTCTTGAAAGAGATGGGGCAGAATCAAATGGTATACTTGTTTTGCTTGATGTTAATTGTTTTTTGTCATGCAGATTTGCCTGTGGATCAACCGAAAACGAGTGTTTGGGTGACCTTAGCCAAGGCTGCCGGATCGGATACTATATGCCTGTCTAATTCGGAACCAGAAAAGCCTTTCTCAACCTGTTTGGTTGGTGTGCCAGTGAAAGAGTTTCCTTTGGTCAGAAAAGAATCCAATGGTAAACCAGGTGGAATTGACAATGGAAACAGTCCTTCCTTCAATTGGAACATTTGTTTGAAAAAACTTCTCAGGGCAGCAAATGTTTCAAACAGTTGGGATGTGTTTCTGGAGACGGACCAATATCCACGGCAATTGCCAAAAGGGTATTGGATCATTTGCGGAGACAGAGGTTGGCAAGGCATTCCAGCCCACCTTGAAGGTGGCCCTTGTAGCATTGGTATGCTTACCATAATTGCCCCCACTGCCAAAGCAGTGATGAAAAAGAAACAAAGGAAAACAAGAGCTGTTCCTCATTATGATGAGAACTGTCAGAGTGATTTTATGCCTTGGAATGCCGCCAGAAGGCTTTCAGCAGGTATATTTCTACCCCAACTGGCTTCAGCTGTGGCATTGAGACAATTAGATCGAGTTGGATGTTGGCTGAGCAAACAAGCTAATGCCACATCCTCCGCAATCAGTGATATGTTGACCGATGTTGATAGTATTAGACATGCTACTCTTCAAAACAGAGCAGCCATTGATTTTCTCTTACTGGCACAAGGACATGGTTGTGAGGAATTTGAAGGATTGTGTTGTATGAATTTGTCTGATCATTCCGAATCCATTCACAAAAGCATTCAAAAATTAAAGGATCTGACAGCCCAAATTAAAGAAGATGGAGGTTCCTGGTTGGATGATTTGTTTCAAAATTGGAGTTTTGCACCTTGGCTAAGGCAACTTTGCAAGATAGGTCTTTACATATTAGGTGTTCTAATGCTGATATTGATAGTGGCACCTTGTATACTCTGTTGTGTTCAGCGAATGATGAACAAAACAGCCCGAGAAGTTTTTGTCATTCAAGCAGGAGAACTAGGAAGTAGAAGCACAGAGAGTGTACGAAATCTCACGAAAGCAGTAGATGAGGGTATTGACATGAACGAAGGTTTTGAATTAAGGCCTTGGAATCGACCAGAGTTTTTTGAACGATGCCTTGTGACTGTTGCCAAACGTGATTCATATCTCTCTTTCAGGGATTGGGTCTTCACAGCATTAAGTTGCTGTGCCGTAATATAGCAATGCTTCAGTTTAGTGAAAATAGGTCTTCAGCAGATAATAAGCAGAAATTTTGCAATAGAGCTATGAAACGCAAATAGCAAGCGACAAGAAAATGAAAGCTTCTGGGTCAAACAGAGAGGGGGAAATGTTGGAATCCATAAGGTTAGAGGATTTTTAAGAAATGGTTACAAAGAAGTATGTGGGCCTTAGACTGGAGTTTTGTTAGCATTGCAGAAAAGTTTCCCATGCAAGCAGAAAAAGTTTTCCATGCAAGCAGTTAAGTAAGATTTTAAGCTCAGTTTTTGAAATTTCAGAGTGACCTTTTTCTTGTAACATTGTCTCTAATTGATGAAAAACATCCCATTCAACTTTTGATAAATTCGTTCCCATTTTTGTGTTCTTTTAATAATTTTCTTTTTCGCTATTTTGCCTCCCAACGTCACCCAAGCGCTCTCCCGAGATACGTTACTTACAATTTTCTTGGCTTCGGCGGGAGAGATGATACAGTGTGCTCCTTGTTAACACTTGGGTCTCCGCAGCTGGTACTTCCACGATTTTTCTTTGTTTTTCTTCTATTCTACGTCCTCACACGAGGCACCAATATGCGGGGGACGGGACAGGTATAAGTCCAATGGTGTCAGGAGCCCACGCCTTAAAAAAGGAACCCACTAGGTCGCGGCAAAATATCCAAATATGGATAACATGGTAACCAGACCAGTGAAGAGATTTTTGCTTTTATTTCCAGCACATCAGTCTCAAAATACAAAATGGAGACATGACAGCTCACTGATCCACACCAAAAAATGTCTCCTTCAACAGGGCTCATACAGCAATACATAAAATCATCTCAGACTAGAATTCAGCCAATCAGACACAGAAAACACATCTTGACAAGCATTCTATCCAATCTTATAAAACATAGGTAATCGTAGCTAAAACAAAGACTAGTTGATAAGAGACAAAGAACAGAGTTCGATTCATGCTAACCTTCTAAAGATATACATTAAATAACTTGGTTGCCATCCTAAAGCCTATTCTACAGAAGCCTATTGTTATTTGTCACGTCTACTGCTTGGGAAACTTTTCTGCTTGCATGGAAAACTTTTTCTGCTTGCATGGGAAACTTTTCTGCAATGCTAACAAAACTCCAGTCTAAGGCCTACATACTTCTTTGAAACCATTTCTTAAAAATCCTCTAACCTTATGGATTCCAACATTTCCCCCTCTCTGTTTGACCCAGAAGCTTTCATTTTCTTGTCGCTTGCTATTTGCGTTTCATAGCTCTATTGCAAAATTTCTGCTTATTATCTGCTGAAGACCTATTTTCACTAAACTGAAGCATTGCTATATTACGGCACAGCAACTTAATGCTGTGAAGACCCAATCCCTGAAAGAGAGATATGAATCACGTTTGGCAACAGTCACAAGGCATCGTTCAAAAAACTCTGGTCGATTCCAAGGCCTTAATTCAAAACCTTCGTTCATGTCAATACCCTCATCTACTGCTTTCGTGAGATTTCATACACTCTCTGTGCTTCTACTTCCTAGTTCTCCTGCTTGAATGACAAAAACTTCTCGGACTGTTTTGTTCATCATTCGCCGAACACAACAGAGTATACAAGGTGCCACTATCAATATCAGTATTAGAACACCTAATATGTAAAGACCTATCTTGCAAAGCTGCCTTAGCCAAGGTGCAAAACTCCAATTTTGAAACAAATCATCCAACCAGGAACCTCCATCTTCTTTAATTTGGGCTGTCAGATCCTTTAATTTTTGAATGCTTTTGTGAATGGATTCAGAACGATCAGACAAATTCATACAACACAATCCTTCCAATTCCTCACAACCATGTCCTTGTGCCAGTAAAAGAAAATCAATGGCTGCTCTGTTTTGAAGAGTAGCATGTCTAATACTATCAACATCGGTCAACATATCACTGATTGCGGAGGATGTGGCATTAGCTTGTTTGCTCAGCCAACATCCAACTTGATCTAATTGTCTCAATGCCACAGCTGAAGCCAATTGGGGTAGAAATATACCTGCTGAAAGCCTTCTGGCGGCATTCCAAGGCATAAAATCACTCTGACAGTTCTCATCATAATGAGGAACAGCTCTTGTTTTCCTTTGTTTCTTTTTCATCACTGCTTTGGCAGTGGGGGCAATTATGGTAAGCATACCAATGCTACAAGGGCCACCTTCAAGGTGGGCTGGAATGCCTTGCCAACCTCTGTCTCCGCAAATGATCCAATACCCTTTTGGCAATTGCCGTGGATATTGGTCCGTCTCCAGAAACACATCCCAACTGTTTGAAACATTTGCTGCCCTGAGAAGTTTTTTCGAACAAATGTTCCAATTGAAGGAAGGACTGTTTCCATTGTCAATTCCACCTGGTTTACCATTGGATTCTTTTCTGACCAAAGGAAACTCTTTCACTGGCACACCAACCAAACAGGTTGAGAAAGGCTTTTCTGGTTCCGAATTCGACAGGCATATAGTATCCGATCCGGCAGCCTTGGCTAAGGTCACCCAAACATTCGTTTTTCGTCGATCCACAGGCAAATCTGCACGACAAAAAACAATTAACATCAAGCAAAACAAGTATACCATTTGATTCTGCCCCATCTCTTTCAAGAACTAAGTTTTGGCAGAATTCTTTCTAAACAAAAACAATAACCTAAATTTTCAGCCAAAAACTAGCTTTGTTAAACAAACATTCAGCATTCAATTCGTATACTCATAAATAACATTGGCACAAAATCAGAGTTCATGGGTTCCACCGATGCACAAAGAACGTCAGGCACAAGAGGCGTCAGGCGAGACCCGGGATCCTTCCATTCGGTCCACGTCTGCGTACTCGCTTCCTCAGTTCTAGGCTCGACAACAGGTTCTGAAGTGCGATACGGTTTGACGTTTTTGGCAGGAACCCACTTAATTCTTCCAGCACCTGTGGAAATAGAAGCATACCCTTTGCCCCACGTTATTAATTGAAACGGGCCTTCCATCTGTCCAGAGTCAGGGTTTCTAATTAGAAGAGGAGGATGTTCTTTCAGTTTTGCCTGTGTGCTATTTGAAAAGTGTCTAAAGATTGGTGGATCTGGTTCTGTACTTGAACTATTTAGAAAATTAAAACCATACAAAGCCTTACTCAGTCTCATCTGTGGGGTGATTTCCGTTCCCCCTCTCTGTTGATCTAATATGCGTTTTAAGGTTTGATGTGTTCTTTCAATGATTGCTTGGCTTGTGGGAGAGTGGGGAATACCAAAAATGTGTCGAACACCCCATTCATTTAAAAATGTGGCCAATTTTTGAGATATGTATGCGGGACCATTGTCAGTTTTTACTTCTTGGGGTATACCCAATGAAGCAAAAGCTTGCAGGAAATGATGACAGGCATGGCTGCCAGTTTCACCTGTGTGAAGGGAAGCAAAAACTGCACCAGAGAACGTGTCTATGGAAACATGAATATTTTTAAATTTACCAAAAGAAGGCTATTTAGTAACACCTGTTTGCCACAACTGTAGGCTTTGTAAGCCTCGGGGGTTGATTGCTCCTGTAGAAACAGGAGGTTGTACCAATTGACAGTCAGGGCAAGTATGAATGATAGCTTTAGCTTGACTTTTAGTGATTTGGAACATTCGCATGAGTGCTTGTGCATTTTGGTGGAAAAAGGCATGACTCAATTTTGCTTGTTCAAAAATATTTGGCAATGTGTTAGAAATGACCATTGTCAGCTTGTCCGCTCTTGCATTTCCTTCCACTAAAAATCCAGGAAGTGAAGAATGCGCCCTAATGTGAGAAACAAAATATGGATTAGTTCTATATTGCAAAGTTATAAAAAGACATGAAAGCCAACGATGTAAAGTTTCATTACTAACATCCTTTAAAATGGAACCTTCTATTCTCCTGACTACATTAGCAACATAAGCAGAATCTGTGACCAAATTAAAAGGCTGAGGAAACAGCTGAAAAGCTCAAACTACTGCAGCAAGCTCAACAATTTGAGGGGATCCCTCTACTGTTTGAATATCAGATTCCCAAACATCAGTCTTTTGATTAAACCAAGTCACAACGGACTTGTGGCTTTTACCAGAGCCATCAGTGAAGAGAGTCACAGCATGTAAAGGTTCTTCACTTAATTTAGGTTTTTCTCTGAAACTCAATTTTGCTTGCAGTAGTTTGTGAGCTGGATAGTGTATGGAACAAACACCTGGAAAACCTAAGAATGCATATTGTAAATCATCGGAATTTTGCATTGCCCAATTGAAATAATCATTTTTCAATGGCAAATAGATAACTGAACATTCTTGACCTGCCAAAGTTAACAATCTGGTTCTAGCCTTAATTATAATGTATGCAATCATTTCTAAAACTGAGCAAATGGTCTTTGAAAACCTGTAGGGAGGAAAAACCCATTCCATTATTAACAAAGGATCTTGTTCTGTGGCATCCCACTGGAAAATGAGACCACAAAGCTGCATCTTCTCTCCTAAGATTGCAAGAAAGAAAGGATTTTCAGGAACGCAGCGATGAGCTTGTCTTTTTTGAAGAGCTTCTGTGACTTTGTCGAGAGCAGCACGAGCTTCAGGGGTTAAAGTTCTTGGCGAAGTGATGTCGCAACTTCCTCTCAGCAAATGGAAGAGCGGACTCAGTTCATCATTGGTGATTCCCACCATCGGTCTGACCCAGTTGATTTCTCCTAGAAGTTGTTGTAACTCTTGTAGGTTGTTGACTCTGGTTCGGATCTGAATTTTCTGTGGTATTATTGTCGTCTTCCATCGTCTTCCATCATCTTCCATCCCAGGTACTTCTAAGGTGAAACTTGTTGAATTTTCGTTGCAGAGATTTCAAGTCCAGCTTTTTGAATTTCAGCAACAACACAGTCGCGAGTTTCTTCCATCTCTTCCTTTCAAAGGACTCCACCCTTAAAGCCAATTTTTCTTTCTCTGTATCTATAGATTGACAAAGACCAGAACAACCCTGTTTTTGCTTAACTGAAAAAGAGTTCCCCGGAACACAATTTCCCGAGTGGAAGCAGCCACCTCAGCCTCCACCCCAGGCCCAACAGAATCCAATTCAGGTTTCAGTGTCCCTGCACAAACAATTTTAGGAAGTACAGTCACTTTTTCATTTCCATCTTTTACACACTTTGTTCCATCCCCCTTACAAGAGTCACATATTTTTACATTAACAGAACAACGCAAAGAAAAGTCCAAAAGAGTCTCATTTTTTCCCAGAGAGAGAGAAGAAAGATTTTGTTCAACAGAGTTCAAAGCAATACTTTCAGCATTTGCAACAACACTTGTAACATTCTCCGATACTCACACAGTCTCCGGTTTACTGGAATTTAATGAGACAGAACAAGAAGCTTTGTTTTCTGAGTCCAAGTTGATCTTATTATTATCAGTTTGTTTAAAACAGTGCTCCAACAGCGCTCTACAAAGCGGCATAGGTTCTCTTAAGCTTTCATCTTTTTTGAGAGAGACTAGATTATAGATTCTCCAGTTTATCTGATCCCAAAAATGAAAAGTAAATGCAGACTGCAGATTTAAATCTTGCGTATTCGCTTTAACCCAGATAAGTAAGTTTTTAAGCTCAGTTTTTGAAATTTCAGAGTGACCTTTTTCTTGTAACATTGTCTCTAATTGATGAAAAACATCCCATTCAACTTTTGATAAATTCGTTCCCATTTTTGTGTTCTTTTAATAATTTTCTTTTTCGCTATTTTGCCTCCCAACGTCACCCAAGCGCTCTCCCGAGATAAGTTACTTACAATTTTCTTGGCTTCGGCGGGAGAGATGATACAGTGTGCTCCTTGTTAACACTTGGGTCTCCGCAGCTGGTACTTCCACGATTTTTCTTTGTTTTTCTTCTATTCTACGTCCTCACACGAGGCACCAATATGCGGGGGACGGGACAGGTATAAGTCCAATAGTGTCAGGAACCCACGCCTTAAAAAAGGAACCCACTAGGCCGTGGCAAAATATCCAAATATGGATAACATGGTAACCAGACCAGTGAAGAGATTTTTGCTTTTATTTCCAGCACATCAGTCTCAAAATACAAAATGGAGACATGACAGCTCACTGATCCACACCAAAAAACGTCTCCTTCAACAGGGCTCATACAGCAATACATAAAATCATCTCAGACTAGAATTCAGCCAATCAGACACAGAAAACACATCTTGACAAGCATTCTATCCAATCTTATAAAACATAGGTAATCGTAGCTAAAACAAAGACTAGTTGATAAGAGACAAAGAACAGAGTTCTATTCATGCTAACCTTCTAAAGATATACATTAAATAACCTTGTTGCCATCCTAAAGCCTATTCTACAGAAGCCTATTGTTATTTGTCACGTCTACTGCTTGGGAAACTTTTCTGCTTGCATGGAAAACTTTTTCTGCTTGCATGGGAAACTTTTCTGCAATGCTAACAAAACTCCAGTCTAAGGCCTACATACTTCTTTGTAACCATTTCTTAAAAATCCTCTAACCTTATGGATTCCAACATTTCCCCCTCTCTCTTTGACCCAGAAGCTTTCATTTTCTTGTCGCTTGCTATTTGCGTTTCATAGCTCTATTGCAAAATTTCTGCTTATTATCTGCTGAAGACCTATTTTCACTAAACTGAAGCATTGCTATATTACGGCACAGCAACTTAATGCTGTGAAGACCCAATCCCTGAAAGAGAGATATGAATCACGTTTGGCAACAGTCACAAGGCATCGTTCAAAAAACTCTGGTCGATTCCAAGGCCTTAATTCAAAACCTTCGTTCATGTCAATACCCTCATCTACTGCTTTCGTGAGATTTCATACACTCTCTGTGCTTCTACTTCCTAGTTCTCCTGCTTGAATGACAAAAACTTCTCGGACTGTTTTGTTCATCATTCGCCGAAGACAACAGAGTATACAAGGTGCCACTATCAATATCAGTATTAGAACACCTAATATGTAAAGACCTATCTTGCAAAGTTGCCTTAGCCAAGGTGCAAAACTCCAATTTTGAAACAAATCATCCAACCAGGAACCTCCATCTTCTTTAATTTGGGCTGTCAGATCCTTTAATTTTTGAATGCTTTTGTGAATGGATTCAGAACGATCAGACAAATTCATACAACACAATCCTTCAAATTCCTCACAACCATGTCCTTGTGCCAGTAAAAGAAAATCAATGGCTGCTCTGTTTTGAAGAGTAGCATGTCTAATACTATCAACATCGGTCAACATATCACTGATTGCGGAGGATGTGGCATTAGCTTGTTTGCTCAGCCAACATCCAACTTGATCTAATTGTCTCAATGCCACAGCTGAAGCCAATTGGGGTAGAAATATACCTGCTGAAAGCCTTCTGGCGGCATTCCAAGGCATAAAATCACTCTGACAGTTCTCATCATAATGAGGAACAGCTCTTGTTTTCCTTTGTTTCTTTTTCATCACTGCTTTGGCAGTGGGGGCAATTATGGTAAGCATACCAATGCTACAAGGGCCACCTTCAAGGTGGGCTGGAATGCCTTGCCAACCTCTGTCTCCGCAAATGATCCAATACCCTTTTGGCAATTGCCGTGGATATTGGTCCGTCTCCAGAAACACATCCCAACTGTTTGAAACATTTGCTGCCCTGAGAAGTTTGTTGGACCAAATGTTCCAATTGAAGGAAGGACTGTTTCCATTGTCAATTCCACCTGGTTTACCATTGGATTCTTTTCTGACCAAAGGAAACTCTTTCACTGGCACACCAACCAAACAGGTTGAGAAAGGCTTTTCTGGTTCCGAATTCGACAGGCATATAGTATCCGATCCGGCAGCCTTGGCTAAGGTCACCCAAACATTCGTTTTCGGTCGATCCACAGGCAAATCTGCACGACAAAAAACAATTAACATCAAGCAAAACAAGTATACCATTTGATTCTGCCCCATCTCTTTCAAGAACTAAGTTTTGGCAGAATTCTTTCTAAACAAAAACAATAACCTAAATTTTCAGCCAAAAACTAGCTTTGTTAAACAAACATTCAGCATTCAATTCGTATACTCATAAATAACATTGGCACAAAATCAGAGTTCATGGGTTCCACCGATGCACAAAGAACGTCAGGCACAAGAGGCGTCAGGCGAGACCCGGGATCCTTCCATTCGGTCCACGTCTGCGTACTCGCTTCCTCAGTTCTAGGCTCGACAACAGGTTCTGAAGTGCGATACGGTTTGACGTTTTTGGCAGGAACCCACTTAATTCTTCCAGCACCTGTGGAAATAGAAGCATACCCTTTGCCCCACGTTATTAATTGAAACGGGCCTTCCATCTGTCCAGAGTCAGGGTTTCTAATTAGAAGAGGAGGATGTTCTTTCAGTTTTGCCGGTGCGCTATTTGAAAAGTGTCTAAAGATTGGTGGATCTGGTTCTGTACTTGAACTATTTAGAAAATTAAAACCATACAAAGCCTTACTCAGTCTCATCTGTGGGGTGATTTCCGTTCCCCCTCTCTGTTGATCTAATATGCGTTTTAAGGTTTGATGTGTTCTTTCAATGATTGCTTGGCTTGTGGGAGAGTGGGGAATACCAAAAATGTGTCGAACACCCCATTCATTTAAAAATGTGGCCAATTTTTGAGATATGTATGCGGGACCATTGTCAGTTTTTACTTCTTGGGGTATACCCAATGAAGCAAAAGCTTGCAGGAAATGATGACAGGCATGGCTGCCAGTTTCACCTGTGTGAAGGGAAGCAAAAACTGCACCAGAGAACGTGTCTATGGAAACATGAATATTTTTAAATTTACCAAAAGAAGGCTATTTAGTAACACCTGTTTGCCACAACTGTAGGCTTTGTAAGCCTCGGGGGTTGATTGCTCCTGTAGAAACAGGAGGTTGTACCAATTGACAGTCAGGGCAAGTATGAATGATAGCTTTAGCTTGACTTTTAGTGATTTGGAACATTCGCATGAGTGCTTGTGCATTTTGGTGGAAAAAGGCATGACTCAATTTTGCTTGTTCAAAAATATTTGGCAATGTGTTAGAAATGAC
This sequence comes from Melospiza melodia melodia, assembly GCF_035770615.1. Taxonomy (NCBI): domain Eukaryota; kingdom Metazoa; phylum Chordata; class Aves; order Passeriformes; family Passerellidae; genus Melospiza; species Melospiza melodia. The sequence continues at coordinate 46,953,286 of NC_086225.1, read as the reverse complement.
CATTGTCAGCTTGTCCGCTCTTGCATTTCCTTCCACTAAAAATCCAGGAAGTGAAGAATGCGCCCTAATGTGAGAAACAAAATATGGATTAGTTCTATATTGCAAAGTTATAAAAAGACATGAAAGCCAACGATGTAAAGTTTCATTACTAACATCCTTTAAAATGGAACCTTCTATTCTCCTGACTACATTAGCAACATAAGCAGAATCTGTGACCAAATTAAAAGGCTGAGGAAACAGCTGAAAAGCTCAAACTACTGCAGCAAGCTCAACAATTTGAAGGGATCCCTCTACTGTTTGAATATCAGATTCCCAAACATCAGTCTTTTGATTAAACCAAGTCACAACGGACTTGTGGCTTTTACCAGAGCCATCAGTGAAGAGAGTCACAGCATGTAAAGGTTCTTCACTTAATTTAGGTTTTTCTCTGAAACTCAATTTTGCTTGCAGTAGTTTGTGAGCTGGATAGTGTATGGAACAAACACCTGGAAAACCTAAGAATGCATATTGTAAATCATCAGAATTTTGCATTGCCCAATTGAAATAATCATTTTTCAATGGCAAATAGATAACTGAACATTCTTGACCTGCCAAAGTTAACAATCTGGTTCTAGCCTTAATTATAATGTATGCAATCATTTCTAAAACTGAGCAAATGGTCTTTGAAAACCTGTAGGGAGGAAAAACCCATTCCATTATTAACAAAGGATCTTGTTCTGTGGCATCCCACTGGAAAATGAGACCACAAAGCTGCATCATCTCTCCTAAGATTGCAAGAAAGAAAGGATTTTCAGGAACGCAGCGATGAGCTTGTCTTTTTTGAAGAGCTTCTGTGACTTTGTCGAGAGCAGCACGAGCTTCAGGGGTTAAAGTTCTTGGCGAAGTGATGTCGCAACTTCCTCTCAGCAAATGGAAGAGCGGACTCAGTTCATCATTGGTGATTCCCACCATCGGTCTGACCCAGTTGATTTCTCCTAGAAGTTGTTGTAACTCTTGTAGGTTGTTGACTCTGGTTCGGATCTGAATTTTCTGTGGTATTATTGTCGTCTTCCATCGTCTTCCATCATCTTCCATCCCAGGTACTTCTAAGGTGAAACTTGTTGAATTTTCGTTGCAGAGATTTCAAGTCCAGCTTTTTGAATTTCAGCAACAACACAGTCCCGAGTTTCTTCCATCTCTTCCTTTCAAAGGACTCCACCCTTAAAGCCAATTTTTCTTTCTCTGTATCTATAGATTGACAAACACCAGAACAACCCTGTTTTTGCTTAACTGAAAAAGAGTTCCCCGGAACACAATTTCCCGAGTGGAAGCAGCCACCTCAGCCTCCACCCCAGGCCCAACAGAATCCAATTCAGGTTTCAGTGTCCCTGCACAAACAATTTTAGGAAGTACAGTCACTTTTTCATTTCCATCTTTTACACACTTTGTTCCATCCCCCTTACAAGAGTCACATATTTTTACATTAACAGAACAACGCGAAGAAAAGTCCAAAAGAGTCTCATTTTTTCCCAGAGAGAGAGAAGAAAGATTTTGTTCAACAGAGTTCAAAGCAATACTTTCAGCATTTGCAACAACACTTGTAACATTCTCCGATACTCACACAGTCTCCGGTTTACTGGAATTTAATGAGACAGAACAAGAAGCTTTGTTTTCTGAGTCCAAGTTGATCTTATTATTATCAGTTTGTTTAAAACAGTGCTCCAACAGCGCTCTACAAACCGGCATAAGTTCTCTTAAGCTTTCATCTTTTTTGAGAGAGACTAGATTATAGATTCTCCAGTTTATCTGATCCCAAAAATGAAAAGTAAATGCAGACTGCAGATTTAAATCTTGCGTATTCGCTTTAACCCAGATAAGTAAGGTTTTAAGCTCAGTTTTTGAAATTTCAGAGTGACCTTTTTCTTGTAACATTGTCTCTAATTGATGAAAAACATCCCATTCAACTTTTGATAAATTCGTTCCCATTTTTGTGTTCTTTTAATAATTTTCTTTTTCGCTATTTTGCCTCCCAACGTCACCCAAGCGCTCTCCCGAGATACGTTACTTACAATTTTCTTGGCTTCGGCGGGAGAGATGATACAGTGTGCTCCTTGTTAACACTTGGGTCTCCGCAGCTGGTACTTCCACGATTTTTCTTTGTTTTTCTTCTATTCTACGTCCTCACACGAGGCACCAATATGCGGGGGACGCGACAGGTATAAGTCCAATAGTGTCAGGAACCCACGCCTTAAAAAAGGAACCCACTAGGCCGCGGCAAAATATCCAAATATGGATAACATGGTAACCAGACCAGTGAAGAGATTTTTGCTTTTATTTCCAGCACATCAGTCTCAAAATACAAAATGGAGACATGACAGCTCACTGATCCACACCAAAAAATGTCTCCTTCAACAGGGCTCATACAGCAATACATAAAATCATCTCAGACTAGAATTCAGCCAATCAGACACAGAAAACACATCTTGACAAGCATTCTATCCAATCTTATAAAACATAGGTAATCGTAGCTAAAACAAAGACTAGTTGATAAGAGACAAAGAACAGAGTTCTATTCATGCTAACCTTCTAAAGATATACATTAAATAACCTTGTTGCCATCCTAAAGCCAATTCTACAGAAGCCTATTGTTATTTGTCACGTCTACTGCTTGGGAAACTTTTCTGCTTGCATGGAAAACTTTTTCTGCTTGCATGGGAAACTTTTCTGCAATGCTAACAAAACTCCAGTCTAAGGCCTACATACTTCTTTGTAACCATTTCTTAAAAATCCTCTAACCTTATGGATTCCAACATTTCCCCCTCTCTCTTTGACCCAGAAGCTTTCATTTTCTTGTCGCTTGCTATTTGCGTTTCATAGCTCTATTGCAAAATTTCTGCTTATTATCTGCTGAAGACCTATTTTCACTAAACTGAAGCATTGCTATATTACGGCACAGCAACTTAATGCTGTGAAGACCCAATCCCTGAAAGAGAGCTATGAATCACGTTTGGCAACAGTCACAAGGCATCGTTCAAAAAACTCTGGTCGATTCCAAGGCCTTAATTCAAAACCTTCGTTCATGTCAATACCCTCATCTACTGCTTTCGTGAGATTTCGTACACTCTCTGTGCTTCTACTTCCTAGTTCTCCTGCTTGAATGACAAAAACTTCTCGGACTGTTTTGTTCATCATTCGCCGAACACAACAGAGTATACAAGGTGCCACTATCAATATCAGTATTAGAACACCTAATATGTAAAGACCTATCTTGCAAAGCTGCCTTAGCCAAGGTGCAAAACTCCAATTTTGAAACAAATCATCCAACCAGGAACCTCCATCTTCTTTAATTTGGGCTGTCAGATCCTTTAATTTTTGAATGCTTTTGTGAATGGATTCAGAACGATCAGACAAATTCATACAACACAATCCTTCCAATTCCTCACAACCATGTCCTTGTGCCAGTAAAAGAAAATCAATGGCTGCTCTGTTTTGAAGAGTAGCATGTCTAATACTATCAACATCGGTCAACATATCACTGATTGCGGAGGATGTGGCATTAGCTTGTTTGCTCAGCCAACATCCAACTTGATCTAATTGTCTCAATGCCACAGCTGAAGCCAATTGGGGTAGAAATATACCTGCTGAAAGCCTTCTGGCGGCATTCCAAGGCATAAAATCACTCTGACAGTTCTCATCATAATGAGGAACAGCTCTTGTTTTCCTTTGTTTCTTTTTCATCACTGCTTTGGCAGTGGGGGCAATTATGGTAAGCATACCAATGCTACAAGGGCCACCTTCAAGGTGGGCTGGAATGCCTTGCCAACCTCTGTCTCCGCAAATGATCCAATACCCTTTTGGCAATTGCCGTGGATATTGGTCCGTCTCCAGAAACACATCCCAACTGTTTGAAACATTTGCTGCCCTGAGAAGTTTTTTCGAACAAATGTTCCAATTGAAGGAAGGACTGTTTCCATTGTCAATTCCACCTGGTTTACCATTGGATTCTTTTCTGACCAAAGGAAACTCTTTCACTGGCACACCAACCAAACAGGTTGAGAAAGGCTTTTCTGGTTCCGAATTCGACAGGCATATAGTATCCGATCCGGCAGCCTTGGCTAAGGTCACCCAAACATTCGTTTTTCGTCGATCCACAGGCAAATCTGCACGACAAAAAACAATTAACATCAAGCAAAACAAGTATACCATTTGATTCTGCCCCATCTCTTTCAAGAACTAAGTTTTGGCAGAATTCTTTCTAAACAAAAACAATAACCTAAATTTTCAGCCAAAAACTAGCTTTGTTAAACAAACATTCAGCATTCAATTCGTATACTCATAAATAACATTGGCACAAAATCAGAGTTCATGGGTTCCACCGATGCACAAAGAACGTCAGGCACAAGAGGCGTCAGGCGAGACCCGGGATCCTTCCATTCGGTCCACGTCTGCGTACTCGCTTCCTCAGTTCTAGGCTCGACAACAGGTTCTGAAGTGCGATACGGTTTGACGTTTTTGGCAGGAACCCACTTAATTCTTCCAGCACCTGTGGAAATAGAAGCATACCCTTTGCCCCACGTTATTAATTGAAACGGGCCTTCCATCTGTCCAGAGTCAGGGTTTCTAATTAGAAGAGGAGGATGTTCTTTCAGTTTTGCCTGTGTGCTATTTGAAAAGTGTCTAAAGATTGGTGGATCTGGTTCTGTACTTGAACTATTTAGAAAATTAAAACCATACAAAGCCTTACTCAGTCTCATCTGTGGGGTGATTTCCGTTCCCCCTCTCTGTTGATCTAATATGCGTTTTAAGGTTTGATGTGTTCTTTCAATGATTGCTTGGCTTGTGGGAGAGTGGGGAATACCAAAAATGTGTCGAACACCCCATTCATTTAAAAATGTGGCCAATTTTTGAGATATGTATGCGGGACCATTGTCAGTTTTTACTTCTTGGGGTATACCCAATGAAGCAAAAGCTTGCAGGAAATGATGACAGGCATGGCTGCCAGTTTCACCTGTGTGAAGGGAAGCAAAAACTGCACCAGAGAACGTGTCTATGGAAACATGAATATTTTTAAATTTACCAAAAGAAGGCTATTTAGTAACACCTGTTTGCCACAACTGTAGGCTTTGTAAGCCTCGGGGGTTGATTGCTCCTGTAGAAACAGGAGGTTGTACCAATTGACAGTCAGGGCAAGTATGAATGATAGCTTTAGCTTGACTTTTAGTGATTTGGAACATTCGCATGAGTGCTTGTGCATTTTGGTGGAAAAAGGCATGACTCAATTTTGCTTGTTCAAAAATATTTGGCAATGTGTTAGAAATGACCATTGTCAGCTTGTCCGCTCTTGCATTTCCTTCCACTAAAAATCCAGGAAGTGAAGAATGCGCCCTAATGTGAGAAACAAAATATGGATTAGTTCTATATTGCAAAGTTATAAAAAGACATGAAAGCCAACGATGTAAAGTTTCATTACTAACATCCTTTAAAATGGAACCTTCTATTCTCCTGACTACATTAGCAACATAAGCAGAATCTGTGACCAAATTAAAAGGCTGAGGAAACAGCTGAAAAGCTCAAACTACTGCAGCAAGCTCAACAATTTGAGGGGATCCCTCTACTGTTTGAATATCAGATTCCCAAACATCAGTCTTTTGATTAAACCAAGTCACAACGGACTTGTGGCTTTTACCAGAGCCATCAGTGAAGAGAGTCACAGCATGTAAAGGTTCTTCACTTAATTTAGGTTTTTCTCTGAAACTCAATTTTGCTTGCAGTAGTTTGTGAGCTGGATAGTGTATGGAACAAACACCTGGAAAACCTAAGAATGCATATTGTAAATCATCGGAATTTTGCATTGCCCAATTGAAATAATCATTTTTCAATGGCAAATAGATAACTGAACATTCTTGACCTGCCAAAGTTAACAATCTGGTTCTAGCCTTAATTATAATGTATGCAATCATTTCTAAAACTGAGCAAATGGTCTTTGAAAACCTGTAGGGAGGAAAAACCCATTCCATTATTAACAAAGGATCTTGTTCTGTGGCATCCCACTGGAAAATGAGACCACAAAGCTGCATCTTCTCTCCTAAGATTGCAAGAAAGAAAGGATTTTCAGGAACGCAGCGATGAGCTTGTCTTTTTTGAAGAGCTTCTGTGACTTTGTCGAGAGCAGCACGAGCTTCAGGGGTTAAAGTTCTTGGCGAAGTGATGTCGCAACTTCCTCTCAGCAAATGGAAGAGCGGACTCAGTTCATCATTGGTGATTCCCACCATCGGTCTGACCCAGTTGATTTCTCCTAGAAGTTGTTGTAACTCTTGTAGGTTGTTGACTCTGGTTCGGATCTGAATTTTCTGTGGTATTATTGTCGTCTTCCATCGTCTTCCATCATCTTCCATCCCAGGTACTTCTAAGGTGAAACTTGTTGAATTTTCGTTGCAGAGATTTCAAGTCCAGCTTTTTGAATTTCAGCAACAACACAGTCGCGAGTTTCTTCCATCTCTTCCTTTCAAAGGACTCCACCCTTAAAGCCAATTTTTCTTTCTCTGTATCTATAGATTGACAAAGACCAGAACAACCCTGTTTTTGCTTAACTGAAAAAGAGTTCCCCGGAACACAATTTCCCGAGTGGAAGCAGCCACCTCAGCCTCCACCCCAGGCCCAACAGAATCCAATTCAGGTTTCAGTGTCCCTGCACAAACAATTTTAGGAAGTACAGTCACTTTTTCATTTCCATCTTTTACACACTTTGTTCCATCCCCCTTACAAGAGTCACATATTTTTACATTAACAGAACAACGCAAAGAAAAGTCCAAAAGAGTCTCATTTTTTCCCAGAGAGAGAGAAGAAAGATTTTGTTCAACAGAGTTCAAAGCAATACTTTCAGCATTTGCAACAACACTTGTAACATTCTCCGATACTCACACAGTCTCCGGTTTACTGGAATTTAATGAGACAGAACAAGAAGCTTTGTTTTCTGAGTCCAAGTTGATCTTATTATTATCAGTTTGTTTAAAACAGTGCTCCAACAGCGCTCTACAAACCGGCATAAGTTCTCTTAAGCTTTCATCTTTTTTGAGAGAGACTAGATTATAGATTCTCCAGTTTATCTGATCCCAAAAATGAAAAGTAAATGCAGACTGCAGATTTAAATCTTGCGTATTCGCTTTAACCCAGATAAGTAAGGTTTTAAGCTCAGTTTTTGAAATTTCAGAGTGACCTTTTTCTTGTAACATTGTCTCTAATTGATGAAAAACATCCCATTCAACTTTTGATAAATTCGTTCCCATTTTTGTGTTCTTTTAATAATTTTCTTTTTCGCTATTTTGCCTCCCAACGTCACCCAAGCGCTCTCCCGAGATAAGTTACTTACAATTTTCTTGGCTTCGGCGGGAGAGATGATACAGTGTGCTCCTTGTTAACACTTGGGTCTCCGCAGCTGGTACTTCCACGATTTTTCTTTGTTTTTCTTCTATTCTACGTCCTCACACGAGGCACCAATATGCGGGGGACGGGACAGGTATAAGTCCAATGGTGTCAGGAGCCCACGCCTTAAAAAAGGAACCCACTAGGTCGCGGCAAAATATCCAAATATGGATAACATGGTAACCAGACCAGTGAAGAGATTTTTGCTTTTATTTCCAGCACATCAGTCTCAAAATACAAAATGGAGACATGACAGCTCACTGATCCACACCAAAAAATGTCTCCTTCAACAGGGCTCATACAGCAATACATAAAATCATCTCAGACTAGAATTCAGCCAATCAGACACAGAAAACACATCTTGACAAGCATTCTATCCAATCTTATAAAACATAGGTAATCGTAGCTAAAACAAAGACTAGTTGATAAGAGACAAAGAACAGAGTTCTATTCATGCTAACCTTCTAAAGATATACATTAAATAACCTTGTTGCCATCCTAAAGCCTATTCTACAGAAGCCTATTGTTATTTGTCACGTCTACTGCTTGGGAAACTTTTATGCTTGCATGGAAAACTTTTTCTGCTTGCATGGGAAACTTTTCTGCAATGCTAACAAAACTCCAGTCTAAGGCCTACATACTTCTTTGAAACCATTTCTTAAAAATCCTCTAACCTTATGGATTCCAACATTTCCCCCTCTCTCTTTGACCCAGAAGCTTTCATTTTCTTGTCGCTTGCTATTTGCGTTTCATAGCTCTATTGCAAAATTTCTGCTTATTATCTGCTGAAGACCTATTTTCACTAAACTGAAGCATTGCTATATTACGGCACAGCAACTTAATGCTGTGAAGACCCAATCCCTGAAAGAGAGATATGAATCACGTTTGGCAACAGTCACAAGGCATCGTTCAAAAAACTCTGGTCGATTCCAAGGCCTTAATTCAAAACCTTCGTTCATGTCAATACCCTCATCTACTGCTTTCGTGAGATTTCATACACTCTCTGTGCTTCTACTTCCTAGTTCTCCTGCTTGAATGACAAAAACTTCTCGGACTGTTTTGTTCATCATTCGCCGAACACAACAGAGTATACAAGGTGCCACTATCAATATCAGTATTAGAACACCTAATATGTAAAGACCTATCTTGCAAAGCTGCCTTAGCCAAGGTGCAAAACTCCAATTTTGAAACAAATCATCCAACCAGGAACCTCCATCTTCTTTAATTTGGGCTGTCAGATCCTTTAATTTTTGAATGCTTTTGTGAATGGATTCAGAACGATCAGACAAATTCATACAACACAATCCTTCCAATTCCTCACAACCATGTCCTTGTGCCAGTAAAAGAAAATCAATGGCTGCTCTGTTTTGAAGAGTAGCATGTCTAATACTATCAACATCGGTCAACATATCACTGATTGCGGAGGATGTGGCATTAGCTTGTTTGCTCAGCCAACATCCAACTTGATCTAATTGTCTCAATGCCACAGCTGAAGCCAATTGGGGTAGAAATATACCTGCTGAAAGCCTTCTGGCGGCATTCCAAGGCATAAAATCACTCTGACAGTTCTCATCATAATGAGGAACAGCTCTTGTTTTCCTTTGTTTCTTTTTCATCACTGCTTTGGCAGTGGGGGCAATTATGGTAAGCATACCAATGCTACAAGGGCCACCTTCAAGGTGGGCTGGAATGCCTTGCCAACCTCTGTCTCCGCAAATGATCCAATACCCTTTTGGCAATTGCCGTGGATATTGGTCCGTCTCCAGAAACACATCCCAACTGTTTGAAACATTTGCTGCCCTGAGAAGTTTTTTCGAACAAATGTTCCAATTGAAGGAAGGACTGTTTCCATTGTCAATTCCACCTGGTTTACCATTGGATTCTTTTCTGACCAAAGGAAACTCTTTCACTGGCACACCAACCAAACAGGTTGAGAAAGGCTTTTCTGGTTCCGAATTCGACAGGCATATAGTATCCGATCCGGCAGCCTTGGCTAAGGTCACCCAAACATTCGTTTTTCGTCGATCCACAGGCAAATCTGCACGACAAAAAACAATTAACATCAAGCAAAACAAGTATACCATTTGATTCTGCCCCATCTCTTTCAAGAACTAAGTTTTGGCAGAATTCTTTCTAAACAAAAACAATAACCTAAATTTTCAGCCAAAAACTAGCTTTGTTAAACAAACATTCAGCATTCAATTCGTATACTCATAAATAACATTGGCACAAAATCAGAGTTCATGGGTTCCACCGATGCACAAAGAACGTCAGGCACAAGAGGCGTCAGGCGAGACCCGGGATCCTTCCATTCGGTCCACGTCTGCGTACTCGCTTCCTCAGTTCTAGGCTCGACAACAGGTTCTGAAGTGCGATACGGTTTGACGTTTTTGGCAGGAACCCACTTAATTCTTCCAGCACCTGTGGAAATAGAAGCATACCCTTTGCCCCACGTTATTAATTGAAACGGGCCTTCCATCTGTCCAGAGTCAGGGTTTCTAATTAGAAGAGGAGGATGTTCTTTCAGTTTTGCCTGTGTGCTATTTGAAAAGTGTCTAAAGATTGGTGGATCTGGTTCTGTACTTGAACTATTTAGAAAATTAAAACCATACAAAGCCTTACTCAGTCTCATCTGTGGGGTGATTTCCGTTCCCCCTCTCTGTTGATCTAATATGCGTTTTAAGGTTTGATGTGTTCTTTCAATGATTGCTTGGCTTGTGGGAGAGTGGGGAATACCAAAAATGTGTCGAACACCCCATTCATTTAAAAATGTGGCCAATTTTTGAGATATGTATGCGGGACCATTGTCAGTTTTTACTTCTTGGGGTATACCCAATGAAGCAAAAGCTTGCAGGAAATGATGACAGGCATGGCTGCCAGTTTCACCTGTGTGAAGGGAAGCAAAAACTGCACCAGAGAACGTGTCTATGGAAACATGAATATTTTTAAATTTACCAAAAGAAGGCTATTTAGTAACACCTGTTTGCCACAACTGTAGGCTTTGTAAGCCTCGGGGGTTGATTGCTCCTGTAGAAACAGGAGGTTGTACCAATTGACAGTCAGGGCAAGTATGAATGATAGCTTTAGCTTGACTTTTAGTGATTTGGAACATTCGCATGAGTGCTTGTGCATTTTGGTGGAAAAAGGCATGACTCAATTTTGCTTGTTCAAAAATATTTGGCAATGTGTTAGAAATGACCATTGTCAGCTTGTCCGCTCTTGCATTTCCTTCCACTAAAAATCCAGGAAGTGAAGAATGCGCCCTAATGTGAGAAACAAAATATGGATTAGTTCTATATTGCAAAGTTATAAAAAGACATGAAAGCCAACGATGTAAAGTTTCATTACTAACATCCTTTAAAATGGAACCTTCTATTCTCCTGACTACATTAGCAACATAAGCAGAATCTGTGACCAAATTAAAAGGCTGAGGAAACAGCTGAAAAGCTCAAACTACTGCAGCAAGCTCAACAATTTGAGGGGATCCCTCTACTGTTTGAATATCAGATTCCCAAACATCAGTCTTTTGATTAAACCAAGTCACAACGGACTTGTGGCTTTTACCAGAGCCATCAGTGAAGAGAGTCACAGCATGTAAAGGTTCTTCACTTAATTTAGGTTTTTCTCTGAAACTCAATTTTGCTTGCAGTAGTTTGTGAGCTGGATAGTGTATGGAACAAACACCTGGAAAACCTAAGAATGCATATTGTAAATCATCGGAATTTTGCATTGCCCAATTGAAATAATCATTTTTCAATGGCAAATAGATAACTGAACATTCTTGACCTGCCAAAGTTAACAATCTGGTTCTAGCCTTAATTATAATGTATGCAATCATTTCTAAAACTGAGCAAATGGTCTTTGAAAACCTGTAGGGAGGAAAAACCCATTCCATTATTAACAAAGGATCTTGTTCTGTGGCATCCCACTGGAAAATGAGACCACAAAGCTGCATCTTCTCTCCTAAGATTGCAAGAAAGAAAGGATTTTCAGGAACGCAGCGATGAGCTTGTCTTTTTTGAAGAGCTTCTGTGACTTTGTCGAGAGCAGCACGAGCTTCAGGGGTTAAAGTTCTTGGCGAAGTGATGTCGCAACTTCCTCTCAGCAAATGGAAGAGCGGACTCAGTTCATCATTGGTGATTCCCACCATCGGTCTGACCCAGTTGATTTCTCCTAGAAGTTGTTGTAACTCTTGTAGGTTGTTGACTCTGGTTCGGATCTGAATTTTCTGTGGTATTATTGTCGTCTTCCATCGTCTTCCATCATCTTCCATCCCAGGTACTTCTAAGGTGAAACTTGTTGAATTTTCGTTGCAGAGATTTCAAGTCCAGCTTTTTGAATTTCAGCAACAACACAGTCGCGAGTTTCTTCCATCTCTTCCTTTCAAAGGACTCCACCCTTAAAGCCAATTTTTCTTTCTCTGTATCTATAGATTGACAAACACCAGAACAACCCTGTTTTTGCTTAACTGAAAAAGAGTTCCCCGGAACACAATTTCCCGAGTGGAAGCAGCCACCTCAGCCTCCACCCCAGGCCCAACAGAATCCAATTCAGGTTTCAGTGTCCCTGCACAAACAATTTTAGGAAGTACAGTCACTTTTTCATTTCCATCTTTTACACACTTTGTTCCATCCCCCTTACAAGAGTCACATATTTTTACATTAACAGAACAACGCGAAGAAAAGTCCAAAAGAGTCTCATTTTTTCCCAGAGAGAGAGAAGAAAGATTTTGTTCAACAGAGTTCAAAGCAATACTTTCAGCATTTGCAACAACACTTGTAACATTCTCCGATACTCACACAGTCTCCGGTTTACTGGAATTTAATGAGACAGAACAAGAAGCTTTGTTTTCTGAGTCCAAGTTGATCTTATTATTATCAGTTTGTTTAAAACAGTGCTCCAACAGCGCTCTACAAACCGGCATAAGTTCTCTTAAGCTTTCATCTTTTTTGAGAGAGACTAGATTATAGATTCTCCAGTTTATCTGATCCCAAAAATGAAAAGTAAATGCAGACTGCAGATTTAAATCTTGCGTATTCGCTTTAACCCAGATAAGTAAGGTTTTAAGCTCAGTTTTTGAAATTTCAGAGTGACCTTTTTCTTGTAACATTGTCTCTAATTGATGAAAAACATCCCATTCAACTTTTGATAAATTCGTTCCCATTTTTGTGTTCTTTTAATAATTTTCTTTTTCGCTATTTTGCCTCCCAACGTCACCCAAGCGCTCTCCCGAGATAAGTTACTTACAATTTTCTTGGCTTCGGCGGGAGAGATGATACAGTGTGCTCCTTGTTAACACTTGGGTCTCCGCAGCTGGTACTTCCACGATTTTTCTTTCTTTTTCTTCTATTCTACGTCATCACACGAGGCACCAATATGCGGGGGACGGGACAGGTATAAGTCCAATAGTGTCAGGAACCCACGCCTTAAAAAAGGAACCCACTAGGCCGTGGCAAAATATCCAAATATGGATAACATGGTAACCAGACCAGTGAAGAGATTTTTGCTTTTATTTCCAGCACATCAGTCTCAAAATACAAAATGGAGACATGACAGCTCACTGATCCACACCAAAAAATGTCTCCTTCAACAGGGCTCATACAGCAATACATAAAATCATCTCAGACTAGAATTCAGCCAATCAGACACAGAAAACACATCTTGACAAGCATTCTATCCAATCTTATAAAACATAGGTAATCGTAGCTAAAACAAAGACTAGTTGATAAGAGACAAAGAACAGAGTTCTATTCATGCTAACCTTCTAAAGATATACATTAAATAACCTTGTTGCCATCCTAAAGCCTATTCTACAGAAGCCTATTGTTATTTGTCACGTCTACTGCTTGGGAAACTTTTCTGCTTGCATGGAAAACTTTTTCTGCTTGCATGGGAAACTTTTCTGCAATGCTAACAAAACTCCAGTCTAAGGCCTACATACTTCTTTGTAACCATTTCTTAAAAATCCTCTAACCTTATGGATTCCAACATTTCCCCCTCTCTCTTTGACCCAGAAGCTTTCATTTTCTTGTCGCTTGCTATTTGCGTTTCATAGCTCTATTGCAAAATTTCTGCTTATTATCTGCTGAAGACCTATTTTCACTAAACTGAAGCATTGCTATATTACGGCACAGCAACTTAATGCTGTGAAGACCCAATCCCTGAAAGAGAGATATGAATCACGTTTGGCAACAGTCACAAGGCATCGTTCAAAAAACTCTGGTCGATTCCAAGGCCTTAATTCAAAACCTTCGTTCATGTCAATACCCTCATCTACTGCTTTCGTGAGATTTCATACACTCTCTGTGCTTCTACTTCCTAGTTCTCCTGCTTGAATGACAAAAACTTCTCGGACTGTTTTGTTCATCATTCGCCGAAGACAACAGAGTATACAAGGTGCCACTATCAATATCAGTATTAGAACACCTAATATGTAAAGACCTATCTTGCAAAGTTGCCTTAGCCAAGGTGCAAAACTCCAATTTTGAAACAAATCATCCAACCAGGAACCTCCATCTTCTTTAATTTGGGCTGTCAGATCCTTTAATTTTTGAATGCTTTTGTGAATGGATTCAGAACGATCAGACAAATTCATACAACACAATCCTTCCAATTCCTCACAACCATGTCCTTGTGCCAGTAAAAGAAAATCAATGGCTGCTCTGTTTTGAAGAGTAGCATGTCTAATACTATCAACATCGGTCAACATATCACTGATTGCGGAGGATGTGGCATTAGCTTGTTTGCTCAGCCAACATCCAACTTGATCTAATTGTCTCAATGCCACAGCTGAAGCCAATTGGGGTAGAAATATACCTGCTGAAAGCCTTCTGGCGGCATTCCAAGGCATAAAATCACTCTGACAGTTCTCATCATAATGAGGAACAGCTCTTGTTTTCCTTTGTTTCTTTTTCATCACTGCTTTGGCAGTGGGGGCAATTATGGTAAGCATACCAATGCTACAAGGGCCACCTTCAAGGTGGGCTGGAATGCCTTGCCAACCTCTGTCTCCGCAAATGATCCAATACCCTTTTGGCAATTGCCGTGGATATTGGTCCGTCTCCAGAAACACATCCCAACTGTTTGAAACATTTGCTGCCCTGAGAAGTTTGTTGGACCAAATGTTCCAATTGAAGGAAGGACTGTTTCCATTGTCAATTCCACCTGGTTTACCATTGGATTCTTTTCTGACCAAAGGAAACTCTTTCACTGGCACACCAACCAAACAGGTTGAGAAAGGCTTTTCTGGTTCCGAATTAGACAGGCATATAGTATCCGATCCGGCAGCCTTGGCTAAGGTCACCCAAACATTCGTTTTCGGTTGATCCACAGGCAAATCTGCACGACAAAAAACAATTAAAATCAAGCAAAACAAGTATACCATTTGATTCTGCCCCATCTCTTTCAAGAACTAAGTTTTGGCAGAATTCTTTCTAAACAAAAACAATAACCTAAATTTTCAGCCAAAAACTAGCTTTGTTAAACAAACATTCAGCATTCAATTCGTATACTCATAAATAACATTGGCACAAAATCAGAGTTCATGGGTTCCACCGATGCACAAAGAACGTCAGGCACAAGAGGCGTCAGGCGAGACCCGGGATCCTTCCATTCGGTCCACGTCTGCGTACTCGCTTCCTCAGTTCTAGGCTCGACAACAGGTTCTGAAGTGCGATACGGTTTGACGTTTTTGGCAGGAACCCACTTAATTCTTCCAGCACCTGTGGAAATAGAAGCATACCCTTTGCCCCACGTTATTAATTGAAACGGGCCTTCCATCTGTCCAGAGTCAGGGTTTCTAATTAGAAGAGGAGGATGTTCTTTCAGTTTTGCCGGTGCGCTATTTGAAAAGTGTCTAAAGATTGGTGGATCTGGTTCTGTACTTGAACTATTTAGAAAATTAAAACCATACAAAGCCTTACTCAGTCTCATCTGTGGGGTGATTTCCGTTCCCCCTCTCTGTTGATCTAATATGCGTTTTAAGGTTTGATGTGTTCTTTCAATGATTGCTTGGCTTGTGGGAGAGTGGGGAATACCAAAAATGTGTCGAACACCCCATTCATTTAAAAATGTGGCCAATTTTTGAGATATGTATGCGGGACCATTGTCAGTTTTTACTTCTTGGGGTATACCCAATGAAGCAAAAGCTTGCAGGAAATGATGACAGGCATGGCTGCCAGTTTCACCTGTGTGAAGGGAAGCAAAAACTGCACCAGAGAACGTGTCTATGGAAACATGAATATTTTTAAATTTACCAAAAGAAGGCTATTTAGTAACACCTGTTTGCCACAACTGTAGGCTTTGTAAGCCTCGGGGGTTGATTGCTCCTGTAGAAACAGGAGGTTGTACCAATTGACAGTCAGGGCAAGTATGAATGATAGCTTTAGCTTGACTTTTAGTGATTTGGAACATTCGCATGAGTGCTTGTGCATTTTGGTGGAAAAAGGCATGACTCAATTTTGCTTGTTCAAAAATATTTGGCAATGTGTTAGAAATGACCATTGTCAGCTTGTCCGCTCTTGCATTTCCTTCCACTAAAAATCCAGGAAGTGAAGAATGCGCCCTAATGTGAGAAACAAAATATGGATTAGTTCTATATTGCAAAGTTATAAAAAGACATGAAAGCCAACGATGTAAAGTTTCATTACTAACATCCTTTAAAATGGAACCTTCTATTCTCCTGACTACATTAGCAACATAAGCAGAATCTGTGACCAAATTAAAAGGCTGAGGAAACAGCTGAAAAGCTCAAACTACTGCAGCAAGCTCAACAATTTGAGGGGATCCCTCTACTGTTTGAATATCAGATTCCCAAACATCAGTCTTTTGATTAAACCAAGTCACAACGGACTTGTGGCTTTTACCAGAGCCATCAGTGAAGAGAGTCACAGCATGTAAAGGTTCTTCACTTAATTTAGGTTTTTCTCTGAAACTCAATTTTGCTTGCAGTAGTTTGTGAGCTGGATAGTGTATGGAACAAACACCTGGAAAACCTAAGAATGCATATTGTAAATCATCAGAATTTTGCATTGCCCAATTGAAATAATCATTTTTCAATGGCAAATAGATAACTGAACATTCTTGACCTGCCAAAGTTAACAATCTGGTTCTAGCCTTAATTATAATGTATGCAATCATTTCTAAAACTGAGCAAATGGTCTTTGAAAACCTGTAGGGAGGAAAAACCCATTCCATTATTAACAAAGGATCTTGTTCTGTGGCATCCCACTGGAAAATGAGACCACAAAGCTGCATCTTCTCTCCTAAGATTGCAAGAAAGAAAGGATTTTCAGGAACGCAGCGATGAGCTTGCCTTTTTTGAAGAGCTTCTGTGACTTTGTCGAGAGCAGCACGAGCTTCAGGGGTTAAAGTTCTTGGCGAAGTGATGTCGCAACTTCCTCTCAGCAAATGGAAGAGCGGACTCAGTTCATCATTGGTGATTCCCAGCATCGGTCTGACCCAGTTGATTTCTCCTAGAAGTTGTTGTAACTCTTGTAGGTTGTTGACTCTGGTTCGGATCTGAATTTTCTGTGGTATTATTGTCGTCTTCCATCGTCTTCCATCATCTTCCATCCCAGGTACTTCTAAGGTGAAACTTGTTGAATTTTCGTTGCAGAGATTTCAAGTCCAGCTTTTTGAATTTCAGCAACAACACAGTCGCGAGTTTCTTCCATCTCTTCCTTTCAAAGGACTCCACCCTTAAAGCCAATTTTTCTTTCTCTGTATCTATAGATTGACAAACACCAGAACAACCCTGTTTTTGCTTAACTGAAAAAGAGTTCCCCGGAACACAATTTCCCGAGTGGAAGCAGCCACCTCAGCCTCCACCCCAGGCCCAACAGAATCCAATTCAGGTTTCAGTGTCCCTGCACAAACAATTTTAGGAAGTACAGTCACTTTTTCATTTCCATCTTTTACACACTTTGTTCCATCCCCCTTACAAGAGTCCCATATTTTTACATTAACAGAACAACGCGAAGAAAAGTCCAAAAGAGTCTCATTTTTTCCCAGAGAGAGAGAAGAAAGATTTTGTTCAACAGAGTTCAAAGCAATACTTTCAGCATTTGCAACAACACTTGTAACATTCTCCGATACTCACACAGTCTCCGGTTTACTGGAATTTAATGAGACAGAACAAGAAGCTTTGTTTTCTGAGTCCAAGTTGATCTTATTATTATCAGTTTGTTTAAAACAGTGCTCCAACAGCGCTCTACAAACCGGCATAAGTTCTCTTAAGCTTTCATCTTTTTTGAGAGAGACTAGATTATAGATTCTCCAGTTTATCTGATCCCAAAAATGAAAAGTAAATGCAGACTGCAGATTTAAATCTTGCGTATTCGCTTTAACCCAGATAAGTAAGGTTTTAAGCTCAGTTTTTGAAATTTCAGAGTGACCTTTTTCTTGTAACATTGTCTCTAATTGATGAAAAACATCCCATTCAACTTTTGATAAATTCGTTCCCATTTTTGTGTTCTTTTAATAATTTTCTTTTTCGCTATTTTGCCTCCCAACGTCACCCAAGCGCTCTCCCGAGATAAGTTACTTACAATTTTCTTGGCTTCGGCGGGAGAGATGATACAGTGTGCTCCTTGTTAACACTTGGGTCTCCGCAGCTGGTACTTCCACGATTTTTCTTTGTTTTTCTTCTATTCTACGTCCTCACACGAGGCACCAATATGCGGGGGACGGGACAGGTATAAGTCCAATGGTGTCAGGAGCCCACGCCTTAAAAAAGGAACCCACTAGGTCGCGGCAAAATATCCAAATATGGATAACATGGTAACCAGACCAGTGAAGAGATTTTTGCTTTTATTTCCAGCACATCAGTCTCAAAATACAAAATGGAGACATGACAGCTCACTGATCCACACCAAAAAATGTCTCCTTCAACAGGGCTCATACAGCAATACATAAAATCATCTCAGACTAGAATTCAGCCAATCAGACACAGAAAACACATCTTGACAAGCATTCTATCCAATCTTATAAAACATAGGTAATCATAGCTAAAACAAAGACTAGTTGATAAGAGACAAAGAACAGAGTTCTATTCATGCTAACCTTCTAAAGATATACATTAAATAACCTTGTTGCCATCCTAAAGCCTATTCTACAGAAGCCTATTGTTATTTGTCACGTCTACTGCTTGGGAAACTTTTCTGCTTGCATGGAAAACTTTTTCTGCTTGCATGGGAAACTTTTCTGCAATGCTAACAAAACTCCAGTCTAAGGCCTACATACTTCTTTTTAACCATTTCTTAAAAATCCTCTAACCTTATGGATTCCAACATTTCCCCCTCTCTGTTTGACCCAGAAGCTTTCATTTTCTTGTCGCTTGCTATTTGCGTTTCATAGCTCTATTGCAAAATTTCTGCTTATTATCTGCTGAAGACCTATTTTCACTAAACTGAAGCATTGCTATATTACGGCACAGCAACTTAATGCTGTGAAGACCCAATCCCTGAAAGAGAGATATGAATCACGTTTGGCAACAGTCACAAGGCATCGTTCAAAAAACTCTGGTCGATTCCAAGGCCTTAATTCAAAACCTTCGTTCATGTCAATACCATCATCTACTGCTTTCGTGAGATTTCGTACACTCTCTGTGCTTCTACTTCCTAGTTCTCCTGCTTGAATGACAAAAACTTCTTGGACTGTTTTGTTCATCATTCGCCGAAGACAACAGAGTATACAAGGTGCCACTATCAATATCAGTATTAGAACACCTAATATGTAAAGACCTATCTTGCAAAGTTGCCTTAGCCAAGGTGCAAAACTCCAATTTTGAAACAAATCATCCAACCAGGAACCTGCATCTTCTTTAATTTGGGCTGTCAGATCCTTTAATTTTTGAATGCTTTTGTGAATGGATTCAGAACGATCAGACAAATTCATACAACACAATCCTTCCAATTCCTCACAACCATGTCCTTGTGCCAGTAAAAGAAAATCAATGGCTGCTCTGTTTTGAAGAGTAGCATGTCTAATACTATCAACATCGGTCAACATATCACTGATTGCGGAGGATGTGGCATTAGCTTGTTTGCTCAGCCAACATCCAACTTGATCTAATTGTCTCAATGCCACAGCTGAAGCCAATTGGGGTAGAAATATACCTGCTGAAAGCCTTCTGGCGGCATTCCAAGGCATAAAATCACTCTGACAGTTCTCATCATAATGAGGAACAGCTCTTGTTTTCCTTTGTTTCTTTTTCATCACTGCTTTGGCAGTGGGGGCAATTATGGTAAGCATACCAATGCTACAAGGGCCACCTTCAAGGTGGGCTGGAATGCCTTGCCAACCTCTGTCTCCGCAAATGATCCAATACCCTTTTGGCAATTGCCGTGGATATTGGTCCGTCTCCAGAAACACATCCCAACTGTTTGAAACATTTGCTGCCCTGAGAAGTTTGTTGGACCAAATGTTCCAATTGAAGGAAGGACTGTTTCCATTGTCAATTCCACCTGGTTTACCATTGGATTCTTTTCTGACCAAAGGAAACTCTTTCACTGGCACACCAACCAAACAGGTTGAGAAAGGCTTTTCTGGTTCCGAATTCGACAGGCATATAGTATCCGATCCGGCAGCCTTGGCTAAGGTCACCCAAACATTCGTTTTCGGTTGATCCACAGGCAAATCTGCACGACAAAAAACAATTAACATCAAGCAAAACAAGTATACCATTTGATTCTGCCCCATCTCTTTCAAGAACTAAGTTTTGGCAGAATTCTTTCTAAACAAAAACAATAACCTAAATTTTCAGCCAAAAACTAGCTTTGTTAAACAAACATTCAGCATTCAATTCGTATACTCATAAATAACATTGGCACAAAATCAGAGTTCATGGGTTCCACCGATGCACAAAGAACGTCAGGCACAAGAGGCGTCAGGCGAGACACGGGATCCTTCCATTCGGTCCACGTCTGCGTACTCGCTTCCTCAGTTCTAGGCTCGACAACAGGTTCTGAAGTGCGATACGGTTTGACGTTTTTGGCAGGAACCCACTTAATTCTTCCAGCACCTGTGGAAATAGAAGCATACCCTTTGCCCCACGTTATTAATTGAAACGGGCCTTCCATCTGTCCAGAGTCAGGGTTTCTAATTAGAAGAGGAGGATGTTCTTTCAGTTTTGCCTGTGTGCTATTTGAAAAGTGTCTAAAGATTGGTGGATCTGGTTCTGTACTTGAACTATTTAGAAAATTAAAACCATACAAAGCCTTACTCAGTCTCATCTGTGGGGTGATTTCCGTTCCCCCTCTCTGTTGATCTAATATGCGTTTTAAGGTTTGATGTGTTCTTTCAATGATTGCTTGGCTTGTGGGAGAGTGGGGAATACCAAAAATGTGTCGAACACCCCATTCATTTAAAAATGTGGCCAATTTTTGAGATATGTATGCGGGACCATTGTCAGTTTTTACTTCTTGGGGTATACCCAATGAAGCAAAAGCTTGCAGGAAATGATGACAGGCATGGCTGCCAGTTTCACCTGTGTGAAGGGAAGCAAAAACTGCACCAGAGAACGTGTCTATGGAAACATGAATATTTTTAAATTTACCAAAAGAAGGCTATTTAGTAACACCTGTTTGCCACAACTGTAGGCTTTGTAAGCCTCGGGGGTTGATTGCTCCTGTAGAAACAGGAGGTTGTACCAATTGACAGTCAGGGCAAGTATGAATGATAGCTTTAGCTTGACTTTTAGTGATTTGGAACATTCGCATGAGTGCTTGTGCATTTTGGTGGAAAAAGGCATGACTCAATTTTGCTTGTTCAAAAATATTTGGCAATGTGTTAGAAATGACCATTGTCAGCTTGTCCGCTCTTGCATTTCCTTCCACTAAAAATCCAGGAAGTGAAGAATGCGCCCTAATGTGAGAAACAAAATATGGATTAGTTCTATATTGCAAAGTTATAAAAAGACATGAAAGCCAACGATGTAAAGTTTCATTACTAACATCCTTTAAAATGGAACCTTCTATTCTCCTGACTACATTAGCAACATAAGCAGAATCTGTGACCAAATTGAAAGGCTGAGGAAACAGCTGAAAAGCTCAAACTACTGCAGCAAGCTCAACAATTTGAGGGGATCCCTCTACTGTTTGAATATCAGATTCCCAAACATCAGTCTTTTGATTAAACCAAGTCACAACGGACTTGTGGCTTTTACCAGAGCCATCAGTGAAGAGAGTCACAGCATGTAAAGGTTCTTCACTTAATTTAGGTTTTTCTCTGAAACTCAATTTTGCTTGCAGTAGTTTGTGAGCTGGATAGTGTATGGAACAAACACCTGGAAAACCTAAGAATGCATATTGTAAATCATCGGAATTTTGCATTGCCCAATTGAAATAATCATTTTTCAATGGCAAATAGATAACTGAACATTCTTGACCTGCCAAAGTTAACAATCTGGTTCTAGCCTTAATTATAATGTATGCAATCATTTCTAAAACTGAGCAAATGGTCTTTGAAAACCTGTAGGGAGGAAAAACCCATTCCATTATTAACAAAGGATCTTGTTCTGTGGCATCCCACTGGAAAATGAGACCACAAAGCTGCATCTTCTCTCCTAAGATTGCAAGAAAGAAAGGATTTTCAGGAACGCAGCGATGAGCTTGTCTTTTTTGAAGAGCTTCTGTGACTTTGTCGAGAGCAGCACGAGCTTCAGGGGTTAAAGTTCTTGGCGAAGTGATGTCGCAACTTCCTCTCAGCAAATGGAAGAGCGGACTCAGTTCATCATTGGTGATTCCCACCATCGGTCTGACCCAGTTGATTTCTCCTAGAAGTTGTTGTAACTCTTGTAGGTTGTTGACTCTGGTTCGGATCTGAATTTTCTGTGGTATTATTGTCGTCTTCCATCGTCTTCCATCATCTTCCATCCCAGGTACTTCTAAGGTGAAACTTGTTGAATTTTCGTTGCAGAGATTTCAAGTCCAGCTTTTTGAATTTCAGCAACAACACAGTCGCGAGTTTCTTCCATCTCTTCCTTTCAAAGGACTCCACCCTTAAAGCCAATTTTTCTTTCTCTGTATCTATAGATTGACAAACACCAGAACAACCCTGTTTTTGCTTAACTGAAAAAGAGTTCCCCGGAACACAATTTCCCGAGTGGAAGCAGCCACCTCAGCCTCCACCCCAGGCCCAACAGAATCCAATTCAGGTTTCAGTGTCCCTGCACAAACAATTTTAGGAAGTACAGTCACTTTTTCATTTCCATCTTTTACACACTTTGTTCCATCCCCCTTACAAGAGTCACATATTTTTACATTAACAGAACAACGCAAAGAAAAGTCCAAAAGAGTCTCATTTTTTCCCAGAGAGAGAGAAGAAAGATTTTGTTCAACAGAGTTCAAAGCAATACTTTCAGCATTTGCAACAACACTTGTAACATTCTCCGATACTCACACAGTCTCCGGTTTACTGGAATTTAATGAGACAGAACAAGAAGCTTTGTTTTCTGAGTCCAAGTTGATCTTATTATTATCAGTTTGTTTAAAACAGTGCTCCAACAGCGCTCTACAAAGCGGCATAGGTTCTCTTAAGCTTTCATCTTTTTTGAGAGAGACTAGATTATAGATTCTCCAGTTTATCTGATCCCAAAAATGAAAAGTAAATGCAGACTGCAGATTTAAATCTTGCGTATTCGCTTTAACCCAGATAAGTAAGTTTTTAAGCTCAGTTTTTGAAATTTCAGAGTGACCTTTTTCTTGTAACATTGTCTCTAATTGATGAAAAACATCCCATTCAACTTTTGATAAATTCGTTCCCATTTTTGTGTTCTTTTAATAATTTTCTTTTTCGCTATTTTGCCTCCCAACGTCACCCAAGCGCTCTCCCGAGATAAGTTACTTACAATTTTCTTGGCTTCGGCGGGAGAGATGATACAGTGTGCTCCTTGTTAACACTTGGGTCTCCGCAGCTGGTACTTCCACGATTTTTCTTTGTTTTTCTTCTATTCTACGTCCTCACACGAGGCACCAATATGCGGGGGACGGGACAGGTATAAGTCCAATGGTGTCAGGAACCCACGCCTTAAAAAAGGAACCCACTAGGCCGTGGCAAAATATCCAAATATGGATAACATGGTAACCAGACCAGTGAAGAGATTTTTGCTTTTATTTCCAGCACATCAGTCTCAAAATACAAAATGGAGACATGACAGCTCACTGATCCACACCAAAAAACGTCTCCTTCAACAGGGCTCATACAGCAATACATAAAATCATCTCAGACTAGAATTCAGCCAATCAGACACAGAAAACACATCTTGACAAGCATTCTATCCAATCTTATAAAACATAGGTAATCGTAGCTAAAACAAAGACTAGTTGATAAGAGACAAAGAACAGAGTTCTATTCATGCTAACCTTCTAAAGATATACATTAAATAACCTTGTTGCCATCCTAAAGCCAATTCTACAGAAGCCTATTGTTATTTGTCACGTCTACTGCTTGGGAAACTTTTCTGCTTGCATGGAAAACTTTTTCTGCTTGCATGGGAAACTTTTCTGCAATGCTAACAAAACTCCAGTCTAAGGCCTACATACTTCTTTGTAACCATTTCTTAAAAATCCTCTAACCTTATGGATTCCAACATTTCCCCCTCTCTCTTTGACCCAGAAGCTTTCATTTTCTTGTCGCTTGCTATTTGCGTTTCATAGCTCTATTGCAAAATTTCTGCTTATTATCTGCTGAAGACCTATTTTCACTAAACTGAAGCATTGCTATATTACGGCACAGCAACTTAATGCTGTGAAGACCCAATCCCTGAAAGAGAGATATGAATCACGTTTGGCAACAGTCACAAGGCATCGTTCAAAAAACTCTGGTCGATTCCAAGGCCTTAATTCAAAACCTTCGTTCATGTCAATACCCTCATCTACTGCTTTCGTGAGATTTCATACACTCTCTGTGCTTCTACTTCCTAGTTCTCCTGCTTGAATGACAAAAACTTCTCGGACTGTTTTGTTCATCATTCGCCGAACACAACAGAGTATACAAGGTGCCACTATCAATATCAGTATTAGAACACCTAATATGTAAAGACCTATCTTGCAAAGTTGCCTTAGCCAAGGTGCAAAACTCCAATTTTGAAACAAATCATCCAACCAGGAACCTCCATCTTCTTTAATTTGGGCTGTCAGATCCTTTAATTTTTGAATGCTTTTGTGAATGGATTCAGAACGATCAGACAAATTCATACAACACAATCCTTCCAATTCCTCACAACCATGTCCTTGTGCCAGTAAAAGAAAATCAATGGCTGCTCTGTTTTGAAGAGTAGCATGTCTAATACTATCAACATTGGTCAACATATCACTGATTGCGGAGGATGTGGCATTAGCTTGTTTGCTCAGCCAACATCCAACTTGATCTAATTGTCTCAATGCCACAGCTGAAGCCAATTGGGGTAGAAATATACCTGCTGAAAGCCTTCTGGCGGCATTCCAAGGCATAAAATCACTCTGACAGTTCTCATCATAATGAGGAACAGCTCTTGTTTTCCTTTGTTTCTTTTTCATCACTGCTTTGGCAGTGGGGGCAATTATGGTAAGCATACCAATGCTACAAGGGCCACCTTCAAGGTGGGCTGGAATGCCTTGCCAACCTCTGTCTCCGCAAATGATCCAATACCCTTTTGGCAATTGCCGTGGATATTGGTCCGTCTCCAGAAACACATCCCAACTGTTTGAAACATTTGCTGCCCTGAGAAGTTTGTTGGACCAAATGTTCCAATTGAAGGAAGGACTGTTTCCATTGTCAATTCCACCTGGTTTACCATTGGATTCTTTTCTGACCAAAGGAAACTCTTTCACTGGCACACCAACCAAACAGGTTGAGAAAGGCTTTTCTGGTTCCGAATTAGACAGGCATATAGTATCCGATCCGGCAGCCTTGGCTAAGGTCACCCAAACATTCGTTTTCGGTTGATCCACAGGCAAATCTGCACGACAAAAAACAATTAAAATCAAGCAAAACAAGTATACCATTTGATTCTTCCCCATCTCTTTCAAGAACTAAGTTTTGGCAGAATTCTTTCTAAACAAAAACAATAACCTAAATTTTCAGCCAAAAACTAGCTTTGTTAAACAAACATTCAGCATTCAATTCGTATACTCATAAATAACATTGGCACAAAATCAGAGTTCATGGGTTCCACCGATGCACAGAGAACGTCAGGCACAAGAGGCGTCAGGCGAGACCCGGGATCCTTCCATTCGGTCCACGTCTGCGTACTCGCTTCCTCAGTTCTAGGCTCGACAACAGGTTCTGAAGTGCGATACGGTTTGACGTTTTTGGCAGGAACCCACTTAATTCTTCCAGCACCTGTGGAAATAGAAGCATACCCTTTGCCCCACGTTATTAATTGAAACGGGCCTTCCATCTGTCCAGAGTCAGGGTTTCTAATTAGAAGAGGAGGATGTTCTTTCAGTTTTGCCTGTGTGCTATTTGAAAAGTGTCTAAAGATTGGTGGATCTGGTTCTGTACTTGAACTATTTAGAAAATTAAAACCATACAAAGCCTTACTCAGTCTCATCTGTGGGGTGATTTCCGTTCCCCCTCTCTGTTGATCTAATATGCGTTTTAAGGTTTGATGTGTTCTTTCAATGATTGCTTGGCTTGTGGGAGAGTGGGGAATACCAAAAATGTGTCGAACACCCCATTCATTTAAAAATGTGGCCAATTTTTGAGATATGTATGCGGGACCATTGTCAGTTTTTACTTCTTGGGGTATACCCAATGAAGCAAAAGCTTGCAGGAAATGATGACAGGCATGGCTGCCAGTTTCACCTGTGTGAAGGGAAGCAAAAACTGCACCAGAGAACGTGTCTATGGAAACATGAATATTTTTAAATTTACCAAAAGAAGGCTATTTAGTAACACCTGTTTGCCACAACTGTAGGCTTTGTAAGCCTCGGGGGTTGATTGCTCCTGTAGAAACAGGAGGTTGTACCAATTGACAGTCAGGGCAAGTATGAATGATAGCTTTAGCTTGACTTTTAGTGATTTGGAACATTCGCATGAGTGCTTGTGCATTTTGGTGGAAAAAGGCATGACTCAATTTTGCTTGTTCAAAAATATTTGGCAATGTGTTAGAAATGACCATTGTCAGCTTGTCCGCTCTTGCATTTCCTTCCACTAAAAATCCAGGAAGTGAAGAATGCGCCCTAATGTGAGAAACAAAATATGGATTAGTTCTATATTGCAAAGTTATAAAAAGACATGAAAGCCAACGATGTAAAGTTTCATTACTAACATCCTTTAAAATGGAACCTTCTATTCTCCTGACTACATTAGCAACATAAGCAGAATCTGTGACCAAATTAAAAGGCTGAGGAAACAGCTGAAAAGCTCAAACTACTGCAGCAAGCTCAACAATTTGAAGGGATCCCTCTACTGTTTGAATATCAGATTCCCAAACATCAGTCTTTTGATTAAACCAAGTCACAACGGACTTGTGGCTTTTACCAGAGCCATCAGTGAAGAGAGTCACAGCATGTAAAGGTTCTTCACTTAATTTAGGTTTTTCTCTGAAACTCAATTTTGCTTGCAGTAGTTTGTGAGCTGGATAGTGTATGGAACAAACACCTGGAAAACCTAAGAATGCATATTGTAAATCATCGGAATTTTGCATTGCCCAATTGAAATAATCATTTTTCAATGGCAAATAGATAACTGAACATTCTTGACCTGCCAAAGTTAACAATCTGGTTCTAGCCTTAATTATAATGTATGCAATCATTTCTAAAACTGAGCAAATGGTCTTTGAAAACCTGTAGGGAGGAAAAACCCATTCCATTATTAACAAAGGATCTTGTTCTGTGGCATCCCACTGGAAAATGAGACCACAAAGCTGCATCTTCTCTCCTAAGATTGCAAGAAAGAAAGGATTTTCAGGAACGCAGCGATGAGCTTGTCTTTTTTGAAGAGCTTCTGTGACTTTGTCGAGAGCAGCATGAGCTTCAGGGGTTAAAGTTCTTGGCGAAGTGATGTCGCAACTTCCTCTCAGCAAATGGAAGAGCGGACTCAGTTCATCATTGGTGATTCCCACCATCGGTCTGACCCAGTTGATTTCTCCTAGAAGTTGTTGTAACTCTTGTAGGTTGTTGACTCTGGTTCGGATCTGAATTTTCTGTGGTATTATTGTCGTCTTCCATCGTCTTCCATCATCTTCCATCCCAGGTACTTCTAAGGTGAAACTTGTTGAATTTTCGTTGCAGAGATTTCAAGTCCAGCTTTTTGAATTTCAGCAACAACACAGTCGCGAGTTTCTTCCATCTCTTCCTTTCAAAGGACTCCACCCTTAAAGCCAATTTTTCTTTCTCTGTATCTATAGATTGACAAACACCAGAACAACCCTGTTTTTGCTTAACTGAAAAAGAGTTCCCCGGAACACAATTTCCCGAGTGGAAGCAGCCACCTCAGCCTCCACCCCAGGCCCAACAGAATCCAATTCAGGTTTCAGTGTCCCTGCACAAACAATTTTAGGAAGTACAGTCACTTTTTCATTTCCATCTTTTACACACTTTGTTCCATCCCCCTTACAAGAGTCACATATTTTTACATTAACAGAACAACGCAAAGAAAAGTCCAAAAGAGTCTCATTTTTTCCCAGAGAGAGAGAAGAAAGATTTTGTTCAACAGAGTTCAAAGCAATACTTTCAGCATTTGCAACAACACTTGTAACATTCTCCCATACTCACACAGTCTCCGGTTTACTGGAATTTAATGAGACAGAACAAGAAGCTTTGTTTTCTGAGTCCAAGTTGATCTTATTATTATCAGTTTGTTTAAAACAGTGCTCCAACAGCGCTCTACAAACCGGCATAAGTTCTCTTAAGCTTTCATCTTTTTTGAGAGAGACTAGATTATAGATTCTCCAGTTTATCTGATCCCAAAAATGAAAAGTAAATGCAGACTGCAGATTTAAATCTTGCGTATTCGCTTTAACCCAGATAAGTAAGGTTTTAAGCTCAGTTTTTGAAATTTCAGAGTGACCTTTTTCTTGTAACATTGTCTCTAATTGATGAAAAACATCCCATTCAACTTTTGATAAATTCGTTCCCATTTTTGTGTTCTTTTAATAATTTTCTTTTTCGCTATTTTGCCTCCCAACGTCACCCAAGCGCTCTCCCGAGATAAGTTACTTACAATTTTCTTGGCTTCGGCGGGAGAGATGATACAGTGTGCTCCTTGTTAACACTTGGGTCTCCGCAGCTGGTACTTCCACGATTTTTCTTTGTTTTTCTTCTATTCTACGTCCTCACACGAGGCACCAATATGCGGGGGACGGGACAGGTATAAGTCCAATGGTGTCAGGAGCCCACGCCTTAAAAAAGGAACCCACTAGGTCGCGGCAAAATATCCAAATATGGATAACATGGTAACCAGACCAGTGAAGAGATTTTTGCTTTTATTTCCAGCACATCAGTCTCAAAATACAAAATGGAGACATGACAGCTCACTGATCCACACCAAAAAATGTCTCCTTCAACAGGGCTCATACAGCAATACATAAAATCATCTCAGACTAGAATTCAGCCAATCAGACACAGAAAACACATCTTGACAAGCATTCTATCCAATCTTATAAAACATAGGTAATCGTAGCTAAAACAAAGACTAGTTGATAAGAGACAAAGAACAGAGTTCTATTCATGCTAACCTTCTAAAGATATACATTAAATAACCTTGTTGCCATCCTAAAGCCTATTCTACAGAAGCCTATTGTTATTTGTCACGTCTACTGCTTGGGAAACTTTTCTGCTTGCATGGAAAACTTTTTCTGCTTGCATGGGAAACTTTTCTGCAATGCTAACAAAACTCCAGTCTAAGGCCTACATACTTCTTTTTAACCATTTCTTAAAAATCCTCTAACCTTATGGATTCCAACATTTCCCCCTCTCTCTTTGACCCAGAAGCTTTCATTTTCTTGTCGCTTGCTATTTGCGTTTCATAGCTCTATTGCAAAATTTCTGCTTATTATCTGCTGAAGACCTATTTTCACTAAACTGAAGCATTGCTATATTACAGCACAGCAACTTAATGCTGTGAAGACCCAATCCCTGAAAGAGAGATATGAATCACGTTTGGCAACAGTCACAAGGCATCGTTCAAAAAACTCTGGTCGATTCCAAGGCCTTAATTCAAAACCTTCGTTCATGTCAATACCATCATCTACTGC
Source organism: Melospiza melodia melodia (assembly GCF_035770615.1). Taxonomy (NCBI): domain Eukaryota; kingdom Metazoa; phylum Chordata; class Aves; order Passeriformes; family Passerellidae; genus Melospiza; species Melospiza melodia. The sequence goes on along the minus strand of NC_086225.1, from coordinate 46,923,705 downwards.
TTTCGTGAGATTTCGTACACTCTCTGTGCTTCTACTTCCTAGTTCTCCTGCTTGAATGACAAAAACTTCTTGGACTGTTTTGTTCATCATTCGCCGAAGACAACAGAGTATACAAGGTGCCACTATCAATATCAGTATTAGAACACCTAATATGTAAAGACCTATCTTGCAAAGTTGCCTTAGCCAAGGTGCAAAACTCCAATTTTGAAACAAATCATCCAACCAGGAACCTGCATCTTCTTTAATTTGGGCTGTCAGATCCTTTAATTTTTGAATGCTTTTGTGAATGGATTCAGAACGATCAGACAAATTCATACAACACAATCCTTCCAATTCCTCACAACCATGTCCTTGTGCCAGTAAAAGAAAATCAATGGCTGCTCTGTTTTGAAGAGTAGCATGTCTAATACTATCAACATCGGTCAACATATCACTGATTGCGGAGGATGTGGCATTAGCTTGTTTGCTCAGCCAACATCCAACTTGATCTAATTGTCTCAATGCCACAGCTGAAGCCAATTGGGGTAGAAATATACCTGCTGAAAGCCTTCTGGCGGCATTCCAAGGCATAAAATCACTCTGACAGTTCTCATCATAATGAGGAACAGCTCTTGTTTTCCTTTGTTTCTTTTTCATCACTGCTTTGGCAGTGGGGGCAATTATGGTAAGCATACCAATGCTACAAGGGCCACCTTCAAGGTGGGCTGGAATGCCTTGCCAACCTCTGTCTCCGCAAATGATCCAATACCCTTCTGGCAATTGCCGTGGATATTGGTCCGTCTCCAGAAACACATCCCAACTGTTTGAAACATTTGCTGCCCTGAGAAGTTTGTTGGACCAAATGTTCCAATTGAAGGAAGGACTGTTTCCATTGTCAATTCCACCTGGTTTACCATTGGATTCTTTTCTGACCAAAGGAAACTCTTTCACTGGCACACCAACCAAACAGGTTGAGAAAGGCTTTTCTGGTTCCGAATTCGACAGGCATATAGTATCCGATCCGGCAGCCTTGGCTAAGGTCACCCAAACATTCGTTTTCGGTTGATCCACAGGCAAATCTGCACGACAAAAAACAATTAAAATCAAGCAAAACAAGTATACCATTTGATTCTTCCCCATCTCTTTCAAGAACTAAGTTTTGGCAGAATTCTTTCTAAACAAAAACAATAACCTAAATTTTCAGCCAAAAACTAGCTTTGTTAAACAAACATTCAGCATTCAATTCGTATACTCATAAATAACATTGGCACAAAATCAGAGTTCATGGGTTCCACCGATGCACAAAGAACGTCAGGCACAAGAGGCGTCAGGCGAGACACGGGATCCTTCCATTCGGTCCACGTCTGCGTACTCGCTTCCTCAGTTCTAGGCTCGACAACAGGTTCTGAAGTGCGATACGGTTTGACGTTTTTGGCAGGAACCCACTTAATTCTTCCAGCACCTGTGGAAATAGAAGCATACCCTTTGCCCCACGTTATTAATTGAAACGGGCCTTCCATCTGTCCAGAGTCAGGGTTTCTAATTAGAAGAGGAGGATGTTCTTTCAGTTTTGCCTGTGTGCTATTTGAAAAGTGTCTAAAGATTGGTGGATCTGGTTCTGTACTTGAACTATTTAGAAAATTAAAACCATACAAAGCCTTACTCAGTCTCATCTGTGGGGTGATTTCCGTTCCCCCTCTCTGTTGATCTAATATGCGTTTTAAGGTTTGATGTGTTCTTTCAATGATTGCTTGGCTTGTGGGAGAGTGGGGAATACCAAAAATGTGTCGAACACCCCATTCATTTAAAAATGTGGCCAATTTTTGAGATATGTATGCGGGACCATTGTCAGTTTTTACTTCTTGGGGTCTACCCAATGAAGCAAAAGCTTGCAGGAAATGATGACAGGCATGGCTGCCAGTTTCACCTGTGTGAAGGGAAGCAAAAACTGCACCAGAGAACGTGTCTATGGAAACATGAATATTTTTAAATTTACCAAAAGAAGGCTATTTAGTAACACCTGTTTGCCACAACTGTAGGCTTTGTAAGCCTCGGGGGTTGATTGCTCCTGTAGAAACAGGAGGTTGTACCAATTGACAGTCAGGGCAAGTATGAATGATAGCTTTAGCTTGACTTTTAGTGATTTGGAACATTCGCATGAGTGCTTGTGCATTTTGGTGGAAAAAGGCATGACTCAATTTTGCTTGTTCAAAAATATTTGGCAATGTGTTAGAAATGACCATTGTCAGCTTGTCCGCTCTTGCATTTCCTTCCACTAAAAATCCAGGAAGTGAAGAATGCGCCCTAATGTGAGAAACAAAATATGGATTAGTTCTATATTGCAAAGTTATAAAAAGACATGAAAGCCAACGATGTAAAGTTTCATTACTAACATCCTTTAAAATGGAACCTTCTATTCTCCTGACTACATTAGCAACATAAGCAGAATCTGTGACCAAATTAAAAGGCTGAGGAAACAGCTGAAAAGCTCAAACTACTGCAGCAAGCTCAACAATTTGAGGGGATCCCTCTACTGTTTGAATATCAGATTCCCAAACATCAGTCTTTTGATTAAACCAAGTCACAACGGACTTGTGGCTTTTACCAGAGCCATCAGTGAAGAGAGTCACAGCATGTAAAGGTTCTTCACTTAATTTAGGTTTTTCTCTGAAACTCAATTTTGCTTGCAGTAGTTTGTGAGCTGGATAGTGTATGGAACAAACACCTGGAAAACCTAAGAATGCATATTGTAAATCATCAGAATTTTGCATTGCCCAATTGAAATAATCATTTTTCAATGGCAAATAGATAACTGAACATTCTTGACCTGCCAAAGTTAACAATCTGGTTCTAGCCTTAATTATAATGTATGCAATCATTTCTAAAACTGAGCAAATGGTCTTTGAAAACCTGTAGGGAGGAAAAACCCATTCCATTATTAACAAAGGATCTTGTTCTGTGGCATCCCACTGGAAAATGAGACCACAAAGCTGCATCTTCTCTCCTAAGATTGCAAGAAAGAAAGGATTTTCAGGAACGCAGCGATGAGCTTGTCTTTTTTGAAGAGCTTCTGTGACTTTGTCGAGAGCAGCACGAGCTTCAGGGGTTAAAGTTCTTGGCGAAGTGATGTCGCAACTTCCTCTCAGCAAATGGAAGAGCGGACTCAGTTCATCATTGGTGATTCCCAGCATCGGTCTGACCCAGTTCATTTCTCCTAGAAGTTGTTGTAACTCTTGTAGGTTGTTGACTCTGGTTCGGATCTGAATTTTCTGTGGTATTATTGTCGTCTTCCATCGTCTTCCATCATCTTCCATCCCAGGTACTTCTAAGGTGAAACTTGTTGAATTTTCGTTGCAGAGATTTCAAGTCCAGCTTTTTGAATTTCAGCAACAACACAGTCGCGAGTTTCTTCCATCTCTTCCTTTCAAAGGACTCCACCCTTAAAGCCAATTTTTCTTTCTCTGTATCTATAGATTGACAAACACCAGAACAACCCTGTTTTTGCTTAACTGAAAAAGAGTTCCCCGGAACACAATTTCCCGAGTGGAAGCAGCCACCTCAGCCTCCACCCCAGGCCCAACAGAATCCAATTCAGGTTTCAGTGTCCCTGCACAAACAATTTTAGGAAGTACAGTCACTTTTTCATTTCCATCTTTTACACACTTTGTTCCATCCCCCTTACAAGAGTCACATATTTTTACATTAACAGAACAACGCGAAGAAAAGTCCAAAAGAGTCTCATTTTTTCCCAGAGAGAGAGAAGAAAGATTTTGTTCAACAGAGTTCAAAGCAATACTTTCAGCATTTGCAACAACACTTGTAACATTCTCCGATACTCACACAGTCTCCGGTTTACTGGAATTTAATGAGACAGAACAAGAAGCTTTGTTTTCTGAGTCCAAGTTGATCTTATTATTATCAGTTTGTTTAAAACAGTGCTCCAACAGCGCTCTACAAACCGGCATAAGTTCTCTTAAGCTTTCATCTTTTTTGAGAGAGACTAGATTATAGATTCTCCAGTTTATCTGATCCCAAAAATGAAAAGTAAATGCAGACTGCAGATTTAAATCTTGCGTATTCGCTTTAACCCAGATAAGTAAGGTTTTAAGCTCAGTTTTTGAAATTTCAGAGTGACCTTTTTCTTGTAACATTGTCTCTAATTGATGAAAAACATCCCATTCAACTTTTGATAAATTCGTTCCCATTTTTGTGTTCTTTTAATAATTTTCTTTTTCGCTATTTTGCCTCCCAACGTCACCCAAGCGCTCTCCCGAGATAAGTTACTTACAATTTTCTTGGCTTCGGCGGGAGAGATGATACAGTGTGCTCCTTGTTAACACTTGGGTCTCCGCAGCTGGTACTTCCACGATTTTTCTTTGTTTTTCTTCTATTCTACGTCCTCACACGAGGCACCAATATGCGGGGGACGGGACAGGTATAAGTCCAATGGTGTCAGGAGCCCACGCCTTAAAAAAGGAACCCACTAGGTCGCGGCAAAATATCCAAATATGGATAACATGGTAACCAGACCAGTGAAGAGATTTTTGCTTTTATTTCCAGCACATCAGTCTCAAAATACAAAATGGAGACATGACAGCTCACTGATCCACACCAAAAAATGTCTCCTTCAACAGGGCTCATACAGCAATACATAAAATCATCTCAGACTAGAATTCAGCCAATCAGACACAGAAAACACATCTTGACAAGCATTCTATCCAATCTTATAAAACATAGGTAATCGTAGCTAAAACAAAGACTAGTTGATAAGAGACAAAGAACAGAGTTCTATTCATGCTAACCTTCTAAAGATATACATTAAATAACCTTGTTGCCATCCTAAAGCCTATTCTACAGAAGCCTATTGTTATTTGTCACGTCTACTGCTTGGGAAACTTTTCTGCTTGCATGGAAAACTTTTTCTGCTTGCATGGGAAACTTTTCTGCAATGCTAACAAAACTCCAGTCTAAGGCCTACATACTTCTTTTTAACCATTTCTTAAAAATCCTCTAACCTTATGGATTCCAACATTTCCCCCTCTCTCTTTGACCCAGAAGCTTTCATTTTCTTGTCGCTTGCTATTTGCGTTTCATAGCTCTATTGCAAAATTTCTGCTTATTATCTGCTGAAGACCTATTTTCACTAAACTGAAGCATTGCTATATTACGGCACAGCAACTTAATGCTGTGAAGACCCAATCCCTGAAAGAGAGATATGAATCACGTTTGGCAACAGTCACAAGGCATCGTTCAAAAAACTCTGGTCGATTCCAAGGCCTTAATTCAAAACCTTCGTTCATGTCAATACCCTCATCTACTGCTTTCGTGAGATTTCGTACACTCTCTGTGCTTCTACTTCCTAGTTCTCCTGCTTGAATGACAAAAACTTCTCGGACTGTTTTGTTCATCATTCGCCGAAGACAACAGAGTATACAAGGTGCCACTATCAATATCAGTATTAGAACACCTAATATGTAAAGACCTATCTTGCAAAGTTGCCTTAGCCAAGGTGCAAAACTCCAATTTTGAAACAAATCATCCAACCAGGAACCTGCATCTTCTTTAATTTGGGCTGTCAGATCCTTTAATTTTTGAATGCTTTTGTGAATGGATTCAGAACGATCAGACAAATTCATACAACACAATCCTTCCAATTCCTCACAACCATGTCCTTGTGCCAGTAAAAGAAAATCAATGGCTGCTCTGTTTTGAAGAGTAGCATGTCTAATACTATCAACATCGGTCAACATATCACTGATTGCGGAGGATGTGGCATTAGCTTGTTTGCTCAGCCAACATCCAACTTGATCTAATTGTCTCAATGCCACAGCTGAAGCCAATTGGGGTAGAAATATACCTGCTGAAAGCCTTCTGGCGGCATTCCAAGGCATAAAATCACTCTGACAGTTCTCATCATAATGAGGAACAGCTCTTGTTTTCCTTTGTTTCTTTTTCATCACTGCTTTGGCAGTGGGGGCAATTATGGTAAGCATACCAATGCTACAAGGGCCACCTTCAAGGTGGGCTGGAATGCCTTGCCAACCTCTGTCTCCGCAAATGATCCAATACCCTTTTGGCAATTGCCGTGGATATTGGTCCGTCTCCAGAAACACATCCCAACTGTTTGAAACATTTGCTGCCCTGAGAAGTTTGTTGGACCAAATGTTCCAATTGAAGGAAGGACTGTTTCCATTGTCAATTCCACCTGGTTTACCATTGGATTCTTTTCTGACCAAAGGAAACTCTTTCACTGGCACACCAACCAAACAGGTTGAGAAAGGCTTTTCTGGTTCCGAATTCGACAGGCATATAGTATCCGATCCGGCAGCCTTGGCTAAGGTCACCCAAACATTCGTTTTCGGTTGATCCACAGGCAAATCTGCACGACAAAAAACAATTAAAATCAAGCAAAACAAGTATACCATTTGATTCTGCCCCATCTCTTTCAAGAACTAAGTTTTGGCAGAATTCTTTCTAAACAAAAACAATAACCTAAATTTTCAGCCAAAAACTAGCTTTGTTAAACAAACATTCAGCATTCAATTCGTATACTCATAAATAACATTGGCACAAAATCAGAGTTCATGGGTTCCACCGATGCACAAAGAACGTCAGGCACAAGAGGCGTCAGGCGAGACCCGGGATCCTTCCATTCGGTCCACGTCTGCGTACTCGCTTCCTCAGTTCTAGGCTCGACAACAGGTTCTGAAGTGCGATACGGTTTGACGTTTTTGGCAGGAACCCACTTAATTCTTCCAGCACCTGTGGAAATAGAAGCATACCCTTTGCCCCACGTTATTAATTGAAACGGGCCTTCCATCTGTCCAGAGTCAGGGTTTCTAATTAGAAGAGGAGGATGTTCTTTCAGTTTTGCCTGTGTGCTATTTGAAAAGTGTCTAAAGATTGGTGGATCTGGTTCTGTACTTGAACTATTTAGAAAATTAAAACCCTACAAAGCCTTACTCAGTCTCATCTGTGGGGTGATTTCCGTTCCCCCTCTCTGTTGATCTAATATGCGTTTTAAGGTTTGATGTGTTCTTTCAATGATTGCTTGGCTTGTGGGAGAGTGGGGAATACCAAAAATGTGTCGAACACCCCATTCATTTAAAAATGTGGCCAATTTTTGAGATATGTATGCGGGACCATTGTCAGTTTTTACTTCTTGGGGTCTACCCAATGAAGCAAAAGCTTGCAGGAAATGATGACAGGCATGGCTGCCAGTTTCACCTGTGTGAAGGGAAGCAAAAACTGCACCAGAGAACGTGTCTATGGAAACATGAATATTTTTAAATTTACCAAAAGAAGGCTATTTAGTAACACCTGTTTGCCACAACTGTAGGCTTTGTAAGCCTCGGGGGTTGATTGCTCCTGTAGAAACAGGAGGTTGTACCAATTGACAGTCAGGGCAAGTATGAATGATAGCTTTAGCTTGACTTTTAGTGATTTGGAACATTCGCATGAGTGCTTGTGCATTTTGGTGGAAAAAGGCATGACTCAATTTTGCTTGTTCAAAAATATTTGGCAATGTGTTAGAAATGACCATTGTCAGCTTGTCCGCTCTTGCATTTCCTTCCACTAAAAATCCAGGAAGTGAAGAATGCGCCCTAATGTGAGAAACAAAATATGGATTAGTTCTATATTGCAAAGTTATAAAAAGACATGAAAGCCAACGATGTAAAGTTTCATTACTAACATCCTTTAAAATGGAACCTTCTATTCTCCTGACTACATTAGCAACATAAGCAGAATCTGTGACCAAATTGAAAGGCTGAGGAAACAGCTGAAAAGCTCAAACTACTGCAGCAAGCTCAACAATTTGAGGGGATCCCTCTACTGTTTGAATATCAGATTCCCAAACATCAGTCTTTTGATTAAACCAAGTCACAACGGACTTGTGGCTTTTACCAGAGCCATCAGTGAAGAGAGTCACAGCATGTAAAGGTTCTTCACTTAATTTAGGTTTTTCTCTGAAACTCAATTTTGCTTGCAGTAGTTTGTGAGCTGGATAGTGTATGGAACAAACACCTGGAAAACCTAAGAATGCATATTGTAAATCATCAGAATTTTGCATTGCCCAATTGAAATAATCATTTTTCAATGGCAAATAGATAACTGAACATTCTTGACCTGCCAAAGTTAACAATCTGGTTCTAGCCCTAATTATAATGTATGCAATCATTTCTAAAACTGAGCAAATGGTCTTTGAAAACCTGTAGGGAGGAAAAACCCATTCCATTATTAACAAAGGATCTTGTTCTGTGGCATCCCACTGGAAAATGAGACCACAAAGCTGCATCTTCTCTCCTAAGATTGCAAGAAAGAAAGGATTTTCAGGAACGCAGCGATGAGCTTGTCTTTTTTGAAGAGCTTCTGTGACTTTGTCGAGAGCAGCACGAGCTTCAGGGGTTAAAGTTCTTGGCGAAGTGATGTCGCAACTTCCTCTCAGCAAATGGAAGAGCGGACTCAGTTCATCATTGGTGATTCCCACCATCGGTCTGACCCAGTTGATTTCTCCTAGAAGTTGTTGTAACTCTTGTAGGTTGTTGACTCTGGTTCGGATCTGAATTTTCTGTGGTATTATTGTCGTCTTCCATCGTCTTCCATCATCTTCCATCCCAGGTACTTCTAAGGTGAAACTTGTTGAATTTTCGTTGCAGAGATTTCAAGTCCAGCTTTTTGAATTTCAGCAACAACACAGTCGCGAGTTTCTTCCATCTCTTCCTTTCAAAGGACTCCACCCTTAAAGCCAATTTTTCTTTCTCTGTATCTATAGATTGACAAACACCAGAACAACCCTGTTTTTGCTTAACTGAAAAAGAGTTCCCCGGAACACAATTTCCCGAGTGGAAGCAGCCACCTCAGCCTCCACCCCAGGCCCAACAGAATCCAATTCAGGTTTCAGTGTCCCTGCACAAACAATTTTAGGAAGTACAGTCACTTTTTCATTTCCATCTTTTACACACTTTGTTCCATCCCCCTTACAAGAGTCCCATATTTTTACATTAACAGAACAACGCGAAGAAAAGTCCAAAAGAGTCTCATTTTTTCCCAGAGAGAGAGAAGAAAGATTTTGTTCAACAGAGTTCAAAGCAATACTTTCAGCATTTGCAACAACACTTGTAACATTCTCCGATACTCACACAGTCTCCGGTTTACTGGAATTTAATGAGACAGAACAAGAAGCTTTGTTTTCTGAGTCCAAGTTGATCTTATTATTATCAGTTTGTTTAAAACAGTGCTCCAACAGCGCTCTACAAACCGGCATAAGTTCTCTTAAGCTTTCATCTTTTTTGAGAGAGACTAGTTTATAGATTCTCCAGTTTATCTGATCCCAAAAATGAAAAGTAAATGCAGACTGCAGATTTAAATCTTGCGTATTCGCTTTAACCCAGATAAGTAAGTTTTTAAGCTCAGTTTTTGAAATTTCAGAGTGACCTTTTTCTTGTAACATTGTCTCTAATTGATGAAAAACATCCCATTCAACTTTTGATAAATTCGTTCCCATTTTTGTGTTCTTTTAATAATTTTCTTTTTCGCTATTTTGCCTCCCAACGTCACCCAAGCGCTCTCCCGAGATAAGTTACTTACAATTTTCTTGGCTTCGGCGGGAGAGATGATACAGTGTGCTCCTTGTTAACACTTGGGTCTCCGCAGCTGGTACTTCCACGATTTTTCTTTGTTTTTCTTCTATTCTACGTCCTCACACGAGGCACCAATATGCGGGGGACGGGACAGGTATAAGTCCAATAGTGTCAGGAACCCACGCCTTAAAAAAGGAACCCACTAGGCCGTGGCAAAATATCCAAATATGGATAACATGGTAACCAGACCAGTGAAGAGATTTTTGCTTTTATTTCCAGCACATCAGTCTCAAAATACAAAATGGAGACATGACAGCTCACTGATCCACACCAAAAAATGTCTCCTTCAACAGGGCTCATACAGCAATACATAAAATCATCTCAGACTAGAATTCAGCCAATCAGACACAGAAAACACATCTTGACAAGCATTCTATCCAATCTTATAAAACATAGGTAATCGTAGCTAAAACAAAGACTAGTTGATAAGAGACAAAGAACAGAGTTCTATTCATGCTAACCTTCTAAAGATATACATTAAATAACCTTGTTGCCATCCTAAAGCCTATTCTACAGAAGCCTATTGTTATTTGTCACGTCTACTGCTTGGGAAACTTTTCTGCTTGCATGGAAAACTTTTTCTGCTTGCATGGGAAACTTTTCTGCAATGCTAACAAAACTCCAGTCTAAGGCCTACATACTTCTTTGTAACCATTTCTTAAAAATCCTCTAACCTTATGGATTCCAACATTTCCTCCTCTCTGTTTGACCCAGAAGCTTTCATTTTCTTGTCGCTTGCTATTTGCGTTTCATAGCTCTATTGCAAAATTTCTGCTTATTATCTGCTGAAGACCTATTTTCACTAAACTGAAGCATTGCTATATTACGGCACAGCAACTTAATGCTGTGAAGACCCAATCCCTGAAAGAGAGATATGAATCACGTTTGGCAACAGTCACAAGGCATCGTTCAAAAAACTCTGGTCGATTCCAAGGCCTTAATTCAAAACCTTCGTTCATGTCAATACCCTCATCTACTGCTTTCGTGAGATTTCATACACTCTCTGTGCTTCTACTTCCTAGTTCTCCTGCTTGAATGACAAAAACTTCTCGGACTGTTTTGTTCATCATTCGCCGAAGACAACAGAGTATACAAGGTGCCACTATCAATATCAGTATTAGAACACCTAATATGTAAAGACCTATCTTGCAAAGTTGCCTTAGCCAAGGTGCAAAACTCCAATTTTGAAACAAATCATCCAACCAGGAACCTCCATCTTCTTTAATTTGGGCTGTCAGATCCTTTAATTTTTGAATGCTTTTGTGAATGGATTCAGAACGATCAGACAAATTCATACAACACAATCCTTCCAATTCCTCACAACCATGTCCTTGTGCCAGTAAAAGAAAATCAATGGCTGCTCTGTTTTGAAGAGTAGCATGTCTAATACTATCAACATCGGTCAACATATCACTGATTGCGGAGGATGTGGCATTAGCTTGTTTGCTCAGCCAACATCCAACTTGATCTAATTGTCTCAATGCCACAGCTGAAGCCAATTGGGGTAGAAATATACCTGCTGAAAGCCTTCTGGCGGCATTCCAAGGCATAAAATCACTCTGACAGTTCTCATCATAATGAGGAACAGCTCTTGTTTTCCTTTGTTTCTTTTTCATCACTGCTTTGGCAGTGGGGGCAATTATGGTAAGCATACCAATGCTACAAGGGCCACCTTCAAGGTGGGCTGGAATGCCTTGCCAACCTCTGTCTCCGCAAATGATCCAATACCCTTTTGCCAATTGCCGTGGATATTGGTCCGTCTCCAGAAACACATCCCAACTGTTTGAAACATTTGCTGCCCTGAGAAGTTTTTTCGAACAAATGTTCCAATTGAAGGAAGGACTGTTTCCATTGTCAATTCCACCTGGTTTACCATTGGATTCTTTTCTGACCAAAGGAAACTCTTTCACTGGCACACCAACCAAACAGGTTGAGAAAGGCTTTTCTGGTTCCGAATTAGACAGGCATATAGTATCCGATCCGGCAGCCTTGGCTAAGGTCACCCAAACATTCGTTTTCGGTTGATCCACAGGCAAATCTGCACGACAAAAAACAATTAAAATCAAGCAAAACAAGTATACCATTTGATTCTGCCCCATCTCTTTCAAGAACTAAGTTTTGGCAGAATTCTTTCTAAACAAAAACAATAACCTAAATTTTCAGCCAAAAACTAGCTTTGTTAAACAAACATTCAGCATTCAATTCGTATACTCATAAATAACATTGGCACAAAATCAGAGTTCATGGGTTCCACCGATGCACAAAGAACGTCAGGCACAAGAGGCGTCAGGCGAGACCCGGGATCCTTCCATTCGGTCCACGTCTGCGTACTCGCTTCCTCAGTTCTAGGCTCGACAACAGGTTCTGAAGTGCGATACGGTTTGACGTTTTTGGCAGGAACCCACTTAATTCTTCCAGCACCTGTGGAAATAGAAGCATACCCTTTGCCCCACGTTATTAATTGAAACGGGCCTTCCATCTGTCCAGAGTCAGGGTTTCTAATTAGAAGAGGAGGATGTTCTTTCAGTTTTGCCTGTGTGCTATTTGAAAAGTGTCTAAAGATTGGTGGATCTGGTTCTGTACTTGAACTATTTAGAAAATTAAAACCCTACAAAGCCTTACTCAGTCTCATCTGTGGGGTGATTTCCGTTCCCCCTCTCTGTTGATCTAATATGCGTTTTAAGGTTTGATGTGTTCTTTCAATGATTGCTTGGCTTGTGGGAGAGTGGGGAATACCAAAAATGTGTCGAACACCCCATTCATTTAAAAATGTGGCCAATTTTTGAGATATGTATGCGGGACCATTGTCAGTTTTTACTTCTTGGGGTCTACCCAATGAAGCAAAAGCTTGCAGGAAATGATGACAGGCATGGCTGCCAGTTTCACCTGTGTGAAGGGAAGCAAAAACTGCACCAGAGAACGTGTCTATGGAAACATGAATATTTTTAAATTTACCAAAAGAAGGCTATTTAGTAACACCTGTTTGCCACAACTGTAGGCTTTGTAAGCCTCGGGGGTTGATTGCTCCTGTAGAAACAGGAGGTTGTACCAATTGACAGTCAGGGCAAGTATGAATGATAGCTTTAGCTTGACTTTTAGTGATTTGGAACATTCGCATGAGTGCTTGTGCATTTTGGTGGAAAAAGGCATGACTCAATTTTGCTTGTTCAAAAATATTTGGCAATGTGTTAGAAATGACCATTGTCAGCTTGTCCGCTCTTGCATTTCCTTCCACTAAAAATCCAGGAAGTGAAGAATGCGCCCTAATGTGAGAAACAAAATATGGATTAGTTCTATATTGCAAAGTTATAAAAAGACATGAAAGCCAACGATGTAAAGTTTCATTACTAACATCCTTTAAAATGGAACCTTCTATTCTCCTGACTACATTAGCAACATAAGCAGAATCTGTGACCAAATTAAAAGGCTGAGGAAACAGCTGAAAAGCTCAAACTACTGCAGCAAGCTCAACAATTTGAGGGGATCCCTCTACTGTTTGAATATCAGATTCCCAAACATCAGTCTTTTGATTAAACCAAGTCACAACGGACTTGTGGCTTTTACCAGAGCCATCAGTGAAGAGAGTCACAGCATGTAAAGGTTCTTCACTTAATTTAGGTTTTTCTCTGAAACTCAATTTTGCTTGCAGTAGTTTGTGAGCTGGATAGTGTATGGAACAAACACCTGGAAAACCTAAGAATGCATATTGTAAATCATCAGAATTTTGCATTGCCCAATTGAAATAATCATTTTTCAATGGCAAATAGATAACTGAACATTCTTGACCTGCCAAAGTTAACAATCTGGTTCTAGCCCTAATTATAATGTATGCAATCATTTCTAAAACTGAGCAAATGGTCTTTGAAAACCTGTAGGGAGGAAAAACCCATTCCATTATTAACAAAGGATCTTGTTCTGTGGCATCCCACTGGAAAATGAGACCACAAAGCTGCATCTTCTCTCCTAAGATTGCAAGAAAGAAAGGATTTTCAGGAACGCAGCGATGAGCTTGTCTTTTTTGAAGAGCTTCTGTGACTTTGTCGAGAGCAGCACGAGCTTCAGGGGTTAAAGTTCTTGGCGAAGTGATGTCGCAACTTCCTCTCAGCAAATGGAAGAGCGGACTCAGTTCATCATTGGTGATTCCCACCATCGGTCTGACCCAGTTGATTTCTCCTAGAAGTTGTTGTAACTCTTGTAGGTTGTTGACTCTGGTTCGGATCTGAATTTTCTGTGGTATTATTGTCGTCTTCCATCGTCTTCCATCATCTTCCATCCCAGGTACTTCTAAGGTGAAACTTGTTGAATTTTCGTTGCAGAGATTTCAAGTCCAGCTTTTTGAATTTCAGCAACAACACAGTCGCGAGTTTCTTCCATCTCTTCCTTTCAAAGGACTCCACCCTTAAAGCCAATTTTTCTTTCTCTGTATCTATAGATTGACAAAGACCAGAACAACCCTGTTTTTGCTTAACTGAAAAAGAGTTCCCCGGAACACAATTTCCCGAGTGGAAGCAGCCACCTCAGCCTCCACCCCAGGCCCAACAGAATCCAATTCAGGTTTCAGTGTCCCTGCACAAACAATTTTAGGAAGTACAGTCACTTTTTCATTTCCATCTTTTACACACTTTGTTCCATCCCCCTTACAAGAGTCACATATTTTTACATTAACAGAACAACGCGAAGAAAAGTCCAAAAGAGTCTCATTTTTTCCCAGAGAGAGAGAAGAAAGATTTTGTTCAACAGAGTTCAAAGCAATACTTTCAGCATTTGCAACAACACTTGTAACATTCTCCGATACTCACACAGTCTCCGGTTTACTGGAATTTAATGAGACAGAACAAGAAGCTTTGTTTTCTGAGTCCAAGTTGATCTTATTATTATCAGTTTGTTTAAAACAGTGCTCCAACAGCGCTCTACAAACCGGCATAAGTTCTCTTAAGCTTTCATCTTTTTTGAGAGAGACTAGATTATAGATTCTCCAGTTTATCTGATCCCAAAAATGAAAAGTAAATGCAGACTGCAGATTTAAATCTTGCGTATTCGCTTTAACCCAGATAAGTAAGGTTTTAAGCTCAGTTTTTGAAATTTCAGAGTGACCTTTTTCTTGTAACATTGTCTCTAATTGATGAAAAACATCCCATTCAACTTTTGATAAATTCGTTCCCATTTTTGTGTTCTTTTAATAATTTTCTTTTTCGCTATTTTGCCTCCCAACGTCACCCAAGCGCTCTCCCGAGATAAGTTACTTACAATTTTCTTGGCTTCGGCGGGAGAGATGATACAGTGTGCTCCTTGTTAACACTTGGGTCTCCGCAGCTGGTACTTCCACGATTTTTCTTTGTTTTTCTTCTATTCTACGTCCTCACACGAGGCACCAATATGCGGGGGACGGGACAGGTATAAGTCCAATGGTGTCAGGAGCCCACGCCTTAAAAAAGGAACCCACTAGGTCGCGGCAAAATATCCAAATATGGATAACATGGTAACCAGACCAGTGAAGAGATTTTTGCTTTTATTTCCAGCACATCAGTCTCAAAATACAAAATGGAGACATGACAGCTCACTGATCCACACCAAAAAATGTCTCCTTCAACAGGGCTCATACAGCAATACATAAAATCATCTCAGACTAGAATTCAGCCAATCAGACACAGAAAACACATCTTGACAAGCATTCTATCCAATCTTATAAAACATAGGTAATCGTAGCTAAAACAAAGACTAGTTGATAAGAGACAAAGAACAGAGTTCTATTCATGCTAACCTTCTAAAGATATACATTAAATAACCTTGTTGCCATCCTAAAGCCTATTCTACAGAAGCCTATTGTTATTTGTCACGTCTACTGCTTGGGAAACTTTTCTGCTTGCATGGAAAACTTTTTCTGCTTGCATGGGAAACTTTTCTGCAATGCTAACAAAACTCCAGTCTAAGGCCTACATACTTCTTTGTAACCATTTCTTAAAAATCCTCTAACCTTATGGATTCCAACATTTCCCCCTCTCTCTTTGACCCAGAAGCTTTCATTTTCTTGTCGCTTGCTATTTGCGTTTCATAGCTCTATTGCAAAATTTCTGCTTATTATCTGCTGAAGACCTATTTTCACTAAACTGAAGCATTGCTATATTACAGCACAGCAACTTAATGCTGTGAAGACCCAATCCCTGAAAGAGAGATATGAATCACGTTTGGCAACAGTCACAAGGCATCGTTCAAAAAACTCTGGTCGATTCCAAGGCCTTAATTCAAAACCTTCGTTCATGTCAATACCCTCATCTACTGCTTTCGTGAGATTTCGTACACTCTCTGTGCTTCTACTTCCTAGTTCTCCTGCTTGAATGACAAAAACTTCTCGGACTGTTTTGTTCATCATTCGCCGAAGACAACAGAGTATACAAGGTGCCACTATCAATATCAGTATTAGAACACCTAATATGTAAAGACCTATCTTGCAAAGTTGCCTTAGCCAAGGTGCAAAACTCCAATTTTGAAACAAATCATCCAACCAGGAACCTCCATCTTCTTTAATTTGGGCTGTCAGATCCTTTAATTTTTGAATGCTTTTGTGAATGGATTCAGAATGATCAGACAAATTCATACAACACAATCCTTCAAATTCCTCACAACCATGTCCTTGTGCCAGTAAAAGAAAATCAATGGCTGCTCTGTTTTGAAGAGTAGCATGTCTAATACTATCAACATCGGTCAACATATCACTGATTGCGGAGGATGTGGCATTAGCTTGTTTGCTCAGCCAACATCCAACTCGATCTAATTGTCTCAATGCCACAGCTGAAGCCAATTGGGGTAGAAATATACCTGCTGAAAGCCTTCTGGCGGCATTCCAAGGCATAAAATCACTCTGACAGTTCTCATCATAATGAGGAACAGCTCTTGTTTTCCTTTGTTTCTTTTTCATCACTGCTTTGGCAGTGGGGGCAATTATGGTAAGCATACCAATGCTACAAGGGCCACCTTCAAGGTGGGCTGGAATGCCTTGCCAACCTCTGTCTCCGCAAATGATCCAATACCCTTTTGGCAATTGCCGTGGATATTGGTCCGTCTCCAGAAACACATCCCAACTGTTTGAAACATTTGCTGCCCTGAGAAGTTTTTTCGAACAAATGTTCCAATTGAAGGAAGGACTGTTTCCATTGTCAATTCCACCTGGTTTACCATTGGATTCTTTTCTGACCAAAGGAAACTCTTTCACTGGCACACCAACCAAACAGGTTGAGAAAGGCTTTTCTGGTTCCGAATTCGACAGGCATATAGTATCCGATCCGGCAGCCTTGGCTAAGGTCACCCAAACATTCGTTTTCGGTTGATCCACAGGCAAATCTGCACGACAAAAAACAATTAACATCAAGCAAAACAAGTATACCATTTGATTCTGCCCCATCTCTTTCAAGAACTAAGTTTTGGCAGAATTCTTTCTAAACAAAAACAATAACCTAAATTTTCAGCCAAAAACTAGCTTTGTTAAACAAACATTCAGCATTCAATTCGTATACTCATAAATAACATTGGCACAAAATCAGAGTTCATGGGTTCCACCGATGCACAAAGAACGTCAGGCACAAGAGGCGTCAGGCGAGACACGGGATCCTTCCATTCGGTCCACGTCTGCGTACTCGCTTCCTCAGTTCTAGGCTCGACAACAGGTTCTGAAGTGCGATACGGTTTGACGTTTTTGGCAGGAACCCACTTAATTCTTCCAGCACCTGTGGAAATAGAAGCATACCCTTTGCCCCACGTTATTAATTGAAACGGGCCTTCCATCTGTCCAGAGTCAGGGTTTCTAATTAGAAGAGGAGGATGTTCTTTCAGTTTTGCCTGTGTGCTATTTGAAAAGTGTCTAAAGATTGGTGGATCTGGTTCTGTACTTGAACTATTTAGAAAATTAAAACCATACAAAGCCTTACTCAGTCTCATCTGTGGGGTGATTTCCGTTCCCCCTCTCTGTTGATCTAATATGCATTTTAAGGTTTGATGTGTTCTTTCAATGATTGCTTGGCTTGTGGGAGAGTGGGGAATACCAAAAATGTGTCGAACACCCCATTCATTTAAAAATGTGGCCAATTTTTGAGATATGTATGCGGGACCATTGTCAGTTTTTACTTCTTGGGGTCTACCCAATGAAGCAAAAGCTTGCAGGAAATGATGACAGGCATGGCTGCCAGTTTCACCTGTGTGAAGGGAAGCAAAAACTGCACCAGAGAACGTGTCTATGGAAACATGAATATTTTTAAATTTACCAAAAGAAGGCTATTTAGTAACACCTGTTTGCCACAACTGTAGGCTTTGTAAGCCTCGGGGGTTGATTGCTCCTGTAGAAACAGGAGGTTGTACCAATTGACAGTCAGGGCAAGTATGAATGATAGCTTTAGCTTGACTTTTAGTGATTTGGAACATTCGCATGAGTGCTTGTGCATTTTGGTGGAAAAAGGCATGACTCAATTTTGCTTGTTCAAAAATATTTGGCAATGTGTTAGAAATGACCATTGTCAGCTTGTCCGCTCTTGCATTTCCTTCCACTAAAAATCCAGGAAGTGAAGAATGCGCCCTAATGTGAGAAACAAAATATGGATTAGTTCTATATTGCAAAGTTATAAAAAGACATGAAAGCCAACGATGTAAAGTTTCATTACTAACATCCTTTAAAATGGAACCTTCTATTCTCCTGACTACATTAGCAACATAAGCAGAATCTGTGACCAAATTAAAAGGCTGAGGAAACAGCTGAAAAGCTCAAACTACTGCAGCAAGCTCAACAATTTGAGGGGATCCCTCTACTGTTTGAATATCAGATTCCCAAACATCAGTCTTTGTATTAAACCAAGTCACAACGGACTTGTGGCTTTTACCAGAGCCATCAGTGAAGAGAGTCACAGCATGTAAAGGTTCTTCACTTAATTTAGGTTTTTCTCTGAAACTCAATTTTGCTTGCAGTAGTTTGTGAGCTGGATAGTGTATGGAACAAACACCTGGAAAACCTAAGAATGCATATTGTAAATCATCAGAATTTTGCATTGCCCAATTGAAATAATCATTTTTCAATGGCAAATAGATAACTGAACATTCTTGACCTGCCAAAGTTAACAATCTGGTTTTAGCCTTAATTATAATGTATGCAATCATTTCTAAAACTGAGCAAATGGTCTTTGAAAACCTGTAGGGAGGAAAAACCCATTCCATTATTAACAAAGGATCTTGTTCTGTGGCATCCCACTGGAAAATGAGACCACAAAGCTGCATCTTCTCTCCTAAGATTGCAAGAAAGAAAGGATTTTCAGGAACGCAGCGATGAGCTTGTCTTTTTTGAAGAGCTTCTGTGACTTTGTCGAGAGCAGCACGAGCTTCAGGGGTTAAAGTTCTTGGCGAAGTGATGTCGCAACTTCCTCTCAGCAAATGGAAGAGCGGACTCAGTTCATCATTGGTGATTCCCAACATCGGTCTGACCCAGTTGATTTCTCCTAGAAGTTGTTGTAACTCTTGTAGGTTGTTGACTCTGGTTCGGATCTGAATTTTCTGTGGTATTATTGTCGTCTTCCATCGTCTTCCATCATCTTCCATCCCAGGTACTTCTAAGGTGAAACTTGTTGAATTTTCGTTGCAGAGATTTCAAGTCCAGCTTTTTGAATTTCAGCAACAACACAGTCGCGAGTTTCTTCCATCTCTTCCTTTCAAAGGACTCCACCCTTAAAGCCAATTTTTCTTTCTCTGTATCTATAGATTGACAAACACCAGAACAACCCTGTTTTTGCTTAACTGAAAAAGAGTTCCCCGGAACACAATTTCCCGAGTGGAAGCAGCCACCTCAGCCTCCACCCCAGGCCCAACAGAATCCAATTCAGGTTTCAGTGTCCCTGCACAAACAATTTTAGGAAGTACAGTCACTTTTTCATTTCCATCTTTTACACACTTTGTTCCATCCCCCTTACAAGAGTCACATATTTTTACATTAACAGAACAACGCGAAGAAAAGTCCAAAAGAGTCTCATTTTTTCCCAGAGAGAGAGAAGAAAGATTTTGTTCAACAGAGTTCAAAGCAATACTTTCAGCATTTGCAACAACACTTGTAACATTCTCCGATACTCACACAGTCTCCGGTTTACTGGAATTTAATGAGACAGAACAAGAAGCTTTGTTTTCTGAGTCCAAGTTGATCTTATTATTATCAGTTTGTTTAAAACAGTGCTCCAACAGCGCTCTACAAACCGGCATAAGTTCTCTTAAGCTTTCATCTTTTTTGAGAGAGACTAGATTATAGATTCTCCAGTTTATCTGATCCCAAAAATGAAAAGTAAATGCAGACTGCAGATTTAAATCTTGCGTATTCGCTTTAACCCAGATAAGTAAGTTTTTAAGCTCAGTTTTTGAAATTTCAGAGTGACCTTTTTCTTGTAACATTGTCTCTAATTGATGAAAAACATCCCATTCAACTTTTGATAAATTCGTTCCCATTTTTGTGTTCTTTTAATAATTTTCTTTTTCGCTATTTTGCCTCCCAACGTCACCCAAGCGCTCTCCCGAGATAAGTTACTTACAATTTTCTTGGCTTCGGCGGGAGAGATGATACAGTGTGCTCCTTGTTAACACTTGGGTCTCCGCAGCTGGTACTTCCACGATTTTTCTTTCTTTTTCTTCTATTCTACGTCCTCACACGAGGCACCAATATGCGGGGGACGGGACAGGTATAAGTCCAATGGTGTCAGGAGCCCACGCCTTAAAAAAGGAACCCACTAGGTCGCGGCAAAATATCCAAATAAGGATAACATGGTAACCAGACCAGTGAAGAGATTTTTGCTTTTATTTCCAGCACATCAGTCTCAAAATACAAAATGGAGACATGACAGCTCACTGATCCACACCAAAAAATGTCTCCTTCAACAGGGCTCATACAGCAATACATAAAATCATCTCAGACTAGAATTCAGCCAATCAGACACAGAAAACACATCTTGACAAGCATTCTATCCAATCTTATAAAACATAGGTAATCATAGCTAAAACAAAGACTAGTTGATAAGAGACAAAGAACAGAGTTCTATTCATGCTAACCTTCTAAAGATATACATTAAATAACCTTGTTGCCATCCTAAAGCCTATTCTACAGAAGCCTATTGTTATTTGTCACGTCTACTGCTTGGGAAACTTTTCTGCTTGCATGGAAAACTTTTTCTGCTTGCATGGGAAACTTTTCTGCAATGCTAACAAAACTCCAGTCTAAGGCCTACATACTTCTTTGTAACCATTTCTTAAAAATCCTCTAACCTTATGGATTCCAACATTTCCCCCTCTCTCTTTGACCCAGAAGCTTTCATTTTCTTGTCGCTTGCTATTTGCGTTTCATAGCTCTATTGCAAAATTTCTGCTTATTATCTGCTGAAGACCTATTTTCACTAAACTGAAGCATTGCTATATTACAGCACAGCAACTTAATGCTGTGAAGACCCAATCCCTGAAAGAGAGATATGAATCACGTTTGGCAACAGTCACAAGGCATCGTTCAAAAAACTCTGGTCGATTCCAAGGCCTTAATTCAAAACCTTCGTTCATGTCAATACCCTCATCTACTGCTTTCGTGAGATTTCGTACACTCTCTGTGCTTCTACTTCCTAGTTCTCCTGCTTGAATGACAAAAACTTCTCGGACTGTTTTGTTCATCATTCGCCGAAGACAACAGAGTATACAAGGTGCCACTATCAATATCAGTATTAGAACACCTAATATGTAAAGACCTATCTTGCAAAGTTGCCTTAGCCAAGGTGCAAAACTCCAATTTTGAAACAAATCATCCAACCAGGAACCTCCATCTTCTTTAATTTGGGCTGTCAGATCCTTTAATTTTTGAATGCTTTTGTGAATGGATTCGGAATGATCAGACAAATTCATACAACACAATCCTTCCAATTCCTCACAACCATGTCCTTGTGCCAGTAAGAGAAAATCAATGGCTGCTCTGTTTTGAAGAGTAGCATGTCTAATACTATCAACATCGGTCAACATATCACTGATTGCGGAGGATGTGGCATTAGCTTGTTTGCTCAGCCAACATCCAACTCGATCTAATTGTCTCAATGCCACAGCTGAAGCCAATTGGGGTAGAAATATACCTGCTGAAAGCCTTCTGGCGGCATTCCAAGGCATAAAATCACTCTGACAGTTCTCATCATAATGAGGAACAGCTCTTGTTTTCCTTTGTTTCTTTTTCATCACTGCTTTGGCAGTGGGGGCAATTATGGTAAGCATACCAATGCTACAAGGGCCACCTTCAAGGTGGGCTGGAATGCCTTGCCAACCTCTGTCTCCGCAAATGATCCAATACCCTTTTGGCAATTGCCGTGGATATTGGTCCGTCTCCAGAAACACATCCCAACTGTTTGAAACATTTGCTGCCCTGAGAAGTTTTTTCGAACAAATGTTCCAATTGAAGGAAGGACTGTTTCCATTGTCAATTCCACCTGGTTTACCATTGGATTCTTTTCTGACCAAAGGAAACTCTTTCACTGGCACACCAACCAAACAGGTTGAGAAAGGCTTTTCTGGTTCCGAATTAGACAGGCATATAGTATCCGATCCGGCAGCCTTGGCTAAGGTCACCCAAACATTCGTTTTCGGTTGATCCACAGGCAAATCTGCACGACAAAAAACAATTAAAATCAAGCAAAACAAGTATACCATTTGATTCTGCCCCATCTCTTTCAAGAACTAAGTTTTGGCAGAATTCTTTCTAAACAAAAACAATAACCTAAATTTTCAGCCAAAAACTAGCTTTGTTAAACAAACATTCAGCATTCAATTCGTATACTCATAAATAACATTGGCACAAAATCAGAGTTCATGGGTTCCACCGATGCACAAAGAACGTCAGGCACAAGAGGCGTCAGGCGAGACCCGGGATCCTTCCATTCGGTCCACGTCTGCGTACTCGCTTCCTCAGTTCTAGGCTCGACAACAGGTTCTGAAGTGCGATACGTTTTGACGTTTTTGGCAGGAACCCACTTAATTCTTCCAGCACCTGTGGAAATAGAAGCATACCCTTTGCCCCACGTTATTAATTGAAACGGGCCTTCCATCTGTCCAGAGTCAGGGTTTCTAATTAGAAGAGGAGGATGTTCTTTCAGTTTTGCCTGTGTGCTATTTGAAAAGTGTCTAAAGATTGGTGGATCTGGTTCTGTACTTGAACTATTTAGAAAATTAAAACCATACAAAGCCTTACTCAGTCTCATCTGTGGGGTGATTTCCGTTCCCCCTCTCTGTTGATCTAATATGCGTTTTAAGGTTTGATGTGTTCTTTCAATGATTGCTTGGCTTGTGGGAGAGTGGGGAATACCAAAAATGTGTCGAACACCCCATTCATTTAAAAATGTGGCCAATTTTTGAGATATGTATGCGGGACCATTGTCAGTTTTTACTTCTTGGGGTATACCCAATGAAGCAAAAGCTTGCAGGAAATGATGACAGGCATGGCTGCCAGTTTCACCTGTGTGAAGGGAAGCAAAAACTGCACCAGAGAACGTGTCTATGGAAACATGAATATTTTTAAATTTACCAAAAGAAGGCTATTTAGTAACACCTGTTTGCCACAACTGTAGGCTTTGTAAGCCTCGGGGGTTGATTGCTCCTGTAGAAACAGGAGGTTGTACCAATTGACAGTCAGGGCAAGTATGAATGATAGCTTTAGCTTGACTTTTAGTGATTTGGAACATTCGCATGAGTGCTTGTGCATTTTGGTGGAAAAAGGCATGACTCAATTTTGCTTGTTCAAAAATATTTGGCAATGTGTTAGAAATGACCATTGTCAGCTTGTCCGCTCTTGCATTTCCTTCCACTAAAAATCCAGGAAGTGAAGAATGCGCCCTAATGTGAGAAACAAAATATGGATTAGTTCTATATTGCAAAGTTATAAAAAGACATGAAAGCCAACGATGTAAAGTTTCATTACTAACATCCTTTAAAATGGAACCTTCTATTCTCCTGACTACATTAGCAACATAAGCAGAATCTGTGACCAAATTGAAAGGCTGAGGAAACAGCTGAAAAGCTCAAACTACTGCAGCAAGCTCAACAATTTGAGGGGATCCCTCTACTGTTTGAATATCAGATTCCCAAACATCAGTCTTTTGATTAAACCAAGTCACAACGGACTTGTGGCTTTTACCAGAGCCATCAGTGAAGAGAGTCACAGCATGTAAAGGTTCTTCACTTAATTTAGGTTTTTCTCTGAAACTCAATTTTGCTTGCAGTAGTTTGTGAGCTGGATAGTGTATGGAACAAACACCTGGAAAACCTAAGAATGCATATTGTAAATCATCAGAATTTTGCATTGCCCAATTGAAATAATCATTTTTCAATGGCAAATAGATAACTGAACATTCTTGACCTGCCAAAGTTAACAATCTGGTTCTAGCCTTAATTATAATGTATGCAATCATTTCTAAAACTGAGCAAATGGTCTTTGAAAACCTGTAGGGAGGAAAAACCCATTCCATTATTAACAAAGGATCTTGTTCTGTGGCATCCCACTGGAAAATGAGACCACAAAGCTGCATCTTCTCTCCTAAGATTGCAAGAAAGAAAGGATTTTCAGGAACGCAGCAATGAGCTTGTCTTTTTTGAAGAGCTTCTGTGACCTTGTCGAGAGCAGCATGAGCTTCAGGGGTTAAAGTTCTTGGCGAAGTGATGTCGCAACTTCCTCTCAGCAAATGGAAGAGCGGACTCAGTTCATCATTGGTGATTCCCAGCATCGGTCTGACCCAGTTGATTTCTCCTAGAAGTTGTTGTAACTCTTGTAGGTTGTTGACTCTGGTTCGGATCTGAATTTTCTGTGGTATTATTGTCGTCTTCCATCGTCTTCCATCGTCTTCCAGCCCAGGTACTTCTAAGGTGAAACTTGTTGAATTTTCGTTGCAGAGATTTCAAGTCCAGCTTTTTGAATTTCAGCAACAACACAGTCGCGAGTTTCTTCCATCTCTTCCTTTCAAAGGACTCCACCCTTAAAGCCAATTTTTCTTTCTCTGTATCTATAGATTGACAAACACCAGAACAACCATGTTTTTGCTTAACTGAAAAAGAGTTCCCCGGAACCACAATTTCCCGAGTGGAAGCAGCCACCTCAGTCTCCACCCCAGGCCCAACAGAATCCAATTCAGGTTTCAGTGGCCCTGCACAAACAATTTTAGGAAGTACAGTCACTTTTTCATTTCCATCTTTTACACACTTTGTTCCATCCCCCTTACAAGAGTCACATATTTTTACATTAACAGAACAACGCGAAGAAAAGTCCAAAAGAGTCTCATTTTTTCACAGAGAGAGAGAAGAAAGATTTTGTTCAACAGAGTTCAAAGCAATACTTTCAGCATTTGCAACAACACTTGTAACATTCTCCGATACTCACACAGTCTCCGGTTTACTGGAATTTAATGAGACAGAACCAGAAGCTTTGTTTTCTGAGTCCAAGTTGATCTTATTATTATCAGTTTGTTTAAAACAGTGCTCCAACAGCGCTCTACAAACCGGCATAAGTTCTCTTAAGCTTTCATCTTTTTTGAGAGAGACTAGATTATAGATTCTCCAGTTTATCTGATTCCAAAAATGAAAAGTAAAAGCAGACTGCAGATTTAAATCTTGCGTATTCGCTTTAACCCAGATAAGTAAGTTTTTAAGCTCAGTTTTTGAAATTTCAGAGTGACCTTTTTCTTGTAACATTGTCTCTAATTGATGAAAAACATCCCATTCAACTTTTGATAAATTCGTTCCCATTTTTGTGTTCTTTTAATAATTTTCTTTTTCGCTATTTTGCCTCCCAACGTCACCCAAGCGCTCTCCCGAGATAAGTTACTTACAATTTTCTTGGCTTCGGCGGGAGAGATGATACAGTGTGCTCCTTGTTAACACTTGGGTCTCCGCAGCTGGTACTTCCACGATTTTTCTTTGTTTTTCTTCTATTCTACGTCCTCACACGAGGCACCAATATGCGGGGGACGGGACAGGTATAAGTCCAATAGTGTCAGGAACCCATGCCTTAAAAAAGGAACCCACTAGGCCGCGGCAAAATATCCAAATATGGATAACATGGTAACCAGACCAGTGAAGAGATTTTTGCTTTTATTTCCAGCACATCAGTCTCAAAATACAAAATGGAGACATGACAGCTCACTGATCCACACCAAAAAATGTCTCCTTCAACAGGGCTCATACAGCAATACATAAAATCATCTCAGACTAGAATTCAGCCAATCAGACACAGAAAACACATCTTGACAAGCATTCTATCCAATCTTATAAAACATAGGTAATCATAGCTAAAACAAAGACTAGTTGATAAGAGACAAAGAACAGAGTTCTATTCATGCTAACCTTCTAAAGATATACATTAAATAACCTTGTTGCCATCCTAAAGCCAATTCTACAGAAGCCTATTGTTATTTGTCACGTCTACTGCTTGGGAAACTTTTCTGCTTGCATGGGAAACTTTTTCTGCTTGCATGGGAAACTTTTCTGCAATGCTAACAAAACTCCAGTCTAAGGCCTACATACTTCTTTGTAACCATTTCTTAAAAATCCTCTAACCTTATGGATTCCAACATTTCCCCCTCTCTGTTTGACCCAGAAGCTTTCATTTTCTTGTCGCTTGCTATTTGCGTTTCATAGCTCTATTGCAAAATTTCTGCTTATTATCTGCTGAAGACCTATTTTCACTAAACTGAAGCATTGCTATATTACGGCACAGCAACTTAATGCTGTGAAGACCCAATCCCTGAAAGAGAGATATGAATCACGTTTGGCAACAGTCGCAAGGCATCGTTCAAAAAACTCTGGTCGATTCCAAGGCCTTAATTCAAAACCTTCGTTCATGTCAATACCCTCATCTACTGCTTTCGTGAGATTTCGTACACTCTCTGTGCTTCTACTTCCTAGTTCTCCTGCTTGAATGACAAAAACTTCTCGGACTGTTTTGTTCATCATTCGCCGAACACAACAGAGTATACAAGGTGCCACTATCAATATCAGTATTAGAACACCTAATATGTAAAGACCTATCTTGCAAAGTTGCCTTAGCCAAGGTGCAAAACTCCAATTTTGAAACAAATCATCCAACCAGGAACCTCCATCTTCTTTAATTTGGGCTGTCAGATCCTTTAATTTTTGAATGCTTTTGTGAATGGATTCAGAATGATCAGACAAATTCATACAACACAATCCTTCAAATTCCTCACAACCATGTCCTTGTGCCAGTAAAAGAAAATCAATGGCTGCTCTGTTTTGAAGAGTAGCATGTCTAATACTATCAACATCGGTCAACATATCACTGATTGCGGAGGATGTGGCATTAGCTTGTTTGCTCAGCCAACATCCAACTCGATCTAATTGTCTCAATGCCACAGCTGAAGCCAATTGGGGTAGAAATATACCTGCTGAAAGCCTTCTGGCGGCATTCCAAGGCATAAAATCACTCTGACAGTTCTCATCATAATGAGGAACAGCTCTTGTTTTCCTTTGTTTCTTTTTCATCACTGCTTTGGCAGTGGGGGCAATTATGGTAAGCATACCAATGCTACAAGGGCCACCTTCAAGGTGGGCTGGAATGCCTTGCCAACCTCTGTCTCCGCAAATGATCCAATACCCTTTTGGCAATTGCCGTGGATATTGGTCCGTCTCCAGAAACACATCCCAACTGTTTGAAACATTTGCTGCCCTGAGAAGTTTGTTGGAACAAATGTTCCAATTGAAGGAAGGACTGTTTCCATTGTCAATTCCACCTGGTTTACCATTGGATTCTTTTCTGACCAAAGGAAACTCTTTCACTGGCACAACAACCAAACACGTTGAGGAAGGCTTTTCTGGTTCCGAATTAGACAGACATATAGTATCCGATCCGGCAGCCTTGGCTAAGGTCACCCAAACACTCGTTTTCGGTTGATCCACAGGCAAATCTGCACGACAAAAAACAATTAAAATCAAGCAAAACAAGTATACCATTTGATTCTGCCCCATCTCTTTCAAGAACTAAGTTTTGGCAGAATTCTTTCTAAACAAAAACAATAACCTAAATTTTCAGCCAAAAATTTGCTTCGTTAAACAAACATTCAGCATTCAATTCGTATACTCATAAATAACATTGGCACAAAATCAGAGTTCATGGGTTCACCGATGCACAAAGAACGTCAGGCACAAGAGGCGTCAGGCGAGACCCGGGATCCTTCCATTCGGTCCACGTCTGCGTACTCGCTTCCTCAGTTCTAGGCTCGACAACAGGTTCTGAAGTGCGATACGGTTTGACGTTTTTGGCAGGAATCCACTTAATTCTTCCAGCACCTGTGGAAATAGAAGCATACCCTTTGCCCCACGTTATTAATTGAAACGGGCCTTCCATCTGTCCAGAGTCAGGGTTTCTAATTAGAAGAGGAGGATGTTCTTTCAGTTTTGCCTGTGTGCTATTTGAAAAGTGTCTAAAGATTGGTGGATCTGGTTCTGTACTTGAACTGTTTAGAAAATTAAAACCATACAAAGCCTTACTCAGTCTCATCTGTGGGGTGATTTCCGTTCCCCCTCTCTGTTGATCTAATATGCGTTTTAAGGTTTGATGTGTTCTTTCAATGATTGCTTGGCTTGTGGGAGAGTGGGGAATACCAAAAATGTGTCGAACACCCCATTCATTTAAAAATGTGGCCAATTTTTGAGATATGTATGCGGGACCATTGTCAGTTTTTACTTCTTGGGGTATACCCAATGAAGCAAAAGCTTGCAGGAAATGATGACAGGCATGGCTGCCAGTTTCACCTGTGTGAAGGGAAGCAAAAACTGCACCAGAGAACGTGTCTATGGAAACATGAATATTTTTAAATTTACCAAAAGAAGGCTATTTAGTAACACCTGTTTGCCACAACTGTAGGCTTTGTAAGCCTCGGGGGTTGATTGCTCCTGTAGAAACAGGAGGTTGTACCAATTGACAGTCAGGGCAAGTATGAATGATAGCTTTAGCTTGACTTTTAGTGATTTGGAACATTCGCATGAGTGCTTGTGCATTTTGGTGGAAAAAGGCATGACTCAATTTTGCTTGTTCAAAAATATTTGGCAATGTGTTAGAAATGACCATTGTCAGCTTGTCCGCTCTTGCATTTCCTTCCACTAAAAATCCAGGAAGTGAAGAATGCGCCCTAATGTGAGAAACAAAATATGGATTAGTTCTATATTGCAAAGTTATAAAAAGACATGAAAGCCAACGATGTAAAGTTTCATTACTAACATCCTTTAAAATGGAACCTTCTATTCTCCTGACTACATTAGCAACATAAGCAGAATCTGTGACCAAATTGAAAGGCTGAGGAAACAGCTGAAAAGCTCAAACTACTGCAGCAAGCTCAACAATTTGAGGGGATCCCTCTACTGTTTGAATATCAGATTCCCAAACATCAGTCTTTTGATTAAACCAAGTCACAACGGACTTGTGGCTTTTACCAGAGCCATCAGTGAAGAGAGTCACAGCATGTAAAGGTTCTTCACTTAATTTAGGTTTTTCTCTGAAACTCAATTTTGCTTGCAGTAGTTTGTGAGCTGGATAGTGTATGGAACAAACACCTGGAAAACCTAAGAATGCATATTGTAAATCATCAGAATTTTGCATTGCCCAATTGAAATAATCATTTTTCAATGGCAAATAGATAACTGAACATTCTTGACCTGCCAAAGTTAACAATCTGGTTCTAGCCTTAATTATAATGTATGCAATCATTTCTAAAACTGAGCAAATGGTCTTTGAAAACCTGTAGGGAGGAAAATCCCATTCCATTATTAACAAAGGATCTTGTTCTGTGGCATCCCACTGGAAAATGAGACCACAAAGCTGCATCTTCTCTCCTAAGATTGCAAGAAAGAAAGGATTTTCAGGAACGCAGCAATGAGCTTGTCTTTTTTGAAGAGCTTCTGTGACCTTGTCGAGAGCAGCATGAGCTTCAGGGGTTAAAGTTCTTGGCGAAGTGATGTCGCAACTTCCTCTCAGCAAATGGAAGAGCGGACTCAGTTCATCATTGGTGATTCCCAGCATCGGTCTGACCCAGTTGATTTCTCCTAGAAGTTGTTGTAACTCTTGTAGGTTGTTGACTCTGGTTCGGATCTGAATTTTCTGTGGTATTATTGTCGTCTTCCATCGTCTTCCATCGTCTTCCAGCCCAGGTACTTCTAAGGTGAAACTTGTTGAATTTTCGTTGCAGAGATTTCAAGTCCAGCTTTTTGAATTTCAGCAACAACACAGTCGCGAGTTTCTTCCATCTCTTCCTTTCAAAGGACTCCACCCTTAAAGCCAATTTTTCTTTCTCTGTATCTATAGATTGACAAACACCAGAACAACCATGTTTTTGCTTAACTGAAAAAGAGTTCCCCGGAACCACAATTTCCCGAGTGGAAGCAGCCACCTCAGTCTCCACCCCAGGCCCAACAGAATCCAATTCAGGTTTCAGTGTCCCTGCACAAACAATTTTAGGAAGTACAGTCACTTTTTCATTTCCATCTTTTACACACTTTGTTCCATCCCCCTTACAAGAGTCACATATTTTTACATTAACAGAACAACGCGAAGAAAAGTCCAAAAGAGTCTCATTTTTTCACAGAGAGAGAGAAGAAAGATTTTGTTCAACAGAGTTCAAAGCAATACTTTCAGCATTTGCAACAACACTTGTAACATTCTCCGATACTCACACAGTCTCCGGTTTACTGGAATTTAATGAGACAGAACCAGAAGCTTTGTTTTCTGAGTCCAAGTTGATCTTATTATTATCAGTTTGTTTAAAACAGTGCTCCAACAGCGCTCTACAAACCGGCATAAGTTCTCTTAAGCTTTCATCTTTTTTGAGAGAGACTAGTTTATAGATTCTCCAGTTTATCTGATCCCAAAAATGAAAAGTAAAAGCAGACTGCAGATTTAAATCTTGCGTATTCGCTTTAACCCAGATAAGTAAGTTTTTAAGCTCAGTTTTTGAAATTTCAGAGTGACCTTTTTCTTGTAACATTGTCTCTAATTGATGAAAAACATCCCATTCAACTTTTGATAAATTCGTTCCCATTTTTGTGTTCTTTTAATAATTTTCTTTTTCGCTATTTTGCCTCCCAACGTCACCCAAGCGCTCTCCCGAGATAAGTTACTTACAATTTTCTTGGCTTCGGCGGGAGAGATGATACAGTGTGCTCCTTGTTAACACTTGGGTCTCCGCAGCTGGTACTTCCACGATTTTTCTTTGTTTTTCTTCTATTCTACG
Source organism: Melospiza melodia melodia (assembly GCF_035770615.1). Lineage (NCBI taxonomy): Eukaryota > Metazoa > Chordata > Aves > Passeriformes > Passerellidae > Melospiza > Melospiza melodia. The sequence goes on along the minus strand of NC_086225.1, from coordinate 46,892,828 downwards.
TCCTCACACGAGGCACCAATATGCGGGGGACGGGACAGGTATAAGTCCAATAGTGTCAGGAACCCATGCCTTAAAAAAGGAACCCACTAGGCCGCGGCAAAATATCCAAATATGGATAACATGGTAACCAGACCAGTGAAGAGATTTTTGCTTTTATTTCCAGCACATCAGTCTCAAAATACAAAATGGAGACATGACAGCTCACTGATCCACACCAAAAAATGTCTCCTTCAACAGGGCTCATACAGCAATACATAAAATCATCTCAGACTAGAATTCAGCCAATCAGACACAGAAAACACATCTTGACAAGCATTCTATCCAATCTTATAAAACATAGGTAATCATAGCTAAAACAAAGACTAGTTGATAAGAGACAAAGAACAGAGTTCTATTCATGCTAACCTTCTAAAGATATACATTAAATAACCTTGTTGCCATCCTAAAGCCAATTCTACAGAAGCCTATTGTTATTTGTCACGTCTACTGCTTGGGAAACTTTTCTGCTTGCATGGGAAACTTTTTCTGCTTGCATGGGAAACTTTTCTGCAATGCTAACAAAACTCCAGTCTAAGGCCTACATACTTCTTTGTAACCATTTCTTAAAAATCCTCTAACCTTATGGATTCCAACATTTCCCCCTCTCTGTTTGACCCAGAAGCTTTCATTTTCTTGTCGCTTGCTATTTGCGTTTCATAGCTCTATTGCAAAATTTCTGCTTATTATCTGCTGAAGACCTATTTTCACTAAACTGAAGCATTGCTATATTACGGCACAGCAACTTAATGCTGTGAAGACCCAATCCCTGAAAGAGAGATATGAATCACGTTTGGCAACAGTCGCAAGGCATCGTTCAAAAAACTCTGGTCGATTCCAAGGCCTTAATTCAAAACCTTCGTTCATGTCAATACCCTCATCTACTGCTTTCGTGAGATTTCGTACACTCTCTGTGCTTCTACTTCCTAGTTCTCCTGCTTGAATGACAAAAACTTCTCGGACTGTTTTGTTCATCATTCGCCGAAGACAACAGAGTATACAAGGTGCCACTATCAATATCAGTATTAGAACACCTAATATGTAAAGACCTATCTTGCAAAGTTGCCTTAGCCAAGGTGCAAAACTCCAATTTTGAAACAAATCATCCAACCAGGAACCTCCATTTTCTTTAATTTGGGCTGTCAGATCCTTTAATTTTTGAATGCTTTTGTGAATGGATTCAGAATGATCAGACAAATTCATACAACACAATCCTTCAAATTCCTCACAACCATGTCCTTGTGCCAGTAAAAGAAAATCAATGGCTGCTCTGTTTTGAAGAGTAGCATGTCTAATACTATCAACATCGGTCAACATATCACTGATTGCGGAGGATGTGGCATTAGCTTGTTTGCTCAGCCAACATCCAACTCGATCTAATTGTCTCAATGCCACAGCTGAAGCCAATTGGGGTAGAAATATACCTGCTGAAAGCCTTCTGGCGGCATTCCAAGGCATAAAATCACTCTGACAGTTCTCATCATAATGAGGAACAGCTCTTGTTTTCCTTTGTTTCTTTTTCATCACTGCTTTGGCAGTGGGGGCAATTATGGTAAGCATACCAATGCTACAAGGGCCACCTTCAAGGTGGGCTGGAATGCCTTGCCAACCTCTGTCTCCGCAAATGATCCAATACCCTTTTGGCAATTGCCGTGGATATTGGTCCGTCTCCAGAAACACATCCCAACTGTTTGAAACATTTGCTGCCCTGAGAAGTTTGTTGGACCAAATGTTCCAATTGAAGGAAGGACTGTTTCCATTGTCAATTCCACCTGGTTTACCATTGGATTCTTTTCTGACCAAAGGAAACTCTTTCACTGGCACAACAACCAAACACGTTGAGGAAGGCTTTTCTGGTTCCGAATTAGACAGACATATAGTATCCGATCCGGCAGCCTTGGCTAAGGTCACCCAAACACTCGTTTTCGGTTGATCCACAGGCAAATCTGCACGACAAAAAACAATTAAAATCAAGCAAAACAAGTATACCATTTGATTCTGCCCCATCTCTTTCAAGAACTAAGTTTTGGCAGAATTCTTTCTAAACAAAAACAATAACCTAAATTTTCAGCCAAAAATTAGCTTCGTTAAACAAACATTCAGCATTCAATTCGTATACTCATAAATAACATTGGCACAAAATCAGAGTTCATGGGTTCACCGATGCACAAAGAACGTCAGGCACAAGAGGCGTCAGGCGAGACCCGGGATCCTTCCATTCGGTCCACGTCTGCGTACTCGCTTCCTCAGTTCTAGGCTCGACAACAGGTTCTGAAGTGCGATACGGTTTGACGTTTTTGGCAGGAACCCACTTAATTCTTCCAGCACCTGTGGAAATAGAAGCATACCCTTTGCCCCACGTTATTAATTGAAACGGGCCTTCCATCTGTCCAGAGTCAGGGTTTCTAATTAGAAGAGGAGGATGTTCTTTCAGTTTTGCCTGTGTGCTATTTGAAAAGTGTCTAAAGATTGGTGGATCTGGTTCTGTACTTGAACTGTTTAGAAAATTAAAACCATACAAAGCCTTACTCAGTCTCATCTGTGGGGTGATTTCCGTTCCCCCTCTCTGTTGATCTAATATGCGTTTTAAGGTTTGATGTGTTCTTTCAATGATTGCTTGGCTTGTGGGAGAGTGGGGAATACCAAAAATGTGTCGAACACCCCATTCATTTAAAAATGTGGCCAATTTTTGAGATATGTATGCGGGACCATTGTCAGTTTTTACTTCTTGGGGTATACCCAATGAAGCAAAAGCTTGCAGGAAATGATGACAGGCATGGCTGCCAGTTTCACCTGTGTGAAGGGAAGCAAAAACTGCACCAGAGAACGTGTCTATGGAAACATGAATATTTTTAAATTTACCAAAAGAAGGCTATTTAGTAACACCTGTTTGCCACAACTGTAGGCTTTGTAAGCCTCGGGGGTTGATTGCTCCTGTAGAAACAGGAGGTTGTACCAATTGACAGTCAGGGCAAGTATGAATGATAGCTTTAGCTTGACTTTTAGTGATTTGGAACATTCGCATGAGTGCTTGTGCATTTTGGTGGAAAAAGGCATGACTCAATTTTGCTTGTTCAAAAATATTTGGCAATGTGTTAGAAATGACCATTGTCAGCTTGTCCGCTCTTGCATTTCCTTCCACTAAAAATCCAGGAAGTGAAGAATGCGCCCTAATGTGAGAAACAAAATATGGATTAGTTCTATATTGCAAAGTTATAAAAAGACATGAAAGCCAACGATGTAAAGTTTCATTACTAACATCCTTTAAAATGGAACCTTCTATTCTCCTGACTACATTAGCAACATAAGCAGAATCTGTGACCAAATTAAAAGGCTGAGGAAACAGCTGAAAAGCTCAAACTACTGCAGCAAGCTCAACAATTTGAGGGGATCCCTCTACTGTTTGAATATCAGATTCCCAAACATCAGTCTTTTGATTAAACCAAGTCACAACGGACTTGTGGCTTTTACCAGAGCCATCAGTGAAGAGAGTCACAGCTTGTAAAGGTTCTTCACTTAATTTAGGTTTTTCTCTGAAACTCAATTTTGCTTGCAGTAGTTTGTGAGCTGGATAGTGTATGGAACAAACACCTGGAAAACCTAAGAATGCATATTGTAAATCATCAGAATTTTGCATTGCCCAATTGAAATACTCATTTTTCAATGGCAAATAGATAACTGAACATTCTTGACCTGCCAAAGTTAACAATCTGGTTCTAGCCTTAATTATAATGTATGCAATCATTTCTAAAACTGAGCAAATGGTCTTTGAAAACCTGTAGGGAGGAAAAACCCATTCCATTATTAACAAAGGATCTTGTTCTGTGGCATCCCACTGGAAAATGAGACCACAAAGCTGCATCTTCTCTCCTAAGATTGCAAGAAAGAAAGGATTTTCAGGAACGCAGCGATGAGCTTGCTTTTTTGAAGAGCTTCTGTGACTTTGTCGAGAGCAGCACGAGCTTCAGGGGTTAAAGTTCTTGGCGAAGTGATGTCGCAACTTCCTCTCAGCAAATGGAAGAGCGGACTCAGTTCATCATTGGTGATTCCCAGCATCGGTCTGACCCAGTTGATTTCTCCTAGAAGTTGTTGTAACTCTTGTAGGTTGTTGACTCTGGTTCGGATCTGAATTTTCTGTGGTATTATTGTCGTCTTCCATCGTCTTCCATCCCAGGTACTTCTAAGGTGAAACTTGTTGAATTTTCGTTGCAGAGATTTCAAGTCCAGCTTTTTGAATTTCAGCAACAACACAGTCGCCAGTTTCTTCCATCTCTTCCTTTCAAAGGACTCCACCCTTAAAGCCAATTTTTCTTTCTCTGTATCTATAGATTGACAAACACCAGAAAAACCATGTTTTTGCTTAAGTGAAAAAGAGTTCCCCGGAACCACAATTTCCCGAGTGGAAGCAGCCACCTCAGCCTCCACCCCAGGCCCAACAGAATCCAATTCAGGTTTCAGTGTCCCTGCACAAACAATTTTAGGAAGTACAGTCACTTTTTCATTTCCATCTTTTACACACTTTGTTCCATCCCCCTTACAAGAGTCACATATTTTTACATTAACAGAACAACGCGAAGAAAAGTCCAAAAGAGTCTCATTTTTTCCCAGAGAGAGAGAAGAAAGATTTTGTTCAACAGAGTTCAAAGCAATACTTTCAGCATTTGCAACAACACTTGTAACATTCTCCGATACTCACACAGTCTCCGGTTTACTGGAATTTAATGAGACAGAACCAGAAGCTTTGTTTTCTGAGTCCAAGTTGATCTTATTATTATCAGTTTGTTTAAAACAGTGCTCCAACAGCGCTCTACAAACCGGCATAAGTTCTCTTAAGCTTTCATCTTTTTTGAGAGAGACTAGATTATAGATTCTCCAGTTTATCTGATCCCAAAATTGAAAAGTAAAAGCAGACTGCAGATTTAAATCTTGCATATTCGCTTTAACCCAGATAAGTAAGTTTTTAAGCTCAGTTTTTGAAATTTCAGAGTGACCTTTTTCTTGTAACATTGTCTCTAATTGATGAAAAACATCCCATTCAACTTTTGATAAATTCGTTCCCATTTTTGTGTTCTTTTAGTAATTTTCTTTTTCGCTATTTTGCCTCCCAACGTCACCCAAGCGCTCTCCCGAGATAAGTTACTTACAATTTTCTTGGCTTCGGCGGGAGAGATGATACAGTATGCTCCTTGTTAACACTTGGGTCTCCGCAGCTGGTACTTCCACGATTTTTCTTTGTTTTTCTTCTATTCTACGTCCTCACACGAGGCACCAATATGCGGGGGATGGGACAGGTATAAGTCCAATAGTGTCAGGAACCCACGCCTTAAAAAAGGAACCCACTAGGCCGCGGCAAAATATCCAAATATGGATAACATGGTAACCAGACCAGTGAAGAGATTTTTGCTTTTATTACCAGCACATCAGTCTCAAAATTCAAAATGGAGACATGACAGCTCACTGATCCACACCAAAAAATGTCTCCTTCAACAGGGCTCATACAGCAATACATAAAATCATCTCAGACTAGAATTCAGCCAATCAGACACAGAAAACACATCTTGACAAGCATTCTATCCAATCTTATAAAACATAGGTAATCATAGCTAAAACAAAGACTAGTTGATAAGAGACAAAGAACAGAGTTCTATTCAGGCTTACCTTCTAAAGATATACATTAAATAACCTTGTTGCCATCCTAAAGCCAATTCTACAGAAGCCTATTGTTATTTGTCACGTCTACTGCTTGGGAAACTTTTCTGCTTGCATGGAAAACTTTTTCTGCTTGCATGGGAAACTTTTCTGCAATGCTAACAAAACTCCAGTCTAAGGCCTACATACTTCTTTGTAACCATTTCTTAAAAATCCTCTAACCTTATGGATTCCAACGTTTCCCCCTCTCTGTTTGACCCAGAAGCTTTCATTTTCTTGTCGCTTGCTATTTGCGTTTCATAGCTCTATTGCAAAATTTCTGCTTATTATCTGCTGAAGACCTATTTTCACTAAACTGAAGCATTGCTATATTACGGCACAGCAACTTAATGCTGTGAAGACCCAATCCCTGAAAGAGAGATATGAATCACGTTTGGCAACAGTCGCAAGGCATCGTTCAAAAAACTCTGGTCGATTCCAAGGCCTTAATTCAAAACCTTCGTTCATGTCAATACCCTCATCTACTGCTTTCGTGAGATTTCGTACACTCTCTGTGCTTCTACTTCCTAGTTCTCCTGCTTGAATGACAAAAACTTCTCGGACTGTTTTGTTCATCATTCGCCGAAGACAACAGAGTATACAAGGTGCCACTATCAATATCAGTATTAGAACACCTAATATGTAAAGACCTATCTTGCAAAGTTGCCTTAGCCAAGGTGCAAAACTCCAATTTTGAAACAAATCATCCAACCAGGAACCTCCATCTTCTTTAATTTGGGCTGTCAGATCCTTTAATTTTTGAATGCTTTTGTGAATGGATTCAGAATGATCAGACAAATTCATACAACACAATCCTTCAAATTCCTCACAACCATGTCCTTGTGCCAGTAAAAGAAAATCAATGGCTGCTCTGTTTTGAAGAGTAGCATGTCTAATACTATCAACATCGGTCAACATATCACTGATTGCGGAGGATGTGGCATTAGCTTGTTTGCTCAGCCAACATCCAACTCGATCTAATTGTCTCAATGCCACAGCTGAAGCCAATTGGGGTAGAAATATACCTGCTGAAACCCTTCTGGCGGCATTCCAAGGCATAAAATCACTCTGACAGTTCTCATCATAATGAGGAACAGCTCTTGTTTTCCTTTGTTTCTTTTTCATCACTGCTTTGGCAGTGGGGGCAATTATGGTAAGCATACCAATGCTACAAGGGCCACCTTCAAGGTGGGCTGGAATGCCTTGCCAACCTCTGTCTCCGCAAATGATCCAATACCCTTCTGGCAATTGCCGTGGATATTGGTCCGTCTCCAGAAACACATCCCAACTGTTTGAAACATTTGCTGCCCTGAGAAGTTTTTTCAAACAAATGTTCCAATTGAAGGAAGGACTGTTTCCATTGTCAATTCCACCTGGTTTACCATTGGATTCTTTTCTGACCAAAGGAAACTCTTTCACTGGCACACCAACCAAACAGGTTGAGAAAGGCTTTTCTGGTTCCGAATTAGACAGACATATAGTATCCGATCCGGCAGCCTTGGCTAAGGTCACCCAAACACTCGTTTTCGGTTGATCCACAGGCAAATCTGCACGACAAAAAACAATTAAAATCAAGCAAAACAAGTATACCATTTGATTCTGCCCCATCTCTTTCAAGAACTAAGTTTTGGCAGAATTCTTTCTAAACAAAAACAATAACCTAAATTTTCAGCCAAAAATTAGCTTCGTTAAACAAACATTCAGCATTCAATTCGTATACTCATACATAACATTGGCACAAAATCAGAGTTCATGGGTTCCACCGATGCACAAAGAACGTCAGGCACAAGAGGCGTCAGGCGAGACCCGGGATCCTTCCATTCGGTCCACGTCTGCGTACTCGCTTCCTCAGTTCTAGGCTCGACAACAGGTTCTGAAGTGCGATACGGTTTGACGTTTTTGGCAGGAACCCACTTAATTCTTCCAGCACCTGTGGAAATAGAAGCATACCCTTTGCCCCACGTTATTAATTGAAACGGGCCTTCCATCTGTCCAGAGTCAGGGTATTACAGCGACCTGAGTGGGTCGCTGCTGGTGAGAGAGAGAGACGGTGAGTCTTGTATCTTGATCAGAAGGCTTATTTTTCAAGATATGATATATAATACATTATGACTATACTAAATAGAACATAGAGAGAGGTTTGCAGAGCTGCTAGCTAAGCTAAGAATAGATAGAAAAGAATCCCAAACAAAGCTGTGTCCAGGGACTCAGTCCCCTAGCTTGTACTGGTGATTGGCCCTTAATTATAAACATAGGAAATGAACCAATCAAGGTGTCCCTGTTGCATTCCACAGCAGCTGATAATAATTGTTTACCTTCTCTTCGGAGGCCTCTGGCCTCCCGAAGACACAGAAATCCGAAAGAAAGGATTTCTGTGGAGAAATGTCTGCGACATCTCACCTTTCTAAATTGTATAAAATAAAAGAAAAATGCTGATGTGGAATGAACAGGAAGTTTCTTCACCTATAGAATATACAATAACTAACAAATCACTAAAACAATGCTATAATATAAGAAAAATGCAAAATACAATGTAAAGAGAATTTGAGTCCATGCAGATGAATTTCAGGAACAGTCCAAGAGCCGAAGGTGTTTCCCTTGGAATATCTGAGAGTCCTTTTGGTCCTGAAACAGACTTCTGCAAAAGAGTTCCATCAATAGTTATCAAAAACCATTGACAGTCTTAATACAATTTGAAACGATTTGAAACAACTTGAACAATTTTGGAATGTCCTTTCTGGCCCTTCAATGCTTCAGCGCTTCAGAGCTGCTGCCCAGTATTTTCAATCTTTTTTATTTAATTTTTTTTTTTTTTTTTTTTTTTTTTTTTTTTTTTTTTTTTTTTTTTGAATCGAAAAACAAAGAAGGAAAGGCCCTGGGGGCCCTGGCCCATGCCGGACCAGGAACCCCAAAACTGGCTCACACAGGTGGACCTGGACCGGTAGGACAAACCACAATTCCCAAAAACATCAAGAGGCCAAGTGATGGCCCTGGCCCAGGAACCTCCTGAGCCCAACGGCCCAGGCCAAACTCATAAGGAAGGCACTGCATTCCCGCAGGCCTGAACCTTGCTGCAAGCACAATGGCAGCACGGGTAGTGAGACGCTTCCTTTCCCCTAAACCACTGAGGCATGCCAGCAGCAGGGAAATAGAAGCCTTCCCCAGCAATCCCATCTGGGGTCTGGAGATGTTTGTTTCCCACAGCAAACCAGCTATGGTCTCCTCCAGCTGTGCCCTCTCCCTCTGCACTGCATCGGGTTTGTCTCTCATCTGCCCCATGGCTTCATCCCCATCCCCTCCGGGCTGGGGATCAGAGGCAGAACTCTCTGGATGCACCTGCCCCCCCATGCCACTAGGGCACAAGAGAGGCGGCGGCCTCCATGGGACAATCCCCGAAAAACCACCCCCCAAACCGCCGAGAATGCTGATCTTAAAAACAGGCAGCTGGACTGCCACAACAGTGAGTTGGCGGGCAGCCCCCGCTCCACGGAAGGAGAGACCCCCCGCCGGAGCGACTGCTGGGACGTCCGGTGGAAGCAGCGGGGAGGGAGCCGGAACTGGGGAGGGAACCGTGGGATCCGCCGCGGGCTGCTCCGAGGGTCCCGCGGGCTCAACGCCGTTTTCAGCCCCATCCTGAACAGGAACCGTCTCGGCTGGAGCAGGCGGGGACGCTCGGGAACACGCTGTTGCTGCGTCCCTTGTCTCTGAGAGCGGCGGCGGGCACGGCACGGGCATCAGCGGAGCCTGGAGAAGCGGCGGAGCGTCGCCGTTGCTTAGCAACAGGTCAATCGCCGAAGGTGTTGTCTCTTCCGCCTTCTCCGACACAGGCGCTGGCAGGGGCGGGGATGCCGGTGAAACCGCGGGCGGGATCTCCTGGAGTGACGGCTCTGGCAGGGCCTTGGAGGAAGCCTCAGAGGTCGGCGCTGGCTTGAGCGGCCACTCCCATCCCCCCGGAGAGAGAGAAGGGGGGGAAGGAGACGACTCCATCTGAGCATGCTCCGGAGCAAGAGTAAAAAAAACTTCTTCGGGCCGCAAAGTTTCAGCCCCCGCCGCCGCGAAGCAGGGGGGGGGGAAAAACCCTAAGTCACCACCCACGGGGTCTTCTGCCAAAGGTGGTGGAAACGGAGCCTGGCCATAACAATGAGAGATCCATTGAAAACAAGCTGCTTTGCGTTTCAGAACTGGGAAAAGCTTTATAAATGCTGGATAGGTAGAAGGCAACACGCGTCCCTCAGTGTAGACACGCTGAATAATCGAGTCCATGCACTCCCAGACGAAAGCATCTAAAGCATATAAGACATCAGCAAAGAACCCAAAAAGCTTTGCCCATCGAAAGAATTCATAGATATCTGTTTTTGACAAAAGGAAACCGTCTTCCCTACACCAATGTTTCCAGAGGGCCATAATTTTTTCCTCTGAAGGGGAGAATTGAATCTCTTCTGGCAAGGCATGGGTCTGCCATACGAACAGCCACAAACTACGAAGGGCTGGTTCATCAGGGATAGAAAAGTGAACAGTACCTTTTGAAAGAGTCCAGCTTTCTCTGGCCAGCTCTGCAGGTGTGCTGTTCTTGTCTACCATGTTTCCTGATGATTTTCCAGAAGAAAGTTCTGTTGTGGTCAGCCTTGGCTGTGAACTCTGTCCATATCAGGATCTTCAGTTCTTCAGCTCCTGGCTTGAATCCACTTCTGTGGTCACTTCAAAGCAACCCTCAAATGGTACACATACAGGATTTTTACCCAGTGCAGCAATTTTTGCTCCTCTGGTCTTATTAGATTAATTTTTGCTCTTACACGAGGGGTCACCAGATATTACAGCGACCTGAGTGGGTCGCTGCTGGTGAGAGAGAGACGGTGAATCTTGTATCTTGATCAGAAGGCTTATTTATTAAGATATGATATATAATACATTATGACTATTCTAAATAGAACATAGAGAGAGGTTTGCAGAGCTGCTAGCTAAGCTAAGAATAGATAGAAAAGAATCCCAAACAAAGCTGTGTCCAGGGACTCAGTCCCCTAGCTTGTACTGGTGATTGGCCCTTAATTATAAACATAGGAAATGAACCAATCAAGGTGTCCCTGTTGCATTCCACAGCAGCTGATAATAATTGTTTACCTTCTCTTCGGAGGCCTCTGGCCTCCCGAAGACACAGAAATCCGAAAGAAAGGATTTCTGTGGAGAAATGTCTGCGACATCAGGGTTTCTAATTAGAAGAGGAGGATGTTCTTTCAGTTTTGCCTGTGTGCTATTTGAAAAGTGTCTAAAGATTGGTGGATCTGGTTCTGTACTTGAACTATTTAGAAAATTAAAACCATACAAAGCCTTACTCAGTCTCATCTGTGGGGTGATTTCCGTTCCCCCTCTCTGTTGATCTAATATGCGTTTTAAGGTTTGATGTGTTCTTTCAATGATTGCTTGGCTTGTGGGAGAGTGGGGAATACCAAAAATGTGTCGAACACCCCATTCATTTAAAAATGTGGCCAATTTTTGAGATATGTATGCGGGACCATTGTCAGTTTTTACTTCTTGGGGTATACCCAATGAAGCAAAAGCTTGCAGGAAATGATGACAGGCATGGCTGCCAGTTTCACCTGTGTGAAGGGAAGCAAAAACTGCACCAGAGAACGTGTCTATGGAAACATGAATATTTTTAAATTTACCAAAAGAAGGCTATTTAGTAACACCTGTTTGCCACAACTGTAGGCTTTGTAAGCCTCGGGGGTTGATTGCTCCTGTAGAAACAGGAGGTTGTACCAATTGACAGTCAGGGCAAGTATGAATGATAGCTTTAGCTTGACTTTTAGTGATTTGGAACATTCGCATGAGTGCTTGTGCATTTTGGTGGAAAAAGGCATGACTCAATTTTGCTTGTTCAAAAATATTTGGCAATGTGTTAGAAATGACCATTGTCAGCTTGTCCGCTCTTGCATTTCCTTCCACTAAAAATCCAGGAAGTGAAGAATGCGCCCTAATGTGAGAAACAAAATATGGATTAGTTCTATATTGCAAAGTTATAAAAAGACATGAAAGCCAACGATGTAAAGTTTCATTACTAACATCCTTTAAAATGGAACCTTCTATTCTCCTGACTACATTAGCAACATAAGCAGAATCTGTGACCAAATTAAAAGGCTGAGGAAACAGCTGAAAAGCTCAAACTACTGCAGCAAGCTCAACAATTTGAGGGGATCCCTCTACTGTTTGAATATCAGATTCCCAAACATCAGTCTTTTGATTAAACCAAGTCACAACGGACTTGTGGCTTTTACCAGAGCCATCAGTGAAGAGAGTCACAGCATGTAAAGGTTCTTCACTTAATTTAGGTTTTTCTCTGAAACTCAGTTTTGCTTGCAGTAGTTTGTGAGCTGGATAGTGTATGGAACAAACACCTGGAAAACCTAAGAATGCATATTGTAAATCATCAGAATTTTGCATTGCCCAATTGAAATAATCATTTTTCAATGGCAAATAGATAACTGAACATTCTTGACCTGCCAAAGTTAACAATCTGGTTCTAGCCTTAATTATAATGTATGCAACCATTTCTAAAACTGAGCAAATGGTCTTTGAAAACCTGTAGGGAGGAAAAACCCATTCCATTATTAACAAAGGATCTTGTTCTGTGGCATCCCACTGGAAAATGAGACCACAAAGCTGCATCTTCTCTTCTAAGATTGCAAGAAAGAAAGGATTTTCAGGAACGCAGCGATGAGCTTGTCTTTTTTGAAGAGCTTCTGTGACTTTGTCGAGAGCAGCACGAGCTTCAGGGGTTAAAGTTCTTGGCGAAGTGATGTCGCAACTTCCTCTCAGCAAATGGAAGAGCGGACTCAGTTCATCATTGGTGATTCCCAGCATCGGTCTGACCCAGTTGATTTCTCCTAGAAGTTGTTGTAACTCTTGTAGGTTGTTGACTCTGGTTCGGATCTGAATTTTCTGTGGTATTATTGTCGTCTTCCATCGTCTTCCATCATCTTCCATCCCAGGTACTTCTAAGGTGAAACTTGTTGAATTTTCGTTGCAGAGATTTCAAGTCCAGCTTTTTGAATTTCAGCAACAACACAGTCGCGAGTTTCTTCCATCTCTTCCTTTCAAAGGACTCCACCCTTAAAGCCAATTTTTCTTTCTCTGTATCTATAGATTGACAAACACCAGAACAACCCTGTTTTTGCTTAACTGAAAAAGAGTTCCCCGGAACACAATTTCCCGAGTGGAAGCAGCCACCTCAGCCTCCACCCCAGGCCCAACAGAATCCAATTCAGGTTTCAGTGTCCCTGCACAAACAATTTTAGGAAGTACAGTCACTTTTTCATTTCCATCTTTTACACACTTTGTTCCATCCCCCTTACAAGAGTCACATATTTTTACATTAACAGAACAACGCAAAGAAAAGTCCAAAAGAGTCTCATTTTTTCCCAGAGAGAGAAGAAAGATTTTGTTCAACAGAGTTCAAAGCAATACTTTCAGCATTTGCAACAACACTTGTAACATTCTCCGATACTCACACAGTCTCCGGTTTACTGGAATTTAATGAGACAGAACCAGAAGCTTTGTTTTCTGAGTCCAAGTTGATCTTATTATTATCCGTTTGTTTAAAACAGTGCTCCAACAGCGCTCTACAAACCGGCATAAGTTCTCTTAAGCTTTCATCTTTTTTGAGAGAGACTAGATTATAGATTCTCCAGTTTATCTGATCCCAAAAATGAAAAGTAAAAGCAGACTGCAGATTTAAATCTTGCGTATTCGCTTTAACCCAGATAAGTAAGTTTTTAAGCTCAGTTTTTGAAATTTCAGAGTGACCTTTTTCTTGTAACATTGTCTCTAATTGATGAAAAACATCCCATTCAACTTTTGATAAATTCGTTCCCATTTTTGTGTTCGTTTAATAATTTTCTTTTTCTCTATTTTGCCTCCCAACGTCACCCAAGCGCTCTCCTGAGATAAGTAACTTACAATTTTCTTGGCTTCGGCGGGAGAGATGATACAGTGTGCTCCTTGTTAACACTTGGGTCTCCGCAGCTGGTACTTCCACGATTTTTCTTTGTTTTTCTTCTATTCTACGTCCTCACACGAGGCACCAATATGCGGGGGACGGGACAGGTATAAGTCCAATAGTGTCAGGAACCCACGCCTTAAAAAAGGAACCCACTAGGCCGCGGCAAAATATCCAAATATGGATAACATGGTAACCAGACCAGTGAAGAGATTTTTGCTTTTATTTCCAGCACATCAGTCTCAAAATACAAAATGGAGACATGACAGCTTACTGATCCACACCAAAAAATGTCTCCTTCAACAGGGCTCATACAGCAATACATAAAATCATCTCAGACTAGAATTCAGCCAATCAGACACAGAAAACACATCTTGACAAGCATTCTATCCAATCTTATAAAACATAGGTAATCGTAGCTAAAACAAAGACTAGTTGATAAGAGACAAAGAACAGAGTTCTATTCATGCTAACCTTCTAAAGATATACATTAAATAACCTTGTTGCCATCCTAAAGCCAATTCTACAGAAGCCTATTGTTATTTGTCACGTCTACTGCTTGGGAAACTTTTCTGCTTGCATGGAAAACTTTTTCTGCTTGCATGGGAAACTTTTCTGCAATGCTAACAAAACTCCAGTCTAAGGCCTACATACTTCTTTGTAACCATTTCTTAAAAATCCTCTAACCTTATGGATTCCAACATTTCCCCCTCTCTGTTTGACCCAGAAGCTTTCATTTTCTTGTCGCTTGCTATTTGCGTTTCATAGCTCGATTGCAAAATTTCTGCTTATTATCTGCTGAAGACCTATTTTCACTAAACTGAAGCATTGCTATATTACGGCACAGCAACTTAATGCTGTGAAGACCCAATCCCTGAAAGAGAGATATGAATCACGTTTGGCAACAGTCACAAGGCATCGTTCAAAAAACTCTGGTCGATTCCAAGGCCTTAATTCAAAACCTTCGTTCATGTCAATACCCTCATCTACTGCTTTCGTGAGATTTCGTACACTCTCTGTGCTTCTACTTCCTAGTTCTCCTGCTTTAATGACAAAAACTTCTCGGACTGTTTTGTTCATCATTCGCTGAAGACAACAGAGTATACAAGGTGCCACTATCAATATCAGTATTAGAACACCTAATATGTAAAGACCTATCTTGCAAAGTTGCCTTAGCCAAGGTGCAAAACTCCAATTTTGAAACAAATCATCCAACCAGGAACCTCCATCTTCTTTAATTTGGACTGTCAGATCCTTTAATTTTTGAATGCTTTTGTGAATGGATTCGGAATGATCAGACAAATTCATACAACACAATCCTTCAAATTCCTCACAACCATGTCCTTGTGCCAGTAAGAGAAAATCAATGGCTGCTCTGTTTTGAAGAGTAGCATGTCTAATACTATCAACATCGGTCCACATATCACTGATTGTGGAGGATGTGGCATTAGCTTGTTTGCTCAGCCAACATCCAACTCGATCTAATTGTCTCAATGCCACAGCTGAAGCCAATTGGGGTAGAAATATACCTGCTGAAAGCCTTCTGGCGGCATTCCAAGGCATAAAATCACTCTGACAGTTCTCATCATAGTGAGGAACAGCTCTTGTTTTCCTTTGTTTCTTTTTCATCACTGCTTTGGCAGTGGGGGCAATTATGGTAAGCATACCAATGCTACAAGGGCCACCTTCAAGGTGGGCTGGAATGCCTTGCCAACCTCTGTCTCCGCAAATGATCCAATACCCTTTTGGCAATTGCCGTGGATATTGGTCCGTCTCCAGAAACACATCCCAACTGTTTGAAACATTTGCTGCCCTGAGAAGTTTTTTCGAACAAATGTTCCAATTGAAGGAAGGACTGTTTCCATTGTCAATTCCACCTCGTTTACCATTGGATTCTTTTCTGACCAAAGGAAACTCTTTCACTGGCACACCAACCAAACAGGTTGAGAAAGGCTTTTCTGGTTCCGAATTCGACAGGCATATAGTATCCGATCCGGCAGCCTTGGCTAAGGTCACCCAAACATTCGTTTTTGGTTGATCCACAGGCAAATCTGCATGACAAAAAACAATTAAAATCAAGCAAAACAAGTATACCATTTGATTCTGCCCCATCTCTTTCAAGAACTAAGTTTTGGCAGAATTCTTTCTAAACAAAAACAATAACCTAAATTTTCAGCCAAAAACTAGCTTTGTTAAACAAACATTCAGCATTCAATTCGTATACTCATAAATAACATTGGCACAAAATCAGAGTTCATGGGTTCCACCGATGCACAAAGAACGTCAGGCACAAGAGGCGTCAGGCGAGACCCGGGATCCTTCGATTCGGTCCACGTCTGCGTACTCGCTTCCTCAGTTCTAGGCTCGACAACAGGTTCTGAAGTGCGATACGGTTTGACGTTTTTGGCAGGAACCCACTTAATTCTTCCAGCACCTGTGGAAATAGAAGCATACCCTTTGCCCCACGTTATTAATTGAAACGGAACTTCCATCTGTCCAGAGTCAGGGTTTCTAATTAGAAGAGGAGGATGTTCTTTCAGTTTTGCCTGTGTGCTATTTGAAAAGTGTCTAAAGATTGGTGGATCTGGTTCTGGACTTGAACTATTTAGAAAATTAAAACCATACAAAGCCTTACTCAGTCTCATCTGTGGGGTGATTTCCGTTCCCCCTCTCTGTTGATCTAATATGCGTTTTAAGGTTTGATGTGTTCTTTCAATGATTGCTTGGCTTGTGGGAGAGTGGGGAATACCAAAAATGTGTCGAACACCCCATTCATTTAAAAATGTGGCCAATTTTTGAGATATGTATGCGGGACCATTGTCAGTTTTTACTTCTTGGGGTATACCCAATGAAGCAAAAGCTTGCAGGAAATGATGACAGGCATGGCTGCCAGTTTCACCTGTGTGAAGGGAAGCAAAAACTGCACCAGAGAACGTGTCTATGGAAACATGAATATTTTTAAATTTACCAAAAGAAGGCTATTTAGTAACACCTGTTTGCCACAACTGTAGGCTTTGTAAGCCTCGGGGGTTGATTGCTCCTGTAGAAACAGGAGGTTGTACCAATTGACAGTCAGGGCAAGTATGAATGATAGCTTTAGCTTGACTTTTAGTGATTTGGAACATTCGCATGAGTGCTTGTGCATTTTGGTGGAAAAAGGCACGACTCAATTTTGCTTGTTCAAAAATATTTGACAATGTGTTAGAAATGACCATTGTCAGCTTGTCCGCTCTTGCATTTCCTTCCACTAAAAATCCAGGAAGTGAAGAATGCGCCCTAATGTGAGAAACAAAATATGGATTAGTTCTATATTGCAAAGTTATAAAAAGACATGAAAGCCAACGATGTAAAGTTTCATTACTAACATCCTTTAAAATGGAACCTTCTATTCTCCTGACTACATTAGTAACATAAGCAGAATCTGTGACCAAATTAAAAGGCTGAGGAAACAGCTGAAAAGCTCAAACTACTGCAGCAAGCTCAACAATTTGAGGGGATCCCTCTACTGTTTGAATATCAGATTCCCAAACATCAGTCTTTTGATTAAACCAAGTCACAACGGACTTGTGGCTTTTACCAGAGCCATCAGTGAAGAGAGTCACAGCATGTAAAGGTTCTTCACTTAATTTAGGTTTTTCTCTGAAACTCAGTTTTGCTTGCAGTAGTTTGTGAGCTGGATAGTGTATGGAACAAACACCTGGAAAACCTAAGAATGTATATTGTAAATCATCAGAATTTTGCATTGCCCAATTGAAATAATCATTTTTCAATGGCAAATAGATAACTGAACATTCTTGACCTGCCAAAGTTAACAATCTGGTTCTAGCCTTAATTATAATGTATGCAATCATTTCTAAAACTGAGCAAATGGTCTTTGAAAACCTGTAGGGAGGAAAAACCCATTCCATTATTAACAAAGGATCTTGTTCTGTGGCATCCCACTGGAAAATGAGACCACAAAGCTGCATCTTCTCTCCTAAGATTGCAAGAAAGAAAGGATTTTCAGGAACGCAGCGATGAGCTTGTCTTTTTTGAAGAGCTTCTGTGACTTTGTCGAGAGCAGCATGAGCTTCAGGGGTTAAAGTTCTTGGCGAAGTGATGTCGCAACTTCCTCTCAGCAAATGGAAGAGCGGACTCAGTTCATCATTGGTGATTCCCAGCATCGGTCTGACCCAGTTGATTTCTCCTAGAAGTTGTTGTAACTCTTGTAGGTTGTTGACTCTGGTTCGGATCTGAATTTTCTGTGGTATTATTGTCGTCTTCCATCGTCTTCCATCATCTTCCATCCCAGGTACTTCTAAGGTGAAACTTGTTGAATTTTCGTTGCAGAGATTTCAAGTCCAGCTTTTTGAATTTCAGCAACAACACAGTCGCGAGTTTCTTCCATCTCTTCCTTTCAAAGGACTCCACCCTTAAAGCCAATTTTTCTTTCTCTGTATCTATAGATTGACAAACACCAGAACAACCCTGTTTTTGCTTAACTGAAAAAGAGTTCCCCGGAACACAATTTCCCGAGTGGAAGCAGCCACCTCAGCCTCCACCCCAGGCCCAACAGAATCCAATTCAGGTTTCAGTGTCCCTGCACAAACAATTTTAGGAAGTACAGTCACTTTTTCATTTCCATCTTTTACACACTTTGTTCCATCCCCCTTACAAGAGTCACATATTTTTACATTAACAGAACAACGCAAAGAAAAGTCCAAAAGAGTCTCATTTTTTCCCAGAGAGAGAAGAAAGATTTTGTTCAACAGAGTTCAAAGCAATACTTTCAGCATTTGCAACAACACTTGTAACATTCTCCGATACTCACACAGTCTCCGGTTTACTGGAATTTAATGAGACAGAACCAGAAGCTTTGTTTTCTGAGTCCAAGTTGATCTTATTATTATCCGTTTGTTTAAAACAGTGCTCCAACAGCGCTCTACAAACCGGCATAAGTTCTCTTAAGCTTTCATCTTTTTTGAGAGAGACTAGATTATAGATTCTCCAGTTTATCTGATCCCAAAAATGAAAAGTAAAAGCAGACTGCTGATTTAAATCTTGCGTATTCGCTTTAACCCAGATAAGTAAGTTTTTAAGCTCAGTTTTTGAAATTTCAGAGTGACCTTTTTCTTGTAACATTGTCTCTAATTGATGAAAAACATCCCATTCAACTTTTGATAAATTCGTTCCCATTTTTGTGTTCGTTTAATAATTTTCTTTTTCTCTATTTTGCCTCCCAACGTCACCCAAGCGCTCTCCTGAGATAAGTAACTTACAATTTTCTTGGCTTCGGCGGGAGAGATGATACAGTGTGCTCCTTGTTAACACTTGGGTCTCCGCAGCTGGTACTTCCACGATTTTTCTTTGTTTTTCTTCTATTCTACGTCCTCACACGAGGCACCAATATGCGGGGGACGGGACAGGTATAAGTCCAATAGTGTCAGGAACCCACGCCTTAAAAAAGGAACCCACTAGGCCGCGGCAAAATATCCAAATATGGATAACATGGTAACCAGACCAGTGAAGAGATTTTTGCTTTTATTTCCAGCACATCAGTCTCAAAATACAAAATGGAGACATGACAGCTCACTGATCCACACCAAAAAATGTCTCCTTCAACAGGGCTCATACAGCAATACATAAAATCATCTCAGACTAGAATTCAGCCAATCAGACACAGAAAACACATCTTGACAAGCATTCTATCCAATCTTATAAAACATAGGTAATCGTAGCTAAAACAAAGACTAGTTGATAAGAGACAAAGAACAGAGTTCTATTCATGCTAACCTTCTAAAGATATACATTAAATAACCTTGTTGCCATCCTAAAGCCAATTCTACAGAAGCCTATTGTTATTTGTCACGTCTACTGCTTGGGAAACTTTTCTGCTTGCATGGAAAACTTTTTCTGCTTGCATGGGAAACTTTTCTGCAATGCTAACAAAACTCCAGTCTAAGGCCTACATACTTCTTTGTAACCATTTCTTAAAAATCCTCTAACCTTATGGATTCCAACATTTCCCCCTCTCTGTTTGACCCAGAAGCTTTCATTTTCTTGTCGCTTGCTATTTGCGTTTCATAGCTCGATTGCAAAATTTCTGCTTATTATCTGCTGAAGACCTATTTTCACTAAACTGAAGCATTGCTATATTACGGCACAGCAACTTAATGCTGTGAAGACCCAATCCCTGAAAGAGAGATATGAATCACGTTTGGCAACAGTCACAAGGCATCGTTCAAAAAACTCTGGTCGATTCCAAGGCCTTAATTCAAAACCTTCGTTCATGTCAATACCCTCATCTACTGCTTTCGTGAGATTTCGTACACTCTCTGTGCTTCTACTTCCTAGTTCTCCTGCTTTAATGACAAAAACTTCTCGGACTGTTTTGTTCATCATTCGCTGAAGACAACAGAGTATACAAGGTGCCACTATCAATATCAGTATTAGAACACCTAATATGTAAAGACCTATCTTGCAAAGTTGCCTTAGCCAAGGTGCAAAACTCCAATTTTGCAACAAACCATCCAACCAGGAACCTCCATCTTCTTTAATTTGGGCTGTCAGATCCTTTAATTTTTGAATGCTTTTGTGAATGGATTCGGAATGATCAGACAAATTCATACAACACAATCCTTCAAATTCCTCACAACCATGTCCTTGTGCCAGTAAGAGAAAATCAATGGCTGCTCTGTTTTGAAGAGTAGCATGTCTAATACTATCAACATCGGTCCACATATCACTGATTGTGGAGGATGTGGCATTAGCTTGTTTGCTCAGCCAACATCCAACTCGATCTAATTGTCTCAATGCCACAGCTGAAGCCAATTGGGGTAGAAATATACCTGCTGAAAGCCTTCTGGCGGCATTCCAAGGCATAAAATCACTCTGACAGTTCTCATCATAGTGAGGAACAGCTCTTGTTTTCCTTTGTTTCTTTTTCATCACTGCTTTGGCAGTGGGGGCAATTATGGTAAGCATACCAATGCTACAAGGGCCACCTTCAAGGTGGGCTGGAATGCCTTGCCAACCTCTGTCTCCGCAAATGATCCAATACCCTTTTGGCAATTGCCGTGGATATTGGTCCGTCTCCAGAAACACATCCCAACTGTTTGAAACATTTGCTGCCCTGAGAAGTTTTTTCGAACAAATGTTCCAATTGAAGGAAGGACTGTTTCCATTGTCAATTCCACCTCGTTTACCATTGGATTCTTTTCTGACCAAAGGAAACTCTTTCACTGGCACACCAACCAAACAGGTTGAGAAAGGCTTTTCTGGTTCCGAATTCGACAGGCATATAGTATCCGATCCGGCAGCCTTGGCTAAGGTCACCCAAACATTCGTTTTTGGTTGATCCACAGGCAAATCTGCATGACAAAAAACAATTAAAATCAAGCAAAACAAGTATACCATTTGATTCTGCCCCATCTCTTTCAAGAACTAAGTTTTGGCAGAATTCTTTCTAAACAAAAACAATAACCTAAATTTTCAGCCAAAAACTAGCTTTGTTAAACAAACATTCAGCATTCAATTCGTATACTCATAAATAACATTGGCACAAAATCAGAGTTCATGGGTTCCACCGATGCACAAAGAACGTCAGGCACAAGAGGCGTCAGGCGAGACCCGGGATCCTTCCATTCGGTCCACGTCTGCGTACTCGCTTCCTCAGTTCTAGGCTCGACAACAGGTTCTGAAGTGCGATACGGTTTGACGTTTTTGGCAGGAACCCACTTAATTCTTCCAGCACCTGTGGAAATAGAAGCATACCCTTTGCCCCACGTTATTAATTGAAACGGGCCTTCCATCTGTCCAGAGTCAGGGTTTCTAATTAGAAGAGGAGGATGTTCTTTCAGTTTTGCCTGTTTGCTATTTGAAAAGTGTCTAAAGATTGGTGGATCTGGTTCTGTACTTGAACTATTTAGAAAATTAAAACCATACAAAGCCTTACTCAGTCTCATCTGTGGGGTGATTTCCGTTCCCCCTCTCTGTTGATCTAATATGCGTTTTAAGGTTTGATGTGTTCTTTCAATGATTGCTTGGCTTGTGGGAGAGTGGGGAATACCAAAAATGTGTCGAACACCCCATTCATTTAAAAATGTGGCCAATTTTTGAGATATGTATGCGGGACCATTGTCAGTTTTTACTTCTTGGGGTATACCCAATGAAGCAAAAGCTTGCAGGAAATGATGACAGGCATGGCTGCCAGTTTCACCTGTGTGAAGGGAAGCAAAAACTGCACCAGAGAACGTGTCTATGGAAACATGAATATTTTTAAATTTACCAAAAGAAGGCTATTTAGTAACACCTGTTTGCCACAACTGTAGGCTTTGTAAGCCTCGGGGGTTGATTGCTCCTGTAGAAACAGGAGGTTGTACCAATTGACAGTCAGGGCAAGTATGAATGATAGCTTTAGCTTGACTTTTAGTGATTTGGAACATTCGCATGAGTGCTTGTGCATTTTGGTGGAAAAAGGCACGACTCAATTTTGCTTGTTCAAAAATATTTGACAATGTGTTAGAAATGACCATTGTCAGCTTGTCCGCTCTTGCATTTCCTTCCACTAAAAATCCAGGAAGTGAAGAATGCGCCCTAATGTGAGAAACAAAATATGGATTAGTTCTATATTGCAAAGTTATAAAAAGACATGAAAGCCAACGATGTAAAGTTTCATTACTAACATCCTTTAAAATGGAACCTTCTATTCTCCTGACTACATTAGTAACATAAGCAGAATCTGTGACCAAATTAAAAGGCTGAGGAAACAGCTGAAAAGCTCAAACTACTGCAGCAAGCTCAACAATTTGAGGGGATCCCTCTACTGTTTGAATATCAGATTCCCAAACATCAGTCTTTTGATTAAACCAAGTCACAACGGACTTGTGGCTTTTACCAGAGCCATCAGTGAAGAGAGTCACAGCATGTAAAGGTTCTTCACTTAATTTAGGTTTTTCTCTGAAACTCAGTTTTGCTTGCAGTAGTTTGTGAGCTGGATAGTGTATGGAACAAACACCTGGAAAACCTAAGAATGTATATTGTAAATCATCAGAATTTTGCATTGCCCAATTGAAATAATCATTTTTCAATGGCAAATAGATAACTGAACATTCTTGACCTGCCAAAGTTAACAATCTGGTTCTAGCCTTAATTATAATGTATGCAATCATTTCTAAAACTGAGCAAATGGTCTTTGAAAACCTGTAGGGAGGAAAAACCCATTCCATTATTAACAAAGGATCTTGTTCTGTGGCATCCCACTGGAAAATGAGACCACAAAGCTGCATCTTCTCTCCTAAGATTGCAAGAAAGAAAGGATTTTCAGGAACGCAGCGATGAGCTTGTCTTTTTTGAAGAGCTTCTGTGACTTTGTCGAGAGCAGCACGAGCTTCAGGGGTTAAAGTTCTTGGCGAAGTGATGTCGCAACTTCCTCTCAGCAAATGGAAGAGCGGACTCAGTTCATCATTGGTGATTCCCAGCATCGGTCTGACCCAGTTGATTTCTCCTAGAAGTTGTTGTAACTCTTGTAGGTTGTTGACTCTGGTTCGGATCTGAATTTTCTGTGGTATTATTGTCGTCTTCCATCGTCTTCCATCATCTTCCATCCCAGGTACTTCTAAGGTGAAACTTGTTGAATTTTCGTTGCAGAGATTTCAAGTCCAGCTTTTTGAATTTCAGCAACAACACAGTCGCGAGTTTCTTCCATCTCTTCCTTTCAAAGGACTCCACCCTTAAAGCCAATTTTTCTTTCTCTGTATCTATAGATTGACAAACACCAGAACAACCCTGTTTTTGCTTAACTGAAAAAGAGTTCCCCGGAACACAATTTCCCGAGTGGAAGCAGCCACCTCAGCCTCCACCCCAGGCCCAACAGAATCCAATTCAGGTTTCAGTGTCCCTGCACAAACAATTTTAGGAAGTACAGTCACTTTTTCATTTCCATCTTTTACACACTTTGTTCCATCCCCCTTACAAGAGTCACATATTTTTACATTAACAGAACAACGCAAAGAAAAGTCCAAAAGAGTCTCATTTTTTCCCAGAGAGAGAAGAAAGATTTTGTTCAACAGAGTTCAAAGCAATACTTTCAGCATTTGCAACAACACTTGTAACATTCTCCGATACTCACACAGTCTCCGGTTTACTGGAATTTAATGAGACAGAACCAGAAGCTTTGTTTTCTGAGTCCAAGTTGATCTTATTATTATCCGTTTGTTTAAAACAGTGCTCCAACAGCGCTCTACAAACCGGCATAAGTTCTCTTAAGCTTTCATCTTTTTTGAGAGAGACTAGATTATAGATTCTCCAGTTTATCTGATCCCAAAAATGAAAAGTAAAAGCAGACTGCTGATTTAAATCTTGCGTATTCGCTTTAACCCAGATAAGTAAGTTTTTAAGCTCAGTTTTTGAAATTTCAGAGTGACCTTTTTCTTGTAACATTGTCTCTAATTGATGAAAAACATCCCATTCAACTTTTGATAAATTCGTTCCCATTTTTGTGTTCTTTTAATAATTTTCTTTTTCGCTATTTTGCCTCCCAACGTCACCCAAGCGCTCTCCCGAGATAAGTTACTTACAATTTTCTTGGCTTCGGCGGGAGAGATGATACAGTGTGCTCCTTGTTAACACTTGGGTCTCCGCAGCTGGTACTTCCACGATTTTTCTTTGTTTTTCTTCTATTCTACGTCCTCACACGAGGCACCAATATGCGGGGGACGCGACAGGTATAAGTCCAATAGTGTCAGGAACCCACGCCTTAAAAAAGGAACCCACTAGGCCGCGGCAAAATATCCAAATATGGATAACATGGTAACCAGACCAGTGAAGAGATTTTTGCTTTTATTTCCAGCACATCAGTCTCAAAATACAAAATGGAGACATGACAGCTCACTGATCCACACCAAAAAATGTCTCCTTCAACAGGGCTCATACAGCAATACATAAAATCATCTCAGACTAGAATTCAGCCAATCAGACACAGAAAACACATCTTGACAAGCATTCTATCCAATCTTATAAAACATAGGTAATCGTAGCTAAAACAAAGACTAGTTGATAAGAGACAAAGAACAGAGTTCTATTCATGCTAACCTTCTAAAGATATACATTAAATAACCTTGTTGCCATCCTAAAGCCAATTCTACAGAAGCCTATTGTTATTTGTCACGTCTACTGCTTGGGAAACTTTTCTGCTTGCATGGAAAACTTTTTCTGCTTGCATGGGAAACTTTTCTGCAATGCTAACAAAACTCCAGTCTAAGGCCTACATACTTCTTTGTAACCATTTCTTAAAAATCCTCTAACCTTATGGATTCCAACATTTCCCCCTCTCTGTTTGACCCAGAAGCTTTCATTTTCTTGTCGCTTGCTATTTGCGTTTCATAGCTCTATTGCAAAATTTCTGCTTATTATCTGCTGAAGACCTATTTTCACTAAACTGAAGCATTGCTATATTACGGCACAGCAACTTAATGCTGTGAAGACCCAATCCCTGAAAGAGAGATATGAATCACGTTTGGCAACAGTCACAAGGCATCGTTCAAAAAACTCTGGTCGATTCCAAGGCCTTAATTCAAAACCTTCGTTCATGTCAATACCCTCATCTACTGCTTTCGTGAGATTTCGTACACTCTCTGTGCTTCTACTTCCTAGTTCTCCTGCTTGAATGACAAAAATTTCTCGGACTGTTTTGTTCATCATTCGCCGAAGACAACAGAGTATACAAGGTGCCACTATCAATATCAGTATTAGAACACCTAATATGTAAAGACCTATCTTGCAAAGTTGCCTTAGCCAAGGTGCAAAACTCCAATTTTGAAACAAATCATCCAACCAGGAACCTCCATCTTCTTTAATTTGGGCTGTCAGATCCTTTAATTTTTGAATGCTTTTGTGAATGGATTCAGAACGATCAGACAAATTCATACAACACAATCCTTCAAATTCCTCACAACCATGTCCTTGTGCCAGTAAGAGAAAATCAATGGCTGCTCTGTTTTGAAGAGTAGCATGTCTAATACTATCAACATCGGTCAACATATCACTGATTGCGGAGGATGTGGCATTAGCTTGTTTGCTCAGCCAACATCCAACTCGATCTAATTGTCTCAATGCCACAGCTGAAGCCAATTGGGGTAGAAATATACCTGCTGAAAGCCTTCTGGCGGCATTCCAAGGCATAAAATCACTCTGACAGTTCTCATCATAATGAGGAACAGCTCTTGTTTTCCTTTGTTTCTTTTTCATCACTGCTTTGGCAGTGGGGGCAATTATGGTAAGCATACCAATGCTACAAGGGCCACCTTCAAGGTGGGCTGGAATGCCTTGCCAACCTCTGTCTCCGCAAATGATCCAATACCCTTTTGGCAATTGCCGTGGATATTGGTCCGTCTCCAGAAACACATCCCAACTGTTTGAAACATTTGCTGCCCTGAGAAGTTTTTTCGAACAAATGTTCCAATTGAAGGAAGGACTGTTTCCATTGTCAATTCCACCTGGTTTACCATTGGATTCTTTTCTGACCAAAGGAAACTCTTTCACTGGCACACCAACCAAACAGGTTGAGAAAGGCTTTTCTGGTTCCGAATTCGACAGGCATATAGTATCCGATCCGGCAGCCTTGGCTAAGGTCACCCAAACATTCGTTTTCGGTTGATCCACAGGCAAATCTGCATGACAAAAAACAATTAAAATCAAGCAAAACAAGTATACCATTTGATTCTGCCCCATCTCTTTCAAGAACTAAGTTTTGGCAGAATTCTTTCTAAACAAAAACAATAACCTAAATTTTCAGCCAAAAACTAGCTTTGTAAAACAAACATTCAGCATTCAATTCGTATACTCATAAATAACATTGGCACAAAATCAGAGTTCATGGGTTCCACCGATGCACAAAGAACATCAGGCACAAGAGGCGTCAGGCGAGACCCGGGATCCTTCCATTCGGTCCACGTCTGCGTACTCGCTTCCTCAGTTCTAGGCTCGACAACAGGTTCTGAAGTGCGATACGGTTTGACGTTTTTGGCAGGAACCCACTTAATTCTTCCAGCACCTGTGGAAATAGAAGCATACCCTTTGCCCCACGTTATTAATTGAAACGGGCCTTCCATCTGTCCAGAGTCAGGGTTTCTAATTAGAAGAGGAGGATGTTCTTTCAGTTTTGCCTGTGTGCTATTTGAAAAGTGTCTAAAGATTGGTGGATCTGGTTCTGTACTTGAACTATTTAGAAAATTAAAACCATACAAAGCCTTACTCAGTCTCATCTGTGGGGTGATTACCGTTCCCCCTCTCTGTTGATCTAATATGCGTTTTAAGGTTTGATGTGTTCTTTCAATGATTGCTTGGCTTGTGGGAGAGTGGGGAATACCAAAAATGTGTCGAACACCCCATTCATTTAAAAATGTGGCCAATTTTTGAGATATGTATGCGGGACCATTGTCAGTTTTTACTTCTTGGGGTATACCCAATGAAGCAAAAGCTTGCAGGAAATGATGACAGGCATGGCTGCCAGTTTCACCTGTGTGAAGGGAAGCAAAAACTGCACCAGAGAACGTGTCTATGGAAACATGAATATTTTTAAATTTACCAAAAGAAGGCTATTTAGTAACACCTGTTTGCCACAACTGTAGGCTTTGTAAGCCTCGGGGGTTGATTGCTCCTGTAGAAACAGGAGGTTGTACCAATTGACAGTCAGGGCAAGTATGAATGATAGCTTTAGCTTGACTTTTAGTGATTTGGAACATTCGCATGAGTGCTTGTGCATTTTGGTGGAAAAAGGCATGACTCAATTTTGCTTGTTCAAAAATATTTGGCAATGTGTTAGAAATGACCATTGTCAGCTTGTCCGCTCTTGCATTTCCTTCCACTAAAAATCCAGGAAGTGAAGAATGCGCCCTAATGTGAGAAACAAAATATGGATTAGTTCTATATTGCAAAGTTATAAAAAGACATGAAAGCCAACGATGTAAAGTTTCATTACTAACATCCTTTAAAATGGAACCTTCTATTCTCCTGACTACATTAGCAACATAAGCAGAATCTGTGACCAAATTAAAAGGCTGAGGAAACAGCTGAAAAGCTCAAACTACTGCAGCAAGCTCAACAATTTGAGGGGATCCCTCTACTGTTTGAATATCAGATTCCCAAACATCAGTCTTTTGATTAAACCAAGTCACAACGGACTTGTGGCTTTTACCAGAGCCGTCAGTGAAGAGAGTCACAGCATGTAAAGGTTCTTCACTTAATTTAGGTTTTTCTCTGAAACTCAATTTTGCTTGCAGTAGTTTGTGAGCTGGATAGTGTATGGAACAAACACCTGGAAAACCTAAGAATGTATATTGTAAATCATCAGAATTTTGCATTGCCCAATTGAAATAATCATTTTTCAATGGCAAATAGATAACTGAACATTCTTGACCTGCCAAAGTTAACAATCTGGTTCTAGCCTTAATTATAATGTATGCAATCATTTCTAAAACTGAGCAAATGGTCTTTGAAAACCTGTAGGGAGGAAAAACCCATTCCATTATTAACAAAGGATCTTGTTCTGTGGCATCCCACTGGAAAATGAGACCACAAAGCTGCATCTTCTCTCCTAAGATTGCAAGAAAGAAAGGATTTTCAGGAACGCAGCGATGAGCTTGTCTTTTTTGAAGAGCTTCTGTGACTTTGTCGAGAGCAGCACGAGCTTCAGGGGTTAAAGTTCTTGGCGAAGTGATGTCGCAACTTCCTCTCAGCAAATGGAAGAGCGGACTCAGTTCATCATTGGTGATTCCCAGCATCGGTCTGACCCAGTTGATTTCTCCTAGAAGTTGTTGTAACTCTTGTAGGTTGTTGACTCTGGTTCGGATCTGAATTTTCTGTGGTATTATTGTCGTCTTCCATCGTCTTCCATCATCTTCCATCCCAGGTACTTCTAAGGTGAAACTTGTTGAATTTTCGTTGCAGAGATTTCAAGTCCAGCTTTTTGAATTTCAGCAACAACACAGTCGCGAGTTTCTTCCATCTCTTCCTTTCAAAGGACTCCACCCTTAAAGCCAATTTTTCTTTCTCTGTATCTATAGATTGACAAACACCAGAACAACCCTGTTTTTGCTTAACTGAAAAAGAGTTCCCCGGAACACAATTTCCCGAGTGGAAGCAGCCACCTCAGCCTCCACCCCAGGCCCAACAGAATCCAATTCAGGTTTCAGTGTCCCTGCACAAACAATTTTAGGAAGTACAGTCACTTTTTCATTTCCATCTTTTACACACTTTGTTCCATCCCCCTTACAAGAGTCACATATTTTTACATTAACAGAACAACGCAAAGAAAAGTCCAAAAGAGTCTCATTTTTTCCCAGAGAGAGAAGAAAGATTTTGTTCAACAGAGTTCAAAGCAATACTTTCAGCATTTGCAACAACACTTGTAACATTCTCCGATACTCACACAGTCTCCGGTTTACTGGAATTTAATGAGACAGAACCAGAAGCTTTGTTTTCTGAGTCCAAGTTGATCTTATTATTATCCGTTTGTTTAAAACAGTGCTCCAACAGCGCTCTACAAACCGGCATAAGTTCTCTTAAGCTTTCATCTTTTTTGAGAGAGACTAGATTATAGATTCTCCAGTTTATCTGATCCCAAAAATGAAAAGTAAAAGCAGACTGCTGATTTAAATCTTGCGTATTCGCTTTAACCCAGATAAGTAAGTTTTTAAGCTCAGTTTTTGAAATTTCAGAGTGACCTTTTTCTTGTAACATTGTCTCTAATTGATGAAAAACATCCCATTCAACTTTTGATAAATTCGTTCCCATTTTTGTGTTCTTTTAATAATTTTCTTTTTCGCTATTTTGCCTCCCAACGTCACCCAAGCGCTCTCCCGAGATAAGTTACTTACAATTTTCTTGGCTTCGGCGGGAGAGATGATACAGTGTGCTCCTTGTTAACACTTGGGTCTCCGCAGCTGGTACTTCCACGATTTTTCTTTGTTTTTCTTCTATTCTACGTCCTCACACGAGGCACCAATATGCGGGGGACGCGACAGGTATAAGTCCAATAGTGTCAGGAACCCACGCCTTAAAAAAGGAACCCACTAGGCCGCGGCAAAATATCCAAATATGGATAACATGGTAACCAGACCAGTGAAGAGATTTTTGCTTTTATTTCCAGCACATCAGTCTCAAAATACAAAATGGAGACATGACAGCTCACTGATCCACACCAAAAAATGTCTCCTTCAACAGGGCTCATACAGCAATACATAAAATCATCTCAGACTAGAATTCAGCCAATCAGACACAGAAAACACATCTTGACAAGCATTCTATCCAATCTTATAAAACATAGGTAATCGTAGCTAAAACAAAGACTAGTTGATAAGAGACAAAGAACAGAGTTCTATTCATGCTAACCTTCTAAAGATATACATTAAATAACCTTGTTGCCATCCTAAAGCCAATTCTACAGAAGCCTATTGTTATTTGTCACGTCTACTGCTTGGGAAACTTTTCTGCTTGCATGGAAAACTTTTTCTGCTTGCATGGGAAACTTTTCTGCAATGCTAACAAAACTCCAGTCTAAGGCCTACATACTTCTTTGTAACCATTTCTTAAAAATCCTCTAACCTTATGGATTCCAACATTTCCCCCTCTCTGTTTGACCCAGAAGCTTTCATTTTCTTGTCGCTTGCTATTTGCGTTTCATAGCTCTATTGCAAAATTTCTGCTTATTATCTGCTGAAGACCTATTTTCACTAAACTGAAGCATTGCTATATTACGGCACAGCAACTTAATGCTGTGAAGACCCAATCCCTGAAAGAGAGATATGAATCACGTTTGGCAACAGTCACAAGGCATCGTTCAAAAAACTCTGGTCGATTCCAAGGCCTTAATTCAAAACCTTCGTTCATGTCAATACCCTCATCTACTGCTTTCGTGAGATTTCGTACACTCTCTGTGCTTCTACTTCCTAGTTCTCCTGCTTGAATGACAAAAATTTCTCGGACTGTTTTGTTCATCATTCGCCGAAGACAACAGAGTATACAAGGTGCCACTATCAATATCAGTATTAGAACACCTAATATGTAAAGACCTATCTTGCAAAGTTGCCTTAGCCAAGGTGCAAAACTCCAATTTTGAAACAAATCATCCAACCAGGAACCTCCATCTTCTTTAATTTGGGCTGTCAGATCCTTTAATTTTTGAATGCTTTTGTGAATGGATTCAGAACGATCAGACAAATTCATACAACACAATCCTTCAAATTCCTCACAACCATGTCCTTGTGCCAGTAAGAGAAAATCAATGGCTGCTCTGTTTTGAAGAGTAGCATGTCTAATACTATCAACATCGGTCAACATATCACTGATTGCGGAGGATGTGGCATTAGCTTGTTTGCTCAGCCAACATCCAACTCGATCTAATTGTCTCAATGCCACAGCTGAAGCCAATTGGGGTAGAAATATACCTGCTGAAAGCCTTCTGGCGGCATTCCAAGGCATAAAATCACTCTGACAGTTCTCATCATAATGAGGAACAGCTCTTGTTTTCCTTTGTTTCTTTTTCATCACTGCTTTGGCAGTGGGGGCAATTATGGTAAGCATACCAATGCTACAAGGGCCACCTTCAAGGTGGGCTGGAATGCCTTGCCAACCTCTGTCTCCGCAAATGATCCAATACCCTTTTGGCAATTGCCGTGGATATTGGTCCGTCTCCAGAAACACATCCCAACTGTTTGAAACATTTGCTGCCCTGAGAAGTTTTTTCGAACAAATGTTCCAATTGAAGGAAGGACTGTTTCCATTGTCAATTCCACCTGGTTTACCATTGGATTCTTTTCTGACCAAAGGAAACTCTTTCACTGGCACACCAACCAAACAGGTTGAGAAAGGCTTTTCTGGTTCCGAATTCGACAGGCATATAGTATCCGATCCGGCAGCCTTGGCTAAGGTCACCCAAACATTCGTTTTCGGTTGATCCACAGGCAAATCTGCATGACAAAAAACAATTAAAATCAAGCAAAACAAGTATACCATTTGATTCTGCCCCATCTCTTTCAAGAACTAAGTTTTGGCAGAATTCTTTCTAAACAAAAACAATAACCTAAATTTTCAGCCAAAAACTAGCTTTGTAAAACAAACATTCAGCATTCAATTCGTATACTCATAAATAACATTGGCACAAAATCAGAGTTCATGGGTTCCACCGATGCACAAAGAACATCAGGCACAAGAGGCGTCAGGCGAGACCCGGGATCCTTCCATTCGGTCCACGTCTGCGTACTCGCTTCCTCAGTTCTAGGCTCGACAACAGGTTCTGAAGTGCGATACGGTTTGACGTTTTTGGCAGGAACCCACTTAATTCTTCCAGCACCTGTGGAAATAGAAGCATACCCTTTGCCCCACGTTATTAATTGAAACGGGCCTTCCATCTGTCCAGAGTCAGGGTTTCTAATTAGAAGAGGAGGATGTTCTTTCAGTTTTGCCTGTGTGCTATTTGAAAAGTGTCTAAAGATTGGTGGATCTGGTTCTGTACTTGAACTATTTAGAAAATTAAAACCATACAAAGCCTTACTCAGTCTCATCTGTGGGGTGATTTCCGTTCCCCCTCTCTGTTGATCTAATATGCGTTTTAAGGTTTGATGTGTTCTTTCAATGATTGCTTGGCTTGTGGGAGAGTGGGGAATACCAAAAATGTGTCGAACACCCCATTCATTTAAAAATGTGGCCAATTTTTGAGATATGTATGCGGGACCATTGTCAGTTTTTACTTCTTGGGGTATACCCAATGAAGCAAAAGCTTGCAGGAAATGATGACAGGCATGGCTGCCAGTTTCACCTGTGTGAAGGGAAGCAAAAACTGCACCAGAGAACGTGTCTATGGAAACATGAATATTTTTAAATTTACCAAAAGAAGGCTATTTAGTAACACCTGTTTGCCACAACTGTAGGCTTTGTAAGCCTCGGGGGTTGATTGCTCCTGTAGAAACAGGAGGTTGTACCAATTGACAGTCAGGGCAAGTATGAATGATAGCTTTAGCTTGACTTTTAGTGATTTGGAACATTCGCATGAGTGCTTGTGCATTTTGGTGGAAAAAGGCATGACTCAATTTTGCTTGTTCAAAAATATTTGGCAATGTGTTAGAAATGACCATTGTCAGCTTGTCCGCTCTTGCATTTCCTTCCACTAAAAATCCAGGAAGTGAAGAATGCGCCCTAATGTGAGAAACAAAATATGGATTAGTTCTATATTGCAAAGTTATAAAAAGACATGAAAGCCAACGATGTAAAGTTTCATTACTAACATCCTTTAAAATGGAACCTTCTATTCTCCTGACTACATTAGCAACATAAGCAGAATCTGTGACCAAATTAAAAGGCTGAGGAAACAGCTGAAAAGCTCAAACTACTGCAGCAAGCTCAACAATTTGAGGGGATCCCTCTACTGTTTGAATATCAGATTCCCAAACATCAGTCTTTTGATTAAACCAAGTCACAACGGACTTGTGGCTTTTACCAGAGCCGTCAGTGAAGAGAGTCACAGCATGTAAAGGTTCTTCACTTAATTTAGGTTTTTCTCTGAAACTCAATTTTGCTTGCAGTAGTTTGTGAGCTGGATAGTGTATGGAACAAACACCTGGAAAACCTAAGAATGTATATTGTAAATCATCAGAATTTTGCATTGCCCAATTGAAATAATCATTTTTCAATGGCAAATAGATAACTGAACATTCTTGACCTGCCAAAGTTAACAATCTGGTTCTAGCCTTAATTATAATGTATGCAATCATTTCTAAAACTGAGCAAATGGTCTTTGAAAACCTGTAGGGAGGAAAAACCCATTCCATTATTAACAAAGGATCTTGTTCTGTGGCATCCCACTGGAAAATGAGACCACAAAGCTGCATCTTCTCTCCTAAGATTGCAAGAAAGAAAGGATTTTCAGGAACGCAGCGATGAGCTTGTCTTTTTTGAAGAGCTTCTGTGACTTTGTCGAGAGCAGCACGAGCTTCAGGAGTTAAAGTTCTTGGCGAAGTGATGTCGCAACTTCCTCTCAGCAAATGGAAGAGCGGACTCAGTTCATCATTGGTGATTCCCAGCATCGGTCTGACCCAGTTGATTTCTCCTAGAAGTTGTTGTAACTCTTGTAGGTTGTTGACTCTGGTTCGGATCTGAATTTTCTGTGGTATTATTGTCGTCTTCCATCGTCTTCCATCATCTTCCATCCCAGGTACTTCTAAGGTGAAACTTGTTGAATTTTCGTTGCAGAGATTTCAAGTCCAGCTTTTTGAATTTCAGCAACAACACAGTCGCGAGTTTCTTCCATCTCTTCCTTTCAAAGGACTCCACCCTTAAAGCCAATTTTTCTTTCTCTGTATCTATAGATTGACAAACACCAGAACAACCCTGTTTTTGCTTAACTGAAAAAGAGTTCCCCGGAACACAATTTCCCGAGTGGAAGCAGCCACCTCAGCCTCCACCCCAGGCCCAACAGAATCCAATTCAGGTTTCAGTGTCCCTGCACAAACAATTTTAGGAAGTACAGTCACTTTTTCATTTCCATCTTTTACACACTTTGTTCCATCCCCCTTACAAGAGTCACATATTTTTACATTAACAGAACAACGCAAAGAAAAGTCCAAAAGAGTCTCATTTTTTCCCAGAGAGAGAAGAAAGATTTTGTTCAACAGAGTTCAAAGCAATACTTTCAGCATTTGCAACAACACTTGTAACATTCTCCGATACTCACACAGTCTCCGGTTTACTGGAATTTAATGAGACAGAACCAGAAGCTTTGTTTTCTGAGTCCAAGTTGATCTTATTATTATCCGTTTGTTTAAAACAGTGCTCCAACAGCGCTCTACAAACCGGCATAAGTTCTCTTAAGCTTTCATCTTTTTTGAGAGAGACTAGTTTATAGATTCTCCAGTTTATCTGATCCCAAAAATGAAAAGTAAAAGCAGACTGCAGATTTAAATCTTGCGTATTCGCTTTAACCCAGATAAGTAAGTTTTTAAGCTCAGTTTTTGAAATTTCAGAGTGACCTTTTTCTTGTAACATTGTCTCTAATTGATGAAAAACATCCCATTCAACTTTTGATAAATTCGTTCCCATTTTTGTGTTCTTTTAATAATTTTCTTTTTCGCTATTTTGCCTCCCAACGTCACCCAAGCGCTCTCCTGAGATAAGTAACTTACAATTTTCTTGGCTTCGGCGGGAGAGATGATACAGTGTGCTCCTTGTTAACACTTGGGTCTCCGCAGCTGGTACTTCCACGATTTTTCTTTGTTTTTCTTCTATTCTACGTCCTCACATGAGGCACCAATATGCGGGGGACGGGACAGGTATAAGTCCAATAGTGTCAGGAACCCACGCCTTAAAAAAGGAACCCACTAGGCCGCGGCAAAATATCCAAATATGGATAACATGGTAACCAGACCAGTGAAGAGATTTTTGCTTTTATTTCCAACACATCAGTCTCAAAATACAAAATGGAGACATGACAGCTCACTGATCCACACCAAAAAATGTCTCCTTCAACAGGGCTCATACAGCAATACATAAAATCATCTCAGACTAGAATTCAGCCAATCAGACACAGAAAACACATCTTGACAAGCATTCTATCCAATCTTATAAAACATAGGTAATCGTAGCTAAAACAAAGACTAGTTGATAAGAGACAAAGAACAGAGTTCTATTCATGCTAACCTTCTAAAGATATACATTAAATAACCTTGTTGCCATCCTAAAGCCAATTCTACAGAAGCCTATTGTTATTTGTCACGTCTACTGCTTGGGAAACTTTTCTGCTTGCATGGAAAACTTTTTCTGCTTGCATGGGAAACTTTTCTGCAATGCTAACAAAACTCCAGTCTAAGGCCTACATACTTCTTTGTAACCATTTCTTAAAAATCCTCTAACCTTATGGATTCCAACATTTCCCCCTCTCTGTTTGACCCAGAAGCTTTCATTTTCTTGTCGCTTGCTATTTGCGTTTCATAGCTCGATTGCAAAATTTCTGCTTATTATCTGCTGAAGACCTATTTTCACTAAACTGAAGCATTGCTATATTACGGCACAGCAACTTAATGCTGTGAAGACCCAATCCCTGAAAGAGAGATATGAATCACGTTTGGCAACAGTCACAAGGCATCGTTCAAAAAACTCTGGTCGATTCCAAGGCCTTAATTCAAAACCTTCGTTCATGTCAATACCCTCATCTACTGCTTTCGTGAGATTTCGTACACTCTCTGTGCGTCTACTTCCTAATTCTCCTGCTTGAATGACAAAAATTTCTCGGACTGTTTTGTTCATCATTCGCCGAACACAACAGAGTATACAAGGTGCCACTATCAATATCAGTATTAGAACACCTAATATGTAAAGACCTATCTTGCAAAGTTGCCTTAGCCAAGGTGCAAAACTCCAATTTTGAAACAAATCATCCAACCAGGAACCTCCATCTTCTTTAATTTGGGCTGTCAGATCCTTTAATTTTTGAATGCTTTTGTGAATGGATTCGGAATGATCAGACAAATTCATACAACACAATCCTTCAAATTCCTCACAACCATGTCCTTGTGCCAGTAAGAGAAAATCAATGGCTGCTCTGTTTTGAAGAGTAGCATGTCTAATACTATCAACATCGGTCAACATATCACTGATTGCGGAGGATGTGGCATTAGCTTGTTTGCTCAGCCAACATCCAACTCGATCTAATTGTCTCAATGCCACAGCTGAAGCCAATTGGGGTAGAAATATACCTGCTGAAAGCCTTCTGGCGGCATTCCAAGGCATAAAATCACTCTGACAGTTCTCATCATAATGAGGAACAGCTCTTGTTTTCCTTTGTTTCTTTTTCATCACTGCTTTGGCAGTGGGGGCAATTATGGTAAGCATACCAATGCTACAAGGGCCACCTTCAAGGTGGGCTGGAATGCCTTGCCAACCTCTGTCTCCGCAAATGATCCAATACCCTTTTGGCAATTGCCGTGGATATTGGTCCGTCTCCAGAAACACATCCCAACTGTTTGAAACATTTGCTGCCCTGAGAAGTTTTTTCGAACGAATGTTCCAATTGAAGGAAGGACTGTTTCCATTGTCAATTCCACCTGGTTTACCATTGGATTCTTTTCTGACCAAAGGAAACTCTTTCACTGGCACACCAACCAAACAGGTTGAGAAAGGCTTTTCTGGTTCCGAATTAGACAGGCATATAGTATCCGATCCGGCAGCCTTGGCTAAGGTCACCCAAACATTCGTTTTCGGTTGATCCACAGGCAAATCTGCATGACAAAAAACAATTAAAATCAAGCAAAACAAGTATACCATTTGATTCTGCCCCATCTCTTTCAAGAACTAAGTTTTGGCAGAATTCTTTCTAAACAAAAACAATAACCTAAATTTTCAGCCAAAAACTAGCTTTGTAAAACAAACATTCAGCATTCAATTCGTATACTCATAAATAACATTGGCACAAAATCAGAGTTCATGGGTTCCACCGATGCACAAAGAACGTCAGGCACAAGAGGCGTCAGGCGAGACCCGGGATCCTTCCATTCGGTCCACGTCTGCGTACTCGCTTCCTCAGTTCTAGGCTCGACAACAGGTTCTGAAGTGCGATACGGTTTGACGTTTTTGGCAGGAACCCACTTAATTCTTCCAGCACCTGTGGAAATAGAAGCATACCCTTTGCCCCACGTTATTAATTGAAACGGGCCTTCCATCTGTCCAGAGTCAGGGTTTCTAATTAGAAGAGGAGGATGTTCTTTCAGTTTTGCCTGTGTGCTATTTGAAAAGTGTCTAAAGATTGGTGGATCTGGTTCTGTACTTGAACTATTTAGAAAATTAAAACCATACAAAGCCTTACTCAGTCTCATCTGTGGGGTGATTTCCGTTCCCCCTCTCTGTTGATCTAATATGCGTTTTAAGGTTTGATCTGTTCTTTCAATGATTGCTTGGCTTGTGGGAGAGTGGGGAATACCAAAAATGTGTCGAACACCCCATTCATTTAAAAATGTGGCCAATTTTTGAGATATGTATGCGGGACCATTGTCAGTTTTTACTTCTTGGGGTATACCCAATGAAGCAAAAGCTTGCAGGAAATGATGACAGGCATGGCTGCCAGTTTCACCTGTGTGAAGGGAAGCAAAAACTGCACCAGAGAACGTGTCTATGGAAACATGAATATTTTTAAATTTACCAAAAGAAGGCTATTTAGTAACACCTGTTTGCCACAACTGTAGGCTTTGTAAGCCTCGGGGGTTGATTGCTCCTGTAGAAACAGGAGGTTGTACCAATTGACAGTCAGGGCAAGTATGAATGATAGCTTTAGCTTGACTTTTAGTGATTTGGAACATTCGCATGAGTGCTTGTGCATTTTGGTGGAAAAAGGCATGACTCAATTTTGCTTGTTCAAAAATATTTGGCAATGTGTTAGAAATGACCATT
Source organism: Melospiza melodia melodia (assembly GCF_035770615.1). Lineage (NCBI taxonomy): Eukaryota > Metazoa > Chordata > Aves > Passeriformes > Passerellidae > Melospiza > Melospiza melodia. Next base: position 46,854,703 of record NC_086225.1, on the reverse strand, counting down.
GTCAGCTTGTCCGCTCTTGCATTTCCTTCCACTAAAAATCCAGGAAGTGAAGAATGCGCCCTAATGTGAGAAACAAAATATGGATTAGTTCTATATTGCAAAGTTTTAAAAAGACATGAAAGCCAACGATGTAAAGTTTCATTACTAACATCCTTTAAAATGGAACCTTCTATTCTCCTGACTACATTAGCAACATAAGCAGAATCTGTGACCAAATTAAAAGGCTGAGGAAACAGCTGAAAAGCTCAAACTACTGCAGCAAGCTCAACAATTTGAGGGGATCCCTCTACTGTTTGAATATCAGATTCCCAAACATCAGTCTTTTGATTAAACCAAGTCACAACGGACTTGTGGCTTTTACCAGAGCCGTCAGTGAAGAGAGTCACAGCATGTAAAGGTTCTTCACTTAATTTAGGTTTTTCTCTGAAACTCAATTTTGCTTGCAGTAGTTTGTGAGCTGGATAGTGTATGGAACAAACACCTGGAAAACCTAAGAATGCATATTGTAAATCATCAGAATTTTGCATTGCCCAATTGAAATAATCATTTTTCAATGGCAAATAGATAACTGAACATTCTTGACCTGCCAAAGTTAACAATCTGGTTCTAGCCTTAATTATAATGTATGCAATCATTTCTAAAACTGAGCAAATGGTCTTTGAAAACCTGTAGGGAGGAAAAACCCATTCCATTATTAACAAAGGATCTTGTTCTGTGGCATCCCACTGCAAAATGAGACCACAAAGCTGCATCTTCTCTCCTAAGATTGCAAGAAAGAAAGGATTTTCAGGAACGCAGCGATGAGCTTGTCTTTTTTGAAGAGCTTCTGTGACTTTGTCGAGAGCAGCACGAGCTTCAGGAGTTAAAGTTCTTGGCGAAGTGATGTCGCAACTTCCTCTCAGCAAATGGAAGAGCGGACTCAGTTCATCATTGGTGATTCCCAGCATCGGTCTGACCCAGTTGATTTCTCCTAGAAGTTGTTGTAACTCTTGTAGGTTGTTGACTCTGGTTCGGATCTGAATTTTCTGTGGTATTATTGTCGTCTTCCATCGTCTTCCATCATCTTCCATCCCAGGTACTTCTAAGGTGAAACTTGTTGAATTTTCGTTGCAGAGATTTCAAGTCCAGCTTTTTGAATTTCAGCAACAACACAGTCACGAGTTTCTTCCATCTCTTCCTTTCAAAGGACTCCACCCTTAAAGCCAATTTTTCTTTCTCTGTATCTATAGATTGACAAACACCAGAACAACCATGTTTTTGCTTAAGTGAAAAAGAGTTCCCCGGAACACAATTTCCCGAGTGGAAGCAGCCACCTCAGCCTCCACCCCAGGCCCAACAGAATCCAATTCAGGTTTCAGTGTCCCTGCACAAACAATTTTAGGAAGTACAGTCACTTTTTCATTTCCATCTTTTACACACTTTGTTCCATCCCCCTTACAAGAGTCACATATTTTTACATTAACAGAACAACGCGAAGAAAAGTCCAAAAGAGTCTCATTTTTTCCCAGAGAGAGAGGAGAAAGATTTTGTTCAACAGAGTTCAAAGCAATACTTTCAGCATTTGCAACAACACTTGTAACATTCTCCGATACTCACACAGTCTCCCGTTTACTGGAATTTAATGAGACAGAACCAGAAGCTTTGTTTTCTGAGTCCAAGTTGATCTTATTATTATCCGTTTGTTTAAAACAGTGCTCCAACAGCGCTCTACAAACCGGCATAAGTTCTCTTAAGCTTTCATCTTTTTTGAGAGAGACTAGTTTATAGATTCTCCAGTTTATCTGATCCCAAAAATGAAAAGTAAAAGCAGACTGCAGATTTAAATCTTGCGTATTCGCTTTAACCCAGATAAGTAAGTTTTTAAGCTCAGTTTTTGAAATTTCAGAGTGACCTTTTTCTTGTAACATTGTCTCTAATTGATGAAAAACATCCCATTCAACTTTTGATAAATTCGTTCCCATTTTTGTGTTCTTTTAATAATTGTCTTTTTCGCTATTTTGCCTCCCAACGTCACCCAAGCGCTCTCCCGAGATAAGTTACTTACAATTTTCTTGGCTTCGGCGGGAGAGATGATACAGTGTCCTCCTTGTTAACACTTGGGTCTCCGCAGCTGGTACTTCCACGATTTTTCTTTCTTTTTCTTCTATTCTACGTCCTCACACGAGGCACCAATATGCGGGGGACGGGACAGGTATAAGTCCAATAGTGTCAGGAACCCACGCCTTAAAAAAGGAACCCACTAGGCCGCGGCAAAATATCCAAATATGGATAACATGGTAACCAGACCAGTGAAGAGATTTTTGCTTTTATTTCCAGCACATCAGTCTCAAAATACAAAATGGAGACATGACAGCTCACTGATCCACACCAAAAAATGTCTCCTTCAACAGGGCTCATACAGCAATACATAAAATCATCTCAGACTAGAATTCAGCCAATCAGACACAGAAAACACATCTTGACAAGCATTCTATCCAATCTTATAAAACATAGGTAATCGTAGCTAAAACAAAGACTAGTTGATAAGAGACAAAGAACAGAGTTCTATTCATGCTAACCTTCTAAAGATATACATTAAATAACCTTGTTGCCATCCTAAAGCCAATTCTACAGAAGCCTATTGTTATTTGTCACGTCTACTGCTTGGGAAACTTTTCTGCTTGCATGGAAAACTTTTTCTGCTTGCATGGGAAACTTTTCTGCAATGCTAACAAAACTCCAGTCTAAGGCCTACATACTTCTTTGTAACCATTTCTTAAAAATCCTCTAACCTTATGGATTCCAACATTTCCCCCTCTCTGTTTGACCCAGAAGCTTTCATTTTCTTGTCGCTTGCTATTTGCGTTTCATAGCTCTATTGCAAAATTTCTGCTTATTATCTGCTGAAGACCTATTTTCACTAAACTGAAGCATTGCTATATTACGGCACAGCAACTTAATGCTGTGAAGACCCAATCCCTGAAAGAGAGATATGAATCACGTTTGGCAACAGTCACAAGGCATCGTTCAAAAAACTCTGGTTGATTCCAAGGCCTTAATTCAAAACCTTCGTTCATGTCAATACCCTCATCTACTGCTTTCGTGAGATTTCGTACACTCTCTGTGCTTCTACTTCCTAGTTCTCCTGCTTTAATGACAAAAACTTCTCGGACTGTTTTGTTCATCATTCGCCGAAGACAACAGAGTATACAAGGTGCCACTATCAATATCAGTATTAGAACACCTAATATGTAAAGACCTATCTTGCAAAGTTGCCTTAGCCAAGGTGCAAAACTCCAATTTTGAAACAAATCATCCAACCAGGAACCTCCATCTTCTTTAATTTGGGCTGTCAGATCCTTTAATTTTTGAATGCTTCTGTGAATGGATTCAGAATGATCAGACAAATTCATACAACACAATCCTTCAAATTCCTCACAACCATGTCCTTGTGCCAGTAAAAGAAAATCAATGGCTGCTCTGTTTTGAAGAGTAGCATGTCTAATACTATCAACATCGGTCAACATATCACTGATTGCGGAGGATGTGGCATTAGCTTGTTTGCTCAGCCAACATCCAACTCGATCTAATTGTCTCAATGCCACAGCTGAAGCCAATTGGGGTAGAAATATACCTGCTGAAAGCCTTCTGGCGGCATTCCAAGGCATAAAATCACTCTGACAGTTCTCATCATAATGAGGAACAGCTCTTGTTTTCCTTTGTTTCTTTTTCATCACTGCTTTGGCAGTGGGGGCAATTATGGTAAGCATACCAATGCTACAAGGGCCACCTTCAAGGTGGGCTGGAATGCCTTGCCAACCTCTGTCTCCGCAAATGATCCAATACCCTTTTGGCAATTGCCGTGGATATTGGTCCGTCTCCAGAAACACATCCCAACTGTTTGAAACATTTGCTGCCCTGAGAAGTTTTTTCGAACAAATGTTCCAATTGAAGGAAGGACTGTTTCCATTGTCAATTCCAACTGGTTTACCATTGGATTCTTTTCTGACCAAAGGAAAATCTTTCACTGGCACACCAACCAAACAGGTTGAGAAAGGCTTTTCTGGTTCCGAATTAGACAGGCATATAGTATCCGATCCGGCAGCCTTGGCTAAGGTCACCCAAACACTCGTTTTTGGTTGATCCGCAGGCAAATCTGCACGACAAAAAACAATTAAAATCAAGCAAAACAAGTATACCATTTGATTCTGCCCCATCTCTTTCAAGAACTAAGTTTTGGCAGAATTCTTTCTAAACAAAAACAATAACCTAAATTTTCAGCCAAAAATTTACTTCGTTAAACAAACATTCAGCATTCAATTCGTATACTCATAAATAACATTGGCACAAAATCAGAGTTCATGGGTTCCACCGATGCACAAAGAACGTCAGGCACAAGAGGCGTCAGGCGAGACCCGGGATCCTTCGATTCGGTCCACGTCTGCGTACTCGCTTCCTCAGTTCTAGGCTCGACAACAGGTTCTGAAGTGCGATACGGTTTGACGTTTTTGGCAGGAACCCACTTAATTCTTCCAGCACCTGTGGAAATAGAAGCATACCCTTTGCCCCACGTTATTAATTGAAACGGAACTTCCATCTGTCCAGAGTCAGGGTTTCTAATTAGAAGAGGAGGATGTTCTTTCAGTTTTGCCTGTGTGCTATTTGAAAAGTGTCTAAAGATTGGTGGATCTGGTTCTGGACTTGAACTATTTAGAAAATTAAAACCATACAAAGCCTTACTCAGTCTCATCTGTGGGGTGATTTCCGTTCCCCCTCTCTGTTGATCTAATATGCGTTTTAAGGTTTGATGTGTTCTTTCAATGATTGCTTGGCTTGTGGGAGAGTGGGGAATACCAAAAATGTGTCGAACACCCCATTCATTTAAAAATGTGGCCAATTTTTGAGATATGTATGCGGGACCATTGTCAGTTTTTACTTCTTGAGGTATACCCAATGAAGCAAAAGCTTGCAGGAAATGATGACAGGCATGGCTGCCAGTTTCACCTGTGTGAAGGGAAGCAAAAACTGCACCAGAGAACGTGTCTATGGAAACATGAATATTTTTAAATTTACCAAAAGAAGGCTATTTAGTAACACCTGTTTGCCACAACTGTAGGCTTTGTAAGCCTCGGGGGTTGATTGCTCCTGTAGAAACAGGAGGTTGTACCAATTGACAGTCAGGGCAAGTATGAATGATAGCTTTAGCTTGACTTTTAGTGATTTGGAACATTCGCATGAGTGCTTGTGCATTTTGGTGGAAAAAGGCATGACTCAATTTTGCTTGTTCAAAACTATTTGGCAATGTGTTAGAAATGACCATTGTCAGCTTGTCCGCTCTTGCATTTCCTTCCACTAAAAATCCAGGAAGTGAAGAATGCGCCCTAATGTGAGAAACAAAATATGGATTAGTTCTATATTGCAAAGTTATAAAAAGACATGAAAGCCAACGATGTAAAGTTTCATTACTAACATCCTTTAAAATGGAACCTTCTATTCTCCTGACTACATTAGCAACATAAGCAGAATCTGTGACCAAATTGAAAGGCTGAGGAAACAGCTGAAAAGCTCAAACTACTGCAGCAAGCTCAACAATTTGAGGGGATCCCTCTACTGTTTGAATATCAGATTCCCAAACATCAGTCTTTTGATTAAACCAAGTCACAACGGACTTGTGGCTTTTACCAGAGCCATCAGTGAAGAGAGTCACAGCATGTAAAGGTTCTTCACTTAATTTAGGTTTTTCTCTGAAACTCAATTTTGCTTGCAGTAGTTTGTGAGCTGGATAGTGTATGGAACAAACACCTGGAAAACCTAAGAATGCATATTGTAAATCATCAGAATTTTGCATTGCCCAATTGAAATAATCATTTTTCAATGGCAAATAGATAACTGAACATTCTTGACCTGCCAAAGTTAACAATCTGGTTCTAGCCTGAATTATAATGTATGCAATCATTTCTAAAACTGAGCAAATGGTCTTTGAAAACCTGTAGGGAGGAAAAACCCATTCCATTATTAACAAAGGATCTTGTTCTGTGGCATCCCACTGGAAAATGAGACCACAAAGCTGCATCTCTCCTAAGATTGCAAGAAAGAAAGGATTTTCAGGAATGCAGCGATGAGCTTGTCTTTTTTGAAGAGCTTCTGTGACTTTGTCGAGAGCAGCACGAGCTTCAGGGGTTAAAGTTCTTGGCGAAGTGATGTCGCAACTTCCTCTCAGCAAATGGAAGAGCGGACTCAGTTCATCATTGGTGATTCCCAGCATCGGTCTGACCCAGTTGATTTCTCCTAGAAGTTGTTGTAACTCTTGTAGGTTGTTGACTCTGGTTCGGATCTGAATTTTCTGTGGTATTATTGTCGTCTTCCATCGTCTTCCATCATCTTCCATCCCAGGTACTTCTAAGGTGAAACTTGTTGAATTTTCGTTGCAGAGATTTCAAGTCCAGCTTTTTGAATTTCAGCAACAACACAGTCGCGAGTTTCTTCCATCTCTTCCTTTCAAAGGACTCCACCCTTAAAGCCAATTTTTCTTTCTCTGTATCTATAGATTGACAAACACCAGAACAACCATGTTTTTGCTTAAGTGAAAAAGAGTTCCCCGGAACCACAATTTCCCGAGTGGAAGCAGCCACCTCAGCCTCCACCCCAGGCCCAACAGAATCCAATTCAGGTTTCAGTGTCCCTGCACAAACAATTTTAGGAAGTACAGTCACTTTTTCATTTCCATCTTTTACACACTTTGTTCCATCCCCCTTACAAGAGTCACATATTTTTACATTAACAGAACAACGCGAAGAAAAGTCCAAAAGAGTCTCATTTTTTCCCAGAGAGAAGAAAGATTTTGTTCAACAGAGTTCAAAGCAATACTTTCAGCATTTGCAACAACACTTGTAACATTCTCCCATACTCACACAGTCTCCGGTTTACTGGAATTTAATGAGACAGAACCAGAAGCTTTGTTTTCTGAGTCCAAGTTGATCTTATTATTATCAGTTTTTTTAAAACAGTGCTCCAACAGTGCTCTACAAACCGGCATAAGTTCTCTTAAGCTTTCATCTTTTTTGAGAGAGACTAGTTTATAGATTCTCCAGTTTATCTGATCCCAAAAATGAAAAGTAAAAGCAGACTGCAGATTTAAATCTTGCGTATTCGCTTTAACCCAGATAAGTAAGTTTTTAAGCTCAGTTTTTGAAATTTCAGAGTGACCTTTTTCTTGTAACATTGTCTCTAATTGATGAAAAACATCCCATTCAACTTTTGATAAATTCGTTCCCATTTTTGTGTTCTTTTAATAATTGTCTTTTTCGCTATTTTGCCTCCCAACGTCACCCAAGCGCTCTCCCGAGATAAGTTACTTACAATTTTCTTGGCTTCGGCGGGAGAGATGATACAGTGTGCTCCTTGTTAACACTTGGGTCTCCGCAGCTGGTACTTCCACGATTTTTCTTTGTTTTTCTTCTATTCTACGTCCTCACATGAGGCACCAATATGCGGGGGACGGGACAGGTATAAGTCCAATAGTGTCAGGAACCCACGCCTTAAAAAAGGAACCCACTAGGCCGCGGCAAAATATCCAAATATGGATAACATGGTAACCAGACCAGTGAAGAGATTTTTGCTTTTATTTCCAGCACATCAGTCTCAAAATACAAAATGCAGACATGACAGCTCACTGATCCACACCAAAAAATGTCTCCTTCAACAGGGCTCATACAGCAATACATAAAATCATCTCAGACTAGAATTCAGCCAATCAGACACAGAAAACACATCTTGACAAGCATTCTATCCAATCTTATAAAACATAGGTAATCGTAGCTAAAACAAAGACTAGTTGATAAGAGACAAAGAACAGAGTTCTATTCATGCTAACCTTCTAAAGATATACATTAAATAACCTTGTTGCCATCCTAAAGCCAATTCTACAGAAGCCTATTGTTATTTGTCACGTCTACTGCTTGGGAAACTTTTCTGCTTGCATGGAAAACTTTTTCTGCTTGCATGGGAAACTTTTCTGCAATGCTAACAAAACTCCAGTCTAAGGCCTACATACTTCTTTGTAACCATTTCTTAAAAATCCTCTAACCTTATGGATTCCAACATTTCCCCCTCTCTGTTTGACCCAGAAGCTTTCATTTTCTTGTCGCTTGCTATTTGCGTTTCATAGCTCGATTGCAAAATTTCTGCTTATTATCTGCTGAAGACCTATTTTCACTAAACTGAAGCATTGCTATATTACGGCACAGCAACTTAATGCTGTGAAGACCCAATCCCTGAAAGAGAGATATGAATCACGTTTGGCAACAGTCACAAGGCATCGTTCAAAAAACTCTGGTTGATTCCAAGGCCTTAATTCAAAACCTTCGTTCATGTCAATACCCTCATCTACTGCTTTCGTGAGATTTCGTACACTCTCTGTGCTTCTACTTCCTAGTTCTCCTGCTTGAATGACAAAAACTTCTCGGACTGTTTTGTTCATCATTCGCCGAACACAACAGAGTATACAAGGTGCCACTATCAATATCAGTATTAGAACACCTAATATGTAAAGACCTATCTTGCAAAGTTGCCTTAGTCAAGGTGCAAAACTCCAATTTTGAAACAAATCATCCAACCAGGAACCTCCATCTTCTTTAATTTGGGCTGTCAGATCCTTTAATTTTTGAATGCTTCTGTGAATGGATTCAGAATGATCAGACAAATTCATACAACACAATCCTTCAAATTCCTCACAACCATGTCCTTGTGCCAGTAAAAGAAAATCAATGGCTGCTCTGTTTTGAAGAGTAGCATGTCTAATACTATCAACATCGGTCAACATATCACTGATTGCGGAGGATGTGGCATTAGCTTGTTTGCTCAGCCAACATCCAACTCGATCTAATTGTCTCAATGCCACAGCTGAAGCCAATTGGGGTAGAAATATACCTGCTGAAAGCCTTCTGGCGGCATTCCAAGGCATAAAATCACTCTGACAGTTCTCATCATAATGAGGAACAGCTCTTGTTTTCCTTTGTTTCTTTTTCATCACTGCTTTGGCAGTGGGGGCAATTATGGTAAGCATACCAATGCTACAAGGGCCACCTTCAAGGTGGGCTGGAATGCCTTGCCAACCTCTGTCTCCGCAAATGATCCAATACCCTTTTGGCAATTGCCGTGGATATTGGTCCGTCTCCAGAAACACATCCCAACTGTTTGAAACATTTGCTGCCCTGAGAAGTTTTTTCGAACGAATGTTCCAATTGAAGGAAGGACTGTTTCCATTGTCAATTCCACCTGGTTTACCATTGGATTCTTTTCTGACCAAAGGAAACTCTTTCACTGGCACACCAACCAAACAGGTTGAGAAAGGCTTTTCTGGTTCCGAATTAGACAGGCATATAGTATCCGATCCGGCAGCCTTGGCTAAGGTCACCCAAACACTCGTTTTCGGTTGATCCGCAGGCAAATCTGCACGACAAAAAACAATTAAAATCAAGCAAAACAAGTATACCATTTGATTCTGCCCCATCTCTTTCAAGAACTAAGTTTTGGCAGAATTCTTTCTAAACAAAAACAATAACCTAAATTTTCAGCCAAAAATTTGCTTTGTAAAACAAACATTCAGCATTCAATTCGTATACTCATAAATAACATTGGCACAAAATCAGAGTTCATGGGTTCCACCGATGCACAAAGAACGTCAGGCACAAGAGGCGTCAGGCGAGACCCGGGATCCTTCCATTCGGTCCACGTCTGCGTACTCGCTTCCTCAGTTCTAGGCTCGACAACAGGTTCTGAAGTGCGATACGGTTTGACGTTTTTGGCAGGAACCCACTTAATTCTTCCAGCACCTGTGGAAATAGAAGCATACCCTTTGCCCCACGTTATTAATTGAAACGGAACTTCCATCTGTCCAGAGTCAAGGTTTCTAATTAGAAGAGGAGGATGTTCTTTCAGTTTTGCCTGTGTGCTATTTGAAAAGTGTCTAAAGATTGGTGGATCTGGTTCTGTACTTGAACTATTTAGAAAATTAAAACCATACAAAGCCTTACTCAGTCTCATCTGTGGGGTGATTACCGTTCCCCCTCTCTGTTGATCTAATATGCGTTTTAAGGTTTGATGTGTTCTTTCAATGATTGCTTGGCTTGTGGGAGAGTGGGGAATACCAAAAATGTGTCGAACACCCCATTCATTTAAAAATGTGGCCAATTTTTGAGATATGTATGCGGGACCATTGTCAGTTTTTACTTCTTGGGGTATACCCAATGAAGCAAAAGCTTGCAGGAAATGATGACAGGCATGGCTGCCAGTTTCACCTGTGTGAAGGGAAGCAAAAACTGCACCAGAGAACGTGTCTATGGAAACATGAATATTTTTAAATTTACCAAAAGAAGGCTATTTAGTAACACCTGTTTGCCACAACTGTAGGCTTTGTAAGCCTCGGGGGTTGATTGCTCCTGTAGAAACAGGAGGTTGTACCAATTGACAGTCAGGGCAAGTATGAATGATAGCTTTAGCTTGACTTTTAGTGATTTGGAACATTCGCATGAGTGCTTGTGCATTTTGGTGGAAAAAGGCATGACTCAATTTTGCTTGTTCAAAAATATTTGGCAATGTGTTAGAAATGACCATTGTCAGCTTGTCCGCTCTTGCATTTCCTTCCACTAAAAATCCAGGAAGTGAAGAATGCGCCCTAATGTGAGAAACAAAATATGGATTAGTTCTATATTGCAAAGTTATAAAAAGACATGAAAGCCAACGATGTAAAGTTTCATTACTAACATCCTTTAAAATGGAACCTTCTATTCTCCTGACTACATTAGCAACATAAGCAGAATCTGTGACCAAATTGAAAGGCTGAGGAAACAGCTGAAAAGCTCAAACTACTGCAGCAAGCTCAACAATTTGAGGGGATCCCTCTACTGTTTGAATATCAGATTCCCAAACATCAGTCTTTTGATTAAACCAAGTCACAACGGACTTGTGGCTTTTACCAGAGCCATCAGTGAAGAGAGTCACAGCATGTAAAGGTTCTTCACTTAATTTAGGTTTTTCTCTGAAACTCAATTTTGCTTGCAGTAGTTTGTGAGCTGGATAGTGTATGGAACAAACACCTGGAAAACCTAAGAATGCATATTGTAAATCATCAGAATTTTGCATTGCCCAATTGAAATAATCATTTTTCAATGGCAAATAGATAATTGAACATTCTTGACCTGCCAAAGTTAACAATCTGGTTCTAGCCTTAATTATAATGTATGCAATCATTTCTAAAACTGAGCAAATGGTCTTTGAAAACCTGTAGGGAGGAAAAACCCATTCCATTATTAACAAAGGATCTTGTTCTGTGGCATCCCACTGGAAAATGAGACCACAAAGCTGCATCTTCTCTCCTAAGATTGCAAGAAAGAAAGGATTTTCAGGAACGCAGCGATGAGCTTGTCTTTTTTGAAGAGCTTCTGTGACTTTGTCGAGAGCAGCACGAGCTTCAGGGGTTAAAGTTCTTGGCGAAGTGATGTCGCAACTTCCTCTCAGCAAATGGAAGAGCGGACTCAGTTCATCATTGGTGATTCCCAGCATCGGTCTGACCCAGTTGATTTCTCCTAGAAGTTGTTGTAACTCTTGTAGGTTGTTGACTCTGGTTCGGATCTGAATTTTCTGTGGTATTATTGTCGTCTTCCATCGTCTTCCATCATCTTCCATCCCAGGTACTTCTAAGGTGAAACTTGTTGAATTTTCGTTGCAGAGATTTCAAGTCCAGCTTTTTGAATTTCAGCAACAACACAGTCGCCAGTTTCTTCCATCTCTTCCTTTCAAAGGACTCCACCCTTAAAGCCAATTTTTCTTTCTCTGTATCTATAGATTGACAAACACCAGAACAACCATGTTTTTGCTTAAGTGAAAAAGAGTTCCCCGGAACCACAATTTCCCGAGTGGAAGCAGCCACCTCAGCCTCCACCCCAGGCCCAACAGAATCCAATTCAGGTTTCAGTGTCCCTGCACAAACAATTTTAGGAAGTACAGTCACTTTTTCATTTCCTTCTTTTACACACTTTGTTCCATCCCCCTTACAAGAGTCACATATTTTTACATTAACAGAACAACGCGAAGAAAAGTCCAAAAGATACTCATTTTTTCCCAGAGAGAAAAAAGATTTTGTTCAACAGAGTTCAAAGCAATACTTTCAGCATTTGCAACAACACTTGTAACATTCTCCCATACTCACACAGTCTCCGGTTTACTGGAATTTAATGAGACAGAACCAGAAGCTTTGTTTTCTGAGTCCAAGTTGATCTTATTATTATCAGTTTGTTTAAAACAGTGCTCCAACAGCGCTCTACAAACCGGCATAAGTTCTCTTAAGCTTTCATCTTTTTTGAGAGAGACTAGTTTATAGATTCTCCAGTTTATCTGATCCCAAAAATGAAAAGTAAAAGCAGACTGCAGATTTAAATCTTGCGTATTCGCTTTAACCCAGATAAGTAAGTTTTTAAGCTCAGTTTTTGAAATTTCAGAGTGACCTTTTTCTTGTAACATTGTCTCTAATTGATGAAAAACATCCCATTCAACTTTTGATAAATTCGTTCCCATTTTTGTGTTCTTTTAATAATTGTCTTTTTCGCTATTTTGCCTCCCAACGTCACCCAAGCGCTCTCCCGAGATAAGTTACTTACAATTTTCTTGGCTTCGGCGGGAGAGATGATACAGTGTGCTCCTTGTTAACACTTGGGTCTCCGCAGCTGGTACTTCCACGATTTTTCTTTGTTTTTCTTCTATTCTACGTCCTCACATGAGGCACCAATATGCGGGGGACGGGACAGGTATAAGTCCAATAGTGTCAGGAACCCACGCCTTAAAAAAGGAACCCACTAGGCCGCGGCAAAATATCCAAATATGGATAACATGGTAACCAGACCAGTGAAGAGATTTTTGCTTTTATTTCCAGCACATCAGTCTCAAAATACAAAATGGAGACATGACAGCTCACTGATCCACACCAAAAAATGTCTCCTTCAACAGGGCTCATACAGCAATACATAAAATCATCTCAGACTAGAATTCAGCCAATCAGACACAGAAAACACATCTTGACAAGCATTCTATCCAATCTTATAAAACATAGGTAATCGTAGCTAAAACAAAGACTAGTTGATAAGAGACAAAGAACAGAGTTCTATTCATGCTAACCTTCTAAAGATATACATTAAATAACCTTGTTGCCATCCTAAAGCCAATTCTACAGAAGCCTATTGTTATTTGTCACGTCTACTGCTTGGGAAACTTTTCTGCTTGCATGGAAAACTTTTTCTGCTTGCATGGGAAACTTTTCTGCAATGCTAACAAAACTCCAGTCTAAGGCCTACATACTTCTTTGTAACCATTTCTTAAAAATCCTCTAACCTTATGGATTCCAACATTTCCCCCTCTCTGTTTGACCCAGAAGCTTTCATTTTCTTGTCGCTTGCTATTTGCGTTTCATAGCTCTATTGCAAAATTTCTGCTTATTATCTGCTGAAGACCTATTTTCACTAAACTGAAGCATTGCTATATTACGGCACAGCAACTTAATGCTGTGAAGACCCAATCCCTGAAAGAGAGATATGAATCACGTTTGGCAACAGTCACAAGGCATCGTTCAAAAAACTCTGGTTGATTCCAAGGCCTTAATTCAAAACCTTCGTTCATGTCAATACCCTCATCTACTGCTTTCGTGAGATTTCATACACTCTCTGTGCTTCTACTTCCTAGTTCTCCTGCTTGAATGACAAAAACTTCTCGGACTGTTTTGTTCATCATTCGCCGAACACAACAGAGTATACAAGGTGCCACTATCAATATCAGTATTAGAACACCTAATATGTAAAGACCTATCTTGCAAAGTTGCCTTAGCCAAGGTGCAAAACTCCAATTTTGAAACAAATCATCCAACCAGGAACCTCCATCTTCTTTAATTTGGGCTGTCAGATCCTTTAATTTTTGAATGCTTCTGTGAATGGATTCAGAATGATCAGACAAATTCATACAACACAATCCTTCAAATTCCTCACAACCATGTCCTTGTGCCAGTAAAAGAAAATCAATGGCTGCTCTGTTTTGAAGAGTAGCATGTCTAATACTATCAACATCGGTCAACATATCACTGATTGCGGAGGATGTGGCATTAGCTTGTTTGCTCAGCCAACATCCAACTCGATCTAATTGTCTCAATGCCACAGCTGAAGCCAATTGGGGTAGAAATATACCTGCTGAAAGCCTTCTGGCGGCATTCCAAGGCATAAAATCACTCTGACAGTTCTCATCATAATGAGGAACAGCTCTTGTTTTCCTTTGTTTCTTTTTCATCACTGCTTTGGCAGTGGGGGCAATTATGGTAAGCATACCAATGCTACAAGGGCCACCTTCAAGGTGGGCTGGAATGCCTTGCCAACCTCTGTCTCCGCAAATGATCCAATACCCTTTTGGCAATTGCCGTGGATATTGGTCCGTCTCCAGAAACACATCCCAACTGTTTGAAACATTTGCTGCCCTGAGAAGTTTTTTCGAACGAATGTTCCAATTGAAGGAAGGACTGTTTCCATTGTCAATTCCACCTGGTTTACCATTGGATTCTTTTCTGACCAAAGGAAACTCTTTCACTGGCACACCAACCAAACAGGTTGAGAAAGGCTTTTCTGGTTCCGAATTAGACAGGCATATAGTATCCGATCCGGCAGCCTTGGCTAAGGTCACCCAAACACTCGTTTTCGGTTGATCCGCAGGCAAATCTGCACGACAAAAAACAATTAAAATCAAGCAAAACAAGTATACTATTTGATTCTGCCCCATCTCTTTCAAGAACTAAGTTTTGGCAGAATTCTTTCTAAACAAAAACAATAACCTAAATTTTCAGCCAAAAATTTGCTTCGTTAAACAAACATTCAGCATTCAATTCGTATACTCATAAATAACTTAGGCACAAAATCAGAGTTCATGGGTTCCACCGATGCACAAAGAACGTCAGGCACAAGAGGCGTCAGGCGAGACCCGGGATCCTTCCATTCGGTCCACGTCTGCGTACTCGCTTCCTCAGTTCTAGGCTCGACAACAGGTTCTGAAGTGCGATACGGTTTGACGTTTTTGGCAGGAACCCACTTAATTCTTCCAGCACCTGTGGAAATAGAAGCATACCCTTTGCCCCACGTTATTAATTGAAACGGAACTTCCATCTGTCCAGAGTCAGGGTTTCTAATTAGAAGAGGAGGATGTTCTTTCAGTTTTGCCTGTGTGCTATTTGAAAAGTGTCTAAAGATTGGTGGATCTGGTTCTGTACTTGAACTATTTAGAAAATTAAAACCATACAAAGCCTTACTCAGTCTCATCTGTGGGGTGATTTCCGTTCCCCCTCTCTGTTGATCTAATATGCGTTTTAAGGTTTGATGTGTTCTTTCAATGATTGCTTGGCTTGTGGGAGAGTGGGGAATACCAAAAATGTGTCGAACACCCCATTCATTTAAAAATGTGGCCAATTTTTGAGATATGTATGCGGGACCATTGTCAGTTTTTACTTCTTGGGGTATACCCAATGAAGCAAAAGCTTGCAGGAAATGATGACAGGCATGGCTGCCAGTTTCACCTGTGTGAAGGGAAGCAAAAACTGCACCAGAGAACGTGTCTATGGAAACATGAATATTTTTAAATTTACCAAAAGAAGGCTATTTAGTAACACCTGTTTGCCACAACTGTAGGCTTTGTAAGCCTCGGGGGTTGATTGCTCCTGTAGAAACAGGAGGTTGTACCAATTGACAGTCAGGGCAAGTATGAATGATAGCTTTAGCTTGACTTTTAGTGATTTGGAACATTCGCATGAGTGCTTGTGCATTTTGGTGGAAAAAGGCATGACTCAATTTTGCTTGTTCAAAAATATTTGGCAATGTGTTAGAAATGACCATTGTCAGCTTGTCCGCTCTTGCATTTCCTTCCACTAAAAATCCAGGAAGTGAAGAATGCGCCCTAATGTGAGAAACAAAATATGGATTAGTTCTATATTGCAAAGTTATAAAAAGACATGAAAGCCAACGATGTAAAGTTTCATTACTAACATCCTTTAAAATGGAACCTTCTATTCTCCTGACTACATTAGCAACATAAGCAGAATCTGTGACCAAATTGAAAGGCTGAGGAAACAGCTGAAAAGCTCAAACTACTGCAGCAAGCTCAACAATTTGAGGGGATCCCTCTACTGTTTGAATATCAGATTCCCAAACATCAGTCTTTTGATTAAACCAAGTCACAACGGACTTGTGGCTTTTACCAGAGCCATCAGTGAAGAGAGTCACAGCATGTAAAGGTTCTTCACTTAATTTAGGTTTTTCTCTGAAACTCAATTTTGCTTGCAGTAGTTTGTGAGCTGGATAGTGTATGGAACAAACACCTGGAAAACCTAAGAATGCATATTGTAAATCATCAGAATTTTGCATTGCCCAATTGAAATAATCATTTTTCAATGGCAAATAGATAACTGAACATTCTTGACCTGCCAAAGTTAACAATCTGGTTCTAGCCTTAATTATAATGTATGCAATCATTTCTAAAACTGAGCAAATGGTCTTTGAAAACCTGTAGGGAGGAAAAACCCATTCCATTATTAACAAAGGATCTTGTTCTGTGGCATCCCACTGGAAAATGAGACCACAAAGCTGCATCTCTCCTAAGATTGCAAGAAAGAAAGGATTTTCAGGAATGCAGCGATGAGCTTGTCTTTTTTGAAGAGCTTCTGTGACTTTGTCGAGAGCAGCACGAGCTTCAGGGGTTAAAGTTCTTGGCGAAGTGATGTCGCAACTTCCTCTCAGCAAATGGAAGAGCGGACTCAGTTCATCATTGGTGATTCCCAGCATCGGTCTGACCCAGTTGATTTCTCCTAGAAGTTGTTGTAACTCTTGTAGGTTGTTGACTCTGGTTCGGATCTGAATTTTCTGTGGTATTATTGTCGTCTTCCATCGTCTTCCATCATCTTCCATCCCAGGTACTTCTAAGGTGAAACTTGTTGAATTTTCGTTGCAGAGATTTCAAGTCCAGCTTTTTGAATTTCAGCAACAACACAGTCGCGAGTTTCTTCCATCTCTTCCTTTCAAAGGACTCCACCCTTAAAGCCAATTTTTCTTTCTCTGTATCTATAGATTGACAAACACCAGAACAACCCTGTTTTTGCTTAACTGAAAAAGAGTTCCCCGGAACCACAATTTCCAGAGTGGAAGCAGCCACCTCAGCCTCCACCCCAGGCCCAACAGAATCCAATTCAGGTTTCAGTGTCCCTGCACAAACAATTTTAGGAAGTACAGTCACTTTTTCATTTCCTTCTTTTACACACTTTGTTCCATCCCCCTTACAAGAGTCACATATTTTTACATTAACAGAACAACGCAAAGAAAAGTCCAAAAGAGTCTCATTTTTTCCCAGAGAGAAGAAAGATTTTGTTCAACAGAGTTCAAAGCAATACTTTCAGCATTTGCAACAACACTTGTAACATTCTCCGATACTCACACAGTCTCCAGTTTACTGGAATTTAATGAGACAGAACCAGAAGCTTTGTTTTCTGAGTCCAAGTTGATCTTATTATTATCAGTTTGTTTAAAACAGTGCTCCAACAGCGCTCTACAAACCGGCATAAGTTCTCTTAAGCTTTCATCTTTTTTGAGAGAGACTAGTTTATAGATTCTCCAGTTTATCTGATCCTAAAAATGAAAAGTAAAAGCAGACTGCAGATTTAAATCTTGCGTATTCGCTTTAACCCAGATAAGTAAGTTTTTAAGCTCAGTTTTTGAAATTTCAGAGTGACCTTTTTCTTGTAACATTGTCTCTAATTGATGAAAAACATCCCATTCAACTTTTGATAAATTCGTTCCCATTTTTGTGTTCTTTTAATAATTTTCTTTTTCGCTATTTTGCCTCCCAACGTCACCCAAGCGCTCTCCCGAGATAAGTTACTTACAATTTTCTTGGCTTCGGCGGGAGAGATGATACAGTGTGCTCCTTGTTAACACTTGGGTCTCCGCAGCTGGTACTTCCACGATTTTTCTTTGTTTTTCTTCTATTCTACGTCCTCACATGAGGCACCAATATGCGGGGGACGGGACAGGTATAAGTCCAATAGTGTCAGGAACCCACGCCTTAAAAAAGGAACCCACTAGGCCGCGGCAAAATATCCAAATATGGATAACATGGTAACCAGACCAGTGAAGAGATTTTTGCTTTTATTTCCAGCACATCAGTCTCAAAATACAAAATGGAGACATGACAGCTCACTGATCCACACCAAAAAATGTCTCCTTCAACAGGGCTCATACAGCAATACATAAAATCATCTCAGACTAGAATTCAGCCAATCAGACACAGAAAACACATCTTGACAAGCATTCTATCCAATCTTATAAAACATAGGTAATCGTAGCTAAAACAAAGACTAGTTGATAAGAGACAAAGAACAGAGTTCTATTCATGCTAACCTTCTAAAGATATACATTAAATAACCTTGTTGCCATCCTAAAGCCAATTCTACAGAAGCCTATTGTTATTTGTCACGTCTACTGCTTGGGAAACTTTTCTGCTTGCATGGAAAACTTTTTCTGCTTGCATGGGAAACTTTTCTGCAATGCTAACAAAACTCCAGTCTAAGGCCTACATACTTCTTTGTAACCATTTCTTAAAAATCCTCTAACCTTATGGATTCCAACATTTCCCCCTCTCTGTTTGACCCAGAAGCTTTCATTTTCTTGTCGCTTGCTATTTGCGTTTCATAGCTCGATTGCAAAATTTCTGCTTATTATCTGCTGAAGACCTATTTTCACTAAACTGAAGCATTGCTATATTACGGCACAGCAACTTAATGCTGTGAAGACCCAATCCCTGAAAGAGAGATATGAATCACGTTTGGCAACAGTCACAAGGCATCGTTCAAAAAACTCTGGTCGATTCCAAGGCCTTAATTCAAAACCTTCGTTCATGTCAATACCCTCATCTACTGCTTTCGTGAGATTTCGTACACTCTCTGTGCTTCTACTTCCTAGTTCTCCTGCTTGAATGACAAAAACTTCTCGGACTGTTTTGTTCATCATTCGCCGAACACAACAGAGTATACAAGGTGCCACTATCAATATCAGTATTAGAACACCTAATATGTAAAGACCTATCTTGCAAAGTTGCCTTAGCCAAGGTGCAAAACTCCAATTTTGAAACAAATCATCCAACCAGGAACCTCCATCTTCTTTAATTTGGGCTGTCAGATCCTTTAATTTTTGAATGCTTCTGTGAATGGATTCAGAATGATCAGACAAATTCATACAACACAATCCTTCAAATTCCTCACAACCATGTCCTTGTGCCAGTAAAAGAAAATCAATGGCTGCTCTGTTTTGAAGAGTAGCATGTCTAATACTATCAACATCGGTCAACATATCACTGATTGCGGAGGATGTGGCATTAGCTTGTTTGCTCAGCCAACATCCAACTCGATCTAATTGTCTCAATGCCACAGCTGAAGCCAATTGGGGTAGAAATATACCTGCTGAAAGCCTTCTGGCGGCATTCCAAGGCATAAAATCACTCTGACAGTTCTCATCATAGTGAGGAACAGCTCTTGTTTTCCTTTGTTTCTTTTTCATCACTGCTTTGGCAGTGGGGGCAATTATGGTAAGCATACCAATGCTACAAGGGCCACCTTCAAGGTGGGCTGGAATGCCTTGCCAACCTCTGTCTCCGCAAATGATCCAATACCCTTTTGGCAATTGCCGTGGATATTGGTCCGTCTCCAGAAACACATCCCAACTGTTTGAAACATTTGCTGCCCTGAGAAGTTTTTTCGAACAAATGTTCCAATTGAAGGAAGGACTGTTTCCATTGTCAATTCCACCTGGTTTACCATTGGATTCTTTTCTGACCAAAGGAAACTCTTTCACTGGCACACCAACCAAACAGGTTGAGAAAGGCTTTTCTGGTTCCGAATTAGACAGGCATATAGTATCCGATCCGGCAGCCTTGGCTAAGGTCACCCAAACACTCGTTTTCGGTTGATCCGCAGGCAAATCTGCACGACAAAAAACAATTAAAATCAAGCAAAACAAGTATACCATTTGATTCTGCCCCATCTCTTTCAAGAACTAAGTTTTGGCAGAATTCTTTCTAAACAAAAACAATAACCTAAATTTTCAGCCAAAAATTTGCTTCGTTAAACAAACATTCAGCATTCAATTCGTATACTCATAAATAACATTGGCACAAAATCAGAGTTCATGGGTTCCACCGATGCACAAAGAACGTCAGGCACAAGAGGCGTCAGGCGAGACCCGGGATCCTTCCATTCGGTCCACGTCTGCGTACTCGCTTCCTCAGTTCTAGGCTCGACAACAGGTTCTGAAGTGCGATACGGTTTGACGTTTTTGGCAGGAACCCACTTAATTCTTCCAGCACCTGTGGAAATAGAAGCATACCCTTTGCCCCACGTTATTAATTGAAACGGGCCTTCCATCTGTCCAGAGTCAGGGTTTCTAATTAGAAGAGGAGGATGTTCTTTCAGTTTTGCCTGTGTGCTATTTGAAAAGTGTCTAAAGATTGGTGGATCTGGTTCTGTACTTGAACTATTTAGAAAATTAAAACCATACAAAGCCTTACTCAGTCTCATCTGTGGGGTGATTTCCGTTCCCCCTCTCTGTTGATCTAATATGCGTTTTAAGGTTTGATGTGTTCTTTCAATGATTGCTTGGCTTGTGGGAGAGTGGGGAATACCAAAAATGTGTCGAACACCCCATTCATTTAAAAATGTGGCCAATTTTTGAGATATGTATGCGGGACCATTGTCAGTTTTTACTTCTTGGGGTATACCCAATGAAGCAAAAGCTTGCAGGAAATGATGACAGGCATGGCTGCCAGTTTCACCTGTGTGAAGGGAAGCAAAAACTGCACCAGAGAACGTGTCTATGGAAACATGAATATTTTTAAATTTACCAAAAGAAGGCTATTTAGTAACACCTGTTTGCCACAACTGTAGGCTTTGTAAGCCTCGGGGGTTGATTGCTCCTGTAGAAACAGGAGGTTGTACCAATTGACAGTCAGGGCAAGTATGAATGATAGCTTTAGCTTGACTTTTAGTGATTTGGAACATTCGCATGAGTGCTTGTGCATTTTGGTGGAAAAAGGCATGACTCAATTTTGCTTGTTCAAAAATATTTGGCAATGTGTTAGAAATGACCATTGTCAGCTTGTCCGCTCTTGCATTTCCTTCCACTAAAAATCCAGGAAGTGAAGAATGCGCCCTAATGTGAGAAACAAAATATGGATTAGTTCTATATTGCAAAGTTATAAAAAGACATGAAAGCCAACGATGTAAAGTTTCATTACTAACATCCTTTAAAATGGAACCTTCTATTCTCCTGACTACATTAGCAACATAAGCAGAATCTGTGACCAAATTGAAAGGCTGAGGAAACAGCTGAAAAGCTCAAACTACTGCAGCAAGCTCAACAATTTGAGGGGATCCCTCTACTGTTTGAATATCAGATTCCCAAACATCAGTCTTTTGATTAAACCAAGTCACAACGGACTTGTGGCTTTTACCAGAGCCATCAGTGAAGAGAGTCACAGCATGTAAAGGTTCTTCACTTAATTTAGGTTTTTCTCTGAAACTCAATTTTGCTTGCAGTAGTTTGTGAGCTGGATAGTGTATGGAACAAACACCTGGAAAACCTAAGAATGCATATTGTAAATCATCAGAATTTTGCATTGCCCAATTGAAATAATCATTTTTCAATGGCAAATAGATAACTGAACATTCTTGACCTGCCAAAGTTAACAATCTGGTTCTAGCCTTAATTATAATGTATGCAATCATTTCTAAAACTGAGCAAATGGTCTTTGAAAACCTGTAGGGAGGAAAAACCCATTCCATTATTAACAAAGGATCTTGTTCTGTGGCATCCCACTGGAAAATGAGACCACAAAGCTGCATCTCTCCTAAGATTGCAAGAAAGAAAGGATTTTCAGGAATGCAGCGATGAGCTTGTCTTTTTTGAAGAGCTTCTGTGACTTTGTCGAGAGCAGCACGAGCTTCAGGGGTTAAAGTTCTTGGCGAAGTGATGTCGCAACTTCCTCTCAGCAAATGGAAGAGCGGACTCAGTTCATCATTGGTGATTCCCAGCATCGGTCTGACCCAGTTGATTTCTCCTAGAAGTTGTTGTAACTCTTGTAGGTTGTTGACTCTGGTTCGGATCTGAATTTTCTGTGGTATTATTGTCGTCTTCCATCGTCTTCCATCATCTTCCATCCCAGGTACTTCTAAGGTGAAACTTGTTGAATTTTCGTTGCAGAGATTTCAAGTCCAGCTTTTTGAATTTCAGCAACAACACAGTCGCGAGTTTCTTCCATCTCTTCCTTTCAAAGGACTCCACCCTTAAAGCCAATTTTTCTTTCTCTGTATCTATAGATTGACAAACACCAGAACAACCCTGTTTTTGCTTAAGTGAAAAAGAGTTCCCCGGAACCACAATTTCCAGAGTGGAAGCAGCCACCTCAGCCTCCACCCCAGGCCCAACAGAATCCAATTCAGGTTTCAGTGTCCCTGCACAAACAATTTTAGGAAGTACAGTCACTTTTTCATTTCCTTCTTTTACACACTTTGTTCCATCCCCCTTACAAGAGTCACATATTTTTACATTAACAGAACAACGCAAAGAAAAGTCCAAAAGAGTCTCATTTTTTCCCAGAGAGAGAGAAGAAAGATTTTGTTCAACAGAGTTCAAAGCAATACTTTCAGCATTTGCAACAACACTTGTAACATTCTCCGATACTCACACAGTCTCCGGTTTACTGGAATTTAATGAGACAGAACCAGAAGCTTTGTTTTCTGAGTCCAAGTTGATCTTATTATTATCAGTTTGTTTAAAACAGTGCTCCAACAGCGCTCTACAAACCGGCATAAGTTCTCTTAAGCTTTCATCTTTTTTGAGAGAGACTAGTTTATAGATTCTCCAGTTTATCTGATCCCAAAAATGAAAAGTAAAAGCAGACTGCAGATTTAAATCTTGCGTATTTGCTTTAACCCAGATAAGTAAGTTTTTAAGCTCAGTTTTTGAAATTTCAGAGTGACCTTTTTCTTGTAACATTGTCTCTAATTGATGAAAAACATCCCATTCAACTTTTGATAAATTCGTTCCCATTTTTGTGTTCTTTTAATAATTGTCTTTTTCGCTATTTTGCCTCCCAACGTCACCCAAGCGCTCTCCCGAGATAAGTTACTTACAATTTTCTTGGCTTCGGCGGGAGAGATGATACAGTGTCCTCCTTGTTAACACTTGGGTCTCCGCAGCTGGTACTTCCACGATTTTTCTTTGTTTTTCTTCTATTCTACGTCCTCACACGAGGCACCAATATGCGGGGGACGGGACAGGTATAAGTCCAATAGTGTCAGGAACCCACGCCTTAAAAAAGGAACCCACTAGGCCGCGGCAAAATATCCAAATATGGATAACATGGTAACCAGACCAGTGAAGAGATTTTTGCTTTTATTTCCAGCACATCAGTCTCAAAATACAAAATGGAGACATGACAGCTCACTGATCCACACCAAAAAATGTCTCCTTCAACAGGGCTCATACAGCAATACATAAAATCATCTCAGACTAGAATTCAGCCAATCAGACACAGAAAACACATCTTGACAAGCATTCTATCCAATCTTATAAAACATAGGTAATCGTAGCTAAAACAAAGACTAGTTGATAAGAGACAAAGAACAGAGTTCTATTCATGCTAACCTTCTAAAGATATACATTAAATAACCTTGTTGCCATCCTAAAGCCAATTCTACAGAAGCCTATTGTTATTTGTCACGTCTACTGCTTGGGAAACTTTTCTGCTTGCATGGAAAACTTTTTCTGCTTGCATGGGAAACTTTTCTGCAATGCTAACAAAACTCCAGTCTAAGGCCTACATACTTCTTTGTAACCATTTCTTAAAAATCCTCTAACCTTATGGATTCCAACATTTCCCCCTCTCTGTTTGACCCAGAAGCTTTCATTTTCTTGTCGCTTGCTATTTGCGTTTCATAGCTCTATTGCAAAATTTCTGCTTATTATCTGCTGAAGACCTATTTTCACTAAACTGAAGCATTGCTATATTACGGCACAGCAACTTAATGCTGTGAAGACCCAATCCCTGAAAGAGAGATATGAATCACGTTTGGCAACAGTCACAAGGCATCGTTCAAAAAACTCTGGTTGATTCCAAGGCCTTAATTCAAAACCTTCGTTCATGTCAATACCCTCATCTACTGCTTTCGTGAGATTTCATACACTCTCTGTGCTTCTACTTCCTAGTTCTCCTGCTTGAATGACAAAAACTTCTCGGACTGTTTTGTTCATCATTCGCCGAACACAACAGAGTATACAAGGTGCCACTATCAATATCAGTATTAGAACACCTAATATGTAAAGACCTATCTTGCAAAGTTGCCTTAGCCAAGGTGCAAAACTCCAATTTTGAAACAAATCATCCAACCAGGAACCTCCATCTTCTTTAATTTGGGCTGTCAGATCCTTTAATTTTTGAATGCTTCTGTGAATGGATTCAGAATGATCAGACAAATTCATACAACACAATCCTTCCAATTCCTCACAACCATGTCCTTGTGCCAGTAAAAGAAAATCAATGGCTGCTCTGTTTTGAAGAGTAGCATGTCTAATACTATCAACATCGGTCAACATATCACTGATTGCGGAGGATGTGGCATTAGCTTGTTTGCTCAGCCAACATCCAACTCGATCTAATTGTCTCAATGCCACAGCTGAAGCCAATTGGGGTAGAAATATACCTACTGAAAGCCTTCTGGCGGCATTCCAAGGCATAAAATCACTCTGACAGTTCTCATCATAATGAGGAACAGCTCTTGTTTTCCTTTGTTTCTTTTTCATCACTGCTTTGGCAGTGGGGGCAATTATGGTAAGCATACCAATGCTACAAGGGCCACCTTCAAGGTGGGCTGGAATGCCTTGCCAACCTCTGTCTCCGCAAATGATCCAATACCCTTTTGGCAATTGCCGTGGATATTGGTCCGTCTCCAGAAACACATCCCAACTGTTTGAAACATTTGCTGCCCTGAGAAGTTTTTTCGAACGAATGTTCCAATTGAAGGAAGGACTGTTTCCATTGTCAATTCCACCTGGTTTACCATTGGATTCTTTTCTGACCAAAGGAAACTCTTTCACTGGCACACCAACCAAACAGGTTGAGAAAGGCTTTTCTGGTTCCGAATTAGACAGGCATATAGTATCCGATCCGGCAGCCTTGGCTAAGGTCACCCAAACACTCGTTTTCGGTTGATCCGCAGGCAAATCTGCACGACAAAAAACAATTAAAATCAAGCAAAACAAGTATACCATTTGATTCTGCCCCATCTCTTTCAAGAACTAAGTTTTGGCAGAATTCTTTCTAAACAAAAACAATAACCTAAATTTTCAGCCAAAAATTTGCTTCGTTAAACAAACATTCAGCATTCAATTCGTATACTCATAAATAACATTGGCACAAAATCAGAGTTCATGGGTTCCACCGATGCACAAAGAACGTCAGGCACAAGAGGCGTCAGGCGAGACCCGGGATCCTTCCATTCGGTCCACGTCTGCGTACTCGCTTCCTCAGTTCTAGGCTCGACAACAGGTTCTGAAGTGCGATACGGTTTGACGTTTTTGGCAGGAACCCACTTAATTCTTCCAGCACCTGTGGAAATAGAAGCATACCCTTTGCCCCACGTTATTAATTGAAACGGAACGTCCATCTGTCCAGAGTCAGGGTTTCTAATTAGAAGAGGAGGATGTTCTTTCAGTTTTGCCTGTGTGCTATTTGAAAAGTGTCTAAAGATTGGTGGATCTGGTTCTGTACTTGAACTATTTAGAAAATTAAAACCATACAAAGCCTTACTCAGTCTCATCTGTGGGGTGATTTCCGTTCCCCCTCTCTGTTGATCTAATATGCTTTTTAAGGTTTGATGTGTTCTTTCAATGATTGCTTGGCTTGTGGGAGAGTGGGGAATACCAAAAATGTGTCGAACACCCCATTCATTTAAAAATGTGGCCAATTTTTGAGATATGTATGCGGGACCATTGTCAGTTTTTACTTCTTGAGGTATACCCAATGAAGCAAAAGCTTGCAGGAAATGATGACAGGCATGGCTGCCAGTTTCACCTGTGTGAAGGGAAGCAAAAACTGCACCAGAGAACGTGTCTAGGGAAACATGAATATTTTTAAATTTACCAAAAGAAGGCTATTTAGTAACACCTGTTTGCCACAACTGTAGGCTTTGTAAGCCTCGGGGGTTGATTGCTCCTGTAGAAACAGGAGGTTGTACCAATTGACAGTCAGGGCAAGTATGAATGATAGCTTTAGCTTGACTTTTAGTGATTTGGAACATTCGCATGAGTGCTTGTGCATTTTGGTGGAAAAAGGCATGACTCAATTTTGCTTGTTCAAAAATATTTGGCAATGTGTTAGAAATGACCATTGTCAGCTTGTCCGCTCTTGCATTTCCTTCCACTAAAAATCCAGGAAGTGAAGAATGCGCCCTAATGTGAGAAACAAAATATGGATTAGTTCTATATTGCAAAGTTATAAAAAGACATGAAAGCCAACGATGTAAAGTTTCATTACTAACATCCTTTAAAATGGAACCTTCTATTCTCCTGACTACATTAGCAACATAAGCAGAATCTGTGACCAAATTGAAAGGCTGAGGAAACAGCTGAAAAGCTCAAACTACTGCAGCAAGCTCAACAATTTGAGGGGATCCCTCTACTGTTTGAATATCAGATTCCCAAACATCAGTCTTTTGATTAAACCAAGTCACAACGGACTTGTGGCTTTTACCAGAGCCATCAGTGAAGAGAGTCACAGCATGTAAAGGTTCTTCACTTAATTTAGGTTTTTCTCTGAAACTCAATTTTGCTTGCAGTAGTTTGTGAGCTGGATAGTGTATGGAACAAACACCTGGAAAACCTAAGAATGCATATTGTAAATCATCAGAATTTTGCATTGCCCAATTGAAATAATCATTTTTCAATGGCAAATAGATAACTGAACATTCTTGACCTGCCAAAGTTAACAATCTGGTTCTAGCCTTAATTATAATGTATGCAATCATTTCTAAAACTGAGCAAATGGTCTTTGAAAACCTGTAGGGAGGAAAAACCCATTCCATTATTAACAAAGGATCTTGTTCTGTGGCATCCCACTGGAAAATGAGACCACAAAGCTGCATCTTCTCTCCTAAGATTGCAAGAAAGAAAGGATTTTCAGGAACGCAGCGATGAGCTTGTCTTTTTTGAAGAGCTTCTGTGACTTTGTCGAGAGCAGCACGAGCTTCAGGGGTTAAAGTTCTTGGCGAAGTGATGTCGCAACTTCCTCTCAGCAAATGGAAGAGCGGACTCAGTTCATCATTGGTGATTCCCAGCATCGGTCTGACCCAGTTGATTTCTCCTAGAAGTTGTTGTAACTCTTGTAGGTTGTTGACTCTGGTTCGGATCTGAATTTTCTGTGGTATTATTGTCGTCTTCCATCGTCTTCCATCATCTTCCATCCCAGGTACTTCTAAGGTGAAACTTGTTGAATTTTCGTTGCAGAGATTTCAAGTCCAGCTTTTTGAATTTCAGCAACAACACAGTCGCGAGTTTCTTCCATCTCTTCCTTTCAAAGGACTCCACCCTTAAAGCCAATTTTTCTTTCTCTGTATCTATAGATTGACAAACACCAGAACAACCCTGTTTTTGCTTAACTGAAAAAGAGTTCCCCGGAACCACAATTTCCAGAGTGGAAGCAGCCACCTCAGCCTCCACCCCAGGCCCAACAGAATCCAATTCAGGTTTCAGTGTCCCTGCACAAACAATTTTAGGAAGTACAGTCACTTTTTCATTTCCTTCTTTTACACACTTTGTTCCATCCCCCTTACAAGAGTCACATATTTTTACATTAACAGAACAACGCAAAGAAAAGTCCAAAAGAGTCTCATTTTTTCCCAGAGAGAGAGAAGAAAGATTTTGTTCAACAGAGTTCAAAGCAATACTTTCAGCATTTGCAACAACACTTGTAACATTCTCCGATACTCACACAGTCTCCGGTTTACTGGAATTTAATGAGACAGAACCAGAAGCTTTGTTTTCTGAGTCCAAGTTGATCTTATTATTATCAGTTTGTTTAAAACAGTGCTCCAACAGCGCTCTACAAACCGGCATAAGTTCTCTTAAGCTTTCATCTTTTTTGAGAGAGACTAGTTTATAGATTCTCCAGTTTATCTGATCCCAAAAATGAAAAGTAAAAGCAGACTGCAGATTTAAATCTTGCGTATTTGCTTTAACCCAGATAAGTAAGATTTTAAGCTCAGTTTTTGAAATTTCAGAGTGACCTTTTTCTTGTAACATTGTCTCTAATTGATGAAAAACATCCCATTCAACTTTTGATAAATTCGTTCCCATTTTTGTGTTCTTTTAATAATTTTCTTTTTCGCTATTTTGCCTCCCAACGTCACCCAAGCGCTCTCCCGAGATAAGTTACTTACAATTTTCTTGGCTTCGGCGGGAGAGATGATACAGTGTCCTCCTTGTTAACACTTGGGTCTCCGCAGCTGGTACTTCCACGATTTTTCTTTCTTTTTCTTCTATTCTACGTCCTCACACGAGGCACCAATATGCGGGGGACGGGACAGGTATAAGTCCAATAGTGTCAGGAACCCACGCCTTAAAAAAGGAACCCACTAGGCCGCGGCAAAATATCCAAATATGGATAACATGGTAACCAGACCAGTGAAGAGATTTTTGCTTTTATTTCCAGCACATCAGTCTCAAAATACAAAATGGAGACATGACAGCTCACTGATCCACACCAAAAAATGTCTCCTTCAACAGGGCTCATACAGCAATACATAAAATCATCTCAGACTAGAATTCAGCCAATCAGACACAGAAAACACATCTTGACAAGCATTCTATCCAATCTTATAAAACATAGGTAATCGTAGCTAAAACAAAGACTAGTTGATAAGAGACAAAGAACAGAGTTCTATTCATGCTAACCTTCTAAAGATATACATTAAATAACCTTGTTGCCATCCTAAAGCCAATTCTACAGAAGCCTATTGTTATTTGTCACGTCTACTGCTTGGGAAACTTTTCTGCTTGCATGGAAAACTTTTTCTGCTTGCATGGGAAACTTTTCTGCAATGCTAACAAAACTCCAGTCTAAGGCCTACATACTTCTTTGTAACCATTTCTTAAAAATCCTCTAACCTTATGGATTCCAACATTTCCCCCTCTCTGTTTGACCCAGAAGCTTTCATTTTCTTGTCGCTTGCTATTTGCGTTTCATAGCTCTATTGCAAAATTTCTGCTTATTATCTGCTGAAGACCTATTTTCACTAAACTGAAGCATTGCTATATTACGGCACAGCAACTTAATGCTGTGAAGACCCAATCCCTGAAAGAGAGATATGAATCACGTTTGGCAACAGTCACAAGGCATCGTTCAAAAAACTCTGGTTGATTCCAAGGCCTTAATTCAAAACCTTCGTTCATGTCAATACCCTCATCTACTGCTTTCGTGAGATTTCATACACTCTCTGTGCTTCTACTTCCTAGTTCTCCTGCTTGAATGACAAAAACTTCTCGGACTGTTTTGTTCATCATTCGCCGAACACAACAGAGTATACAAGGTGCCACTATCAATATCAGTATTAGAACACCTAATATGTAAAGACCTATCTTGCAAAGTTGCCTTAGCCAAGGTGCAAAACTCCAATTTTGAAACAAATCATCCAACCAGGAACCTCCATCTTCTTTAATTTGGGCTGTCAGATCCTTTAATTTTTGAATGCTTCTGTGAATGGATTCAGAATGATCAGACAAATTCATACAACACAATCCTTCAAATTCCTCACAACCATGTCCTTGTGCCAGTAAAAGAAAATCAATGGCTGCTCTGTTTTGAAGAGTAGCATGTCTAATACTATCAACATCGGTCAACATATCACTGATTGCGGAGGATGTGGCATTAGCTTGTTTGCTCAGCCAACATCCAACTCGATCTAATTGTCTCAATGCCACAGCTGAAGCCAATTGGGGTAGAAATATACCTGCTGAAAGCCTTCTGGCGGCATTCCAAGGCATAAAATCACTCTGACAGTTCTCATCATAATGAGGAACAGCTCTTGTTTTCCTTTGTTTCTTTTTCATCACTGCTTTGGCAGTGGGGGCAATTATGGTAAGCATACCAATGCTACAAGGGCCACCTTCAAGGTGGGCTGGAATGCCTTGCCAACCTCTGTCTCCGCAAATGATCCAATACCCTTTTGGCAATTGCCGTGGATATTGGTCCGTCTCCAGAAACACATCCCAACTGTTTGAAACATTTGCTGCCCTGAGAAGTTTTTTCGAACGAATGTTCCAATTGAAGGAAGGACTGTTTCCATTGTCAATTCCACCTGGTTTACCATTGGATTCTTTTCTGACCAAAGGAAACTCTTTCACTGGCACACCAACCAAACAGGTTGAGAAAGGCTTTTCTGGTTCCGAATTAGACAGGCATATAGTATCCGATCCGGCAGCCTTGGCTAAGGTCACCCAAACACTCGTTTTCGGTTGATCCGCAGGCAAATCTGCACGACAAAAAACAATTAAAATCAAGCAAAACAAGTATACCATTTGATTCTGCCCCATCTCTTTCAAGAACTAAGTTTTGGCAGAATTCTTTCTAAACAAAAACAATAACCTAAATTTTCAGCCAAAAATTTGCTTCGTTAAACAAACATTCAGCATTCAATTCGTATACTCATAAATAACATTGGCACAAAATCAGAGTTCATGGGTTCCACCGATGCACAAAGAACGTCAGGCACAAGAGGCGTCAGGCGAGACCCGGGATCCTTCCATTCGGTCCACGTCTGCGTACTCGCTTCCTCAGTTCTAGGCTCGACAACAGGTTCTGAAGTGCGATACGGTTTGACGTTTTTGGCAGGAACCCACTTAATTCTTCCAGCACCTGTGGAAATAGAAGCATACCCTTTGCCCCACGTTATTAATTGAAACGGAACGTCCATCTGTCCAGAGTCAGGGTTTCTAATTAGAAGAGGAGGATGTTCTTTCAGTTTTGCCTGTGTGCTATTTGAAAAGTGTCTAAAGATTGGTGGATCTGGTTCTGTACTTGAACTATTTAGAAAATTAAAACCATACAAAGCCTTACTCAGTCTCATCTGTGGGGTGATTTCCGTTCCCCCTCTCTGTTGATCTAATATGCTTTTTAAGGTTTGATGTGTTCTTTCAATGATTGCTTGGCTTGTGGGAGAGTGGGGAATACCAAAAATGTGTCGAACACCCCATTCATTTAAAAATGTGGCCAATTTTTGAGATATGTATGCGGGACCATTGTCAGTTTTTACTTCTTGAGGTATACCCAATGAAGCAAAAGCTTGCAGGAAATGATGACAGGCATGGCTGCCAGTTTCACCTGTGTGAAGGGAAGCAAAAACTGCACCAGAGAACGTGTCTAGGGAAACATGAATATTTTTAAATTTACCAAAAGAAGGCTATTTAGTAACACCTGTTTGCCACAACTGTAGGCTTTGTAAGCCTCGGGGGTTGATTGCTCCTGTAGAAACAGGAGGTTGTACCAATTGACAGTCAGGGCAAGTATGAATGATAGCTTTAGCTTGACTTTTAGTGATTTGGAACATTCGCATGAGTGCTTGTGCATTTTGGTGGAAAAAGGCATGACTCAATTTTGCTTGTTCAAAAATATTTGGCAATGTGTTAGAAATGACCATTGTCAGCTTGTCCGCTCTTGCATTTCCTTCCACTAAAAATCCAGGAAGTGAAGAATGCGCCCTAATGTGAGAAACAAAATATGGATTAGTTCTATATTGCAAAGTTATAAAAAGACATGAAAGCCAACGATGTAAAGTTTCATTACTAACATCCTTTAAAATGGAACCTTCTATTCTCCTGACTACATTAGCAACATAAGCAGAATCTGTGACCAAATTGAAAGGCTGAGGAAACAGCTGAAAAGCTCAAACTACTGCAGCAAGCTCAACAATTTGAGGGGATCCCTCTACTGTTTGAATATCAGATTCCCAAACATCAGTCTTTTGATTAAACCAAGTCACAACGGACTTGTGGCTTTTACCAGAGCCATCAGTGAAGAGAGTCACAGCATGTAAAGGTTCTTCACTTAATTTAGGTTTTTCTCTGAAACTCAATTTTGCTTGCAGTAGTTTGTGAGCTGGATAGTGTATGGAACAAACACCTGGAAAACCTAAGAATGCATATTGTAAATCATCAGAATTTTGCATTGCCCAATTGAAATAATCATTTTTCAATGGCAAATAGATAACTGAACATTCTTGACCTGCCAAAGTTAACAATCTGGTTCTAGCCTTAATTATAATGTATGCAATCATTTCTAAAACTGAGCAAATGGTCTTTGAAAACCTGTAGGGAGGAAAAACCCATTCCATTATTAACAAAGGATCTTGTTCTGTGGCATCCCACTGGAAAATGAGACCACAAAGCTGCATCTTCTCTCCTAAGATTGCAAGAAAGAAAGGATTTTCAGGAACGCAGCGATGAGCTTGTCTTTTTTGAAGAGCTTCTGTGACTTTGTCGAGAGCAGCACGAGCTTCAGGGGTTAAAGTTCTTGGCGAAGTGATGTCGCAACTTCCTCTCAGCAAATGGAAGAGCGGACTCAGTTCATCATTGGTGATTCCCAGCATCGGTCTGACCCAGTTGATTTCTCCTAGAAGTTGTTGTAACTCTTGTAGGTTGTTGACTCTGGTTCGGATCTGAATTTTCTGTGGTATTATTGTCGTCTTCCATCGTCTTCCATCATCTTCCATCCCAG
Organism: Melospiza melodia melodia; assembly: GCF_035770615.1. NCBI lineage: Eukaryota > Metazoa > Chordata > Aves > Passeriformes > Passerellidae > Melospiza > Melospiza melodia. Next base: position 46,821,844 of record NC_086225.1, on the reverse strand, counting down.
GTACTTCTAAGGTGAAACTTGTTGAATTTTCGTTGCAGAGATTTCAAGTCCAGCTTTTTGAATTTCAGCAACAACACAGTCGCGAGTTTCTTCCATCTCTTCCTTTCAAAGGACTCCACCCTTAAAGCCAATTTTTCTTTCTCTGTATCTATAGATTGACAAACACCAGAACAACCCTGTTTTTGCTTAACTGAAAAAGAGTTCCCCGGAACCACAATTTCCAGAGTGGAAGCAGCCACCTCAGCCTCCACCCCAGGCCCAACAGAATCCAATTCAGGTTTCAGTGTCCCTGCACAAACAATTTTAGGAAGTACAGTCACTTTTTCATTTCCTTCTTTTACACACTTTGTTCCATCCCCCTTACAAGAGTCACATATTTTTACATTAACAGAACAACGCAAAGAAAAGTCCAAAAGAGTCTCATTTTTTCCCAGAGAGAGAGAAGAAAGATTTTGTTCAACAGAGTTCAAAGCAATACTTTCAGCATTTGCAACAACACTTGTAACATTCTCCGATACTCACACAGTCTCCGGTTTACTGGAATTTAATGAGACAGAACCAGAAGCTTTGTTTTCTGAGTCCAAGTTGATCTTATTATTATCAGTTTGTTTAAAACAGTGCTCCAACAGCGCTCTACAAACCGGCATAAGTTCTCTTAAGCTTTCATCTTTTTTGAGAGAGACTAGTTTATAGATTCTCCAGTTTATCTGATCCCAAAAATGAAAAGTAAAAGCAGACTGCAGATTTAAATCTTGCGTATTTGCTTTAACCCAGATAAGTAAGATTTTAAGCTCAGTTTTTGAAATTTCAGAGTGACCTTTTTCTTGTAACATTGTCTCTAATTGATGAAAAACATCCCATTCAACTTTTGATAAATTCGTTCCCATTTTTGTGTTCTTTTAATAATTTTCTTTTTCGCTATTTTGCCTCCCAACGTCACCCAAGCGCTCTCCCGAGATAAGTTACTTACAATTTTCTTGGCTTCGGCGGGAGAGATGATACAGTGTCCTCCTTGTTAACACTTGGGTCTCCGCAGCTGGTACTTCCACGATTTTTCTTTCTTTTTCTTCTATTCTACGTCCTCACACGAGGCACCAATATGCGGGGGACGGGACAGGTATAAGTCCAATAGTGTCAGGAACCCACGCCTTAAAAAAGGAACCCACTAGGCCGCGGCAAAATATCCAAATATGGATAACATGGTAACCAGACCAGTGAAGAGATTTTTGCTTTTATTTCCAGCACATCAGTCTCAAAATACAAAATGGAGACATGACAGCTCACTGATCCACACCAAAAAATGTCTCCTTCAACAGGGCTCATACAGCAATACATAAAATCATCTCAGACTAGAATTCAGCCAATCAGACACAGAAAACACATCTTGACAAGCATTCTATCCAATCTTATAAAACATAGGTAATCGTAGCTAAAACAAAGACTAGTTGATAAGAGACAAAGAACAGAGTTCTATTCATGCTAACCTTCTAAAGATATACATTAAATAACCTTGTTGCCATCCTAAAGCCAATTCTACAGAAGCCTATTGTTATTTGTCACGTCTACTGCTTGGGAAACTTTTCTGCTTGCATGGAAAACTTTTTCTGCTTGCATGGGAAACTTTTCTGCAATGCTAACAAAACTCCAGTCTAAGGCCTACATACTTCTTTGTAACCATTTCTTAAAAATCCTCTAACCTTATGGATTCCAACATTTCCCCCTCTCTGTTTGACCCAGAAGCTTTCATTTTCTTGTCGCTTGCTATTTGCGTTTCATAGCTCTATTGCAAAATTTCTGCTTATTATCTGCTGAAGACCTATTTTCACTAAACTGAAGCATTGCTATATTACGGCACAGCAACTTAATGCTGTGAAGACCCAATCCCTGAAAGAGAGATATGAATCACGTTTGGCAACAGTCACAAGGCATCGTTCAAAAAACTCTGGTTGATTCCAAGGCCTTAATTCAAAACCTTCGTTCATGTCAATACCCTCATCTACTGCTTTCGTGAGATTTCATACACTCTCTGTGCTTCTACTTCCTAGTTCTCCTGCTTGAATGACAAAAACTTCTCGGACTGTTTTGTTCATCATTCGCCGAACACAACAGAGTATACAAGGTGCCACTATCAATATCAGTATTAGAACACCTAATATGTAAAGACCTATCTTGCAAAGTTGCCTTAGCCAAGGTGCAAAACTCCAATTTTGAAACAAATCATCCAACCAGGAACCTCCATCTTCTTTAATTTGGGCTGTCAGATCCTTTAATTTTTGAATGCTTCTGTGAATGGATTCAGAATGATCAGACAAATTCATACAACACAATCCTTCAAATTCCTCACAACCATGTCCTTGTGCCAGTAAAAGAAAATCAATGGCTGCTCTGTTTTGAAGAGTAGCATGTCTAATACTATCAACATCGGTCAACATATCACTGATTGCGGAGGATGTGGCATTAGCTTGTTTGCTCAGCCAACATCCAACTCGATCTAATTGTCTCAATGCCACAGCTGAAGCCAATTGGGGTAGAAATATACCTGCTGAAAGCCTTCTGGCGGCATTCCAAGGCATAAAATCACTCTGACAGTTCTCATCATAATGAGGAACAGCTCTTGTTTTCCTTTGTTTCTTTTTCATCACTGCTTTGGCAGTGGGGGCAATTATGGTAAGCATACCAATGCTACAAGGGCCACCTTCAAGGTGGGCTGGAATGCCTTGCCAACCTCTGTCTCCGCAAATGATCCAATACCCTTTTGGCAATTGCCGTGGATATTGGTCCGTCTCCAGAAACACATCCCAACTGTTTGAAACATTTGCTGCCCTGAGAAGTTTTTTCGAACGAATGTTCCAATTGAAGGAAGGACTGTTTCCATTGTCAATTCCACCTGGTTTACCATTGGATTCTTTTCTGACCAAAGGAAACTCTTTCACTGGCACACCAACCAAACAGGTTGAGAAAGGCTTTTCTGGTTCCGAATTAGACAGGCATATAGTATCCGATCCGGCAGCCTTGGCTAAGGTCACCCAAACACTCGTTTTCGGTTGATCCGCAGGCAAATCTGCACGACAAAAAACAATTAAAATCAAGCAAAACAAGTATACCATTTGATTCTGCCCCATCTCTTTCAAGAACTAAGTTTTGGCAGAATTCTTTCTAAACAAAAACAATAACCTAAATTTTCAGCCAAAAATTTGCTTCGTTAAACAAACATTCAGCATTCAATTCGTATACTCATAAATAACATTGGCACAAAATCAGAGTTCATGGGTTCCACCGATGCACAAAGAACGTCAGGCACAAGAGGCGTCAGGCGAGACCCGGGATCCTTCCATTCGGTCCACGTCTGCGTACTCGCTTCCTCAGTTCTAGGCTCGACAACAGGTTCTGAAGTGCGATACGGTTTGACGTTTTTGGCAGGAACCCACTTAATTCTTCCAGCACCTGTGGAAATAGAAGCATACCCTTTGCCCCACGTTATTAATTGAAACGGAACGTCCATCTGTCCAGAGTCAGGGTTTCTAATTAGAAGAGGAGGATGTTCTTTCAGTTTTGCCTGTGTGCTATTTGAAAAGTGTCTAAAGATTGGTGGATCTGGTTCTGTACTTGAACTATTTAGAAAATTAAAACCATACAAAGCCTTACTCAGTCTCATCTGTGGGGTGATTTCCGTTCCCCCTCTCTGTTGATCTAATATGCTTTTTAAGGTTTGATGTGTTCTTTCAATGATTGCTTGGCTTGTGGGAGAGTGGGGAATACCAAAAATGTGTCGAACACCCCATTCATTTAAAAATGTGGCCAATTTTTGAGATATGTATGCGGGACCATTGTCAGTTTTTACTTCTTGAGGTATACCCAATGAAGCAAAAGCTTGCAGGAAATGATGACAGGCATGGCTGCCAGTTTCACCTGTGTGAAGGGAAGCAAAAACTGCACCAGAGAACGTGTCTAGGGAAACATGAATATTTTTAAATTTACCAAAAGAAGGCTATTTAGTAACACCTGTTTGCCACAACTGTAGGCTTTGTAAGCCTCGGGGGTTGATTGCTCCTGTAGAAACAGGAGGTTGTACCAATTGACAGTCAGGGCAAGTATGAATGATAGCTTTAGCTTGACTTTTAGTGATTTGGAACATTCGCATGAGTGCTTGTGCATTTTGGTGGAAAAAGGCATGACTCAATTTTGCTTGTTCAAAAATATTTGGCAATGTGTTAGAAATGACCATTGTCAGCTTGTCCGCTCTTGCATTTCCTTCCACTAAAAATCCAGGAAGTGAAGAATGCGCCCTAATGTGAGAAACAAAATATGGATTAGTTCTATATTGCAAAGTTATAAAAAGACATGAAAGCCAACGATGTAAAGTTTCATTACTAACATCCTTTAAAATGGAACCTTCTATTCTCCTGACTACATTAGCAACATAAGCAGAATCTGTGACCAAATTGAAAGGCTGAGGAAACAGCTGAAAAGCTCAAACTACTGCAGCAAGCTCAACAATTTGAGGGGATCCCTCTACTGTTTGAATATCAGATTCCCAAACATCAGTCTTTTGATTAAACCAAGTCACAACGGACTTGTGGCTTTTACCAGAGCCATCAGTGAAGAGAGTCACAGCATGTAAAGGTTCTTCACTTAATTTAGGTTTTTCTCTGAAACTCAATTTTGCTTGCAGTAGTTTGTGAGCTGGATAGTGTATGGAACAAACACCTGGAAAACCTAAGAATGCATATTGTAAATCATCAGAATTTTGCATTGCCCAATTGAAATAATCATTTTTCAATGGCAAATAGATAACTGAACATTCTTGACCTGCCAAAGTTAACAATCTGGTTCTAGCCTTAATTATAATGTATGCAATCATTTCTAAAACTGAGCAAATGGTCTTTGAAAACCTGTAGGGAGGAAAAACCCATTCCATTATTAACAAAGGATCTTGTTCTGTGGCATCCCACTGGAAAATGAGACCACAAAGCTGCATCTTCTCTCCTAAGATTGCAAGAAAGAAAGGATTTTCAGGAACGCAGCGATGAGCTTGTCTTTTTTGAAGAGCTTCTGTGACTTTGTCGAGAGCAGCACGAGCTTCAGGGGTTAAAGTTCTTGGCGAAGTGATGTCGCAACTTCCTCTCAGCAAATGGAAGAGCGGACTCAGTTCATCATTGGTGATTCCCAGCATCGGTCTGACCCAGTTGATTTCTCCTAGAAGTTGTTGTAACTCTTGTAGGTTGTTGACTCTGGTTCGGATCTGAATTTTCTGTGGTATTATTGTCGTCTTCCATCGTCTTCCATCATCTTCCATCCCAGGTACTTCTAAGGTGAAACTTGTTGAATTTTCGTTGCAGAGATTTCAAGTCCAGCTTTTTGAATTTCAGCAACAACACAGTCGCGAGTTTCTTCCATCTCTTCCTTTCAAAGGACTCCACCCTTAAAGCCAATTTTTCTTTCTCTGTATCTATAGATTGACAAACACCAGAACAACCCTGTTTTTGCTTAACTGAAAAAGAGTTCCCCGGAACCACAATTTCCAGAGTGGAAGCAGCCACCTCAGCCTCCACCCCAGGCCCAACAGAATCCAATTCAGGTTTCAGTGTCCCTGCACAAACAATTTTAGGAAGTACAGTCACTTTTTCATTTCCTTCTTTTACACACTTTGTTCCATCCCCCTTACAAGAGTCACATATTTTTACATTAACAGAACAACGCAAAGAAAAGTCCAAAAGAGTCTCATTTTTTCCCAGAGAGAGAGAAGAAAGATTTTGTTCAACAGAGTTCAAAGCAATACTTTCAGCATTTGCAACAACACTTGTAACATTCTCCGATACTCACACAGTCTCCGGTTTACTGGAATTTAATGAGACAGAACCAGAAGCTTTGTTTTCTGAGTCCAAGTTGATCTTATTATTATCAGTTTGTTTAAAACAGTGCTCCAACAGCGCTCTACAAACCGGCATAAGTTCTCTTAAGCTTTCATCTTTTTTGAGAGAGACTAGTTTATAGATTCTCCAGTTTATCTGATCCCAAAAATGAAAAGTAAAAGCAGACTGCAGATTTAAATCTTGCGTATTTGCTTTAACCCAGATAAGTAAGATTTTAAGCTCAGTTTTTGAAATTTCAGAGTGACCTTTTTCTTGTAACATTGTCTCTAATTGATGAAAAACATCCCATTCAACTTTTGATAAATTCGTTCCCATTTTTGTGTTCTTTTAATAATTTTCTTTTTCGCTATTTTGCCTCCCAACGTCACCCAAGCGCTCTCCCGAGATAAGTTACTTACAATTTTCTTGGCTTCGGCGGGAGAGATGATACAGTGTCCTCCTTGTTAACACTTGGGTCTCCGCAGCTGGTACTTCCACGATTTTTCTTTCTTTTTCTTCTATTCTACGTCCTCACACGAGGCACCAATATGCGGGGGACGGGACAGGTATAAGTCCAATAGTGTCAGGAACCCACGCCTTAAAAAAGGAACCCACTAGGCCGCGGCAAAATATCCAAATATGGATAACATGGTAACCAGACCAGTGAAGAGATTTTTGCTTTTATTTCCAGCACATCAGTCTCAAAATACAAAATGGAGACATGACAGCTCACTGATCCACACCAAAAAATGTCTCCTTCAACAGGGCTCATACAGCAATACATAAAATCATCTCAGACTAGAATTCAGCCAATCAGACACAGAAAACACATCTTGACAAGCATTCTATCCAATCTTATAAAACATAGGTAATCGTAGCTAAAACAAAGACTAGTTGATAAGAGACAAAGAACAGAGTTCTATTCATGCTAACCTTCTAAAGATATACATTAAATAACCTTGTTGCCATCCTAAAGCCAATTCTACAGAAGCCTATTGTTATTTGTCACGTCTACTGCTTGGGAAACTTTTCTGCTTGCATGGAAAACTTTTTCTGCTTGCATGGGAAACTTTTCTGCAATGCTAACAAAACTCCAGTCTAAGGCCTACATACTTCTTTGTAACCATTTCTTAAAAATCCTCTAACCTTATGGATTCCAACATTTCCCCCTCTCTGTTTGACCCAGAAGCTTTCATTTTCTTGTCGCTTGCTATTTGCGTTTCATAGCTCTATTGCAAAATTTCTGCTTATTATCTGCTGAAGACCTATTTTCACTAAACTGAAGCATTGCTATATTACGGCACAGCAACTTAATGCTGTGAAGACCCAATCCCTGAAAGAGAGATATGAATCACGTTTGGCAACAGTCACAAGGCATCGTTCAAAAAACTCTGGTTGATTCCAAGGCCTTAATTCAAAACCTTCGTTCATGTCAATACCCTCATCTACTGCTTTCGTGAGATTTCATACACTCTCTGTGCTTCTACTTCCTAGTTCTCCTACTTGAATGACAAAAACTTCTCGGACTGTTTTGTTCATCATTCGCCGAACACAACAGAGTATACAAGGTGCCACTATCAATATCAGTATTAGAACACCTAATATGTAAAGACCTATCTTGCAAAGTTGCCGTAGCCAAGGTGCAAAACTCCAATTTTGAAACAAATCATCCAACCAGGAACCTCCATCTTCTTTAATTTGGGCTGTCAGATCCTTTAATTTTTGAATGCTTCTGTGAATGGATTCAGAATGATCAGACAAATTCATACAACACAATCCTTCAAATTCCTCACAACCATGTCCTTGTGCCAGTAAAAGAAAATCAATGGCTGCTCTGTTTTGAAGAGTAGCATGTCTAATACTATCAACATCGGTCAACATATCACTGATTGCGGAGGATGTGGCATTAGCTTGTTTGCTCAGCCAACATCCAACTCGATCTAATTGTCTCAATGCCACAGCTGAAGCCAATTGGGGTAGAAATATACCTGCTGAAAGCCTTCTGGCGGCATTCCAAGGCATAAAATCACTCTGACAGTTCTCATCATAATGAGGAACAGCTCTTGTTTTCCTTTGTTTCTTTTTCATCACTGCTTTGGCAGTGGGGGCAATTATGGTAAGCATACCAATGCTACAAGGGCCACCTTCAAGGTGGGCTGGAATGCCTTGCCAACCTCTGTCTCCGCAAATGATCCAATACCCTTTTGGCAATTGCCGTGGATATTGGTCCGTCTCCAGAAACACATCCCAACTGTTTGAAACATTTGCTGCCCTGAGAAGTTTTTTCGAACAAATGTTCCAATTGAAGGAAGGACTGTTTCCATTGTCAATTCCACCTGGTTTACCATTGGATTCTTTTCTGACCAAAGGAAACTCTTTCACTGGCACACCAACCAAACAGGTTGAGAAAGGCTTTTCTGGTTCCGAATTAGACAGACATATAGTATCCGATCCGGCAGCCTTGGCTAAGGTCACCCAAACACTCGTTTTCGGTTGATCCGCAGGCAAATCTGCACGACAAAAAACAATTAAAATCAAGCAAAACAAGTATACCATTTGATTCTGCCCCATCTCTTTCAAGAACTAAGTTTTGGCAGAATTCTTTCTAAACAAAAACAATAACCTAAATTTTCAGCCAAAAATTTACTTCGTTAAACAAACATTCAGCATTCAATTCGTATACTCATAAATAACATTGGCACAAAATCAGAGTTCATGGGTTCCACCGATGCACAAAGAACGTCAGGCACAAGAGGCGTCAGGCGAGACCCGGGATCCTTCCATTCGGTCCACGTCTGCGTACTCGCTTCCTCAGTTCTAGGCTCGACAACAGGTTCTGAAGTGCGATACGGTTTGACGTTTTTGGCAGGAACCCACTTAATTCTTCCAGCACCTGTGGAAATAGAAGCATACCCTTTGCCCCACGTTATTAATTGAAACGGAACTTCCATCTGTCCAGAGTCAGGGTTTCTAATTAGAAGAGGAGGATGTTCTTTCAGTTTTGCCTGTGTGCTATTTGAAAAGTGTCTAAAGATTGGTGGATCTGGTTCTGTACTTGAACTATTTAGAAAACTAAAACCATACAAAGCCTTACTCAGTCTCATCTGTGGGGTGATTTCCGTTCCCCCTCTCTGTTGATCTAATATGCGTTTTAAGGTTTGATGTGTTCTTTCAATGATTGCTTGGCTTGTGGGAGAGTGGGGAATACCAAAAATGTGTCGAACACCCCATTCATTTAAAAATGTGGCCAATTTTTGAGATATGTATGCAGGACCATTGTCAGTTTTTACTTCTTGAGGTATACCCAATGAAGCAAAAGCTTGCAGGAAATGATGACAGGCATGGCTGCCAGTTTCACCTGTGTGAAGGGAAGCAAAAACTGCACCAGAGAACGTGTCTATGGAAACATGAATATTTTTAAATTTACCAAAAGAAGGCTATTTAGTAACACCTGTTTGCCACAACTGTAGGCTTTGTAAGCCTCGGGGGTTGATTGCTCCTGTAGAAACAGGAGGTTGTACCAATTGACAGTCAGGGCAAGTATGAATGATAGCTTTAGCTTGACTTTTAGTGATTTGGAACATTCGCATGAGTGCTTGTGCATTTTGGTGGAAAAAGGCATGACTCAATTTTGCTTGTTCAAAAATATTTGGCAATGTGTTAGAAATGACCATTGTCAGCTTGTCCGCTCTTGCATTTCCTTCCACTAAAAATCCAGGAAGTGAAGAATGCGCCCTAATGTGAGAAACAAAATATGGATTAGTTCTATATTGCAAAGTTATAAAAAGACATGAAAGCCAACGATGTAAAGTTTCATTACTAACATCCTTTAAAATGGAACCTTCTATTCTCCTGACTACATTAGCAACATAAGCAGAATCTGTGACCAAATTGAAAGGCTGAGGAAACAGCTGAAAAGCTCAAACTACTGCAGCAAGCTCAACAATTTGAGGGGATCCCTCTACTGTTTGAATATCAGATTCCCAAACATCAGTCTTTTGATTAAACCAAGTCACAACGGACTTGTGGCTTTTACCAGAGCCATCAGTGAAGAGAGTCACAGCATGTAAAGGTTCTTCACTTAATTTAGGTTTTTCTCTGAAACTCAATTTTGCTTGCAGTAGTTTGTGAGCTGGATAGTGTATGGAACAAACACCTGGAAAACCTAAGAATGCATATTGTAAATCATCAGAATTTTGCATTGCCCAATTGAAATAATCATTTTTCAATGGCAAATAGATAACTGAACATTCTTGACCTGCCAAAGTTAACAATCTGGTTCTAGCCTTAATTATAATGTATGCAATCATTTCTAAAACTGAGCAAATGGTCTTTGAAAACCTGTAGGGAGGAAAAACCCATTCCATTATTAACAAAGGATCTTGTTCTGTGGCATCCCACTGGAAAATGAGACCACAAAGCTGCATCTTCTCTCCTAAGATTGCAAGAAAGAAAGGATTTTCAGGAACGCAGCGATGAGCTTGTCTTTTTTGAAGAGCTTCTGTGACTTTGTCGAGAGCAGCACGAGCTTCAGGGGTTAAAGTTCTTGGCGAAGTGATGTCGCAACTTCCTCTCAGCAAATGGAAGAGCGGACTCAGTTCATCATTGGTGATTCCCAGCATCGGTCTGACCCAGTTGATTTCTCCTAGAAGTTGTTGTAACTCTTGTAGGTTGTTGACTCTGGTTCGGATCTGAATTTTCTGTGGTATTATTGTCGTCTTCCATCGTCTTCCATCATCTTCCATCCCAGGTACTTCTAAGGTGAAACTTGTTGAATTTTCGTTGCAGAGATTTCAAGTCCAGCTTTTTGAATTTCAGCAACAACACAGTCGCGAGTTTCTTCCATCTCTTCCTTTCAAAGGACTCCACCCTTAAAGCCAATTTTTCTTTCTCTGTATCTATAGATTGACAAACACCAGAACAACCATGTTTTTGCTTAACTGAAAAAGAGTTCCCCGGAACCACAATTTCCCGAGTGGAAGCAGCCACCTCAGCCTCCACCCCAGGCCCAACAGAATCCAATTCAGGTTTCAGTGTCCCTGCACAAACAATTTTAGGAAGTACAGTCACTTTTTCATTTCCTTCTTTTACACACTTTGTTCCATCCCCCTTACAAGAGTCACATATTTTTACATTAACAGAACAACGCGAAGAAAAGTCCAAAAGAGTCTCATTTTTTCCCAGAGAGAGAGAAGAAAGATTTTGTTCAACAGAGTTAAAAGCAATACTTTCAGCATTTGCAACAACACTTGTAACATTCTCCGATACTCACACAGTCTCCGGTTTACTGGAATTTAATGAGACAGAACCAGAAGCTTTGTTTTCTGAGTCCAAGTTGATCTTATTATTATCAGTTTGTTTAAAACAGTGCTCCAACAGCGCTCTACAAACCGGCATAAGTTCTCTTAAGCTTTCATCTTTTTTGAGAGAGACTAGTTTATAGATTCTCCAGTTTATCTGATCCCAAAAATGAAAAGTAAAAGCAGACTGCAGATTTAAATCTTGCGTATTTGCTTTAACCCAGATAAGTAAGTTTTTAAGCTCAGTTTTTGAAATTTCAGAGTGACCTTTTTCTTGTAACATTGTCTCTAATTGATGAAAAACATCCCATTCAACTTTTGATAAATTCGTTCCCATTTTTGTGTTCTTTTATTAATTGTCTTTTTCGCTATTTTGCCTCCCAACGTCACCCAAGCGCTCTCCCGAGATAAGTTACTTACAATTTTCTTGGCTTCAGCGGGAGAGATGATACAGTGTGCTCCTTGTTAACACTTGGGTCTCCGCAGCTGGTACTTCCACGATTTTTCTTTGTTTTTCTTCTATTCTACGTCCTCACACGAGGCACCAATATGCGGGGGACGCGACAGGTATAAGTCCAATAGTGTCAGGAACCCACGCCTTAAAAAAGGAACCCACTAGGCCGCGGCAAAATATCCAAATATGGATAACATGGTAACCAGACCAGTGAAGAGATTTTTGCTTTTATTTCCAGCACATCAGTCTCAAAATACAAAATGGAGACATGACAGCTCACTGATCCACACCAAAAAATGTCTCCTTCAACAGGGCTCATACAGCAATACATAAAATCATCTCAGACTAGAATTCAGCCAATCAGACACAGAAAACACATCTTGACAAGCATTCTATCCAATCTTATAAAACATAGGTAATCGTAGCTAAAACAAAGACTAGTTGATAAGAGACAAAGAACAGAGTTCTATTCATGCTAACCTTCTAAAGATATACATTAAATAACCTTGTTGCCATCCTAAAGCCAATTCTACAGAAGCCTATTGTTATTTGTCACGTCTACTGCTTGGGAAACTTTTCTGCTTGCATGGAAAACTTTTTCTGCTTGCATGGGAAACTTTTCTGCAATGCTAACAAAACTCCAGTCTAAGGCCTACATACTTCTTTGTAACCATTTCTTAAAAATCCTCTAACCTTATGGATTCCAACATTTCCCCCTCTCTGTTTGACCCAGAAGCTTTCATTTTCTTGTCGCTTGCTATTTGCGTTTCATAGCTCTATTGCAAAATTTCTGCTTATTATCTGCTGAAGACCTATTTTCACTAAACTGAAGCATTGCTATATTACGGCACAGCAACTTAATGCTGTGAAGACCCAATCCCTGAAAGAGAGATATGAATCACGTTTGGCAACAGTCACAAGGCATCGTTCAAAAAACTCTGGTTGATTCCAAGGCCTTAATTCAAAACCTTCGTTCATGTCAATACCCTCATCTACTGCTTTCGTGAGATTTCATACACTCTCTGTGCTTCTACTTCCTAGTTCTCCTGCTTTAATGACAAAAACTTCTCGGACTGTTTTGTTCATCATTCGCCGAACACAACAGAGTATACAAGGTGCCACTATCAATATCAGTATTAGAACACCTAATATGTAAAGATCTATCTTGCAAAGTTGCCTTAGCCAAGGTGCAAAACTCCAATTTTGAAACAAATCATCCAACCAGGAACCTCCATCTTCTTTAATTTGGGCTGTCAGATCCTTTAATTTTTGAATGCTTCTGTGAATGGATTCAGAATGATCAGACAAATTCATACAACACAATCCTTCCAATTCCTCACAACCATGTCCTTGTGCCAGTAAAAGAAAATCAATGGCTGCTCTGTTTTGAAGAGTAGCATGTCTAATACTATCAACATCGGTCAACATATCACTGATTGCGGAGGATGTGGCATTAGCTTGTTTGCTCAGCCAACATCCAACTCGATCTAATTGTCTCAATGCCACAGCTGAAGCCAATTGGGGTAGAAATATACCTGCTGAAAGCCTTCTGGCGGCATTCCAAGGCATAAAATCACTCTGACAGTTCTCATCATAATGAGGAACAGCTCTTGTTTTCCTTTGTTTCTTTTTCATCACTGCTTTGGCAGTGGGGGCAATTATGGTAAGCATACCAATGCTACAAGGGCCACCTTCAAGGTGGGCTGGAATGCCTTGCCAACCTCTGTCTCCGCAAATGATCCAATACCCTTTTGGCAATTGCCGTGGATATTGGTCCGTCTCCAGAAACACATCCCAACTGTTTGAAACATTTGCTGCCCTGAGAAGTTTTTTCGAACAAATGTTCCAATTGAAGGAAGGACTGTTTCCATTGTCAATTCCACCTGGTTTACCATTGGATTCTTTTCTGACCAAAGGAAACTCTTTCACTGGCACACCAACCAAACAGGTTGAGAAAGGCTTTTCTGGTTCCGAATTAGACAGACATATAGTATCCGATCCGGCAGCCTTGGCTAAGGTCACCCAAACACTCGTTTTCGGTTGATCCGCAGGCAAATCTGCACGACAAAAAACAATTAAAATCAAGCAAAACAAGTATACCATTTGATTCTGCCCCATCTCTTTCAAGAACTAAGTTTTGGCAGAATTCTTTCTAAACAAAAACAATAACCTAAATTTTCAGCCAAAAATTTGCTTCGTTAGACAAACATTCAGCATTCAATTCGTATACTCATAAATAACATTGGCACAAAATCAGAGTTCATGGGTTCCACCGATGCACAAAGAACGTCAGGCACAAGAGGCGTCAGGCGAGACCCGGGATCCTTCCATTCGGTCCACGTCTGCGTACTCGCTTCCTCAGTTCTAGGCTCGACAACAGGTTCTGAAGTGCGATACGGTTTGACGTTTTTGGCAGGAACCCACTTAATTCTTCCAGCACCTGTGGAAATAGAAGCATACCCTTTGCCCCACGTTATTAATTGAAACGGGCCTTCCATCTGTCCAGAGTCAGGGTTTCTAATTAGAAGAGGAGGATGTTCTTTCAGTTTTGCCTGTGTGCTATTTGAAAAGTGTCTAAAGATTGGTGGATCTGGTTCTGTACTTGAACTATTTAGAAAACTAAAACCATACAAAGCCTTACTCAGTCTCATCTGTGGGGTGATTTCCGTTCCCCCTCTCTGTTGATCTAATATGCGTTTTAAGGTTTGATGTGTTCTTTCAATGATTGCTTGGCTTGTGGGAGAGTGGGGAATACCAAAAATGTGTCGAACACCCCATTCATTTAAAAATGTGGCCAATTTTTGAGATATGTATGCAGGACCATTGTCAGTTTTTACTTCTTGAGGTATACCCAATGAAGCAAAAGCTTGCAGGAAATGATGACAGGCATGGCTGCCAGTTTCACCTGTGTGAAGGGAAGCAAAAACTGCACCAGAGAACGTGTCTATGGAAACATGAATATTTTTAAATTTACCAAAAGAAGGCTATTTAGTAACACCTGTTTGCCACAACTGTAGGCTTTGTAAGCCTCGGGGGTTGATTGCTCCTGTAGAAACAGGAGGTTGTACCAATTGACAGTCAGGGCAAGTATGAATGATAGCTTTAGCTTGACTTTTAGTGATTTGGAACATTCGCATGAGTGCTTGTGCATTTTGGTGGAAAAAGGCATGACTCAATTTTGCTTGTTCAAAAATATTTGGCAATGTGTTAGAAATGACCATTGTCAGCTTGTCCGCTCTTGCATTTCCTTCCACTAAAAATCCAGGAAGTGAAGAATGCGCCCTAATGTGAGAAACAAAATATGGATTAGTTCTATATTGCAAAGTTATAAAAAGACATGAAAGCCAACGATGTAAAGTTTCATTACTAACATCCTTTAAAATGGAACCTTCTATTCTCCTGACTACATTAGCAACATAAGCAGAATCTGTGACCAAATTGAAAGGCTGAGGAAACAGCTGAAAAGCTCAAACTACTGCAGCAAGCTCAACAATTTGAGGGGATCCCTCTACTGTTTGAATATCAGATTCCCAAACATCAGTCTTTTGATTAAACCAAGTCACAACGGACTTGTGGCTTTTACCAGAGCCATCAGTGAAGAGAGTCACAGCATGTAAAGGTTCTTCACTTAATTTAGGTTTTTCTCTGAAACTCAATTTTGCTTGCAGTAGTTTGTGAGCTGGATAGTGTATGGAACAAACACCTGGAAAACCTAAGAATGCATATTGTAAATCATCAGAATTTTGCATTGCCCAATTGAAATAATCATTTTTCAATGGCAAATAGATAATTGAACATTCTTGACCTGCCAAAGTTAACAATCTGGTTCTAGCCTTAATTATAATGTATGCAATCATTTCTAAAACTGAGCAAATGGTCTTTGAAAACCTGTAGGGAGGAAAAACCCATTCCATTATTAACAAAGGATCTTGTTCTGTGGCATCCCACTGGAAAATGAGACCACAAAGCTGCATCTTCTCTCCTAAGATTGCAAGAAAGAAAGGATTTTCAGGAACGCAGCGATGAGCTTGTCTTTTTTGAAGAGCTTCTGTGACTTTGTCGAGAGCAGCACGAGCTTCAGGGGTTAAAGTTCTTGGCGAAGTGATGTCGCAACTTCCTCTCAGCAAATGGAAGAGCGGACTCAGTTCATCATTGGTGATTCCCAGCATCGGTCTGACCCAGTTGATTTCTCCTAGAAGTTGTTGTAACTCTTGTAGGTTGTTGACTCTGGTTCGGATCTGAATTTTCTGTGGTATTATTGTCGTCTTCCATCGTCTTCCATCATCTTCCATCCCAGGTACTTCTAAGGTGAAACTTGTTGAATTTTTGTTGCAGAGATTTCAAGTCCAGCTTTTTGAATTTCAGCAACAACACAGTCGCGAGTTTCTTCCATCTCTTCCTTTCAAAGGACTCCACCCTTAAAGCCAATTTTTCTTTCTCTGTATCTATAGATTGACAAACACCAGAACAACCATGTTTTTGCTTAACTGAAAAAGAGTTCCCCGGAACCACAATTTCCCGAGTGGAAGCAGCCACCTCAGCCTCCACCCCAGGCCCAACAGAATCCAATTCAGGTTTCAGTGTCCCTGCACAAACAATTTTAGGAAGTACAGTCACTTTTTCATTTCCTTCTTTTACACACTTTGTTCCATCCCCCTTACAAGAGTCACATATTTTTACATTAACAGAACAACGCGAAGAAAAGTCCAAAAGAGTCTCATTTTTTCCCAGAGAGAGAGAAGAAAGATTTTGTTCAACAGAGTTAAAAGCAATACTTTCAGCATTTGCAACAACACTTGTAACATTCTCCGATACTCACACAGTCTCCGGTTTACTGGAATTTAATGAGACAGAACCAGAAGCTTTGTTTTCTGAGTCCAAGTTGATCTTATTATTATCAGTTTGTTTAAAACAGTGCTCCAACAGCGCTCTACAAACCGGCATAAGTTCTCTTAAGCTTTCATCTTTTTTGAGAGAGACTAGTTTATAGATTCTCCAGTTTATCTGATCCCAAAAATGAAAAGTAAAAGCAGACTGCAGATTTAAATCTTGCGTATTTGCTTTAACCCAGATAAGTAAGTTTTTAAGCTCAGTTTTTGAAATTTCAGAGTGACCTTTTTCTTGTAACATTGTCTCTAATTGATGAAAAACATCCCATTCAACTTTTGATAAATTCGTTCCCATTTTTGTGTTCTTTTATTAATTGTCTTTTTCGCTATTTTGCCTCCCAACGTCACCCAAGCGCTCTCCCGAGATAAGTTACTTACAATTTTCTTGGCTTCAGCGGGAGAGATGATACAGTGTGCTCCTTGTTAACACTTGGGTCTCCGCAGCTGGTACTTCCACGATTTTTCTTTGTTTTTCTTCTATTCTACGTCCTCACACGAGGCACCAATATGCGGGGGACGCGACAGGTATAAGTCCAATAGTGTCAGGAACCCACGCCTTAAAAAAGGAACCCACTAGGCCGCGACAAAATATCCAAATATGGATAACATGGTAACCAGACCAGTGAAGAGATTTTTGCTTTTATTTCCAGCACATCAGTCTCAAAATACAAAATGGAGACATGACAGCTCACTGATCCACACCAAAAAATGTCTCCTTCAACAGGGCTCATACAGCAATACATAAAATCATCTCAGACTAGAATTCAGCCAATCAGACACAGAAAACACATCTTGACAAGCATTCTATCCAATCTTATAAAACATAGGTAATCGTAGCTAAAACAAAGACTAGTTGATAAGAGACAAAGAACAGAGTTCTATTCATGCTAACCTTCTAAAGATATACATTAAATAACCTTGTTGCCATCCTAAAGCCAATTCTACAGAAGCCTATTGTTATTTGTCACGTCTACTGCTTGGGAAACTTTTCTGCTTGCATGGAAAACTTTTTCTGCTTGCATGGGAAACTTTTCTGCAATGCTAACAAAACTCCAGTCTAAGGCCTACATACTTCTTTGTAACCATTTCTTAAAAATCCTCTAACCTTATGGATTCCAACATTTCCCCCTCTCTGTTTGACCCAGAAGCTTTCATTTTCTTGTCGCTTGCTATTTGCGTTTCATAGCTCTATTGCAAAATTTCTGCTTATTATCTGCTGAAGACCTATTTTCACTAAACTGAAGCATTGCTATATTACGGCACAGCAACTTAATGCTGTGAAGACCCAATAGAGAGATATGAATCACGTTTGGCAACAGTCACAAGGCATCGTTCAAAAAACTCTGGTCGATTCCAAGGCCTTAATTCAAAACCTTCGTTCATGTCAATACCCTCATCTACTGCTTTCGTGAGATTTCGTACACTCTCTGTGCTTCTACTTCCTAGTTCTCCTGCTTTAATGACAAAAACTTCTCGGACTGTTTTGTTCATCATTCGCCGAACACAACAGGGTATACAAGGTGCCACTATCAATATCAGTATTAGAACACCTAATATGTAAAGACCTATCTTGCAAAGTTGCCTTAGCCAAGGTGCAAAACTCCAATTTTGAAACAAATCATCCAACCAGGAACCTCCATCTTCTTTAATTTGGGCTGTCAGATCCTTTAATTTTTGAATGCTTTTGTGAATGGATTCAGAACGATCAGACAAATTCATACAACACAATCCTTCCAATTCCTCACAACCATGTCCTTGTGCCAGTAAAAGAAAATCAATGGCTGCTCTGTTTTGAAGAGTAGCATGTCTAATACTATCAACATCGGTCAACATATCACTGATTGCGGAGGATGTGGCATTAGCTTGTTTGCTCAGCCAACATCCAACTCGATCTAATTGTCTCAATGCCACAGCTGAAGCCAATTGGGGTAGAAATATACCTGCTGAAAGCCTTCTGGCGGCATTCCAAGGCATAAAATCACTCTGACAGTTCTCATCATAATGAGGAACAGCTCTTGTTTTCCTTTGTTTCTTTTTCATCACTGCTTTGGCAGTGGGGGCAATTATGGTAAGCATACCAATGCTACAAGGGCCACCTTCAAGGTGGGCTGGAATGCCTTGCCAACCTCTGTCTCCGCAAATGATCCAATACCCTTTTGGCAATTGCCGTGGATATTGGTCCGTCTCCAGAAACACATCCCAACTGTTTGAAACATTTGCTGCCCTGAGAAGTTTGTTGGAACAAATGTTCCAATTGAAGGAAGGACTGTTTCCATTGTCAATTCCACCTGGTTTACCATTGGATTCTTTTCTGACCAAAGGAAACTCTTTCACTGGCACACCAACCAAACAGGTTGAGAAAGGCTTTTCTGGTTCCGAATTAGAGAGGCGTATAGTATCCGATCCGGCAGCCTTGGCTAAGGTCACCCAAACACTCGTTTTCGGTTGATCCGCAGGCAAATCTGCACGACAAAAAACAATTAAAATCAAGCAAAACAAGTATACCATTTGATTCTGCCCCATCTCTTTCAAGAACTAAGTTTTGGCAGAATTCTTTCTAAACAAAAACAATAACCTAAATTTTCAGCCAAAAATTTGCTTCGTTAGACAAACATTCAGCATTCAATTCGTATACTCATAAATAACATTGGCACAAAATCAGAGTTCATGGGTTCCACCGATGCACAAAGAACGTCAGGCACAAGAGGCGTCAGGCGAGACCCGGGATCCTTCGATTCGGTCCACGTCTGCGTACTCGCTTCCTCAGTTCTAGGCTCGACAACAGGTTCTGAAGTGCGATACGGTTTGACGTTTTTGGCAGGAACCCACTTAATTCTTCCAGCACCTGTGGAAATAGAAGCATACCCTTTGCCCCACGTTATTAATTGAAACGGGCCTTCCATCTGTCCAGAGTCAGGGTTTCTAATTAGAAGAGGAGGATGTTCTTTCCGTTTTGCCTGTGTGCTATTTGAAAAGTGTCTAAAGATTGGTGGATCTGGTTCTGTACTTGAACTATTTAGAAAATTAAAACCATACAAAGCCTTACTCAGTCTCATCTGTGGGGTGATTTCCGTTCCCCCTCTCTGTTGATCTAATATGCGTTTTAAGGTTTGATGTGTTCTTTCAATGATTGCTTGGCTTGTGGGAGAGTGGGGAATACCAAAAATGTGTCGAACACCCCATTCATTTAAAAATGTGGCCAATTTTTGAGATATGTATGCGGGACCATTGTCAGTTTTTACTTCTTGGGGTATACCCAATGAAGCAAAAGCTTGCAGGAAATGATGACAGGCATGGCTGCCAGTTTCACCTGTGTGAAGGGAAGCAAAAACTGCACCAGAGAACGTGTCTATGGAAACATGAATATTTTTAAATTTACCAAAAGAAGGCTATTTAGTAACACCTGTTTGCCACAACTGTAGGCTTTGTAAGCCTCGGGGGTTGATTGCTCCTGTAGAAACAGGAGATTGTACCAATTGACAGTCAGGGCAAGTATGAATGATAGCTTTAGCTTGACTTTTAGTGATTTGGAACATTCGCATGAGTGCTTGTGCATTTTGGTGGAAAAAGGCATGACTCAATTTTGCTTGTTCAAAAATATTTGGCAATGTGTTAGAAATGACCATTGTCAGCTTGTCCGCTCTTGCATTTCCTTCCACTAAAAATCCAGGAAGTGAAGAATGCGCCCTAATGTGAGAAACAAAATATGGATTAGTTCTATATTGCAAAGTTATAAAAAGACATGAAAGCCAACGATGTAAGTTTCATTACTAACATCCTTTAAAATGGAACCTTCTATTCTCCTGACTACATTAGCAACATAAGCAGAATCTGTGACCAAATTAAAAGGCTGAGGAAACAGCTGAAAAGCTCAAACTACTGCAGCAAGCTCAACAATTTGAGGGGATCCCTCTACTGTTTGAATATCAGATTCCCAAACATCAGTCTTTTGATTAAACCAAGTCACAACGGACTTGTGGCTTTTACCAGAGCCATCAGTGAAGAGAGTCACAGCATGTAAAGGTTCTTCACTTAATTTAGGTTTTTCTCTGAAACTCAATTTTGCTTGCAGTAGTTTGTGAGCTGGATAGTGTATGGAACAAACACCTGGAAAACCTAAGAATGCATATTGTAAATCATCAGAATTTTGCATTGCCCAATTGAAATAATCATTTTTCAATGGCAAATAGATAACTGAACATTCTTGACCTGCCAAAGTTAACAATCTGGTTCTAGCCTTAATTATAATGTATGCAATCATTTCTAAAACTGAGCAAATGGTCTTTGAAAACCTGTAGGGAGGAAAAACCCATTCCATTATTAACAAAGGATCTTGTTCTGTGGCATCCCACTGGAAAATGAGACCACAAAGCTGCATCTTCTCTCCTAAGATTGCAAGAAAGAAAGGATTTTCAGGAATGCAGCGATGAGCTTGTCTTTTTTGAAGAGCTTCTGTGACTTTGTCGAGAGCAGCACGAGCTTCAGGGGTTAAAGTTCTTGGCGAAGTGATGTCGCAACTTCCTCTCAGCAAATGGAAGAGCGGACTCAGTTCATCATTGGTGATTCCCACCATCGGTCTGACCCAGTTGATTTCTCCTAGAAGTTGTTGTAACTCTTGTAGGTTGTTGACTCTGGTTCGGATCTGAATTTTCTGTGGTATTATTGTCGTCTTCCATCGTCTTCCATCATCTTCCATCCCAGGTACTTCTAAGGTGAAACTTGTTGAATTTTCGTTGCAGAGATTTCAAGTCCAGCTTTTTGAATTTCAGCAACAACACAGTCGCGAGTTTCTTCCATCTCTTCCTTTCAAAGGACTCCACCCTTAAAGCCAATTTTTCTTTCTCTGTATCTATAGATTGACAAACACCAGAACAACCATGTTTTTGCTTAACTGAAAAAGAGTTCCCCGGAACCACAATTTCCCGAGTGGAAGCAGCCACCTCAGCCTCCACCCCAGGCCCAACAGAATCCAATTCAGGTTTCAGTGTCCCTGCACAAACAATTTTAGGAAGTACAGTCACTTTTTCATTTCCTTCTTTTACACACTTTGTTCCATCCCCCTTACAAGAGTCACATATTTTTACATTAACAGAACAACGCGAAGAAAAGTCCAAAAGAGTCTCATTTTTTCCCAGAGAGAGAAGAAAGATTTTGTTCAACAGAGTTCAAAGCAATACTTTCAGCATTTGCAACAACACTTGTAACATTCTCCGATACTCACACAGTCTCCGGTTTACTGGAATTTAATGAGACAGAACCAGAAGCTTTGTTTTCTGAGTCCAAGTTGATCTTATTATTATCCGTTTGTTTAAAACAGTGCTCCAACAGCGCTCTACAAACCGGCATAAGTTCTCTTAAGCTTTCATCTTTTTTGAGAGAGACTAGTTTATAGATTCTCCAGTTTATCTGATCCCAAAAATGAAAAGTAAAAGCAGACTGCAGATTTAAATCTTGCGTATTCGCTTTAACCCAGATAAGTAAGTTTTTAAGCTCAGTTTTTGAAATTTCAGAGTGACCTTTTTCTTGTAACATTGTCTCTAATTGATGAAAAACATCCCATTCAACTTTTGATAAATTCGTTCCCATTTTTGTGTTCTTTTAATAATTTTCTTTTTCGCTATTTTGCCTCCCAACGTCACCCAAGCGCTCTCCCGAGATAAGTTACTTACAATTTTCTTGGCTTCGGCGGGAGAGATGATACAGTGTGCTCCTTGTTAACACTTGGGTCTCCGCAGCTGGTACTTCCACGATTTTTCTTTGTTTTTCTTCTATTCTACGTCCTCACACGAGGCACCAATATGCGGGGGACGCGACAGGTATAAGTCCAATAGTGTCAGGAACCCACGCCTTAAAAAAGGAACCCACTAGGCCGCGGCAAAATATCCAAATATGGATAACATGGTAACCAGACCAGTGAAGAGATTTTTGCTTTTATTTCCAGCACATCAGTCTCAAAATACAAAATGGAGACATGACAGCTCACTGATCCACACCAAAAAATGTCTCCTTCAACAGGGCTCATACAGCAATACATAAAATCATCTCAGACTAGAATTCAGCCAATCAGACACAGAAAACACATCTTGACAAGCATTCTATCCAATCTTATAAAACATAGGTAATCGTAGCTAAAACAAAGACTAGTTGATAAGAGACAAAGAACAGAGTTCTATTCATGCTAACCTTCTAAAGATATACATTAAATAACCTTGTTGCCATCCTAAAGCCAATTCTACAGAAGCCTATTGTTATTTGTCACGTCTACTGCTTGGGAAACTTTTCTGCTTGCATGGAAAACTTTTTCTGCTTGCATGGGAAACTTTTCTGCAATGCTAACAAAACTCCAGTCTAAGGCCTACATACTTCTTTGTAACCATTTCTTAAAAATCCTCTAACCTTATGGATTCCAACATTTCCCCCTCTCTGTTTGACCCAGAAGCTTTCATTTTCTTGTCGCTTGCTATTTGCGTTTCATAGCTCGATTGCAAAATTTCTGCTTATTATCTGCTGAAGACCTATTTTCACTAAACTGAAGCATTGCTATATTACGGCACAGCAACTTAATGCTGTGAAGACCCAATAGAGAGATATGAATCACGTTTGGCAACAGTCACAAGGCATCGTTCAAAAAACTCTGGTCGATTCCAAGGCCTTAATTCAAAACCTTCGTTCATGTCAATACCCTCATCTACTGCTTTCGTGAGATTTCGTACACTCTCTGTGCTTCTACTTCCTAGTTCTCCTGCTTTAATGACAAAAACTTCTCGGACTGTTTTGTTCATCATTCGCCGAAGACAACAGAGTATACAAGGTGCCACTATCAATATCAGTATTAGAACACCTAATATGTAAAGACCTATCTTGCAAAGTTGCCTTAGCCAAGGTGCAAAACTCCAATTTTGAAACAAATCATCCAACCAGGAACCTCCATCTTCTTTAATTTGGGCTGTCAGATCCTTTAATTTTTGAATGCTTTTGTGAATGGATTCAGAACGATCAGACAAATTCATACAACACAATCCTTCCAATTCCTCACAACCATGTCCTTGTGCCAGTAAAAGAAAATCAATGGCTGCTCTGTTTTGAAGAGTAGCATGTCTAATACTATCAACATCGGTCAACATATCACTGATTGCGGAGGATGTGGCATTAGCTTGTTTGCTCAGCCAACATCCAACTCGATCTAATTGTCTCAATGCCACAGCTGAAGCCAATTGGGGTAGAAATATACCTGCTGAAAGCCTTCTGGCGGCATTCCAAGGCATAAAATCACTCTGACAGTTCTCATCATAATGAGGAACAGCTCTTGTTTTCCTTTGTTTCTTTTTCATCACTGCTTTGGCAGTGGGGGCAATTATGGTAAGCATACCAATGCTACAAGGGCCACCTTCAAGGTGGGCTGGAATGCCTTGCCAACCTCTGTCTCCGCAAATGATCCAATACCCTTTTGGCAATTGCCGTGGATATTGGTCCGTCTCCAGAAACACATCCCAACTGTTTGAAACATTTGCTGCCCTGAGAAGTTTGTTGGAACAAATGTTCCAATTGAAGGAAGGACTGTTTCCATTGTCAATTCCACCTGGTTTACCATTGGATTCTTTTCTGACCAAAGGAAACTCTTTCACTGGCACACCAACCAAACAGGTTGAGAAAGGCTTTTCTGGTTCCGAATTAGACAGACATATAGTATCCGATCCGGCAGCCTTGGCTAAGGTCACCCAAACACTCGTTTTCGGTTGATCCGCAGGCAAATCTGCACGACAAAAAACAATTAAAATCAAGCAAAACAAGTATACCATTTGATTCTGCCCCATCTCTTTCAAGAACTAAGTTTTGGCAGAATTCTTTCTAAACAAAAACAATAACCTAAATTTTCAGCCAAAAATTTGCTTCGTTAGACAAACATTCAGCATTCAATTCGTATACTCATAAATAACATTGGCACAAAATCAGAGTTCATGGGTTCCACCGATGCACAAAGAACGTCAGGCACAAGAGGCGTCAGGTGAGACCCGGGATCCTTCCATTCGGTCCACGTCTGCGTACTCGCTTCCTCAGTTCTAGGCTCGACAACAGGTTCTGAAGTGCGATACGGTTTGACGTTTTTGGCAGGAACCCACTTAATTCTTCCAGCACCTGTGGAAATAGAAGCATACCCTTTGCCCCACGTTATTAATTGAAACGGGCCTTCCATCTGTCCAGAGTCAGGGTTTCTAATTAGAAGAGGAGGATGTTCTTTCAGTTTTGCCTGTGTGCTATTTGAAAAGTGTCTAAAGATTGGTGGATCTAGTTCTGTACTTGAACTATTTAGAAAATTAAAACCATACAAAGCCTTACTCAGTCTCATCTGTGGGGTGATTTCCGTTCCCCCTCTCTGTTGATCTAATATGCGTTTTAAGGTTTGATGTGTTCTTTCAATGATTGCTTGGCTTGTGGGAGAGTGGGGAATACCAAAAATGTGTCGAACACCCCATTCATTTAAAAATGTGGCCAATTTTTGAGATATGTATGCGGGACCATTGTCAGTTTTTACTTCTTGGGGTATACCCAATGAAGCAAAAGCTTGCAGGAAATGATGACAGGCATGGCTGCCAGTTTCACCTGTGTGAAGGGAAGCAAAAACTGCACCAGAGAACGTGTCTATGGAAACATGAATATTTTTAAATTTACCAAAAGAAGGCTATTTAGTAACACCTGTTTGCCACAACTGTAGGCTTTGTAAGCCTCGGGGGTTGATTGCTCCTGTAGAAACAGGAGGTTGTACCAATTGACAGTCAGGGCAAGTATGAATGATAGCTTTAGCTTGACTTTTAGTGATTTGGAACATTCGCATGAGTGCTTGTGCATTTTGGTGGAAAAAGGCATGACTCAATTTTGCTTGTTCAAAAATATTTGGCAATGTGTTAGAAATGACCATTGTCAGCTTGTCCGCTCTTGCATTTCCTTCCACTAAAAATCCAGGAAGTGAAGAATGCGCCCTAATGTGAGAAACAAAATATGGATTAGTTCTATATTGCAAAGTTATAAAAAGACATGAAAGCCAACGATGTAAGTTTCATTACTAACATCCTTTAAAATGGAACCTTCTATTCTCCTGACTACATTAGCAACATAAGCAGAATCTGTGACCAAATTAAAAGGCTGAGGAAACAGCTGAAAAGCTCAAACTACTGCAGCAAGCTCAACAATTTGAGGGGATCCCTCTACTGTTTGAATATCAGATTCCCAAACATCAGTCTTTTGATTAAACCAAGTCACAACGGACTTGTGGCTTTTACCAGAGCCATCAGTGAAGAGAGTCACAGCATGTAAAGGTTCTTCACTTAATTTAGGTTTTTCTCTGAAACTCAATTTTGCTTGCAGTAGTTTGTGAGCTGGATAGTGTATGGAACAAACACCTGGAAAACCTAAGAATGCATATTGTAAATCATCAGAATTTTGCATTGCCGAATTGAAATAATCATTTTTCAATGGCAAATAGATAACTGAACATTCTTGACCTGCCAAAGTTAACAATCTGGTTCTAGCCTTAATTATAATGTATGCAATCATTTCTAAAACTGAGCAAATGGTCTTTGAAAACCTGTAGGGAGGAAAAACCCATTCCATTATTAACAAAGGATCTTGTTCTGTGGCATCCCACTGGAAAATGAGACCACAAAGCTGCATCTTCTCTCCTAAGATTGCAAGAAAGAAAGGATTTTCAGGAATGCAGCGATGAGCTTGTCTTTTTTGAAGAGCTTCTGTGACTTTGTCGAGAGCAGCACGAGCTTCAGGGGTTAAAGTTCTTGGCGAAGTGATGTCGCAACTTCCTCTCAGCAAATGGAAGAGCGGACTCAGTTCATCATTGGTGATTCCCAGCATCGGTCTGACCCAGTTGATTTCTCCTAGAAGTTGTTGTAACTCTTGTAGGTTGTTGACTCTGGTTCGGATCTGAATTTTCTGTGGTATTATTGTCGTCTTCCATCGTCTTCCATCATCTTCCATCCCAGGTACTTCTAAGGTGAAACTTGTTGAATTTTCGTTGCAGAGATTTCAAGTCCAGCTTTTTGAATTTCAGCAACAACACAGTCGCCAGTTTCTTCCATCTCTTCCTTTCAAAGGACTCCACCCTTAAAGCCAATTTTTCTTCCTCTGTATCTATAGATTGACAAACACCAGAACAACCATGTTTTTGCTTAACTGAAAAAGAGTTCCCCGGAACCACAATTTCCCGAGTGGAAGCAGCCACCTCAGCCTCCACCCCAGGCCCAACAGAATCCAATTCAGGTTTCAGTGTCCCTGCACAAACAATTTTAGGAAGTACAGTCACTTTTTCATTTCCATCTTTTACACACTTTGTTCCATCCCCCTTACAAGAGTCACATATTTTTACATTAACAGAACAACGCGAAGAAAAGTCCAAAAGAGTCTCATTTTTTCCCAGAGAGAGAAGAAAGATTTTGTTCAACAGAGTTCAAAGCAATACTTTCAGCATTTGCAACAACACTTGTAACATTCTCCGATACTCACACAGTCTCCGGTTTACTGGAATTTAATGAGACAGAACCAGAAGCTTTGTTTTCTGAGTCCAAGTTGATCTTATTATTATCCGTTTGTTTAAAACAGTGCTCCAACAGCGCTCTACAAACCGGCATAAGTTCTCTTAAGCTTTCATCTTTTTTGAGAGAGACTAGTTTATAGATTCTCCAGTTTATCTGATCCCAAAAATGAAAAGTAAAAGCAGACTGCAGATTTAAATCTTGCGTATTCGCTTTAACCCAGATAAGTAAGTTTTTAAGCTCAGTTTTTGAAATTTCAGAGTGACCTTTTTCTTGTAACATTGTCTCTAATTGATGAAAAACATCCCATTCAACTTTTGATAAATTCGTTCCCATTTTTGTGTTCTTTTAATAATTTTCTTTTTCGCTATTTTGCCTCCCAACGTCACCCAAGCGCTCTCCCGAGATAAGTTACTTACAATTTTCTTGGCTTTGGCGGGAGAGATGATACAGTGTGCTCCTTGTTAACACTTGGGTCTCCGCAGCTGGTACTTCCACGATTTTTCTTTGTTTTTCTTCTATTCTACGTCCTCACACGAGGCACCAATATGCGGGGGACGCGACAGGTATAAGTCCAATAGTGTCAGGAACCCACGCCTTAAAAAAGGAACCCACTAGGCCGCGGCAAAATATCCAAATATGGATAACATGGTAACCAGACCAGTGAAGAGATTTTTGCTTTTATTTCCAGCACATCAGTCTCAAAATACAAAATGGAGACATGACAGCTCACTGATCCACACCAAAAAATGTCTCCTTCAACAGGGCTCATACAGCAATACATAAAATCATCTCAGACTAGAATTCAGCCAATCAGACACAGAAAACACATCTTGACAAGCATTCTATCCAATCTTATAAAACATAGGTAATCGTAGCTAAAACAAAGACTAGTTGATAAGAGACAAAGAACAGAGTTCTATTCATGCTAACCTTCTAAAGATATACATTAAATAACCTTGTTGCCATCCTAAAGCCAATTCTACAGAAGCCTATTGTTATTTGTCACGTCTACTGCTTGGGAAACTTTTCTGCTTGCATGGAAAACTTTTTCTGCTTGCATGGGAAACTTTTCTGCAATGCTAACAAAACTCCAGTCTAAGGCCTACATACTTCTTTGTAACCATTTCTTAAAAATCCTCTAACCTTATGGATTCCAACATTTCCCCCTCTCTGTTTGACCCAGAAGCTTTCATTTTCTTGTCGCTTGCTATTTGCGTTTCATAGCTCGATTGCAAAATTTCTGCTTATTATCTGCTGAAGACCTATTTTCACTAAACTGAAGCATTGCTATATTACGGCACAGCAACTTAATGCTGTGAAGACCCAATAGAGAGATATGAATCACGTTTGGCAACAGTCACAAGGCATCGTTCAAAAAACTCTGGTCGATTCCAAGGCCTTAATTCAAAACCTTCGTTCATGTCAATACCCTCATCTACTGCTTTCGTGAGATTTCGTACACTCTCTGTGCTTCTACTTCCTAGTTCTCCTGCTTTAATGACAAAAACTTCTCGGACTGTTTTGTTCATCATTCGCCGAACACAACAGAGTATACAAGGTGCCACTATCAATATCAGTATTAGAACACCTAATATGTAAAGACCTATCTTGCAAAGTTGCCTTAGCCAAGGTGCAAAACTCCAATTTTGAAACAAATCATCCAACCAGGAACCTCCATCTTCTTTAATTTGGGCTGTCAGATCCTTTAATTTTTGAATGCTTTTGTGAATGGATTCAGAACGATCAGACAAATTCATACAACACAATCCTTCCAATTCCTCACAACCATGTCCTTGTGCCAGTAAAAGAAAATCAATGGCTGCTCTGTTTTGAAGAGTAGCATGTCTAATACTATCAACATCGGTCAACATATCACTGATTGCGGAGGATGTGGCATTAGCTTGTTTGCTCAGCCAACATCCAACTCGATCTAATTGTCTCAATGCCACAGCTGAAGCCAATTGGGGTAGAAATATACCTGCTGAAAGCCTTCTGGCGGCATTCCAAGGCATAAAATCACTCTGACAGTTCTCATCATAATGAGGAACAGCTCTTGTTTTCCTTTGTTTCTTTTTCATCACTGCTTTGGCAGTGGGGGCAATTATGGTAAGCATACCAATGCTACAAGGGCCACCTTCAAGGTGGGCTGGAATGCCTTGCCAACCTCTGTCTCCGCAAATGATCCAATACCCTTTTGGCAATTGCCGTGGATATTGGTCCGTCTCCAGAAACACATCCCAACTGTTTGAAACATTTGCTGCCCTGAGAAGTTTGTTGGAACAAATGTTCCAATTGAAGGAAGGACTGTTTCCATTGTCAATTCCACCTGGTTTACCATTGGATTCTTTTCTGACCAAAGGAAACTCTTTCACTGGCACACCAACCAAACAGGTTGAGAAAGGCTTTTCTGGTTCCGAATTAGACAGACATATAGTATCCGATCCGGCAGCCTTGGCTAAGGTCACCCAAACACTCGTTTTCGGTTGATCCGCAGGCAAATCTGCACGACAAAAAACAATTAAAATCAAGCAAAACAAGTATACCATTTGATTCTGCCCCATCTCTTTCAAGAACTAAGTTTTGGCAGAATTCTTTCTAAACAAAAACAATAACCTAAATTTTCAGCCAAAAATTTGCTTCGTTAGACAAACATTCAGCATTCAATTCGTATACTCATAAATAACATTGGCACAAAATCAGAGTTCATGGGTTCCACCGATGCACAAAGAACGTCAGGCACAAGAGGCGTCAGGCGAGACCCGGGATCCTTCCATTCGGTCCACGTCTGCGTACTCGCTTCCTCAGTTCTAGGCTCGACAACAGGTTCTGAAGTGCGATACGGTTTGACGTTTTTGGCAGGAACCCACTTAATTCTTCCAGCACCTGTGGAAATAGAAGCATACCCTTTGCCCCACGTTATTAATTGAAACGGGCCTTCCATCTGTCCAGAGTCAGGGTTTCTAATTAGAAGAGGAGGATGTTCTTTCAGTTTTGCCTGTGTGCTATTTGAAAAGTGTCTAAAGATTGGTGGATCTGGTTCTGTACTTGAACTATTTAGAAAATTAAAACCATACAAAGCCTTACTCAGTCTCATCTGTGGGGTGATTTCCGTTCCCCCTCTCTGTTGATCTAATATGCGTTTTAAGGTTTGATGTGTTCTTTCAATGATTGCTTGGCTTGTGGGAGAGTGGGGAATACCAAAAATGTGTCGAACACCCCATTCATTTAAAAATGTGGCCAATTTTTGAGATATGTATGCGGGACCATTGTCAGTTTTTACTTCTTGGGGTATACCCAATGAAGCAAAAGCTTGCAGGAAATGATGACAGGCATGGCTGCCAGTTTCACCTGTGTGAAGGGAAGCAAAAACTGCACCAGAGAACGTGTCTATGGAAACATGAATATTTTTAAATTTACCAAAAGAAGGCTATTTAGTAACACCTGTTTGCCACAACTGTAGGCTTTGTAAGCCTCGGGGGTTGATTGCTCCTGTAGAAACAGGAGGTTGTACCAATTGACAGTCAGGGCAAGTATGAATGATAGCTTTAGCTTGACTTTTAGTGATTTGGAACATTCGCATGAGTGCTTGTGCATTTTGGTGGAAAAAGGCATGACTCAATTTTGCTTGTTCAAAAATATTTGGCAATGTGTTAGAAATGACCATTGTCAGCTTGTCCGCTCTTGCATTTCCTTCCACTAAAAATCCAGGAAGTGAAGAATACGCCCTAATGTGAGAAACAAAATATGGATTAGTTCTATATTGCAAAGTTATAAAAAGACATGAAAGCCAACGATGTAAGTTTCATTACTAACATCCTTTAAAATGGAACCTTCTATTCTCCTGACTACATTAGCAACATAAGCAGAATCTGTGACCAAATTAAAAGGCTGAGGAAACAGCTGAAAAGCTCAAACTACTGCAGCAAGCTCAACAATTTGAGGGGATCCCTCTACTGTTTGAATATCAGATTCCCAAACATCAGTCTTTTGATTAAACCAAGTCACAACGGACTTGTGGCTTTTACCAGAGCCATCAGTGAAGAGAGTCACAGCATGTAAAGGTTCTTCACTTAATTTAGGTTTTTCTCTGAAACTCAATTTTGCTTGCAGTAGTTTGTGAGCTGGATAGTGTATGGAACAAACACCTGGAAAACCTAAGAATGCATATTGTAAATCATCAGAATTTTGCATTGCCCAATTGAAATAATCATTTTTCAATGGCAAATAGATAACTGAACATTCTTGACCTGCCAAAGTTAACAATCTGGTTCTAGCCTTAATTATAATGTATGCAATCATTTCTAAAACTGAGCAAATGGTCTTTGAAAACCTGTAGGGAGGAAAAACCCATTCCATTATTAACAAAGGATCTTGTTCTGTGGCATCCCACTGGAAAATGAGACCACAAAGCTGCATCTTCTCTCCTAAGATTGCAAGAAAGAAAGGATTTTCAGGAATGCAGCGATGAGCTTGTCTTTTTTGAAGAGCTTCTGTGACTTTGTCGAGAGCAGCACGAGCTTCAGGGGTTAAAGTTCTTGGCGAAGTGATGTCGCAACTTCCTCTCAGCAAATGGAAGAGCGGACTCAGTTCATCATTGGTGATTCCCAGCATCGGTCTGACCCAGTTGATTTCTCCTAGAAGTTGTTGTAACTCTTGTAGGTTGTTGACTCTGGTTCGGATCTGAATTTTCTGTGGTATTATTGTCGTCTTCCATCGTCTTCCATCATCTTCCATCCCAGGTACTTCTAAGGTGAAACTTGTTGAATTTTCGTTGCAGAGATTTCAAGTCCAGCTTTTTGAATTTCAGCAACAACACAGTCGCCAGTTTCTTCCATCTCTTCCTTTCAAAGGACTCCACCCTTAAAGCCAATTTTTCTTCCTCTGTATCTATAGATTGACAAACACCAGAACAACCATGTTTTTGCTTAACTGAAAAAGAGTTCCCCGGAACCACAATTTCCCGAGTGGAAGCAGCCACCTCAGCCTCCACCCCAGGCCCAACAGAATCCAATTCAGGTTTCAGTGTCCCTGCACAAACAATTTTAGGAAGTACAGTCACTTTTTCATTTCCATCTTTTACACACTTTGTTCCATCCCCCTTACAAGAGTCACATATTTTTACATTAACAGAACAACGCGAAGAAAAGTCCAAAAGAGTCTCATTTTTTCCCAGAGAGAGAAGAAAGATTTTGTTCAACAGAGTTCAAAGCAATACTTTCAGCATTTGCAACAACACTTGTAACATTCTCCGATACTCACACAGTCTCCGGTTTACTGGAATTTAATGAGACAGAACCAGAAGCTTTGTTTTCTGAGTCCAAGTTGATCTTATTATTATCCGTTTGTTTAAAACAGTGCTCCAACAGCGCTCTACAAACCGGCATAAGTTCTCTTAAGCTTTCATCTTTTTTGAGAGAGACTAGTTTATAGATTCTCCAGTTTATCTGATCCCAAAAATGAAAAGTAAAAGCAGACTGCAGATTTAAATCTTGCGTATTCGCTTTAACCCAGATAAGTAAGTTTTTAAGCTCAGTTTTTGAAATTTCAGAGTGACCTTTTTCTTGTAACATTGTCTCTAATTGATGAAAAACATCCCATTCAACTTTTGATAAATTCGTTCCCATTTTTGTGTTCTTTTAATAATTTTCTTTTTCGCTATTTTGCCTCCCAACGTCACCCAAGCGCTCTCCCGAGATAAGTTACTTACAATTTTCTTGGCTTTGGCGGGAGAGATGATACAGTGTGCTCCTTGTTAACACTTGGGTCTCCGCAGCTGGTACTTCCACGATTTTTCTTTGTTTTTCTTCTATTCTACGTCCTCACACGAGGCACCAATATGCGGGGGACGCGACAGGTATAAGTCCAATAGTGTCAGGAACCCACGCCTTAAAAAAGGAACCCACTAGGCCGCGGCAAAATATCCAAATATGGATAACATGGTAACCAGACCAGTGAAGAGATTTTTGCTTTTATTTCCAGCACATCAGTCTCAAAATACAAAATGGAGACATGACAGCTCACTGATCCACACCAAAAAATGTCTCCTTCAACAGGGCTCATACAGCAATACATAAAATCATCTCAGACTAGAATTCAGCCAATCAGACACAGAAAACACATCTTGACAAGCATTCTATCCAATCTTATAAAACATAGGTAATCGTAGCTAAAACAAAGACTAGTTGATAAGAGACAAAGAACAGAGTTCTATTCATGCTAACCTTCTAAAGATATACATTAAATAACCTTGTTGCCATCCTAAAGCCAATTCTACAGAAGCCTATTGTTATTTGTCATGTCTACTGCTTGGGAAACTTTTCTGCTTGCATGGAAAACTTTTTCTGCTTGCATGGGAAACTTTTCTGCAATGCTAACAAAACTCCAGTCTAAGGCCTACATACTTCTTTGTAACCATTTCTTAAAAATCCTCTAACCTTATGGATTCCAACATTTCCCCCTCTCTGTTTGACCCAGAAGCTTTCATTTTCTTGTCGCTTGCTATTTGCGTTTCATAGCTCTATTGCAAAATTTCTGCTTATTATCTGCTGAAGACCTATTTTCACTAAACTGAAGCATTGCTATATTACGGCACAGCAACTTAATGCTGTGAAGACCCAATCCCTGAAAGAGAGATATGAATCACGTTTGGCAACAGTCACAAGGCATCGTTCAAAAAACTCTGGTCGATTCCAAGGCCTTAATTCAAAACCTTCGTTCATGTCAATACCCTCATCTACTGCTTTCGTGAGATTTCATACACTCTCTGTGCTTCTACTTCCTAGTTCTCCTGCTTGAATGACAAAAACTTCTCGGACTGTTTTGTTCATCATTCGCCGAACACAACAGAGTATACAAGGTGCCACTATCAATATCAGTATTAGAACACCTAATATGTAAAGACCTATCTTGCAAAGTTGCCTTAGCCAAGGTGCAAAACTCCAATTTTGAAACAAATCATCCAACCAGGAACCTCCATCTTCTTTAATTTGGGCTGTCAGATCCTTTAATTTTTGAATGCTTTTGTGAATGGATTCAGAACGATCAGACAAATTCATACAACACAATCCTTCCAATTCCTCACAACCATGTCCTTGTGCCAGTAAAAGAAAATCAATGGCTGCTCTGTTTTGAAGAGTAGCATGTCTAATACTATCAACATCGGTCAACATATCACTGATTGCGGAGGATGTGGCATTAGCTTGTTTGCTCAGCCAACATCCAACTCGATCTAATTGTCTCAATGCCACAGCTGAAGCCAATTGGGGTAGAAATATACCTGCTGAAAGCCTTCTGGCGGCATTCCAAGGCATAAAATCACTCTGACAGTTCTCATCATAATGAGGAACAGCTCTTGTTTTCCTTTGTTTCTTTTTCATCACTGCTTTGGCAGTGGGGGCAATTATGGTAAGCATACCAATGCTACAAGGGCCACCTTCAAGGTGGGCTGGAATGCCTTGCCAACCTCTGTCTCCGCAAATGATCCAATACCCTTTTGGCAATTGCCGTGGATATTGGTCCGTCTCCAGAAACACATCCCAACTGTTTGAAACATTTGCTGCCCTGAGAAGTTTTTTCGAACAAATGTTCCAATTGAAGGAAGGACTGTTTCCATTGTCAATTCCACCTGGTTTACCATTGGATTCTTTTCTGACCAAAGGAAACTCTTTCACTGGCACACCAACCAAACAGGTTGAGAAAGGCTTTTCTGGTTCCGAATTAGACAGGCATATAGTATCCGATCCGGCAGCCTTGGCTAAGGTCACCCAAACATGGTTTTCGGTTGATCCACAGGCAAATCTGCACGACAAAAAACAATTAAAATCAAGCAAAACAAGTATACCATTTGATTCTTCCCCATCTCTTTCAAGAACTAAGTTTTGGCAGAATTCTTTCTAAACAAAAACAATAACCTAAATTTTCAGCCAAAAATTAGCTTTGTTAAACAAACATTCAGCATTCAATTCGTATACTCATAAATAACATTGGCACAAAATCAGAGTTCATGGGTTCCACCGATGCACAAAGAACGTCAGGCACAAGAGGCGTCAGGCGAGACCCGGGATCCTTCCATTCGGTCCACGTCTGCGTACTCGCTTCCTCAGTTCTAGGCTCGACAACAGGTTCTGAAGTGCGATACGGTTTGACGTTTTTGGCAGGAACCCACTTAATTCTTCCAGCACCTGTGGAAATAGAAGCATACCCTTTGCCCCACGTTATTAATTGAAACGGGCCTTCCATCTGTCCAGAGTCAGGGGTTCTAATTAGAAGAGGAGGATATTCTTTCAGTTTTGCCTGTGTGCTATTTGAAAAGTGTCTAAAGATTGGTGGATCTGGTTCTGTACTTGAACTATTTAGAAAATTAAAACCATACAAAGCCTTACTCAGTCTCATCTGTGGGGTGATTTCCGTTCCCCCTCTCTGTTGATCTAATATGCGTTTTAAGGTTTGATGTGTTCTTTCAATGATTGCTTGGCTTGTGGGAGAGTGGGGAATACCAAAAATGTGTCGAACACCCCATTCATTTAAAAATGTGGCCAATTTTTGAGATATGTATGCGGGACCATTGTCAGTTTTTACTTCTTGGGGTATACCCAATGAAGCAAAAGCTTGCAGGAAATGATGACAGGCATGGCTGCCAGTTTCACCTGTGTGAAGGGAAGCAAAAACTGCACCAGAGAACGTGTCTATGGAAACATGAATATTTTTAAATTTACCAAAAGAAGGCTATTTAGTAACACCTGTTTGCCACAACTGTAGGCTTTGTAAGCCTCGGGGGTTGATTGCTCCTGTAGAAACAGGAGGTTGTACCAATTGACAGTCAGGGCAAGTATGAATGATAGCTTTAGCTTGACTTTTAGTGATTTGGAACATTCGCATGAGTGCTTGTGCATTTTGGTGGAAAAAGGCATGACTCAATTTTGCTTGTTCAAAAATATTTGGCAATGTGTTAGAAATGACCATTGTCAGCTTGTCCGCTCTTGCATTTCCTTCCACTAAAAATCCAGGAAGTGAAGAATGCGCCCTAATGTGAGAAACAAAATATGGATTAGTTCTATATTGCAAAGTTATAAAAAGACATGAAAGCCAACGATGTAAGTTTCATTACTAACATCCTTTAAAATGGAACCTTCTATTCTCCTGACTACATTAGCAACATAAGCAGAATCTGTGACCAAATTGAAAGGCTGAGGAAACAGCTGAAAAGCTCAAACTACTGCAGCAAGCTCAACAATTTGAGGGGATCCCTCTACTGTTTGAATATCAGATTCCCAAACATCAGTCTTTTGATTAAACCAAGTCACAACGGACTTGTGGCTTTTACCAGAGCCATCAGTGAAGAGAGTCACAGCATGTAAAGGTTCTTCACTTAATTTAGGTTTTTCTCTGAAACTCAATTTTGCTTGCAGTAGTTTGTGAGCTGGATAGTGTATGGAACAAACACCTGGAAAACCTAAGAATGCATATTGTAAATCATCAGAATTTTGCATTGCCCAATTGAAATAATCATTTTTCAATGGCAAATAGATAACTGAACATTCTTGACCTGCCAAAGTTAACAATCTGGTTCTAGCCTTAATTATAATGTATGCAATCATTTCTAAAACTGAGCAAATGGTCTTTGAAAACCTGTAGGGAGGAAAAACCCATTCCATTATTAACAAAGGATCTTGTTCTGTGGCATCCCACTGGAAAATGAGACCACAAAGCTGCATCTTCTCTCCTAAGATTGCAAGAAAGAAAGAATTTTCAGGAACGCAGCGATGAGCTTGTCTTTTTTGAAGAGCTTCTGTGACTTTGTCGAGAGCAGCACGAGCTTCAGGGGTTAAAGTTCTTGGCGAAGTGATGTCACAACTTCCTCTCAGCAAATGGAAGAGTGGACTCAGTTCATCATTGGTGATTCCCACCATCGGTCTGACCCAGTTGATTTCTCCTAGAAGTTGTTGTAACTCTTGTAGGTTGTTGACTCTGGTTCGGATCTGAATTTTCTGTGGTATTATTGTCGTCTTCCATCGTCTTCCATCATCTTCCATCCCAGGTACTTCTAAGGTGAAACTTGTTGAATTTTCGTTGCAGAGATTTCAAGTCCAGCTTTTTGAATTTCAGCAACAACACAGTCGCGAGTTTCTTCCATCTCTTCCTTTCAAAGGACTCCACCCTTAAAGCCAATTTTTCTTTCTCTGTATCTATAGATTGACAAACACCAGAACAACCATGTTTTTGCTTAAGTGAAAAAGAGTTCCCCGGAACCACAATTTCCCGAGTGGAAGAAGCCACCTCAGCCTCCACCCCAGGCCCAACAGAATCCAATTCAGGTTTCAGTGTCCCTGCACAAACAACTTTTTCATTTCCATCTTTTACACACTTTGTTCCATCCCCCTTACAAGAGTCACATATTTTTACATTAACAGAACAACGCGAAGAAAAGTCCAAAGGAGTCTCATTTTTTCCCAGAGAGAGAGGAGAAAGATTTTGTTCAACAGAGTTCAAAGCAATACTTTCAGCATTTGCAACAACACTTGTAACATTCTCCGATACTCACACAGTCTCCGGTTTACTGGAATTTAATGAGACAGAACCAGAAGCTTTGTTTTCTGAGTCCAAGTTGATCTTATTATTATCAGTTTGTTTAAAACAGTGCTCCAACAGCGCTCTACAAACCGGCATAAGTTCTCTTAAGCTTTCATCTTTTTTGAGAGAAACTAGTTTATAGATTCTCCAGTTTATCTGATCCCAAAAATGAAAAGTAAAAGCAGACTGCAGATTTAAATCTTGCGTATTCGCTTTAACCCAGATAAGTAAGTTTTTAAGCTCAGTTTTTGAAATTTCAGAGTGACCTTTTTCTTGTAACATTGTCTCTAATTGATGAAAAACATCCCATTCAACTTTTGATAAATTCGTTCCCATTTTTGTGTTCTTTTAATAATTTTCTTTTTCGCTATTTTGCCTCCCAACGTCACCCAAGCGCTCTCCCGAGATAAGTTACTTACAATTTTCTTGGCTTTGGCGGGAGAGATGATACAGTGTGCTCCTTGTTAACACTTGGGTCTCCGCAGCTGGTACTTCCACGATTTTTCTTTCTTTTTCTTCTATTCTACGTCCTCACACGAGGCACCAATATGCGGGGGACGGGACAGGTATAAGTCCAATAGTGTCAGGAACCCACGCCTTAAAAAAGGAACCCACTAGGCCGCGGCAAAATATCCAAATATGGATAACATGGTAACCAGACCAGTGAAGAGATTTTTGCTTTTATTTCCAGCACATCAGTCTCAAAATACAAAATGGAGACATGACAGCTCACTGATCCACACCAAAAAATGTCTCCTTCAACAGGGCTCATACAGCAATACATAAAATCATCTCAGACTAGAATTCAGCCAATCAGACACAGAAAACACATCTTGACAAGCATTCTATCCAATCTTATAAAACATAGGTAATCGTAGCTAAAACAAAGACTAGTTGATAAGAGACAAAGAACAGAGTTCTATTCATGCTAACCTTCTAAAGATATACATTAAATAACCTTGTTGCCATCCTAAAGCCAATTCTACAGAAGCCTATTGTTATTTGTCACGTCTACTGCTTGGGAAACTTTTCTGCTTGCATGGAAAACTTTTTCTGCTTGCATGGGAAACTTTTCTGCAATGCTAACAAAACTCCAGTCTAAGGCCTACATACTTCTTTGTAACCATTTCTTAAAAATCCTCTAACCTTATGGATTCCAACATTTCCCCCTCTCTGTTTGACCCAGAAGCTTTCATTTTCTTGTCGCTTGCTATTTGCGTTTCATAGCTCTATTGCAAAATTTCTGCTTATTATCTGCTGAAGACCTATTTTCACTAAACTGAAGCATTGCTATATTACGGCACAGCAACTTAATGCTGTGAAGACCCAATCCCTGAAAGAGAGATATGAATCACGTTTGGCAACAGTCACAAGGCATCGTTCAAAAAACTCTGGTCGATTCCAAGGCCTTAATTCAAAACCTTCGTTCATGTCAATACCCTCATCTACTGCTTTCGTGAGATTTCGTACACTCTCTGTGCTTCTACTTCCTAGTTCTCCTGCTTGAATGACAAAAACTTCTCGGGCTGTTTTGTTCATCATTCGCTGAACACAACAGAGTATACAAGGTGCCACTATCAATATCAGCATTAGAACACCTAATATGTAAAGACCTATCTTGCAAAGTTGCCTTAGCCAAGGTGCAAAACTCCAATTTTGAAACAAATCATCCAACCAGGAACCTCCATCTTCTTTAATTTGGGCTGTCAGATCCTTTAATTTTTGAATGCTTTTGTGAATGGATTCAGAACGATCAGACAAATTCATACAACACAATCCTTCCAATTCCTCACAACCATGTCCTTGTGCCAGTAAAAGAAAATCAATGGCTGCTCTGTTTTGAAGAGTAGCATGTCTAATACTATCAACATCGGTCAACATATCACTGATTGCGGAGGATGTGGCATTAGCTTGTTTGCTCAGCCAACATCCAACTCGATCTAATTGTCTCAATGCCACAGCTGAAGCCAATTGGGGTAGAAATATACCTGCTGAAAGCCTTCTGGCGGCATTCCAAGGCATAAAATCACTCTGACAGTTCTCATCATAATGAGGAACAGCTCTTGTTTTCCTTTGTTTCTTTTTCATCACTGCTTTGGCAGTGGGGGCAATTATGGTAAGCATACCAATGCTACAAGGGCCACCTTCAAGGTGGGCTGGAATGCCTTGCCAACCTCTGTCTCCGCAAATGATCCAATACCCTTTTGGCAATTGCCGTGGATATTGGTCCGTCTCCAGAAACACATCCCAACTGTTTGAAACATTTGCTGCCCTGAGAAGTTTTTTCGAACAAATGTTCCAATTGAAGGAAGGACTGTTTCCATTGTCAATTCCACCTGGTTTACCATTGGATTCTTTTCTGACCAAAGGAAACTCTTTCACTGGCACACCAACCAAACAGGTTGAGAAAGGCTTTTCTGGTTCCGAATTAGACAGGCATATAGTATCCGATCCGGCAGCCTTGGCTAAGGTCACCCAAACACTCGTTTTCGGTTGATCCACAGGCAAATCTGCACGACAAAAAACAATTAAAATCAAGCAAAACAAGTATACCATTTGATTCTGCCCCATCTCTTTCAAGAACTAAGTTTTGGCAGAATTCTTTCTAAACAAAAACAATAACCTAAATTTTCAGCCAAAAATTTGCTTCGTTAGACAAACATTCAGCATTCAATTCGTATACTCATAAATTACATTGGCACAAAATCAGAGTTCATGGGTTCCACCGATGCACAAAGAACGTCAGGCACAAGAGGCGTCAGGCGAGACCCGGGATCCTTCCATTCGGTCCACGTCTGCGTACTCGCTTCCTCAGTTCTAGGCTCGACAACAGGTTCTGAAGTGCGATACGGTTTGACGTTTTTGGCAGGAACCCACTTAATTCTTCCAGCACCTGTGGAAATAGAAGCATACCCTTTGCCCCACGTTATTAATTGAAACGGGCCTTCCATCTGTCCAGAGTCAGGGTTTCTAATTAGAAGAGGAGGATGTTCTTTCAGTTTTGCCTGTGTGCTATTTGAAAAGTGTCTAAAGATTGGTGGATCTGGTTCTGTACTTGAACTATTTAGAAAATTAAAACCATACAAAGCCTTACTCAGTCTCATCTGTGGGGTGATTTCCGTTCCCCCTCTCTGTTGATCTAATATGCGTTTTAAGGTTTGATGTGTTCTTTCAATGATTGCTTGGCTTGTGGGAGAGTGGGGAATACCAAAAATGTGTCGAACACCCCATTCATTTAAAAATGTGGCCAATTTTTGAGATATGTATGCGGGACCATTGTCAGTTTTTACTTCTTGGGGTATACCCAATGAAGCAAAAGCTTGCAGGAAATGATGACAGGCATGGCTGCCAGTTTCACCTGTGTGAAGGGAAGCAAAAACTGCACCAGAGAACGTGTCTATGGAAACATGAATATTTTTAAATTTACCAAAAGAAGGCTATTTAGTAACACCTGTTTGCCACAACTGTAGGCTTTGTAAGCCTCGGGGGTTGATTGCTCCTGTAGAAACAGGAGGTTGTACCAATTGACAGTCAGGGCAAGTATGAATGATAGCTTTAGCTTGACTTTTAGTGATTTGGAACATTCGCATGAGTGCTTGTGCATTTTGGTGGAAAAAGGCATGACTCAATTTTGCTTGTTCAAAAATATTTGGCAATGTGTTAGAAATGACCATTGTCAGCTTGTCCGCTCTTGCATTTCCTTCCACTAAAAATCCAGGAAGTGAAGAATGCGCCCTAATGTGAGAAACAAAATATGGATTAGTTCTATATTGCAAAGTTATAAAAAGACATGAAAGCCAACGATGTAAGTTTCATTACTAACATCCTTTAAAATGGAACCTTCTATTCTCCTGACTACATTAGCAACATAAGCAGAATCTGTGACCAAATTGAAAGGCTGAGGAAACAGCTGAAAAGCTCAAACTACTGCAGCAAGCTCAACAATTTGAGGGGATCCCTCTACTGTTTGAATATCAGATTCCCAAACATCAGTCTTTTGATTAAACCAAGTCACAACGGACTTGTGGCTTTTACCAGAGCCATCAGTGAAGAGAGTCACAGCATGTAAAGGTTCTTCACTTAATTTAGGTTTTTCTCTGAAACTCAATTTTGCTTGCAGTAGTTTGTGAGCTGGATAGTGTATGGAACAAACACCTGGAAAACCTAAGAATGCATATTGTAAATCATCAGAATTTTGCATTGCCCAATTGAAATAATCATTTTTCAATGGCAAATAGATAACTGAACATTCTTGACCTGCCAAAGTTAACAATCTGGTTCTAGCCTTAATTATAATGTATGCAATCATTTCTAAAACTGAGCAAATGGTCTTTGAAAACCTGTAGGGAGGAAAAACCCATTCCATTATTAACAAAGGATCTTGTTCTGTGGCATCCCACTGGAAAATGAGACCACAAAGCTGCATCTTCTCTCCTAAGATTGCAAGAAAGAAAGAATTTTCAGGAACGCAGCGATGAGCTTGTCTTTTTTGAAGAGCTTCTGTGACTTTGTCGAGAGCAGCACGAGCTTCAGGGGTTAAAGTTCTTGGCGAAGTGATGTCACAACTTCCTCTCAGCAAATGGAAGAGTGGACTCAGTTCATCATTGGTGATTCCCACCATCGGTCTGACCCAGTTGATTTCTCCTAGAAGTTGTTGTAACTCTTGTAGGTTGTTGACTCTGGTTCGGATCTGAATTTTCTGTGGTATTATTGTCGTCTTCCATCGTCTTCCATAATCTTCCATCCCAGGTACTTCTAAGGTGAAACTTGTTGAATTTTCGTTGCAGAGATTTCAAGTCCAGCTTTTTGAATTTCAGCAACAACACAGTCGCGAGTTTCTTCCATCTCTTCCTTTCAAAGGACTCCACCCTTAAAGCCAATTTTTCTTTCTCTGTATCTATAGATTGACAAACACCAGAACAACCATGTTTTTGCTTAACTGAAAAAGAGTTCCCCGGAACCACAATTTCCCGAGTGGAAGAAGCCACCTCAGCCTCCACCCCAGGCCCAACAGAATCCAATTCAGGTTTCAGTGTCCCTGCACAAACAACTTTTTCATTTCCATCTTTTACACACTTTGTTCCATCCCCCTTACAAGAGTCACATATTTTTACATTAACAGAACAACGCGAAGAAAAGTCCAAAGGAGTCTCATTTTTTCCCAGAGAGAGAGGAGAAAGATTTTGTTCAACAGAGTTCAAAGCAATACTTTCAGCATTTGCAACAACACTTGTAACATTCTCCGATACTCACACAGTCTCCGGTTTACTGGAATTTAATGAGACAGAACCAGAAGCTTTGTTTTCTGAGTCCAAGTTGATCTTATTATTATCAGTTTGTTTAAAACAGTGCTCCAACAGCGCTCTACAAACCGGCATAAGTTCTCTTAAGCTTTCATCTTTTTTGAGAGAGACTAGTTTATAGATTCTCCAGTTTATCTGATCCCAAAAATGAAAAGTAAAA
Organism: Melospiza melodia melodia; assembly: GCF_035770615.1. Classification (NCBI taxonomy): domain Eukaryota; kingdom Metazoa; phylum Chordata; class Aves; order Passeriformes; family Passerellidae; genus Melospiza; species Melospiza melodia. The sequence continues at coordinate 46,778,773 of NC_086225.1, read as the reverse complement.
GCAGACTGCAGATTTAAATCTTGCGTATTCGCTTTAACCCAGATAAGTAAGTTTTTAAGCTCAGTTTTTGAAATTTCAGAGTGACCTTTTTCTTGTAACATTGTCTCTAATTGATGAAAAACATCCCATTCAACTTTTGATAAATTCGTTCCCATTTTTGTGTTCTTTTAATAATTTTCTTTTTCGCTATTTTGCCTCCCAACGTCACCCAAGCGCTCTCCCGAGATAAGTTACTTACAATTTTCTTGGCTTCGGCGGGAGAGATGATACAGTGTGCTCCTTGTTAACACTTGGGTCTCCGCAGCTGGTACTTCCACGATTTTTCTTTGTTTTTCTTCTATTCTACGTCCTCACACGAGGCACCAATATGCGGGGGACGGGACAGGTATAAGTCCAATAGTGTCAGGAACCCACGCCTTAAAAAAGGAACCCACTAGGCCGCGGCAAAATATCCAAATATGGATAACATGGTAACCAGACCAGTGAAGAGATTTTTGCTTTTATTTCCAGCACATCAGTCTCAAAATACAAAATGGAGACATGACAGCTCACTGATCCACACCAAAAAATGTCTCCTTCAACAGGGCTCATACAGCAATACATAAAATCATCTCAGACTAGAATTCAGCCAATCAGACACAGAAAACACATCTTGACAAGCATTCTATCCAATCTTATAAAACATAGGTAATCGTAGCTAAAACAAAGACTAGTTGATAAGAGACAAAGAACAGAGTTCTATTCATGCTAACCTTCTAAAGATATACATTAAATAACCTTGTTGCCATCCTAAAGCCAATTCTACAGAAGCCTATTGTTATTTGTCACGTCTACTGCTTGGGAAACTTTTCTGCTTGCATGGAAAACTTTTTCTGCTTGCATGGGAAACTTTTCTGCAATGCTAACAAAACTCCAGTCTAAGGCCTACATACTTCTTTGTAACCATTTCTTAAAAATCCTCTAACCTTATGGATTCCAACATTTCCCCCTCTCTGTTTGACCCAGAAGCTTTCATTTTCTTGTCGCTTGCTATTTGCGTTTCATAGCTCTATTGCAAAATTTCTGCTTATTATCTGCTGAAGACCTATTTTCACTAAACTGAAGCATTGCTATATTACGGCACAGCAACTTAATGCTGTGAAGACCCAATCCCTGAAAGAGAGATATGAATCACGTTTGGCAACAGTCACAAGGCATCGTTCAAAAAACTCTGGTCGATTCCAAGGCCTTAATTCAAAACCTTCGTTCATGTCAATACCCTCATCTACTGCTTTCGTGAGATTTCGTACACTCTCTGTGCTTCTACTTCCTAGTTCTCCTGCTTGAATGACAAAAACTTCTCGGGCTGTTTTGTTCATCATTCGCCGAAGACAACAGAGTATACAAGGTGCCACTATCAATATCAGTATTAGAACACCTAATATGTAAAGACCTATCTTGCAAAGTTGCCTTAGCCAAGGTGCAAAACTCCAATTTTGAAACAAATCATCCAACCAGGAACCTCCATCTTCTTTAATTTGGGCTGTCAGATCCTTTAATTTTTGAATGCTTTTGTGAATGGATTCAGAACGATCAGAGAAATTCATACAACACAATCCTTCCAATTCCTCACAACCATGTCCTTGTGCCAGTAAAAGAAAATCAATGGCTGCTCTGTTTTGAAGAGTAGCATGTCTAATACTATCAACATCGGTCAACATATCACTGATTGCGGAGGATGTGGCATTAGCTTGTTTGCTCAGCCAACATCCAACTCGATCTAATTGTCTCAATGCCACAGCTGAAGCCAATTGGGGTAGAAATATACCTGCTGAAAGCCTTCTGGCGGCATTCCAAGGCATAAAATCACTCTGACAGTTCTCATCATAATGAGGAACAGCTCTTGTTTTCCTTTGTTTCTTTTTCATCACTGCTTTGGCAGTGGGGGCAATTATGGTAAGCATACCAATGCTACAAGGGCCACCTTCAAGGTGGGCTGGAATGCCTTGCCAACCTCTGTCTCCGCAAATGATCCAATACCCTTTTGGCAATTGCCGTGGATATTGGCCCGTCTCCAGAAACACATCCCAACTGTTTGAAACATTTGCTGCCCTGAGAAGTTTTTTCGAACAAATGTTCCAATTGAAGGAAGGACTGTTTCCATTGTCAATTCCACCTGGTTTACCATTGGATTCTTTTCTGACCAAAGGAAACTCTTTCACTGGCACACCAACCAAACAGGTTGAGAAAGGCTTTTCTGGTTCCGAATTAGACAGACATATAGTATCCGATCCGGCAGCCTTGGCTAAGGTCACCCAAACACTCGTTTTCGGTTGATCCACAGGCAAATCTGCACGACAAAAAACAATTAAAATCAAGCAAAACAAGTATACCATTTGATTCTGCCCCATCTCTTTCAAGAACTAAGTTTTGGCAGAATTCTTTCTAAACAAAAACAATAACCTAAATTTTCAGCCAAAAATTTGCTTTATTAAACAAACATTCAGCATTCAATTCGTATACTCATAAATAACATTGGCACAAAATCAGAGTTCATGGGTTCCACCGATGCACAAAGAACGTCAGGCACAAGAGGCGTCAGGCGAGACCCGGGATCCTTCCATTCGGTCCACGTCTGCGTACTCGCTTCCTCAGTTCTAGGCTCGACAACAGGTTCTGAAGTGCGATACGGTTTGACGTTTTTGGCAGGAACCCACTTAATTCTTCCAGCACCTGTGGAAATAGAAGCATACCCTTTGCCCCACGTTATTAATTGAAACGGGCCTTCCATCTGTCCAGAGTCAGGGTTTCTAATTAGAAGAGGAGGATATTCTTTCAGTTTTGCCTGTGTGCTATTTGAAAAGTGTCTAAAGATTGGTGGATCTGGTTCTGTACTTGAACTATTTAGAAAATTAAAACCATACAAAGCCTTACTCAGTCTCATCTGTGGGGTGATTTCCGTTCCCCCTCTCTGTTGATCTAATATGCGTTTTAAGGTTTGATGTGTTCTTTCAATGATTGCTTGGCTTGTGGGAGAGTGGGGAATACCAAAAATGTGTCGAACACCCCATTCATTTAAAAATGTGGCCAATTTTTGAGATATGTATGCGGGACCATTGTCAGTTTTTACTTCTTGGGGTATACCCAATGAAGCAAAAGCTTGCAGGAAATGATGACAGGCATGGCTGCCAGTTTCACCTGTGTGAAGGGAAGCAAAAACTGCACCAGAGAACGTGTCTATGGAAACATGAATATTTTTAAATTTACCAAAAGAAGGCTATTTAGTAACACCTGTTTGCCACAACTGTAGGCTTTGTAAGCCTCGGGGGTTGATTGCTCCTGTAGAAACAGGAGGTTGTACCAATTGACAGTCAGGGCAAGTATGAATGATAGCTTTAGCTTGACTTTTAGTGATTTGGAACATTCGCATGAGTGCTTGTGCATTTTGGTGGAAAAAGGCATGACTCAATTTTGCTTGTTCAAAAATATTTGGCAATGTGTTAGAAATGACCATTGTCAGCTTGTCCGCTCTTGCATTTCCTTCCACTAAAAATCCAGGAAGTGAAGAATGCGCCCTAATGTGAGAAACAAAATATGGATTAGTTCTATATTGCAAAGTTATAAAAAGACATGAAAGCCAACGATGTAAAGTTTCATTACTAACATCCTTTAAAATGGAACCTTCTATTCTCCTGACTACATTAGCAACATAAGCAGAATCTGTGACCAAATTAAAAGGCTGAGGAAACAGCTGAAAAGCTCAAACTACTGCAGCAAGCTCAACAATTTGAGGGGATCCCTCTACTGTTTGAATATCAGATTCCCAAACATCAGTCTTTTGATTAAACCAAGTCACAACGGACTTGTGGCTTTTACCAGAGCCATCAGTGAAGAGAGTCACAGCATGTAAAGGTTCTTCACTTAATTTAGGTTTTTCTCTGAAACTCAATTTTGCTTGCAGTAGTTTGTGAGCTGGATAGTGTATGGAACAAACACCTGGAAAACCTAAGAATGCATATTGTAAATCATCAGAATTTTGCATTGCCCAATTGAAATAATCATTTTTCAATGGCAAATAGATAACTGAACATTCTTGACCTGCCAAAGTTAACAATCTGGTTCTAGCCTTAATTATAATGTATGCAATCATTTCTAAAACTGAGCAAATGGTCTTTGAAAACCTGTAGGGAGGAAAAACCCATTCCATTATTAACAAAGGATCTTGTTCTGTGGCATCCCACTGGAAAATGAGACCACAAAGCTGCATCTTCTCTCCTAAGATTGCAAGAAAGAAAGGATTTTCAGGAACGCAGCGATGAGCTTGTCTTTTTTGAAGAGCTTCTGTGACTTTGTCGAGAGCAGCACGAGCTTCAGGGGTTAAAGTTCTTGGCGAAGTGATGTCGCAACTTCCTCTCAGCAAATGGAAGAGCGGACTCAGTTCATCATTGGTGATTCCCAGCATCGGTCTGACCCAGTTGATTTCTCCTAGAAGTTGTTGTAACTCTTGTAGGTTGTTGACTCTGGTTCGGATCTGAATTTTCTGTGGTATTATTGTCGTCTTCCATCGTCTTCCATCATCTTCCATCCCAGGTACTTCTAAGGTGAAACTTGTTGAATTTTCGTTGCAGAGATTTCAAGTCCAGCTTTTTGAATTTCAGCAACAACACAGTCGCGAGTTTCTTCCATCATTCCTTTCAAAGGACTCCACCCTTAAAGCCAATTTTTCTTTCTCTGTATCTATAGATTGACAAACACCAGAACAACCATGTTTTTGCTTAAGTGAAAAAGAGTTCCCCGGAACCACAATTTCCCGAGTGGAAGAAGCCACCTCAGCCTCCACCCCAGGCCCAACAGAATCCAATTCAGGTTTCAGTGTCCCTGCACAAACAATTTTAGGAAGTACAGTCACTTTTTCATTTCCATCTTTTACACACTTTGTTCCATCCCCCTTACAAGAGTCACATATTTTTACATTAACAGAACAACGCGAAGAAAAGTCCAAAAGAGTCTCATTTTTTCCCAGAGAGAGAGAAGAAAGATTTTGTTCAACAGAGTTCAAAGCAATACTTTCAGCATTTGCAACAACACTTGTAACATTCTCCGATACTCACACAGTCTCCGGTTTACTGGAATTTAATGAGACAGAACCAGAAGCTTTGTTTTCTGAGTCCAAGTTGATCTTATTATTATCAGTTTGTTTAAAACAGTGCTCCAACAGCGCTCTACAAACCGGCATAAGTTCTCCCAAGCTTTCATCTTTTTTGAGAGAGACTAGTTTATAGATTCTCCAGTTTATCTGATCCCAAAAATGAAAAGTAAAAGCAGACTGCAGATTTAAATCTTGCGTATTCGCTTTAACCCAGATAAGTAAGTTTTAAAGCTCAGTTTTTGAAATTTCAGAGTGACCTTTTTCTTGTAACATTGTCTCTAATTGATGAAAAACATCCCATTCAACTTTTGATAAATTCGTTCCCATTTTTGTGTTCTTTTAATAATTTTCTTTTTCGCTATTTTGCCTCCCAACGTCACCCAAGCGCTCTCCCGAGATAAGTTACTTAGAATTTTCTTGGCTTCGGCGGGAGAGATGATACAGTGTGCTCCTTGTTAACACTTGGGTCTCCGCAGCTGGTACTTCCACGATTTTTCTTTGTTTTTCTTCTATTCTACGTCCTCACACGAGGCACCAATATGCAGGGGACGGGACAGGTATAAGTCCAAAATGTCAGGAACCCACGCCTTAAAAAAGGAACCCACTAGGCCGCGGCAAAATATCCAAATATGGATAACATGGTAACCAGACCAGTGAAGAGATTTTTGCTTTTATTTCCAGCACATCAGTCTCAAAATACAAAATGGAGACATGACAGCTCACTGATCCACACCAAAAAATGTCTCCTTCAACAGGGCTCATACAGCAATACATAAAATCATCTCAGACTAGAATTCAGCCAATCAGACACAGAAAACACATCTTGACAAGCATTCTATCCAATCTTATAAAACATAGGTAATCGTAGCTAAAACAAAGACTAGTTGATAAGAGACAAAGAACAGAGTTCTATTCATGCTAACCTTCTAAAGATATACATTAAATTAACTTGGTTGCCATCCTAAAGCCAATTCTACAGAAGCCTATTGTTATTTGTCACGTCTACTGCTTGGGAAACTTTTCTGCTTGCATGGAAAACTTTTTCTGCTTGCATGGGAAACTTTTCTGCAATGCTAACAAAACTCCAGTCTAAGGCCTACATACTTCTTTGTAACCATTTCTTAAAAATCCTCTAACCTTATGGATTCCAACATTTCCCCCCTCTCTGTTTGACCCAGAAGCTTTCATTTTCTTGTCGCTTGCTATTTGCGTTTCATAGCTCTATTGCAAAATTTCTGCTTATTATCTGCTGAAGACCTATTTTCACTAAACTGAAGCATTGCTATATTACGGCACAGCAACTTAATGCTGTGAAGACCCAATCCCTGAAAGAGAGATATGAATCACGTTTGGCAACAGTCACAAGGCATCGTTCAAAAAACTCTGGTCGATTCCAAGGCCTTAATTCAAAACCTTCGTTCATGTCAATACCCTCATCTACTGCTTTCGTGAGATTTCGTACACTCTCTGTGCTTCTACTTCCTAGTTCTCCTGCTTGAATGACAAAAACTTCTCGGGCTGTTTTGTTCATCATTCGCCGAAGACAACAGAGTATACAAGGTGCCACTATCAATATCAGTATTAGAACACCTAATATGTAAAGACCTATCTTGCAAAGTTGCCTTAGCCAAGGTGCAAAACTCCAATTTTGAAACAAATCATCCAACCAGGAACCTCCATCTTCTTTAATTTGGGCTGTCAGATCCTTTAATTTTTGAATGCTTTTGTGAATGGATTCAGAACGATCAGACAAATTCATACAACCCAATCCTTCCAATTCCTCACAACCATGTCCTTGTGCCAGTAAGAGAAAATCAATGGCTGCTCTGTTTTGAAGAGTAGCATGTCTAATACTATCAACATCGGTCAACATATCACTGATTGCGGAGGATGTGGCATTAGCTTGTTTGCTCAGCCAACATCCAACTCGATCTAATTGTCTCAATGCCACAGCTGAAGCCAATTGGGGTAGAAATATACCTGCTGAAAGCCTTCTGGCGGCATTCCAAGGCATAAAATCACTCTGACAGTTCTCATCATAATGAGGAACAGCTCTTGTTTTCCTTTGTTTCTTTTTCATCACTGCTTTGGCAGTGGGGGCAATTATGGTAAGCATACCAATGCTACAAGGGCCACCTTCAAGGTGGGCTGGAATGCCTTGCCAACCTCTGTCTCCGCAAATGATCCAATACCCTTTTGGCAATTGCCGTGGATATTGGTCCGTCTCCAGAAACACATCCCAACTGTTTGAAACATTTGCTGCCCTGAGAAGTTTTTTCGAACAAATGTTCCAATTGAAGGAAGGACTGTTTCCATTGTCAATTCCACCTGGTTTACCATTGGATTCTTTTCTGACCAAAGGAAACTCTTTCACTGGCACACCAACCAAACAGGTTGAGAAAGGCTTTTCTGGTTCCGAATTAGACAGGCATATAGTATCTGATCCGGCAACCTTGGCTAAGGTCACCCAAACATGGTTTTCGGTTGATCCACAGGCAAATCTGCACGACAAAAAACAATTAAAATCAAGCAAAACAAGTATACCATTTGATTCTTCCCCATCTCTTTCAAGAACTAAGTTTTGGCAGAATTCTTTCTAAACAAAAACAATAACCTAAATTTTCAGCCAAAAATTTGCTTCGTTAGACAAACATTCAGCATTCAATTCATATACTCATAAATAACATTGGCACAAAATCAGAGTTCATGGGTTCCACCGATGCACAAAGAACGTCAGGCACAAGAGGCGTCAGGCGAGACCCGGGATCCTTCCATTCGGTCCACGTCTGCGTACTCGCTTCCTCAGTTCTAGGCTCGACAACAGGTTCTGAAGTGCGATACGGTTTGACGTTTTTGGCAGGAACCCACTTAATTCTTCCAGCACCTGTGGAAATAGAAGCATACCCTTTGCCCCACGTTATTAATTGAAACGGGCCTTCCATCTGTCCAGAGTCAGGGTTTCTAATTAGAAGAGGAGGATATTCTTTCAGTTTTGCCTGTGTGCTATTTGAAAAGTGTCTAAAGATTGGTGGATCTGGTTCTGTACTTGAACTATTTAGAAAATTAAAACCATACAAAGCCTTACTCAGTCTCATCTGTGGGGTGATTTCCGTTCTCCCTCTCTGTTGATCTAATATGCGTTTTAAGGTTTGATGTGTTCTTTCAATGATTGCTTGGCTTGTGGGAGAGTGGGGAATACCAAAAATGTGTCGAACACCCCATTCATTTAAAAATGTGGCCAATTTTTGAGATATGTATGCGGGACCATTGTCAGTTTTTACTTCTTGGGGTATACCCAATGAAGCAAAAGCTTGCAGGAAATGATGACAGGCATGGCTGCCAGTTTCACCTGTGTGAAGGGAAGCAAAAACTGCACCAGAGAACGTGTCTATGGAAACATGAATATTTTTAAATTTACCAAAAGAAGGCTATTTAGTAACACCTGTTTGCCACAACTGTAGGCTTTGTAAGCCTCGGGGGTTGATTGCTCCTGTAGAAACAGGAGGTTGTACCAATTGACAGTCAGGGCAAGTATGAATGATAGCTTTAGCTTGACTTTTAGTGATTTGGAACATTCGCATGAGTGCTTGTGCATTTTGGTGGAAAAAGGCATGACTCAATTTTGCTTGTTCAAAAATATTTGGCAATGTGTTAGAAATGACCATTGTCAGCTTGTCCGCTCTTGCATTTCCTTCCACTAAAAATCCAGGAAGTGAAGAATGCGCCCTAATGTGAGAAACAAAATATGGATTAGTTCTATATTGCAAAGTTATAAAAAGACATGAAAGCCAACGATGTACAGTTTCATTACTAACATCCTTTAAAATGGAACCTTCTATTCTCCTGACTACATTAGCAACATAAGCAGAATCTGTGACCAAATTAAAAGGCTGAGGAAACAGCTGAAAAGCTCAAACTACTGCAGCAAGCTCAACAATTTGAGGGGATCCCTCTACTGTTTGAATATCAGATTCCCAAACATCAGTCTTTTGATTAAACCAAGTCACAACGGACTTGTGGCTTTTACCAGAGCCATCAGTGAAGAGAGTCACAGCATGTAAAGGTTCTTCACTTAATTTAGGTTTTTCTCTGAAACTCAATTTTGCTTGCAGTAGTTTGTGAGCTGGATAGTGTATGGAACAAACACCTGGAAAACCTAAGAATGCATATTGTAAATCATCAGAATTTTGCATTGCCCAATTGAAATAATCATTTTTCAATGGCAAATAGATAACTGAACATTCTTGACCTGCCAAAGTTAACAATCTGGTTCTAGCCTTAATTATAATGTATGCAATCATTTCTAAAACTGAGCAAATGGTCTTTGAAAACCTGTAGGGAGGAAAAACCCATTCCATTATTAACAAAGGATCTTGTTCTGTGGCATCCCACTGGAAAATGAGACCACAAAGCTGCATCTTCTCTCCTAAGATTGCAAGAAAGAAAGAATTTTCAGGAACGCAGCGATGAGCTTGTCTTTTTTGAAGAGCTTCTGTGACTTTGTCGAGAGCAGCACGAGCTTCAGGGGTTAAAGTTCTTGGCGAAGTGATGTCACAACTTCCTCTCAGCAAATGGAAGAGTGGACTCAGTTCATCATTGGTGATTCCCACCATCGGTCTGACCCAGTTGATTTCTCCTAGAAGTTGTTGTAACTCTTGTAGGTTGTTGACTCTGGTTCAGATCTGAATTTTCTGTGGTATTATTGTCGTCTTCCATCGTCTTCCATCATCTTCCATCCCAGGTACTTCTAAGGTGAAACTTGTTGAATTTTCGTTGCAGAGATTTCAAGTCCAGCTTTTTGAATTTCAGCAACAACACAGTCGCGAGTTTCTTCCATCTCTTCCTTTCAAAGGACTCCACCCTTATAGCCAATTTTTCTTTCTCTGTATCTATAGATTGACAAACACCAGAACAACCATGTTTTTGCTTAACTGAAAAAGAGTTCCCCGGAACCACAATTTCCCGAGTGGAAGAAGCCACCTCAGCCTCCACCCCAGGCCCAACAGAATCCAATTCAGGTTTCAGTGTCCCTGCACAAACAACTTTTTCATTTCCATCTTTTACACACTTTGTTCCATCCCCCTTACAAGATTCACATATTTTTACATTAACAGAACAACGCGAAGAAAAGTCCAAAAGAGTCTCATTTTTTCCCAGAGAGAGAGGAGAAAGATTTTGTTCAACAGAGTTCAAAGCAATACTTTCAGCATTTGCAACAACACTTGTAACATTCTCCGATACTCACACAGTCTCCGGTTTACTGGAATTTAATGAGACAGAACCAGAAGCTTTGTTTTCTGAGTCCAAGTTGATCTTATTATTATCAGTTTGTTTAAAACAGTGCTCCAACAGCGCTCTACAAACCGGCATAAGTTCTCTTAAGCTTTCATCTTTTTTGAGAGAGACTAGTTTATAGATTCTCCAGTTTATCTGATCCCAAAAATGAAAAGTAAAAGCAGACTGCAGATTTAAATCTTGCGTATTCGCTTTAACCCAGATAAGTAAGATTTTAAGCTCAGTTTTTGAAATTTCAGAGTGACCTTTTTCTTGTAACATTGTCTCTAATTGATGAAAAACATCCCATTCAACTTTTGATAAATTCGTTCCCATTTTTGTGTTCTTTTAATAATTTTCTTTTTCGCTATTTTGCCTCCCAACGTCACCCAAGCGCTCTCCCGAGATAAGTTACTTACAATTTTCTTGGCTTCGGCAGGAGAGATGATACAGTGTGCTCCTTGTTAACACTTGGGTCTCCGCAGCTGGTACTTCCACGATTTTTCTTTGTTTTTCTTCTATTCTACGTCCTCACACGAGGCACCAATATGCGGGGGACGGGACAGGTATAAGTCCAATAGTGTCAGGAACCCACGCCTTAAAAAAGGAACCCACTAGGCCGCGGCAAAATATCCAAATATGGATAACATGGTAACCAGACCAGTGAAGAGATTTTTGCTTTTATTTCCAGCACATCAGTCTCAAAATACAAAATGGAGACATGACAGCTCACTGATCCACACCAAAAAATGTCTCCTTCAACAGGGCTCATACAGCAATACATAAAATCATCTCAGACTAGAATTCAGCCAATCAGACACAGAAAACACATCTTGACAAGCATTCTATCCAATCTTATAAAACATAGGTAATCGTAGCTAAAACAAAGACTAGTTGATAAGAGACAAAGAACAGAGTTCTATTCATGCTAACCTTCTAAAGATATACATTAAATAACCTTGTTGCCATCCTAAAGCCAATTCTACAGAAGCCTATTGTTATTTGTCACGTCTACTGCTTGGGAAACTTTTCTGCTTGCATGGAAAACTTTTTCTGCTTGCATGGGAAACTTTTCTGCAATGCTAACAAAACTCCAGTCTAAGGCTTACATACTTCTTTGTAACCATTTCTTAAAAATCCTCTAACCTTATGGATTCCAACATTTCCCCCTCTCTGTTTGACCCAGAAGCTTTCATTTTCTTGTCGCTTGCTATTTGCGTTTCATAGCTCGATTGCAAAATTTCTGCTTATTATCTGCTGAAGACCTATTTTCACTAAACTGAAGCATTGCTATATTACGGCACAGCAACTTAATGCTGTGAAGACCCAATCCCTGAAAGAGAGATATGAATCACGTTTGGCAACAGTCACAAGGCATCGTTCAAAAAACTCTGGTCGATTCCAAGGCCTTAATTCAAAACCTTTGTTCATGTCAATACCCTCATCTACTGCTTTCGTGAGATTTCGTACACTCTCTGTGCTTCTACTTCCTAATTCTCCTGCTTGAATGACAAAAACTTCTCGGGCTGTTTTGTTCATCATTCGCCGAAGACAACAGAGTATACAAGGTGCCACTATCAATATCAGTATTAGAACACCTAATATGTAAAGACCTATCTTGCAAAGTTGCCTTAGCCAAGGTGCAAAACTCCAATTTTGAAACAAATCATCCAACCAGGAACCTCCATCTTCTTTAATTTGGGCTGTCAGATCCTTTAATTTTTGAATGCTTTTGTGAATGGATTCAGAACGATCAGACAAATCCATACAACACAATCCTTCCAATTCCTCACAACCATGTCCTTGTGCCAGTAAAAGAAAATCAATGGCTGCTCTGTTTTGAAGAGTAGCATGTCTAATACTATCAACATCGGTCAACATATCACTGATTGCGGAGGATGTGGCATTAGCTTGTTTGCTCAGCCAACATCCAACTCGATCTAATTGTCTCAATGCCACAGCTGAAGCCAATTGGGGTAGAAATATACCTGCTGAAAGCCTTCTGGCGGCATTCCAAGGCATAAAATCACTCTGACAGTTCTCATCATAATGAGGAACAGCTCTTGTTTTCCTTTGTTTCTTTTTCATCACTGCTTTGGCAGTGGGGGCAATTATGGTAAGCATACCAATGCTACAAGGGCCACCTTCAAGGTGGGCTGGAATGCCTTGCCAACCTCTGTCTCCGCAAATGATCCAATACCCTTTTGGCAATTGCCGTGGATATTGGCCCGTCTCCAGAAACACATCCCAACTGTTTGAAACATTTGCTGCCCTGAGAAGTTTTTTCGAACAAATGTTCCAATTGAAGGAAGGACTGTTTCCATTGTCAATTCCACCTGGTTTACCATTGGATTCTTTTCTGACCAAAGGAAACTCTTTCACTGGCACACCAACCAAACAGGTTGAGAAAGGCTTTTCTGGTTCCGAATTAGACAGACATATAGTATCCGATCCGGCAGCCTTGGCTAAGGTCACCCAAACACTCGTTTTCGGTTGATCCACAGGCAAATCTGCACGACAAAAAACAATTAAAATCAAGCAAAACTAGTATACCATTTGATTCTGCCCCATCTCTTTCAAGAACTAAGTTTTGGCAGAATTCTTTCTAAACAAAAACAATAACCTAAATTTTCAGCCAAAAATTTGCTTTATTAAACAAACATTCAGCATTCAATTCGTATACTCATAAATAACATTGGCACAAAATCAGAGTTCATGGGTTCCACCGATGCACAAAGAACGTCAGGCACAAGAGGCGTCAGGCGAGACCCGGGATCCTTCCATTCGGTCCACGTCTGCGTACTCGCTTCCTCAGTTCTAGGCTCGACAACAGGTTCTGAAGTGCGATACGGTTTGACGTTTTTGGCAGGAACCCACTTAATTCTTCCAGCACCTGTGGAAATAGAAGCATACCCTTTGCCCCACGTTATTAATTGAAACGGGCCTTCCATCTGTCCAGAGTCAGGGTTTCTAATTAGAAGAGGAGGATATTCTTTCAGTTTTGCCTGTGTGCTATTTGAAAAGTGTCTAAAGATTGGTGGATCTGGTTCTGTACTTGAACTATTTAGAAAATTAAAACCATACAAAGCCTTACTCAGTCTCATCTGTGGGGTGATTTCCGTTCCCCCTCTCTGTTGATCTAATATGCGTTTTAAGGTTTGATGTGTTCTTTCAATGATTGCTTGGCTTGTGGGAGAGTGGGGAATACCAAAAATGTGTCGAACACCCCATTCATTTAAAAATGTGGCCAATTTTTGAGATATGTATGCGGGACCATTGTCAGTTTTTACTTCTTGGGGTATACCCAATGAAGCAAAAGCTTGCAGGAAATGATGACAGGCATGGCTGCCAGTTTCACCTGTGTGAAGGGAAGCAAAAACTGCACCAGAGAACGTGTCTATGGAAACATGAATATTTTTAAATTTACCAAAAGAAGGCTATTTAGTAACACCTGTTTGCCACAACTGTAGGCTTTGTAAGCCTCGGGGGTTGATTGCTCCTGTAGAAACAGGAGGTTGTACCAATTGACAGTCAGGGCAAGTATGAATGATAGCTTTAGCTTGACTTTTAGTGATTTGGAACATTCGCATGAGTGCTTGTGCATTTTGGTGGAAAAAGGCATGACTCAATTTTGCTTGTTCAAAAATATTTGGCAATGTGTTAGAAATGACCATTGTCAGCTTGTCCGCTCTTGCATTTCCTTCCACTAAAAATCCAGGAAGTGAAGAATGCGCCCTAATGTGAGAAACAAAATATGGATTAGTTCTATATTGCAAAGTTATAAAAAGACATGAAAGCCAACGATGTAAAGTTTCATTACTAACATCCTTTAAAATGGAACCTTCTATTCTCCTGACTACATTAGCAACATAAGCAGAATCTGTGACCAAATTAAAAGGCTGAGGAAACAGCTGAAAAGCTCAAACTACTGCAGCAAGCTCAACAATTTGAGGGGATCCCTCTACTGTTTGAATATCAGATTCCCAAACATCAGTCTTTTGATTAAACCAAGTCACAACGGACTTGTGGCTTTTACCAGAGCCATCAGTGAAGAGAGTCACAGCATGTAAAGGTTCTTCACTTAATTTAGGTTTTTCTCTGAAACTCAATTTTGCTTGCAGTAGTTTGTGAGCTGGATAGTGTATGGAACAAACACCTGGAAAACCTAAGAATGCATATTGTAAATCATCAGAATTTTGCATTGCCCAATTGAAATAATCATTTTTCAATGGCAAATAGATAACTGAACATTCTTGACCTGCCAAAGTTAACAATCTGGTTCTAGCCCTAATTATAATGTATGCAATCATTTCTAAAACTGAGCAAATGGTCTTTGAAAACCTGTAGGGAGGAAAAACCCATTCCATTATTAACAAAGGATCTTGTTCTGTGGCATCCCACTGGAAAATGAGACCACAAAGCTGCATCTTCTCTCCTAAGATTGCAAGAAAGAAAGAATTTTCAGGAACGCAGCGATGAGCTTGTCTTTTTTGAAGAGCTTCTGTGACTTTGTCGAGAGCAGCACGAGCTTCAGGGGTTAAAGTTCTTGGCGAAGTGATGTCACAACTTCCTCTCAGCAAATGGAAGAGTGGACTCAGTTCATCATTGGTGATTCCCACCATCGGTCTGACCCAGTTGATTTCTCCTAGAAGTTGTTGTAACTCTTGTAGGTTGTTGACTCTGGTTCAGATCTGAATTTTCTGTGGTATTATTGTCGTCTTCCATCGTCTTCCATCATCTTCCATCCCAGGTACTTCTAAGGTGAAACTTGTTGAATTTTCGTTGCAGAGATTTCAAGTCCAGCTTTTTGAATTTCAGCAACAACACAGTCGCGAGTTTCTTCCATCTCTTCCTTTCAAAGGACTCCACCCTTATAGCCAATTTTTCTTTCTCTGTATCTATAGATTGACAAACACCAGAACAACCATGTTTTTGCTTAACTGAAAAAGAGTTCCCCGGAACCACAATTTCCCGAGTGGAAGAAGCCACCTCAGCCTCCACCCCAGGCCCAACAGAATCCAATTCAGGTTTCAGTGTCCCTGCACAAACAACTTTTTCATTTCCATCTTTTACACACTTTGTTCCATCCCCCTTACAAGATTCACATATTTTTACATTAACAGAACAACGCGAAGAAAAGTCCAAAAGAGTCTCATTTTTTCCCAGAGAGAGAGGAGAAAGATTTTGTTCAACAGAGTTCAAAGCAATACTTTCAGCATTTGCAACAACACTTGTAACATTCTCCGATACTCACACAGTCTCCGGTTTACTGGAATTTAATGAGACAGAACCAGAAGCTTTGTTTTCTGAGTCCAAGTTGATCTTATTATTATCAGTTTGTTTAAAACAGTGCTCCAACAGCGCTCTACAAACCGGCATAAGTTCTCTTAAGCTTTCATCTTTTTTGAGAGAGACTAGTTTATAGATTCTCCAGTTTATCTGATCCCAAAAATGAAAAGTAAAAGCAGACTGCAGATTTAAATCTTGCGTATTCGCTTTAACCCAGATAAGTAAGATTTTAAGCTCAGTTTTTGAAATTTCAGAGTGACCTTTTTCTTGTAACATTGTCTCTAATTGATGAAAAACATCCCATTCAACTTTTGATAAATTCGTTCCCATTTTTGTGTTCTTTTAATAATTTTCTTTTTCGCTATTTTGCCTCCCAACGTCACCCAAGCGCTCTCCCGAGATAAGTTACTTACAATTTTCTTGGCTTCGGCAGGAGAGATGATACAGTGTGCTCCTTGTTAACACTTGGGTCTCCGCAGCTGGTACTTCCACGATTTTTCTTTGTTTTTCTTCTATTCTACGTCCTCACACGAGGCACCAATATGCGGGGGACGGGACAGGTATAAGTCCAATAGTGTCAGGAACCCACGCCTTAAAAAAGGAACCCACTAGGCCGCGGCAAAATATCCAAATATGGATAACATGGTAACCAGACCAGTGAAGAGATTTTTGCTTTTATTTCCAGCACATCAGTCTCAAAATACAAAATGGAGACATGACAGCTCACTGATCCACACCAAAAAATGTCTCCTTCAACAGGGCTCATACAGCAATACATAAAATCATCTCAGACTAGAATTCAGCCAATCAGACACAGAAAACACATCTTGACAAGCATTCTATCCAATCTTATAAAACATAGGTAATCGTAGCTAAAACAAAGACTAGTTGATAAGAGACAAAGAACAGAGTTCTATTCATGCTAACCTTCTAAAGATATACATTAAATAACCTTGTTGCCATCCTAAAGCCAATTCTACAGAAGCCTATTGTTATTTGTCACGTCTACTGCTTGGGAAACTTTTCTGCTTGCATGGAAAACTTTTTCTGCTTGCATGGGAAACTTTTCTGCAATGCTAACAAAACTCCAGTCTAAGGCTTACATACTTCTTTGTAACCATTTCTTAAAAATCCTCTAACCTTATGGATTCCAACATTTCCCCCTCTCTGTTTGACCCAGAAGCTTTCATTTTCTTGTCGCTTGCTATTTGCGTTTCATAGCTCGATTGCAAAATTTCTGCTTATTATCTGCTGAAGACCTATTTTCACTAAACTGAAGCATTGCTATATTACGGCACAGCAACTTAATGCTGTGAAGACCCAATCCCTGAAAGAGAGATATGAATCACGTTTGGCAACAGTCACAAGGCATCGTTCAAAAAACTCTGGTCGATTCCAAGGCCTTAATTCAAAACCTTTGTTCATGTCAATACCCTCATCTACTGCTTTCGTGAGATTTCGTACACTCTCTGTGCTTCTACTTCCTAATTCTCCTGCTTGAATGACAAAAACTTCTCGGGCTGTTTTGTTCATCATTCGCCGAAGACAACAGAGTATACAAGGTGCCACTATCAATATCAGTATTAGAACACCTAATATGTAAAGACCTATCTTGCAAAGTTGCCTTAGCCAAGGTGCAAAACTCCAATTTTGAAACAAATCATCCAACCAGGAACCTCCATCTTCTTTAATTTGGGCTGTCAGATCCTTTAATTTTTGAATGCTTTTGTGAATGGATTCAGAACGATCAGACAAATCCATACAACACAATCCTTCCAATTCCTCACAACCATGTCCTTGTGCCAGTAAAAGAAAATCAATGGCTGCTCTGTTTTGAAGAGTAGCATGTCTAATACTATCAACATCGGTCAACATATCACTGATTGCGGAGGATGTGGCATTAGCTTGTTTGCTCAGCCAACATCCAACTCGATCTAATTGTCTCAATGCCACAGCTGAAGCCAATTGGGGTAGAAATATACCTGCTGAAAGCCTTCTGGCGGCATTCCAAGGCATAAAATCACTCTGACAGTTCTCATCATAATGAGGAACAGCTCTTGTTTTCCTTTGTTTCTTTTTCATCACTGCTTTGGCAGTGGGGGCAATTATGGTAAGCATACCAATGCTACAAGGGCCACCTTCAAGGTGGGCTGGAATGCCTTGCCAACCTCTGTCTCCGCAAATGATCCAATACCCTTTTGGCAATTGCCGTGGATATTGGCCCGTCTCCAGAAACACATCCCAACTGTTTGAAACATTTGCTGCCCTGAGAAGTTTTTTCGAACAAATGTTCCAATTGAAGGAAGGACTGTTTCCATTGTCAATTCCACCTGGTTTACCATTGGATTCTTTTCTGACCAAAGGAAACTCTTTCACTGGCACACCAACCAAACAGGTTGAGAAAGGCTTTTCTGGTTCCGAATTAGACAGACATATAGTATCCGATCCGGCAGCCTTGGCTAAGGTCACCCAAACACTCGTTTTCGGTTGATCCACAGGCAAATCTGCACGACAAAAAACAATTAAAATCAAGCAAAACTAGTATACCATTTGATTCTGCCCCATCTCTTTCAAGAACTAAGTTTTGGCAGAATTCTTTCTAAACAAAAACAATAACCTAAATTTTCAGCCAAAAATTTGCTTTATTAAACAAACATTCAGCATTCAATTCGTATACTCATAAATAACATTGGCACAAAATCAGAGTTCATGGGTTCCACCGATGCACAAAGAACGTCAGGCACAAGAGGCGTCAGGCGAGACCCGGGATCCTTCCATTCGGTCCACGTCTGCGTACTCGCTTCCTCAGTTCTAGGCTCGACAACAGGTTCTGAAGTGCGATACGGTTTGACGTTTTTGGCAGGAACCCACTTAATTCTTCCAGCACCTGTGGAAATAGAAGCATACCCTTTGCCCCACGTTATTAATTGAAACGGGCCTTCCATCTGTCCAGAGTCAGGGTTTCTAATTAGAAGAGGAGGATATTCTTTCAGTTTTGCCTGTGTGCTATTTGAAAAGTGTCTAAAGATTGGTGGATCTGGTTCTGTACTTGAACTATTTAGAAAATTAAAACCATACAAAGCCTTACTCAGTCTCATCTGTGGGGTGATTTCCGTTCCCCCTCTCTGTTGATCTAATATGCGTTTTAAGGTTTGATGTGTTCTTTCAATGATTGCTTGGCTTGTGGGAGAGTGGGGAATACCAAAAATGTGTCGAACACCCCATTCATTTAAAAATGTGGCCAATTTTTGAGATATGTATGCGGGACCATTGTCAGTTTTTACTTCTTGGGGTATACCCAATGAAGCAAAAGCTTGCAGGAAATGATGACAGGCATGGCTGCCAGTTTCACCTGTGTGAAGGGAAGCAAAAACTGCACCAGAGAACGTGTCTATGGAAACATGAATATTTTTAAATTTACCAAAAGAAGGCTATTTAGTAACACCTGTTTGCCACAACTGTAGGCTTTGTAAGCCTCGGGGGTTGATTGCTCCTGTAGAAACAGGAGGTTGTACCAATTGACAGTCAGGGCAAGTATGAATGATAGCTTTAGCTTGACTTTTAGTGATTTGGAACATTCGCATGAGTGCTTGTGCATTTTGGTGGAAAAAGGCATGACTCAATTTTGCTTGTTCAAAAATATTTGGCAATGTGTTAGAAATGACCATTGTCAGCTTGTCCGCTCTTGCATTTCCTTCCACTAAAAATCCAGGAAGTGAAGAATGCGCCCTAATGTGAGAAACAAAATATGGATTAGTTCTATATTGCAAAGTTATAAAAAGACATGAAAGCCAACGATGTAAAGTTTCATTACTAACATCCTTTAAAATGGAACCTTCTATTCTCCTGACTACATTAGCAACATAAGCAGAATCTGTGACCAAATTAAAAGGCTGAGGAAACAGCTGAAAAGCTCAAACTACTGCAGCAAGCTCAACAATTTGAGGGGATCCCTCTACTGTTTGAATATCAGATTCCCAAACATCAGTCTTTTGATTAAACCAAGTCACAACGGACTTGTGGCTTTTACCAGAGCCATCAGTGAAGAGAGTCACAGCATGTAAAGGTTCTTCACTTAATTTAGGTTTTTCTCTGAAACTCAATTTTGCTTGCAGTAGTTTGTGAGCTGGATAGTGTATGGAACAAACACCTGGAAAACCTAAGAATGCATATTGTAAATCATCAGAATTTTGCATTGCCCAATTGAAATAATCATTTTTCAATGGCAAATAGATAACTGAACATTCTTGACCTGCCAAAGTTAACAATCTGGTTCTAGCCCTAATTATAATGTATGCAATCATTTCTAAAACTGAGCAAATGGTCTTTGAAAACCTGTAGGGAGGAAAAACCCATTCCATTATTAACAAAGGATCTTGTTCTGTGGCATCCCACTGGAAAATGAGACCACAAAGCTGCATCTTCTCTCCTAAGATTGCAAGAAAGAAAGGATTTTCAGGAACGCAGCGATGAGCTTGTCTTTTTTGAAGAGCTTCTGTGACTTTGTCGAGAGCAGCACGAGCTTCAGGGGTTAAAGTTCTTGGCGAAGTGATGTCGCAACTTCCTCTCAGCAAATGGAAGAGCGGACTCAGTTCATCATTGGTGATTCCCACCATCGGTCTGACCCAGTTGATTTCTCCTAGAAGTTGTTGTAACTCTTGTAGGTTGTTGACTCTGGTTCGGATCTGAATTTTCTGTGGTATTATTGTCGTCTTCCATCGTCTTCCATCATCTTCCATCCCAGGCACTTCTAAGGTGAAACTTGTTGAATTTTCGTTGCAGAGATTTCAAGTCCAGCTTTTTGAATTTCAGCAACAACACAGTCGCGAGTTTCTTCCATCTCTTCCTTTCAAAGGACTCCACCCTTAAAGCCAATTTTTCTTTCTCTGTATCTATAGATTGACAAACACCAGAACAACCATGTTTTTGCTTAACTGAAAAAGAGTTCCCCGGAACCACAATTTCCCGAGTGGAAGAAGCCACCTCAGCCTCCACCCCAGGCCCAACAGAATCCAATTCAGGTTTCAGTGTCCCTGCACAAACAATTTTAGGAAGTACAGTCACTTTTTCATTTCCATCTTTTACACACTTTGTTCCATCCCCTTACAAGAGTCACATATTTTTACATTAACAGAACAACGCGAAGAAAAGTCCAAAGGAGTCTCATTTTTTCCCAGAGAGAGAGGAGAAAGATTTTGTTCAACAGAGTTCAAAGCAATACTTTCAGCATTTGCAACAACACTTGTAACATTCTCCGATACTCACACAGTCTCCGGTTTACTGGAATTTAATGAGACAGAACCAGAAGCTTTGTTTTCTGAGTCCAAGTTGATCTTATTATTATCAGTTTGTTTAAAACAGTGCTCCAACAGCGCTCTACAAACCGGCATAAGTTCTCTTAAGCTTTCATCTTTTTTGAGAGAGACTAGTTTATAGATTCTCCAGTTTATCTGATCCCAAAAATGAAAAGTAAAAGCAGACTGCAGATTTAAATCTTGCGTATTCGCTTTAACCGAGATAAGTAAGTTTTTAAGCTCAGTTTTTGAAATTTCAGAGTGACCTTTTTCTTGTAACATTGTCTCTAATTGATGAAAAACATCCCATTCAACTTTTGATAAATTCGTTCCCATTTTTGTGTTCTTTTAATAATTTTCTTTTTCGCTATTTTGCCTCCCAACGTCACCCAAGCGCTCTCCCGAGATAAGTTACTTACAATTTTCTTGGCTTCGGCGGGAGAGATGATACAGTGTGCTCCTTGTTAACACTTGGGTCTCCGCAGCTGGTACTTCCACGATTTTTCTTTGTTTTTCTTCTATTCTACGTCCTCACACGAGGCACCAATATGCGGGGGACGCGACAGGTATAAGTCCAATAGTGTCAGGAACCCACGCCTTAAAAAAGGAACCCACTAGGCCGCGGCAAAATATCCAAATATGGATAACATGGTAACCAGACCAGTGAAGAGATTTTTGCTTTTATTTCCAGCACATCAGTCTCAAAATACAAAATGGAGACATGACAGCTCACTGATCCACACCAAAAAATGTCTCCTTCAACAGGGCTCATACAGCAATACATAAAATCATCTCAGACTAGAATTCAGCCAATCAGACACAGAAAACACATCTTGACAAGCATTCTATCCAATCTTATAAAACATAGGTAATCGTAGCTAAAACAAAGACTAGTTGATAAGAGACAAAGAACAGAGTTCTATTCATGCTAACCTTCTAAAGATATACATTAAATAACCTTGTTGCCGTCCTAAAGCCAATTCTACAGAAGCCTATTGTTATTTGTCACGTCTACTGCTTGGGAAACTTTTCTGCTTGCATGGAAAACTTTTTCTGCTTGCATGGGAAACTTTTCTGCAATGCTAACAAAACTCCAGTCTAAGGCCTACATACTTCTTTGTAACCATTTCTTAAAAATCCTCTAACCTTATGGATTCCAACATTTCCCCCTCTCTGTTTGACCCAGAAGCTTTCATTTTCTTGTCGCTTGCTATTTGCGTTTCATAGCTCTATTGCAAAATTTCTGCTTATTATCTGCTGAAGACCTATTTTCACTAAACTGAAGCATTGCTATATTACGGCACAGCAACTTAATGCTGTGAAGACCCAATCCCTGAAAGAGAGATATGAATCACGTTTGGCAACAGTCACAAGGCATCGTTCAAAAAACTCTGGTCGATTCCAAGGCCTTAATTCAAAACCTTCGTTCATGTCAATACCCTCATCTACTGCTTTCGTGAGATTTCGTACACTCTCTGTGCTTCTACTTCCTAGTTCTCCTGCTTGAATGACAAAAACTTCTCGGGCTGTTTTGTTCATCATTCGCCGAAGACAACAGAGTATACAAGGTGCCACTATCAATATCAGTATTAGAACACCTAATATGTAAAGACCTATCTTGCAAAGTTGCCTTAGCCAAGGTGCAAAACTCCAATTTTGAAACAAATCATCCAACCAGGAACCTCCATCTTCTTTAATTTGGGCTGTCAGATCCTTTAATTTTTGAATGCTTTTGTGAATGGATTCAGAACGATCAGACAAATTCATACAACACAATCCTTCAAATTCCTCACAACCATGTCCTTGTGCCAGTAAGAGAAAATCAATGGCTGCTCTGTTTTGAAGAGTAGCATGTCTAATACTATCAACATCGGTCAACATATCACTGATTGCGGAGGATGTGGCATTAGCTTGTTTGCTCAGCCAACATCCAACTCGATCTAATTGTCTCAATGCCACAGCTGAAGCCAATTGGGGTAGAAATATACCTGCTGAAAGCCTTCTGGCGGCATTCCAAGGCATAAAATCACTCTGACAGTTCTCATCATAATGAGGAACAGCTCTTGTTTTCCTTTGTTTCTTTTTCATCACTGCTTTGGCAGTGGGGGCAATTATGGTAAGCATACCAATGCTACAAGGGCCACCTTCAAGGTGGGCTGGAATGCCTTGCCAACCTCTGTCTCCGCAAATGATCCAATACCCTTTTGGCAATTGCCGTGGATATTGGTCCGTCTCCAGAAACACATCCCAACTGTTTGAAACATTTGCTGCCCTGAGAAGTTTGTTGGACCAAATGTTCCAATTGAAGGAAGGACTGTTTCCATTGTCAATTCCACCTGGTTTACCATTGGATTCTTTTCTGACCAAAGGAAACTCTTTCACTGGCACACCAACCAAACAGGTTGAGAAAGGCTTTTCTGGTTCCGAATTAGACAGACATATAGTATCCGATCCGGCAGCCTTGGCTAAGGTCACCCAAACACTCGTTTTCGGTTGATCCACAGGCAAATCTGCACGACAAAAAACAATTAAAATCAAGCAAAACAAGTATACCATTTGATTCTTCCCCATCTCTTTCAAGAACTAAGTTTTGGCAGAATTCTTTCTAAACAAAAACAATAACCTAAATTTTCAGCCAAAAATTTGCTTTATTAAACAAACATTCAGCATTCAATTCGTATACTCATAAATAACATTGGCACAAAATCAGAGTTCATGGGTTCCACCGATGCACAAAGAACGTCAGGCACAAGAGGCGTCAGGCGAGACCCGGGATCCTTCCATTCGGTCCACGTCTGCGTACTCGCTTCCTCAGTTCTAGGCTCGACAACAGGTTCTGAAGTGCGATACGGTTTGACGTTTTTGGCAGGAACCCACTTAATTCTTCCAGCACCTGTGGAAATAGAAGCATACCCTTTGCCCCACGTTATTAATTGAAACGGGCCTTCCATCTGTCCAGAGTCAGGGTTTCTAATTAGAAGAGGAGGATATTCTTTCAGTTTTGCCTGTGTGCTATTTGAAAAGTGTCTAAAGATTGGTGGATCTGGTTCTGTACTTGAACTATTTAGAAAATTAAAACCATACAAAGCCTTACTCAGTCTCATCTGTGGGGTGATTTCCGTTCCCCCTCTCTGTTGATCTAATATGCGTTTTAAGGTTTGATGTGTTCTTTCAATGATTGCTTGGCTTGTGGGAGAGTGGGGAATACCAAAAATGTGTCGAACACCCCATTCATTTAAAAATGTGGCCAATTTTTGAGATATGTATGCGGGACCATTGTCAGTTTTTACTTCTTGGGGTATACCCAATGAAGCAAAAGCTTGCAGGAAATGATGACAGGCATGGCTGCCAGTTTCACCTGTGTGAAGGGAAGCAAAAACTGCACCAGAGAACGTGTCTATGGAAACATGAATATTTTTAAATTTACCAAAAGAAGGCTATTTAGTAACACCTGTTTGCCACAACTGTAGGCTTTGTAAGCCTCGGGGGTTGATTGCTCCTGTAGAAACAGGAGGTTGTACCAATTGACAGTCAGGGCAAGTATGAATGATAGCTTTAGCTTGACTTTTAGTGATTTGGAACATTCGCATGAGTGCTTGTGCATTTTGGTGGAAAAAGGCATGACTCAATTTTGCTTGTTCAAAAATATTTGGCAATGTGTTAGAAATGACCATTGTCAGCTTGTCCGCTCTTGCATTTCCTTCCACTAAAAATCCAGGAAGTGAAGAATGCGCCCTAATGTGAGAAACAAAATATGGATTAGTTCTATATTGCAAAGTTATAAAAAGACATGAAAGCCAACGATGTAAGTTTCATTACTAACATCCTTTAAAATGGAACCTTCTATTCTCCTGACTACATTAGCAACATAAGCAGAATCTGTGACCAAATTAAAAGGCTGAGGAAACAGCTGAAAAGCTCAAACTACTGCAGCAAGCTCAACAATTTGAGGGGATCCCTCTACTGTTTGAATATCAGATTCCCAAACATCAGTCTTTTGATTAAACCAAGTCACAACGGACTTGTGGCTTTTACCAGAGCCATCAGTGAAGAGAGTCACAGCATGTAAAGGTTCTTCACTTAATTTAGGTTTTTCTCTGAAACTCAATTTTGCTTGCAGTAGTTTGTGAGCTGGATAGTGTATGGAACAAACACCTGGAAAACCTAAGAATGCATATTGTAAATCATCAGAATTTTGCATTGCCCAATTGAAATAATCATTTTTCAATGGCAAATAGATAACTGAACATTCTTGACCTGCCAAAGTTAACAATCTGGTTCTAGCCTTAATTATAATGTATGCAATCATTTCTAAAACTGAGCAAATGGTCTTTGAAAACCTGTAGGGAGGAAAAACCCATTCCATTATTAACAAAGGATCTTGTTCTGTGGCATCCCACTGGAAAATGAGACCACAAAGCTGCATCTTCTCTCCTAAGATTGCAAGAAAGAAAGGATTTTCAGGAACGCAGCGATGAGCTTGTCTTTTTTGAAGAGCTTCTGTGACTTTGTCGAGAGCAGCACGAGCTTCAGGGGTTAAAGTTCTTGGCGAAGTGATGTCGCAACTTCCTCTCAGCAAATGGAAGAGCGGACTCAGTTCATCATTGGTGATTCCCACCATCGGTCTGACCCAGTTGATTTCTCCTAGAAGTTGTTGTAACTCTTGTAGGTTGTTGACTCTGGTTCGGATCTGAATTTTCTGTGGTATTATTGTCGTCTTCCATCGTCTTCCATCATCTTCCATCCCAGGCACTTCTAAGGTGAAACTTGTTGAATTTTCGTTGCAGAGATTTCAAGTCCAGCTTTTTGAATTTCAGCAACAACACAGTCGCGAGTTTCTTCCATCTCTTCCTTTCAAAGGACTCCACCATTAAAGCCAATTTTTCTTTCTCTGTATCTATAGATTGACAAACACCAGAACAACCATGTTTTTGCTTAACTGAAAAAGAGTTCCCCGGAACCACAATTTCCCGAGTGGAAGAAGCCACCTCAGCCTCCACCCCAGGCCCAACAGAATCCAATTCAGGTTTCAGTGTCCCTGCACAAACAATTTTAGGAAGTACAGTCACTTTTTCATTTCCATCTTTTACACACTTTGTTCCATCCCCCTTACAAGAGTCACATATTTTTACATTAACAGAACAACGCGAAGAAAAGTCCAAAGGAGTCTCATTTTTTCCCAGAGAGGGAGGAGAAAGATTTTGTTCAACAGAGTTCAAAGCAATACTTTCAGCATTTGCAACAACACTTGTAACATTCTCCGATACTCACACAGTCTCCGGTTTACTGGAATTTAATGAGACAGAACCAGAAGCTTTGTTTTCTGAGTCCAAGTTGATCTTATTATTATCAGTTTGTTTAAAACAGCGCTCCAACAGCGCTCTACAAACCGGCATAAGTTCTCTTAAGCTTTCATCTTTTTTGAGAGAGACTAGTTTATAGATTCTCCAGTTTATCTGATCCCAAAAATGAAAAGTAAAAGCAGACTGCAGATTTAAATCTTGCGTATTCGCTTTAACCCAGATAAGTAAGTTTTTAAGCTCAGTTTTTGAAATTTCAGAGTGACCTTTTTCTTGTAACATTGCCTCTAATTGATGAAAAACATCCCATTCAACTTTTGATAAATTCGTTCCCATTTTTGTGTTCTTTTAATAATTTTCTTTTTTGCTATTTTGCCTCCCAACGTCACCCAAGCGCTCTCCCGAGATAAGTTACTTACAATTTTCTTGGCTTCGGCGGGAGAGATGATACAGTGTGCTCCTTGTTAACACTTGGGTCTCCGCAGCTGGTACTTCCACGATTTTTCTTTGTTTTTCTTCTATTCTACGTCCTCACACGAGGCACCAATATGCGGGGGACGGGACAGGTATAAGTCCAATAGTGTCAGGAACCCACGCCTTAAAAAAGGAACCCACTAGGCCGCGGCAAAATATCCAAATATGGATAACATGGTAACCAGACCAGTGAAGAGATTTTTGCTTTTATTTCCAGCACATCAGTCTCAAAATACAAAATGGAGACATGACAGCTCACTGATCCACACCAAAAAATGTCTCTTTCAACAGGGCTCATACAGCAATACATAAAATCATCTCAGACTAGAATTCAGCCAATCAGACACAGAAAACAGATCTTGACAAGCATTCTATCCAATCTTATAAAACATAGGTAATCGTAGCTAAAACAAAGACTAGTTGATAAGAGACAAAGAACAGAGTTCTATTCATGCTAACCTTCTAAAGATATACATTAAATAACCTTGTTGCCGTCCTAAAGCCAATTCTACAGAAGCCTATTGTTATTTGTCACGTCTACTGCTTGGGAAACTTTTCTGCTTGCATGGAAAACTTTTTCTGCTTGCATGGGAAACTTTTCTGCAATGCTAACAAAACTCCAGTCTAAGGCCTACATACTTCTTTGTAACCATTTCTTAAAAATCCTCTAACCTTATGGATTCCAACATTTCCCCCTCTCTGTTTGACCCAGAAGCTTTCATTTTCTTGTCGCTTGCTATTTGCGTTTCATAGCTCTATTGCAAAATTTCTGCTTATTATCTGCTGAAGACCTATTTTCACTTAACTGAAGCATTGCTATATTATGGCACAGCAACTTAATGCTGTGAAGACCCAATCCCTGAAAGAGAGATATGAATCACGTTTGGCAACAGTCACAAGGCATCGTTCAAAAAACTCTGGTCGATTCCAAGGCCTTAATTCAAAACCTTCGTTCATGTCAATACCCTCATCTACTGCTTTCGTGAGATTTCGTACACTCTCTGTGCTTCTACTTCCTAGTTCTCCTGCTTGAATGACAAAAACTTCTCGGGCTGTTTTGTTCATCATTCGCCGAAGACAACAGAGTATACAAGGTGCCACTATCAATATCAGTATTAGAACACCTAATATGTAAAGACCTATCTTGCAAAGTTGCCTTAGCCAAGGTGCAAAACTCCAATTTTGAAACAAATCATCCAACCAGGAACCTCCATCTTCTTTAATTTGGGCTGTCAGATCCTTAATTTTTGAATGCTTTTGTGAATGGATTCAGAACGATCAGACAAATTCATACAACACAATCCTTCAAATTCCTCACAACCATGTCCTTGTGCCAGTAAAAGAAAATCAATGGCTGCTCTGTTTTGAAGAGTAGCATGTCTAATACTATCAACATCGGTCAACATATCACTGATTGCGGAGGATGTGGCATTAGCTTGTTTGCTCAGCCAACATCCAACTCGATCTAATTGTCTCAATGCCACAGCTGAAGCCAATTGGGGTAGAAATATACCTGCTGAAAGCCTTCTGGCGGCATTCCAAGGCATAAAATCACTCTGACAGTTCTCATCATAATGAGGAACAGCTCTTGTTTTCCTTTGTTTCTTTTTCATCACTGCTTTGGCAGTGGGGGCAATTATGGTAAGCATACCAATGCTACAAGGGCCACCTTCAAGGTGGGCTGGAATGCCTTGCCAGCCTCTGTCTCCGCAAATGATCCAATACCCTTTTGGCAATTGCCGTGGATATTGGTCCGTCTCCAGAAACACATCCCAACTGTTTGAAACATTTGCTGCCCTGAGAAGTTTGTTGGACCAAATGTTCCAATTGAAGGAAGGACTGTTTCCATTGTCAATTCCACCTGGTTTACCATTGGATTCTTTTCTGACCAAAGGAAACTCTTTCACTGGCACACCAACCAAACAGGTTGAGAAAGGCTTTTCTGGTTCCGAATTAGACAGGCATATAGTATCCGATCCGGCAGCCTTGGCTAAGGTCACCCAAACACTCGTTTTCGGTTGATCCACAGGCAAATCTGCACGACAACAAACAATTAAAATCAAGCAAAACAAGTATACCATTTGATTCTGCCCCATCTCTTTCAAGAACTAAGTTTTGGCAGAATTCTTTCTAAACAAAAACAATAACCTAAATTTTCAGCCAAAAATTTGCTTCGTTAAACAAACATTCAGCATTCAATTCGTATACTCATAAATAACATTGGCACAAAATCAGAGTTCATGGGTTCCACCGATGCACAAAGAACGTCAGGCACAAGAGGCGTCAGGCGAGACCCGGGATCCTTCCATTCGGTCCACGTCTGCGTACTCGCTTCCTCAGTTCTAGGCTCGACAACAGGTTCTGAAGTGCGATACGGTTTGACGTTTTTGGCAGGAACCCACTTAATTCTTCCAGCACCTGTGGAAATAGAAGCATACCCTTTGCCCCACGTTATTAATTGAAACGGGCCTTCCATCTGTCCAGAGTCAGGGTTTCTAATTAGAAGAGGAGGATGTTCTTTCAGTTTTGCCTGTGTGCTATTTGAAAAGTGTCTAAAGATTGGTGGATCTGGTTCTGTACTTGAACTATTTAGAAAATTAAAACCATACAAAGCCTTACTCAGTTTCATCTGTGGGGTGATTTCCGTTCCCCCTCTCTGTTGATCTAATATGCGTTTTAAGGTTTGATGTGTTCTTTCAATGATTGCTTGGCTTGTGGGAGAGTGGGGAATACCAAAAATGTGTCGAACACCCCATTCATTTAAAAATGTGGCCAATTTTTGAGATATGTATGCGGGACCATTGTCAGTTTTTACTTCTTGGGGTATACCCAATGAAGCAAAAGCTTGCAGGAAATGATGACAGGCATGGCTGCCAGTTTCACCTGTGTGAAGGGAAGCAAAAACTGCACCAGAGAACGTGTCTATGGAAACATGAATATTTTTAAATTTACCAAAAGAAGGCTATTTAGTAACACCTGTTTGCCACAACTGTAGGCTTTGTAAGCCTCGGGGGTTGATTGCTCCTGTAGAAACAGGAGGTTGTACCAATTGACAGTCAGGGCAAGTATGAATGATAGCTTTAGCTTGACTTTTAGTGATTTGGAACATTCGCATGAGTGCTTGTGCATTTTGGTGGAAAAAGGCATGACTCAATTTTGCTTGTTCAAAAATATTTGGCAATGTGTTAGAAATGACCATTGTCAGCATGTCCGCTCTTGCATTTCCTTCCACTAAAAATCCAGGAAGTGAAGAATGCGCCCTAATGTGAGAAACAAAATATGGATTAGTTCTATATTGCAAAGTTATAAAAAGACATGAAAGCCAACGATGCAAAGTTTCATTACTAACATCCTTTAAAATGGAACCTTCTATTCTCCTGACTACATTAGCAACATAAGCAGAATCTGTGACCAAATTAAAAGGCTGAGGAAACAGCTGAAAAGCTCAAACTACTGCAGCAAGCTCAACAATTTGAGGGGATCCCTCTACTGTTTGAATATCAGATTCCCAAACATCAGTCTTTTGATTAAACCAAGTCACAACGGACTTGTGGCTTTTACCAGAGCCATCAGTGAAGAGAGTCACAGCATGTAAAGGTTCTTCACTTAATTTAGGTTTTTCTCTGAAACTCAATTTTGCTTGCAGTAGTTTGTGAGCTGGATAGTGTATGGAACAAACACCTGGAAAACCTAAGAATGCATATTGTAAATCATCAGAATTTTGCATTGCCCAATTGAAATAATCATTTTTCAATGGCAAATAGATAACTGAACATTCTTGACCTGCCAAAGTTAACAATCTGGTTCTAGCCTTAATTATAATGTATGCAATCATTTCTAAAACTGAGCAAATGGTCTTTGAAAACCTGTAGGGAGGAAAAACCCATTCCATTATTAACAAAGGATCTTGTTCTGCGGCATCCCACTGGAAAATGAGACCACAAAGCTGCATCTTCTCTCCTAAGATTGCAAGAAAGAAAGGATTTTCAGGAACGCAGCGATGAGCTTGTCTTTTTTGAAGAGCTTCTGTGACTTTGTCGAGAGCAGCACGAGCTTCAGGGGTTAAAGTTCTTGGCGAAGTGATGTCGCAACTTCCTCTCAGCAAATGGAAGAGCGGACTCAGTTCATCATTGGTGATTCCCAGCATCGGTCTGACCCAGTTGATTTCTCCTAGAAGTTGTTGTAACTCTTGTAGGTTGTTGACTCTGGTTCGGATCTGAATTTTCTGTGGTCTTCTTGTCGTCTTCCATCGTCTTCCATCATCTTCCATCCCAGGTACTTCTAAGGTGAAACTTGTTGAATTTTCGTTGCAGAGATTTCAAGTCCAGCTTTTTGAATTTCAGCAACAACACAGTCGCGAGTTTCTTCCATCTCTTCCTTTCAAAGGACTCCACCCTTAAAGCCAATTTTTCTTTCTCTGTATCTATAGATTGACAAACACCAGAACAACCATGTTTTTGCTTAAGTGAAAACGAGTTCCCCGGAACCACAATTTCCCGAGTGGAAGCAGCCACCTCAGCCTCCACCCCAGGCCCAACAGAATCCAATTCAGGTTTCAGTGTCCCTGCACAAACAATTTTAGGAAGTACAGTCACTTTTTCATTTCCATCTTTTACACACTTTGTTCCATCCCCCTTACAAGAGTCACATATTTTTACATTAACAGAACAACGCGAAGAAAAGTCCAAAAGAGTCTCATTTTTTCCCAGAGAGAGAGAAGAAAGATTTTGTTCAACAGAGTTCAAAGCAATACTTTCAGCATTTGCAAAACACTTGTAACATTCTCCGATACTCACACAGTCTCCGGTTTACTGGAATTTAATGAGACAGAACCAGAAGCTTTGTTTTCTGAGTCCAAGTTGATCTTATTATTATCAGTTTGTTTAAAACAGTGCTCCAACAGCGCTCTACAAACCGGCATAAGTTCTCTTAAGCTTTCATCTTTTTTGAGAGAGACTAGTTTATAGATTCTCCAGTTTATCTGATCCCAAAAATGAAAAGTAAAAGCAGACTGCAGATTTAAATCTTGCGTATTCGCTTTAACCGAGATAAGTAAGTTTTTAAGCTCAGTTTTTGAAATTTCAGAGTGACCTTTTTCTTGTAACATTGTCTCTAATTGATGAAAAACATCCCATTCAACTTTTGATAAATTCGTTCCCATTTTTGTGTTCTTTTAATAATTTTCTTTTTCGCTATTTTGCCTCCCAACGTCACCCAAGCGCTCTCCCGAGATAAGTTACTTACAATTTTCTTGGCTTCGGCGGGAGAGATGATACAGTGTGCTCCTTGTTAACACTTGGGTCTCCGCAGCTGGTACTTCCACGATTTTTCTTTGTTTTTCTTCTATTCTACGTCCTCACACGAGGCACCAATATGCGGGGGACGGGACAGGTATAAGTCCAATGGTGTCAGGAGCCCACGCCTTAAAAAAGGAACCCACTAGGCCGCGGCAAAATATCCAAATATGGATAACATGGTAACCCGACCAGTGAAGAGATTTTTGCTTTTATTTCCAGCACATCAGTCTCAAAATACAAAATGGAGACATGACAGCTCACTGATCCACACCAAAAAATGTCTCCTTCAACAGGGCTCATACAGCAATACATAAAATCATCTCAGACTAGAATTCAGCCAATCAGACACAGAAAACACATCTTGACAAGCATTCTATCCAATCTTATAAAACATAGGTAATCGTAGCTAAAACAAAGACTAGTTGATAAGAGACAAAGAACAGAGTTCTATTCATGCTAACCTTCTAAAGATATACATTAAATAACCTTGTTGCCATCCTAAAGCCAATTCTACAGAAGCCTATTGTTATTTGTCACGTCTACTGCTTGGGAAACTTTTCTGCTTGCATGGAAAACTTTTTCTGCTTGCATGGGAAACTTTTCTGCAATGCTAACAAAACTCCAGTCTAAGGCCTACATACTTCTTTGTAACCATTTCTTAAAAATCCTCTAACCTTATGGATTCCAACATTTCCCCCTCTCTGTTTGACCCAGAAGCTTTCATTTTCTTGTCGCTTGCTATTTGCGTTTCATAGCTCTATTGCAAAATTTCTGCTTATTATCTGCTGAAGACCTATTTTCACTAAACTGAAGCATTGCTATATTACGGCACAGCAACTTAATGCTGTGAAGACCCAATCCCTGAAAGAGAGATATGAATCACGTTTGGCAACAGTCACAAGGCATCGTTCAAAAAACTCTGGTCGATTCCAAGGCCTTAATTCAAAACCTTCGTTCATGTCAATACCCTCATCTACTGCTTTCGTGAGATTTCGTACACTCTCTGTGCTTCTACTTCCTAGTTCTCCTGCTTGAATGACAAAAACTTCTCGGGCTGTTTTGTTCATCATTCGCCGAACACAACAGAGTATACAAGGTGCCACTATCAATATCAGTATTAGAACACCTAATATGTAAAGACCTATCTTGCAAAGTTGCCTTAGCCAAGGTGCAAAACTCCAATTTTGAAACAAATCATCCAACCAGGAACCTCCATCTTCTTTAATTTGGGCTGTCAGATCCTTTAATTTTTGAATGCTTTTGTGAATGGATTCAGAACGATCAGACAAATTCATACAACACAATCCTTCAAATTCCTCACAACCATGTCCTTCTGCCAGTAAGAGAAAATCAATGGCTGCTCTGTTTTGAAGAGTAGCATGTCTAATACTATCAACATCGGTCAACATATCACTGATTGCGGAGGATGTGGCATTAGCTTGTTTGCTCAGCCAACATCCAACTCGATCTAATTGTCTCAATGCCACAGCTGAAGCCAATTGGGGTAGAAATATACCTGCTGAAAGCCTTCTGGCGGCATTCCAAGGCATAAAATCACTCTGACAGTTCTCATCATAATGAGGAACAGCTCTTGTTTTCCTTTGTTTCTTTTTCATCACTGCTTTGGCAGTGGGGGCAATTATGGTAAGCATACCAATGCTACAAGGGCCACCTTCAAGGTGGGCTGGAATGCCTTGCCAACCTCTGTCTCCGCAAATGATCCAATACCCTTTTGGCAATTGCCGTGGATATTGGTCCGTCTCCAGAAACACGTCCCAACTGTTTGAAACATTTGCTGCCCTGAGAAGTTTTTTCGAACAAATGTTCCAATTGAAGGAAGGACTGTTTCCATTGTCAATTCCACCTGGTTTACCATTGGATTCTTTTCTGACCAAAGGAAACTCTTTCACTGGCACACCAACCAAACAGGTTGAGAAAGGCTTTTCTGGTTCCGAATTAGACAGGCATATAGTATCCGATCCGGCAGCCTTGGCTAAGGTCACCCAAACACTCGTTTTCGGTTGATCCACAGGCAAATCTGCACGACAACAAACAATTAAAATCAAGCAAAACAAGTATACCATTTGATTCTTCCCCATCTCTTTCAAGAACTAAGTTTTGGCAGAATTCTTTCTAAACAAAAACAATAACCTAAATTTTCAGCCAAAAATTTGCTTCGTTAAACAAACATTCAGCATTCAATTCGTATACTCATAAATAACATTGGCACAAAATCAGAGTTCATGGGTTCCACCGATGCACAAAGAACGTCAGGCACAAGAGGCGTCAGGCGAGACCCGGGATCCTTCCATTCGGTCCACGTCTGCGTACTCGCTTCCTCAGTTCTAGGCTCGACAACAGGTTCTGAAGTGCGATACGGTTTGACGTTTTTGGCAGGAACCCACTTAATTCTTCCAGCACCTGTGGAAATAGAAGCATACCCTTTGCCCCACGTTATTAATTGAAACGCGCCTTCCATCTGTCCAGAGTCAGGGTTTCTAATTAGAAGAGGAGGATGTTCTTTCAGTTTTGCCTGTGTGCTATTTGAAAAGTGTCTAAAGATTGGTGGATCTGGTTCTGTACTTGAACTATTTAGAAAATTAAAACCATACAAAGCCTTACTCAGTTTCATCTGTGGGGTGATTTCCGTTCCCCCCTCTTTTGATCTAATATGCGTTTTAAGGTTTGATGTGTTCTTTCAATGATTGCTTGGCTTGTGGGAGAGTGGGGAATACCAAAAATGTGTCGAACACCCCATTCATTTAAAAATGTGGCCAATTTTTGAGATATGTATGCGGGACCATTGTCAGTTTTTACTTCTTGGGGTATACCCAATGAAGCAAAAGCTTGCAGGAAATGATGACAGGCATGGCTGCCAGTTTCACCTGTGTGAAGGGAAGCAAAAACTGCACCAGAGAACGTGTCTATGGAAACATGAATATTTTTAAATTTACCAAAAGAAGGCTATTTAGTAACACCTGTTTGCCACAACTGTAGGCTTTGTAAGCCTCGGGGGTTGATTGCTCCTGTAGAAACAGGAGGTTGTACCAATTGACAGTCAGGGCAAGTATGAATGATAGCTTTAGCTTGACTTTTAGTGATTTGGAACATTCGCATGAGTGCTTGTGCATTTTGGTGGAAAAAGGCATGACTCAATTTTGCTTGTTCAAAACTATTTGGCAATGTGTTAGAAATGACCATTGTCAGCTTGTCCGCTCTTGCATTTCCTTCCACTAAAAATCCAGGAAGTGAAGAATGCGCCCTAATGTGAGAAACAAAATATGGATTAGTTCTATATTGCAAAGTTATAAAAAGACATGAAAGCCAACGATGTAAGTTTCATTACTAACATCCTTTAAAATGGAACCTTCTATTCTCCTGACTACATTAGCAACATAAGCAGAATCTGTGACCAAATTAAAAGGCTGAGGAAACAGCTGAAAAGCTCAAACTACTGCAGCAAGCTCAACAATTTGAGGGGATCCCTCTACTGTTTGAATATCAGATTCCCAAACATCAGTCTTTTGATTAAACCAAGTCACAACGGACTTGTGGCTTTTACCAGAGCCATCAGTGAAGAGAGTCACAGCATGTAAAGGTTCTTCACTTAATTTAGGTTTTTCTCTGAAACTCAATTTTGCTTGCAGTAGTTTGTGAGCTGGATAGTGTATGGAACAAACACCTGGAAAACCTAAGAATGCATATTGTAAATCATCAGAATTTTGCATTGCCCAATTGAAATAATCATTTTTCAATGGCAAATAGATAACTGAACATTCTTGACCTGCCAAAGTTAACAATCTGGTTCTAGCCTTAATTATAATGTATGCAATCATTTCTAAAACTGAGCAAATGGTCTTTGAAAACCTGTAGGGAGGAAAAACCCATTCCATTATTAACAAAGGATCTTGTTCTGTGGCATCCCACTGGAAAATGAGACCACAAAGCTGCATCTTCTCTCCTAAGATTGCAAGAAAGAAAGGATTTTCAGGAACGCAGCGATGAGCTTGTCTTTTTTGAAGAGCTTCTGTGACTTTGTCGAGAGCAGCACAAGCTTCAGGGGTTAAAGTTCTTGGCGAAGTGATGTCGCAACTTCCTCTCAGCAAATGGAAGAGCGGACTCAGTTCATCATTGGTGATTCCCAGCATCGGTCTGACCCAGTTGATTTCTCCTAGAAGTTGTTGTAACTCTTGTAGGTTGTTGACTCTGGTTCGGATCTGAATTTTCTGTGGCCTTCTTGTCGTCTTCCATCGTCTTCCATCATCTTCCATCCCAGGTACTTCTAAGGTGAAACTTGTTGAATTTTCGTTGCAGAGATTTCAAGTCCAGCTTTTTGAATTTCAGCAACAACACAGTCGCGAGTTTCTTCCATCATTCCTTTCAAAGGACTCCACCCTTAAAGCCAATTTTTCTTTCTCTGTATCTATAGATTGACAAACACCAGAACAACCATGTTTTTGCTTAAGTGAAAAAGAGTTCCCCGGAACCACAATTTCCCGAGTGGAAGAAGCCACCTCAGCCTCCACCCCAGGCCCAACAGAATCCAATTCAGGTTTCAGTGTCCCTGCACAAACAATTTTAGGAAGTACAGTCACTTTTTCATTTCCATCTTTTACACACTTTGTTCCATCCCCCTTACAAGAGTCACATATTTTTACATTAACAGAACAACGCGAAGAAAAGTCCAAAAGAGTCTCATTTTTTCCCAGAGAGAGAGAAGAAAGATTTTGTTCAACAGAGTTCAAAGCAATACTTTCAGCATTTGCAACAACACTTGTAACATTCTCCGATACTCACACAGTCTCCGGTTTACTGGAATTTAATGAGACAGAACCAGAAGCTTTGTTTTCTGAGTCCAAGTTGATCTTATTATTATCAGTTTAAAACAGCGCTCCAACAGCGCTCTACAAACCGGCATAAGTTCTCTTAAGCTTTCATCTTTTTTGAGAGAGACTAGTTTATAGATTCTCCAGTTTATCTGATCCCAAAAATGAAAAGTAAAAGCAGACTGCAGATTTAAATCTTGCGTATTCGCTTTAACCCAGATAAGTAAGTTTTTAAGCTCAGTTTTTGAAATTTCAGAGTGACCTTTTTCTTGTAACATTGCCTCTAATTGATGAAAAACATCCCATTCAACTTTTGATAAATTCGTTCCCATTTCTGTGTTCTTTTAATAATTTTCTTTTTCGCTATTTTGCCTCCCAACGTCACCCAAGCGCTCTCCTGAGATAAGTTACTTACAATTTTCTTGGCTTCGGAGGGAGAGATGATACAGTGTGCTCCTTGTTAACACTTGGGTCTCCGCAGCTGGTACTTCCACGATTTTTCTTTCTTTTTCTTCTATTCTACGTCCTCACACGAGGCACCAATATGCGGGGGACGGGACAGGTATAAGTCCAATAGTGTCAGGAACCCACGCCTTAAAAAAGGAACCCACTAGGCCGCGGCAAAATATCCAAATATGGATAACATGGTAACCAGACCAGTGAAGAGATTTTTGCTTTTATTTCTAGCACATCAGTCTCAAAATACAAAATGGAGACATGACAGCTCACTGATCCACACCAAAAAATGTCTCCTTCAACAGGGCTCATACAGCAATACATAAAATCATCTCAGACTAGAATTAAGCCAATCAGACAAAGAAAACACATCTTGACAAGCATTCTATCCAATCTTATAAAACATAGGTAATCGTAGCTAAAACAAAGACTAGTTGATAAGAGACAAAGAACAGAGTTCTATTCATGCTAACCTTCTAAAGATATACATTAAATAACCTTGTTGCCATCCTAAAGCCAATTCTACAGAAGCCTATTGTTATTTGTCATGTCTACTGCTTGGGAAACTTTTATGCTTGCATGGAAAACTTTTTCTGCTTGCATGGGAAACTTTTCTGCAATGCTAACAAAACTCCAGTCTAAGGCCTACATACTTCTTTGTAACCATTTCTTAAAAATCCTCTAACCTTATGGATTCCAACATTTCCCCCTCTCTGTTTGACCCAGAAGCTTTCATTTTCTTGTCGCTTGCTATTTGCGTTTCATAGCTCTATTGCAAAATTTCTGCTTATTATCTGCTGAAGACCTATTTTCACTAAACTGAAGCATTGCTATATTACGGCACAGCAACTTAATGCTGTGAAGACCCAATCCCTGAAAGAGAGATATGAATCACGTTTGGCAACAGTCACAAGGCATCGTTCAAAAAACTCTGGTCGATTCCAAGGCCTTAATTCAAAACCTTCGTTCATGTCAATACCCTCATCTACTGCTTTCGTGAGATTTCGTACACTCTCTGTGCTTCTACTTCCTAGTTCTCCTGCTTGAATGACAAAAACTTCTCGGGCTGTTTTGTTCATCATTCGCCGAAGACAACAGAGTATACAAGGTGCCACTATCAATATCAGTATTAGAACACCTAATATGTAAAGACCTATCTTGCAAAGTTGCCTTAGCCAAGGTGCAAAACTCCAATTTTGAAACAAATCATCCAACCAGGAACCTCCATCTTCTTTAATTTGGGCTGTCAGATCCTTTAATTTTTGAATGCTTTTGTGAATGGATTCAGAACGATCAGACAAATTCATACAACACAATCCTTCAAATTCCTCACAACCATGTCCTTGTGCCAGTAAAAGAAAATCAATGGCTGCTCTGTTTTGAAGAGTAGCATGTCTAATACTATCAACATCGGTCAACATATCACTGATTGCGGAGGATGTGGCATTAGCTTGTTTGCTCAGCCAACATCCAACTCGATCTAATTGTCTCAATGCCACAGCTGAAGCCAATTGGGGTAGAAATATACCTGCTGAAAGCCTTCTGGCGGCATTCCAAGGCATAAAATCACTCTGACAGTTCTCATCATAATGAGGAACAGCTCTTGTTTTCCTTTGTTTCTTTTTCATCACTGCTTTGGCAGTGGGGGCAATTATGGTAAGCATACCAATGCTACAAGGGCCACCTTCAAGGTGGGCTGGAATGCCTTGCCAACCTCTGTCTCCGCAAATGATCCAATACCCTTTTGGCAATTGCCGTGGATATTGGTCCGTCTCCAGAAACACATCCCAACTGTTTGAAACATTTGCTGCCCTGAGAACTTTTTTCGAACAAATGTTCCAATTGAAGGAAGGACTGTTTCCATTGTCAATTCCACCTGGTTTACCATTGGATTCTTTTCTGACCAAAGGAAACTCTTTCACTGGCACACCAACCAAACAGGTTGAGAAAGGCTTTTCTGGTTCCGAATTAGACAGGCATATAGTATCCGATCCGGCAGCCTTGGCTAAGGTCACCCAAACACTCGTTTTCGGTTGATCCACAGGCAAATCTGCACGACAAAAAACAATTAAAATCAAGCAAAACAAGTATACCATTTGATTCTGCCCCATCTCTTTCAAGAACTAAGTTTTGGCAGAATTCTTTCTAAACAAAAACAATAACCTAAATTTTCAGCCAAAAACTAGCTTTGTAAAACAAACATTCAGCATTCAATTCGTATACTCATAAATAACATTGGCACAAAATCAGAGTTCATGGGTTCCACCGATGCACAAAGAACGTCAGGCACAAGAGGCGTCAGGCGAGACCCGGGATCCTTCCATTCGGTCCACGTCTGCGTACTCGCTTCCTCAGTTCTAGGCTCGACAACAGGTTCTGAAGTGCGATACGGTTTGACGTTTTTGGCAGGAACCCACTTAATTCTTCCAGCACCTGTGGAAATAGAAGCATACCCTTTGCCCCACGTTATTAATTGAAACGGGCCTTCCATCTGTCCAGAGTCAGGGTTTCTAATTAGAAGAGGAGGATGTTCTTTCAGTTTTGCCTGTGTGCTATTTGAAAAGTGTCTAAAGATTGGTGGATCTGGTTCTGTACTTGAACTATTTAGAAAATTAAAACCATACAAAGCCTTACTCAGTCTCATCTGTGGGGTGATTTCCGTTCCCCCTCTCTGTTGATCTAATATGCGTTTTAAGGTTTGATGTGTTCTTTCAATGATTGCTTGGCTTGTGGGAGAGTGGGGAATACCAAAAATGTGTCGAACACCCCATTCATTTAAAAATGTGGCCAATTTTTGAGATATGTATGCGGGACCATTGTCAGTTTTTACTTCTTGGGGTATACCCAATGAAGCAAAAGCTTGCAGGAAATGATGACAGGCATGGCTGCCAGTTTCACCTGTGTGAAGGGAAGCAAAAACTGCACCAGAGAACGTGTCTATGGAAACATGAATATTTTTAAATTTACCAAAAGAAGGCTATTTAGTAACACCTGTTTGCCACAACTGTAGGCTTTGTAAGCCTCGGGGGTTGATTGCTCCTGTAGAAACAGGAGGTTGTACCAATTGACAGTCAGGGCAAGTATGAATGATAGCTTTAGCTTGACTTTTAGTGATTTGGAACATTCGCATGAGTGCTTGTGCATTTTGGTGGAAAAAGGCATGACTCAATTTTGCTTGTTCAAAACTATTTGGCAATGTGTTAGAAATGACCATTGTCAGCTTGTCCGCTCTTGCATTTCCTTCCACTAAAAATCCAGGAAGTGAAGAATGCGCCCTAATGTGAGAAACAAAATATGGATTAGTTCTATATTGCAAAGTTATAAAAAGACATGAAAGCCAACGATGTAAGTTTCATTACTAACATCCTTTAAAATGGAACCTTCTATTCTCCTGACTACATTAGCAACATAAGCAGAATCTGTGACCAAATTAAAAGGCTGAGGAAACAGCTGAAAAGCTCAAACTACTGCAGCAAGCTCAAAAATTTGAGGGGATCCCTCTACTGTTTGAATATCAGATTCCCAAACATCAGTCTTTTGATTAAACCAAGTCACAACGGACTTGTGGCTTTTACCAGAGCCATCAGTGAAGAGAGTCACAGCATGTAAAGGTTCTTCACTTAATTTAGGTTTTTCTCTGAAACTCAATTTTGCTTGCAGTAGTTTGTGAGCTGGATAGTGTATGGAACAAACACCTGGAAAACCTAAGAATGCATATTGTAAATCATCAGAATTTTGCATTGCCCAATTGAAATAATCATTTTTCAATGGCAAATAGATAACTGAACATTCTTGACCTGCCAAAGTTAACAATCTGGTTCTAGCCTTAATTATAATGGATGCAATCATTTCTAAAACTGAGCAAATGGTCTTTGAAAACCTGTAGGGAGGAAAAACCCATTCCATTATTAACAAAGGATCTTGTTCTGTGGCATCCCACTGGAAAATGAGACCACAAAGCTGCATCTTCTCTCCTAAGATTGCAAGAAAGAAAGGATTTTCAGGAACGCAGCGATGAGCTTGTCTTTTTTGAAGAGCTTCTGTGACTTTGTCGAGAGCAGCACGAGCTTCAGGGGTTAAAGTTCTTGGCGAAGTGATGTCGCAACTTCCTCTCAGCAAATGGAAGAGCGGACTCAGTTCATCATTGGTGATTCCCACCATCGGTCTGACCCAGTTGATTTCTCCTAGAAGTTGTTGTAACTCTTGTAGGTTGTTGACTCTGGTTCGGATCTGAATTTTCTGTGCTATTGTTGTCGTCTTCCATCGTCTTCCATCATCTTCCATCCCAGGTACTTCTAAGGTGAAACTTGTTGAATTTTCGTTGCAGAGATTTCAAGTCCAGCTTTTTGAATTTCAGCAACAACACAGTCGCGAGTTTCTTCCATCTCTTCCTTTCAAAGGACTCCACCCTTAAAGCCAATTTTTCTTTCTCTGTATCTATAGATTGACAAACACCAGAACAACCATGTTTTTGCTTAAGTGAAAAAGAGTTCCCCGGAACCACAATTTCCCGAGTGGAAGCAGCCACCTCAGCCTCCACCCCAGGCCCAACAGAATCCAATTCAGGTTTCAGTGTCCCTGCACAAACAATTTTAGGAAGTACAGTCACTTTTTCATTTCCATCTTTTACACACTTTGTTCCATCCCCCTTACAAGAGTCACATATTTTTACATTAACAGAACAACGCGAAGAAAAGTCCAAAAGAGTCTCATTTTTTCCCAGAGAGAGAGAAGAAAGATTTTGTTCAACAGAGTTCAAAGCAATACTTTCAGCATTTGCAACAACACTTGTAACATTCTCCGATACTCACACAGTCTCCGGTTTACTGGAATTTAATGAGACAGAACCAGAAGCTTTGTTTTCTGAGTCCAAGTTGATCTTATTATTATCAGTTTGTTTAAAACAGTGCTCCAACAGCACTCTACAAACCGGCATAAGTTCTCTTAAGCTTTCATCTTTTTTGAGAGAGACTAGTTTATAGATTCTCCAGTTTATCTGATCCCAAAAATGAAAAGTAAAAGCAGACTGCAGATTTAAATCTTGCGTATTCGCTTTAACCGAGATAAGTAAGTTTTTAAGCTCAGTTTTTGAAATTTCAGAGTGACCTTTTTCTTGTAACATTGTCTCTAATT
Source organism: Melospiza melodia melodia (assembly GCF_035770615.1). Classification (NCBI taxonomy): domain Eukaryota; kingdom Metazoa; phylum Chordata; class Aves; order Passeriformes; family Passerellidae; genus Melospiza; species Melospiza melodia. The sequence continues at coordinate 46,736,302 of NC_086225.1, read as the reverse complement.
GATGAAAAACATCCCATTCAACTTTTGATAAATTCGTTCCCATTTTTGTGTTCTTTTAATAATTTTCTTTTTCGCTATTTTGCCTCCCAACGTCACCCAAGCGCTCTCCCGAGATAAGTTACTTACAATTTTCTTGGCTTCGGCGGGAGAGATGATACAGTGTGCTCCTTGTTAACACTTGGGTCTCCGCAGCTGGTACTTCCACGATTTTTCTTTGTTTTTCTTCTATTCTACGTCCTCACACGAGGCACCAATATGCGGGGGACGGGACAGGTATAAGTCCAATAGTGTCAGGAACCCACGCCTTAAAAAAGGAACCCACTAGGCCGCGGCAAAATATCCAAATATGGATAACATGGTAACCAGACCAGTGAAGAGATTTTTGCTTTTATTTCCAGCACATCAGTCTCAAAATACAAAATGGAGACATGACAGCTCACTGATCCACACCAAAAAATGTCTCCTTCAACAGGGCTCATACAGCAATACATAAAATCATCTCAGACTAGAATTCAGCCAATCAGACACAGAAAACACATCTTGACAAGCATTCTATCCAATCTTATAAAACATAGGTAATCGTAGCTAAAACAAAGACTAGTTGATAAGAGACAAAGAACAGAGTTCTATTCATGCTAACCTTCTAAAGATATACATTAAATAACCTTGTTGCCATCCTAAAGCCAATTCTACAGAAGCCTATTGTTATTTGTCACATCTACTGCTTGGGAAACTTTTCTGCTTGCATGGAAAACTTTTTCTGCTTGCATGGGAAACTTTTCTGCAATGCTAACAAAACTCCAGTCTAAGGCCTACATACTTCTTTGTAACCATTTCTTAAAAATCCTCTAACCTTATGGATTCCAACATTTCCCCCTCTCTGTTTGACCCAGAAGCTTTCATTTTCTTGTCGCTTGCTATTTGCGTTTCATAGCTCTATTGCAAAATTTCTGCTTATTATCTGCTGAAGACCTATTTTCACTAAACTGAAGCATTGCTATATTACGGCACAGCAACTTAATGCTGTGAAGACCCAATCCCTGAAAGAGAGATATGAATCACGTTTGGCAACAGTCACAAGGCATCGTTCAAAAAACTCTGGTCGATTCCAAGGCCTTAATTCAAAACCTTCGTTCATGTCAATACCCTCATCTACTGCTTTCGTGAGATTTCGTACACTCTCTGTGCTTCTACTTCCTAGTTCTCCTGCTTGAATGACAAAAACTTCTCGGGCTGTTTTGTTCATCATTCGCCGAAGACAACAGAGTATACAAGGTGCCACTATCAATATCAGTATTAGAACACCTAATATGTAAAGACCTATCTTGCAAAGTTGCCTTAGCCAAGGTGCAAAACTCCAATTTTGAAACAAATCATCCAACCAGGAACCTCCATCTTCTTTAATTTGGGCTGTCAGATCCTTTAATTTTTGAATGCTTTTGTGAATGGATTCAGAACGATCAGACAAATTCATACAACACAATCCTTCAAATTCCTCACAACCATGTCCTTGTGCCAGTAAAAGAAAATCAATGGCTGCTCTGTTTTGAAGAGTAGCATGTCTAATACTATCAACATCGGTCAACATATCACTGATTGCGGAGGATGTGGCATTAGCTTGTTTGCTCAGCCAACATCCAACTCGATCTAATTGTCTCAATGCCACAGCTGAAGCCAATTGGGGTAGAAATATACCTGCTGAAAGCCTTCTGGCGGCATTCCAAGGCATAAAATCACTCTGACAGTTCTCATCATAATGAGGAACAGCTCTTGTTTTCCTTTGTTTCTTTTTCATCACTGCTTTGGCAGTGGGGGCAATTATGGTAAGCATACCAATGCTACAAGGGCCACCTTCAAGGTGGGCTGGAATGCCTTGCCAACCTCTGTCTCCGCAAATGATCCAATACCCTTTTGGCAATTGCCGTGGATATTGGTCCGTCTCCAGAAACACATCCCAACTGTTTGAAACATTTGCTGCCCTGAGAAGTTTTTTCGAACAAATGTTCCAATTGAAGGAAGGACTGTTTCCATTGTCAATTCCACCTGGTTTACCATTGGATTCTTTTCTGACCAAAGGAAACTCTTTCACTGGCACACCAACCAAACAGGTTGAGAAAGGCTTTTCTGGTTCCGAATTAGACAGGCGTATAGTATCCGATCCGGCAGCCTTGGCTAAGGTCACCCAAACATGGTTTTCGGTTGATCCACAGGCAAATCTGCACGACAAAAAACAATTAAAATCAAGCAAAACAAGTATACCATTTGATTCTGCCCCATCTCTTTCAAGAACTAAGTTTTGGCAGAATTCTTTCTAAACAAAAACAATAACCTAAATTTTCAGCCAAAAATTTGCTTCGTTAGACAAACATTCAGCATTCAATTCGTATACTCATAAATAACATTGGCACAAAATCTGAGTTCATGGGTTCCACCGATGCACAAAGAACGTCAGGCACAAGAGGCGTCAGGCGAGACCCGGGATCCTTCCATTCGGTCCACGTCTGCGTACTCGCTTCCTCAGTTCTAGGCTCGACAACAGGTTCTGAAGTGCGATACGGTTTGACGTTTTTGGCAGGAACCCACTTAATTCTTCCAGCACCTGTGGAAATAGAAGCATACCCTTTGCCCCACGTTATTAATTGAAACGGGCCTTCCATCTGTCCAGAGTCAGGGCTTCTAATTAGAAGAGGAGGATGTTCTTTCAGTTTTGCCTGTGTGCTATTTGAAAAGTGTCTAAAGATTGGTGGATCTGGTTCTGTACTTGAACTATTTAGAAAATTAAAACCATACAAAGCCTTACTCAGTCTCATCTGTGGGGTGATTTCCGTTCCCCCTCTCTGTTGATCTAATATGCGTTTTAAGGTTTGATGTGTTCTTTCAATGATTGCTTGGCTTGTGGGAGAGTGGGGAATACCAAAAAGGTGTCGAACACCCCATTCATTTAAAAATGTGGCCAATTTTTGAGATATGTATGCGGGACCATTGTCAGTTTTTACTTCTTGGGGTATACCCAATGAAGCAAAAGCTTGCAGGAAATGATGACAGGCATGGCTGCCAGTTTCACCTGTGTGAAGGGAAGCAAAAACTGCACCAGAGAACGTGTCTATGGAAACATGAATATTTTTAAATTTACCAAAAGAAGGCTATTTAGTAACACCTGTTTGCCACAACTGTAGGCTTTGTAAGCCTCGGGGGTTGATTGCTCCTGTAGAAACAGGAGGTTGTACCAATTGACAGTCAGGGCAAGTATGAATGATAGCTTTAGCTTGACTTTTAGTGATTTGGAACATTCGCATGAGTGCTTGTGCATTTTGGTGGAAAAAGGCATGACTCAATTTTGCTTGTTCAAAAATATTTGGCAATGTGTTAGAAATGACCATTGTCAGCTTGTCCGCTCTTGCATTTCCTTCCACTAAAAATCCAGGAAGTGAAGAATGCGCCCTAATGTAAGAAACAAAATATGGATTAGTTCTATATTGCAAAGTTATAAAAAGACATGAAAGCCAACGATGTAAGTTTCATTACTAACATCCTTTAAAATGGAACCTTCTATTCTCCTGACTACATTAGCAACATAAGCAGAATCTGTGACCAAATTAAAAGGCTGAGGAAACAGCTGAAAAGCTCAAACTACTGCAGCAAGCTCAACAATTTGAGGGGATTCCTCTACTGTTTGAATATCAGATTCCCAAACATCAGTCTTTTGATTAAACCAAGTCACAACGGACTTGTGGCTTTTACCAGAGCCATCAGTGAAGAGAGTCACAGCATGTAAAGGTTCTTCACTTAATTTAGGTTTTTCTCTGAAACTCAATTTTGCTTGCAGTAGTTTGTGAGCTGGATAGTGTATGGAACAAACACCTGGAAAACCTAAGAATGCATATTGTAAATCATCAGAATTTTGCATTGCCCAATTGAAATAATCATTTTTCAATGGCAAATAGATAACTGAACATTCTTGACCTGCCAAAGTTAACAATCTGGTTCTAGCCTTAATTATAATGTATGCAATCATTTCTAAAACTGAGCAAATGGTCTTTGAAAACCTGTAGGGAGGAAAAACCCATTCCATTATTAACAAAGGATCTTGTTCTGTGGCATCCCACTGGAAAATGAGACCACAAAGCTGCATCTTCTCTCCTAAGATTGCAAGAAAGAAAGGATTTTCAGGAACGCAGCGATGAGCTTGTCTTTTTTGAAGAGCTTCTGTGACTTTGTCGAGAGCAGCACGAGCTTCAGGGGTTAAAGTTCTTGGCGAAGTGATGTCGCAACTTCCTCTCAGCAAATGGAAGAGCGGACTCAGTTCATCATTGGTGATTCCCAGCATCGGTCTGACCCAGTTGATTTCTCCTAGAAGTTGTTGTAACTCTTGTAGGTTGTTGACTCTGGTTCGGATCTGAATTTTCTGTGGTCTTCTTGTCGTCTTCCATCGTCTTCCATCATCTTCCATCCCAGGTACTTCTAAGGTGAAACTTGTTGAATTTTCGTTGCAGAGATTTCAAGTCCAGCTTTTTGAATTTCAGCAACAACACAGTCGCGAGTTTCTTCCATCTCTTCCTTTCAAAGGACTCCACCCTTAAAGCCAATTTTTCTTTCTCTGTATCTATAGATTGACAAACACCAGAACAACCATGTTTTTGCTTAAGTGAAAAAGAGTTCCCCGGAACCAATATTTCCCGAGTGGAAGAAGCCACCTCAGCCTCCACCCCAGGCCCAACAGAATCCAATTCAGGTTTCAGTGTCCCTGCACAAACAATTTTAGGAAGTACAGTCACTTTTTCATTTCCATCTTTTACACACTTTGTTCCATCCCCCTTACAAGAGTCACATATTTTTACATTAACAGAACAACGCGAAGAAAAGTCCAAAAGAGTCTCATTTTTTCCCAGAGAGAGAGAAGAAAGATTTTGTTCAACAGAGTTCAAAGCAATACTTTCAGCATTTGCAACAACACTTGTAACATTCTCCGATACTCACACAGTCTCCGGTTTACTGGAATTTAATGAGACAGAACCAGAAGCTTTGTTTTCTGAGTCCAAGTTGATCTTATTATTATCAGTTTGTTTAAAACAGTGCTCCAACAGCGCTCTACAAACCGGCATAAGTTCTCTTAAGCTTTCATCTTTTTTGAGAGAGACTAGATTATAGATTCTCCAGTTTATCTGATCCCAAAAATGAAAAGTAAAAGCAGACTGCAGATTTAAATCTTGCGTATTCGCTTTAACCGAGATAAGTAAGTTTTTAAGCTCAGTTTTTGAAATTTCAGAGTGACCTTTTTCTTGTAACATTGCCTCTAATTGATGAAAAACATCCCATTCAACTTTTGATAAATTCGTTCCCATTTCTGTGTTCTTTTAATAATTTTCTTTTTCGCTATTTTGCCTCCCAACGTCACCCAAGCGCTCTCCCGAGATAAGTTACTTACAATTTTCTTGGCTTCGGCGGGAGAGATGATACAGTGTGCTCCTTGTTAACACTTGGGTCTCCGCAGCTGGTACTTCCACGATTTTTCTTTCTTTTTCTTCTATTCTACGTCCTCACACGAGGCACCAATATGCGGGGGACGGGACAGGTATAAGTCCAATAGTGTCAGGAACCCACGCCTTAAAAAAGGAACCCACTAGGCCGCGGCAAAATATCCAAATATGGATAACATGGTAACCAGACCAGTGAAGAGATTTTTGCTTTTATTTCCAGCACATCAGTCTCAAAATACAAAATGGAGACATGACAGCTCACTGATCCACACCAAAAAATGTCTCCTTCAACAGGGCTCATACAGCAATACATAAAATCATCTCAGACTAGAATTCAGCCAATCAGACACAGAAAACACATCTTGACAAGCATTCTATCCAATCTTATAAAACATAGGTAATCGTAGCTAAAACAAAGACTAGTTGATAAGAGACAAAGAACAGAGTTCTATTCATGCTAACCTTCTAAAGATATACATTAAATAACCTTGTTGCTATCCTAAAGCCAATTCTACAGAAGCCTATTGTTATTTGTCACGTCTACTGCTTGGGAAACTTTTCTGCTTGCATGGAAAACTTTTTCTGCTTGCATGGGAAACTTTTCTGCAATGCTAACAAAACTCCAGTCTAAGGCCTACATACTTCTTTGTAACCATTTCTTAAAAATCCTCTAACCTTATGGATTCCAACATTTCCCCCTCTCTGTTTGACCCAGAAGCTTTCATTTTCTTGTCGCTTGCTATTTGCGTTTCATAGCTCTATTGCAAAATTTCTGCTTATTATCTGCTGAAGACCTATTTTCACTAAACTGAAGCATTGCTATATTACGGCACAGCAACTTAATGCTGTGAAGACCCAATCCCTGAAAGAGAGATATGAATCACGTTTGGCAACAGTCACAAGGCATCGTTCAAAAAACTCTGGTCGATTCCAAGGCCTTAATTCAAAACCTTCGTTCATGTCAATACCCTCATCTACTGCTTTCGTGAGATTTCGTACACTCTCTGTGCTTCTACTTCCTAGTTCTCCTGCTTGAATGACAAAAACTTCTCGGGCTGTTTTGTTCATCATTCGCCGAAGACAACAGAGTATACAAGGTGCCACTATCAATATCAGTATTAGAACACCTAATATGTAAAGACCTATCTTGCAAAGTTGCCTTAGCCAAGGTGCAAAACTCCAATTTTGAAACAAATCATCCAACCAGGAACCTCCATCTACTTTAATTTGAGCTGTCAGATCCTTTAATTTTTGAATGCTTTTGTGAATGGATTCAGAACGATCAGACAAATTCATACAACACAATCCTTCAAATTCCTCACAACCATGTCCTTGTGCCAGTAAGAGAAAATCAATGGCTGCTCTGTTTTGAAGAGTAGCATGTCTAATACTATCAACATCGGTCAACATATCACTGATTGCGGAGGATGTGGCATTAGCTTGTTTGCTCAGCCAACATCCAACTCGATCTAATTGTCTCAATGCCACAGCTGAAGCCAATTGGGGTAGAAATATACCTGCTGAAAGCCTTCTGGCGGCATTCCAAGGCATAAAATCACTCTGACAGTTCTCATCATAATGAGGAACAGCTCTTGTTTTCCTTTGTTTCTTTTTCATCACTGCTTTGGCAGTGGGGGCAATTATGGTAAGCATACCAATGCTACAAGGGCCACCTTCAAGGTGGGCTGGAATGCCTTGCCAACCTCTGTCTCCGCAAATGATCCAATACCCTTTTGGCAATTGCCGTGGATATTGGTCCGTCTCCAGAAACACATCCCAACTGTTTGAAACATTTGCTGCCCTGAGAAGTTTTTTCGAACAAATGTTCCAATTGAAGGAAGGACTGTTTCCATTGTCAATTCCACCTGGTTTACCATTGGATTCTTTTCTGACCAAAGGAAACTCTTTCACTGGCACACCAACCAAACAGGTTGAGAAAGGCTTTTCTGGTTCCGAATTAGACAGGCGTATAGTATCCGATCCGGCAGCCTTGGCTAAGGTCACCCAAACACTCGTTTTCGGTTGATCCACAGGCAAATCTGCACGACAAAAAACAATTAAAATCAAGCAAAACAAGTATACCATTTGATTCTGCCCCATCTCTTTCAAGAACTAAGTTTTGGCAGAATTCTTTCTAAACAAAAACAATAACCTAAATTTTCAGCCAAAAATTTGCTTCGTTAGACAAACATTCAGCATTCAATTCGTATACTCATAAATAACATTGGCACAAAATCTGAGTTCATGGGTTCCACCGATGCACAAAGAACGTCAGGCACAAGAGGCGTCAGGCGAGACCCGGGATCCTTCCATTCGGTCCACGTCTGCGTACTCGCTTCCTCAGTTCTAGGCTCGACAACAGGTTCTGAAGTGCGATACGGTTTGACGTTTTTGGCAGGAACCCACTTAATTCTTCCAGCACCTGTGGAAATAGAAGCATACCCTTTGCCCCACGTTATTAATTGAAACGGGCCTTCCATCTGTCCAGAGTCAGGGCTTCTAATTAGAAGAGGAGGATGTTCTTTCAGTTTTGCCTGTGTGCTATTTGAAAAGTGTCTAAAGATTGGTGGATCTGGTTCTGTACTTGAACTATTTAGAAAATTAAAACCATACAAAGCCTTACTCAGTCTCATCTGTGGGGTGATTTCCGTTCCCCCTCTCTGTTCATCTAATATGCGTTTTAAGGTTTGATGTGTTCTTTCAATGATTGCTTGGCTTGTGGGAGAGTGGGGAATACCAAAAAGGTGTCGAACACCCCATTCATTTAAAAATGTGGCCAATTTTTGAGATATGTATGCGGGACCATTGTCAGTTTTTACTTCTTGGGGTATACCCAATGAAGCAAAAGCTTGCAGGAAATGATGACAGGCATGGCTGCCAGTTTCACCTGTGTGAAGGGAAGCAAAAACTGCACCAGAGAACGTGTCTATGGAAACATGAATATTTTTAAATTTACCAAAAGAAGGCTATTTAGTAACACCTGTTTGCCACAACTGTAGGCTTTGTAAGCCTCGGGGGTTGATTGCTCCTGTAGAAACAGGAGGTTGTACCAATTGACAGTCAGGGCAAGTATGAATGATAGCTTTAGCTTGACTTTTAGTGATTTGGAACATTCGCATGAGTGCTTGTGCATTTTGGTGGAAAAAGGCATGACTCAATTTTGCTTGTTCAAAAATATTTGGCAATGTGTTAGAAATGACCATTGTCAGCTTGTCCGCTCTTGCATTTCCTTCCACTAAAAATCCAGGAAGTGAAGAATGCGCCCTAATGTAAGAAACAAAATATGGATTAGTTCTATATTGCAAAGTTATAAAAAGACATGAAAGCCAACGATGTAAGTTTCATTACTAACATCCTTTAAAATGGAACCTTCTATTCTCCTGACTACATTAGCAACATAAGCAGAATCTGTGACCAAATTAAAAGGCTGAGGAAACAGCTGAAAAGCTCAAACTACTGCAGCAAGCTCAACAATTTGAGGGGATCCCTCTACTGTTTGAATATCAGATTCCCAAACATCAGTCTTTTGATTAAACCAAGTCACAACGGACTTGTGGCTTTTACCAGAGCCATCAGTGAAGAGAGTCACAGCATGTAAAGGTTCTTCACTTAATTTAGGTTTTTCTCTGAAACTCAATTTTGCTTGCAGTAGTTTGTGAGCTGGATAGTGTATGGAACAAACACCTGGAAAACCTAAGAATGCATATTGTAAATCATCAGAATTTTGCATTGCCCAATTGAAATAATCATTTTTCAATGGCAAATAGATAACTGAACATTCTTGACCTGCCAAAGTTAACAATCTGGTTCTAGCCTTAATTATAATGGATGCAATCATTTCTAAAACTGAGCAAATGGTCTTTGAAAACCTGTAGGGAGGAAAAACCCATTCCATTATTAACAAAGGATCTTGTTCTGTGGCATCCCACTGGAAAATGAGACCACAAAGCTGCATCTTCTCTCCTAAGTTTGCAAGAAAGAAAGGATTTTCAGGAACGCAGCGATGAGCTTGTCTTTTTTGAAGAGCTTCTGTGACTTTGTCGAGAGCAGCACGAGCTTCAGGGGTTAAAGTTCTTGGCGAAGTGATGTCGCAACTTCCTCTCAGCAAATGGAAGAGCGGACTCAGTTCATCATTGGTGATTCCCACCATCGGTCTGACCCAGTTGATTTCTCCTAGAAGTTGTTGTAACTCTTGTAGGTTGTTGACTCTGGTTCGGATCTGAATTTTCTGTGCTATTGTTGTCGTCTTCCATCGTCTTCCATCATCTTCCATCCCAGGTACTTCTAAGGTGAAACTTGTTGAATTTTCGTTGCAGAGATTTCAAGTCCAGCTTTTTGAATTTCAGCAACAACACAGTCGCGAGTTTCTTCCATCTCTTCCTTTCAAAGGACTCCACCCTTAAAGCCAATTTTTCTTTCTCTGTATCTATAGATTGACAAACACCAGAACAACCATGTTTTTGCTTAAGTGAAAAAGAGTTCCCCGGAACCACAATTTCCCGAGTGGAAGCAGCCACCTCAGCCTCCACCCCAGGCCCAACAGAATCCAATTCAGGTTTCAGTGTCCCTGCACAAACAATTTTAGGAAGTACAGTCACTTTTTCATTTCCATCTTTTACACACTTTGTTCCATCCCCCTTACAAGAGTCACATATTTTTACATTAACAGAACAAGGCGAAGAAAAGTCCAAAAGAGTCTCATTTTTTCCCAGAGAGAGAGAAGAAAGATTTTGTTCAACAGAGTTCAAAGCAATACTTTCAGCATTTGCAACAACACTTGTAACATTCTCCGATACTCACACAGTCTCCGGTTTACTGGAATTTCATGAGACAGAACCAGAAGCTTTGTTTTCTGAGTCCAAGTTGATCTTATTATTATCAGTTTGTTTAAAACAGTGCTCCAACAGCGCTCTACAAACCGGCATAAGTTCTCTTAAGCTTTCATCTTTTTTGAGAGAGACTAGATTATAGATTCTCCAGTTTATCTGATCCCAAAAATGAAAAGTAAAAGCAGACTGCAGATTTAAATCTTGCGTATTCGCTTTAACCCAGATAAGTAAGTTTTTAAGCTCAGTTTTTGAAATTTCAGAGTGACCTTTTTCTTGTAACATTGTCTCTAATTGATGAAAAACATCCCATTCAACTTTTGATAAATTCGTTCCCATTTTTGTGTTCTTTTAATAATTTTCTTTTTCGCTATTTTGCCTCCCAACGTCACCCAAGCGCTCTCCCGAGATAAGTTACTTACAATTTTCTTGGCTTCGGCGGGAGAGATGATACAGTGTGCTCCTTGTTAACACTTGGGTCTCCGCAGCTGGTACTTCCACGATTTTTCTTTCTTTTTCTTCTATTCTACGTCCTCACACGAGGCACCAATATGCGGGGGACGGGACAGGTATAAGTCCAATAGTGTCAGGAACCCACGCCTTAAAAAAGGAACCCACTAGGCCGCGGCAAAATATCCAAATATGGATAACATGGTAACCAGACCAGTGAAGAGATTTTTGCTTTTATTTCCAGCACATCAGTCTCAAAATACAAAATGGAGACATGACAGCTCACTGATCCACACCAAAAAATGTCTCCTTCAACAGGGCTCATACAGCAATACATAAAATCATCTCAGACTAGAATTCAGCCAATCAGACACAGAAAACACATCTTGACAAGCATTCTATCCAATCTTATAAAACATAGGTAATCGTAGCTAAAACAAAGACTAGTTGATAAGAGACAAAGAACAGAGTTCTATTCATGCTAACCTTCTAAAGATATACATTAAATAACCTTGTTGCCATCCTAAAGCCAATTCTACAGAAGCCTATTGTTATTTGTCACGTCTACTGCTTGGGAAACTTTTCTGCTTGCATGGAAAACTTTTTCTGCTTGCATGGGAAACTTTTCTGCAATGCTAACAAAACTCCAGTCTAAGGCCTACATACTTCTTTGTAACCATTTCTTAAAAATCCTCTAACCTTATGGATTCCAACATTTCCCCCTCTCTGTTTGACCCAGAAGCTTTCATTTTCTTGTCGCTTGCTATTTGCGTTTCATAGCTCGATTGCAAAATTTCTGCTTATTATCTGCTGAAGACCTATTTTCACTAAACTGAAGCATTGCTATATTACGGCACAGCAACTTAATGCTGTGAAGACCCAATCCCTGAAAGAGAGATATGAATCACGTTTGGCAACAGTCACAAGGCATCGTTCAAAAAACTCTGGTCGATTCCAAGGCCTTAATTCAAAACCTTCGTTCATGTCAATACCCTCATCTACTGCTTTCGTGAGATTTCGTACACTCTCTGTGCTTCTACTTCCTAGTTCTCCTGCTTGAATGACAAAAACTTCTCGGGCTGTTTTGTTCATCATTCGCCGAAGACAACAGAGTATACAAGGTGCCACTATCAATATCAGTATTAGAACACCTAATATGTAAAGACCTATCTTGCAAAGTTGCCTTAGCCAAGGTGCAAAACTCCAATTTTGAAACAAATCATCCAACCAGGAACCTCCATCTTCTTTAATTTGGGCTGTCAGATCCTTTAATTTTTGAATGCTTTTGTGAATGGATTCAGAACGATCAGACAAATTCATACAACACAATCCTTCAAATTCCTCACAACCATGTCCTTGTGCCAGTAAAAGAAAATCAATGGCTGCTCTGTTTTGAAGAGTAGCATGTCTAATACTATCAACATCGGTCAACATATCACTGATTGCGGAGGATGTGGCATTAGCTTGTTTGCTCAGCCAACATCCAACTCGATCTAATTGTCTCAATGCCACAGCTGAAGCCAATTGGGGTAGAAATATACCTGCTGAAAGCCTTCTGGCGGCATTCCAAGGCATAAAATCACTCTGACAGTTCTCATCATAATGAGGAACAGCTCTTGTTTTCCTTTGTTTCTTTTTCATCACTGCTTTGGCAGTGGGGGCAATTATGGTAAGCATACCAATGCTACAAGGGCCACCTTCAAGGTGGGCTGGAATGCCTTGCCAACCTCTGTCTCCGCAAATGATCCAATACCCTTTTGGCAATTGCCGTGGATATTGGTCCGTCTCCAGAAACACATCCCAACTGTTTGAAACATTTGCTGCCCTGAGAAGTTTTTTCGAACAAATGTTCCAATTGAAGGAAGGACTGTTTCCATTGTCAATTCCACCTGGTTTACCATTGGATTCTTTTCTGACCAAAGGAAACTCTTTCACTGGCACACCAACCAAACAGGTTGAGAAAGGCTTTTCTGGTTCCGAATTAGACAGACATATAGTATCCGATCCGGCAGCCTTGGCTAAGGTCACCCAAACACTTGTTTTCGGTTGATCCACAGGCAAATCTGCACGACAAAAAACAATTAAAATCAAGCAAAACAAGTATACCATTTGATTCTGCCCCATCTCTTTCAAGAACTAAGTTTTGGCAGAATTCTTTCTAAACAAAAACAATAACCTAAATTTTCAGCCAAAAATTAGCTTTGTTAAACAAACATTCAACATTCAATTCGTATACTCATAAATAACATTGGCACAAAATCAGAGTTCATGGGTTCCACCGATGCACAAAGAACGTCAGGCACAAGAGGCGTCAGGCGAGACCCGGGATCCTTCCATTCGGTCCACGTCTGCGTACTCGCTTCCTCAGTTCTAGGCTCGACAACAGGTTCTGAAGTGCGATACGGTTTGACGTTTTTGGCAGGAACCCACTTAATTCTTCCAGCACCTGTGGAAATAGAAGCATACCCTTTGCCCCACGTTATTAATTGAAACGGGCCTTCCATCTGTCCAGAGTCAGGGTTTCTAATTAGAAGAGGAGGATGTTCTTTCAGTTTTGCCTGTGTGCTATTTGAAAAGTGTCTAAAGATTGGTGGATCTGGTTCTGTACTTGAACTATTTAGAAAATTAAAACCATACAAAGCCTTACTCAGTCTCATCTGTGGGGTGATTTCCGTTCCCCCTCTCTGTTCATCTAATATGCGTTTTAAGGTTTGATGTGTTCTTTCAATGATTGCTTGGCTTGTGGGAGAGTGGGGAATACCAAAAATGTGTCGAACACCCCATTCATTTAAAAATGTGGCCAATTTTTGAGATATGTATGCGGGACCATTGTCAGTTTTTACTTCTTGGGGTATACCCAATGAAGCAAAAGCTTGCAGGAAATGATGACAGGCATGGCTGCCAGTTTCACCTGTGTGAAGGGAAGCAAAAACTGCACCAGAGAACGTGTCTATGGAAACATGAATATTTTTAAATTTACCAAAAGAAGGCTATTTAGTAACACCTGTTTGCCACAACTGTAGGCTTTGTAAGCCTCGGGGGTTGATTGCTCCTGTAGAAACAGGAGGTTGTACCAATTGACAGTCAGGGCAAGTATGAATGATAGCTTTAGCTTGACTTTTAGTGATTTGGAACATTCGCATGAGTGCTTGTGCATTTTGGTGGAAAAAGGCATGACTCAATTTTGCTTGTTCAAAAATATTTGGCAATGTGTTAGAAATGACCATTGTCAGCTTGTCCGCTCTTGCATTTCCTTCCACTAAAAATCCAGGAAGTGAAGAATGCGCCCTAATGTGAGAAACAAAATATGGATTAGTTCTATATTGCAAAGTTATAAAAAGACATGAAAGCCAACGATGTAAGTTTCATTACTAACATCCTTTAAAATGGAACCTTCTATTCTCCTGACTACATTAGCAACATAAGCAGAATCTGTGACCAAATTAAAAGGCTGAGGAAACAGCTGAAAAGCTCAAACTACTGCAGCAAGCTCAACAATTTGAGGGGATCCCTCTACTGTTTGAATATCAGATTCCCAAACATCAGTCTTTTGATTAAACCAAGTCACAACGGACTTGTGGCTTTTACCAGAGCCATCAGTGAAGAGAGTCACAGCATGTAAAGGTTCTTCACTTAATTTAGGTTTTTCTCTGAAACTCAATTTTGCTTGCAGTAGTTTGTGAGCTGGATAGTGTATGGAACAAACACCTGGAAAACCTAAGAATGCATATTGTAAATCATCAGAATTTTGCATTGCCCAATTGAAATAATCATTTTTCAATGGCAAATAGATAACTGAACATTCTTGACCTGCCAAAGTTAACAATCTGGTTCTAGCCTTAATTATAATGTATGCAATCATTTCTAAAACTGAGCAAATGGTCTTTGAAAACCTGTAGGGAGGAAAAACCCATTCCATTATTAACAAAGGATCTTGTTCTGTGGCATCCCACTGGAAAATGAGACCACAAAGCTGCATCTTCTCTCCTAAGATTGCAAGAAAGAAAGGATTTTCAGGAACGCAGCGATGAGCTTGTCTTTTTTGAAGAGCTTCTGTGACTTTGTCGAGAGCAGCACGAGCTTCAGGGGTTAAAGTTCTTGGCGAAGTGATGTCGCAACTTCCTCTCAGCAAATGGAAGAGCGGACTCAGTTCATCATTGGTGATTCCCAGCATCGGTCTGACCCAGTTGATTTCTCCTAGAAGTTGTTGTAACTCTTGTAGGTTGTTGACTCTGGTTCGGATCTGAATTTTCTGTGCTATTGTTGTCGTCTTCCATCGTCTTCCATCATCTTCCATCCCAGGTACTTCTAAGGTGAAACTTGTTGAATTTTCGTTGCAGAGATTTCAAGTCCAGCTTTTTGAATTTCAGCAACAACACAGTCGCGAGTTTCTTCCATCTCTTCCTTTCAAAGGACTCCACCCTTAAAGCCAATTTTTCTTTCTCTGTATCTATAGATTGACAAACACCAGAACAACCATGTTTTTGCCTAACTGAAAAAGAGTTCCCCGGAACCACAATTTCCCGAGTGGAAGAAGCCACCTCAGCCTCCACCCCAGGCCCAACAGAATCCAATTCAGGTTTCAGTGTCCCTGCACAAACAATTTTAGGAAGTACAGTCACTTTTTCATTTCCATCTTTTACACACTTTGTTCCATCCCCCTTACAAGAGTCACATATTTTTACATTAACAGAACAACGCGAAGAAAAGTCCAAAAGAGTCTCATTTTTTCCCAGAGAGAGAGAAGAAAGATTTTGTTCAACAGAGTTCAAAGCAATACTTTCAGCATTTGCAACAACACTTGTAACATTCTCCGATACTCACACAGTCTCCGGTTTACTGGAATTTAATGAGACAGAACCAGAAGCTTTGTTTTCTGAGTCCAAGTTGATCTTATTATTATCAGTTTGTTTAAAACAGTGCTCCAACAGCACTCTACAAACCGGCATAAGTTCTCTTAAGCTTTCATCTTTTTTGAGAGAGACTAGTTTATAGATTCTCCAGTTTATCTGATCCCAAAAATGAAAAGTAAAAGCAGACTGCAGATTTAAATCTTGCGTATTCGCTTTAACCGAGATAAGTAAGTTTTTAAGCTCAGTTTTTGAAATTTCAGAGTGACCTTTTTCTTGTAACATTGCCTCTAATTGATGAAAAACATCCCATTCAACTTTTGATAAATTCGTTCCCATTTCTGTGTTCTTTTAATAATTTTCTTTTTCGCTATTTTGCCTCCCAACGTCACCCAAGCGCTCTCCCGAGATAAGTTACTTACAATTTTCTTGGCTTCGGCGGGAGAGATGATACAGTGTGCTCCTTGTTAACACTTGGGTCTCCGCAGCTGGTACTTCCACGATTTTTCTTTCTTTTTCTTCTATTCTACGTCCTCACACGAGGCACCAATATGCGGGGGACGGGACAGGTATAAGTCCAATAGTGTCAGGAACCCACGCCTTAAAAAAGGAACCCACTAGGCCGCGGCAAAATATCCAAATATGGATAACATGGTAACCAGACCAGTGAAGAGATTTTTGCTTTTATTTCCAGCACATCAGTCTCAAAATACAAAATGGAGACATGACAGCTCACTGATCCACACCAAAAAATGTCTCCTTCAACAGGGCTCATACAGCAATACATAAAATCATCTCAGACTAGAATTCAGCCAATCAGACACAGAAAACACATCTTGACAAGCATTCTATCCAATCTTATAAAACATAGGTAATCGTAGCTAAAACAAAGACTAGTTGATAAGAGACAAAGAACAGAGTTCTATTCATGCTAACCTTCTAAAGATATACATTAAATAACCTTGTTGCCATCCTAAAGCCAATTCTACAGAAGCCTATTGTTATTTGTCACGTCTACTGCTTGGGAAACTTTTATGCTTGCATGGAAAACTTTTTCTGCTTGCATGGGAAACTTTTCTGCAATGCTAACAAAACTCCAGTCTAAGGCCTACATACTTCTTTGTAACCATTTCTTAAAAATCCTCTAACCTTATGGATTCCAACATTTCCCCCTCTCTGTTTGACCCAGAAGCTTTCATTTTCTTGTCGCTTGCTATTTGCGTTTCATAGCTCTATTGCAAAATTTCTGCTTATTATCTGCTGAAGACCTATTTTCACTAAACTGAAGCATTGCTATATTACGGCACAGCAACTTAATGCTGTGAAGACCCAATCCCTGAAAGAGAGATATGAATCACGTTTGGCAACAGTCACAAGGCATCGTTCAAAAAACTCTGGTCGATTCCAAGGCCTTAATTCAAAACCTTCGTTCATGTCAATACCCTCATCTACTGCTTTCGTGAGATTTCGTACACTCTCTGTGCTTCTACTTCCTAGTTCTCCTGCTTGAATGACAAAAACTTCTCGGGCTGTTTTGTTCATCATTCGCCGAAGACAACAGAGTATACAAGGTGCCACTATCAATATCAGTATTAGAACACCTAATATGTAAAGACCTATCTTGCAAAGTTGCCTTAGCCAAGGTGCAAAACTCCAATTTTGAAACAAATCATCCAACCAGGAACCTCCATCTTCTTTAATTTGGGCTGTCAGATCCTTTAATTTTTGAATGCTTTTGTGAATGGATTCAGAACGATCAGACAAATTCATACAACACAATCCTTCAAATTCCTCACAACCATGTCCTTGTGCCAGTAAAAGAAAATCAATGGCTGCTCTGTTTTGAAGAGTAGCATGTCTAATACTATCAACATCGGTCAACATATCACTGATTGCGGAGGATGTGGCATTAGCTTGTTTGCTCAGCCAACATCCAACTCGATCTAATTGTCTCAATGCCACAGCTGAAGCCAATTGGGGTAGAAATATACCTGCTGAAAGCCTTCTGGCGGCATTCCAAGGCATAAAATCACTCTGACAGTTCTCATCATAATGAGGAACAGCTCTTGTTTTCCTTTGTTTCTTTTTCATCACTGCTTTGGCAGTGGGGGCAATTATGGTAAGCATACCAATGCTACAAGGGCCACCTTCAAGGTGGGCTGGAATGCCTTGCCAACCTCTGTCTCCGCAAATGATCCAATACCCTTTTGGCAATTGCCGTGGATATTGGTCCGTCTCCAGAAACACATCCCAACTGTTTGAAACATTTGCTGCCCTGAGAAGTTTTTTCGAACAAATGTTCCAATTGAAGGAAGGACTGTTTCCATTGTCAATTCCACCTGGTTTACCATTGGATTCTTTTCTGACCAAAGGAAACTCTTTCACTGGCACACCAACCAAACAGGTTGAGAAAGGCTTTTCTGGTTCCGAATTAGACAGACATATAGTATCCGATCCGGCAGCCTTGGCTAAGGTCACCCAAACACTCGTTTTCGGTTGATCCACAGGCAAATCTGCACGACAAAAAACAATTAAAATCAAGCAAAACAAGTATACCATTTGATTCTGCCCCATCTCTTTCAAGAACTAAGTTTTGGCAGAATTCTTTCTAAACAAAAACAATAACCTAAATTTTCAGCCAAAAATTTGCTTCGTTAAACAAACATTCAGCATTCAATTCGTATACTCATAAATAACATTGGCACAAAATCAGAGTTCATGGGTTCCACCGATGCACAAAGAACGTCAGGCACAAGAGGCGTCAGGCGAGACCCGGGATCCTTCCATTCGGTCCACGTCTGCGTACTCGCTTCCTCAGTTCTAGGCTCGACAACAGGTTCTGAAGTGCGATACGGTTTGACGTTTTTGGCAGGAACCCACTTAATTCTTCCAGCACCTGTGGAAATAGAAGCATACCCTTTGCCCCACGTTATTAATTGAAACGGGCCTTCCATCTGTCCAGAGTCAGGGTTTCTAATTAGAAGAGGAGGATGTTCTTTCAGTTTTGCCTGTGTGCTATTTGAAAAGTGTCTAAAGATTGGTGGATCTGGTTCTGTACTTGAACTATTTAGAAAATTAAAACCATACAAAGCCTTACTCAGTCTCATCTGTGGGGTGATTTCCGTTCCCCCTCTCTGTTCATCTAATATGCGTTTTAAGGTTTGATGTGTTCTTTCAATGATTGCTTGGCTTGTGGGAGAGTGGGGAATACCAAAAATGTGTCGAACACCCCATTCATTTAAAAATGTGGCCAATTTTTGAGATATGTATGCGGGACCATTGTCAGTTTTTACTTCTTGGGGTATACCCAATGAAGCAAAAGCTTGCAGGAAATGATGACAGGCATGGCTGCCAGTTTCACCTGTGTGAAGGGAAGCAAAAACTGCACCAGAGAACGTGTCTATGGAAACATGAATATTTTTAAATTTACCAAAAGAAGGCTATTTAGTAACACCTGTTTGCCACAACTGTAGGCTTTGTAAGCCTCGGGGGTTGATTGCTCCTGTAGAAACAGGAGGTTGTACCAATTGACAGTCAGGGCAAGTATGAATGATAGCTTTAGCTTGACTTTTAGTGATTTGGAACATTCGCATGAGTGCTTGTGCATTTTGGTGGAAAAAGGCATGACTCAATTTTGCTTGTTCAAAAATATTTGGCAATGTGTTAGAAATGACCATTGTCAGCTTGTCCGCTCTTGCATTTCCTTCCACTAAAAATCCAGGAAGTGAAGAATGCGCCCTAATGTGAGAAACAAAATATGGATTAGTTCTATATTGCAAAGTTATAAAAAGACATGAAAGCCAACGATGTAAGTTTCATTACTAACATCCTTTAAAATGGAACCTTCTATTCTCCTGACTACATTAGCAACATAAGCAGAATCTGTGACCAAATTAAAAGGCTGAGGAAACAGCTGAAAAGCTCAAACTACTGCAGCAAGCTCAACAATTTGAGGGGATCCCTCTACTGTTTGAATATCAGATTCCCAAACATCAGTCTTTTGATTAAACCAAGTCACAACGGACTTGTGGCTTTTACCAGAGCCATCAGTGAAGAGAGTCACAGCATGTAAAGGTTCTTCACTTAATTTAGGTTTTTCTCTGAAACTCAATTTTGCTTGCAGTAGTTTGTGAGCTGGATAGTGTATGGAACAAACACCTGGAAAACCTAAGAATGCATATTGTAAATCATCAGAATTTTGCATTGCCCAATTGAAATAATCATTTTTCAATGGCAAATAGATAACTGAACATTCTTGACCTGCCAAAGTTAACAATCTGGTTCTAGCCTTAATTATAATGTATGCAATCATTTCTAAAACTGAGCAAATGGTCTTTGAAAACCTGTAGGGAGGAAAAACCCATTCCATTATTAACAAAGGATCTTGTTCTGTGGCATCCCACTGGAAAATGAGACCACAAAGCTGCATCTTCTCTCCTAAGATTGCAAGAAAGAAAGGATTTTCAGGAACGCAGCGATGAGCTTGTCTTTTTTGAAGAGCTTCTGTGACTTTGTCGAGAGCAGCACGAGCTTCAGGGGTTAAAGTTCTTGGCGAAGTGATGTCGCAACTTCCTCTCAGCAAATGGAAGAGCGGACTCAGTTCATCATTGGTGATTCCCAGCATCGGTCTGACCCAGTTGATTTCTCCTAGAAGTTGTTGTAACTCTTGTAGGTTGTTGACTCTGGTTTGGATCTGAATTTTCTGTGGTATTATTGTCGTCTTCCATCGTCTTCCATCATCTTCCATCCCAGGTACTTCTAAGGTGAAACTTGTTGAATTTTCGTTGCAGAGATTTCAAGTCCAGCTTTTTGAATTTCAGCAACAACACAGTCGCCAGTTTCTTCCATCTCTTCCTTTCAAAGGACTCCACCCTTAAAGCCAATTTTTCTTTCTCTGTATCTATAGATTGACAAACACCAGAACAACCATGTTTTTGCTTAAGTGAAAAAGAGTTCCCCGGAACCACAATTTCCCGAGTGGAAGCAGCCACCTCAGCCTCCACCCCAGGCCCAACAGAATCCAATTCAGGTTTCAGTGTCCCTGCACAAACAATTTTAGGAAGTACAGTCACTTTTTCATTTCCATCTTTTACACACTTTGTTCCATCCCCCTTACAAGAGTCACATATTTTTACATTAACAGAACAACGCGAAGAAAAGTCCAAAAGAGTCTCATTTTTTCCCAGAGAGAGAGAAGAAAGATTTTGTTCAACAGAGTTCAAAGCAATACTTTCAGCATTTGCAACAACACTTGTAACATTCTCCGATACTCACACAGTCTCCGGTTTACTGGAATTTCATGAGACAGAACCAGAAGCTTTGTTTTCTGAGTCCAAGTTGATCTTATTATTATCAGTTTGTTTAAAACAGTGCTCCAACAGCGCCCTACAAACCGGCATAAGTTCTCCCAAGCTTTCATCTTTTTTGAGAGAGACTAGTTTATAGATTCTCCAGTTTATCTGATCCCAAAAATGAAAAGTAAAAGCAGACTGCAGATTTAAATCTTGCGTATTCGCTTTAACCCAGATAAGTAAGTTTTTAAGCTCAGTTTTTGAAATTTCAGAGTGACCTTTTTCTTGTAACATTGTCTCTAATTGATGAAAAACATCCCATTCAACTTTTGATAAATTCGTTCCCATTTTTGTGTTCTTTTAATAATTTTCTTTTTCGCTATTTTGCCTCCCAACGTCACCCAAGCGCTCTCCCGAGATAAGTTACTTACAATTTTCTTGGCTTCGGCGGGAGAGATGATACAGTGTGCTCCTTGTTAACACTTGGGTCTCCGCAGCTGGTACTTCCACGATTTTTCTTTGTTTTTCTTCTATTCTACGTCCTCACACGAGGCACCAATATGCGGGGGACGGGACAGGTATAAGTCCAATAGTGTCAGGAACCCACGCCTTAAAAAAGGAACCCACTAGGCCGCGGCAAAATATCCAAATATGGATAACATGGTAACCAGACCAGTGAAGAGATTTTTGCTTTTATTTCCAGCACATCAGTCTCAAAATACAAAATGGAGACATGACAGCTCACTGATCCACACCAAAAAATGTCTCCTTCAACAGGGCTCATACAGCAATACATAAAATCATCTCAGACTAGAATTCAGCCAATCAGACACAGAAAACACATCTTGACAAGCATTCTATCCAATCTTATAAAACATAGGTAATCATAGCTAAAACAAAGACTAGTTGATAAGAGACAAAGAACAGAGTTCTATTCATGCTAACCTTCTAAAGATATACATTAAATAACTTTGTTGCCATCCTAAAGCCAATTCTACAGAAGCCTATTGTTATTTGTCATGTCTACTGCTTGGGAAACTTTTCTGCTTGCATGGAAAACTTTTTCTGCTTGCAGGGAAAACTTTTTCTGCTTGCATGGGAAACTTTTCTGCAATGCTAACAAAACTCCAGTCTAAGGCCTACATACTTCTTTGTAACCATTTCTTAAAAATCCTCTAACCTTATGGATTCCAACATTTCCCCCTCTCTGTTTGACCCAGAAGCTTTCATTTTCTTGTCGCTTGCTATTTGCGTTTCATAGCTCTATTGCAAAATTTCTGCTTATTATCTGCTGAAGACCTATTTTCACTAAACTGAAGCATTGCTATATTACGGCACAGCAACTTAATGCTGTGAAGACCCAATCCCTGAAAGAGAGCTATGAATCACATTTGGCAACAGTCACAAGGCATCGTTCAAAAAACTCTGGTCGATTCCAAGGCCTTAATTCAAAACCTTCGTTCATGTCAATACCCTCATCTACTGCTTTCGTGAGATTTCGTACACTCTCTGTGCTTCTACTTCCTAGTTCTCCTGCTTGAATGACAAAAACTTCTCGGGCTGTTTTGTTCATCATTCGCCGAAGACAACAGAGTATACAAGGTGCCACTATCAATATCAGTATTAGAACACCTAATATGTAAAGACCTATCTTGCAAAGTTGCCTTAGCCAAGGTGCAAAACTCCAATTTTGAAACAAATCATCCAACCAGGAACCTCCATCTTCTTTAATTTGGGCTGTCAGATCCTTTAATTTTTGAATGCTTTTGTGAATGGATTCAGAACGATCAGACAAATTCATACAACACAATCCTTCAAATTCCTCACAACCATGTCCTTGTGCCAGTAAAAGAAAATCAATGGCTGCTCTGTTTTGAAGAGTAGCATGTCTAATACTATCAACATCGGTCAACATATCACTGATTGCGGAGGATGTGGCATTAGCTTGTTTGCTCAGCCAACATCCAACTCGATCTAATTGTCTCGATGCCACAGCTGAAGCCAATTGGGGTAGAAATATACCTGCTGAAAGCCTTCTGGTGGCATTCCAAGGCATAAAATCACTCTGACAGTTCTCATCATAATGAGGAACAGCTCTTGTTTTCCTTTGTTTCTTTTTCATCACTGCTTTGGCAGTGGGGGCAATTATGGTAAGCATACCAATGCTACAAGGGCCACCTTCAAGGTGGGCTGGAATGCCTTGCCAACCTCTGTCTCCGCAAATGATCCAATACCCTTTTGGCAATTGCCGTGGATATTAGTCCGTCTCCAGAAACACATCCCAACTGTTTGAAACATTTGCTGCCCTGAGAAGTTTTTTCGAACAAATGTTCCAATTGAAGGAAGGACTGTTTCCATTGTCAATTCCACCTGGTTTACCATTGGATTCTTTTCTGACCAAAGGAAACTCTTTCACTGGCACACCAACCAAACAGGTTGAGAAAGGCTTTTCTGGTTCCGAATTAGACAGACATATAATATCCGATCCGGCAGCCTTGGCTAAGGTCACCCAAACACTCGTTTTCGGTTGATCCACAGGCAAATCTGCACGACAAAAAACAATTAAAATCAAGCAAAACAAGTATACCATTTGATTCTGCCCCATCTCTTTCAAGAACTAAGTTTTGGCAGAATTCTTTCTAAACAAAAACAATAACCTAAATTTTCAGCCAAAAATTTGCTTCGTTAGACAAACATTCAGCATTCAATTCGTATACTCATAAATAACATTGGCACAAAATCAGAGTTCATGGGTTCCACCGATGCACAAAGAACGTCAGGCACAAGAGGCGTCAGGCGAGACCCGGGATCCTTCCATTCGGTCCACGTCTGCGTACTCGCTTCCTCAGTTCTAGGCTCGACAACAGGTTCTGAAGTGCGATACGGTTTGACGTTTTTGGCAGGAACCCACTTAATTCTTCCAGCACCTGTGGAAATAGAAGCATACCCTTTGCCCTACGTTATTAATTGAAATGGGCCTTCCATCTGTCCAGAGTCAGGGTTTCTAATTAGAAGAGGAGGATGTTCTTTCCGTTTTGCCTGTGTGCTATTTGAAAAGTGTCTAAAGATTGGTGGATCTGGTTCTGTACTTGAACTATTTAGAAAATTAAAACCATACAAAGCCTTACTCAGTCTCATCTGTGGGGTGATTTCCGTTCCCCCGCTCTGTTGATCTAATATGCGTTTTAAGGTTTGATGTGTTCTTTCAATGATTGCTTGGCTTGTGGGAGAGTGGGGAATACCAAAAATGTGTCGAACACCCCATTCATTTAAAAATGTGGCCAATTTTTGAGATATGTATGCGGGACCATTGTCAGTTTTTACTTCTTGGGGTATACCCAATGAAGCAAAAGCTTGCAGGAAATGATGACAGGCATGGCTGCCAGTTTCACCTGTGTGAAGGGAAGCAAAAACTGCACCAGAGAACGTGTCTATGGAAACATGAATATTTTTAAATTTACCAAAAGAAGGCTATTTAGTAACACCTGTTTGCCACAACTGTAGGCTTTGTAAGCCTCGGGGGTTGATTGCTCCTGTAGAAACAGGAGGTTGTACCAATTGACAGTCAGGGCAAGTATGAATGATAGCTTTAGCTTGACTTTTAGTGATTTGGAACATTCGCATGAGTGCTTGTGCATTTTGGTGGAAAAAGGCATGACTCAATTTTGCTTGTTCAAAAATATTTGGCAATGTGTTAGAAATGACCATTGTCAGCTTGTCCGCTCTTGCATTTCCTTCCACTAAAAATCCAGGAAGTGAAGAATGCGCCCTAATGTGAGAAACAAAATATGGATTAGTTCTATATTGCAAAGTTATAAAAAGACATGAAAGCCAACGATGTAAAGTTTCATTACTAACATCCTTTAAAATGGAACCTTCTATTCTCCTGACTACATTAGCAACATAAGCAGAATCTGTGACCAAATTGAAAGGCTGAGGAAACAGCTGAAAAGCTCAAACTACTGCAGCAAGCTCAACAATTTGAGGGGATCCCTCTACTGTTTGAATATCAGATTCCCAAACATCAGTCTTTTGATTAAACCAAGTCACAACGGACTTGTGGCTTTTACCAGAGCCATCAGTGAAGAGAGTCACAGCATGTAAAGGTTCTTCACTTAATTTAGGTTTTTCTCTGAAACTCAATTTTGCTTGCAGTAGTTTGTGAGCTGGATAGTGTATGGAACAAACACCTGGAAAACCTAAGAATGCATATTGTAAATCATCAGAATTTTGCATTGCCCAATTGAAATAATCATTTTTCAATGGCAAATAGATAACTGAACATTCTTGACCTGCCAAAGTTAACAATCTGGTTCTAGCCTTAATTATAATGTATGCAATCATTTCTAAAACTGAGCAAATGGTCTTTGAAAACCTGTAGGGAGGAAAAACCCATTCCATTATTAACAAAGGATCTTGTTCTGTGGCATCCCACTGGAAAATGAGACCACAAAGCTGCATCTTCTCTCCTAAGATTGCAAGAAAGAAAGGATTTTCAGGAACGCAGCGATGAGCTTGTCTTTTTTGAAGAGCTTCTGTGACTTTGTCGAGAGCAGCACGAGCTTCAGGGGTTAAAGTTCTTGGCGAAGTGATGTCGCAACTTCCTCTCAGCAAATGGAAGAGCGGACTCAGTTCATCATTGGTGATTCCCAGCATCGGTCTGACCCAGTTGATTTCTCCTAGAAGTTGTTGTAACTCTTGTAGGTTGTTGACTCTGGTTCGGATCTGAATTTTCTGTGCTATTGTTGTCGTCTTCCATCGTCTTCCATCATCTTCCATCCCAGGTACTTCTAAGGTGAAACTTGTTGAATTTTCGTTGCAGAGATTTCAAGTCCAGCTTTTTGAATTTCAGCAACAACACAGTCGCGAGTTTCTTCCATCTCTTCCTTTCAAAGGACTCCACCCTTAAAGCCAATTTTTCTTTCTCTGTATCTATAGATTGACAAACACCAGAACAACCATGTTTTTGCTTAAGTGAAAAAGAGTTCCCCGGAACCACAATTTCCCGAGTGGAAGCAGCCACCTCAGCCTCCACCCCAGGCCCAACAGAATCCAATTCAGGTTTCAGTGTCCCTGCACAAACAATTTTAGGAAGTACAGTCACTTTTTCATTTCCATCTTTTACACACTTTGTTCCATCCCCCTTACAAGAGTCACATATTTTTACATTAACAGAACAACGCGAAGAAAAGTCCAAAAGAGTCTCATTTTTTCCCAGAGAGAGAGAAGAAAGATTTTGTTCAACAGAGTTCAAAGCAATACTTTCAGCATTTGCAACAACACTTGTAACATTCTCCGATACTCACACAGTCTCCGGTTTACTGGAATTTAATGAGACAGAACCAGAAGCTTTGTTTTCTGAGTCCAAGTTGATCTTATTATTATCAGTTTGTTTAAAACAGTGCTCCAACAGCACCCTACAAACCAGCATAAGTTCTCCCAAGCTTTCATCTTTTTTGAGAGAGACTAGTTTATAGATTCTCCAGTTTATCTGATCCCAAAAATGAAAAGTAAAAGCAGACTGCAGATTTAAATCTTGCGTATTCGCTTTAACCCAGATAAGTAAGTTTTTAAGCTCAGTTTTTGAAATTTCAGAGTGACCTTTTTCTTGTAACATTGTCTCTAATTGATGAAAAACATCCCATTCAACTTTTGATAAATTCGTTCCCATTTTTGTGTTCTTTTAATAATTTTCTTTTTCGCTATTTTGCCTCCCAACGTCACCCAAGCGCTCTCCCGAGATAAGTTACTTACAATTTTCTTGGCTTCGGCGGGAGAGATGATACAGTGTGCTCCTTGTTAACACTTGGGTCTCCGCAGCTGGTACTTGCACGATTTTTCTTTCTTTTTCTTCTATTCTACGTCCTCACACGAGGCACCAATATGCGGGGGACGGGACAGGTATAAGTCCAATGGTGTCAGGAGCCCACGCCTTAAAAAAGGAACCCACTAGGCCGCGGCAAAATATCCAAATATGGATAACATGGTAACCAGACCAGTGAAGAGATTTTTGCTTTTATTTCCAGCACATCAGTCTCAAAATACAAAATGGAGACATGACAGCTCACTGATCCACACCAAAAAATGTCTCCTTCAACAGGGCTCATACAGCAATACATAAAATCATCTCAGACTAGAATTCAGCCAATCAGACACAGAAAACACATCTTGACAAGCATTCTATCCAATCTTATAAAACATAGGTAATCGTAGCTAAAACAAAGACTAGTTGATAAGAGACAAAGAACAGAGTTCTATTCATGCTAACCTTCTAAAGATATACATTAAATAACCTTGTTGCCATCCTAAAGCCAATTCTACAGAAGCCTATTGTTATTTGTCACGTCTACTGCTTGGGAAACTTTTATGCTTGCATGGAAAACTTTTTCTGCTTGCATGGGAAACTTTTCTGCAATGCTAACAAAACTCCAGTCTAAGGCCTACATACTTCTTTGTAACCATTTCTTAAAAATCCTCTAACCTTATGGATTCCAACATTTCCCCCTCTCTGTTTGACCCAGAAGCTTTCATTTTCTTGTCGCTTGCTATTTGCGTTTCATAGCTCTATTGCAAAATTTCTGCTTATTATCTGCTGAAGACCTATTTTCACTAAACTGAAGCATTGCTATATTACGGCACAGCAACTTAATGCTGTGAAGACCCAATCCCTGAAAGAGAGCTATGAATCACGTTTGGCAGCAGTCACAAGGCATCGTTCAAAAAACTCTGGTCGATTCCAAGGCCTTAATTCAAAACCTTCGTTCATGTCAATACCCTCATCTACTGCTTTCGTGAGATTTCGTACACTCTCTGTGCTTCTACTTCCTAGTTCTCCTGCTTGAATGACAAAAACTTCTCGGACTGTTTTGTTCATCATTCGCCGAAGACAACAGAGTATACAAGGTGCCACTATCAATATCAGTATTAGAACACCTAATATGTAAAGACCTATCTTGCAAAGTTGCCTTAGCCAAGGTGCAAAACTCCAATTTTGAAACAAATCATCCAACCAGGAACCTCCATCTTCTTTAATTTGGGCTGTCAGATCCTTTAATTTTTGAATGCTTTTGTGAATGGATTCAGAATGATCAGACAAATTCATACAACACAATCCTTCAAATTCCTCACAACCATGTCCTTGTGCCAGTAAGAGAAAATCAATGGCTGCTCTGTTTTGAAGAGTAGCATGTCTAATACTATCAACATCGATCAACATATCACTGATTGCGGAGGATGTGGCATTAGCTTGTTTGCTCAGCCAACATCCAACTCGATCTAATTGTCTCAATGCCACAGCTGAAGCCAATTGGGGTAGAAATATACCTGCTGAAAGCCTTCTGGCGGCATTCCAAGGCATAAAATCACTCTGACAGTTCTCATCATAATGAGGAACAGCTCTTGTTTTCCTTTGTTTCTTTTTCATCACTGCTTTGGCAGTGGGGGCAATTATGGTAAGCATACCAATGCTACAAGGGCCACCTTCAAGGTGGGCTGGAATGCCTTGCCAACCTCTGTCTCCGCAAATGATCCAATACCCTTTTGGCAATTGCCGTGGATATTGGTCCGTCTCCAGAAACACATCCCAACTGTTTGAAACATTTGCTGCCCTGAGAAGTTTTTTCGAACAAATGTTCCAATTGAAGGAAGGACTGTTTCCATTGTCAATTCCACCTGGTTTACCATTGGATTCTTTTCTGACCAAAGGAAACTCTTTCACTGGCACACCAACCAAACAGGTTGAGAAAGGCTTTTCTGGTTCCGAATTAGACAGACATATAGTATCCGATCCGGCAGCCTTGGCTAAGGTCACCCAAACACTCGTTTTCGGTTGATCCACAGGCAAATCTGCACGACAAAAAACAATTAAAATCAAGCAAAACAAGTATACCATTTGATTCTGCCCCATCTCTTTCAAGAACTAAGTTTTGGCAGAATTCTTTCTAAACAAAAACAATAACCTAAATTTTCAGCCAAAAATTTGCTTCGTTAGACAAACATTCAGCATTCAATTCGTATACTCATAAATAACATTGGCACAAAATCAGAGTTCATGGGTTCCACCGATGCACAAAGAACGTCAGGCACAAGAGGCGTCAGGCGAGACCCGGGATCCTTCCATTCGGTCCACGTCTGCGTACTCGCTTCCTCAGTTCTAGGCTCGACAACAGGTTCTGAAGTGCGATACGGTTTGACGTTTTTGGCAGGAACCCACTTAATTCTTCCAGCACCTGTGGAAATAGAAGCATACCCTTTGCCCTACGTTATTAATTGAAATGGGCCTTCCATCTGTCCAGAGTCAGGGTTTCTAATTAGAAGAGGAGGATGTTCTTTCCGTTTTGCCTGTGTGCTATTTGAAAAGTGTCTAAAGATTGGTGGATCTGGTTCTGTACTTGAACTATTTAGAAAATTAAAACCATACAAAGCCTTACTCAGTCTCATCTGTGGGGTGATTTCCGTTCCCCCGCTCTGTTGATCTAATATGCGTTTTAAGGTTTGATGTGTTCTTTCAATGATTGCTTGGCTTGTGGGAGAGTGGGGAATACCAAAAATGTGTCGAACACCCCATTCATTTAAAAATGTGGCCAATTTTTGAGATATGTATGTGGGACCATTGTCAGTTTTTACTTCTTGGGGTATACCCAATGAAGCAAAAGCTTGCAGGAAATGATGACAGGCATGGCTGCCAGTTTCACCTGTGTGAAGGGAAGCAAAAACTGCACCAGAGAACGTGTCTATGGAAACATGAATATTTTTAAATTTACCAAAAGAAGGCTATTTAGTAACACCTGTTTGCCACAACTGTAGGCTTTGTAAGCCTCGGGGGTTGATTGCTCCTGTAGAAACAGGAGGTTGTACCAATTGACAGTCAGGGCAAGTATGAATGATAGCTTTAGCTTGACTTTTAGTGATTTGGAACATTCGCATGAGTGCTTGTGCATTTTGGTGGAAAAAGGCATGACTCAATTTTGCTTGTTCAAAAATATTTGGCAATGTGTTAGAAATGACCATTGTCAGCTTGTCCGCTCTTGCATTTCCTTCCACTAAAAATCCAGGAAGTGAAGAATGCGCCCTAATGTGAGAAACAAAATATGGATTAGTTCTATATTGCAAAGTTATAAAAAGACATGAAAGCCAACGATGTAAAGTTTCATTACTAACATCCTTTAAAATGGAACCTTCTATTCTCCTGACTACATTAGCAACATAAGCAGAATCTGTGACCAAATTAAAAGGCTGAGGAAACAGCTGAAAAGCTCAAACTACTGCAGCAAGCTCAACAATTTGAGGGGATCCCTCTACTGTTTGAATATCAGATTCCCAAACATCAGTCTTTTGATTAAACCAAGTCACAACGGACTTGTGGCTTTTACCAGAGCCATCAGTGAAGAGAGTCACAGCATGTAAAGGTTCTTCACTTAATTTAGGTTTTTCTCTGAAACTCAATTTTGCTTGCAGTAGTTTGTGAGCTGGATAGTGTATGGAACAAACACCTGGAAAACCTAAGAATGCATATTGTAAATCATCAAAATTTTGCATTGCCCAATTGAAATAATCATTTTTCAATGGCAAATAGATAACTGAACATTCTTGACCTGCCAAAGTTAACAATCTGGTTCTAGCCTTAATTATAATGTATGCAATCATTTCTAAAACTGAGCAAATGGTCTTTGAAAACCTGTAGGGAGGAAAAACCCATTCCATTATTAACAAAGGATCTTGTTCTGTGGCATCCCACTGGAAAATGAGACCACAAAGCTGCATCTTCTCTCCTAAGATTGCAAGAAAGAAAGGATTTTCAGGAACGCAGCGATGAGCTTGTCTTTTTTGAAGAGCTTCTGTGACTTTGTCGAGAGCAGCACGAGCTTCAGGGGTTAAAGTTCTTGGCGAAGTGATGTCGCAACTTCCTCTCAGCAAATGGAAGAGCGGACTCAGTTCATCATTGGTGATTCCCAGCATCGGTCTGACCCAGTTGATTTCTCCTAGAAGTTGTTGTAACTCTTGTAGGTTGTTGACTCTGGTTCGGATCTGAATTTTCTGTGCTATTGTTGTCGTCTTCCATCGTCTTCCATCATCTTCCATCCCAGGTACTTCTAAGGTGAAACTTGTTGAATTTTCGTTGCAGAGATTTCAAGTCCAGCTTTTTGAATTTCAGCAACAACACAGTCGCCAGTTTCTTCCATCTCTTCCTTTCAAAGGACTCCACCCTTAAAGCCAATTTTTCTTTCTCTGTATCTATAGATTGACAAACACCAGAACAACCATGTTTTTGCTTAAGTGAAAAAGAGTTCCCCGGAACCACAATTTCCCGAGTGGAAGCAGCCACCTCAGCCTCCACCCCAGGCCCAACAGAATCCAATTCAGGTTTCAGTGTCCCTGCACAAACAATTTTAGGAAGTACAGTCACTTTTTCATTTCCATCTTTTACACACTTTTTTCCATCCCCCTTACAAGAGTCACATATTTTTACATTAACAGAACAACGCGAAGAAAAGTCCAAAAGAGTCTCATTTTTTCCCAGAGAGAGAGAAGAAAGATTTTGTTCAACAGAGTTCAAAGCAATACTTTCAGCATTTGCAACAACACTTGTAACATTCTCCGATACTCACACAGTCTCCGGTTTACTGGAATTTAATGAGACAGAACCAGAAGCTTTGTTTTCTGAGTCCAAGTTGATCTTATTATTATCAGTTTGTTTAAAACAGTGCTCCAACAGCGCTCTACAAACCGGCATAAGTTCTCCCAAGCTTTCATCTTTTTTGAGAGAGACTAGTTTATAGATTCTCCAGTTTATCTGATCCCAAAAATGAAAAGTAAAAGCAGACTGCAGATTTAAATCTTGCGTATTCGCTTTAACCCAGATAAGTAAGTTTTTAAGCTCAGTTTTTGAAATTTCAGAGTGACCTTTTTCTTGTAACATTGTCTCTAATTGATGAAAAACATCCCATTCAACTTTTGATAAATTCGTTCCCATTTTTGTGTTCTTTTAATAATTTTCTTTTTCGCTATTTTGCCTCCCAACGTCACCCAAGCGCTCTCCCGAGATAAGTTACTTACAATTTTCTTGGCTTCGGCGGGAGAGATGATACAGTGTGCTCCTTGTTAACACTTGGGTCTCCGCAGCTGGTACTTCCACGATTTTTCTTTCTTTTTCTTCTATTCTACGTCCTCACACGAGGCACCAATATGCGGGGGACGGGACAGGTATAAGTCCAATGGTGTCAGGAGCCCACGCCTTAAAAAAGGAACCCACTAGGCCGCGGCAAAATATCCAAATATGGATAACATGGTAACCAGACCAGTGAAGAGATTTTTGCTTTTATTTCCAGCACATCAGTCTCAAAATACAAAATGGAGACATGACAGCTCACTGATCCACACCAAAAAATGTCTCCTTCAACAGGGCTCATACAGCAATACATAAAATCATCTCAGACTAGAATTCAGCCAATCAGACACAGAAAACACATCTTGACAAGCATTCTATCCAATCTTATAAAACATAGGTAATCGTAGCTAAAACAAAGACTAGTTGATAAGAGACAAAGAACAGAGTTCTATTCATGCTAACCTTCTAAAGATATACATTAAATAACCTTGTTGCCATCCTAAAGCCAATTCTACAGAAGCCTATTGTTATTTGTCACGTCTACTGCTTGGGAAACTTTTATGCTTGCATGGAAAACTTTTTCTGCTTGCATGGGAAACTTTTCTGCAATGCTAACAAAACTCCAGTCTAAGGCCTACATACTTCTTTGTAACCATTTCTTAAAAATCCTCTAACCTTATGGATTCCAACATTTCCCCCTCTCTGTTTGACCCAGAAGCTTTCATTTTCTTGTCGCTTGCTATTTGCGTTTCATAGCTCTATTGCAAAATTTCTGCTTATTATCTGCTGAAGACCTATTTTCACTAAACTGAAGCATTGCTATATTACGGCACAGCAACTTAATGCTGTGAAGACCCAATCCCTGAAAGAGAGATATGAATCACGTTTGGCAACAGTCACAAGGCATCGTTCAAAAAACTCTGGTCGATTCCAAGGCCTTAATTCAAAACCTTCGTTCATGTCAATACCCTCATCTACTGCTTTCGTGAGATTTCGTACACTCTCTGTGCTTCTACTTCCTAGTTCTCCTGCTTGAATGACAAAAACTTCTCGGGCTGTTTTGTTCATCATTCGCCGAAGACAACAGAGTATACAAGGTGCCACTATCAATATCAGTATTAGAACACCTAATATGTAAAGACCTATCTTGCAAAGTTGCCTTAGCCAAGGTGCAAAACTCCAATTTTGAAACAAATCATCCAACCAGGAACCTCCATCTTCTTTAATTTGGGCTGTCAGATCCTTTAATTTTTGAATGCTTTTGTGAATGGATTCAGAACGATCAGACAAATTCATACAACACAATCCTTCAAATTCCTCACAACCATGTCCTTGTGCCAGTAAAAGAAAATCAATGGCTGCTCTGTTTTGAAGAGTAGCATGTCTAATACTATCAACATCGGTCAACATATCACTGATTGCGGAGGATGTGGCATTAGCTTGTTTGCTCAGCCAACATCCAACTCGATCTAATTGTCTCAATGCCACAGCTGAAGCCAATTGGGGTAGAAATATACCTGCTGAAAGCCTTCTGGCGGCATTCCAAGGCATAAAATCACTCTGACAGTTCTCATCATAATGAGGAACAGCTCTTGTTTTCCTTTGTTTCTTTTTCATCACTGCTTTGGCAGTGGGGGCAATTATGGTAAGCATACCAATGCTACAAGGGCCACCTTCAAGGTGGGCTGGAATGCCTTGCCAACCTCTGTCTCCGCAAATGATCCAATACCCTTTTGGCAATTGCCGTGGATATTGGTCCGTCTCCAGAAACACATCCCAACTGTTTGAAACATTTGCTGCCCTGAGAAGTTTTTTCGAACAAATGTTCCAATTGAAGGAAGGACTGTTTCCATTGTCAATTCCACCTGGTTTACCATTGGATTCTTTTCTGACCAAAGGAAACTCTTTCACTGGCACACCAACCAAACAGGTTGAGAAAGGCTTTTCTGGTTCCGAATTAGACAGACATATAGTATCCGATCCGGCAGCCTTGGCTAAGGTCACCCAAACACTCGTTTTCGGTTGATCCACAGGCAAATCTGCACGACAAAAAACAATTAAAATCAAGCAAAACAAGTATACCATTTGATTCTGCCCCATCTCTTTCAAGAACTAAGTTTTGGCAGAATTCTTTCTAAACAAAAACAATAACCTAAATTTCCAGCCAAAAATTTGCTTCGTTAGACAAACAATCAGCATTCAATTCGTATACTCATAAATAACATTGGCACAAAATCAGAGTTCATGGGTTCCACCGATGCACAAAGAACGTCAGGCACAAGAGGCGTCAGGCGAGACCCGGGATCCTTCCATTCGGTCCACGTCTGCGTACTCGCTTCCTCAGTTCTAGGCTCGACAACAGGTTCTGAAGTGCGATACGGTTTGACGTTTTTGGCAGGAACCCACTTAATTCTTCCAGCACCTGTGGAAATAGAAGCATACCCTTTGCCCTACGTTATTAATTGAAATGGGCCTTCCATCTGTCCAGAGTCAGGGTTTCTAATTAGAAGAGGAGGATGTTCTTTCCGTTTTGCCTGTGTGCTATTTGAAAAGTGTCTAAAGATTGGTGGATCTGGTTCTGTACTTGAACTATTTAGAAAATTAAAACCATACAAAGCCTTACTCAGTCTCATCTGTGGGGTGATTTCCGTTCCCCCGCTCTGTTGATCTAATATGCGTTTTAAGGTTTGATGTGTTCTTTCAATGATTGCTTGGCTTGTGGGAGAGTGGGGAATACCAAAAATGTGTCGAACACCCCATTCATTTAAAAATGTGGCCAATTTTTGAGATATGTATGTGGGACCATTGTCAGTTTTTACTTCTTGGGGTATACCCAATGAAGCAAAAGCTTGCAGGAAATGATGACAGGCATGGCTGCCAGTTTCACCTGTGTGAAGGGAAGCAAAAACTGCACCAGAGAACGTGTCTATGGAAACATGAATATTTTTAAATTTACCAAAAGAAGGCTATTTAGTAACACCTGTTTGCCACAACTGTAGGCTTTGTAAGCCTCGGGGGTTGATTGCTCCTGTAGAAACAGGAGGTTGTACCAATTGACAGTCAGGGCAAGTATGAATGATAGCTTTAGCTTGACTTTTAGTGATTTGGAACATTCGCATGAGTGCTTGTGCATTTTGGTGGAAAAAGGCATGACTCAATTTTGCTTGTTCAAAAATATTTGGCAATGTGTTAGAAATGACCATTGTCAGCTTGTCCGCTCTTGCATTTCCTTCCACTAAAAATCCAGGAAGTGAAGAATGCGCCCTAATGTGAGAAACAAAATATGGATTAGTTCTATATTGCAAAGTTATAAAAAGACATGAAAGCCAACGATGTAAAGTTTCATTACTAACATCCTTTAAAATGGAACCTTCTATTCTCCTGACTACATTAGCAACATAAGCAGAATCTGTGACCAAATTAAAAGGCTGAGGAAACAGCTGAAAAGCTCAAACTACTGCAGCAAGCTCAAAAATTTGAGGGGATCCCTCTACTGTTTGAATATCAGATTCCCAAACATCAGTCTTTTGATTAAACCAAGTCACAACGGACTTGTGGCTTTTACCAGAGCCATCAGTGAAGAGAGTCACAGCATGTAAAGGTTCTTCACTTAATTTAGGTTTTTCTCTGAAACTCAATTTTGCTTGCAGTAGTTTGTGAGCTGGATAGTGTATGGAACAAACACCTGGAAAACCTAAGAATGCATATTGTAAATCATCAAAATTTTGCATTGCCCAATTGAAATAATCATTTTTCAATGGCAAATAGATAACTGAACATTCTTGACCTGCCAAAGTTAACAATCTGGTTCTAGCCTTAATTATAATGTATGCAATCATTTCTAAAACTGAGCAAATGGTCTTTGAAAACCTGTAGGGAGGAAAAACCCATTCCATTATTAACAAAGGATCTTGTTCTGTGGCATCCCACTGGAAAATGAGACCACAAAGCTGCATCTTCTCTCCTAAGATTGCAAGAAAGAAAGGATTTTCAGGAACGCAGCGATGAGCTTGTCTTTTTTGAAGAGCTTCTGTGACTTTGTCGAGAGCAGCACGAGCTTCAGGGGTTAAAGTTCTTGGCGAAGTGATGTCGCAACTTCCTCTCAGCAAATGGAAGAGCGGACTCAGTTCATCATTGGTGATTCCCAGCATCGGTCTGACCCAGTTGATTTCTCCTAGAAGTTGTTGTAACTCTTGTAGGTTGTTGACTCTGGTTCGGATCTGAATTTTCTGTGCTATTGTTGTCGTCTTCCATCGTCTTCCATCATCTTCCATCCCAGGTACTTCTAAGGTGAAACTTGTTGAATTTTCGTTGCAGAGATTTCAAGTCCAGCTTTTTGAATTTCAGCAACAACACAGTCGCCAGTTTCTTCCATCTCTTCCTTTCAAAGGACTCCACCCTTAAAGCCAATTTTTCTTTCTCTGTATCTATAGATTGACAAACACCAGAACAACCATGTTTTTGCTTAAGTGAAAAAGAGTTCCCCGGAACCACAATTTCCCGAGTGGAAGCAGCCACCTCAGCCTCCACCCCAGGCCCAACAGAATCCAATTCAGGTTTCAGTGTCCCTGCACAAACAATTTTAGGAAGTACAGTCACTTTTTCATTTCCATCTTTTACACACTTTTTTCCATCCCCCTTACAAGAGTCACATATTTTTACATTAACAGAACAACGCGAAGAAAAGTCCAAAAGAGTCTCATTTTTTCCCAGAGAGAGAGAAGAAAGATTTTGTTCAACAGAGTTCAAAGCAATACTTTCAGCATTTGCAACAACACTTGTAACATTCTCCGATACTCACACAGTCTCCGGTTTACTGGAATTTAATGAGACAGAACCAGAAGCTTTGTTTTCTGAGTCCAAGTTGATCTTATTATTATCAGTTTGTTTAAAACAGTGCTCCAACAGCGCTCTACAAACCGGCATAAGTTCTCCCAAGCTTTCATCTTTTTTGAGAGAGACTAGTTTATAGATTCTCCAGTTTATCTGATCCCAAAAATGAAAAGTAAAAGCAGACTGCAGATTTAAATCTTGCGTATTCGCTTTAACCCAGATAAGTAAGTTTTTAAGCTCAGTTTTTGAAATTTCAGAGTGACCTTTTTCTTGTAACATTGTCTCTAATTGATGAAAAACATCCCATTCAACTTTTGATAAATTCGTTCCCATTTTTGTGTTCTTTTAATAATTTTCTTTTTCGCTATTTTGCCTCCCAACGTCACCCAAGCGCTCTCCCGAGATAAGTTACTTACAATTTTCTTGGCTTCGGCGGGAGAGATGATACAGTGTGCTCCTTGTTAACACTTGGGTCTCCGCAGCTGGTACTTGCACGATTTTTCTTTCTTTTTCTTCTATTCTACGTCCTCACACGAGGCACCAATATGCGGGGGACGGGACAGGTATAAGTCCAATGGTGTCAGGAGCCCACGCCTTAAAAAAGGAACCCACTAGGCCGCGGCAAAATATCCAAATATGGATAACATGGTAACCAGACCAGTGAAGAGATTTTTGCTTTTATTTCCAGCACATCAGTCTCAAAATACAAAATGGAGACATGACAGCTCACTGATCCACACCAAAAAATGTCTCCTTCAACAGGGCTCATACAGCAATACATAAAATCATCTCAGACTAGAATTCAGCCAATCAGACACAGAAAACACATCTTGACAAGCATTCTATCCAATCTTATAAAACATAGGTAATCGTAGCTAAAACAAAGACTAGTTGATAAGAGACAAAGAACAGAGTTCTATTCATGCTAACCTTCTAAAGATATACATTAAATAACCTTGTTGCCATCCTAAAGCCAATTCTACAGAAGCCTATTGTTATTTGTCACGTCTACTGCTTGGGAAACTTTTATGCTTGCATGGAAAACTTTTTCTGCTTGCATGGGAAACTTTTCTGCAATGCTAACAAAACTCCAGTCTAAGGCCTACATACTTCTTTGTAACCATTTCTTAAAAATCCTCTAACCTTATGGATTCCAACATTTCCCCCTCTCTCTTTGACCCAGAAGCTTTCATTTTCTTGTCGCTTGCTATTTGCGTTTCATAGCTCTATTGCAAAATTTCTGCTTATTATCTGCTGAAGACCTATTTTCACTAAACTGAAGCATTGCTATATTACGGCACAGCAACTTAATGCTGTGAAGACCCAATCCCTGAAAGAGAGATATGAATCACGTTTGGCAACAGTCACAAGGCATCGTTCAAAAAACTCTGGTCGATTCCAAGGCCTTAATTCAAAACCTTCGTTCATGTCAATACCCTCATCTACTGCTTTCGTGAGATTTCGTACACTCTCTGTGCTTCTACTTCCTAATTCTCCTGCTTGAATGACAAAAACTTCTCGGACTGTTTTGTTCATCATTCGCCGAACACAACAGAGTATACAAGGTGCCACTATCAATATCAGTATTAGAACACCTAATATGTAAAGACCTATCTTGCAAAGTTGCCTTAGCCAAGGTGCAAAACTCCAATTTTGAAACAAATCATCCAACCAGGAACCTCCATCTTCTTTAATTTGGTCTGTCAGATCCTTTAATTTTTGAATGCTTTTGTGAATGGATTCAGAACGATCAGACAAATTCATACAACACAATCCTTCAAATTCCTCACAACCATGTCCTTGTGCCAGTAAAAGAAAATCAATGGCTGCTCTGTTTTGAAGAGTAGCATGTCTAATACTATCAACATCGGTCAACATATCACTGATTGCGGAGGATGTGGCATTAGCTTGTTTGCTCAGCCAACATCCAACTCGATCTAATTGTCTCAATGCCACAGCTGAAGCCAATTGGGGTAGAAATATACCTGCTGAAAGCCTTCTGGCGGCATTCCAAGGCATAAAATCACTCTGACAGTTCTCATCATAATGAGGAACAGCTCTTGTTTTCCTTTGTTTCTTTTTCATCACTGCTTTGGCAGTGGGGGCAATTATGGTAAGCATACCAATGCTACAAGGGCCACCTTCAAGGTGGGCTGGAATGCCTTGCCAACCTCTGTCTCCGCAAATGATCCAATACCCTTTTGGCAATTGCCGTGGATATTGGTCCGTCTCCAGAAACACATCCCAACTGTTTGAAACATTTGCTGCCCTGAGAAGTTTTTTCGAACAAATGTTCCAATTGAAGGAAGGACTGTTTCCATTGTCAATTCCACCTGGTTTACCATTGGATTCTTTTCTGACCAAAGGAAACTCTTTCACTGGCACACCAACCAAACAGGTTGAGAAAGGCTTTTCTGGTTCCGAATTAGACAGACATATAGTATCCGATCCGGCAGCCTTGGCTAAGGTCACCCAAACACTCGTTTTCGGTTGATCCACAGGCAAATCTGCACGACAAAAAACAATTAAAATCAAGCAAAACAAGTATACCATTTGATTCTGCCCCATCTCTTTCAAGAACTAAGTTTTGGCAGAATTCTTTCTAAACAAAAACAATAACCTAAATTTTCAGCCAAAAATTTGCTTCGTTAGACAAACATTCAGCATTCAATTCGTATACTCATAAATAACATTGGCACAAAATCAGAGTTCATGGGTTCCACCGATGCACAAAGAACGTCAGGCACAAGAGGCGTCAGGCGAGACCCGGGATCCTTCCATTCGGTCCACGTCTGCGTACTCGCTTCCTCAGTTCTAGGCTCGACAACAGGTTCTGAAGTGCGATACGGTTTGACGTTTTTGGCAGGAACCCACTTAATTCTTCCAGCACCTGTGGAAATAGAAGCATACCCTTTGCCCCACGTTATTAATTGAAACGGGCCTTCCATCTGTCCAGAGTCAGGGTTTCTAATTAGAAGAGGAGGATGTTCTTTCAGTTTTGCCTGTGTGCTATTTGAAAAGTGTCTAAAGATTGGTGGATCTGGTTCTGTACTTGAACTATTTAGAAAATTAAAACCATACAAAGCCTTACTCAGTCTCATCTGTGGGGTGATTTCCGTTCCCCCTCTCTGTTGATCTAATATGCGTTTTAAGGTTTGATGTGTTCTTTCAATGATTGCTTGGCTTGTGGGAGAGTGGGG
Organism: Melospiza melodia melodia; assembly: GCF_035770615.1. Taxonomy (NCBI): domain Eukaryota; kingdom Metazoa; phylum Chordata; class Aves; order Passeriformes; family Passerellidae; genus Melospiza; species Melospiza melodia. Next base: position 46,696,268 of record NC_086225.1, on the reverse strand, counting down.
AATACCAAAAATGTGTCGAACACCCCATTCATTTAAAAATGTGGCCAATTTTTGAGATATGTATGCGGGACCATTGTCAGTTTTTACTTCTTGGGGTATACCCAATGAAGCAAAAGCTTGCAGGAAATGATGACAGGCATGGCTGCCAGTTTCACCTGTGTGAAGGGAAGCAAAAACTGCACCAGAGAACGTGTCTATGGAAACATGAATATTTTTAAATTTACCAAAAGAAGGCTATTTAGTAACACCTGTTTGCCACAACTGTAGGCTTTGTAAGCCTCGGGGGTTGATTGCTCCTGTAGAAACAGGAGGTTGTACCAATTGACAGTCAGGGCAAGTATGAATGATAGCTTTAGCTTGACTTTTAGTGATTTGGAACATTCGCATGAGTGCTTGTGCATTTTGGTGGAAAAAGGCATGACTCAATTTTGCTTGTTCAAAAATATTTGGCAATGTGTTAGAAATGACCATTGTCAGCTTGTCCGCTCTTGCATTTCCTTCCACTAAAAATCCAGGAAGTGAAGAATGCGCCCTAATGTGAGAAACAAAATATGGATTAGTTCTATATTGCAAAGTTATAAAAAGACATGAAAGCCAACGATGCAAAGTTTCATTACTAACATCCTTTAAAATGGAACCTTCTATTCTCCTGACTACATTAGAAACATAAGCAGAATCTGTGACCAAATTAAAAGGCTGAGGAAACAGCTGAAAAGCTCAAACTACTGCAGCAAGCTCAACAATTTGAGGGGATCCCTCTACTGTTTGAATATCAGATTCCCAAACATCAGTCTTTTGATTAAACCAAGTCACAACGGACTTGTGGCTTTTACCAGAGCCATCAGTGAAGAGAGTCACAGCATGTAAAGGTTCTTCACTTAATTTAGGTTTTTCTCTGAAACTCAATTTTGCTTGCAGTAGTTTGTGAGCTGGATAGTGTATGGAACAAACACCTGGAAAACCTAAGAATGCATATTGTAAATCATCAGAATTTTGCATTGCCCAATTGAAATAATCATTTTTCAATGGCAAATAGATAACTGAACATTCTTGACCTGCCAAAGTTAACAATCTGGTTCTAGCCTTAATTATAATGTATGCAATCATTTCTAAAACTGAGCAAATGGTCTTTGAAAACCTGTAGGGAGGAAAAACCCATTCCATTATTAACAAAGGATCTTGTTCTGCGGCATCCCACTGGAAAATGAGACCACAAAGCTGCATCTTCTCTCCTAAGATTGCAAGAAAGAAAGGATTTTCAGGAACGCAGCGATGAGCTTGTCTTTTTTGAAGAGCTTCTGTGACTTTGTCGAGAGCAGCACGAGCTTCAGGGGTTAAAGTTCTTGGCGAAGTGATGTCGCAACTTCCTCTCAGCAAATGGAAGAGCGGACTCAGTTCATCATTGGTGATTCCCAGCATCGGTCTGACCCAGTTGATTTCTCCTAGAAGTTGTTGTAACTCTTGTAGGTTGTTGACTCTGGTTCGGATCTGAATTTTCTGTGCTATTGTTGTCGTCTTCCATCGTCTTCCATCATCTTCCATCCCAGGTACTTCTAAGGTGAAACTTGTTGAATTTTCGTTGCAGAGATTTCAAGTCCAGCTTTTTGAATTTCAGCAACAACACAGTCGCCAGTTTCTTCCATCTCTTCCTTTCAAAGGACTCCACCCTTAAAGCCAATTTTTCTTTCTCTGTATCTATAGATTGACAAACACCAGAACAACCATGTTTTTGCTTAAGTGAAAAAGAGTTCCCCGGAACCACAATTTCCCGAGTGGAAGCAGCCACCTCAGCCTCCACCCCAGGCCCAACAGAATCCAATTCAGGTTTCAGTGTCCCTGCACAAACAATTTTAGGAAGTACAGTCACTTTTTCATTTCCATCTTTTACACACTTTTTTCCATCCCCCTTACAAGAGTCACATATTTTTACATTAACAGAACAACGCGAAGAAAAGTCCAAAAGAGTCTCATTTTTTCCCAGAGAGAGAGAAGAAAGATTTTGTTCAACAGAGTTCAAAGCAATACTTTCAGCATTTGCAACAACACTTGTAACATTCTCCGATACTCACACAGTCTCCGGTTTACTGGAATTTAATGAGACAGAACCAGAAGCTTTGTTTTCTGAGTCCAAGTTGATCTTATTATTATCAGTTTGTTTAAAACAGTGCTCCAACAGCGCTCTACAAACCGGCATAAGTTCTCCCAAGCTTTCATCTTTTTTGAGAGAGACTAGTTTATAGATTCTCCAGTTTATCTGATCCCAAAAATGAAAAGTAAAAGCAGACTGCAGATTTAAATCTTGCGTATTCGCTTTAACCCAGATAAGTAAGTTTTTAAGCTCAGTTTTTGAAATTTCAGAGTGACCTTTTTCTTGTAACATTGTCTCTAATTGATGAAAAACATCCCATTCAACTTTTGATAAATTCGTTCCCATTTTTGTGTTCTTTTAATAATTTTCTTTTTCGCTATTTTGCCTCCCAACGTCACCCAAGCGCTCTCCCGAGATAAGTTACTTACAATTTTCTTGGCTTCGGCGGGAGAGATGATACAGTGTGCTCCTTGTTAACACTTGGGTCTCCGCAGCTGGTACTTGCACGATTTTTCTTTCTTTTTCTTCTATTCTACGTCCTCACACGAGGCACCAATATGCGGGGGACGGGACAGGTATAAGTCCAATGGTGTCAGGAGCCCACGCCTTAAAAAAGGAACCCACTAGGCCGCGGCAAAATATCCAAATATGGATAACATGGTAACCAGACCAGTGAAGAGATTTTTGCTTTTATTTCCAGCACATCAGTCTCAAAATACAAAATGGAGACATGACAGCTCACTGATCCACACCAAAAAATGTCTCCTTCAACAGGGCTCATACAGCAATACATAAAATCATCTCAGACTAGAATTCAGCCAATCAGACACAGAAAACACATCTTGACAAGCATTCTATCCAATCTTATAAAACATAGGTAATCGTAGCTAAAACAAAGACTAGTTGATAAGAGACAAAGAACAGAGTTCTATTCATGCTAACCTTCTAAAGATATACATTAAATAACCTTGTTGCCATCCTAAAGCCAATTCTACAGAAGCCTATTGTTATTTGTCACGTCTACTGCTTGGGAAACTTTTATGCTTGCATGGAAAACTTTTTCTGCTTGCATGGGAAACTTTTCTGCAATGCTAACAAAACTCCAGTCTAAGGCCTACATACTTCTTTGTAACCATTTCTTAAAAATCCTCTAACCTTATGGATTCCAACATTTCCCCCTCTCTGTTTGACCCAGAAGCTTTCATTTTCTTGTCGCTTGCTATTTGCGTTTCATAGCTCTATTGCAAAATTTCTGCTTATTATCTGCTGAAGACCTATTTTCACTAAACTGAAGCATTGCTATATTACGGCACAGCAACTTAATGCTGTGAAGACCCAATCCCTGAAAGAGAGATATGAATCACGTTTGGCAACAGTCACAAGGCATCGTTCAAAAAACTCTGGTCGATTCCAAGGCCTTAATTCAAAACCTTCGTTCATGTCAATACCCTCATCTACTGCTTTCGTGAGATTTCGTACACTCTCTGTGCTTCTACTTCCTAATTCTCCTGCTTGAATGACAAAAACTTCTCGGACTGTTTTGTTCATCATTCGCCGAACACAACAGAGTATACAAGGTGCCACTATCAATATCAGTATTAGAACACCTAATATGTAAAGACCTATCTTGCAAAGTTGCCTTAGCCAAGGTGCAAAACTCCAATTTTGAAACAAATCATCCAACCAGGAACCTCCATCTTCTTTAATTTGGTCTGTCAGATCCTTTAATTTTTGAATGCTTTTGTGAATGGATTCAGAACGATCAGACAAATTCATACAACACAATCCTTCAAATTCCTCACAACCATGTCCTTGTGCCAGTAAAAGAAAATCAATGGCTGCTCTGTTTTGAAGAGTAGCATGTCTAATACTATCAACATCGGTCAACATATCACTGATTGCGGAGGATGTGGCATTAGCTTGTTTGCTCAGCCAACATCCAACTCGATCTAATTGTCTCAATGCCACAGCTGAAGCCAATTGGGGTAGAAATATACCTGCTGAAAGCCTTCTGGCGGCATTCCAAGGCATAAAATCACTCTGACAGTTCTCATCATAATGAGGAACAGCTCTTGTTTTCCTTTGTTTCTTTTTCATCACTGCTTTGGCAGTGGGGGCAATTATGGTAAGCATACCAATGCTACAAGGGCCACCTTCAAGGTGGGCTGGAATGCCTTGCCAACCTCTGTCTCCGCAAATGATCCAATACCCTTTTGGCAATTGCCGTGGATATTGGTCCGTCTCCAGAAACACATCCCAACTGTTTGAAACATTTGCTGCCCTGAGAAGTTTTTTCGAACAAATGTTCCAATTGAAGGAAGGACTGTTTCCATTGTCAATTCCACCTGGTTTACCATTGGATTCTTTTCTGACCAAAGGAAACTCTTTCACTGGCACACCAACCAAACAGGTTGAGAAAGGCTTTTCTGGTTCCGAATTAGACAGACATATAGTATCCGATCCGGCAGCCTTGGCTAAGGTCACCCAAACACTCGTTTTCGGTTGATCCACAGGCAAATCTGCACGACAAAAAACAATTAAAATCAAGCAAAACAAGTATACCATTTGATTCTGCCCCATCTCTTTCAAGAACTAAGTTTTGGCAGAATTCTTTCTAAACAAAAACAATAACCTAAATTTTCAGCCAAAAATTTGCTTCGTTAGACAAACATTCAGCATTCAATTCGTATACTCATAAATAACATTGGCACAAAATCAGAGTTCATGGGTTCCACCGATGCACAAAGAACGTCAGGCACAAGAGGCGTCAGGCGAGACCCGGGATCCTTCCATTCGGTCCACGTCTGCGTACTCGCTTCCTCAGTTCTAGGCTCGACAACAGGTTCTGAAGTGCGATACGGTTTGACGTTTTTGGCAGGAACCCACTTAATTCTTCCAGCACCTGTGGAAATAGAAGCATACCCTTTGCCCCACGTTATTAATTGAAACGGGCCTTCCATCTGTCCAGAGTCAGGGTTTCTAATTAGAAGAGGAGGATGTTCTTTCCGTTTTGCCTGTGTGCTATTTGAAAAGTGTCTAAAGATTGGTGGATCTGGTTCTGTACTTGAACTATTTAGAAAATTAAAACCATACAAAGCCTTACTCAGTCTCATCTGTGGGGTGATTTCCGTTCCCCCTCTCTGTTGATCTAATATGCGTTTTAAGGTTTGATGTGTTCTTTCAATGATTGCTTGGCTTGTGGGAGAGTGGGGAATACCAAAAATGTGTCGAACACCCCATTCATTTAAAAATGTGGCCAATTTTTGAGATATGTATGCGGGACCATTGTCAGTTTTTACTTCTTGGGGTATACCCAATGAAGCAAAAGCTTGCAGGAAATGATGACAGGCATGGCTGCCAGTTTCACCTGTGTGAAGGGAAGCAAAAACTGCACCAGAGAACGTGTCTATGGAAACATGAATATTTTTAAATTTACCAAAAGAAGGCTATTTAGTAACACCTGTTTGCCACAACTGTAGGCTTTGTAAGCCTCGGGGGTTGATTGCTCCTGTAGAAACAGGAGGTTGTACCAATTGACAGTCAGGGCAAGTATGAATGATAGCTTTAGCTTGACTTTTAGTGATTTGGAACATTCGCATGAGTGCTTGTGCATTTTGGTGGAAAAAGGCATGACTCAATTTTGCTTGTTCAAAAATATTTGGCAATGTGTTAGAAATGACCATTGTCAGCTTGTCCGCTCTTGCATTTCCTTCCACTAAAAATCCAGGAAGTGAAGAATGCGCCCTAATGTGAGAAACAAAATATGGATTAGTTCTATATTGCAAAGTTATAAAAAGACATGAAAGCCAACGATGCAAAGTTTCATTACTAACATCCTTTAAAATGGAACCTTCTATTCTCCTGACTACATTAGAAACATAAGCAGAATCTGTGACCAAATTAAAAGGCTGAGGAAACAGCTGAAAAGCTCAAACTACTGCAGCAAGCTCAACAATTTGAGGGGATCCCTCTACTGTTTGAATATCAGATTCCCAAACATCAGTCTTTTGATTAAACCAAGTCACAACGGACTTGTGGCTTTTACCAGAGCCATCAGTGAAGAGAGTCACAGCATGTAAAGGTTCTTCACTTAATTTAGGTTTTTCTCTGAAACTCAATTTTGCTTGCAGTAGTTTGTGAGCTGGATAGTGTATGGAACAAACACCTGGAAAACCTAAGAATGCATATTGTAAATCATCAGAATTTTGCATTGCCCAATTGAAATAATCATTTTTCAATGGCAAATAGATAACTGAACATTCTTGACCTGCCAAAGTTAACAATCTGGTTCTAGCCTTAATTATAATGTATGCAATCATTTCTAAAACTGAGCAAATGGTCTTTGAAAACCTGTAGGGAGGAAAAACCCATTCCATTATTAACAAAGGATCTTGTTCTGCGGCATCCCACTGGAAAATGAGACCACAAAGCTGCATCTTCTCTCCTAAGATTGCAAGAAAGAAAGGATTTTCAGGAACGCAGCGATGAGCTTGTCTTTTTTGAAGAGCTTCTGTGACTTTGTCGAGAGCAGCACGAGCTTCAGGGGTTAAAGTTCTTGGCGAAGTGATGTCGCAACTTCCTCTCAGCAAATGGAAGAGCGGACTCAGTTCATCATTGGTGATTCCCAGCATCGGTCTGACCCAGTTGATTTCTCCTAGAAGTTGTTGTAACTCTTGTAGGTTGTTGACTCTGGTTCGGATCTGAATTTTCTGTGCTATTGTTGTCGTCTTCCATCGTCTTCCATCATCTTCCATCCCAGGTACTTCTAAGGTGAAACTTGTTGAATTTTCGTTGCAGAGATTTCAAGTCCAGCTTTTTGAATTTCAGCAACAACACAGTCGCCAGTTTCTTCCATCTCTTCCTTTCAAAGGACTCCACCCTTAAAGCCAATTTTTCTTTCTCTGTATCTATAGATTGACAAACACCAGAACAACCATGTTTTTGCTTAAGTGAAAAAGAGTTCCCCGGAACCACAATTTCCCGAGTGGAAGCAGCCACCTCAGCCTCCACCCCAGGCCCAACAGAATCCAATTCAGGTTTCAGTGTCCCTGCACAAACAATTTTAGGAAGTACAGTCACTTTTTCATTTCCATCTTTTACACACTTTTTTCCATCCCCCTTACAAGAGTCACATATTTTTACATTAACAGAACAACGCGAAGAAAAGTCCAAAAGAGTCTCATTTTTTCCCAGAGAGAGAGAAGAAAGATTTTGTTCAACAGAGTTCAAAGCAATACTTTCAGCATTTGCAACAACACTTGTAACATTCTCCGATACTCACACAGTCTCCGGTTTACTGGAATTTAATGAGACAGAACCAGAAGCTTTGTTTTCTGAGTCCAAGTTGATCTTATTATTATCAGTTTGTTTAAAACAGTGCTCCAACAGCGCTCTACAAACCGGCATAAGTTCTCCCAAGCTTTCATCTTTTTTGAGAGAGACTAGTTTATAGATTCTCCAGTTTATCTGATCCCAAAAATGAAAAGTAAAAGCAGACTGCAGATTTAAATCTTGCGTATTCGCTTTAACCCAGATAAGTAAGTTTTTAAGCTCAGTTTTTGAAATTTCAGAGTGACCTTTTTCTTGTAACATTGTCTCTAATTGATGAAAAACATCCCATTCAACTTTTGATAAATTCGTTCCCATTTTTGTGTTCTTTTAATAATTTTCTTTTTCGCTATTTTGCCTCCAAACGTCACCCAAGCGCTCTCCCAAGATAAGTTACTTACAATTTTCTTGGCTTCGGCGGGAGAGATGATACAGTGTGCTCCTTGTTAACACTTGGGTCTCCGCAGCTGGTACTTGCACGATTTTTCTTTCTTTTTCTTCTATTCTACGTCCTCACACGAGGCACCAATATGCGGGGGACGGGACAGGTATAAGTCCAATGGTGTCAGGAGCCCACGCCTTAAAAAAGGAACCCACTAGGCCGCGGCAAAATATCCAAATATGGATAACATGGTAACCAGACCAGTGAAGAGATTTTTGCTTTTATTTCCAGCACATCAGTCTCAAAATACAAAATGGAGACATGACAGCTCACTGATCCACACCAAAAAATGTCTCCTTCAACAGGGCTCATACAGCAATACATAAAATCATCTCAGACTAGAATTCAGCCAATCAGACACAGAAAACACATCTTGACAAGCATTCTATCCAATCTTATAAAACATAGGTAATCGTAGCTAAAACAAAGACTAGTTGATAAGAGACAAAGAACAGAGTTCTATTCATGCTAACCTTCTAAAGATATACATTAAATAACCTTGTTGCCATCCTAAAGCCAATTCTACAGAAGCCTATTGTTATTTGTCACGTCTACTGCTTGGGAAACTTTTATGCTTGCATGGAAAACTTTTTCTGCTTGCATGGGAAACTTTTCTGCAATGCTAACAAAACTCCAGTCTAAGGCCTACATACTTCTTTGTAACCATTTCTTAAAAATCCTCTAACCTTATGGATTCCAACATTTCCCCCTCTCTGTTTGACCCAGAAGCTTTCATTTTCTTGTCGCTTGCTATTTGCGTTTCATAGCTCTATTGCAAAATTTCTGCTTATTATCTGCTGAAGACCTATTTTCACTAAACTGAAGCATTGCTATATTACGGCACAGCAACTTAATGCTGTGAAGACCCAATCCCTGAAAGAGAGATATGAATCACGTTTGGCAACAGTCACAAGGCATCGTTCAAAAAACTCTGGTCGATTCCAAGGCCTTAATTCAAAACCTTCGTTCATGTCAATACCCTCATCTACTGCTTTCGTGAGATTTCGTACACTCTCTGTGCTTCTACTTCCTAATTCTCCTGCTTGAATGACAAAAACTTCTCGGACTGTTTTGTTCATCATTCGCCGAACACAACAGAGTATACAAGGTGCCACTATCAATATCAGTATTAGAACACCTAATATGTAAAGACCTATCTTGCAAAGTTGCCTTAGCCAAGGTGCAAAACTCCAATTTTGAAACAAATCATCCAACCAGGAACCTCCATCTTCTTTAATTTGGTCTGTCAGATCCTTTAATTTTTGAATGCTTTTGTGAATGGATTCAGAACGATCAGACAAATTCATACAACACAATCCTTCAAATTCCTCACAACCATGTCCTTGTGCCAGTAAAAGAAAATCAATGGCTGCTCTGTTTTGAAGAGTAGCATGTCTAATACTATCAACATCGGTCAACATATCACTGATTGCGGAGGATGTGGCATTAGCTTGTTTGCTCAGCCAACATCCAACTCGATCTAATTGTCTCAATGCCACAGCTGAAGCCAATTGGGGTAGAAATATACCTGCTGAAAGCCTTCTGGCGGCATTCCAAGGCATAAAATCACTCTGACAGTTCTCATCATAATGAGGAACAGCTCTTGTTTTCCTTTGTTTCTTTTTCATCACTGCTTTGGCAGTGGGGGCAATTATGGTAAGCATACCAATGCTACAAGGGCCACCTTCAAGGTGGGCTGGAATGCCTTGCCAACCTCTGTCTCCGCAAATGATCCAATACCCTTTTGGCAATTGCCGTGGATATTGGTCCGTCTCCAGAAACACATCCCAACTGTTTGAAACATTTGCTGCCCTGAGAAGTTTTTTCGAACAAATGTTCCAATTGAAGGAAGGACTGTTTCCATTGTCAATTCCACCTGGTTTACCATTGGATTCTTTTCTGACCAAAGGAAACTCTTTCACTGGCACACCAACCAAACAGGTTGAGAAAGGCTTTTCTGGTTCCGAATTAGACAGACATATAGTATCCGATCCGGCAGCCTTGGCTAAGGTCACCCAAACACTCGTTTTCGGTTGATCCACAGGCAAATCTGCACGACAAAAAACAATTAAAATCAAGCAAAACAAGTATACCATTTGATTCTGCCCCATCTCTTTCAAGAACTAAGTTTTGGCAGAATTCTTTCTAAACAAAAACAATAACCTAAATTTTCAGCCAAAAATTTGCTTCGTTAGACAAACATTCAGCATTCAATTCGTATACTCATAAATAACATTGGCACAAAATCAGAGTTCATGGGTTCCACCGATGCACAAAGAACGTCAGGCACAAGAGGCGTCAGGCGAGACCCGGGATCCTTCCATTCGGTCCACGTCTGCGTACTCGCTTCCTCAGTTCTAGGCTCGACAACAGGTTCTGAAGTGCGATACGGTTTGACGTTTTTGGCAGGAACCCACTTAATTCTTCCAGCACCTGTGGAAATAGAAGCATACCCTTTGCCCCACGTTATTAATTGAAACGGGCCTTCCATCTGTCCAGAGTCAGGGTTTCTAATTAGAAGAGGAGGATGTTCTTTCCGTTTTGCCTGTGTGCTATTTGAAAAGTGTCTAAAGATTGGTGGATCTGGTTCTGTACTTGAACTATTTAGAAAATTAAAACCATACAAAGCCTTACTCAGTCTCATCTGTGGGGTGATTTCCGTTCCCCCTCTCTGTTGATCTAATATGCGTTTTAAGGTTTGATGTGTTCTTTCAATGATTGCTTGGCTTGTGGGAGAGTGGGGAATACCAAAAATGTGTCGAACACCCCATTCATTTAAAAATGTGGCCAATTTTTGAGATATGTATGCGGGACCATTGTCAGTTTTTACTTCTTGGGGTATACCCAATGAAGCAAAAGCTTGCAGGAAATGATGACAGGCATGGCTGCCAGTTTCACCTGTGTGAAGGGAAGCAAAAACTGCACCAGAGAACGTGTCTATGGAAACATGAATATTTTTAAATTTACCAAAAGAAGGCTATTTAGTAACACCTGTTTGCCACAACTGTAGGCTTTGTAAGCCTCGGGGGTTGATTGCTCCTGTAGAAACAGGAGGTTGTACCAATTGACAGTCAGGGCAAGTATGAATGATAGCTTTAGCTTGACTTTTAGTGATTTGGAACATTCGCATGAGTGCTTGTGCATTTTGGTGGAAAAAGGCATGACTCAATTTTGCTTGTTCAAAAATATTTGGCAATGTGTTAGAAATGACCATTGTCAGCTTGTCCGCTCTTGCATTTCCTTCCACTAAAAATCCAGGAAGTGAAGAATGCGCCCTAATGTGAGAAACAAAATATGGATTAGTTCTATATTGCAAAGTTATAAAAAGACATGAAAGCCAACGATGCAAAGTTTCATTACTAACATCCTTTAAAATGGAACCTTCTATTCTCCTGACTACATTAGAAACATAAGCAGAATCTGTGACCAAATTAAAAGGCTGAGGAAACAGCTGAAAAGCTCAAACTACTGCAGCAAGCTCAACAATTTGAGGGGATCCCTCTACTGTTTGAATATCAGATTCCCAAACATCAGTCTTTTGATTAAACCAAGTCACAACGGACTTGTGGCTTTTACCAGAGCCATCAGTGAAGAGAGTCACAGCATGTAAAGGTTCTTCACTTAATTTAGGTTTTTCTCTGAAACTCAATTTTGCTTGCAGTAGTTTGTGAGCTGGATAGTGTATGGAACAAACACCTGGAAAACCTAAGAATGCATATTGTAAATCATCAGAATTTTGCATTGCCCAATTGAAATAATCATTTTTCAATGGCAAATAGATAACTGAACATTCTTGACCTGCCAAAGTTAACAATCTGGTTCTAGCCTTAATTATAATGTATGCAATCATTTCTAAAACTGAGCAAATGGTCTTTGAAAACCTGTAGGGAGGAAAAACCCATTCCATTATTAACAAAGGATCTTGTTCTGCGGCATCCCACTGGAAAATGAGACCACAAAGCTGCATCTTCTCTCCTAAGATTGCAAGAAAGAAAGGATTTTCAGGAACGCAGCGATGAGCTTGTCTTTTTTGAAGAGCTTCTGTGACTTTGTCGAGAGCAGCACGAGCTTCAGGGGTTAAAGTTCTTGGCGAAGTGATGTCGCAACTTCCTCTCAGCAAATGGAAGAGCGGACTCAGTTCATCATTGGTGATTCCCAGCATCGGTCTGACCCAGTTGATTTCTCCTAGAAGTTGTTGTAACTCTTGTAGGTTGTTGACTCTGGTTCGGATCTGAATTTTCTGTGCTATTGTTGTCGTCTTCCATCGTCTTCCATCATCTTCCATCCCAGGTACTTCTAAGGTGAAACTTGTTGAATTTTCGTTGCAGAGATTTCAAGTCCAGCTTTTTGAATTTCAGCAACAACACAGTCGCCAGTTTCTTCCATCTCTTCCTTTCAAAGGACTCCACCCTTAAAGCCAATTTTTCTTTCTCTGTATCTATAGATTGACAAACACCAGAACAACCATGTTTTTGCTTAAGTGAAAAAGAGTTCCCCGGAACCACAATTTCCCGAGTGGAAGCAGCCACCTCAGCCTCCACCCCAGGCCCAACAGAATCCAATTCAGGTTTCAGTGTCCCTGCACAAACAATTTTAGGAAGTACAGTCACTTTTTCATTTCCATCTTTTACACACTTTTTTCCATCCCCCTTACAAGAGTCACATATTTTTACATTAACAGAACAACGCGAAGAAAAGTCCAAAAGAGTCTCATTTTTTCCCAGAGAGAGAGAAGAAAGATTTTGTTCAACAGAGTTCAAAGCAATACTTTCAGCATTTGCAACAACACTTGTAACATTCTCCGATACTCACACAGTCTCCGGTTTACTGGAATTTAATGAGACAGAACCAGAAGCTTTGTTTTCTGAGTCCAAGTTGATCTTATTATTATCAGTTTGTTTAAAACAGTGCTCCAACAGCGCTCTACAAACCGGCATAAGTTCTCCCAAGCTTTCATCTTTTTTGAGAGAGACTAGTTTATAGATTCTCCAGTTTATCTGATCCCAAAAATGAAAAGTAAAAGCAGACTGCAGATTTAAATCTTGCGTATTCGCTTTAACCCAGATAAGTAAGTTTTTAAGCTCAGTTTTTGAAATTTCAGAGTGACCTTTTTCTTGTAACATTGTCTCTAATTGATGAAAAACATCCCATTCAACTTTTGATAAATTCGTTCCCATTTTTGTGTTCTTTTAATAATTTTCTTTTTCGCTATTTTGCCTCCCAACGTCACCCAAGCGCTCTCCCGAGATAAGTTACTTACAATTTTCTTGGCTTCGGCGGGAGAGATGATACAGTGTGCTCCTTGTTAACACTTGGGTCTCCGCAGCTGGTACTTGCACGATTTTTCTTTCTTTTTCTTCTATTCTACGTCCTCACACGAGGCACCAATATGCGGGGGACGGGACAGGTATAAGTCCAATGGTGTCAGGAGCCCACGCCTTAAAAAAGGAACCCACTAGGCCGCGGCAAAATATCCAAATATGGATAACATGGTAACCAGACCAGTGAAGAGATTTTTGCTTTTATTTCCAGCACATCAGTCTCAAAATACAAAATGGAGACATGACAGCTCACTGATCCACACCAAAAAATGTCTCCTTCAACAGGGCTCATACAGCAATACATAAAATCATCTCAGACTAGAATTCAGCCAATCAGACACAGAAAACACATCTTGACAAGCATTCTATCCAATCTTATAAAACATAGGTAATCGTAGCTAAAACAAAGACTAGTTGATAAGAGACAAAGAACAGAGTTCTATTCATGCTAACCTTCTAAAGATATACATTAAATAACCTTGTTGCCATCCTAAAGCCAATTCTACAGAAGCCTATTGTTATTTGTCACGTCTACTGCTTGGGAAACTTTTATGCTTGCATGGAAAACTTTTTCTGCTTGCATGGGAAACTTTTCTGCAATGCTAACAAAACTCCAGTCTAAGGCCTACATACTTCTTTGTAACCATTTCTTAAAAATCCTCTAACCTTATGGATTCCAACATTTCCCCCTCTCTGTTTGACCCAGAAGCTTTCATTTTCTTGTCGCTTGCTATTTGCGTTTCATAGCTCTATTGCAAAATTTCTGCTTATTATCTGCTGAAGACCTATTTTCACTAAACTGAAGCATTGCTATATTACGGCACAGCAACTTAATGCTGTGAAGACCCAATCCCTGAAAGAGAGATATGAATCACGTTTGGCAACAGTCACAAGGCATCGTTCAAAAAACTCTGGTCGATTCCAAGGCCTTAATTCAAAACCTTCGTTCATGTCAATACCCTCATCTACTGCTTTCGTGAGATTTCGTACACTCTCTGTGCTTCTACTTCCTAATTCTCCTGCTTGAATGACAAAAACTTCTCGGACTGTTTTGTTCATCATTCGCCGAACACAACAGAGTATACAAGGTGCCACTATCAATATCAGTATTAGAACACCTAATATGTAAAGACCTATCTTGCAAAGTTGCCTTAGCCAAGGTGCAAAACTCCAATTTTGAAACAAATCATCCAACCAGGAACCTCCATCTTCTTTAATTTGGTCTGTCAGATCCTTTAATTTTTGAATGCTTTTGTGAATGGATTCAGAACGATCAGACAAATTCATACAACACAATCCTTCAAATTCCTCACAACCATGTCCTTGTGCCAGTAAAAGAAAATCAATGGCTGCTCTGTTTTGAAGAGTAGCATGTCTAATACTATCAACATCGGTCAACATATCACTGATTGCGGAGGATGTGGCATTAGCTTGTTTGCTCAGCCAACATCCAACTCGATCTAATTGTCTCAATGCCACAGCTGAAGCCAATTGGGGTAGAAATATACCTGCTGAAAGCCTTCTGGCGGCATTCCAAGGCATAAAATCACTCTGACAGTTCTCATCATAATGAGGAACAGCTCTTGTTTTCCTTTGTTTCTTTTTCATCACTGCTTTGGCAGTGGGGGCAATTATGGTAAGCATACCAATGCTACAAGGGCCACCTTCAAGGTGGGCTGGAATGCCTTGCCAACCTCTGTCTCCGCAAATGATCCAATACCCTTTTGGCAATTGCCGTGGATATTGGTCCGTCTCCAGAAACACATCCCAACTGTTTGAAACATTTGCTGCCCTGAGAAGTTTTTTCGAACAAATGTTCCAATTGAAGGAAGGACTGTTTCCATTGTCAATTCCACCTGGTTTACCATTGGATTCTTTTCTGACCAAAGGAAACTCTTTCACTGGCACACCAACCAAACAGGTTGAGAAAGGCTTTTCTGGTTCCGAATTAGACAGACATATAGTATCCGATCCGGCAGCCTTGGCTAAGGTCACCCAAACACTCGTTTTCGGTTGATCCACAGGCAAATCTGCACGACAAAAAACAATTAAAATCAAGCAAAACAAGTATACCATTTGATTCTGCCCCATCTCTTTCAAGAACTAAGTTTTGGCAGAATTCTTTCTAAACAAAAACAATAACCTAAATTTTCAGCCAAAAATTTGCTTCGTTAGACAAACATTCAGCATTCAATTCGTATACTCATAAATAACATTGGCACAAAATCAGAGTTCATGGGTTCCACCGATGCACAAAGAACGTCAGGCACAAGAGGCGTCAGGCGAGACCCGGGATCCTTCCATTCGGTCCACGTCTGCGTACTCGCTTCCTCAGTTCTAGGCTCGACAACAGGTTCTGAAGTGCGATACGGTTTGACGTTTTTGGCAGGAACCCACTTAATTCTTCCAGCACCTGTGGAAATAGAAGCATACCCTTTGCCCCACGTTATTAATTGAAACGGGCCTTCCATCTGTCCAGAGTCAGGGTTTCTAATTAGAAGAGGAGGATGTTCTTTCAGTTTTGCCTGTGTGCTATTTGAAAAGTGTCTAAAGATTGGTGGATCTGGTTCTGTACTTGAACTATTTAGAAAATTAAAACCATACAAAGCCTTACTCAGTCTCATCTGTGGGGTGATTTCCGTTCCCCCTCTCTGTTGATCTAATATGCGTTTTAAGGTTTGATGTGTTCTTTCAATGATTGCTTGGCTTGTGGGAGAGTGGGGAATACCAAAAATGTGTCGAACACCCCATTCATTTAAAAATGTGGCCAATTTTTGAGATATGTATGCGGGACCATTGTCAGTTTTTACTTCTTGGGGTATACCCAATGAAGCAAAAGCTTGCAGGAAATGATGACAGGCATGGCCGCCAGTTTCACCTGTGTGAAGGGAAGCAAAAACTGCACCAGAGAACGTGTCTATGGAAACATGAATATTTTTAAATTTACCAAAAGAAGGCTATTTAGTAACACCTGTTTGCCACAACTGTAGGCTTTGTAAGCCTCGGGGGTTGATTGCTCCTGTAGAAACAGGAGGTTGTACCAATTGACAGTCAGGGCAAGTATGAATGATAGCTTTAGCTTGACTTTTAGTGATTTGGAACATTCGCATGAGTGCTTGTGCATTTTGGTGGAAAAAGGCATGACTCAATTTTGCTTGTTCAAAAATATTTGGCAATGTGTTAGAAATGACCATTGTCAGCTTGTCCGCTCTTGCATTTCCTTCCACTAAAAATCCAGGAAGTGAAGAATGCGCCCTAATGTGAGAAACAAAATATGGATTAGTTCTATATTGCAAAGTTATAAAAAGACATGAAAGCCAACGATGCAAAGTTTCATTACTAACATCCTTTAAAATGGAACCTTCTATTCTCCTGACTACATTAGAAACATAAGCAGAATCTGTGACCAAATTAAAAGGCTGAGGAAACAGCTGAAAAGCTCAAACTACTGCAGCAAGCTCAACAATTTGAGGGGATCCCTCTACTGTTTGAATATCAGATTCCCAAACATCAGTCTTTTGATTAAACCAAGTCACAACGGACTTGTGGCTTTTACCAGAGCCATCAGTGAAGAGAGTCACAGCATGTAAAGGTTCTTCACTTAATTTAGGTTTTTCTCTGAAACTCAATTTTGCTTGCAGTAGTTTGTGAGCTGGATAGTGTATGGAACAAACACCTGGAAAACCTAAGAATGCATATTGTAAATCATCAGAATTTTGCATTGCCCAATTGAAATAATCATTTTTCAATGGCAAATAGATAACTGAACATTCTTGACCTGCCAAAGTTAACAATCTGGTTCTAGCCTTAATTATAATGTATGCAATCATTTCTAAAACTGAGCAAATGGTCTTTGAAAACCTGTAGGGAGGAAAAACCCATTCCATTATTAACAAAGGATCTTGTTCTGCGGCATCCCACTGGAAAATGAGACCACAAAGCTGCATCTTCTCTCCTAAGATTGCAAGAAAGAAAGGATTTTCAGGAACGCAGCGATGAGCTTGTCTTTTTTGAAGAGCTTCTGTGACTTTGTCGAGAGCAGCACGAGCTTCAGGGGTTAAA
The DNA here is from genome assembly GCF_035770615.1 of Melospiza melodia melodia. Lineage (NCBI taxonomy): Eukaryota > Metazoa > Chordata > Aves > Passeriformes > Passerellidae > Melospiza > Melospiza melodia. The sequence goes on along the minus strand of NC_086225.1, from coordinate 46,679,026 downwards.
GTTCTTGGCGAAGTGATGTCGCAACTTCCTCTCAGCAAATGGAAGAGCGGACTCAGTTCATCATTGGTGATTCCCAGCATCGGTCTGACCCAGTTGATTTCTCCTAGAAGTTGTTGTAACTCTTGTAGGTTGTTGACTCTGGTTCGGATCTGAATTTTCTGTGCTATTGTTGTCGTCTTCCATCGTCTTCCATCATCTTCCATCCCAGGTACTTCTAAGGTGAAACTTGTTGAATTTTCGTTGCAGAGATTTCAAGTCCAGCTTTTTGAATTTCAGCAACAACACAGTCGCCAGTTTCTTCCATCTCTTCCTTTCAAAGGACTCCACCCTTAAAGCCAATTTTTCTTTCTCTGTATCTATAGATTGACAAACACCAGAACAACCATGTTTTTGCTTAAGTGAAAAAGAGTTCCCCGGAACCACAATTTCCCGAGTGGAAGCAGCCACCTCAGCCTCCACCCCAGGCCCAACAGAATCCAATTCAGGTTTCAGTGTCCCTGCACAAACAATTTTAGGAAGTACAGTCACTTTTTCATTTCCATCTTTTACACACTTTTTTCCATCCCCCTTACAAGAGTCACATATTTTTACATTAACAGAACAACGCGAAGAAAAGTCCAAAAGAGTCTCATTTTTTCCCAGAGAGAGAGAAGAAAGATTTTGTTCAACAGAGTTCAAAGCAATACTTTCAGCATTTGCAACAACACTTGTAACATTCTCCGATACTCACACAGTCTCCGGTTTACTGGAATTTAATGAGACAGAACCAGAAGCTTTGTTTTCTGAGTCCAAGTTGATCTTATTATTATCAGTTTGTTTAAAACAGTGCTCCAACAGCGCTCTACAAACCGGCATAAGTTCTCCCAAGCTTTCATCTTTTTTGAGAGAGACTAGTTTATAGATTCTCCAGTTTATCTGATCCCAAAAATGAAAAGTAAAAGCAGACTGCAGATTTAAATCTTGCGTATTCGCTTTAACCCAGATAAGTAAGTTTTTAAGCTCAGTTTTTGAAATTTCAGAGTGACCTTTTTCTTGTAACATTGTCTCTAATTGATGAAAAACATCCCATTCAACTTTTGATAAATTCGTTCCCATTTTTGTGTTCTTTTAATAATTTTCTTTTTCGCTATTTTGCCTCCCAACGTCACCCAAGCGCTCTCCCGAGATAAGTTACTTACAATTTTCTTGGCTTCGGCGGGAGAGATGATACAGTGTGCTCCTTGTTAACACTTGGGTCTCCGCAGCTGGTACTTCCACGATTTTTCTTTCTTTTTCTTCTATTCTACGTCCTCACACGAGGCACCAATATGCGGGGGACGGGACAGGTATAAGTCCAATGGTGTCAGGAGCCCACGCCTTAAAAAAGGAACCCACTAGGCCGCGGCAAAATATCCAAATATGGATAACATGGTAACCAGACCAGTGAAGAGATTTTTGCTTTTATTTCCAGCACATCAGTCTCAAAATACAAAATGGAGACATGACAGCTCACTGATCCACACCAAAAAATGTCTCCTTCAACAGGGCTCATACAGCAATACATAAAATCATCTCAGACTAGAATTCAGCCAATCAGACACAGAAAACACATCTTGACAAGCATTCTATCCAATCTTATAAAACATAGGTAATCGTAGCTAAAACAAAGACTAGTTGATAAGAGACAAAGAACAGAGTTCTATTCATGCTAACCTTCTAAAGATATACATTAAATAACCTTGTTGCCATCCTAAAGCCAATTCTACAGAAGCCTATTGTTATTTGTCACGTCTACTGCTTGGGAAACTTTTATGCTTGCATGGAAAACTTTTTCTGCTTGCATGGGAAACTTTTCTGCAATGCTAACAAAACTCCAGTCTAAGGCCTACATACTTCTTTGTAACCATTTCTTAAAAATCCTCTAACCTTATGGATTCCAACATTTCCCCCTCTCTGTTTGACCCAGAAGCTTTCATTTTCTTGTCGCTTGCTATTTGCGTTTCATAGCTCTATTGCAAAATTTCTGCTTATTATCTGCTGAAGACCTATTTTCACTAAACTGAAGCATTGCTATATTACGGCACAGCAACTTAATGCTGTGAAGACCCAATCCCTGAAAGAGAGATATGAATCACGTTTGGCAACAGTCACAAGGCATCGTTCAAAAAACTCTGGTCGATTCCAAGGCCTTAATTCAAAACCTTCGTTCATGTCAATACCCTCATCTACTGCTTTCGTGAGATTTCGTACACTCTCTGTGCTTCTACTTCCTAGTTCTCCTGCTTGAATGACAAAAACTTCTCGGACTGTTTTGTTCATCATTCGCCGAAGACAACAGAGTATACAAGGTGCCACTATCAATATCAGTATTAGAACACCTAATATGTAAAGACCTATCTTGCAAAGTTGCCTTAGCCAAGGTGCAAAACTCCAATTTTGAAACAAATCATCCAACCAGGAACCTCCATCTTCTTTAATTTGGGCTGTCAGATCCTTTAATTTTTGAATGCTTTTGTGAATGGATTCAGAACGATCAGACAAATTCATACAACACAATCCTTCAAATTCCTCACAACCATGTCCTTGTGCCAGTAAAAGAAAATCAATGGCTGCTCTGTTTTGAAGAGTAGCATGTCTAATACTATCAACATCGGTCAACATATCACTGATTGCGGAGGATGTGGCATTAGCTTGTTTGCTCAGCCAACATCCAACTCGATCTAATTGTCTCAATGCCACAGCTGAAGCCAATTGGGGTAGAAATATACCTGCTGAAAGCCTTCTGGCGGCATTCCAAGGCATAAAATCACTCTGACAGTTCTCATCATAATGAGGAACAGCTCTTGTTTTCCTTTGTTTCTTTTTCATCACTGCTTTGGCAGTGGGGGCAATTATGGTAAGCATACCAATGCTACAAGGGCCACCTTCAAGGTGGGCTGGAATGCCTTGCCAACCTCTGTCTCCGCAAATGATCCAATACCCTTTTGGCAATTGCCGTGGATATTGGTCCGTCTCCAGAAACACATCCCAACTGTTTGAAACATTTGCTGCCCTGAGAAGTTTTTTCGAACAAATGTTCCAATTGAAGGAAGGACTGTTTCCATTGTCAATTCCACCTGGTTTACCATTGGATTCTTTTCTGACCAAAGGAAACTCTTTCACTGGCACACCAACCAAACAGGTTGAGAAAGGCTTTTCTGGTTCCGAATTAGACAGACATATAGTATCCGATCCGGCAGCCTTGGCTAAGGTCACCCAAACACTCGTTTTCGGTTGATCCACAGGCAAATCTGCACGACAAAAAACAATTAAAATCAAGCAAAACAAGTATACCATTTGATTCTGCCCCATCTCTTTCAAGAACTAAGTTTTGGCAGAATTCTTTCTAAACAAAAACAATAACCTAAATTTTCAGCCAAAAATTTGCTTCGTTAGACAAACATTCAGCATTCAATTCGTATACTCATAAATAACATTGGCACAAAATCAGAGTTCATGGGTTCCACCGATGCACAAAGAACGTCAGGCACAAGAGGCGTCAGGCGAGACCCGGGATCCTTCCATTCGGTCCACGTCTGCGTACTCGCTTCCTCAGTTCTAGGCTCGACAACAGGTTCTGAAGTGCGATACGGTTTGACGTTTTTGGCAGGAACCCACTTAATTCTTCCAGCACCTGTGGAAATAGAAGCATACCCTTTGCCCCACGTTATTAATTGAAACGGGCCTTCCATCTGTCCAGAGTCAGGGTTTCTAATTAGAAGAGGAGGATGTTCTTTCCGTTTTGCCTGTGTGCTATTTGAAAAGTGTCTAAAGATTGGTGGATCTGGTTCTGTACTTGAACTATTTAGAAAATTAAAACCATACAAAGCCTTACTCAGTCTCATCTGTGGGGTGATTTCCGTTCCCCCTCTCTGTTGATCTAATATGCGTTTTAAGGTTTGATGTGTTCTTTCAATGATTGCTTGGCTTGTGGGAGAGTGGGGAATACCAAAAATGTGTCGAACACCCCATTCATTTAAAAATGTGGCCAATTTTTGAGATATGTATGCGGGACCATTGTCAGTTTTTACTTCTTGGGGTATACCCAATGAAGCAAAAGCTTGCAGGAAATGATGACAGGCATGGCTGCCAGTTTCACCTGTGTGAAGGGAAGCAAAAACTGCACCAGAGAACGTGTCTATGGAAACATGAATATTTTTAAATTTACCAAAAGAAGGCTATTTAGTAACACCTGTTTGCCACAACTGTAGGCTTTGTAAGCCTCGGGGGTTGATTGCTCCTGTAGAAACAGGAGGTTGTACCAATTGACAGTCAGGGCAAGTATGAATGATAGCTTTAGCTTGACTTTTAGTGATTTGGAACATTCGCATGAGTGCTTGTGCATTTTGGTGGAAAAAGGCATGACTCAATTTTGCTTGTTCAAAAATATTTGGCAATGTGTTAGAAATGACCATTGCCAGCTTGTCCGCTCTTGCATTTCCTTCCACTAAAAATCCAGGAAGTGAAGAATGCGCCCTAATGTGAGAAACAAAATATGGATTAGTTCTATATTGCAAAGTTATAAAAAGACATGAAAGCCAACGATGCAAAGTTTCATTACTAACATCCTTTAAAATGGAACCTTCTATTCTCCTGACTACATTAGAAACATAAGCAGAATCTGTGACCAAATTAAAAGGCTGAGGAAACAGCTGAAAAGCTCAAACTACTGCAGCAAGCTCAACAATTTGAGGGGATCCCTCTACTGTTTGAATATCAGATTCCCAAACATCAGTCTTTTGATTAAACCAAGTCACAACGGACTTGTGGCTTTTACCAGAGCCATCAGTGAAGAGAGTCACAGCATGTAAAGGTTCTTCACTTAATTTAGGTTTTTCTCTGAAACTCAATTTTGCTTGCAGTAGTTTGTGAGCTGGATAGTGTATGGAACAAACACCTGGAAAACCTAAGAATGCATATTGTAAATCATCAGAATTTTGCATTGCCCAATTGAAATAATCATTTTTCAATGGCAAATAGATAACTGAACATTCTTGACCTGCCAAAGTTAACAATCTGGTTCTAGCCTTAATTATAATGTATGCAATCATTTCTAAAACTGAGCAAATGGTCTTTGAAAACCTGTAGGGAGGAAAAACCCATTCCATTATTAACAAAGGATCTTGTTCTGCGGCATCCCACTGGAAAATGAGACCACAAAGCTGCATCTTCTCTCCTAAGATTGCAAGAAAGAAAGGATTTTCAGGAACGCAGCGATGAGCTTGTCTTTTTTGAAGAGCTTCTGTGACTTTGTCGAGAGCAGCACGAGCTTCAGGGGTTAAAGTTCTTGGCGAAGTGATGTCGCAACTTCCTCTCAGCAAATGGAAGAGCGGACTCAGTTCATCATTGGTGATTCCCAGCATCGGTCTGACCCAGTTGATTTCTCCTAGAAGTTGTTGTAACTCTTGTAGGTTGTTGACTCTGGTTCGGATCTGAATTTTCTGTGGTATTATTGTCGTCTTCCATCGTCTTCCATCATCTTCCATCCCAGGTACTTCTAAGGTGAAACTTGTTGAATTTTCGTTGCAGAGATTTCAAGTCCAGCTTTTTGAATTTCAGCAACAACACAGTCGCGAGTTTCTTCCATCTCTTCCTTTCAAAGGACTCCACCCTTAAAGCCAATTTTTCTTTCTCTGTATCTATAGATTGACAAACACCAGAACAACCATGTTTTTGCTTAAGTGAAAAAGAGTTCCCCGGAACCACAATTTCCCGAGTGGAAGCAGCCACCGCAGCCTCCACCCCAGGCCCAACAGAATCCAAATCAGGTTTCAGTGTCCCTGCACAAACAATTTTAGGAAGTACAGTCACTTTTTCATTTCCATCTTTTACACACTTTGTTCCATCCCCCTTACAAGAGTCACATATTTTTACATTAACAGAACAACGCGAAGAAAAGTCCAAAAGAGTCTCATTTTTTCCCAGAGAGAGAGAAGAAAGATTTTGTTCAACAGAGTTCAAAGCAATACTTTCAGCATTTGCAACAACACTTGTAACATTCTCCGATACTCACACAGTCTCCGGTTTACTGGAATTTAATGAGACAGAACCAGAAGCTTTGTTTTCTGAGTCCAAGTTGATCTTATTATTATCAGTTTGTTTAAAACAGTGCTCCAACAGCGCTCTACAAACCGGCATAAGTTCTCTTAAGCTTTCATCTTTTTTGAGAGAGACTAGATTATAGATTCTCCAGTTTATCTGATCCCAAAAATGAAAAGTAAAAGCAGACTGCAGATTTAAATCTTGCGTATTCGCTTTAACCCAGATAAGTAAGTTTTTAAGCTCAGTTTTTGAAATTTCAGAGTGACCTTTTTCTTGTAACATTGTCTCTAATTGATGAAAAACATCCCATTCAACTTTTGATAAATTCGTTCCCATTTTTGTGTTCTTTTAATAATTTTCTTTTTCGCTATTTTGCCTCCCAACGTCACCCAAGCGCTCTCCCGAGATAAGTTACTTACAATTTTCTTGGCTTCGGCGGGAGAGATGATACAGTGTGCTCCTTGTTAACACTTGGGTCTCCGCAGCTGGTACTTGCACGATTTTTCTTTCTTTTTCTTCTATTCTACGTCCTCACACGAGGCACCAATATGCGGGGGACGGGACAGGTATAAGTCCAATGGTGTCAGGAGCCCACGCCTTAAAAAAGGAACCCACTAGGCCGCGGCAAAATATCCAAATATGGATAACATGGTAACCAGACCAGTGAAGAGATTTTTGCTTTTATTTCCAGCACATCAGTCTCAAAATACAAAATGGAGACATGACAGCTCACTGATCCACACCAAAAAATGTCTCCTTCAACAGGGCTCATACAGCAATACATAAAATCATCTCAGACTAGAATTCAGCCAATCAGACACAGAAAACACATCTTGACAAGCATTCTATCCAATCTTATAAAACATAGGTAATCGTAGCTAAAACAAAGACTAGTTGATAAGAGACAAAGAACAGAGTTCTATTCATGCTAACCTTCTAAAGATATACATTAAATAACCTTGTTGCCATCCTAAAGCCAATTCTACAGAAGCCTATTGTTATTTGTCACGTCTACTGCTTGGGAAACTTTTCTGCTTGCATGGAAAACTTTTTCTGCTTGCATGGGAAACTTTTCTGCAATGCTAACAAAACTCCAGTCTAAGGCCTACATACTTCTTTGTAACCATTTCTTAAAAATCCTCTAACCTTATGGATTCCAACATTTCCCCCTCTCTGTTTGACCCAGAAGCTTTCATTTTCTTGTCGCTTGCTATTTGCGTTTCATAGCTCTATTGCAAAATTTCTGCTTATTATCTGCTGAAGACCTATTTTCACTAAACTGAAGCATTGCTATATTACGGCACAGCAACTTAATGCTGTGAAGACCCAATCCCTGAAAGAGAGATATGAATCACGTTTGGCAACAGTCACAAGGCATCGTTCAAAAAACTCTGGTCGATTCCAAGGCCTTAATTCAAAACCTTCGTTCATGTCAATACCCTCATCTACTGCTTTCGTGAGATTTCGTACACTCTCTGTGCTTCTACTTCCTAGTTCTCCTGCTTGAATGACAAAAACTTCTCGGACTGTTTTGTTCATCATTCGCCGAAGACAACAGAGTATACAAGGTGCCACTATCAATATCAGTATTAGAACACCTAATATGTAAAGACCTATCTTGCAAAGTTGCCTTAGCCAAGGTGCAAAACTCCAATTTTGAAACAAATCATCCAACCAGGAACCTCCATCTTCTTTAATTTGGTCTGTCAGATCCTTTAATTTTTGAATGCTTTTGTGAATGGATTCAGAACGATCAGACAAATTCATACAACACAATCCTTCAAATTCCTCACAACCATGTCCTTGTGCCAGTAAAAGAAAATCAATGGCTGCTCTGTTTTGAAGAGTAGCATGTCTAATACTATCAACATCGGTCAACATATCACTGATTGCGGAGGATGTGGCATTAGCTTGTTTGCTCAGCCAACATCCAACTCGATCTAATTGTCTCAATGCCACAGCTGAAGCCAATTGGGGTAGAAATATACCTGCTGAAAGCCTTCTGGCGGCATTCCAAGGCATAAAATCACTCTGACAGTTCTCATCATAATGAGGAACAGCTCTTGTTTTCCTTTGTTTCGTTTTCATCACTGCTTTGGCAGTGGGGGCAATTATGGTAAGCATACCAATGCTACAAGGGCCACCTTCAAGGTGGGCTGGAATGCCTTGCCAACCTCTGTCTCCGCAAATGATCCAATACCCTTTTGGCAATTGCCGTGGATATTGGTCCGTCTCCAGAAACACATCCCAACTGTTTGAAACATTTGCTGCCCTGAGAAGTTTTTTCGAACAAATGTTCCAATTGAAGGAAGGACTGTTTCCATTGTCAATTCCACCTGGTTTACCATTGGATTCTTTTCTGACCAAAGGAAACTCTTTCACTGGCACACCAACCAAACAGGTTGAGAAAGGCTTTTCTGGTTCCGAATTAGACAGGCATATAGTATCCGATCCGGCAGCCTTGGCTAAGGTCACCCAAACACTCGTTTTCGGTTGATCCACAGGCAAATCTGCACGACAAAAAACAATTAAAATCAAGCAAAACAAGTATACCATTTGATTCTGCCCCATCTCTTTCAAGAACTAAGTTTTGGCAGAATTCTTTCTAAACAAAAACAATAACCTAAATTTTCAGCCAAAAATTTGCTTCGTTAGACAAACATTCAGCATTCAATTCGTATACTCATAAATAACATTGGCACAAAATCAGAGTTCATGGGTTCCACCGATGCACAAAGAACGTCAGGCCCAAGAGGCGTCAGGCGAGACCCGGGATCCTTCCATTCGGTCCACGTCTGCGTACTCGCTTCCTCAGTTCTAGGCTCGACAACAGGTTCTGAAGTGCGATACGGTTTGACGTTTTTGGCAGGAACCCACTTAATTCTTCCAGCACCTGTGGAAATAGAAGCATACCCTTTGCCCCACGTTATTAATTGAAACGGGCCTTCCATCTGTCCAGAGTCAGGGTTTCTAATTAGAAGAGGAGGATGTTCTTTCAGTTTTGCCTGTGTGCTATTTGAAAAGTGTCTAAAGATTGGTGGATCTGGTTCTGTACTTGAACTATTTAGAAAATTAAAACCATACAAAGCCTTACTCAGTCTCATCTGTGGGGTGATTTCCGTTCCCCCTCTCTGTTGATCTAATATGCGTTTTAAGGTTTGATGTGTTCTTTCAATGATTGCTTGGCTTGTGGGAGAGTGGGGAATACCAAAAATGTGTCGAACACCCCATTCATTTAAAAATGTGGCCAATTTTTGAGATATGTATGCGGGACCATTGTCAGTTTTTACTTCTTGGGGTATACCCAATGAAGCAAAAGCTTGCAGGAAATGATGACAGGCATGGCTGCCAGTTTCACCTGTGTGAAGGGAAGCAAAAACTGCACCAGAGAACGTGTCTATGGAAACATGAATATTTTTAAATTTACCAAAAGAAGGCTATTTAGTAACACCTGTTTGCCACAACTGTAGGCTTTGTAAGCCTCGGGGGTTGATTGCTCCTGTAGAAACAGGAGGTTGTACCAATTGACAGTCAGGGCAAGTATGAATGATAGCTTTAGCTTGACTTTTAGTGATTTGGAACATTCGCATGAGTGCTTGTGCATTTTGGTGGAAAAAGGCATGACTCAATTTTGCTTGTTCAAAAATATTTGGCAATGTGTTAGAAATGACCATTGTCAGCTTGTCCGCTCTTGCATTTCCTTCCACTAAAAATCCAGGAAGTGAAGAATGCGCCCTAATGTGAGAAACAAAATATGGATTAGTTCTATATTGCAAAGTTATAAAAAGACATGAAAGCCAACGATGTAAGTTTCATTACTCACATCCTTTAAAATGGAACCTTCTATTCTCCTGACTACATTAGCAACATAAGCAGAATCTGTGACCAAATTAAAAGGCTGAGGAAACAGCTGAAAAGCTCAAACTACTGCAGCAAGCTCAACAATTTGAGGGGATCCCTCTACTGTTTGAATATCAGATTCTCAAACATCAGTCTTTTGATTAAACCAAGTCACAACGGACTTGTGGCTTTTACCAGAGCCATCAGTGAAGAGAGTCACAGCATGTAAAGGTTCTTCACTTAATTTAGGTTTTTCTCTGAAACTCAATTTTGCTTGCAGTAGTTTGTGAGCTGGATAGTGTATGGAACAAACACCTGGAAAACCTAAGAATGCATATTGTAAATCATCAGAATTTTGCATTGCCCAATTGAAATAATCATTTTTCAATGGCAAATAGATAACTGAACATTCTTGACCTGCCAAAGTTAACAATCTGGTTCTAGCCTTAATTATAATGTATGCAATCATTTCTAAAACTGAGCAAATGGTCTTTGAAAACCTGTAGGGAGGAAAAACCCATTCCATTATTAACAAAGGATCTTGTTCTGCGGCATCCCACTGGAAAATGAGACCACAAAGCTGCATCTTCTCTCCTAAGATTGCAAGAAAGAAAGGATTTTCAGGAACGCAGCGATGAGCTTGTCTTTTTTGAAGAGCTTCTGTGACTTTGTCGAGAGCAGCACGAGCTTCAGGGGTTAAAGTTCTTGGCGAAGTGATGTCGCAACTTCCTCTCAGCAAATGGAAGAGCGGACTCAGTTCATCATTGGTGATTCCCAGCATCGGTCTGACCCAGTTGATTTCTCCTAGAAGTTGTTGTAACTCTTGTAGGTTGTTGACTCTGGTTCGGATCTGAATTTTCTGTGGTATTATTGTCGTCTTCCATCGTCTTCCATCATCTTCCATCCCAGGTACTTCTAAGGTGAAACTTGTTGAATTTTCGTTGCAGAGATTTCAAGTCCAGCTTTTTGAATTTCAGCAACAACACAGTCGCCAGTTTCTTCCATCTCTTCCTTTCAAAGGACTCCACCCTTAAAGCCAATTTTTCTTTCTCTGTATCTATAGATTGACAAACACCAGAACAACCATGTTTTTGCTTAACTGAAAAAGAGTTCCCCGGAACCACAATTTCCCAAGTGGAAGAAGCCACCTCAGCCTCCACCCCAGGCCCAACAGAATCCAAATCAGGTTTCAGTGTCCCTGCGCAAACAATTTTAGGAAGTACAGTCACTTTTTCATTTCCATCTTTTACACACTTTGTTCCATCCCCCTTACAAGAGTCACATATTTTTACATTAACAGAACAACGCGAAGAAAAGTCCAAAAGAGTCTCATTTTTTCCCAGAGAGAGAGAAGAAAGATTTTGTTCAACAGAGTTCAAAGCAATACTTTCAGCATTTGCAACAACACTTGTAACATTCTCCGATACTCACACAGTCTCCGGTTTACTGGAATTTAATGAGACAGAACCAGAAGCTTTGTTTTCTGAGTCCAAGTTGATCTTATTATTATCAGTTTGTTTAAAATAGTGCTCCAACAGCGCTCTACAAACCGGCATAAGTTCTCTTAAGCTTTCATCTTTTTTGAGAGAGACTAGTTTATAGATTCTCCAGTTTATCTGATCCCAAAAGTGAAAAGTAAAAGCAGACTGCAGATTTAAATCTTGCGTATTCGCTTTAACCCAGATAAGTAAGTTTTTAAGCTCAGTTTTTGAAATTTCAGAGTGACCTTTTTCTTGTAACATTGTCTCTAATTGATGAAAAACATCCCATTCAACTTTTGATAAATTCGTTCCCATTTTTGTGTTCTTTTAATAATTTTCTTTTTCGCTATTTTGCCTCCCAACGTCACCCAAGCGCTCTCCCAAGATAAGTTACTTACAATTTTCTTGGCTTCGGCGGGAGAGATGATACAGTGTCCTCCTTGTTAACACTTGGGTCTCCGCAGCTGGTACTTCCACGATTTTTCTTTGTTTTTCTTCTATTCTACGTCCTCACACGAGGCACCAATATGCGGGGGACGGGACAGGTATAAGTCCAATAGTTTCAGGAACCCACGCCTTAAAAAAGGAACCCACTAGGCCGCGGCAAAATATCCAAATATGGATAACATGGTAACCAGACCAGTGAAGAGATTTTTGCTTTTATTTCCAGCACATCAGTCTCAAAATACAAAATGGAGACATGACAGCTCACTGATCCACACCAAAAAATGTCTCCTTCAACAGGGCTCATACAGCAATACATAAAATCATCTCAGACTAGAATTCAGCCAATCAGACACAGAAAACACATCTTGACAAGCATTCTATCCAATCTTATAAAACATAGGTAATCGTAGCTAAAACAAAGACTAGTTGATAAGAGACAAAGAACAGAGTTCTATTCATGCTAACCTTCTAAAGATATACATTAAATAAACTTGTTTCCATTTTTCACGTCTACTGCTTGGGAAACTTTTCTGCTTGCACGGAAATCTTTTCTGCTTGCATGGGAAACTTTTCTGCAATGCTAACAAAACTCCTGTCTAAGGCCTACATACTTCTTTTTAACCATTTCTTAAAAATCCTCTAACTTTATGGATTCCAACATCAGGCCTTTATCAGTTCCATAGCTTTAAGCCATAACAAACACAATTCAACCAACCACCATGCACCACGCTGTGAACACACGACGGTTCTACAACTTGTTGATTTACCTCTAATTCAGCTGCCTCACCTCCCACAGCCTTTTTCTACTTAGCCAAAGTAATGGGCCTCAGCCCAAGGCCTTCCTTTTTTAAGCTTCTAGCTATATGCAGCAGCAAACCACTACTTTCTTCTGTGCCAAGACTTTAGGTAGACGATTTGCATCTGCCCTTCCAGTGAAACCTAATGGGGAGAGAAAAGCCTCTCAGAGATGTTTAGTCATTCCATTTTCTAGACAGGCCAAATCCAAAGAAAAGCAAGCTATGGGATTGTGTACTTGCTCTTACAAAACACCTGCTGCCCTCTGACAATCACCTAGCAGAAAACCAGCCAAACTGAGACTTGAGGCAAACGACCCTTGGAAGGGAATAATGATGTGATCAATCAAGACAACACTTTTCCAGGCTACCGAGATATTGGAAATGTCAGCAAAGGCTTGAGAGCAAAGGCTGAACAAATGGGGAAAGGGTAAAAGAATCCCAAGAAAAACATGACCAAAGGTTAAAACAATTCCAAGAAAAACATGGGCAAGTAACCTGTTGAAGCCTTCAGGAAATCAGTGGCCGCTGATTGACATAGGCCATTCAAGTTAATTGACCCCTGCACCTTCCACTCCTTTTTCATAGGGTGAATTGAGACCATGGAATCACAATTCCTTGGATTCTGTTCTTAACTTTAGGAGAGAAGTACAGCAGCTGAAGTACCTGTTACTGATGTGATACCCAGAAACACAGAGCTGACACATTTCATTATTGGCCAATCACAACAAGCAAGACTAAGAGGATAAGGCTGGCTTATTTTCATGACATTTTTCTTGTTTGACAGCCTGCTCTGATTGCAGTGAAACTTTTTCATTAGCTTCTCTCTACAAGGAGAAAGTCCAGATAACTGTCCTGCCCTACTGCTGCAAGTATACCATTTGGTTTGTCGGGCCAAAAAATTGAATTGGAAGGTACGGAGCTAAGAGCCGCTCCGGGGCGTCTTTGGGCAGAAGCCGCGCTAAGGAGAGCACTGTGAGCGGCACAATCGTCTTTGCGCGAAGAAGCCGCTTCTTTGGCTCCGGGAGCCGGAGAGAGCGGCAGCTTCGGGAAGGTGAAGAAGCAAGCTGTACAACACTGGGATTGTGTGCGTACCTTGCCAACTGATACAAAACAGTACTTTTGCACTCTCCTGACCCTTCCAATCACATGAACATTCGATTGGAAGCTGTTTTGGACAACTTTTCTTTTCTTCCTGCCAAACACTTGGCAGACATCTCTGCAACGTCTAGAACACGATGGGAGATGTTTTCTGTGCTGGCAGAGTTTTTCCTAGCAGACATAGTGGAAAAGCTTTTTGTCGAGATGTAGATGAGAAGAGGCGCTAAAGACGAAGGTAGGATGCTGTCCGAAGCTAAGAGCCGCTCCGGGGCGTCTTTGGGCAGAAGCCGCGCTAAGGAGAGCACTGTGAGCGGCACAGTCATCTTTGCGCGAAGAAGCCGCTTCTTCGGCTCCGGGAGCCGGAGAGAGCGGCAACTTCGGGAGGGTGAAGAAGCAAGCTGTACAACACTGGGATTGTGTGCGCAACTAGCCAACGAAGAGAAAACAGTACTTTTGCACTCTCATGACTTTTCCAGTCACATGAACATTCGATTAGAAGCTGTTTTGGACAACTTTTCTTTTCTTCCTGCCAAACACTTGGCAGACATCCGTGCAACGTCTAGAACACCTTAGGAGATGTTTTCTGTGCTGGCACAGTTTTTCCTAGCCAGAAATATTGGGAAAGCGTTTTGCTGAGATGTAGATGAGAAGAGACGCTAAAGACGAAGGTAGGATGCTGTCCGGAGCTAAGAGCCGCTCCCGGGCGTCTTTCAGCAGAAGCCGTGCTAAGGAGAGCACTGTGAGCGGCACAATCGTCTTTGCGCGAAGAAGCCGCTTCTTGGGCTCCGGGAGCCGGAGAGAGCGGCAGCTTCGGGAAGGTGAAGAAGCAAGCTGTACAACACTGGGATTGTGTGCGCAGCTTGCCAACTGATACAAAACAGTACTTTTGCACTCTACGGACTCTTCCAATCGCATGAACGTTCGATTGGAAGCTGTTTTGGACAACTTTTCTTTTCTTCCTGCCAAACACTCGGCAGACATCTCTGCAACGTCTAGAACACCTTGGGAGATGTTTTCTGTGCTGGCACAGTTTTTCCTAGCCAGACATAGTGGAAAAGCTTTTTGCTGAGATGTAGATGAGAAGAGGCGCTAAAGACGAAGGTAGGATGCTATCCGAAGCTAAGAGCCGCTCCCGGGCGTCTTTCGGCAGAAGCCGCGCTAAGGAGAGCACTGTGAGCGGCACAGTGGTCTTTGCGCGAAGAAGCCGCTTCTTTGGCTCTGGGAGCCGGAGAGAGCGGCAGCTTCGCGAAGGTGAAGAAGCAAGCTGTACAACACTGGGATTGTGTGCGCAATTGCCAACTAATAGAAAACAGTACTTTTGCACTCTCCTGACTTTTCCAGTCACATGAACATTCGATTAGAAGCTGTTTTGGACAACTTTCCTTTTTTTCCTGCCAAACATTTGGCAGACATCCGTGCAACGTCTAGAACACCTTGGGAGATGTTTTCTGTGCTGGCACAGTTTTTCCTAGCCAGACATAGTGGAAAAGCTTTTTGCTGAGATGTAGATGAGAAGAGGCGCTAAAGACGAAGGTAGGATGCTCTCCAAAGCTAAGAGCCGCTCCCGGGCGTCTTTCGGCAGAAGCCACGCTAAGGAGAGCACTGTGAGCGGCACGATCGTCTTTGCGCGAAGAAGCCGCTTCTTCGGCTCCGGGAGCCGGCG
The DNA here is from genome assembly GCF_035770615.1 of Melospiza melodia melodia. NCBI lineage: Eukaryota > Metazoa > Chordata > Aves > Passeriformes > Passerellidae > Melospiza > Melospiza melodia. Next base: position 46,663,640 of record NC_086225.1, on the reverse strand, counting down.
AGAGCGGCAGCTTCGGGAAGGTGAAGAAGCAAGCTGTACAACACTGGGATTGTGTGCGTACCTTGCCAACTGATACAAAACAGTACTTTTGCACTTTCCTGACTCTTCCAATCACATGAACATTCGATTGGAAGCTGTTTTGGACAACTTTTCTTTTATTCCTGCCAAACACTTGGCAGACATCCGTGCAAATCTAGAACACGATGGGAGATGTTTTCTTTGCTGGCACAGTTTTTCCTAGCCAGACATAGTGGAAAAGCTTTTTGCTGAGATGTAGATGAGAAGAGGCGCTAAAGACGAAGGTAGGATGCTGTCCGGAGCTAAGAGCCGCTCCCGGGCGTCTTTCGGCAGAAGCCGCCCTAAGGAGGGCACTGTGAGCGGCACAGTCGTCTTTGCGCGAAGAAGCCGCTTCTTCCGCTCCGGGAGCCGGAGAGAGCGGCAGCTTCAGGAAGGTGAAGAAGCAAGCTGTACAACACTGGGATTGTGTGCGCAATTGCCAACTAATAGAAAACAGTACTTTTGCACTCTCCTGACTTTTCCAGTCACATGAACGTTCGATTGGAAGTTGTTTTGGACCACTTTTCTTTTCTTCCTGCCAAACACTTGGCAGACATCCGTGAAAATCTAGAACACGATGGGAGATGTTTTCTGTGCTGGCACAGTTTTTCCTAGCCAGACATAGTGGAAAAGCTTTTTGCTGAGATGTAGATGAGAAGAGGCGCTAAAGACGAAGGTAGGATGCTGTCCGGAGCTAAGAGCCGCTCCCGGGCGTCTTTCGGCAGAAGCCGCGCTAAGGAGAGCACTGTGAGCGGCACAATCGTCTTTTCGCGAAGAAGCTGCTTCTTCGGCTCCGGGAGCTGGGGAGAGCGGCAGCTTCGGAAAGGTGAAGAAGCAAGCTGTACAACACTGGGATTGTGTGCGTACCTTGCCAACTGATACAAAACAGTACTTTTGCACTCTCCTGACTCTTCCAATCACATGAACGTTCGATTGAAAGCTGTTTTGGACAACTTTTCTTTTATTCCTGCCAAACACTTGGCAGACATCCGTGCAACGTCTAGAACACCTTGGGAGATGTTTTCTGTGCTGGCACAGTTTTTCCTAGCCAGACATAGTGGGAAAGCGTTTTGCTGAGATGTAGATGAGAATAGACGCTAAAGACGAAGGTAGGATGCTGTCCGGAGCTAAGAGCCGCTCCCGGGCGTCTTTCGGCAGAAGCCGCGCTAAGGAGAGCACTGTGAGCGGCACAATCGTCTTTGCGCGAAGTAGCCGCTTCTTCGGCTCCGGGAGCCGGGGAGAGCGGCAACTTCGGGAATGTGAAGAAGCAAGCTGTAAAACACTGGGATTGTGTGCGCAGCTTGCCAACTGATAGAAAACAGTACTTTTGCACTCTCCTGACTTTTCCAATCACATGAACATTCGATTAGAAGCTGTTTTGGACAACTTTTCTTTTCTTCCTGCCAAACACTTGACAGACATCTCTGCAACTTCTAGAACACGATGGAAGATGTTTTCTGTGCTGGCACAGTTTTTCCTAGCCAGACATAGTGGAAAAGCTTTTTGCCGAGATGTAGATGAGAAGAGGCGCTAAAGACGAAGGTAGGATGCTGTCCGGAGCTAAGAGCCGCTCCCGGGCGTCTTTCGGCAGAAGCCGCGCTAAGGAGAGCACTGTGAGCGGCACAGTCGTCTTTGCGCGAAGAAGCCGCTTCTTCGGCTCCGGGAGCCGGAGCGAGCGGCAACTTCGGGAAGGTGAAGAAGCAAGCTGTACAACACTGGGATTGTGTGCCCACCTTGCCAACTGATACAAAACAGTACTTTTGCACTCTCCTGACTTTTCCAATCACATGAACGTTCGATTGGAAGCTGTTTTGGACAACTTTTCTTTTCTTCCTGCCAAACACTTGGCAGACATCCGTGCAACGTCTAGAACACCTTGGGAGATGTTTTCTGTGCTGGCACAGTTTTTCCTAGCCAGACATAGTGGAAAAGCTTTTTGCTGAGATGTAGATGAGAAGAGGCGCTAAAGACGAAGGTAGGATGCTGTCCGGAGCTAAGAGCCGCTCCCGGGCGTCTTTCGGCAGAAGCCGCGCTAAGGAGAGCACTGTGAGCGGCACAGTCGTCTTTGCGCGAAGAAGCCGCTTCTTCGGCTCCGGGAGCCGGCGAGAGCGGCAGCTTCGGGAAGGTGAAGAAGCAAGCTGTACAACACTGGGATTGTGTGCGCAATTACCAACTAATAGAAAACAGTACTTTTGCACTCTCCTGACTTTTCCAGTCACATGAACATTCGATTAGAAGCTGTTTTGGACAACTTTCCTTTTTTTCCTGCCAAACACTTTGCAGACATCCGTGCAACGTCTAGAACACCTTGGGAGATGTTTTCTGTGCTGGCGCAGTTTTTCCTAGCCAGACATAGTGGAAAAGCTTTTTGCTGAGATGTAGATGAGAAGAGGCGCTAAAGACGAAGGTAGGATGCTGTCCGAAGCTAAGAGCCGCTCCCGGGCGTCTTTTGGCAGAAGCCGCGCTAAGGAGGGCACTGTGAGCGGCACAGTCGTCTTTGCGCGAAGAAGCCGCTTCTTCGGCTCCGGGAGCCGGAGAGAGCGGCAGCTTCGGGAAGGTGAAGAAGCAAGCTGTACAACACTGGGATTGTGTGCGCACCTTGCCAACTGATACAAAACAGTACTTTTGCACTCTCCTGACTTTTCCAGTCACATGAACATTCGATTAGAAGCTGTTTTGGATAACTTTCCTTTTCTTCCTGCCAAACACTTGGCAGACATCCGTGCAACGTCTAGAACACCTTGGGAGATGTTTTCTGTGCTGGCACAGTTTTTCCTAGCCAGACATAGTGGGAAAGCGTTTTGCTGAGATGTAGATGAGAAGAGGCGCTAAAGACGAAGGTAGGATGCTGTCCGGAGCTAAGAGCCGCTCCCGGGCGTCTTTCGGCAGAAGCCGCGCTAAGGAGAGCACTGTGAGCGGCACAATCGTCTTTGCGCGAAGAAGCCGCTTCTTCGGCTCTGGGAGCCGGAGAGAGCGGCAGCTTCGGGAAGGTGAAGAAGCAAGCTGTACAACACTGGGATTGTGTGCGCACCTTGCCAACTGATACAAAACAGTACCTTTGCACTCTCCTGACTTTTCCAATCACATGAATATTCGATTGGAAGCTGTTTTGGACAACTTTTCTTTTCTTCCTTCCAAACACTTGGCAGACATCCGTGCAACGTCTAGAACACCTTGGGAGATGTTTTCTGTGCTGGCACAGTTTTTCCTAGCCAGACATAGTGGGAACGCGTTTTGCTGAGATGTAGATGAGAAGAGACGCTAAAGACGAAGGTAGGATGCTGTCCGAAGCTAAGAGCTGCTCCTGGGCGTCTTTCGGCAGAAGCCGCGCTAAGGAGGGCACTGTGAGCGGCACAGTCGTCTTTGCGCGAAGAATCCGCTTCTTCGGCTCCGGGAGCCGGAGAGAGCGGCAGCTTCGGGAAGGTGAAGAAGCAAGCTGTACAACACTGGGATTGTGTGCGCACCTTGCCAACTGATGCAAAACAGTACTTTTGCACTCTCCTGACTCTTCCAATCACATGAACGTTCGATTGGAAACTGTTTTGGACAACTTTTCTTTTCTTCCTGCCAAACACTTGGCAGACATCCGTGCAACGTCTAGAACACCTTGGGAGATGTTTTCTGTGCTGGCACAGTTTTTCCTAGCCAGACATAGTGGAAAAGCTTTTTGCTGAGATGTAGATGAGAAGAGGCACTAAAGACGAAGGTAGGATGCTGTCCGGAGCTAAGAGCCGCTCCCGGGCGTCTTTCGGCAGAAGCCGCGCTAAGGAGAGCACTGTGAGCGGCACAGTCGTTATTGCGCGAAGAAGCCGCTTCTTCGGCTCCGGGAGCTGGGGAGAGCGGCAGCTTCGGAAAGGTGAAGAAGCAAGCTGTACAACACTGGGATTGTGTGCGCAATTGCCAACTAATAGAAAACAGTACCTTTGCACTCTCCTGACTTTTCCAATCACATGAACGTTCGATTGGAGGCTGTTTTGGACAACTTTTCTTTTCTTCCTGCCAAACACTTGGCAGACATCCGTGCAACGTCTAGAACACCTTGGGAGATGTTTTCTGTGCTGGCACAGTTTTTCCTAGCCAGACATATTGGAAAAGCTTTTTGCTGAGATGTAGATGAGAAGAGGCGCTAAAGACGAAGGTAGGATGCTGTCCGGAGCTAAGAGCCGCTCCCGGGCGTCTTTCGGCAGAAGCCGCGCTAAGGAGAGCACTGTGAGCGGCACAATCGTCTTTGCGCGAAGAAGCCGCTTCTTCGGCTCCGGGAGCCGGAGAGAGCGGCAGCTTCGGGAAGGTGAAGAAGCAAGCTGTACAACACTGGGATTGTGTGCGTGCCTTGCCAACTGACACAAAACAGTACTTTTGCACTCCCCTGACTCATCCAATCACATGAACATTCGATTGGAAGCTGTTTTGGACAACTTTTCTTTTCTTCCTGCCAAACACTCGGCAGACATCTCTGCAACTTCTAGAACACGATGGGAGATGTTTTCTGTGCTGGCACAGTTTTTCCTAGCAGACATATTGGAAAAGCTTTTTGCCGAGATGTAGATGAGAAGAGGCGCTAAAGACGAAGGTAGGATGCTGTCCGGAGCTAAGAGCCGCTCCCGGGCGTCTTTCGGCAGAAGCCGCTCTAAGGAGAGCACTGTGAGCGGCACAGTCGTCTTTGCGCGAAGAAGCCGCTTCTTCGGCTCCGGGAGCCGGAGAGAGCGGCAGCTTCGGGAAGGTGAAGAAGCAAGCTGTACAACACTGGGATTGTGTGCGCAATTGTCAACTAATAGAAAACAGTACTTTCGCACTCTCCTGACTTTTCCAGTCACATGAATATTCGATTAGAAGCTGTTTTGGACAACTTTCCTTTTCTTCCTGCCAAACACTTGGCAGACATCTCTGAAACTTCTAGGACACGATGGAAGATGTTTTCTGTGCTGGCACAGTTTTTCCTAGCCAGACATAGTGGAAAAGCTTTTTGCCGAGATGTAGATGAGAAGAGGCGCTAAAGACGAAGGTAGGATGCTGTCCGAAGCTAAGAGCTGCTCCCGGGCGTCTTTCGGCAGAAGCTGCGCTAAGGAGGGCACTGTGAGCGGCACAGTCGTCTTTGCGCGAAGAAGCCGCTTCTTCGGCTCCGGGAGCCGGAGAGAGCGGCAGCTTCGGGAAGGTGAAGAAGCAAGCTGTACAACACTGGGATTGTGTGCGCACCTTGCCAACTGATACAAAACAGTACTTTTGCACTCTCCTGACTCTTCCAATCACATGAACGTTCGATTGGAAGCTGTTTTGGACAACTTTTCTTTTCTTCCTGCCAAACACTTGGCAGACATCCGTGCAACGTCTAGAACACCTTGGGAGATGTTTTCTGTGCTGCCACAGTTTTTCCTAGCCAGACATAGTGGAAAAGCTTTTTGCCGAGATGTAGATGAGAAGAGGCGCTAAAGACGAAGGTAGGATGCTGTCCGGAGCTAAGAGCCGCTCCCGGGCGTCTTTCGGCAGAAGCCGCGCTAAGGAGAGCACTGTGAGCGGCACAATCGTCTTTGCGCGAAGAAGCCGCTTCTTCGGCTCCGGGAGCCGGGGAGAGCGGCAGCTTCAGAAAGGTGAAGAAGCAAGCTGTACAACACTGGGATTGTGTGCGTGCCTTGCCAACTGATACAAAACAGTACTTTTGCACTCTCCTGACTCATCCAATCACATGAACATTCGATTGGAAGCTGTTTTGGACAACTTTTCTTTTCTTCCTGCCAAACACTCGGCAGACATCTCTGCAACTTCTAGAACACGATGGGAGATGTTTTCTGTGCTGGCACAGTTTTTCCTAGCAGACATATTGGAAAAGCTTTTTTCCGAGATGTAGATGAGAAGAGGCGCTAAAGACGAAGGTAGGATGCTGTCCGGAGCTAAGAGCCGCTCCCGGGCGTCTTTCGGCAGAAGCCGCGCTAAGGAGAGCACTGTGAGCGGCACAATCGTCTTTGCGCGAAGAAGCCGCTTCTTCGGCTCCGGGAGCCGGAGAGAGCGGCAGCTTCGGGAAGGTGAAGAAGCAAGCTGTACAACACTGGGATTGTGTGCGCAATTGCCAACTAATAGAAAACAGTACCTTTGCACTCTCCTGACTTTTCCAATCACATGAACGTTCGATTGGAGGCTGTTTTGGACAACTTTTCTTTTCTTCCTGCCAAACACTTGGCAGACATCCGTGCAACGTCTAGAACACCTTGGGAGATGTTTTCTGTGCTGGCACAGTTTTTCCTAGCCAGACATAGTGGAAAAGCTTTTTGCTGAGATGTAGATGAGAAGAGGCGCTAAAGACGAAGGTAGGATGCTGTCCGGAGCTAAGAGCCGCTCCCGGGCGTCTTTCGGCAGAAGCCGCGCTAAGGAGAGCACTGTGAGCGGCACAATCGTCTTTGCGCGAAGAAGCCGCTTCTTCGGCTCCGGGAGCCGGAGAGAGCGGCAGCTTCGGGAAGGTGAAGAAGCAAGCTGTACAACACTGGGATTGTGTGCGCACCTTGCCAACTGATACAAAACAGTACCTTTGCACTCTCCTGACTTTTCCAATCACATGAACGTTCGATTGGAAGCTGTTTCGGACAACTTCTCTTTTCTTCCTGCCAAACACTTGGCAGACATCCGTGCAACGTCTAGAACACATTGGGAGATGTTTTCTGTGCTGGCACAGTTTTTCCTAGCCAGACATAGTGGGAAAGCGTTTTGCTGAGATGTAGATGAGAAGAGGCGCTAAAGACGAAGGTAGGATGCTGTCCGGAGCTAAGAGCCGCTCCCGGGCGTCTTTCGGCAGAAGCCGCGCTAAGGAGAGCACTGTGAGCGGCACAATCGTCTTTAAGCGAAGAAGCCGCTTCTTCGGCTCCGGGAGCCGGAGAGAGCGGCAACTTCGGGAATGTGAAGAAGCAAGCTGTACAACACTGGGATTGTGTGCGCAGCTTCCAACTGATACAAAACAGTACTTTTGCACTCTCCTGACTTTTCCAATCACATGAACATTCGATTAGAAGCTGTTTTGGATAACTTTTCTTTTCTTCCTGCCAAACACTTGGCAGACATCTCTGCAACGTCTAGAACACGATGGGAGATGTTTTCTGTGCTGGCACAGTTTTTCCTAGCCAGACATAGTGGAAAAGCTTTTTGCCGAGATGTAGATGAGAAGAGGCGCTAAAGACGAAGGTAGGATGCTGTCCGAAGCTAAGAGCCGCTCCCGGGCGTCTTTCGGCAGAAGCCGCGCTAAGGAGGGCACTGTGAGCGGCACAATCGTCTTTGCGCGAAGAAGCCGCTTCTTCGGCTCCGGGAGCCGGAGAGAGCGGCAACTTCGGGAAGGTGAAGAAGCAAGCTGTACAACACTGGGATTGTGTGCGCAATTGCCAACTAATAGAAAACAGTACTTTTGCACTCTCCTGACTTTTCCAGTCACATGAACATTCGATTAGAAGCTGTTTTGGACAACTTTTCTTTTCTTCCTTCCAAACACTTGGCAGACATCTCTGCAACTTCCAGAACACGATGGGAGATGTTTTCTGTGCTGGCACAGTTTTTCCTAGCAGACATATTGGAAAAGCTTTTTGCCGAGATGTAGATGAGAAGAGGCGCTAAAGACGAAGGTAGGATGCTGTCCGGAGCTAAGAGCCGCTCCCAGGCGTCTTTCGGCAGAAGCCGCTCTAAGGAGAGCACTGTGAGCGGCACAATCGTCTTTGCGCGAAGAAGCCGCTTCTTCGGCTCCGGGAGCCGGGGAGAGCGGCAGCTTCGGAAAGGTGAAGAAGCAAGCTGTACAACACTGGGATTGTGTGCGTGCCTTGCCAACTGATACAAAACAGTACTTTTGCACTCTCCTGACTCATCCAATCACATGAACATTCGATTGGAAGCTGTTTTGGACAACTTTTCTTTTCTTCCTGCCAAACACTCGGCAGACATCTCTGCAACTTCTAGAACACGATGGGAGATGTTTTCTGTGCTGGCACAGTTTTTCCTAGCAGACATATTGGAAAAGCTTTTTTCCGAGATGTAGATGAGAAGAGGCGCTAAAGACGAAGGTAGGATGCTGTCCGGAGCTAAGAGCCGCTCCCGGGCGTCTTTCGGCAGAAGCCGCTCTAAGGAGAGCACTGTGAGCGGCACAGTCGTCTTTGCGCGAAGAAGCCGCTTCTTCGGCTCCGGGAGCCGGAGAGAGCGGCAGCTTCGGGAAGGTGAAGAAGCAAGCTGTACAACACTGGGATTGTGTGCGCAATTGCCAACTAATAGAAAACAGTACTTTTGCACTCTCCTGACTTTTCCAGTCACATGAACATTCGATTAGAAGCTGTTTTGGACAACTTTCCTTTTCTTCCTGCCAAACACTTGGCAGACATCCATGCAACGTCTAGAACACCTTGGCAGATGTTTTCTGTGCTGGCACAGTTTTTCCTAGCCAGACATAGTGGAAAAGCTTTTTGCTGAGATGTAGATGAGAACAGGCGCTAAAGACGAAGGTAGGATGCTGTCCGGAGCTAAGAGCCGCTCCCGGGCGTCTTTCGGCAGAAGCCGCGCTAAGGAGAGCACTGTGAGCGGCACAATCGTCTTTGCGCGAAGAAGCCGCTTCTTCGGCTCCGGGAGCCGGAGAGAGCGGCAGCTTCGGGAAGGTGAAGAAGCAAGCTGTACAACACTGGGATTGTGTGCGCACCTTACCAACTGATACAAAACAGTACCTTTGCACTCTCCTGACTTTTCCAATCACATGAACGTTCGATTGGAAGCTGTTTTGGACAACTTTTCTTTTCTTCCTGCCAAACACTTGGCAGACATCCGTGCAACGTCTAGAACACCTTGGGAGATGTTTTCTGTGCTGGCACAGTTTTTCCTAGCCAGACATAGTGGAAAAGCTTTTTGCCGAGATGTAGATGAGAAGAGGCGCTAAAGACGAAGGTAGGATGCTGTCCGGAGCTAAGAGCCGCTCCCGGGCGTCTTTCGGCAGAAGCCGCGCTAAGGAGAGCACTGTGAGCGGCACAATCGTCTTTGCGCGAAGAAGCCGCTTCTTCGGCTCCGGGAGCCGGGGAGAGCGGCAGCTTCGGAAAGGTGAAGAAGCAAGCTGTACAACACTGGGATTGTGTGCGTGCCTTGCCAACTGATACAAAACAGTACTTTTACACTCTCCTGACTCATCCAATCACATGAACATTCGATTGGATGCTGTTTTGGACAACTTTTCTTTTCTTCCTGCCAAACACTCGGCAGACATCTCTGCAACTTCTAGAACACGATGGGAGATGTTTTCTGTGCTGGCACAGTTTTTCCTAGCAGACATATTGGAAAAGCTTTTTTCCGAGATGTAGATGAGAAGAGGCGCTAAAGACGAAGGTAGGATGCTGTCCGGAGCTAAGAGCCGCTCCCGGGCGTCTTTCGGCAGAAGCCGCGCTAAGGAGAGCACTGTGAGCGGCACAATCGTCTTTGCGCGAAGAAGCCGCTTCTTCGGCTCCGGGAGCCGGAGAGAGCGGCAGCTTCGGGAAGGTGAAGAAGCAAGCTGTACAACACTGGGATTGTGTGCGCAATTGCCAACTAATAGAAAACAGTACCTTTGCACTCTCCTGACTTTTCCAATCACATGAACGTTCGATTGGAGGCTGTTTTGGACAACTTTTCTTTTCTTCCTGCCAAACACTTGGCAGACATCCGTGCAACGTCTAGAACACCTTGGGAGATGTTTTCTGTGCTGGCACAGTTTTTCCTAGCCAGACATAGTGGAAAAGCTTTTTGCTGAGATGTAGATGAGAAGAGGCGCTAAAGACGAAGGTAGGATGCTGTCCGGAGCTAAGAGCCGCTCCCGGGCGTCTTTCGGCAGAAGCCGCGCTAAGGAGAGCACTGTGAGCGGCACAATCGTCTTTGCGCGAAGAAGCCGCTTCTTCGGCTCCGGGAGCCGGAGAGAGCGGCAGCTTCGGGAAGGTGAAGAAGCAAGCTGTACAACACTGGGATTGTGTGCGCACCTTGCCAACTGATACAAAACAGTACCTTTGCACTCTCCTGACTTTTCCAATCACATGAACGTTCGATTGGAAGCTGTTTCGGACAACTTCTCTTTGCTTCCTGCCAAACACTTGGCAGACATCCGTGCAACGTCTAGAACACATTGGGAGATGTTTTCTGTGCTGGCACAGTTTTTCCTAGCCAGACATAGTGGGAAAGCGTTTTGCTGAGATGTAGATGAGAAGAGGCGCTAAAGACGAAGGTAGGATGCTGTCCGGAGCTAAGAGCCGCTCCCGGGCGTCTTTCGGCAGAAGCCGCGCTAAGGAGAGCACTGTGAGCGGCACAATCGTCTTTAAGCGAAGAAGCCGCTTCTTCGGCTCCGGGAGCCGGAGAGAGCGGCAACTTCGGGAATGTGAAGAAGCAAGCTGTACAACACTGGGATTGTGTGCGCAGCTTCCAACTGATACAAAACAGTACTTTTGCACTCTCCTGACTTTTCCAATCACATGAACATTCGATTAGAAGCTGTTTTGGATAACTTTTCTTTTCTTCCTGCCAAACACTTGGCAGACATCTCTGCAACGTCTAGAACACGATGGGAGATGTTTTCTGTGCTGGCACAGTTTCTCCTAGCCAGACATAGTGGAAAAGCTTTTTGCCGAGATGTAGATGAGAAGAGGCGCTAAAGACGAAGGTAGGATGCTGTCCGAAGCTAAGAGCCGCTCCCGGGCGTCTTTCGGCAGAAGCCGCGCTAAGGAGAGCACTGTGAGCGGCACAATCGTCTTTGCGCGAAGAAGCCGCTTCTTCGGCTCCGGGAGCCGGAGAGAGCGGCAACTTCGGGAAGGTGAAGAAGCAAGCTGTACAACACTGGGATTGTGTGCGCAATTGCCAACTAATAGAAAACAGTACTTTTGCACTCTCCTGACTTTTCCAGTCACATGAACATTCGATTAGAAGCTGTTTTGGACAACTTTTCTTTTCTTCCTTCCAAACACTTGGCAGACATCTCTGCAACTTCCAGAACACGATGGGAGATGTTTTCTGTGCTGGCACAGTTTTTCCTAGCAGACATATTGGAAAAGCTTTTTGCCGAGATGTAGATGAGAAGAGGCGCTAAAGAGGAAGGTAGGATGCTGTCCGGAGGTAAGAGCCGCTCCCGGGCGTCTTTCGGCAGAAGCCACTCTAAGGAGAGCACTGTGAGCGGCACAATCGTCTTTGCGCGAAGAAGCCGCTTCTTCGGCTCCGGGAGCCGGGGAGAGCGGCAGCTTCGGAAAGGTGAAGAAGCAAGCTGTACAACACTGGGATTGTGTGCGTGCCTTGCCAACTGATACAAAACAGTACTTTTGCACTCTCCTGACTCATCCAATCACATGAACATTCGATTGGAAGCTGTTTTGGACAACTTTTCTTTTCTTCCTGCCAAACACTCGGCAGACATCTCTGCAACTTCTAGAACACGATGGGAGATGTTTTCTGTGCTGGCACAGTTTTTCCTAGCAGACATATTGGAAAAGCTTTTTTCCGAGATGTAGATGAGAAGAGGCGCTAAAGACGAAGGTAGGATGCTGTCCGGAGCTAAGAGCCGCTCCCGGGCGTCTTTCGGCAGAAGCCGCTCTAAGGAGAGCACTGTGAGCGGCACAGTCGTCTTTGCGCGAAGAAGCCGCTTCTTCGGCTCCGGGAGCCGGAGAGAGCGGCAGCTTCGGGAAGGTGAAGAAGCAAGCTGTACAACACTGGGATTGTGTGCGCAATTGCCAACTAATAGAAAACAGTACTTTTGCACTCTCCTGACTTTTCCAGTCACATGAACATTCGATTAGAGGCTGTTTTGGACAACTTTCCTTTTCTTCCTGCCAAACACTTGGCAGACATCCATGCAACGTCTAGAACACCTTGGGAGATGTTTTCTGTGCTGGCACAGTTTTTCCTAGCCAGACATAGTGGAAAAGCTTTTTGCTGAGATGTAGATGAGAACAGGCGCTAAAGACGAAGGTAGGATGCTGTCCGGAGCTAAGAGCCGCTCCCGGGCGTCTTTCGGCAGAAGCCGCGCTAAGGAGAGCACTGTGAGCGGCACAATCGTCTTTGCGCGAAGAAGCCGCTTCTTCGGCTCCGGGAGCCGGAGAGAGCGGCAGCTTCGGGAAGGTGAAGAAGCAAGCTGTACAACACTGGGATTGTGTGCGCACCTTACCAACTGATACAAAACAGTACCTTTGCACTCTCCTGACTTTTCCAATCACATGAACGTTCGATTGGAAGCTGTTTTGGACAACTTTTCTTTTCTTCCTGCCAAACACTTGGCAGACATCCGTGCAACGTCTAGAACACATTGGGAGATGTTTTCTGTGCTGGCACAGTTTTTCCTAGCCAGACATAGTGGGAAAGCGTTTTGCTGAGATGTAGATGAGAAGAGACGCTAAAGACGAAGGTAGGATGCTGTCCGGAGCTAAGAGACGCTCCCGGGCGTCTTTCGGCAGAAGCCGCGCTAAGGAGAGCACTGTGAGCGGCACAGTCGTCTTTGCGCGAAGAAGCCGCTTCTTCGGCTCCGGGAGCTGGGGAGAGCGGCAGCTTCGGAAAGGTGAAGAAGCAAGCTGTACAACACTGGGATTGTGTGTGCAATTGCCAACTAATAGAAAACAGTACCTTTGCACTCTCCTGACTTTTCCAATCACATGAACGTTCGATTGGAGGCTGTTTTGGACAACTTTTCTTTTCTTCCTGCCAAACACTTGGCAGACATCCGTGCAACGTCTAGAACACCTTGGGAGATGTTTTCTGTGCTGGCACAGTTTTTCCTAGCCAGACATAGTGGAAAAGCTTTTTGCTGAGATGTAGATGAGAAGAGGCGCTAAAGACGAAGGTAGGATGCTGTCCGGAGCTAAGAGCCGCTCCCGGGCGTCTTTCGGCAGAAGCCGCGCTAAGGAGAGCACTGTGAGCGGCACAATCGTCTTTGCGCGAAGAAGCCGCTTCTTCGGCTCCGGGAGCCGGAGAGAGCGGCAGCTTCGGGAAGGTGAAGAAGCAAGCTGTACAACACTGGGATTGTGTGCGCACCTTGCCAACTGATACAAAACAGTACCTTTGCACTCTCCTGACTTTTCCAATCACATGAACGTTCGATTGGAAGCTGTTTCGGACAACTTCTCTTTTCTTCCTGCCAAACACTTGGCAGACATCCGTGCAACGTCTAGAACACATTGGGAGATGTTTTCTGTGCTGGCACAGTTTTTCCTAGCCAGACATAGTGGGAAAGCGTTTTGCTGAGATGTAGATGAGAAGAGGCGCTAAAGACGAAGGTAGGATGCTGTCCGGAGCTAAGAGCCGCTCCCGGGCGTCTTTCGGCAGAAGCCGCGCTAAGGAGAGCACTGTGAGCGGCACAATCGTCTTTAAGCGAAGAAGCCGCTTCTTCGGCTCCGGGAGCCGGAGAGAGCGGCAACTTCGGGAATGTGAAGAAGCAAGCTGTACAACACTGGGATTGTGTGCGCAGCTTCCAACTGATACAAAACAGTACTTTTGCACTCTCCTGACTTTTCCAATCACATGAACATTCGATTAGAAGCTGTTTTGGATAACTTTTCTTTTCTTCCTGCCAAACACTTGGCAGACATCTCTGCAACGTCTAGAACACGATGGGAGATGTTTTCTGTGCTGGCACAGTTTCTCCTAGCCAGACATAGTGGAAAAGCTTTTTGCCGAGATGTAGATGAGAAGAGGCGCTAAAGACGAAGGTAGGATGCTGTCCGAAGCTAAGAGCCGCTCCCGGGCGTCTTTCGGCAGAAGCCGCGCTAAGGAGAGCACTGTGAGCGGCACAATCGTCTTTGCGCGAAGAAGCCGCTTCTTCGGCTCCGGGAGCCGGAGAGAGCGGCAACTTCGGGAAGGTGAAGAAGCAAGCTGTAGAACACTGGGATTGTGTGCGCAATTGCCAACTAATAGAAAACAGTACTTTTGCACTCTCCTGACTTTTCCAGTCACATGAACATTCGATTAGAAGCTGTTTTGGACAACTTTTCTTTTCTTCCTTCCAAACACTTGGCAGACATCTCTGCAACTTCCAGAACACGATGGGAGATGTTTTCTGTGCTGGCACAGTTTTTCCTAGCAGACATATTGGAAAAGCTTTTTGCCGAGATGTAGATGAGAAGAGGCGCTAAAGACGAAGGTAGGATGCTGTCCGGAGCTAAGAGCCGCTCCCGGGCGTCTTTCGGCAGAAGCCGCTCTAAGGAGAGCACTGTGAGCGGCACAATCGTCTTTGCGCGAAGAAGCCGCTTCTTCGGCTCCGGGAGCCGGGGAGAGCGGCAGCTTCGGAAAGGTGAAGAAGCAAGCTGTACAACACTGGGATTGTGTGCGTGCCTTGCCAACTGATACAAAACAGTACTTTTGCACTCTCCTGACTCATCCAATCACATGAACATTCGATTGGAAGCTGTCTTGGACAACTTTTCTTTTCTTCCTGCCAAACACTCGGCAGACATCTCTGCAACTTCTAGAACACGATGGGAGATGTTTTCTGTGCTGGCACAGTTTTTCCTAGCAGACATATTGGAAAAGCTTTTTTCCGAGATGTAGATGAGAAGAGGCGCTAAAGACGAAGGTAGGATGCTGTCCGGAGCTAAGAGCCGCTCCCGGGCGTCTTTCGGCAGAAGCCGCTCTAAGGAGAGCACTGTGAGCGGCACAGTCGTCTTTGCGCGAAGAAGCCGCTTCTTCGGCTCCGGGAGCCGGAGAGAGCGGCAGCTTCGGGAAGGTGAAGAAGCAAGCTGTACAACACTGGGATTGTGTGCGCAATTGCCAACTAATAGAAAACAGTACTTTTGCACTCTCCTGACTTTTCCAGTCACATGAACATTCGATTAGAAGCTGTTTTGGACAACTTTCCTTTTCTTCCTGCCAAACACTTGGCAGACATCCCTGCAACGTCTAGAACACCTTGGGAGATGTTTTCTGTGCTGGCACAGTTTTTCCTAGCCAGACATAGTGGAAAAGCTTTTTGCTGAGATGTAGATGAGAACAGGCGCTAAAGACGAAGGTAGGATGCTGTCCGGAGCTAAGAGCCGCTCCCGGGCGTCTTTCGGCAGAAGCCGCGCTAAGGAGAGCACTGTGAGCGGCACAATCGTCTTTGCGCGAAGAAGCCGCTTCTTCGGCTCCGGGAGCCGGAGAGAGCGGCAGCTTCGGGAAGGTGAAGAAGCAAGCTGTACAACACTGGGATTGTGTGCGCAGCTTGCCAACTGATAGAAAACAGTACTTTTGCACTCTCCTGACTTTTCCAGTCACATGAACATTCGATTAGAAGCTGTTTTGGACAATTTTTCTTTTCTTCCTGCCAAACACTTGGCAGACATCTCTGCAACGTCTAGAACACGATGGGAGATGTTTTCTGTGCTGGCACAGTTTTTCCTAGCCAGACATAGTGGAAAAGATTTTTGCCGAGATGTAGATGAGAAGAGGCGCTAAAGACGAAGGTAGGATGCTGTCCGAAGCTAAGAGCCGCTCCCGGGCGTCTTTCGGCAGAAGTCGCGCTAAGGAGGGCACTGTGAGCGGCACAGTCGTCTTTGCGCGAAGAAGCCGCTTCTTCGGCTCCGGGAGCCGGAGAGAGCGGCAACTTCGGGAAGGTGAAGAAGCAAGCTGTACAACACTGGGATTGTGTGCGCAATTGCCAACTAATAGAAAACAGTACTTTTGCACTCTCCTGACTTTTCCAGTCACATGAACATTCGATTAGAAGCTGTTTTGGATAACTTTCCTTTTCTTTCTGCCAAACACTTGGCAGACATCCGTGCAACGTCTAGAACACCTTGGGAGATGTTTTCTGTGCTGGCACAGTTTTTCCTAGCCAGACATAGTGGGAAAGCGTTTTGCTGAGATGTAGATGAGAAGAGGCACTAAAGACGAAGGTAGGATGCTGTCCGGAGCTAAGAGCCGCTCCCGGGCGTCTTTCGGCAGAAGCCGCGCTAAGGAGAGCACTGTGAGCGGCACAATCGTCTTTGCGCGAAGAAGCCGCTTCTTCGGCTCCGGGAGCCGGAGAGAGCGGCAGCTTTGGGAAGGTGAAGAAGCAAGCTGTACAACACTGGGATTGTGTGCGTGCCTTGCCAACTGATACAAAACAGTACTTTTGCACTCTCCTGACTCTTCCAATCACATGAACACTCGATTGGAAGCTGTTTTGGACAACTTTTCTTTTCTTCCTGCAAACACTCGGCAGACATCTCTGCAACTTCTAGAACACGATGGGAGATGTTTTCTGTGCTGGCACAGTTTTTCCTAGCAGACATATTGGAAAAGCTTTTTGCCGAGATGTAGATGAGAAGAGGCGCTAAAGACGAAGGTAGGATGCTGTCCGGAGCTAAGAGCCGCTCCCGGGCGTCTTTCGGCAGAAGCCGCGCTAAGGAGAGCACTGTGAGCGGCACAGTCGTCTTTGCGCGAAGAAGCCGCTTCTTCGGCTCCGGGAGCCGGAGAGAGCGGCAACTTCGGGAATGTGAAGAAGCAAGATGTACAACACTGGGATTGTGTGCGCACCTTGCCAACTGATAGAAAACAGTACTTTTGCACTCTCCTGACTTTTCCAATCACATGAACATTCGATTAGAAGCTGTTTTGGACATCTTTTCTTTTCTTCCTGCCAAACACTTGGCAGACATCTCTGCAACGTCTAGAACACGATGGGAGATGTTTTCTGTGCTGGCACAGTTTTTCCTAGCCAGACATAGTGGAAAAGCTTTTTGCCGAGATGTAGATGAGAAGAGGCGCTAAAGACGAAGGTAGGATGCTGTCCGAAGCTAAGAGCCGCTCCCGGGCGTCTTTCGGCAGAAGCCGCGCTAAGGAGGGCACTGTGAGCGGCACAGTCGTCTTTGCGCGAAGAAGCCGCTTCTTCGGCTCCAGGAGCCGGAGAGAGCGGCAACTTCGGGAAGGTGAAGAAGCAAGCTGTACAACACTGGGATTGTGTGCGCAATTGCCAACTAATAGAAAACAGTACTTTTGCACTCTCCTAACTTTTCCAGTCACATGAACATTCGATTAGAAGCTGTTTTGGATAACTTTTCTTTTCTTCCTGCCAAACACTTGGCAGACATCCGTGCAACGTCTAGAACACCTTGGGAGATGTTTTCTGTGCTGGCACAGTTTTTCCTAGCCAGACATAGTGGGAAAGCGTTTTGCTGAGATGTAGATGAGAAGAGGCGCTAAAGACGAAGGTAGGATGCTGTCCGGAGCTAAGAGCCGCTCCCGGGCGTCTTTCGGCAGAAGCCGCGCTAAGGAGAGCACTGTGAGCGGCACAATCGTCTTTGCGCGAAGAAGCCGCTTCTTCGGCTCCGGGAGCCGGAGAGAGCGGCAGCTTTGGGAAGGTGAAGAAGCAAGCTGTACAACACTGGGATTGTGTGCGCACCTTGCCAACTGATACAAAACAGTACCTTTGCACTCTCCTGACTTTTCCAACCACATGAACATTCGATTGGAAGCTGTTTTGGACAACTTTTCTTTTCTTCCTTCCAAACACTTGGCAGACATCCGTGCAACGTCTAGAACACCTTGGGAGATGTTTTCTGTGCTGGCACAGTTTTTCCTAGCCAGACATAGTGGGAAAGCGTTTTGCTGAGATGTAGATGAGAAGAGACGCTATAGACGAAGGTAGGATGCTGTCCGGAGCTAAGAGCCGCTCCCGGGCGCTTTTCGGCAGAAGCCGCGCTAAGGAGAGCACTGTGAGCGGCACAATCGTCTTTGCGCGAAGAAGCCGCTTCTTCAGCTCCGGGAGCCGGAGAGAGCGGCAGCTTCGGGAAGGTGAAGAAGCAAGCTGTACAACACTGGGATTGTGTGCGTGCCATGCCAACTGATACAAAACAGTACTTTTGCACTCTCCTGACACTTCAAATCACATGAACATTCGATTGGAAGCTGTTTTGGACAACTTTTCTTTTCTTCCTGCCAAACGCTCGGCAGACATCTCTGCAACTTCTAGAACACGATGGGAGATGTTTTCTGTGCTGGCACAGTTTTTCCTAGCAGACATATTGGAAAAGCTTTTTGCCGAGATGTAGATGAGAAGAGGCGCGAAAGACGAAGGTAGGATGCTGTCCGAAGCTAAGAGCCGCTCCCGGGCGTCTTTCGGCAGAAGTCGCGCAAAGGAGGGCACTGTGAGCGGCACAGTCGTCTTTGCGCGAAGAAGCCGCTTCTTCGGCTCCGGGAGCCGGAGAGAGCGGCAACTTCGGGAAGGTGAAGAAGCAAGCTGTACAACACTGGGATTGTGTGCGCAGCTTGCCAACTGATAGAAAACAGTACTTTTGCACTCTCCTGACTTTTCCAGTCACATGAACATTCGATTAGAAGCTGTTTTGGACAATTTTTCTTTTCTTCCTGCCAAACACTTGGCAGACATCTCTGCAACGTCTAGAACACGATGGGAGATGTTTTCTGTGCTGGCACAGTTTTTCCTAGCCAGACATAGTGGAAAAGATTTTTGCCGAGATGTAGATGAGAAGAGGCGCTAAAGACGAAGGTAGGATGCTGTCCGAAGCTAAGAGCCGCTCCCGGGCGTCTTTCGGCAGAAGTCGCGCTAAGGAGGGCACTGTGAGCGGCACAGTCGTCTTTGCGCGAAGAAGCCGCTTCTTCGGCTCCGGGAGCCGGAGAGAGCGGCAACTTCGGGAAGGTGAAGAAGCAAGCTGTACAACACTGGGATTGTGTGCGCAATTGCCAACTAATAGAAAACAGTACTTTTGCACTCTCCTGACTTTTCCAGTCACATGAACATTCGATTAGAAGCTGTTTTGGATAACTTTCCTTTTCTTTCTGCCAAACACTTGGCAGACATCCGTGCAACGTCTAGAACACCTTGGGAGATGTTTTCTGTGCTGGCACAGTTTTTCCTAGCCAGACATAGTGGGAAAGCGTTTTGCTGAGATGTAGATGAGAAGAGGCACTAAAGACGAAGGTAGGATGCTGTCCGGAGCTAAGAGCCGCTCCCGGGCGTCTTTCGGCAGAAGCCGCGCTAAGGAGAGCACTGTGAGCGGCACAATCGTCTTTGCGCGAAGAAGCCGCTTCTTCGGCTCCGGGAGCCGGAGAGAGCGGCAGCTTCGGGAAGGTGAAGAAGCAAGCTGTACAACACTGGGATTGTGTGCGCACCTTGCCAACTGATACAAAACAGTACCTTTGCACTCTCCTGACTTTTCCAATCACATGAACATTCGATTGGAAGCTGTTTTGGACAACTTTTCTTTTCTTCCTTCCAAACACTTGGCAGACATCCGTGCAACGTCTAGAACACCTTGGGAGATGTTTTCTGTGCTGGCACAGTTTTTCCTAGCCAGACATAGTGGGAAAGCGTTTTGCTGAGATGTAGATGAGAAGAGACGCTAAAGACGAAGGTAGGATGCTGTCCGGAGCTAAGAGCCGCTCCCGGGCGTCTTTCGGCAGAAGCCGCGCTAAGGAGAGCACTGTGAGCGGCACAATCGTCTTTGCGCGAAGAAGCCGCTTCTTCGGCTCCGGGAGCCGGAGGGAGCGGCAGCTTTGGGAAGGTGAAGAAGCAAGCTGTACAACACTGGGATTGTGTGCGTGCCTTGCCAACTGATACAAAACAGTACTTTTGCACTCTCCTGACTCTTCCAATCACATGAACACTCGATTGGAAGCTGTTTTGGACAACTTTTCTTTTCTTCCTGCAAACACTCGGCAGACATCTCTGCAACTTCTAGAACACGATGGGAGATGTTTTCTGTGCTGGCACAGTTTTTCCTAGCAGACATATTGGAAAAGCTTTTTGCCGAGATGTAGATGAGAAGAGGCGCTAAAGACGAAGGTAGGATGCTGTCCGGAGCTAAGAGCCGCTCCCGGGCGTCTTTCGGCAGAAGCCGCGCTAAGGAGAGCACTGTGAGCGGCACAGTCATCTTTGCGCGAAGAAGCCGCTTCTTCGGCTCCGGGAGCCGGAGAGAGCGGCAACTTCAGGAATGTGAAGAAGCAAGATGTACAACACTGGGATTGTGTGCGCACCTTGCCAACTGATAGAAAACAGTACTTTTGCACTCTCCTGACTTTTCCAATCACATGAACATTCGATTAGAAGCTGTTTTGGACAACTTTTCTTTTCTTCCTGCCAAACACTTGGCAGACATCTCTGCAACGTCTAGAACACGATGGGAGATGTTTTCTGTGCTGGCACAGTTTTTCCTAGCCAGACATAGTGGAAAAGTTTTTGCCGAGATGTAGATGAGAAGAGGCGCTAAAGACGAAGGTAGAATGCTGTCCGAAGCTAAGAGCCGCTCCCGGGCGTCTTTCGGCAGAAGCCGCGCTAAGGAGGGCACTGTGAGCGGCACAGTCGTCTTTGCGCGAAGAAGCCGCTTCTTCGGCTCCAGGAGCCGGAGAGAGCGGCAACTTCGGGAAGGTGAAGAAGCAAGCTGTACAACACTGGGATTGTGTGCGCAATTGCCAACTAATAGAAAACAGTACTTTTGCACTCTCCTGACTTTTCCAGTCACATGAACATTCGATTAGAAGCTGTTTTGGATAACTTTTCTTTTCTTCCTGCCAAACACTTGGCAGACATCCGTGCAACGTCTAGAACACCTTGGGAGATGTTTTCTGTGCTGGCACAGTTTTTCCTAGCCAGACATAGTGGGAAAGCGTTTTGCTGAGATGTAGATGAGAAGAGGCGCTAAAGACGAAGGTAGGATGCTGTCCGGAGCTAAGAGCCGCTCCCGGGCGTCTTTCGGCAGAAGCCGCGCTAAGGAGAGCACTGTGAGCGGCACAATCGTCTTTGCGCGAAGAAGCCGCTTCTTCGGCTCCGGGAGCCGGAGAGAGCGGCAGCTTTGGGAAGGTGAAGAAGCAAGCTGTACAACACTGGGATTGTGTGCGCACCTTGCCAACTGATACAAAACAGTACCTTTGCACTCTCCTGATTTTCCAATCACATGAACATTCGATTGGAAGCTGTTTTGGACAACTTTTCTTTTCTTCCTTCCAAACACTTGGCAGACATCCGTGCAACGTCTAGAACACCTTGGGAGATGTTTTCTGTGCTGGCACAGTTTTTCCTAGCCAGACATAGTGGGAAAGCGTTTTGCTGAGATGTAGATGAGAAGAGACGCTATAGACGAAGGTAGGATGCTGTCCGGAGCTAAGAGCCGCTCCCGGGCGCTTTTCGGCAGAAGCTGCGCTAAGGAGAGCACTGTGAGCGGCACAATCGTCTTTGCGCGAAGAAGCCGCTTCTTCGGCTCCGGGAGCCGGAGAGAGCGGCAGCTTCGGGAAGGTGAAGAAGCAAGCTGTACAACACTGGGATTGTGTGCGTGCCATGCCAACTGATACAAAACAGTACTTTTGCACTCTCCTGACTCTTCAAATCACATGAACATTCGATTGGAAGCTGTTTTGGACAACTTTTCTTTTCTTCCTGCCAAACGCTCGGCAGACATCTCTGCAACTTCTAGAACACGATGGGAGATGTTTTCTGTGCTGGCACAGTTTTTCCTAGCAGACATATTGGAAAAGCTTTTTGCCGAGATGTAGATGAGAAGAGGCGCTAAAGACGAAGGTAGGATGCTGTCCGAAGCTAAGAGCTGCTCCCGGGCGTCTTTCGGCAGAAGCCGCGCTAAGGAGAGCACTGTGAGCGGCACAGTCGTCTTTGCGCGAAGAAGCCGCTTCTTCGGCTCCGGGAGCCGGAGAGAGCGGCAACTTCGGGAGGGTGAAGAAGCAAGCTGTACAACACTGGGATTGTGTGCGCAACTTGCCAACGAAGAGAAAACAGTACTTTTGCACTCTCCTGACTTTTCCAATCACATGAACATTCGATTAGAAGCTGTTTTGGACAACTTTTCTTTTCTTCCTGCCAAACACTTGGCAGACATCCGTGCAACGTCTAGAACACCTTGGGAGATGTTTTCTGTGCTGGCACAGTTTTTCCTAGCCAGAAATAGTGGGAAAGCGTTTTGCTGAGATGTAGATGAGAAGAGACGCTAAAGACGAAGGTAGGATGCTGTCCGGAGCTAAGAGCCGCTCCCGGGCGACTTTCGGCAGACGCCGTGCAAAGGAGAGCACCGTGAGCGGCACAATCGTCTTTGCCCGAAGAAGCCGCTTCCTCGCCTCCCGGAGCCGGAGAGAGCAGCAGCTTCGGGAAGGTGAAGAAGCAAGCTGTACAACACTGGGATTGTGTGCGCACCTTGCCAACTGATACAAAACAGTACCTTTGCACTCTCCTGACTTTTCCAATCATATGAACGTTGGATTGGAAGCTGTTTTGGACAACTTTTCTTTTCTTCCTGCCAAACACTTGGCAGACCTCCATGCAACGTCTAGAACACCTTGGGAGATGTTTTCTGTGCTGGCACAGTTTTTCCTAGCCAGACATAGTGGGAAAGCTTTTTGCTGAGATGTAGATGAGAAGAGGCGCTAAAGACGAAGGTAGGATGCTGTCCGGAGCTAAGAGCCGCTCCTGGGCGTCTTTCGGCAGAAGCCGCGCTAAGGAGAGCACTGTGAGCGGCACAATCGTCTTTGCGCGAAGAAGCCGCTTCTTCGGCTCCGGGAGCCGGAGAGAGCGGCAGCTTCGGGAAGGTGAAGAAGCAAGCTGTACAACACTGGGATTGTGTGCGCAGCTTGCCAACTGATACAAAACAGTACTTTTGCACTCTCCTGACTTTTCCAATCACATGAACGTTCGATTCGAAGCTGTTTTGGACAACTTTTCTTTTCTTCCTTCCAAACACTTGGCAGACATCTCTGCAACGTCTAGAACACGATGGGAGATGTTTTCTGTGCTGGCACAGTTTTTACTAGCAGACATAGTGGAAAAGCTTTTTGCTGAGATGTAGATGAGAAGAGGCGCTAAAGACGAAGGTAGGATGCTGTCCGGAGCTAAGAGCCGCTCCCGGGCGTCTTTCGGCAGAAGCCGCGCTAAGGAGAGCACTGTGAGCGGCACAGTCGTCTTTGCGTGAAAAAGCCGCTTCTTCGGCTCCGGGAGCCGGAGAGAGCTGCAACTTTGGGAAGGTGAAGAAGCAAGCTGTACAACACTGGGATTGTGTGCGCAACTTGCCAACTAATAGAAAACAGTACTTTTGCACTCTCCTGACTTTTCCAGTCACATGAACATTCGATTAGAATCTGTTTTGGACAAGTTTTCTTTTCTTCCTGCCAAACACTTGGCAGACCTCCGTGCAACGTCTAGAACACGATGGGAGATGTTTTCTGTGCTGGCACAATTTCTCCTTGCCAGATGTAGTGGAAAAGCTTTTTGCTAAGATGTAGACGACAAGAGAGGCTAAAGAGTGGATGTTAGCAAATGACACCCATCTTCAAAAAATGCAATTAAGAGGACTCGCGATAGTACAAACCAGCCAGCCTCTTTTTTATCCCCAGTAAGTTTATGAAGCAGCTCTTCCTGGAAATCCTTGCCAGGCACATGAAAGACGACCAAATAATGTAGTTAGCATGATTTTTCAGGGGAATTTCATGCTGAACATCACTTTAAACTCCTCTGATGAATCAACTTGACTGGTAGATGAAGGGAATATTATCTGCCTGGGCTTCAGGGCGGTTTTTGACCTATCTCTACATGGCAGCACACATACATATGGAAGCAATAATGCAAAGGGGAGGGAATCAGTGTCTTTTCAGTGATGCTGAGGGAAAAGACAAGAGGCAGTGGGCACACACTGAAATACAGGAGATTGCCTTTGAACATCAGTAAATGTTTCTTTACTGTGAGGGTGACTGAACCACGGCACAGACTGCCCAGAAAGATTGTGGAGCCTGGATCTTTGAAGACATTAAAAGTACACCCAGATAGAATCCTGGGCAAGAGGCTCTAGGTATCCTGGTTTAGGCAGGGGGGTTGGGCCTGGTTAGCCCCACCAACCCCTTCCACTCTCTTTCATTCTGTGCTAGTGAATTCTCTTCAAGATGCATTTCAAGCACTGGCATGACAAAGTTCTGTGCAGACAGAGATCCAAATGGACATGGCATCTAAGTTCCTTAAGCAGTGTTCAAGAAGAATGTAAAACTCTGGCACAAGTGTCTCTTCCCTAACTGAATCCCTTTCATGGGAAAATTCCCAGCTCTAGAAAGATCTTCTGATACGCATGCTTAAGACTGACACTGGCTGAGCAAATTTCTCCCTATGTGTATCTAAGACCAGTTAGGATCTTCACCCAAAGTGCTGTCAACATAGTCACAGAATGCCTATTGTTAAGAAGTGACAGCTTCCATCAGAATGGCAACTATTGGTCCACAAAATGGATTAATGGATGGGAATTATCTACGTGGGTTAAAAACAAAAATAAAGAGTTGGTCTTTATTTATCAATTTCATTGCAATATTGATAAGGGAAGAAAAAGATCTAAGTCCTTGACTTTCTGAACTCGAGGAAAGATTTTAAAAATTCCTTGTAAAAATGTATGATCACAATCAGACTATTGAAACCATTTTAGTTGGGAACAAAGTTCCAAAATTGTCTAGATAGTGGCAAAGAAGCCAAGAAAATAGGAAAGAAACAAAAAGAGAGCAAAAGAGTCAGCTTCAGTGTACAAGCTCGTTCTAGAAGTAGTCTGCTGGGAAAAGGAACCCCCAGCTAAATTTCCAATGTATTCCTGCGCTTGATTCAGTAACTGGTCAATGTAAAAACCAATCCTTTTGTACAACTTCTTCCAGCAACAAAAACTCCAACAGGTTGACACTACCATCATGCCTGTTCCAGACATATTTAAAAGAGAAATGATGATTTTCTTGAAAACCTACTTGCATAAAAGTTGCAAGATGGTGGAGGGATTCCCACATCCTCCTTCCTCCATCTGGCTTGAAAGTATATTTGATAAAATATGCAACAAAGCACATGATTTATAAGGGAGAGTCAAATGGATGATTTGGGAATTGATCTCTTGTTGATAGTAAACTTCATATCCACTCGGTGTGACCTTTTTAAAACAAAATGTGGAGCTGAGGCATGAATCTGCCACAACAATTGTAAAGCAAACATACACACTCCCCTTCACATGCCTCCCCTTCCACACACACCTAGGCACACACAGAGATCAGCATAGCAGATCATGAACACCTTGGAAAAGACTGAAATGCTAAATGCCTCTCTTGATGGGCAAAAGAGCTGGTGCAGTAATTCAAATGCCTGGTACAAAAATTCTGTTTCATATTTAGCTCCTATTTAAAACACAGCTTTTCATTTCATTCTATTTACAGAATATTTTAATTTCATTTGTTTCTTTAAAATTACTTAGTTCTCACCTGTTGTATGTCTAGGAATATTTTCTTCCAAAAATAGAAAAAAATAGATGATATCTTTTCAGCAGAAAACATTGGTTGATACAATTTTAAACCATCATGATATGGAAGAATTCTTCTGTCCCTCTCGAAGGTGGAAGAAGCATTTGGATCACAGATCATCTACAATGAAATACTTGACATGTTTAAGATGCTTTCAATCAATTTTGATCGTCAATTGCTTATTCGTTGTAAACAGTAATTTTTCAGTGAAGGGAAAGTGTGTGTGGTATATCTACATGATGTGTTCAAAGCCAGTTCCTACTAATGGCCAGGCTGAATTCCAGTAAATAATGTCCCGAATGATATTTTGCCGCCTTCTTTGGCACTTCATGAAATCTTACCCCGATGAAGTGCTGAAACACAGAGATTTTCTCTTAGAGAGTGTCTCATGTTGTAACCCATCCCACGGATTTTATGCTGTAATTCTTATCTCTTTTAAAATTTACTATCTTCTGTACAGTTTTCATGAAACTTTCTGTTACAGTAGTGAATAGCACAGATAAATGTCATTTTGTACAACTTTGAATTTACCCCAAGAGCTGAGAGAAAACTTGCTCCTATACTTCAATCCGAGTTTCTTCTATAGTCCAACTTTGTTTCTCTACCATCAAGCTTCTCCTTTGTTGCTGCTCCAAGCCCCGTCCAAGGTGACCTTGAATACTTTCAGGGAGGGGACACCCACAACTTCTCTGGGCAACCTGTTCCAGTGTTCCAGCACTCCCACAGTAAAAAAGGCCTTCCTTTCATCTAATATGTGTAGGAAATCATAAATCTAGGCATAGAAGCTTGGAGTGCAAATTTGAAATTCTTTGGATTTGAAGCACATTTTATATGAATACTGACTTACAGATGACTAAAAGATGTTGATGGGCATTTGAGCTGACAAGTTTTGAAAAAGTGCACAGAAATTAAAATTGAAACCACTAAAATTAAAAACTCCTTGCCATTTTCTTTTTCCTCTCCTATTCAAAATTGCATATGTCAGATATCAGTGCTTCATGCAAACATCTCAGATGCTCTCAGAGAAAAAGCTTTTCTTTCAGACTAAGTTGCGGTTGACGTAGAACACTAGCAGGAGTGAAAGTTTTTCTGGGCATCGGGGCAGCACCTTCTCCTTGGATTTGTGTGCAGAATGCATTTTATCCAAACTGGAAAATAGATCCCAGCTCTGTTCTATTCATCATTCTTACTTCATCAGGCCTGAAGATTCTGTGAAAAGTAGCCTGTGGACCTTGAAGATAGCGCATGTGAAACAGATGAGAGGTGATAGAGAAGTTGAGGGAGAGAAGAAAGAGCATATGGCTGAAACCAGAAAGTATTTCTTCACGTGATCATGGAAGATTGCAGGAGCCACTTGGTGCTATCAAACCAGCCCGACTTGGCACTGGTGCCACCTTGGGTCTGGGAGCCATCTTGCATATCGTGCATTTTAAGGAGCCAGCTGGCCACTCCCAGCCATATGCCCCCAAACACAAACCACGGCCCTTTTCTCTGGCAAACAAAACTCAGCTGCCCAGCTTTTTGATGGCAGATGGCAGGAGCCACTTGGTACTATCAAACCAGCCTGACTTGGCACTGGTGCCACCATGGGTCTGGTAACCATCCTGCCTATTGTAGCTTTTCAGGAGCCAGCCGGTCACTCTCAGACATAGGCCCCAGACACAAACCTCGGCCCGTTTCCCTGGCAAACAAAAGTAAGCTGCCCCGCTTCTGGATGGCAGATTGCAGGAGCTACTTAGTACTATCAAACCAGCCCGACTTGGCACTGGTGCCACCTTGGCTCTGGGAACCATCCTGCGTATCGTGGATTTTCAGGGGCCAGCCGGCCACTCTCAGCCATATGCCCCCAAACACAAACCACGGCCCTTTTCTCTGGCAAACAAAACTCAACTGCCCCTCTTCTGCTTGGCAAATTGCAGGACGCACTTGGTACTACAAAAACAGCCCAACTTGGCAGTGGTGCCACCTTGGGTCTGGGAACCATCCTGCGTATCGAGCATTTTAAGGAGCCAGCCGGCCACTCCCATCCATATGCCCCCAAAAACAAACCACGGACCATTTCTCTGGCAAACAAAAATCAGCTGCCCCTCTTCTGGATGGCAGATTGCAGGAGCCACTTTGCACCATCAAACCAGCCCGACTTGGCACTGGTGCCACCTTGGATCTGGGAACCATCCTGCGTATCGTACATATTCAGGAACCAGCCGAACACTGCTGGCCATAGGCCCCCAAACACAAACCTTGGCACGTTTCCCTGGCAAACAAAAGTAAGCTGCCCCGCTTCTGGATGGCAGATTGCAGGAGCCACTTGGTACTAGCAAACCAGCCCAACTTGGTACTGGTGCCACCTTGGGTCTGGGAACCATCCTGCCTATCGTGGATTTTCAGGAAACAGCCGGCCACTCCCAGCCACAGGCCCCCAAACACAAACCACGGCCCATTTCCCTGGCAAACAAAACTCAGCTGCCCCGCTTCTGGATGGCAGTTTGCAGGAGCCACTTGGGACTATCAAACCAGCCCAACTTGGCACTGGTACTACCTTGGATCTGGGAACCATCCTGCGTATCGTGGATTTCCAGGGGCCAGCCGGCCACTCCCAGCCATATGCCCCCAAACACAAACCTCGGCCCATTTCCCTGGCAAACAAAACTCAGCTGCCCCTCTTCTGGATGGCAGTTTGCAGGAGCCACTTGGTACTACAAAAACAGCCCGACTTGGCACTGGTGCCACCTTGGGTCTGGTTACCATCCTGCGTATCGTGCATTTTAAGGAGCCAGCTGGCCACTCCCAGCCATATGCCCCCAAACAAAACCCACGGCCCTTTTCTCTGGCGAACAAAACTCAGCTGCCCCGCTACTGGATGGCAGATTGCAGGAGCCACTTGGTAGTATCAAACCAGCCTGACTTGCCACTGGTGCCACCTTGGGTCTGGGAACCATCCTGCGAATTGTGGATTGTCAGGAGCCAGCCGACCGCTCTCGGCCACAGACCCCAATCAAAAACCTCGGCCCGTTTCCCTGGCAAACAAAACTAAGCTGCCCCGCTTCTGGATGGCAGATTGCAGGATGCACTTGGTACTACAAAAACAGCCCGACTTGGCAGTGGTACCACCTTGGGTCTGGGAACCATCCTGCGTATCGAGCATTTCAAGGAGCCAGCCGGCCACTCCAAACCATATGCCCCCAAAACAACCCACGGAACTATTCTCTGGCAAACAAAAATCAGCTGCCCCGCTTCTGGATGGCAAATTGCAAGAGCCATTCGCACCATAAAACCTGCCCGACTGACTCCTGAAAATCAACCATGCGCATGACGGCTTCCAGACCCAAGGTGGCACCACTGCCAAGTCGGGCTGGTTTGATAGTACCAAGTGGCTCCTGCAATCTGCCATCCAGAAGCAGGGCAGCTGATTTTTTGCCAGAGAAAACTTCCGTGGTTTGTTTTTGGCAGCATATGGCTGGGAGTGGCCGCCTGGCCCCTGAAAATTCACGATACGCAGGATGGTTCCCAGACCCATGGTGGCACCAGTGCCAAGTCAGGCTGGTTTGATAGTACCAAGTGGCTCCTGCAATCTGCCATCAAAAAGTTGGCAGACGAGTTTTGTTTTCCAGGGAAAAGCGCCGTTGTTTTTGTGTTTGGGGGCCTGTGGCTGGGAGTGGCCGGCTGACTCCTTAGAATCCACGATAGGCAGGATGGTTCCCAGACCCAAGGTGGCACCAGTGCCACGTCGGGCTGGTTTGATAGTCCCAAGTGACTCCTGCAATGTGCCATCCAGAAGCGGGGCAGCTGAGTTTTGTTTGCCAGAGAAAAGGGCTGTGGTTTGTGTTTGGGGGCCTGTGGCTGGGAGTGGCCGGCTGGCTCCTTAGAATCCAGGATACGCAGGATGGTTCCCAAACCCAAGGTGGCACCAGTGGCAAGTCAGGCTGGTTTGATAGTACCAAGTGGCTCCTGCAATCTGCCATCCAGTAGCGGGGCAGCTGAGTTTTGTTCGCCAGAGAAAAGGGCCGTGGGTTTTGTTTGGGGGCATATGGCTGGGAGTGGCCAGCTGGCTCCTTAAAATGCACGATACGCAGGATGGTAACCAGACCCAAGGTGGCACCAGTGCCAAGTCGGGCTGTTTTTGTAGTACCAAGTGGCTCCTGCAAACTGCCATCCAGAAGAGGGGCAGCTGAGTTTTGTTTGCCAGGGAAATGGGCCGAGGTTTGTGTTTGGGGGCATATGGCTGGGAGTGGCCGGCTGGCCCCTGGAAATCCACGATACGCAGGATGGTTCCCAGATCCAAGGTGGTACCAGTGCCAAGTTGGGCTGGTTTGATAGTCCCAAGTGGCTCCTGCAAACTGCCATCCAGAAGCGGGGCAGCTGAGTTTTGTTTGCCAGGGAAATGGGCCGTGGTTTGTGTTTGGGGGCCTGTGGCTGGGAGTGGCCGGCTGTTTCCTGAAAATCCACGATAGGCAGGATGGTTCCCAGACCCAAGGTGGCACCAGTACCAAGTTGGGCTGGTTTGCTAGTACCAAGTGGCTCCTGCAATCTGCCATCCAGAAGCGGGGCAGCTTACTTTTGTTTGCCAGGGAAACGTGCCAAGGTTTGTGTTTGGGGGCCTATGGCCAGCAGTGTTCGGCTGATTCCTGAATATGTACGATACGCAGGATGGTTCCCAGATCCAAGGTGGCACCAGTGCCAAGTCGGGCTGGTTTGATGGTGCAAAGTGGCTCCTGCAATCTGCCATCCAGAAGCGGGGCAGCTGATTTTTGTTTGCCAGAGAAATGGTCCGTGGTTTGTTTTTGGGGGCATATGGATGGGAGTGGCCGGCTGGCTCCTTAAAATGCTCGATACGCAGGATGGTTCCCAGACCCAAGGTGGCACCACTGCCAGGTTGGGCTGTTTTTGTAGTACCAAGTGCGTCCTGCAATTTGCCAAGCAGAAGAGGGGCAGTTGAGTTTTGTTTGCCAGAGAAAAGGGCCGTGGTTTGTGTTTGGGGGCATATGGCTGAGAGTGGCCGGCTGGCCCCTGAAAATCCACGATACGCAGGATGGTTCCCAGAGCCAAGGTGGCACCAGTGCCAAGTCGGGCTGGTTTGATAGTACTAAGTAGCTCCTGCAATCTGCCATCCAGAAGCGGGGCAGCTTACTTTTGTTTGCCAGGGAAACGGGCCGAGGTTTGTGTCTGGGGCCTATGTCTGAGAGTGACCGGCTGGCTCCTGAAAAGCTACAATAGGCAGGATGGTTACCAGACCCATGGTGGCACCAGTGCCAAGTCAGGCTGGTTTGATAGTACCAAGTGGCTCCTGCCATCTGCCATCAAAAAGCTGGGCAGCTGAGTTTTGTTTGCCAGAGAAAAGGGCCGTGGTTTGTGTTTGGGGGCATATGGCTGGGAGTGGCCAGCTGGCTCCTTAAAATGCACGATATGCAAGATGGCTCCCAGACCCAAGGTGGCACCAGTGCCAAGTCGGGCTGGTTTGATAGCACCAAGTGGCTCCTGCAATCTTCCATGATCACGTGAAGAAATACTTTCTGGTTTCAGCCATATGCTCTTTCTTCTCTCCCTCAACTTCTCTATCACCTCTCATCTGTTTCACATGCGCTATCTTCAAGGTCCACAGGCTACTTTTCACAGAATCTTCAGGCCTGATGAAGTAAGAATGATGAATAGAACAGAGCTGGGATCTATTTTCCAGTTTGGATAAAATGCATTCTGCACACAAATCCAAGGAGAAGGTGCTGCCCCGATGCCCAGAAAAACTTTCACTCCTGCTAGTGTTCTACGTCAACCGCAACTTAGTCTGAAAGAAAAGCTTTTTCTCTGAGAGCATCTGAGATGTTTGCATGAAGCACTGATATCTGACATATGCAATTTTGAATAGGAGAGGAAAAAGAAAATGGCAAGGAGTTTTTAATTTTAGTGGTTTCAATTTTAATTTCCATGCACTTTTTCAAAACTTGTCAGCTCAAATGCCCATCAACATCTTTTAGTCATCTGTAAGTCAGTATTCATATAAAATGTGCTTCAAATCCAAAGAATTTCAAATTTGCACTCCAAGCTTCTATGCCTAGATTTATGATTTCCTACACATATTAGATGAAAGGAAGGCCTTTTTTACTGTGAGAGTGCTGGAACACTGGAACAGGTTGCCCAGAGAAGTTGTGGGTGTCCCCTCCCTGAAAGTATTCAAGGTCACCTTGGACGGGGCTTGGAGCAGCAACAAAGGAGAAGCTTGATGGTAGAGAAACAAAGTTGGACTATAGAAGAAACTCGGATTGAAGTATAGGAGCAAGTTTTCTCTCAGCTCTTGGGGTAAATTCAAAGTTGTACAAAATGACATTTATCTGTGCTATTCACTACTGTAACAGAAAGTTTCATGAAAACTGTACAGAAGATAGTAAATTTTAAAAGAGATAAGAATTACAGCATAAAATCCATGGGATGGGTTACAACATGAGACACTCTCTAAGAGAAAATCTCTGTGTTTCAGCACTTCATCGGGGTAAGATTTCATGAAGTGCCAAAGAAGGCGGCAAAATATCATTCGGGACATTATTTACTGGAATTCAGCCTGGCCATTAGTAGGAACTGGCTTTGAACACATCATGTAGATATACCACACACACTTTCCCTTCACTGAAAAATTACTGTTTACAACGAATAAGCAATTGACGATCAAAATTGATTGAAAGCATCTTAAACATGTCAAGTATTTCATTGTAGATGATCTGTGATCCAAATGCTTCTTCCACCTTCGAGAGGGACAGAAGAATTCTTCCATATCATGATGGTTTAAAATTGTATCAACCAATGTTTTCTGCTGAAAAGATATCATCTATTTTTTTCTATTTTTGGAAGAAAATATTCCTAGACATACAACAGGTGAGAACTAAGTAATTTTAAAGAAACAAATGAAATTAAAATATTCTGTAAATAGAATGAAATGAAAAGCTGTGTTTTAAATAGGAGCTAAATATGAAACAGAATTTTTGTACCAGGCATTTGAATTACTGCACCAGCTCTTTTGCCCATCAAGAGAGGCATTTAGCATTTCAGTCTTTTCCAAGGTGTTCATGATCTGCTATGCTGATCTCTGTGTGTGCCTAGGTGTGTGTGGAAGGGGAGGCATGTGAAGGGGAGTGTGTATGTTTGCTTTACAATTGTTGTGGCAGATTCATGCCTCAGCTCCACATTTTGTTTTAAAAAGGTCACACCGAGTGGATATGAAGTTTACTATCAACAAGAGATCAATTCCCAAATCATCCATTTGACTCTCCCTTATAAATCATGTGCTTTGTTGCATATTTTATCAAATATACTTTCAAGCCAGATGGAGGAAGGAGGATGTGGGAATCCCTCCACCATCTTGCAACTTTTATGCAAGTAGGTTTTCAAGAAAATCATCATTTCTCTTTTAAATATGTCTGGAACAGGCATGATGGTAGTGTCAACCTGTTGGAGTTTTTGTTGCTGGAAGAAGTTGTACAAAAGGATTGGTTTTTACATTGACCAGTTACTGAATCAAGCGCAGGAATACATTGGAAATTTAGCTGGGGGTTCCTTTTCCCAGCAGACTACTTCTAGAACGAGCTTGTACACTGAAGCTGACTCTTTTGCTCTCTTTTTGTTTCTTTCCTATTTTCTTGGCTTCTTTGCCACTATCTAGACAATTTTGGAACTTTGTTCCCAACTAAAATGGTTTCAATAGTCTGATTGTGATCATACATTTTTACAAGGAATTTTTAAAATCTTTCCTCGAGTTCAGAAAGTCAAGGACTTAGATCTTTTTCTTCCCTTATCAATATTGCAATGAAATTGATAAATAAAGACCAACTCTTTATTTTTGTTTTTAACCCACGTAGATAATTCCCATCCATTAATCCATTTTGTGGACCAATAGTTGCCATTCTGATGGAAGCTGTCACTTCTTAACAATAGGCATTCTGTGACTATGTTGACAGCACTTTGGGTGAAGATCCTAACTGGTCTTAGATACACATAGGGAGAAATTTGCTCAGCCAGTGTCAGTCTTAAGCATGCGTATCAGAAGATCTTTCTAGAGCTGGGAATTTTCCCATGAAAGGGATTCAGTTAGGGAAGAGACACTTGTGCCAGAGTTTTACATTCTTCTTGAACACTGCTTAAGGAACTTAGATGCCATGTCCATTTGGATCTCTGTCTGCACAGAACTTTGTCATGCCAGTGCTTGAAATGCATCTTGAAGAGAATTCACTAGCACAGAATGAAAGAGAGTGGAAGGGGTTGGTGGGGCTAACCAGGCCCAACCCCCCTGCCTAAACCAGGATACCTAGAGCCTCTTGCCCAGGATTCTATCTGGGTGTACTTTTAATGTCTTCAAAGATCCAGGCTCCACAATCTTTCTGGGCAGTCTGTGCCGTGGTTCAGTCACCCTCACAGTAAAGAAACATTTACTGATGTTCAAAGGCAATCTCCTGTATTTCAGTGTGTGCCCACTGCCTCTTGTCTTTTCCCTCAGCATCACTGAAAAGACACTGATTCCCTCCCCTTTGCATTATTGCTTCCATATGTATGTGTGCTGCCATGTAGAGATAGGTCAAAAACCGCCCTGAAGCCCAGGCAGATAATATTCCCTTCATCTACCAGTCAAGTTGATTCATCAGAGGAGTTTAAAGTGATGTTCAGCATGAAATTCCCCTGAAAAATCATGCTAACTACATTATTTGGTCGTCTTTCATGTGCCTGGCAAGGATTTCCAGGAAGAGCTGCTTCATAAACTTACTGGGGATAAAAAAGAGGCTGGCTGGTTTGTACTATCGCGAGTCCTCTTAATTGCCTTTTATGAAGATGGGTGTCATTTGCTTACATCCACTCTTTAGCCTCTCTTGTCGTCTACATCTTATCAAAAAGCTTTTCCACTACATCTGGCAGGGAGAAATTGTGCCAGCATAGAAAACATCTCCCATCGTGTTCTAGACGTTGCACGGAGGTCTGCCAAGTGTTTGGCAGGAAGAAAAGAAAAGTTGTCCAAAACAGATACTAATCGAATGTTCATGTGACTGGAAAAGTCAGGAGAGTGCAAAAGTACTGTTTTCTATTAGTTGGCAAGTTGCGCACACAATCCCAGTGTTGTACAGCTTGCTTCTTCACCTTCCCAAAGTTGCAGCTCTCTCCGGCTCCCGGAGCCGAAGAAGCGGCTTTTTCACGCAAAGACGACTGTGCCGCTCACAGTGCTCTCCTTAGCGCGGCTTCTGCCGAAAGACGCCCGGGAGCGGCTCTTAGCTCCGGACAGCATCCTACCTTCGTCTTTAGCGCCTCTTCTCATCTACATCTCAGCAAAAAGCTTTTCCACTATGTCTGCTAGGAAAAACTGTGCCAGCACAGAAAACATCTCCCATCGTGTTCTAGACGTTGCAGAGATGTCTGCCAAGTGTTTGGCAGGAAGAAAAGAAAAGTTGTCCAAAACAGCTTCGAATCGAATGTTCATGTGATTGGAAAAGTCAGGAGAGTGCAAAAGTACTGTTTTGTATCAGTTGGCAAGGTGCGCACACAATCCCAGTGTTGTACAGCTTGCTTCTTCACCTTCCCGAAGCTGCCGCTCTCTCCGGCTCCCGGAGCCGAAGAAGCGGCTTCTTCGCGCAAAGACGACTGTGCCGCTCACAGTGCTCTCCTTAGCGCGGCTTCTGCCGAAAGACGCCCGGGAGCGGCTCTTAGCTCCGGACAGCATCCTACCTTCGTCTTTAGCGTCTCTTCTCATCTACATCTCAGCAAAACGCTTTTCCACTATGTCTGGCTAGGAAAAACTGTGCCAGCACAGAAAACATCTCCCAAGGTGTTCTAGAAGTTGCAGAGATGTCTGCCAAGTGTTTGGCAGGAAGAAAAGAAAAGTTGTCCAAAACAACTTCTAATCTATTGTTCATGTGATTGGAAGAGTCAGGAGAGTGCAAAAGTACTGTTTTTTATCAGTTGGCAAGGTGCGCACACAATCCCAGTGTTGTACAGCTTGCTTCTTCACCTTCCCGAAGCTGCCGCTCTCTCCGGCTCCCGGAGCCGAAGAAGCGGCTTCTTCGCGCAAAGACGATTGTGCCGCTCACAGTGCTCTCCTTAGCGCGGCTTCTGCCGAAAGACGCCCCGGAGCGGCTCTTAGCTCCGTACCTTCCAATTCAATTTTTTGGCTCGAGAAACCAAATGGTATACTTGCAGCAGTAGGGCAGGACATTGAACTGGACTTTCTCCTTGTAGAGAGAAGCTAATGAAAAAGTTTCACTGCAATCAGAGCAGGCTGTCAAACAAGAAAAATGTCATGAAAATAAGCCAGCCTTATCCTCTTAGTCTTGCTTGTTGTGATTGGCCAAGAATGAAATGTGTCAACTCTGTGTTTCTGGGTATCACATCAGTAACAGGTACTTCAGCTGCTGGACTTCTTTCCTAATGTTAAGAACAGAATCCAAGGAATTGTGATTCCATGGTCTCAATTCACCCTATGAAAAAGGAGTGGAAGGTGCAGGGGTCAATTAACTTGAATGGCCTATGTCAATCAGCGGCCACTGATTTCCTGAAGGCTTCAACAGGTTACTTGCCCATGTTTTTCTTGGAATTGTTTTAACCTTTGGTCATGTTTTTCTTGGGATTCTTTTACCCTTTCCCCATTTGTTCAGCCTTTGCTCTCAAGCCTTTGCTGACATTTCCAATATCTCGGTAGCCTGGAAAAGTGTTATCTTGATTGATCACATCATTATTCCCTTCCAAGGGTCGTTTGCCTCAAGTCTCAGTTTGGCTGGTTTTCTGCTAGTTGATTGTCAGAGGGCAGCAGGTGTTTTGTAAGAGCAAGTACACAATCCCATAGCTTGCTTTTCTTTGGATTTGGCCTGTCTAGAAAATGGAATGACTAAACATCTCTGAGAGGCTTTTCTCTCCCCATTAGGTTTCACTGGAAGGGCAGATGCAAATCGTCTACCTAAAGTCTTGGCACAGAAGAAAGTAGTGGTTTGCTGCTGCATATAGCTAGAAGCTTAAAAAAGGAAGGCCTTGGGCTGAGGCCCATTACTTTGGCTAAGTAGAAAAGGACTGTGGGAGGTGAGGCAGCTGAATTAGAGGTAAATCAACAAGTTCTAGAACAGTCGTGTGTTCACAGCGTGGTGCATGGTGGTTGGTTGAATTGTGTTTGTTATGGCTTAAAGCTATGGAACTGATAAAGGCCTGATGTTGAAATCCATAAGGTTAGAGGATTTTTAAGAAATGGTTAAAAAGAAGTATGTAGGCCTTAGACTGGAGTTTTGTTAGCATTGCAGAAAAGTTTCCCATGCAAGCAGAAAAGATTTCCGTGCAAGCAGAAAAGTTTCCCAAGCAGTAGACGTGAAAAATGGAAACAAGTTAATTTAATGTATATCTTTAGAAGGTTAGCATGAATAGAACTCTGTTCTTTGTCTCTTATCAACTAGTCTTTGTTTTAGCTACGATTACCTATGTTTTATAAGATTGGATAGAATGCTTGTCAAGATGTGTTTTCTGTGTCTGATTGGCTGAATTCTAGTCTGAGATGATTTTATGTATTGCTGTATGAGCCCTGTTGAAGGAGACATTTTTTGGTGTGGATCAGTGAGCTGTCATGTCTCCATTTTGTATTTTGAGACTGATGTGCTGGAAATAAAAGCAAAAATCTCTTCACTGGTCTGGTTACCATGTTATCCATATTTGGATATTTTGCTGCGGCCTAGTGGGTTCCTTTTTTAAGGCGTGGGTCCCTGACACTATTGGACTTATACCTGTCCCGTCCCTCGCATATTGGTGCCTCGTGTGAGGACGTAGAATAGAAGAAAAACAAAGAAAAATCGTGGAAGTACCAGCTGCGGAGACCCAAGTGTTAACAAGGAGCACACTGTATCATCTCTCCCGCCGAAGCCAAGAAAATTGTAACTTATCTCGGGAGAGCGCTTGGGTGACGTTGGGAGGCAAAATAGCGAAAAAGAAAATTATTAAAAGAACACAAAAATGGGAACGAATTTATCAAAAGTTGAATGGGATGTTTTTCATCAATTAGAGGCAATGTTACAAGAAAAAGGTCACTCTGAAATTTCAAAAACTGAGCTTAAAAACTTACTTATCTGGGTTAAAGCGAATACGCAAGACTTAAATCTGCAGTCTGCTTTTACTTTTCATTTTTGGGATCAGATAAACTGGAGAATCTATAATCTAGTCTCTCTCAAAAAAGATGAAAGCTTAAGAGAACTTATGCCGGTTTGTAGAGCGCTGTTGGAGCACTGTTTTAAACAAACTGATAATAATAAGATCAACTTGGACTCAGAAAACAAAGCTTCTGGTTCTGTCTCATTAAATTCCAGTAAACTGGAGACTGTGTGAGTATCGGAGAATGTTACAAGTGTTGTTGCAAATGCTGAAAGTATTGCTTTGAACTCTGTTGAACAAAATCTTTCTTCTCTCTCTCTGGGAAAAAATGAGACTCTTTTGGACTTTTCTTTGCGTTGTTCTGTTAATGTAAAAATATGTGACTCTTGTAAGGGGGATGGAACAAAGTGTGTAAAAGATGGAAATGAAAAAGTGACTGTACTTCCTAAAATTGTTTGTGCAGGGACACTGAAACCTGAATTGGATTCTGTTGGGCCTGGGGTGGAGGCTGAGGTGGCTGCTTCCACTCGGGAAATTGTGGTTCCGTGGAACTCTTTTTCACTTAAGCAAAAACATGGTTGTTCTGGTGTTTGTCAATCTATAGATACAGAGAAAGAAAAATTGGCTTTAAGGGTGGAGTCCTTTGAAAGGAAGAGATGGAAGAAACTCGCGACTGTGTTGTTGCTGAAATTCAAAAAGCTGGACTTGAAATCTCTGCAACGAAAATTCAACAAGTTTCACCTTAGAAGTACCTGGGATGGAAGATGATGGAAGACGATGGAAGACGACAAGAAGACCACAGAAAATTCAGATCCGAACCAGAGTCAACAACCTACAAGAGTTACAACAACTTCTAGGAGAAATCAACTGGGTCAGACCGATGGTGGGAATCACCAATGATGAACTGAGTCCGCTCTTCCATTTGCTGAGAGGAAGTTGCGACATCACTTCGCCAAGAACTTTAACCCCTGAAGCTCGTGCTGCTCTCGACAAAGTCACAGAAGCTCTTCAAAAAAGACAAGCTCATCGCTGCGTTCCTGAAAATCCTTTCTTTCTTGCAATCTTAGGAGAGAAGATGCAGCTTTGTGGTCTCATTTTCCAGTGGGATGCCGCAGACCAAGATCCTTTGTTAATAATGGAATGGGTTTTTCCTCCCTACAGGTTTTCAAAGACCATTTGCTCAGTTTTAGAAATGATTGCATACATTATAATTAAGGCTAAAACCAGATTGTTAACTTTGGCAGGTCAAGAATGTTCAGTTATCTATTTGCCATTGAAAAATGATTATTGCAATTGGGCAATGCAAAATTCTGATGATTTACAATATGCATTCTTAGGTTTTCCAGGTGTTTGTTCCATACACTATCCAGCTCACAAACTACTGCAAGCAAAATTGAGTTTCAGAGAAAAACCTAAATTAAGTGAAGAACCTTTACATGCTGTGACTCTTCACTGATGGCTCTGGTAAAAGCCACAAGTCCGTTGTGACTTGGTTTAATCAAAAGACTGATGTTTGGGAATCTGATATTCAAACAGTAGAGGGATCCCCTCAAATTGTTGAGCTTGCTGCAGTAGTTTGAGCTTTTCAGCTGTTTCCTCAGCCTTTTAATTTGGTCACAGATTCTGCTTATGTTGCTAATGTAGTCAGGAGAATAGAAGGTTCCATTTTAAAGGATGTTAGTAATGAAACTTTACATCGTTGGCTTTCATGTCTTTTTATAACTTTGCAATATAGAACTAATCCATATTTTGTTTCTCACATTAGGGCGCATTCTTCACTTCCTGCATTTTTTGTGGAAGGAAATGCAAGAGCGGACAAGCTGACAGTGGTCATTTCTAACACATTGCCAAATATTTTTGAACAAGCAAAATTGAGTCATGCCTTTTTCCACCAAAATGCACAAGCACTCATGCGAATGTTCCAAATCACTAAAAGTCAAGCTAAAGCTATCATTCATACTTGCCCTGACTGTCAATTGGTACAACCTCCTGTTTCTACAGGAGCAATCAACCCCCGAGGCTTACAAAGCCTACAGTTGTGGCAAACAGGTGTTACTAAATAGCCTTCTTTTGGTAAATTTAAAAATATTCATGTTTCCATAGACACGTTCTCTGGTGCAGTTTTTGCTTCCCTTCACACAGGTGAAACTGGCAGCCATGCCTGTCATCATTTCCTGCAAGCTTTTGCTTCATTGGGTATACCCCAAGAAGTAAAAACTGACAATGGTCCCGCATACATATCTCAAAAATTGGCCACATTTTTAAATGAATGGGGTGTTCGACACATTTTTGGTATTCCCCACTCTCCCACAAGCCAAGCAATCATTGAAAGAACACATCAAACCTTAAAACGCATATTAGATCAACAGAGAGGGGGAACGGAAATCACCCCACAGATGAGACTGAGTAAGGCTTTGTAGGGTTTTAATTTTCTAAATAGTTCAAGTACAGAACCAGATCCACCAATCTTTAGACACTTTTCAAATAGCACACAGGCAAAACTGAAAGAACATCCTCCTCTTCTAATTAGAAACCCTGACTCTGGACAGATGGAAGGCCCGTTTCAATTAATAACGTGGGGCAAAGGGTATGCTTCTATTTCCACAGGTGCTGGAAGAATTAAGTGGGTTCCTGCCAAAAACGTCAAACCGTATCGCACTTCAGAACCTGTTGTCGAGCCTAGAACTGAGGAAGCGAGTACGCAGACGTGGACCGAATGGAAGGATCCCGGGTCTCGCCTGACGCCTCTTGTGCCTGACGTTCTTTGTGCATCGGTGGAACCCATGAACTCTGATTTTGTGCCAATGTTATTTATGAGTATACGAATTGAATGCTGAATGTTTGTTTTGCAAAGCTAGTTTTTGGCTGAAAATTTAGGTTATTGTTTTTGTTTAGAAAGAATTCTGCCAAAACTTAGTTCTTGAAAGAGATGGGGCAGAATCAAATGGTATACTTGTTTTGCTTGATGTTAATTCTTTTTTGTCGTGCAGATTTGCCTGTGGATCAACCGAAAACAAATGTTTGGGTGACCTTAGCCAAGGCTGCCGGATCGGATACTATATGTCTGTCTAATTCGGAACCAGAAAAGCCTTTCTCAACCTGTTTGGTTGGTGTGCCAGTGAAAGAGTTTCCTTTGGTCAGAAAAGAATCCAATGGTAAACCAGGTGGAATTGACAATGGAAACAGTCCTTCCTTCAATTGGAACATTTGTTCGAAAAAACTTCTCAGGGCAGCAAATGTTTCAAACAGTTGGGATGTGTTTCTGGAGACGGACCAATATCCACGGCAATTGCCAAAAGGGTATTGGATCATTTGCGGAGACAGAGGTTGGCAAGGCATTCCAGCCCACCTTGAAGGTGGCCCTTGTAGCATTGGTATGCTTACCATAATTGCCCCCACTGCCAAAGCAGTGATGAAAAAGAAACAAAGGAAAACAAGAGCTGTTCCTCATTATGATGAGAACTGTCAGAGTGATTTTATGCCTTGGAATGCCACCAGAAGGCTTTCAGCAGGTATATTTCTACCCCAATTGGCTTCAGCTGTGGCATTGAGACAATTAGATCGAGTTGGATGTTGGCTGAGCAAACAAGCTAATGCCACATCCTCCGCAATCAGTGATATGTTGACCGATGTTGATAGTATTAGACATGCTACTCTTCAAAACAGAGCAGCCATTGATTTTCTCTTACTGGCACAAGGACATGGTTGTGAGGA
The DNA here is from genome assembly GCF_035770615.1 of Melospiza melodia melodia. Classification (NCBI taxonomy): domain Eukaryota; kingdom Metazoa; phylum Chordata; class Aves; order Passeriformes; family Passerellidae; genus Melospiza; species Melospiza melodia. The sequence goes on along the minus strand of NC_086225.1, from coordinate 46,622,627 downwards.
ATTTGAAGGATTGTGTTGTATGAATTTGTCTGATCATTCCGAATCCATTCACAAAAGCATTCAAAAATTAAAGGATCTGACAGCCCAAATTAAAGAAGATGGAGGTTCCTGGTTGGATGATTTGTTTCAAAATTGGAGTTTTGCACCTTGGCTAAGGCAACTTTGCAAGATAGGTCTTTACATATTAGGTGTTCTAATACTGATATTGATAGTGGCACCTTGTATACTCTGTTGTGTTCGGCGAATGATGAACAAAACAGTCCGAGAAGTTTTTGTCATTCAAGCAGGAGAACTAGGAAGTAGAAGCACAGAGAGTGTACGAAATCTCACGAAAGCAGTAGATGAGGGTATTGACATGAACGAAGGTTTTGAATTAAGGCCTTGGAATCGACCAGAGTTTTTTGAACGATGCCTTGTGACTGTTGCCAAACGTGATTCATATCTCTCTTTCAGGGATTGGGTCTTCACAGCATTAAGTTGCTGTGCCGTAATATAGCAATGCTTCAGTTTAGTGAAAATAGGTCTTCAGCAGATAATAAGCAGAAATTTTGCAATAGAGCTATGAAACGCAAATAGCAAGCGACAAGAAAATGAAAGCTTCTGGGTCAAAGAGAGAGGGGGAAATGTTGGAATCCATAAGGTTAGAGGATTTTTAAAAAAAGGTTACAAAGAAGTATGTAGGCCTTAGACTGGAGTTTTGTTAGCATTGCAGAAAAGTTTCCCATGCAAGCAGAAAAAGTTTTCCATGCAAGCAGAAAAGTTTCCCAAGCAGTAGACGTGACAAATAACAATAGGCTTCTGTAGAATTGGCTTTAGGATGGCAACAAGGTTATTTAATGTATATCTTTAGAAGGTTAGCATGAATAGAACTCTGTTCTTTGTCTCTTATCAACTAGTCTTTGTTTTAGCTACGATTACCTATGTTTTAAAAGATTGGATAGAATGCTTGTCAAGATGTGTTTTCTGTGTCTGATTGGCTGAATTCTAGTCTGAGATGATTTTATGTATTGCTGTATGAGCCCTGTTGAAGGAGACATTTTTTGGTGTGGATCAGTGAGCTGTCATGTCTCCATTTTGTATTTTGAGACTGATGTGCTGGAAATAAAAGCAAAAATCTCTTCACTGGTCTGGTTACCATGTTATCCATATTTGGATATTTTGCCGCAACCTAGTGGGTTCCTTTTTTAAGGCGTGGGTTCCTGACACCATTGGACTTATACCTGTCCCGTCCCCCGCATATTGGTGCCTCGTGTGAGAATGTAGAATAGAAGAAAAAGAAAAAAATTGTAGAAGTACCAGCTGCAGAGACCCAAGTGTCAACAAGGAGCACACTGTATCATCTCTCCCGCCGAAGCCAAGAAAATTGTAAGTAACTTATCTCGGGAGAGCGCTTGGGTGACGTTGGGAGGCAAAATAGCGAAAAAGAAAATTATTAAAAGAACACAAAAATGGGAACGAATTTATCAAAAGTTGAATGGGATGTTTTTCATCAATTAGAGACAATGTTACAAGAAAAAGGTCACTCTGAAATTTCAAAAACTGAGCTTAAAAACTTACTTATCTGGGTTAAAGCGAATACGCAAGATTTAAATCTGCAGTCTGCTTTTACTTTTCATTTTTGGGATCAGATAAACTGGAGAATCTATAAACTAGTCTCTCTCAAAAAAATTGAAAGCTTAAGAGAACTTATGCCAGTTTGTAGAGCGCTGTTGGAGCACTGTTTTAAACAAACTGATAATAATAAGATCAACTTGGACTCAGAAAACAAAGCTTCTGGTTCTGTCTCATTAAATTCCAGTAAACCGGAGACTGTGTGAGTATCGGAGAATGTTACAAGTGTTGTTGCCAATGCTGAAAGTATTGCTTTGAACTCTGTTGAACAAAATCTTTCTTCTCTCTCTCTGGGAAAAAATGAGACTCTTTTGGACTTTTCTTCGCGTTGTTCTGTTAATGTAAAAATATGTGACTCTTGTAAGCGGGATGGAACAAAGTGTGTAAAAGATGGAAATGAAAAAGTGACTGTACTTCCTAAAATTGTTTGTGCAGGGACACTGAAACCTGAATTGGATTCTGTTGGGCCTGGGGTGGAGGCTGAGGTGGCTGCTTCCACTTGGGAAATTGTGGTTCCGGGGAACTCTTTTTCACTTAAGCAAAAACATGGTTGTTCTGGTGTTTGTCAATCTATAGATACAGAGAAAGAAAAATTGGCTTTAAGGGTGGAGTCCTTTGAAAGGAAGAGATGGAAGAAACTCGCGACTGTGTTGTTGCTGAAATTCAAAAAGCTGGACTTGAAATCTCTGCAACGAAAATTCAACAAGTTTCACCTTAGAAGTACCTGGGATGGAAGATGATGGAAGACGATGGAAGACGACAAGAAGACCACAGAAAATTCAGATCCGAACCAGAGTCAACAACCTACAAGAGTTACAACAACTTCTAGGAGAAATCAACTGGGTCAGACCGATGCTGGGAATCACCAATGATGAACTGAGTCCGCTCTTCCATTTGCTGAGAGGAAGTTGCGACATCACTTCGCCAAGAACTTTAACCCCTGAAGCTCGTGCTGCTCTCGACAAAGTCACAGAAGCTCTTCAAAAAAGACAAGCTCATCGCTGCGTTCCTGAAAATCCTTTCTTTCTTGCAATCTTAGGAGAGAAGATGCAGCTTTGTGGTCTCATTTTCCAGTGGGATGCCACAGAACAAGATCCTTTGTTAATAATGGAATGGGTTTTTCCTCCCTACAGGTTTTCAAAGACCATTTGCTCAGTTTTAGAAATGATTGCATACATTATAATTAAGGCTAGAACCAGATTGTTAACTTTGGCAGGTCAAGAATGTTCAGTTATCTATTTGCCATTGAAAAATGATTATTTCAATTGGGCAATGCAAAATTCTGATGATTTACAATATGCATTCTTAGGTTTTCCAGGTGTTTGTTCCATACACTATCCAGCTCACAAACTACTGCAAGCAAAATTGAGTTTCAGAGAAAAACCTAAATTAAGTGAAGAACCTTTACATGCTGTGACTCTCTTCACTGATGGCTCTGGTAAAAGCCACAAGTCCGTTGTGACTTGGTTTAATCAAAAGACTGATGTTTGGGAATCTGATATTCAAACAGTAGAGGGATCCCCTCAAATTGTTGAGCTTGCTGCAGTAGTTTGAGCTTTTCAGCTGTTTCCTCAGCCTTTTAATTTGGTCACAGATTCTGCTTATGTTGCTAATGTAGTCAGGAGAATAGAAGGTTCCATTTTAAAGGATGTTAGTAATGAAACTGTACATCGTTGGCTTTCATGTCTTTTTATAACTTTGCAATATAGAACTAATCCATATTTTGTTTCTCACATTAGGGCGCATTCTTCACTTCCTGGATTTTTTGTGGAAGGAAATGCAAGAGCGGACAAGCTGACAGTGGTCATTTCTAACACATTGCCAAATATTTTTGAACAAGCAAAATTGAGTCATGCCTTTTTCCACCAAAATGCACAAGCACTCATGCGAATGTTCCAAATCACTAAAAGTCAAGCTAAAGCTATCATTCATACTTGCCCTGACTGTCAATTGGTACAACCTCCTGTTTCTACAGGAGCAATCAACCCCCGAGGCTTACAAAGCCTACAGTTGTGGCAAACAGGTGTTACTAAATAGCCTTCTTTTGGTAAATTTAAAAATATTCATGTTTCCATAGACACGTTCTCTGGTGCAGTTTTTGCTTCCCTTCACACAGGTGAAACTGGCAGCCATGCCTGTCATCATTTCCTGCAAGCTTTTGCTTCATTGGGTATACCCCAAGAAGTAAAAACTGACAATGGTCCCGCATACATATCTCAAAAATTGGCCACATTTTTAAATGAATGGGGTGTTCGACACATTTTTGGTATTCCCCACTCTCCCACAAGCCAAGCAATCATTGAAAGAACACATCAAACCTTAAAACGCATATTAGATCAACAGAGAGGGGGAACGGAAATCACCCCACAGATGAGACTGAGTAAGGCTTTGTAGGGTTTTAATTTTCTAAATAGTTCAAGTACAGAACCAGATCCACCAATCTTTAGACACTTTTCAAATAGCACACAGGCAAAACTGAAAGAACATCCTCCTCTTCTAATTAGAAACCCTGACTCTGGACAGATGGAAGGCCCGTTTCAATTAATAACGTGGGGCAAAGGGTATGCTTCTATTTCCACAGGTGCTGGAAGAATTAAGTGGGTTCCTGCCAAAAACGTCAAACCGTATCGCACTTCAGAACCTGTTGTCGAGCCTAGAACTGAGGAAGCGAGTACGCAGACGTGGACCGAATGGAAGGATCCCGGGTCTCGCCTGACGCCTCTTGTGCCTGACGTTCTTTGTGCATCGGTGGAACCCATGAACTCTGATTTTGTGCCAATGTTATTTATGAGTATACGAATTGAATGCTGAATGTTTGTTTTGCAAAGCTAGTTTTTGGCTGAAAATTTAGGTTATTGTTTTTGTTTAGAAAGAATTCTGCCAAAACTTAGTTCTTGAAAGAGATGGGGCAGAATCAAATGGTATACTTGTTTTGCTTGATGTTAATTCTTTTTTGTCGTGCAGATTTGCCTGTGGATCAACCGAAAACGAGTGTTTGGGTGACCTTAGCCAAGGCTGCCGGATCGGATACTATATGTCTGTCTAATTCGGAACCAGAAAAGCCTTTCTCAACCTGTTTGGTTGGTGTGCCAGTGAAAGAGTTTCCTTTGGTCAGAAAAGAATCCAATGGTAAACCAGGTGGAATTGACAATGGAAACAGTCCTTCCTTCAATTGGAACATTTGTTCCAACAAACTTCTCAGGGCAGCAAATGTTTCAAACAGTTGGGATGTGTTTCTGGAGACGGACCAATATCCACGGCAATTGCCAAAAGGGTATTGGATCATTTGCGGAGACAGAGGTTGGCAAGGCATTCCAGCCCACCTTGAAGGTGGCCCTTGTAGCATTGGTATGCTTACCATAATTGCCCCCACTGCCAAAGCAGTGATGAAAAAGAAACAAAGGAAAACAAGAGCTGTTCCTCATTATGATGAGAACTGTCAGAGTGATTTTATGCCTTGGAATGCCGCCAGAAGGCTTTCAGCAGGTATATTTCTACCCCAATTGGCTTCAGCTGTGGCATTGAGACAATTAGATCAAGTTGGATGTTGGCTGAGCAAACAAGCTAATGCCACATCCTCCGCAATCAGTGATACGTTGACCGATGTTGATAGTATTAGACATGCTACTCTTCAAAACAGAGCAGCCATTGATTTTCTCTTACTGGCACAAGGACATGGTTGTGAGGAATTTGAAGGATTGTGTTGTATGAATTTGTCTGATCATTCTGAATCCATTCACAAAAGCATTCAAAAATTAAAGGATCTGACAGCCCAAATTAAAGAAGATGGAGGTTCCTGGTTGGATGATTTGTTTCAAAATTGGAGTTTTGCACCTTGGCTAAGGCAACTTTGCAAGATAGGTCTTTACATATTAGGTGTTCTAATACTGATATTGATAGTGGCACCTTGTATACTCTGTTGTCTTCGGCGAATGATGAACAAAACAGTCCGAGAAGTTTTTGTCATTCAAGCAGGAGAACTAGGAAGTAGAAGCACAGAGAGTGTACGAAATCTCACGAAAGCAGTAGATGAGGGTATTGACATGAACGAAGGTTTTGAATTAAGGCCTTGGAATCGACCAGAGTTTTTTGAACGATGCCTTGTGACTGTTGCCAAACGTGATTCATAGCTCTCTTTCAGGGATTGGGTCTTCACAGCATTAAGTTGCTGTGCCGTAATATAGCAATGCTTCAGTTTAGTGAAAATAGGTCTTCAGCAGATAAATAGCAGAAATTTTGCAATAGAGCTATGAAACGCAAATAGCAAGCGACAAGAAAATGAAAGCTTCTGGGTCAAACAGAGAGGGGGAAATGTTGGAATCCATAAGGTTAGAGGATTTTTAAGAAATGGTTACCAAGAAGTATGTAGGCCTTAGACTGGAGTTTTGTTAGCATTGCAGAAAAGTTTCCCATGCAAGCAGAAAAAGTTTTCCATGCAAGCAGAAAAGTTTCCCAAGCAGTAGACGTGACAAATAACAATAGGCTTCTGTAGAATTGGCTTTAGGATGTCAACAAGGTTATTTAATGTATATCTTTAGAAGGTTAGCATGAATCGAACTCTGTTCTTTGTCTCTTATCAACTAGTCTTTGTTTTAGCTACGATTACCTATGTTTTATAAGATTGGATAGAATGCTTGTCAAGATGTGTTTTCTGTGTCTGATTGGCTGAATTCTAGTCTGAGATGATTTTATGTATTGCTGTATGAGCCCTGTTGAAGGAGACATTTTTTGGTGTGGATCAGTGAGCTGTCATGTCTCCATTTTGTATTTTGAGACTGATGTGCTGGAAATAAAAGCAAAAATCTCTTCACTGGTCTGGTTACCATGTTATCCATATTTGGATATTTTGCCACGGCCTAGTGGGTTCCTTTTTTAAGGCGTGGGTCCCTGACACTATTGGACTTATACCTGTCCCGTCCCCCGCATATTGGTGCCTCGTGTGAGGACGTAGAATAGAAGAAAAACAAAGAAAAATCGTGGAAGTACCAGCTGCGGAGACCCAAGTGTTAACAAGGAGCACACTGTATCATCTCTCCCGCCGAAGCCAAGAAAATTGTAAGTAACTTATCTCGGGAGAGCGCTTGGGTGACGTTGGGAGGCAAAATAGCGAAAAAGAAAATTATTAAAAGAACACAAAAATGGGAACGAATTTATCAAAAGTTGAATGGGATGTTTTTCATCAATTAGAGGCAATGTTACAAGAAAAAGGTCACTCTGAAATTTCAAAAACTGAGCTTAAAAACTTACTTATCTGGGTTAAAGCGAATACGCAAGACTTAAATCTGCAGTCTGCTTTTACTTTTCATTTTTGGGATCAGATAAACTGGAGAATCTATAATCTAGTCTCTCTCAAAAAAGATGAAAGCTTAAGAGAACTTATGCCGGTTTGTAGAGCGCTGTTGGAGCACTGTTTTAAACAAACTGATAATAATAAGATCAACTTGGACTCAGAAAACAAAGCTTCTGGTTCTGTCTCATTAAATTCCAGTAAACCGGAGACTGTGTGAGTATCGGAGAATGTTACAAGTGTTGTTGCAGATGCTGAAAGTATTGCTTTGAACTCTGTTGAACAAAATCTTTCTTCTCTCTCTCTGGGAAAAAATGAGACTCTTTTGGACTTTTCTTTGCGTTGTTCTGTTAATGTAAAAATATGTGACTCTTGTAAGGGGGATGGAACAAAGTGTGTAAAAGATGGAAATGAAAAAGTGACTGTACTTCCTAAAATTGTTTGTGCAGGGACACTGAAACCTGAATTGGATTCTGTTGGGCCTGGGGTGGAGGCTGAGGTGGCTGCTTCCACTTGGGAAATTGTGGTTCCGGGGAACTCTTTTTCACTTAAGCAAAAACATGGTTGTTCTGGTGTTTGTCAATCTATAGATACAGAGAAAGAAAAATTGGCTTTAAGGGTGGAGTCCTTTGAAAGGAAGAGATGGAAGAAACTCGCGACTGTGTTGTTGCTGAAATTCAAAAAGCTGGACTTGAAATCTCTGCAACGAAAATTCAACAAGTTTCACCTTAGAAGTACCTGGGATGGAAGATGATGGAAGACGATGGAAGACGACAATAATACCACAGAAAATTCAGATCCAAACCAGAGTCAACAACCTACAAGAGTTACAACAACTTCTAGGAGAAATCAACTGGGTCAGACCGATGCTGGGAATCACCAATGATGAACTGAGTCCGCTCTTCCATTTGCTGAGAGGAAGTTGCGACATCACTTCGCCAAGAACTTTAACCCCTGAAGCTCGTGCTGCTCTTGACAAAGTCACAGAAGCTCTTCAAAAAAGACAAGCTCATCGCTGCGTTCCTGAAAATCCTTTCTTTCTTGCAATCTTAGGAGAGAAGATGCAGCTTTGTGGTCTCATTTTCCAGTGGGATGCCACAGAACAAGATCCTTTGTTAATAATGGAATGGGTTTTTCCTCCCTACAGGTTTTCAAAGACCATTTGCTCAGTTTTAGAAATGATTGCATACATTATAATTAGGGCTAGAACCAGATTGTTAACTTTGGCAGGTCAAGAATGTTCAGTTATCTATTTGCCATTGAAAAATGATTATTTCAATTGGGCAATGCAAAATTCTGATGATTTACAATATGCATTCTTAGGTTTTCCAGGTGTTTGTTCCATACACTATCCAGCTCACAAACTACTGCAAGCAAAATTGAGTTTCAGAGAAAAACCTAAATTAAGTGAAGAACCTTTACATGCTGTGACTCTCTTCACTGATGGCTCTGGTAAAAGCCACAAGTCCGTTGTGACTTGGTTTAATCAAAAGACTGATGTTTGGGAATCTGATATTCAAACAGTAGAGGGATCCCCTCAAATTGTTGAGCTTGCTGCAGTAGTTTGAGCTCTTCAGCTGTTTCCTCAGCCTTTTAATTTGGTCACAGATTCTGCTTATGTTGCTAATGTAGTCAGGAGAATAGAAGGTTCCATTTTAAAGGATGTTAGTAATGAAACTGTACATCGTTGGCTTTCATGTCTTTTTATAACTTTGCAATATAGAACTAATCCATATTTTGTTTCTCACATTAGGGCGCATTCTTCACTTCCTGGATTTTTAGTGGAAGGAAATGCAAGAGCGGACAAGCTGACAGTGGTCATTTCTAACACATTGCCAAATATTTTTGAACAAGCAAAATTGAGTCATGCCTTTTTCCACCAAAATGCACAAGCACTCATGCGAATGTTCCAAATCACTAAAAGTCAAGCTAAAGCTATCATTCATACTTGCCCTGACTGTCAATTGGTACAACCTCCTGTTTCTACAGGAGCAATCAACCCCCGAGGCTTACAAAGCCTACAGTTGTGGCAAACAGGTGTTACTAAATAGCCTTCTTTTGGTAAATTTAAAAATATTCATGTTTCCATAGACACGTTCTCTGGTGCAGTTTTTGCTTCCCTTCACACAGGTGAAACTGGCAGCCATGCCTGTCATCATTTCCTGCAAGCTTTTGCTTCATTGGGTAGACCCCAAGAAGTAAAAACTGACAATGGTCCCGCATACATATCTCAAAAATTGGCCACATTTTTAAATGAATGGGGTGTTCGACACATTTTTGGTATTCCCCACTCTCCCACAAGCCAAGCAATCATTGAAAGAACACATCAAACCTTAAAACGCATATTAGATGAACAGAGAGGGGGAACGGAAATCACCCCACAGATGAGACTGAGTAAGGCTTTGTATGGTTTTAATTTTCTAAATAGTTCAAGTACAGAACCAGATCCACCAATCTTTAGACACTTTTCAAATAGCACACAGGCAAAACTGAAAGAACATCCTCCTCTTCTAATTAGAAACCCTGACTCTGGACAGATGGAAGGCCCGTTTCAATTAATAACGTGGGGCAAAGGGTATGCTTCTATTTCCACAGGTGCTGGAAGAATTAAGTGGGTTCCTGCCAAAAACGTCAAACCGTATCGCACTTCAGAACCTGTTGTCGAGCCTAGAACTGAGGAAGCGAGTACGCAGACGTGGACCGAATGGAAGGATCCCGGGTCTCGCCTGACGCCTCTTGTGCCTGACGTTCTTTGTGCATCGGTGGAACCCATGAACTCTGATTTTGTGCCAATGTTATTTATGAGTATACGAATTGAATGCTGAATGTTTGTCTAATGAAGCAAATTTTTGGCTGAAAATTTAGGTTATTGTTTTTGTTTAGAAAGAATTCTGCCAAAACTTAGTTCTTGAAAGAGATGGGGCAGAATCAAATGGTATACTTGTTTTGCTTGATTTTAATTGTTTTTTGTCGTGCAGATTTGCCTGTGGATCAACCGAAAACGAGTGTTTGGGTGACCTTAGCCAAGGCTGCCGGATCGGATACTATATGTCTGTCTAATTCGGAACCAGAAAAGCCTTTCTCAACCTGTTTGGTTGGTGTGCCAGTGAAAGAGTTTCCTTTGGTCAGAAAAGAATCCAATGGTAAACCAGGTGGAATTGACAATGGAAACAGTCCTTCCTTCAATTGGAACATTTGTTCCAACAAACTTCTCAGGGCAGCAAATGTTTCAAACAGTTGGGATGTGTTTCTGGAGACGGACCAATATCCACGGCAATTGCCAAAAGGGTATTGGATCATTTGCGGAGACAGAGGTTGGCAAGGCATTCCAGCCCACCTTGAAGGTGGCCCTTGTAGCATTGGTATGCTTACCATAATTGCCCCCACTGCCAAAGCAGTGATGAAAAAGAAACAAAGGAAAACAAGAGCTGTTCCTCATTATGATGAGAACTGTCAGAGTGATTTTATGCCTTGGAATGCCGCCAGAAGGCTTTCAGCAGGTATATTTCTACCCCAATTGGCTTCAGCTGTGGCATTGAGACAATTAGATCGAGTTGGATGTTGGCTGAGCAAACAAGCTAATGCCACATCCTCCGCAATCAGTGATATGTTGACCGATGTTGATAGTATTAGACATGCTACTCTTCAAAACAGAGCAGCCATTGATTTTCTCTTACTGGCACAAGGACATGGTTGTGAGGAATTTGAAGGATTGTGTTGTATGAATTTGTCTGATCGTTCTGAATCCATTCACAAAAGCATTCAAAAATTAAAGGATCTGACAGCCCAAATTAAAGAAGATGGAGGTTCCTGGTTGGATGATTTGTTTCAAAATTGGAGTTTTGCACCTTGGCTAAGGCAACTTTGCAAGATAGGTCTTTACATATTAGGTGTTCTAATACTGATATTGATAGTGGCACCTTGTATACTCTGTTGTCTTCGGCGAATGATGAACAAAACAGTCCGAGAAGTTTTTGTCATTCAAGCAGGAGAACTAGGAAGTAGAAGCACAGAGAGTGTACGAAATCTCACGAAAGCAGTAGATGAGGGTATTGACATGAACGAAGGTTTTGAATTAAGGCCTTGGAATCGACCAGAGTTTTTTGAACGATGCCTTGTGACTGTTGCCAAACGTGATTCATAGCTCTCTTTCAGGGATTGGGTCTTCACAGCATTAAGTTGCTGTGCCGTAATATAGCAATGCTTCAGTTTAGTGAAAATAGGTCTTCAGCAGATAATAAGCAGAAATTTTGCAATAGAGCTATGAAACGCAAATAGCAAGCGACAAGAAAATGAAAGCTTCTGGGTCAAACAGAGAGGGGGAAATGTTGGAATCCATAAGGTTAGAGGATTTTTAAGAAATGGTTACAAAGAAGTATGTAGGCCTTAGACTGGAGTTTTGTTAGCATTGCAGAAAAGTTTCCCATGCAAGCAGAAAAAGTTTTCCATGCAAGCAGAAAAGTTTCCCAAGCAGTAGACGTGACAAATAACAATAGGCTTCTGTAGAATTGGCTTTAGGATGGCAACAAGGTTATTTAATGTATATCTTTAGAAGGTTAGCATGAATAGAACTCTGTTCTTTGTCTCTTATCAACTAGTCTTTGTTTTAGCTACGATTACCTATGTTTTAAAAGATTGGATAGAATGCTTGTCAAGATGTGTTTTCTGTGTCTGATTGGCTGAATTCTAGTCTGAGATGATTTTATGTATTGCTGTATGAGCCCTGTTGAAGGAGACATTTTTTGGTGTGGATCAGTGAGCTGTCATGTCTCCATTTTGTATTTTGAGACTGATGTGCTGGAAATAAAAGCAAAAATCTCTTCACTGGTCTGGTTACCATGTTATCCATATTTGGATATTTTGCCGCGGCCTAGTGGGTTCCTTTTTTAAGGCGTGGGTCCCTGACACTATTGGACTTATACCTGTCCCGTCCCCCGCATATTGGTGCCTCGTGTGAGGACGTAGAATAGAAGAAAAACAAAGAAAAATCGTGGAAGTACCAGCTGCGGAGACCCAAGTGTCAACAAGGAGCACACTGTATCATCTCTCCCGCCGAAGCCAAGAAAATTGTAAGTAACTTATCTCGGGAGAGCGCTTGGGTGACGTTGGGAGGCAAAATAGCGAAAAAGAAAATTATTAAAAGAACACAAAAATGGGAACGAATTTATCAAAAGTTGAATGGGATGTTTTTCATCAATTAGAGACAATGTTACAAGAAAATGGTCACTCTGAAATTTCAAAAACTGAGCTTAAAAACTTACTTATCTGGGTTAAAGCGAATACGCAAGACTTAAATCTGCAGTCTGCTTTTACTTTTCATTTTTGGGATCAGATAAACTGGAGAATTAATAATCTAGTCTCTCTCAAAAAAGATGAAAGCTTAAGAGAACTTATGCCGGTTTGTAGAGCGCTGTTGGAGCACTGTTTTAAACAAACTGATAATAATAAGATCAACTTGGACTCAGAAAACAAAGCTTCTGGTTCTGTCTCACTAAATTCCAGTAAACCGGAGACTGTGTGAGTATCGGAGAATGTTACAAGTGTTGTTGCCAATGCTGAAAGTATTGCTTTGAACTCTGTTGAACAAAATCTTTCTTCTCTCTCTCTGGGAAAAAATGAGACTCTTTTGGACTTTTCTTCGCGTTGTTCTGTTAATGTAAAAATATGTGACTCTTGTAAGCGGGATGGAACAAAGTGTGTAAAAGATGGAAATGAAAAAGTGACTGTACTTCCTAAAATTGTTTGTGCAGGGACACTGAAACCTGAATTGGATTCTGTTGGGCCTGGGGTGGAGGCTGAGGTGGCTGCTTCCACTTGGGAAATTGTGGTTCCGGGGAACTCGTTTTCACTTAAGCAAAAACATGGTTGTTCTGGTGTTTGTCAATCTATAGATACAGAGAAAGAAAAATTGGCTTTAAGGGTGGAGTCCTTTGAAAGGAAGAGATGGATGAAACTCGCGACTGTGTTGTTGCTGAAATTCAAAAAGCTGGACTTGAAATCTCTGCAACGAAAATTCAACAAGTTTCACCTTAGAAGTACCTGGGATGGAAGATGATGGAAGACGATGGAAGACGACAAGAAGACCACAGAAAATTCAGATCCGAACCAGAGTCAACAACCTACAAGAGTTACAACAACTTCTAGGAGAAATCAACTGGGTCAGACCGATGCTGGGAATCACCAATGATGAACTGAGTCCGCTCTTCCATTTGCTGAGAGGAAGTTGCGACATCACTTCGCCAAGAACTTTAACCCCTGAAGCTCGTGCTGCTCTCGACAAAGTCACAGAAGCTCTTCAAAAAAGACAAGCTCATCGCTGCGTTCCTGAAAATCCTTTCTTTCTTGCAATCTTAGGAGAGAAGATGCAGCTTTGTGGTCTCATTTTCCAGTGGGATGCCACAGACCAAGATCCTTTGTTAATAATGGAATGGGTTTTTCCTCCCTACAGGTTTTCAAAGACCATTTGCTCAGTTTTAGAAATGATTGCATACATTATAATTAGGGCTAGAACCAGATTGTTAACTTTGGCAGGTCAAGAATGTTCAGTTATCTATTTGCCATTGAAAAATGATTATTTCAATTGGGCAATGCAAAATTCTGATGATTTACAATATGCATTCTTAGGTTTTCCAGGTGTTTGTTCCATACACTATCCAGCTCACAAACTACTGCAAGCAAAATTGAGTTTCAGAGAAAAACCTAAATTAAGTGAAGAACCTTTACATGCTGTGACTCTCTTCACTGATGGCTCTGGTAAAAGCCACAAGTCCGTTGTGACTTGGTTTAATCAAAAGACTGATGTTTGGGAATCTGATATTCAAACAGTAGAGGGATCCCCTCAAATTGTTGAGCTTGCTGCAGTAGTTTGAGCTTTTCAGCTGTTTCCTCAGCCTTTTAATTTGGTCACAGATTCTGCTTATGTTGCTAATGTAGTCAGGAGAATAGAAGGTTCCATTTTAAAGGATGTTAGTAATGAAACTGTACATCGTTGGCTTTCATGTCTTTTTATAACTTTGCAATATAGAACTAATCCATATTTTGTTTCTCACATTAGGGCGCATTCTTCACTTCCTGGATTTTTAGTGGAAGGAAATGCAAGAGCGGACAAGCTGACAGTGGTCATTTCTAACACATTGCCAAATATTTTTGAACAAGCAAAATTGAGTCATGCCTTTTTCCACCAAAATGCACAAGCACTCATGCGAATGTTCCAAATCACTAAAAGTCAAGCTAAAGCTATCATTCATACTTGCCCTGACTGACAATTGGTACAACCTCCTGTTTCTACAGGAGCAATCAACCCCCGAGGCTTACAAAGCCTACAGTTGTGGCAAACAGGTGTTACTAAATAGCCTTCTTTTGGTAAATTTAAAAATATTCATGTTTCCATAGACACGTTCTCTGGTGCAGTTTTTGCTTCCCTTCACACAGGTGAAACTGGCAGCCATGCCTGTCATCATTTCCTGCAAGCTTTTGCTTCATTGGGTATACCCCAAGAAGTAAAAACTGACAATGGTCCCGCATACATATCTCAAAAATTGGCCACATTTTTAAATGAATGGGGTGTTCGACACATTTTTGGTATTCCCCACTCTCCCACAAGCCAAGCAATCATTGAAAGAACACATCAAACCTTAAAACGCATATTAGATCAACAGAGAGGGGGAACGGAAATCACCCCACAGATGAGACTAAGGCTTTGTATGGTTTTAATTTTCTAAATAGTTCAAGTACAGAACCAGATCCACCAATCTTTAGACACTTTTCAAATAGCACACAGGCAAAACTGAAAGAACATCCTCCTCTTCTAATTAGAAACCCTGACTCTGGACAGATGGAAGGCCCGTTTCAATTAATAACGTGGGGCAAAGGGTATGCTTCTATTTCCACAGGTGCTGGAAGAATTAAGTGGGTTCCTGCCAAAAACGTCAAACCGTATCGCACTTCAGAACCTGTTGTTGAGCCTAGAACTGAGGAAGCGAGTACGCAGACGTGGACCGAATGGAAGGATCCCGGGTCTCGCCTGACGCCTCTTGTGCCTGACGTTCTTTGTGCATCGGTGGAACCCATGAACTCTGATTTTGTGCCAATGTTATTTATGAGTATACGAATTGAATGCTGAATGTTTGTCTAACGAAGCAAATTTTTGGCTGAAAATTTAGGTTATTGTTTTTGTTTAGAAAGAATTCTGCCAAAACTTAGTTCTTGAAAGAGATGGGGCAGAATCAAATGGTATACTTGTTTTGCTTGATTTTAATTGTTTTTTGTCGTGCAGATTTGCCTGTGGATCAACCGAAAACGAGTGTTTGGGTGACCTTAGCCAAGGCTGCCGGATCGGATACTATATGTCTGTCTAATTCGGAACCAGAAAAGCCTTTCTCAACCTGTTTGGTTGGTGTGCCAGTGAAAGAGTTTCCTTTGGTCAGAAAAGAATCCAATGGTAAACCAGGTGGAATTGACAATGGAAACAGTCCTTCCTTCAATTGGAACATTTGTTCCAACAAACTTCTCAGGGCAGCAAATGTTTCAAACAGTTGGGATGTGTTTCTGGAGACGGACCAATATCCACGGCAATTGCCAAAAGGGTATTGGATCATTTGCGGAGACAGAGGTTGGCAAGGCATTCCAGCCCACCTTGAAGGTGGCCCTTGTAGCATTGGTATGCTTACCATAATTGCCCCCACTGCCAAAGCAGTGATGAAAAAGAAACAAAGGAAAACAAGAGCTGTTCCTCATTATGATGAGAACTGTCAGAGTGATTTTATGCCTTGGAATGCCGCCAGAAGGCTTTCAGCAGGTATATTTCTACCCCAATTGGCTTCAGCTGTGGCATTGAGACAATTAGATCGAGTTGGATGTTGGCTGAGCAAACAAGCTAATGCCACATCCTCCGCAATCAGTGATATGTTGACCGATGTTGATAGTATTAGACATGCTACTCTTCAAAACAGAGCAGCCATTGATTTTCTCTTACTGGCACAAGGACATGGTTGTGAGGAATTTGAAGGATTGTGTTGTATGAATTTGTCTGATCGTTCTGAATCCATTCACAAAAGCATTCAAAAATTAAAGGATCTGACAGCCCAAATTAAAGAAGATGGAGGTTCCTGGTTGGATGATTTGTTTCAAAATTGGAGTTTTGCACCTTGGCTAAGGCAACTTTGCAAGATAGGTCTTTACATATTAGGTGTTCTAATACTGATATTGATAGTGGCACCTTGTATACTCTGTTGTCTTCGGCGAATGATGAACAAAACAGTCCGAGAAGTTTTTGTCATTCAAGCAGGAGAACTAGGAAGTAGAAGCACAGAGAGTGTACGAAATCTCACGAAAGCAGTAGATGAGGGTATTGACATGAACGAAGGTTTTGAATTAAGGCCTTGGAATCGACCAGAGTTTTTTGAACGATGCCTTGTGACTGTTGCCAAACGTGATTCATATCTCTCTTTCAGGGATTGGGTCTTCACAGCATTAAGTTGCTGTGCCGTAATATAGCAATGCTTCAGTTTAGTGAAAATAGGTCTTCAGCAGATAATAAGCAGAAATTTTGCAATAGAGCTATGAAACGCAAATAGCAAGCGACAAGAAAATGAAAGCTTCTGGGTCAAAGAGAGAGGGGGAAATGTTGGAATCCATAAGGTTAGAGGATTTTTAAGAAATGGTTACAAAGAAGTATGTAGGCCTTAGACTGGAGTTTTGTTAGCATTGCAGAAAAGTTTCCCATGCAAGCAGAAAAAGTTTTCCATGCAAGCAGAAAAGTTTCCCAAGCAGTAGACGTGACAAATAACAATAGGCTTCTGTAGAATTGGCTTTAGGATGGCAACCAAGTTAATTTAATGTATATCTTTAGAAGGTTAGCATGAATAGAACTCTGTTCTTTGTCTCTTATCAACTAGTCTTTGTTTTAGCTACGATTACCTATGTTTTATAAGATTGGATAGAATGCTTGTCAAGATGTGTTTTCTGTGTCTGATTGGCTGAATTCTAGTCTGAGATGATTTTATGTATTGCTGTATGAGCCCTGTTGAAGGAGACATTTTTTGGTGTGGATCAGTGAGCTGTCATGTCTCCATTTTGTATTTTGAGACTGATGTGCTGGAAATAAAAGCAAAAATCTCTTCACTGGTCTGGTTACCATGTTATCCATATTTGGATATTTTGCCGTGGCCTAGTGGGTTCCTTTTTTAAGGCGTGGGTTCCTGACACTATTGGACTTATACCTGTCCCGTCCCCCGCATATTGGTGCCTCGTGTGAGGACGTAGAATAGAAGAAAAACAAAGAAAAATCGTGGAAGTACCAGCTGCGGAGACCCAAGTGTTAACAAGGAGCACACTGTATCATCTCTCCCGCCGAAGCCAAGAAAATTGTAAGTAACTTATCTCGGGAGAGCGCTTGGGTGACGTTGGGAGGCAAAATAGCGAAAAAGAAAATTATTAAAAGAACACAAAAATGGGAACGAATTTATCAAAAGTTGAATGGGATGTTTTTCATCAATTAGAGACAATGTTACAAGAAAAAGGTCACTCTGAAATTTCAAAAACTGAGCTTAAAAACTTACTTATCTGGGTTAAAGCGAATACGCAATATTTAAATATGCAGTCTGCTTTTACTTTTCACTTTTGGGATCAGATAAACTGGAGAATCTATAAACTAGTCTCTCTCAAAAAAGATGAAAGCTTAAGAGAACTTATGCCGGTTTGTAGAGCGCTGTTGGAGCACTGTTTTAAACAAACTGATAATAATAAGATCAACTTGGACTCAGAAAACAAAGCTTCTGGTTCTGTCTCATTAAATTCCAGTAAACCGGAGACTGTGTGAGTATCGGAGAATGTTACAAGTGTTGTTGCAAATGTTGAAAGTATTGCTTCGAACTCTGTTGAACAAAATCTTTCTTCTCTCTCTCTGGGAAAAAATGAGACTCTTTTGGACTTTTCTTCGCGTTGTTCTGTTAATGTAAAAATATGTGACTCTTGTAAGGGGGATGGAACAAAGTGTGTAAAAGATGGAAATGAAAAAGTGACTGTACTTCCTAAAATTGTTTGTGCAGGGACACTGAAACCTGAATTGGATTCTGTTGGGCCTGGGGTGGAGGCTGAGGTGGCTTCTTCCACTCGGGAAATTGTGGTTCCGGGGAACTCTTTTTCAGTTATGCAAAAACAGGGTTGTTCTGGTGTTTGTCAATCTATAGATACAGAGAAAGAAAAATTGGCTTTAAGGGTGGAGTCCTTTGAAAGGAAGAGATGGACGAAACTCGCGACTGTGTTGCTGCTGAAATTCAAAAAGCTGGACTTGAAATCTCTGCAACGAAAATTCAACAAGTTTCACCTTAGAAGTACCTGGGATGGAAGATGATGGAAGACGATGGAAGACGACAATAATACCACAGAAAATTCAGATCCGAACCAGAGTCAACAACCTACAAGAGTTACAACAACTTCTAGGAGAAATCAACTGGGTCAGACCGATGTTGGGAATCACCAATGATGAACTGAGTCCGCTCTTCCATTTGCTGAGAGGAAGTTGTGATATCACTTCGCCAAGAACTTTAACCCCTGAAGCTCGTGCTGCTCTCGACAAAGTCACAGAAGCTCTTCAAAAAAGACAAGCTCATCGCTGCGTTCCTGAAAATCCTTTCTTTCTTGCAATCTTAGGAGAGAAGATGCAGCTTTGTGGTCTCATTTTCCAGTGGGATGCCGCAGAACAAGATCCTTTGTTAATAATGGAATGGGTTTTTCCTCCCTACAGGTTTTCAAAGACCATTTGCTCAGTTTTAGAAATGATTGCATACATTATAATTAAGGCTAGAACCAGATTGTTAACTTTGGCAGGTCAAGAATGTTCAGTTATCTATTTGCCATTGAAAAATGATTATTTCAATTGGGCAATGCAAAATTCTGATGATTTACAATATGCATTCTTAGGTTTTCCAGGTGTTTGTTCCATACACTATCCAGCTCACAAACTACTGCAAGCAAAATTGAGTTTCAGAGAAAAACCTAAATTAAGTGAAGAACCTTTACATGCTGTGACTCTCTTCACTGATGGCTCTGGTAAAAGCCACAAGTCCGTTGTGACTTGGTTTAATCAAAAGACTGATGTTTGAGAATCTGATATTCAAACAGTAGAGGGATCCCCTCAAATTGTTGAGCTTGCTGCAGTAGTTTGAGCTTTTCAGCTGTTTCCTCAGCCTTTTAATTTGGTCACAGATTCTGCTTATGTTGCTAATGTAGTCAGGAGAATAGAAGGTTCCATTTTAAAGGATGTTAGTAATGAAACTTACATCGTTGGCTTTCATGTCTTTTTATAACTTTGCAATATAGAACTAATCCATATTTTGTTTCTCACATTAGGGCGCATTCTTCACTTCCTGGATTTTTAGTGGAAGGAAATGCAAGAGCGGACAAGCTGACAATGGTCATTTCTAACACATTGCCAAATATTTTTGAACAAGCAAAATTGAGTCATGCCTTTTTCCACCAAAATGCACAAGCACTCATGCGAATGTTCCAAATCACTAAAAGTCAAGCTAAAGCTATCATTCATACTTTCCCTGACTGTCAATTGGTACAACCTCCTGTTTCTACAGGAGCAATCAACCCCCGAGGCTTACAAAGCCTACAGTTGTGGCAAACAGGTGTTCCTAAATAGCCTTCTTTTGGTAAATTTAAAAATATTCATGTTTCCATAGACACGTTCTCTGGTGCAGTTTTTGCTTCCCTTCACACAGGTGAAACTGGCAGCCATGCCTGTCATCATTTCCTGCAAGCTTTTGCTTCATTGGGTATACCCCAAGAAGTAAAAACTGACAATGGTCCCGCATACATATCTCAAAAATTGGCCACATTTTTAAATGAATGGGGTGTTCGACACATTTTTGGTATTCCCCACTCTCCCACAAGCCAAGCAATCATTGAAAGAACACATCAAACCTTAAAACGCATATTAGATCAACAGAGAGGGGGAACGGAAATCACCCCACAGATGAGACTGAGTAAGGCTTTGTATGGTTTTAATTTTCTAAATAGTTCAAGTACAGAACCAGATCCACCAATCTTTAGACACTTTTCAAATAGCACACAGGCAAAACTGAAAGAACATCCTCCTCTTCTAATTAGAAACCCTGACTCTGGACAGATGGAAGGCCCGTTTCAATTAATAACGTGGGGCAAAGGGTATGCTTCTATTTCCACAGGTGCTGGAAGAATTAAGTGGGTTCCTGCCAAAAACGTCAAACCGTATCGCACTTCAGAACCTGTTGTCGAGCCTAGAACTGAGGAAGCGAGTACGCAGACGTGGACCGAATGGAAGGATCCCGGGTCTCGCCTGACGCCTCTTGTGCCTGACGTTCTTTGTGCATCGGTGGAACCCATGAACTCTGATTTTGTGCCAATGTTATTTATGAGTATACGAATTGAATGCTGAATGTTTGTTTAACAAAGCTAATTTTTGGCTGAAAATTTAGGTTATTGTTTTTGTTTAGAAAGAATTCTGCCAAAACTTAGTTCTTGAAAGAGATGGGGAAGAATCAAATGGTATACTTGTTTTGCTTGATTTTAATTGTTTTTTGTCGTGCAGATTTGCCTGTGGATCAACCGAAAACGAATGTTTGGGTGACCTTAGCCAAGGCTGCCGGATCGGATACTATATGCCTGTCTAATTCGGAACCAGAAAAGCCTTTCTCAACCTGTTTGGTTGGTGTGCCAGTGAAAGAGTTTCCTTTGGTCAGAAAAGAATCCAATGGTAAACCAGGTGGAATTGACAATGGAAACAGTCCTTCCTTCAATTGGAACATTTGTTCGAAAAAACTTCTCAGGGCAGCAAATGTTTCAAACAGTTGGGATGTGTTTCTGGAGACGGACCAATATCCACGGCAATTGCCAAAAGGGTATTGGATCATTTGCGGAGACAGAGGTTGGCAAGGCATTCCAGCCCACCTTGAAGGTGGCCCTTGTAGCATTGGTATGCTTACCATAATTGCCCCCACTGCCAAAGCAGTGATGAAAAAGAAACAAAGGAAAACA
Organism: Melospiza melodia melodia; assembly: GCF_035770615.1. NCBI lineage: Eukaryota > Metazoa > Chordata > Aves > Passeriformes > Passerellidae > Melospiza > Melospiza melodia. The sequence goes on along the minus strand of NC_086225.1, from coordinate 46,601,707 downwards.
AGAGCTGTTCCTCATTATGATGAGAACTGTCAGAGTGATTTTATGCCTTGGAATGCCGCCAGAAGGCTTTCAGCAGGTATATTTCTACCCCAATTGGCTTCAGCTGTGGCATTGAGACAATTAGATCGAGTTGGATGTTGGCTGAGCAAACAAGCTAATGCCACATCCTCCGCAATCAGTGATATGTTGACCGATGTTGATAGTATTAGACATGCTACTCTTCAAAACAGAGCAGCCATTGATTTTCTCTTACTGGCACAAGGACATGGCTGTGAGGAATTTGAAGGATTGTGTTGTATGAATTTGTCTGATCGTTCTGAATCCATTCACAAAAGCATTCAAAAATTAAAGGATCTGACAGCCCAAATTAAAGAAGATGGAGGTTCCTGGTTGGATGATTTGTTTCAAAATTGGAGTTTTGCACCTTGGCTAAGGCAGCTTTGCAAGATAGGTCTTTACATATTAGGTGTTCTAATACTGATATTGATAGTGGCACCTTGTATACTCTGTTGTGTTCGGCGAATGATGAACAAAACAGTCCGAGAAGTTTTTGTCATTCAAGCAGGAGAACTAGGAAGTAGAAGCACAGAGAGTGTACGAAATCTCACGAAAGCAGTAGATGAGGGTATTGACATGAACGAAGGTTTTGAATTAAGGCCTTGGAATCGACCAGAGTTTTTTGAACGATGCCTTGTGACTGTTGCCAAACGTGATTCACATCTCTCTTTCAGGGATTGGGTCTTCACAGCATTAAGTTGCTGTGCCGTAATATAGCAATGCTTCAGTTTAGTGAAAATAGGTCTTCAGCAGATAATAAGCAGAAATTTTGCAATAGAGCTATGAAACGCAAATAGCAAGCGACAAGAAAATGAAAGCTTCTGGGTCAAACAGAGAGGGGGAAATGTTGGAATCCATAAGGTTAGAGGATTTTTAAGAAATGGTTACCAAGAAGTATGTAGGCCTTAGACTGGAGTTTTGTTAGCATTGCAGAAAAGTTTCCCACGCAAGCAGAAAAAGTTTTCCATGCAAGCAGAAAAGTTTCCCAAGCAGTAGACGTGACAAATAACAATAGGCTTCTGTAGAATTGGCTTTAGGATGGCAACCAAGTTATTTAATGTATATCTTTAGAAGGTTAGCATGAATCGAACTCTGTTCTTTGTCTCTTATCAACTAGTCTTTGTTTTAGCTACGATTACCTATGTTTTATAAGATTGGATAGAATGCTTGTCAAGATGTGTTTTCTGTGTCTGATTGGCTGAATTCTAGTCTGAGATGATTTTATGTATTGCTGTATGAGCCCTGTTGAAGGAGACATTTTTTGGTGTGGATCAGTGAGCTGTCATGTCTCCATTTTGTATTTTGAGACTGATGTGCTGGAAATAAAAGCAAAAATCTCTTCACTGGTCTGGTTACCATGTTATCCATATTTGGATATTTTGCCGCGACCTAGTGGGTTCCTTTTTTAAGGCGTGGGCTCCTGACACCATTGGACTTATACCTGTCCCGTCCCCCGCATATTGGTGCCTCGTGTGAGGACGTAGAATAGAAGAAAAACAAAGAAAAATCGTGGAAGTACCAGCTGCGGAGACCCAAGTGTCAACAAGGAGCACACTGTATCATCTCTCCCGCCGAAGCCAAGAAAATTGTAAGTAACTTATCTCGGGAGAGCGCTTGGGTGACGTTGGGAGGCAAAATAGCGAAAAAGAAAATTATTAAAAGAACACAAAAATGGGAACGAATTTATCAAAAGTTGAATGGGATGTTTTTCATCAATTAGAGACAATGTTACAAGAAAAAGGTCACTCTGAAATTTCAAAAACTGAGCTTAAAAACTTACTTATCTGGGTTAAAGCGAATACGCAAGATTTAAATATGCAGTCTGCTTTTACTTTTCACTTTTGGGATCAGATAAACTGGAGAATCTATAAACTAGTCTCTCTCAAAAAAGATGAAAGCTTAAGAGAACTTATGCCGGTTTGTAGAGCGCTGTTGGAGCACTGTTTTAAACAAACTGATAATAATAAGATCAACTTGGACTCAGAAAACAAAGCTTCTGGTTCTGTCTCATTAAATTCCAGTAAACCGGAGACTGTGTGAGTATCGGAGAATGTTACAAGTGTTGTTGCAGATGCTGAAAGTATTGCTTTGAACTCTGTTGAACAAAATCTTTCTTCTCTCTCTCTGGGAAAAAATGAGACTCTTTTGGACTTTTCTTCCCGTTGTTCTGTTAATGTAAAAATATGTGACTCTTGTAAGGGGGATGGAACAAAGTGTGTAAAAGATGGAAATGAAAAAGTGACTGTACTTCCTAAAATTGTTTGTGCAGGGACACTGAAACCTGAATTGGATTCTGTTGGGCCTGGGGTGGAGGCTGAGGTGGCTTCTTCCACTCGGGAAATTGTGGTTCCGGGGAACTCTTTTTCAGTTATGCAAAAACAGGGTTGTTCTGGTGTTTGTCAATCTATAGATACAGAGAAAGAAAAATTGGCTTTAAGGGTGGAGTCCTTTGAAAGGAAGAGATGGACGAAACTCGCGACTGTGTTGCTGCTGAAATTCAAAAAGCTGGACTTGAAATCTCTGCAACGAAAATTCAACAAGTTTCACCTTAGAAGTACCTGGGATGGAAGATGATGGAAGACGATGGAAGACGACAATAATACCACAGAAAATTCAGATCCGAACCAGAGTCAACAACCTACAAGAGTTACAACAACTTCTAGGAGAAATCAACTGGGTCAGACCGATGTTGGGAATCACCAATGATGAACTGAGTCCGCTCTTCCATTTGCTGAGAGGAAGTTGTGATATCACTTCGCCAAGAACTTTAACCCCTGAAGCTCGTGCTGCTCTCGACAAAGTCACAGAAGCTCTTCAAAAAAGACAAGCTCATCGCTGCGTTCCTGAAAATCCTTTCTTTCTTGCAATCTTAGGAGAGAAGATGCAGCTTTGTGGTCTCATTTTCCAGTGGGATGCCGCAGAACAAGATCCTTTGTTAATAATGGAATGGGTTTTTCCTCCCTACAGGTTTTCAAAGACCATTTGCTCAGTTTTAGAAATGATTGCATACATTATAATTAAGGCTAGAACCAGATTGTTAACTTTGGCAGGTCAAGAATGTTCAGTTATCTATTTGCCATTGAAAAATGATTATTTCAATTGGGCAATGCAAAATTCTGATGATTTACAATATGCATTCTTAGGTTTTCCAGGTGTTTGTTCCATACACTATCCAGCTCACAAACTACTGCAAGCAAAATTGAGTTTCAGAGAAAAACCTAAATTAAGTGAAGAACCTTTACATGCTGTGACTCTCTTCACTGATGGCTCTGGTAAAAGCCACAAGTCCGTTGTGACTTGGTTTAATCAAAAGACTGATGTTTGAGAATCTGATATTCAAACAGTAGAGGGATCCCCTCAAATTGTTGAGCTTGCTGCAGTAGTTTGAGCTTTTCAGCTGTTTCCTCAGCCTTTTAATTTGGTCACAGATTCTGCTTATGTTGCTAATGTAGTCAGGAGAATAGAAGGTTCCATTTTAAAGGATGTTAGTAATGAAACTTACATCTTTGGCTTTCATGTCTTTTTATAACTTTGCAATATAGAACTAATCCATATTTTGTTTCTCACATTAGGGCGCATTCTTCACTTCCTGGATTTTTAGTGGATGGAAATGCAAGAGCGGACAAGCTGACAATGGTCATTTCTAACACATTGCCAAATATTTTTGAACAAGCAAAATTGAGTCATGCCTTTTTCCACCAAAATGCACAAGCACTCATGCGAATCTTCCAAATCACTAAAAGTCAAGCTAAAGCTATCATTCATACTTTCCCTGACTGTCAATTGGTACAACCTCCTGTTTCTACAGGAGCAATCAACCCCCGAGGCTTACAAAGCCTACAGTTGTGGCAAACAGGTGTTCCTAAATAGCCTTCTTTTGGTAAATTTAAAAATATTCATGTTTCCATAGACATGTTCTCTGGTGCAGTTTTTGCTTCCCTTCACACAGGTGAAACTGGCAGCCATGCCTGTCATCATTTCCTGCAAGCTTTTGCTTCATTGGGTATACCCCAAGAAGTAAAAACTGACAATGGTCCCGCATACATATCTCAAAAATTGGCCACATTTTTAAATGAATGGGGTGTTCGACACATTTTTGGTATTCCCCACTCTCCCACAAGCCAAGCAATCATTGAAAGAACACATCAAACCTTAAAACGCATATTAGATCAACAGAGAGGGGGAACGGAAATCACCCCACAGATGAGACTGAGTAAGGCTTTGTATGGTTTTAATTTTCTAAATAGTTCAAGTACAGAACCAGATCCACCAATCTTTAGACACTTTTCAAATAGCACACAGGCAAAACTGAAAGAACATCCTCCTCTTCTAATTAGAAACCCTGACTCTGGACAGATGGAAGGCCCGTTTCAATTAATAACGTGGGGCAAAGGGTATGCTTCTATTTCCACAGGTGCTGGAAGAATTAAGTGGGTTCCTGCCAAAAACGTCAAACCGTATTGCACTTCAGAACCTGTTGTCGAGCCTAGAACTGAGGAAGCGAGTACGCAGACGTGGACCGAATCGAAGGATCCCGGGTCTCGCCTGACGCCTCTTGTGCCTGACGTTCTTTGTGCATCGGTGGAACCCATGAACTCTGATTTTGTGCCAATGTTATTTATGAGTATACGAATTGAATGCTGAATGTTTGTCTAACGAAGCTAATTTTTGGCTGAAAATTTAGGTTATTGTTTTTGTATAGAAAGAATTCTGCCAAAACTTAGTTCTTGAAAGAGATGGGGCAGAATCAAATGGTATACTTGTTTTGCTTGATTTTAATTGTTTTTTGTCGTGCAGATTTGCCTGTGGATCAACCGAAAACGAGTGTTTGGGTGACCTTAGCCAAGGCTGCCGGATCGGATACTATATGTCTGTCTAATTCGGAACCAGAAAAGCCTTTCTCAACCTGTTTGGTTGGTGTGCCAGTGAAAGAGTTTCCTTTGGTCAGAAAAGAATCCAATGGTAAACCAGGTGGAATTGACAATGGAAACAGTCCTTCCTTCAATTGGAACATTTGTTCCAACAAACTTCTCAGGGCAGCAAATGTTTCAAACAGTTGGGATGTGTTTCTGGAGACGGACCAATATCCACGGCAATTGCCAAAAGGGTATTGGATCATTTGCGGAGACAGAGGTTGGCAAGGCATTCCAGCCCACCTTGAAGGTGGCCCTTGTAGCATTGGTATGCTTACCATAATTGCCCCCACTGCCAAAGCAGTGATGAAAAAGAAACAAAGGAAAACAAGAGCTGTTCCTCATTATGATGAGAACTGTCAGAGTGATTTTATGCCTTGGAATGCCGCCAGAAGGCTTTCAGCAGGTATAATTCTACCCCAATTGGCTTCAGCTGTGGCATTGAGACAATTAGATCGAGTTGGATGTTGGCTGAGCAAACAAGCTAATGCCACATCCTCCGCAATCAGTGATATGTTGACCGATGTTGATAGTATTAGACATGCTACTCTTCAAAACAGAGCAGCCATTGATTTTCTCTTACTGGCACAAGGACATGGTTGTGAGGAATTGGAAGGATTGTGTTGTATGAATTTGTCTGATCATTCCGAATCCATTCACAAAAGCATTCAAAAATTAAAGGATCTGACAGCCCAAATTAAAGAAGATGGAGGTTCCTGGTTGGATGATTTGTTTCAAAATTGGAGTTTTGCACCTTGGCTAAGGCAACTTTGCAAGATAGGTCTTTACATATTAGGTGTTCTAATACTGATATTGATAGTGGCACCTTGTATACTCTGTTGTGTTCGGCGAATGATGAACAAAACAGTCCGAGAAGTTTTTGTCATTCAAGCAGGAGAACTAGGAAGTAGAAGCACAGAGAGTGTACGAAATCTCACGAAAGCAGTAGATGAGGGTATTGACATGAACGAAGGTTTTGAATTAAGGCCTTGGAATCGACCAGAGTTTTTTGAACGATGCCTTGTGACTGTTGCCAAACGTGATTCACATCTCTCTTTCAGGGATTGGGTCTTCACAGCATTAAGTTGCTGTGCCGTAATATAGCAATGCTTCAGTTTAGTGAAAATAGGTCTTCAGCAGATAATAAGCAGAAATTTTGCAATAGAGCTATGAAACGCAAATAGCAAGCGACAAGAAAATGAAAGCTTCTGGGTCAAACAGAGAGGGGGAAATGTTGGAATCCATAAGGTTAGAGGATTTTTAAGAAATGGTTACAAAGAAGTATGTAGGCCTTAGACAGGAGTTTTGTTAGCATTGCAGAAAAGTTTCCCACGCAAGCAGAAAAAGTTTTCCATGCAAGCAGAAAAGTTTCCCAAGCAGTAGACGTGACAAATAACAATAGGCTTCTGTAGAATTGGCTTTAGGATGGCAACCAAGTTATTTAATGTATATCTTTAGAAGGTTAGCATGAATCGAACTCTGTTCTTTGTCTCTTATCAACTAGTCTTTGTTTTAGCTTCGATTACCTATGTTTTATAAGATTGGATAGAATGCTTGTCAAGATGTGTTTTCTGTGTCTGATTGGCTGAATTCTAGTCTGAGATGATTTTATGTATTGCTGTATGAGCCCTGTTGAAGGAGACATTTTTTGGTGTGGATCAGTGAGCTGTCATGTCTCCATTTTGTATTTTGAGACTGATGTGCTGGAAATAAAAGCAAAAATCTCTTCACTGGTCTGGTTACCATGTTATCCATATTTGGATATTTTGCCGCGGCCTAGTGGGTTCCTTTTTTAAGGCGTGGGTTCCTGACACCATTGGACTTATACCTGTCGCGTCCCCCGCATATTGGTGCCTCGTGTGAGGACGTAGAATAGAAGAAAAACAAAGAAAAATCGTGGAAGTACCAGCTGCGGAGACCCAAGTGTTAACAAGGAGCACACTGTATCATCTCTCCCGCCGAAGCCAAGAAAATTGTAAGTAACTTATCTCGGGAGAGCGCTTGGGTGACGTTGGGAGGCAAAATAGCGAAAAAGAAAATTATTAAAAGAACACAAAAATGGGAACGAATTTATCAAAAGTTGAATGGGATGTTTTTCATCAATTAGAGACAATGTTACAAGAAAAAGGTCACTCTGAAATTTCAAAAACTGAGCTTAAAAACTTACTTATCTGGGTTAAAGCGAATACGCAAGATTTAAATCTGCAGTCTGCTTTTACTTTTCATTTTTGGGATCAGATAAACTGGAGAATCTATAAACTAGTCTCTCTCAAAAAAGATGAAAGCTTAAGAGAACTTATGCCGGTTTGTAGAGCGCTGTTGGAGCACTGTTTTAAACAAACTGATAATAATAAGATCAACTTGGACTCAGAAAACAAAGCTTCTGGTTCTGTCTCATTAAATTCCAGTAAACCGGAGACTGTGTGAGTATCGGAGAATGTTACAAGTGTTGTTGCAGATGCTGAAAGTATTGCTTTGAACTCTGTTGAACAAAATCTTTCTTCTCTCTCTCTGGGAAAAAATGAGACTCTTTTGGACTTTTCTTTGCGTTGTTCTGTTAATGTAAAAATATGCGACTCTTGTAAGGGGGATGGAACAAAGTGTGTAAAAGATGGAAATGAAAAAGTGACTGTACTTCCTAAAATTGTTTGTGCAGGGACACTGAAACCTGAATTGGATTCTGTTGGGCCTGGGGTGGAGGCTGAGGTGGCTTCTTCCACTCGGGAAATTGTGGTTCCGGGGAACTCTTTTTCAGTTATGCAAAAACAGGGTTGTTCTGGTGTTTGTCAATCTATAGATACAGAGAAAGAAAAATTGGCTTTAAGGGTGGAGTCCTTTGAAAGGAAGAGATGGACGAAACTCGCGACTGTGTTGCTGCTGAAATTCAAAAAGCTGGACTTGAAATCTCTGCAATGAAAATTCAACAAGTTTCACCTTAGAAGTACCTGGGATGGAAGATGATGGAAGACGATGGAAGACGACAATAATACCACAGAAAATTCAGATCCGAACCAGAGTCAACAACCTACAAGAGTTACAACAACTTCTAGGAGAAATCAACTGGGTCAGACCGATGCTGGGAATCACCAATGATGAACTGAGTCCGCTCTTCCATTTGCTGAGAGGAAGTTGCGACATCACTTCGCCAAGAACTTTAACCCCTGAAGCTCGTGCTGCTCTTGACAAAGTCACAGAAGCTCTTCAAAAAAGACAAGCTCATCGCTGCGTTCCTGAAAATCCTTTCTTTCTTGCAATCTTAGGAGAGAAGATGCAGCTTTGTGGTCTCATTTTCCAGTGGGATGCCACAGAACAAGATCCTTTGTTAATAATGGAATGGGTTTTTCCTCCCTACAGGTTTTCAAAGACCATTTGCTCAGTTTTAGAAATGATTGCATACATTATAATTAAGGCTAGAACCAGATTGTTAACTTTGGCAGGTCAAGAATGTTCAGTTATCTATTTGCCATTGAAAAATGATTATTTCAATTGGGCAATGCAAAATTCTGATGATTTACAATATGCATTCTTAGGTTTTCCAGGTGTTTGTTCCATACACTATCCAGCTCACAAACTACTGCAAGCAAAATTGAGTTTCAGAGAAAAACCTAAATTAAGTGAAGAACCTTTACATGCTGTGACTCTCTTCACTGATGGCTCTGGTAAAAGCCACAAGTCCGTTGTGACTTGGTTTAATCAAAAGACTGATGTTTGGGAATCTGATATTCAAACAGTAGAGGGATCCCCTCAAATTGTTGAGCTTGCTGCAGTAGTTTGAGCTTTTCAGCTGTTTCCTCAGCCTTTTAATTTGGTCACAGATTCTGCTTATGTTGCTAATGTAGTCAGGAGAATAGAAGGTTCCATTTTAAAGGATGTTAGTAATGAAACTGTACATCGTTGGCTTTCATGTCTTTTTATAACTTTGCAATATAGAACTAATCCATATTTTGTTTCTCACATTAGGGCGCATTCTTCACTTCCTGGATTTTTAGTGGAAGGAAATGCAAGAGCGGACAAGCTGACAATGGTCATTTCTAACACATTGCCAAATATTTTTGAACAAGCAAAATTGAGTCATGCCTTTTTCCACCAAAATGCACAAGCACTCATGCGAATGTTCCAAATCACTAAAAGTCAAGCTAAAGCTATCATTCATACTTGCCCTGACTGTCAATTGGTACAACCTCCTGTTTCTACAGGAGCAATCAACCCCCGAGGCTTACAAAGCCTACAGTTGTGGCAAACAGGTGTTACTAAATAGCCTTCTTTTGGTAAATTTAAAAATATTCATGTCTCCATAGACACGTTCTCTGGTGCAGTTTTTGCTTCCCTTCACACAGGTGAAACTGGCAGCCATGCCTGTCATCATTTCCTGCAAGCTTTTGCTTCATTGGGTATACCCCAAGAAGTAAAAACTGACAATGGTCCCGCATACATATCTCAAAAATTGGCCACATTTTTAAATGAATGGGGTGTTCGACACATTTTTGGTATTCCCCACTCTCCCACAAGCCAAGCAATCATTGAAAGAACACATCAAACCTTAAAACGCATATTAGATCAACAGAGAGGGGGAACGGAAATCACCCCACAGATGAGACTGAGTAAGGCTTTGTATGGTTTTAATTTTCTAAATAGTTCAAGTACAGAACCAGATCCACCAATCTTTAGACACTTTTCAAATAGCACACAGGCAAAACTGAAAGAACATCCTCCTCTTCTAATTAGAAACCCTGACTCTGGACAGATGGAAGGCCCGTTTCAATTAATAACGTGGGGCAAAGGGTATGCTTCTATTTCCACAGGTGCTGGAAGAATTAAGTGGGTTCCTGCCAAAAACGTCAAACCGTATCGCACTTCAGAACCTGTTGTCGAGCCTAGAACTGAGGAAGCGAGTACGCAGACGTGGACCGAATGGAAGGATCCCGGGTCTCACCTGACGCCTCTTGTGCCTGACGTTCTTTGTGCATCGGTGGAACCCATGAACTCTGATTTTGTGCCAATGTTATTTATGAGTATACGAATTGAATGCTGAATGTTTGTTTAACAAAGCTAATTTTTGGCTGAAAATTTAGGTTATTGTTTTTGTTTAGAAAGAATTCTGCCAAAACTTAGTTCTTGAAAGAGATGGGGCAGAATCAAATGGTATACTTGTTTTGCTTGATGTTAATTGTTTTTTGTCGTGCAGATTTGCCTGTGGATCAACCGAAAACGAGTGTTTGGGTGACCTTAGCCAAGGCTGCCGGATCGGATACTATATGCCTGTCTAATTCGGAACCAGAAAAGCCTTTCTCAACCTGTTTGGTTGGTGTGCCAGTGAAAGAGTTTCCTTTGGTCAGAAAAGAATCCAATGGTAAACCAGGTGGAATTGACAATGGAAACAGTCCTTCCTTCAATTGGAACATTTGTTCGAAAAAACTTCTCAGGGCAGCAAATGTTTCAAACAGTTGGGATGTGTTTCTGGAGACGGACCAATATCCACGGCAATTGCCAAAAGGGTATTGGATCATTTGCAGAGACAGAGGTTGGCAAGGCATTCCAGCCCACCTTGAAGGTGGCCCTTGTAGCATTGGTATGCTTACCATAATTGCCCCCACTGCCAAAGCAGTGATGAAAAAGAAACAAAGGAAAACAAGAGCTGTTCCTCATTATGATGAGAACTGTCAGAGTGATTTTATGCCTTGGAATGCCGCCAGAAGGCTTTCAGCAGGTATAATTCTACCCCAATTGGCTTCAGCTGTGGCATTGAGACAATTAGATCGAGTTGGATGTTGGCTGAGCAAACAAGCTAATGCCACATCCTCCGCAATCAGTGATATGTTGACCGATGTTGATAGTATTAGACATGCTACTCTTCAAAACAGAGCAGCCATTGATTTTCTTTTACTGGCACAAGGACATGGTTGTGAGGAATTGGAAGGATTGTGTTGTATGAATTTGTCTGATCGTTCTGAATCCATTCACAAAAGCATTCAAAAATTAAAGGATCTGACAGCCCAAATTAAAGAAGATGGAGGTTCCTGGTTGGATGATTTGTTTCAAAATTGGAGTTTTGCACCTTGGCTAAGGCAACTTTGCAAGATAGGTCTTTACATATTAGGTGTTCTAATACTGATATTGATAGTGGCACCTTGTATACTCTGTTGTCTTCGGCGAATGATGAACAAAACAGTCCGAGAAGTTTTTGTCATTCAAGCAGGAGAACTAGGAAGTAGAAGCACAGAGAGTGTACGAAATCTCACGAAAGCAGTAGATGAGGGTATTGACATGAACGAAGGTTTTGAATTAAGGCCTTGGAATCGACCAGAGTTTTTTGAACGATGCCTTGTGACTGTTGCCAAACGTGATTCATATCTCTCTTTCAGGGATTGGGTCTTCACAGCATTAAGTTGCTGTGCCGTAATATAGCAATGCTTCAGTTTAGTGAAAATAGGTCTTCAGCAGATAATAAGCAGAAATTTTGCAATAGAGCTATGAAACGCAAATAGCAAGCGACAAGAAAATGAAAGCTTCTGGGTCAAACAGAGAGGGGGAAATTTTGGAATCCATAAGGTTAGAGGATTTTTAAGAAATGGTTACAAAGAAGTATGTAGGCCTTAGACTGGAGTTTTGTTAGCATTGCAGAAAAGTTTCCCATGCAAGCAGAAAAAGTTTTCCATGCAAGCAGAAAAGTTTCCCAAGCAGTAGACGTGACAAATAACAATAGGCTTCTGTAGAATTGGCTTTAGGATGGCAACAAGGTTATTTAATGTATATCTTTAGAAGGTTAGCATGAATAGAACTCTGTTCTTTGTCTCTTATCAACTAGTCTTTGTTTTAGCTACGATTACCTATGTTTTATAAGATTGGATAGAATGCTTGTCAAGATGTGTTTTCTGTGTCTGATTGGCTGAATTCTAGTCTGAGATGATTTTATGTATTGCTGTATGAGCCCTGTTGAAGGAGACATTTTTTGGTGTGGATCAGTGAGCTGTCATGTCTCCATTTTGTATTTTGAGACTGATGTGCTGGAAATAAAAGCAAAAATCTCTTCACTGGTCTGGTTACCATGTTATCCATATTTGGATATTTTGCCGCGGCCTAGTGGGTTCCTTTTTTAAGGCGTGGGTTCCTGACACCATTGGACTTATACCTGTCGCGTCCCCCGCATATTGGTGCCTCGTGTGAGGACGTAGAATAGAAGAAAAACAAAGAAAAATCGTGGAAGTACCAGCTGCGGAGACCCAAGTGTTAACAAGGAGCACACTGTATCATCTCTCCCGCCGAAGCCAAGAAAATTGTAAGTAACTTATCTCGGGAGAGCGCTTGGGTGACGTTGGGAGGCAAAATAGCGAAAAAGAAAATTATTAAAAGAACACAAAAATGGGAACGAATTTATCAAAAGTTGAATGGGATGTTTTTCATCAATTAGAGACAATGTTACAAGAAAAAGGTCACTCTGAAATTTCAAAAACTGAGCTTAAAAACTTACTTATCTGGGTTAAAGCGAATACGCAAGATTTAAATCTGCAGTCTGCATTTACTTTTCATTTTTGGGATCAGATAAACTGGAGAATCTATAAACTAGTCTCTCTCAAAAAAGATGAAAGCTTAAGAGAACTTATGCCGGTTTGTAGAGCGCTGTTGGAGCACTGTTTTAAACAAACTGATAATAATAAGATCAACTTGGACTCAGAAAACAAAGCTTCTGGTTCTGTCTCATTAAATTCCAGTAAACCGGAGACTGTGTGAGTATCGGAGAATGTTACAAGTGTTGTTGCAAATGCTGAAAGTATTGCTTTGAACTCTGTTGAACAAAATCTTTCTTCTCTCTCTCTGGGAAAAAATGAGACTCTTTTGGACTTTTCTTCGTGTTGTTCTGTTAATGTAAAAATATGTGACTCTTGTAAGGGGGATGGAACAAAGTGTGTAAAAGATGGAAATGAAAAAGTGACTGCACTTCCTAAAATTGTTTGTGCAGGGACACTGAAACCTGAATTGGATTCTGTTGGGCCTGGGGTGGAGGCTGAGGTGGCTGCTTCCACTCGGGAAATTGTGGTTCCGGGGAACTCTTTTTCACTTAAGCAAAAACAGGGTTGTTCTGGTGTTTGTCAATCTATAGATACAGAGAAAGAAAAATTGGCTTTAAGGGTGGAGTCCTTTGAAAGGAAGAGATGGAAGAAACTCGCGACTGTGTTGTTGCTGAAATTCAAAAAGCTGGACTTGAAATCTCTGCAACGAAAATTCAACAAGTTTCACCTTAGAAGTACCTGGGATGGAAGATGATGGAAGACGATGGAAGACGACAAGAAGACCACAGAAAATTCAGATCCGAACCAGAGTCAACAACCTACAAGAGTTACAACAACTTCTAGGAGAAATCAACTGGGTCAGACCGATGCTGGGAATCACCAATGATGAACTGAGTCCGCTCTTCCATTTGCTGAGAGGAAGTTGCGACATCACTTCGCCAAGAACTTTAACCCCTGAAGCTCGTGCTGCTCTCGACAAAGTCACAGAAGCTCTTCAAAAAAGACACGCTCATCGCTGCGTTCCTGAAAATCCTTTCTTTCTTGCAATCTTAGGAGAGAAGATGCAGCTTTGTGGTCTCATTTTCCAGTGGGATGCCACAGAACAAGATCCTTTGTTAATAATGGAATGGGTTTTTCCTCCCTACAGGTTTTCAAAGACCATTTGCTCAGTTTTAGAAATGATTGCATACATTATAATTAAGACTAGAACCAGATTGTTAACTTTGGCAGGTCAAGAATGTTCAGTTATCTATTTGCCATTGAAAAATGATTATTTCAATTGGGCAATGCAAAATTCTGATGATTTACAATATGCATTCTTAGGTTTTCCAGGTGTTTGTTCCATACACTCTCCAGCTCACAAACTACTGCAAGCAAAATTGAGTTTCAGAGAAAAACCTAAATTAAGTGAAGAACCTTTACATGCTGTGACTCTCTTCACTGATGGCTCTGGTAAAAGCCACAAGTCCGTTGTGACTTGGTTTAATCAAAAGACTGATGTTTGGGAATCTGATATTCAAACAGTAGAGGGATCCCCTCAAATTGTTGAGCTTGCTGCAGTAGTTTGAGCTTTTCAGCTGTTTCCTCAGCCTTTTAATTTGGTCACAGATTCTGCTTATGTTGCTAATGTAGTCAGGAGAATAGAAGGTTCCATTTTAAAGGATGTTAGTAATGAAACTGTACATCGTTGGCTTTCATGTCTTTTTATAACTTTGCAATATAGAACTAATCCATATTTTGTTTCTCACATTAGGGCGCATTCTTCACTTCCTGGATTTTTAGTGGAAGGAAATGCAAGAGCGGACAAGCTGACAATGGTCATTTCTAACACATTGCCAAATATTTTTGAACAAGCAAAATTGAGTCATGCCTTTTTCCACCAAAATGCACAAGCACTCATGCGAATGTTCCAAATCACTAAAAGTCAAGCTAAAGCTATCATTCATACTTTCCCTGACTGTCAATTGGTACAACCTCCTGTTTCTACAGGAGCAATCAACCCCCGAGGCTTACAAAGCCTACAGTTGTGGCAAACAGGTGTTACTAAATAGCCTTCTTTTGGTAAATTTAAAAATATTCATGTTTCCATAGACACGTTCTCTGGTGCAGTTTTTGCTTCCCTTCACACAGGTGAAACTGGCAGCCATGCCTGTCATCATTTCCTGCAAGCTTTTGCTTCATTGGGTAGACCCCAAGAAGTAAAAACTGACAATGGTCCCGCATACATATCTCAAAAATTGGCCACATTTTTAAATGAATGGGGTGTTCGACACATTTTTGGTATTCCCCACTCTCCCACAAGCCAAGCAATCATTGAAAGAACACATCAAACCTTAAAACGCATATTAGATCGACAGAGAGGGGGAACGGAAATCACCCCACAGATGAGACTGAGTAAGGCTTTGTATGGTTTTAATTTTCTAAATAGTTCAAGTACAGAACCAGATCCACCAATCTTTAGACACTTTTCAAATAGCACACAGGCAAAACTGAAAGAACATCCTCCTCTTCTAATTAGAAACCCTGACTCTGGACAGATGGAAGGCCCGTTTCAATTAATAACGTGGGGCAAAGGGTATGCTTCTATTTCCACAGGTGCTGGAAGAATTAAGTGGGTTCCTGCCAAAAACGTCAAACCGTATCGCACTTCAGAACCTGTTGTCGAGCCTAGAACTGAGGAAGCGAGTACGCAGACGTGGACCGAATGGAAGGATCCCGGGTCTCGCCTGACGCCTCTTGTGCCTGACGTTCTTTGTGCATCGGTGGAACCCATGAACTCTGATTTTGTGCCAATGTTATTTATGAGTATACGAATTGAATGCTGAATGTTTGTTTTACAAAGCTAGTTTTTGGCTGAAAATTTAGGTTATTGTTTTTGTTTAGAAAGAATTCTGCCAAAACTTAGTTCTTGAAAGAGATGGGGCAGAATCAAATGGTATACTTGTTTTGCTTGATGTTAATTGTTTTTTGTCGTGCAGATTTGCCTGTGGATCAACCGAAAACGAGTGTTTGGGTGACCTTAGCCAAGGCTGCCGGATCGGATACTATATGCCTGTCTAATTCGGAACCAGAAAAGCCTTTCTCAACCTGTTTGGTTGGTGTGCCAGTGAAAGAGTTTCCTTTGGTCAGAAAAGAATCCAATGGTAAACCAGGTGGAATTGACAATGGAAACAGTCCTTCCTTCAATTGGAACATTTGTTCGAAAAAACTTCTCAGGGCAGCAAATGTTTCAAACAGTTGGGATGTGTTTCTGGAGACGGACCAATATCCACGGCAATTGCCAGAAGGGTATTGGATCATTTGCGGAGACAGAGGTTGGCAAGGCATTCCAGCCCACCTTGAAGGTGGCCCTTGTAGCATTGGTATGCTTACCATAATTGCCCCCACTGCCAAAGCAGTGATGAAAAAGAAACAAAGGAAAACAAGAGCTGTTCCTCATTATGATGAGAACTGTCAGAGTGATTTTATGCCTTGGAATGCCGCCAGAAGGCTTTCAGCAGGTATATTTCTACCCCAATTGGCTTCAGCTGTGGCATTGAGACAATTAGATCGAGTTGGATGTTGGCTGAGCAAACAAGCTAATGCCACATCCTCCGCAATCAGTGATATGTTGACCGATGTTGATAGTATTAGACATGCTACTCTTCAAAACAGAGCAGCCATTGATTTTCTTTTACTGGCACAAGGACATGGTTGTGAGGAATTTGAAGGATTGTGTTGTATGAATTTGTCTGATCATCCTGAATCCATTCACAAAAGCATTCAAAAATTAAAGGATCTGACAGCCCAAATTAAAGAAGATGGAGGTTCCTGGTTGGATGATTTGTTTCAAAATTGGAGTTTTGCACCTTGGCTGAGGCAACTTTGCAAGATAGGTCTTTACATATTAGGTGTTCTAATACTGATATTGATAGTGGCACCTTGTATACTCTGTTGTCTTCGGCGAATGATGAACAAAACAGTCCGAGAAGTTTTTGTCATTCAAGCAGGAGAACTAGGAAGTAGAAGCACAGAGAGTGTACGAAATCTCACGAAAGCAGTAGATGAGGGTATTGACATGAACGAAGGTTTTGAATTAAGGCCTTGGAATCGACCAGAGTTTTTTGAACGATGCCTTGTGACTGTTGCCAAACATGATTCATATCTCTCTTTCAGGGATTGGGTCTTCACAGCATTAAGTTGCTGTGCCATAATATAGCAATGCTTCAGTTTAGTGAAAATAGGTCTTCAGCAGATAATAAGCAGAAATTTTGCAATAGAGCTATGAAACGCAAATAGCAAGCAACAAGAAAATGAAAGCTTCTGGGTCAAACAGAGAGGGGGAAATGTTGGAATCCATAAGGTTAGAGGATTTTTAAGAAATGGTTACAAAGAAGTATGTAGGCCTTAGACTGGAGTTTTGTTAGCATTGCAGAAAAGTTTCCCATGCAAGCAGAAAAAGTTTTCCATGCAAGCAGAAAAGTTTCCCAAGCAGTAGACGTGACAAATAACAATAGGCTTCTGTAGAATTGGCTTTAGGATGGCAACAAGGTTATTTAATGGATATCTTTAGAAGGTTAGCATGAATAGAACTCTGTTCTTTGTCTCTTATCAACTAGTCTTTGTTTTTGCTACGATTACCTATGTTTTATAAGATTGGATAGAATGCTTGTCAAGATGTGTTTTCTGTGTCTGATTGGCTGAATTCTAGTCTGAGATGATTTTATGTATTGCTGTATGAGCCCTGTTGAAGGAGACATTTTTTGGTGTGGATCAGTGAGCTGTCATGTCTCCATTTTGTATTTTGAGACTGATGTGCTGGAAATAAAAGCAAAAATCTCTTCACTGGTCTGGTTACCATGTTATCCATATTTGGATATTTTGCCGCGGCCTAGTGGGTTCCTTTTTTAAGGCGTGGGCTCCTGACACCATTGGACTTATACCTGTCCCGTCCCCCGCATATTGGTGCCTCGTGTGAGGACGTAGAATAGAAGAAAAAGAAAGAAAAATCGTGGAAGTACCAGCTGCGGAGACCCAAGTGTTAACAAGGAGCACACTGTATCATCTCTCCCGCCGAAGCCAAGAAAATTGTAAGTAACTTATCTCGGGAGAGCGCTTGGGTGACGTTGGGAGGCAAAATAGCGAAAAAGAAAATTATTAAAAGAACACAAAAATGGGAACGAATTTATCAAAAGTTGAATGGGATGTTTTTCATCAATTAGAGACAATGTTACAAGAAAAAGGTCACTCTGAAATTTCAAAAACTGAGCTTAAAACATTACTTATCTGGGTTAAAGCGAATACGCAAGATTTAAATCTGCAGTCTGCATTTACTTTTCATTTTTGGGATCAGATAAACTGGAGAATCTATAATCTAGTCTCTCTCAAAAAAGATGTAAGCTTAAGAGAACTTATGCCGGTTTGTAGAGCGCTGTTGGAGCACTGTTTTAAACAAACTGATAATAATAAGATCAACTTGGACTCAGAAAACAAAGCTTCTTCTTCTGTCTCATTAAATTCCAGTAAACCGGAGACTGTGTGAGTATCGGAGAATGTTACAAGTGTTGTTGCAAATGCTGAAAGTATTGCTTTGAACTCTGTTGAACAAAATCTTTCTTCTCTCTCTCTGGGAAAAAATGAGACTCTTTTGGACTTTTCTTCGTGTTGTTCTGTTAATGTAAAAATATGTGACTCTTGTAAGGGGGATGGAACAAAGTGTGTAAAAGATGGAAATGAAAAAGTGACTGCACTTCCTAAAATTGTTTGTGCAGGGACACTGAAACCTGAATTGGATTCTGTTGGGCCTGGGGTGGAGGCTGAGGTGGCTGCTTCCACTCGGGAAATTGTGGTTCCGGGGAACTCTTTTTCACTTAAGCAAAAACAGGGTTGTTCTGGTGTTTGTCAATCTATAGATACAGAGAAAGAAAAATTGGCTTTAAGGGTGGAGTCCTTTGAAAGGAAGAGATGGAAGAAACTCGCGACTGTGTTGTTGCTGAAATTCAAAAAGCTGGACTTGAAATCTCTGCAACGAAAATTCAACAAGTTTCACCTTAGAAGTACCTGGGATGGAAGATGATGGAAGACGATGGAAGACGACAAGAAGACCACAGAAAATTCAGATCCGAACCAGAGTCAACAACCTACAAGAGTTACAACAACTTCTAGGAGAAATCAACTGGGTCAGACCGATGCTGGGAATCACCAATGATGAACTGAGTCCGCTCTTCCATTTGCTGAGAGGAAGTTGCGACATCACTTCGCCAAGAACTTTAACCCCTGAAGCTCGTGCTGCTCTCGACAAAGTCACAGAAGCTCTTCAAAAAAGACAAGCTCATCGCTGCGTTCCTGAAAATCCTTTCTTTCTTGCAATCTTAGGAGAGAAGATGCAGCTTTGTGGTCTCATTTTCCAGTGGGATGCCACAGAACAAGATCCTTTGTTAATAATGGAATGGGTTTTTCCTCCCTACAGGTTTTCAAAGACCATTTGCTCAGTTTTAGAAATGATTGCATACATTATAATTAAGGCTAGAACCAGATTGTTAACTTTGGCAGGTCAAGAATGTTCAGTTATCTATTTGCCATTGAAAAATGATTATTTCAATTGGGCAATGCAAAATTCTGATGATTTACAATATGCATTCTTAGGTTTTCCAGGTGTTTGTTCCATACACTATCCAGCTCACAAACTACTGCAAGCAAAATTGAGTTTCAGAGAAAAACCTAAATTAAGTGAAGAACCTTTACATGCTGTGACTCTCTTCACTGATGGCTCTGGTAAAAGCCACAAGTCCGTTGTGACTTGGTTTAATCAAAAGACTGATGTTTGGGAATCTGATATTCAAACAGTAGAGGGATCCCTTCAAATTGTTGAGCTTGCTGCAGTAGTTTGAGCTTTTCAGCTGTTTCCTCAGCCTTTTAATTTGGTCACAGATTCTGCTTATGTTGCTAATGTAGTCAGGAGAATAGAAGGTTCCATTTTAAAGGATGTTAGTAATGAAACTTTACATCGTTGGCTTTCATGTCTTTTTATAACTTTGCAATATAGAACTAATCCATATTTTGTTTCTCACATTAGGGCGCATTCTTCACTTCCTGGATTTTTAGTGGAAGGAAATGCAAGAGCGGACAAGCTGACAATGGTCATTTCTAACACATTGTCAAATATTTTTGAACAAGCAAAATTGAGTCATGCCTTTTTCCACCAAAATGCACAAGCACTCATGCGAATGTTCCAAATCACTAAAAGTCAAGCTAAAGCTATCATTCATACTTGCCCTGACTGTCAATTGGTACAACCTCCTGTTTCTACAGGAGCAATCAACCCCCGAGGCTTACAAAGCCTACAGTTGTGGCAAACAGGTGTTACTAAATAGCCTTCTTTTGGTAAATTTAAAAATATTCATGTTTCCATAGACACGTTCTCTGGTGCAGTTTTTGCTTCCCTTCACACAGGTGAAACTGGCAGCCATGCCTGTCATCATTTCCTGCAAGCTTTTGCTTCATTGGGTAGACCCCAAGAAGTAAAAACTGACAATGGTCCCGCATACATATCTCAAAAATTGGCCACATTTTTAAATGAATGGGGTGTTCGACACATTTTTGGTATTCCCCACTCTCCCACAAGCCAAGCAATCATTGAAAGAACACATCAAACCTTAAAACGCATATTAGATCAACAGAGAGGGGGAACGGAAATCACCCCACAGATGAGACTGAGTAAGGCTTTGTATGGTTTTAATTTTCTAAATAGTTCAAGTACAGAACCAGATCCACCAATCTTTAGACACTTTTCAAATAGCACACAGGCAAAACTGAAAGAACATCCTCCTCTTCTAATTAGAAACCCTGACTCTGGACAGATGGAAGGCCCGTTTCAATTAATAACGTGGGGCAAAGGGTATGCTTCTATTTCCACAGGTGCTGGAAGAATTAAGTGGGTTCCTGCCAAAAACGTCAAACCGTATCGCACTTCAGAACCTGTTGTCGAGCCTAGAACTGAGGAAGCGAGTACGCAGACGTGGACCGAATGGAAGGATCCCGGGTCTCGCCTGACGCCTCTTGTGCCTGACGTTCTTTGTGCATCGGTGGAACCCATGAACTCTGATTTTGTGCCAATGTTATTTATGAGTATACGAATTGAATGCTGAATGTTTGTTTAACAAAGCTAATTTTTGGCTGAAAATTTAGGTTATTGTTTTTGTTTAGAAAGAATTCTGCCAAAACTTAGTTCTTGAAAGAGATGGGGCAGAATCAAATGGTATACTTGTTTTGCTTGATGTTAATTGTTTTTTGTCGTGCAGATTTGCCTGTGGATCAACCGAAAACGAGTGTTTGGGTGACCTTAGCCAAGGCTGCCGGATCGGATACTATATGCCTGTCTAATTCGGAACCAGAAAAGCCTTTCTCAACCTTTTTGGTTGGTGTGCCAGTGAAAGAGTTTCCTTTGGTCAGAAAAGAATCCAATGGTAAACCAGGTGGAATTGACAATGGAAACAGTCCTTCCTTCAATTGGAACATTTGTTCGAAAAAACTTCTCAGGGCAGCAAATGTTTCAAACAGTTGGGATGTGTTTCTGGAGACGGACCAATATCCACGGCAATTGCCAGAAGGGTATTGGATCATTTGCGGAGACAGAGGTTGGCAAGGCATTCCAGCCCACCTTGAAGGTGGCCCTTGTAGCATTGGTATGCTTACCATAATTGCCCCCACTGCCAAAGCAGTGATGAAAAAGAAACAAAGGAAAACAAGAGCTGTTCCTCATTATGATGAGAACTGTCAGAGTGATTTTATGCCTTGGAATGCCGCCAGAAGGCTTTCAGCAGGTATATTTCTACCCCAATTGGCTTCAGCTGTGGCATTGAGACAATTAGATCGAGTTGGATGTTGGCTGAGCAAACAAGCTAATGCCACATCCTCCGCAATCAGTGATATGTTGACCGATGTTGATAGTATTAGACATGCTACTCTTCAAAACAGAGCAGCCATTGATTTTCTCTTACTGGCACAAGGACATGGTTGTGAGGAATTGGAAGGATTGTGTTGTATGAATTTGTCTGATCATTCCGAATCCATTCACAAAAGCATTCAAAAATTAAAGGATCTGACAGCCCAAATTAAAGAAGATGGAGGTTCCTGGTTGGATGATTTGTTTCAAAATTGGAGTTTTGCACCTTGGCTAAGGCAACTTTGCAAGATAGGTCTTTACATATTAGGTGTTCTAATACTGATATTGATAGTGGCACCTTGTATACTCTGTTGTGTTCGGCGAATGATGAACAAAACAGTCCGAGAAGTTTTTGTCATTCAAGCAGGAGAACTAGGAAGTAGAAGCACAGAGAGTGTACGAAATCTCACGAAAGCAGTAGATGAGGGTATTGACATGAACGAAGGTTTTGAATTAAGGCCTTGGAATCGACCAGAGTTTTTTGAACGATGCCTTGTGACTGTTGCCAAACGTGATTCATATCTCTCTTTCAGGGATTGGGTCTTCACAGCATTAAGTTGCTGTGCCGTAATATAGCAATGCTTCAGTTTAGTGAAAATAGGTCTTCAGCAGATAATAAGCAGAAATTTTGCAATAGAGCTATGAAACGCAAATAGCAAGCGACAAGAAAATGAAAGCTTCTGGGTCAAACAGAGAGGGGGAAATGTTGGAATCCATAAGGTTAGAGGATTTTTAAGAAATGGTTACAAAGAAGTATGTAGGCCTTAGACTGGAGTTTTGTTAGCATTGCAGAAAAGTTTCCCATGCAAGCAGAAAAAGTTTTCCATGCAAGCAGAAAAGTTTCCCAAGCAGTAGACGTGACAAATAACAATAGGCTTCTGTAGAATTGGCTTTAGGATGGCAACAAGGTTATTTAATGTATATCTTTAGAAGGTTAGCATGAATAGAACTCTGTTCTTTGTCTCTTATCAACTAGTCTTTGTTTTAGCTACGATTACCTATGTTTTATAAGATTGGATAGAATGCTTGTCAAGATGTGTTTTCTGTGTCTGATTGGCTGAATTCTAGTCTGAGATGATTTTATGTATTGCTGTATGAGCCCTGTTGAAGGAGACATTTTTTGGTGTGGATCAGTGAGCTGTCATGTCTCCATTTTGTATTTTGAGACTGATGTGCTGGAAATAAAAGCAAAAATCTCTTCACTGGTCTGGTTACCATGTTATCCATATTTGGATATTTTGCCGCGACCTAGTGGGTTCCTTTTTTAAGGCGTGGGCTCCTGACACCATTGGACTTATACCTGTCCCGTCCCCCGCATATTGGTGCCTCGTGTGAGGACGTAGAATAGAAGAAAAAGAAAGAAAAATCGTGGAAGTACCAGCTGCGGAGACCCAAGTGTTAACAAGGAGCACACTGTATCATCTCTCCCGCCGAAGCCAAGAAAATTGTAAGTAACTTATCTCGGGAGAGCGCTTGGGTGACGTTGGGAGGCAAAATAGCGAAAAAGAAAATTATTAAAAGAACACAAAAATGGGAACGAATTTATCAAAAGTTGAATGGGATGTTTTTCATCAATTAGAGACAATGTTACAAGAAAAAGGTCACTCTGAAATTTCAAAAACTGAGCTTAAAAACTTACTTATCTGGGTTAAAGCGAATACGCAAGATTTAAATCTGCAGTCTGCTTTTACTTTTCATTTTTGGGATCAGATAAACTGGAGAATCTATAAACTAGTCTCTCTCAAAAAAGATGAAAGCTTAAGAGAACTTATGCCGGTTTGTAGAGCGCTGTTGGAGCGCTGTTTTAAACAAACTGATAATAATAAGATCAACTTGGACTCAGAAAACAAAGCTTCTGGTTCTGTCTCATTAAATTCCAGTAAACCGGAGACTGTGTGAGTATCGGAGAATGTTACAAGCGTTGTTGCAAATGCTGAAAGTATTGCTTTGAACTCTGTTGAACAAAATCTTTCTTCTCTCTCTCTGGGA
This sequence comes from Melospiza melodia melodia, assembly GCF_035770615.1. Lineage (NCBI taxonomy): Eukaryota > Metazoa > Chordata > Aves > Passeriformes > Passerellidae > Melospiza > Melospiza melodia. The sequence goes on along the minus strand of NC_086225.1, from coordinate 46,578,317 downwards.
AAAAATGAGACTCTTTTGGACTTTTCTTCGCGTTGTTCTGTTAATGTAAAAATATGTGACTCTTGTAAGGGGGATGGAACAAAGTGTGTAAAAGATGGAAATGAAAAAGTGACTGTACTTCCTAAAATTGTTTGTGCAGGGACACTGAAACCTGAATTGGATTCTGTTGGGCCTGGGGTGGAGGCTGAGGTGGCTGCTTCCACTCGGGAAATTGTGGTTCCGGGGAACTCGTTTTCACTTAAGCAAAAACATGGTTGTTCTGGTGTTTGTCAATCTATAGATACAGAGAAAGAAAAATTGGCTTTAAGGGTGGAGTCCTTTGAAAGGAAGAGATGGATGAAACTCGCGACTGTGTTGTTGCTGAAATTCAAAAAGCTGGACTTGAAATCTCTGCAACGAAAATTCAACAAGTTTCACCTTAGAAGTACCTGGGATGGAAGATGATGGAAGACGATGGAAGACGACAAGAAGACCACAGAAAATTCAGATCCGAACCAGAGTCAACAACCTACAAGAGTTACAACAACTTCTAGGAGAAATCAACTGGGTCAGACCGATGCTGGGAATCACCAATGATGAACTGAGTCCGCTCTTCCATTTGCTGAGAGGAAGTTGCGACATCACTTCGCCAAGAACTTTAACCCCTGAAGCTCGTGCTGCTCTCGACAAAGTCACAGAAGCTCTTCAAAAAAGACAAGCTCATCGCTGCGTTCCTGAAAATCCTTTCTTTCTTGCAATCTTAGGAGAGAAGATGCAGCTTTGTGGTCTCATTTTCCAGTGGGATGCCACAGAACAAGATCCTTTGTTAATAATGGAATGGGTTTTTCCTCCCTACAGGTTTTCAAAGACCATTTGCTCAGTTTTAGAAATGATTGCATACATTATAATTAAGGCTAGAACCAGATTGTTAACTTTGGCAGGTCAAGAATGTTCAGTTATCTATTTGCCATTGAAAAATGATTATTTCAATTGGGCAATGCAAAATTCTGATGATTTACAATATGCATTCTTAGGTTTTCCAGGTGTTTGTTCCATACACTATCCAGCTCACAAACTACTGCAAGCAAAATTGAGTTTCAGAGAAAAACCTAAATTAAGTGAAGAACCTTTACATGCTGTGACTCTCTTCACTGATGGCTCTGGTAAAAGCCACAAGTCCGTTGTGACTTGGTTTAATCAAAAGACTGATGTTTGGGAATCTGATATTCAAACAGTAGAGGGATCCCTTCAAATTGTTGAGCTTGCTGCAGTAGTTTGAGCTTTTCAGCTGTTTCCTCAGCCTTTTAATTTGGTCACAGATTCTGCTTATGTTGCTAATGTAGTCAGGAGAATAGAAGGTTCCATTTTAAAGGATGTTAGTAATGAAACTTTACATCGTTGGCTTTCATGTCTTTTTATAACTTTGCAATATAGAACTAATCCATATTTTGTTTCTCACATTAGGGCGCATTCTTCACTTCCTGGATTTTTAGTGGAAGGAAATGCAAGAGCGGACAAGCTGACAATGGTCATTTCTAACACATTGCCAAATATTTTTGAACAAGCAAAATTGAGTCATGCCTTTTTCCACCAAAATGCACAAGCACTCATGCGAATGTTCCAAATCACTAAAAGTCAAGCTAAAGCTATCATTCATACTTGCCCTGACTGTCAATTGGTACAACCTCCTGTTTCTACAGGAGCAATCAACCCCCGAGGCTTACAAAGCCTACAGTTGTGGCAAACAGGTGTTACTAAATAGCCTTCTTTTGGTAAATTTAAAAATATTCATGTTTCCATAGACACGTTCTCTGGTGCAGTTTTTGCTTCCCTTCACACAGGTGAAACTGGCAGCCATGCCTGTCATCATTTCCTGCAAGCTTTTGCTTCATTGGGTATACCCCAAGAAGTAAAAACTGACAATGGTCCCGCATACATATCTCAAAAATTGGCCACATTTTTAAATGAATGGGGTGTTCGACACATTTTTGGTATTCCCCACTCTCCCACAAGCCAAGCAATCATTGAAAGAACACATCAAACCTTAAAACGCATATTAGATCAACAGAGAGGGGGAACGGAAATCACCCCACAGATGAGACTGAGTAAGGCTTTGTATGGTTTTAATTTTCTAAATAGTTCAAGTACAGAACCAGATCCACCAATCTTTAGACACTTTTCAAATAGCACACAGGCAAAACTGAAAGAACATCCTCCTCTTCTAATTAGAAACCCTGACTCTGGACAGATGGAAGGCCCGTTTCAATTAATAACGTGGGGCAAAGGGTATGCTTCTATTTCCACAGGTGCTGGAAGAATTAAGTGGGTTCCTGCCAAAAACGTCAAACCGTATCGCACTTCAGAACCTGTTGTCGAGCCTAGAACTGAGGAAGCGAGTACGCAGACGTGGACCGAATGGAAGGATCCCGGGTCTCGCCTGACGCCTCTTGTGCCTGACGTTCTTTGTGCATCGGTGGAACCCATGAACTCTGATTTTGTGCCAATGTTATTTATGAGTATACGAATTGAATGCTGAATGTTTGTTTAACAAAGCTAATTTTTGGCTGAAAATTTAGGTTATTGTTTTTGTTTAGAAAGAATTCTGCCAAAACTTAGTTCTTGAAAGAGATGGGGCAGAATCAAATGGTATACTTGTTTTGCTTGATGTTAATTGTTTTTTGTCGTGCAGATTTGCCTGTGGATCAACCGAAAACGAGTGTTTGGGTGACCTTAGCCAAGGCTGCCGGATCGGATACTATATGCCTGTCTAATTCGGAACCAGAAAAGCCTTTCTCAACCTGTTTGGTTGGTGTGCCAGTGAAAGAGTTTCCTTTGGTCAGAAAAGAATCCAATGGTAAACCAGGTGGAATTGACAATGGAAACAGTCCTTCCTTCAATTGGAACATTTGTTCGAAAAAACTTCTCAGGGCAGCAAATGTTTCAAACAGTTGGGATGTGTTTCTGGAGACGGACCAATATCCACAGCAATTGCCAGAAGGGTATTGGATCATTTGCGGAGACAGAGGTTGGCAAGGCATTCCAGCCCACCTTGAAGGTGGCCCTTGTAGCATTGGTATGCTTACCATAATTGCCCCCACTGCCAAAGCAGTGATGAAAAAGAAACAAAGGAAAACAAGAGCTGTTCCTCATTATGATGAGAACTGTCAGAGTGATTTTATGCCTTGGAATGCCGCCAGAAGGCTTTCAGCAGGTATATTTCTACCCCAATTGGCTTCAGCTGTGGCATTGAGACAATTAGATCGAGTTGGATGTTGGCTGAGCAAACAAGCTAATGCCACATCCTCCGCAATCAGTGATATGTTGACCGATGTTGATAGTATTAGACATGCTACTCTTCAAAACAGAGCAGCCATTGATTTTCTCTTACTGGCACAAGGACATGGTTGTGAGGAATTGGAAGGATTGTGTTGTATGAATTTGTCTGATCATTCCGAATCCATTCACAAAAGCATTCAAAAATTAAAGGATCTGACAGCCCAAATTAAAGAAGATGGAGGTTCCTGGTTGGATGATTTGTTTCAAAATTGGAGTTTTGCACCTTGGCTAAGGCAACTTTGCAAGATAGGTCTTTACATATTAGGTGTTCTAATACTGATATTGATAGTGGCACCTTGTATACTCTGTTGTGTTCGGCGAATGATGAACAAAACAGTCCGAGAAGTTTTTGTCATTCAAGCAGGAGAACTAGGAAGTAGAAGCACAGAGAGTGTACGAAATCTCACGAAAGCAGTAGATGAGGGTATTGACATGAACGAAGGTTTTGAATTAAGGCCTTGGAATCGACCAGAGTTTTTTGAACGATGCCTTGTGACTGTTGCCAAACGTGATTCATAGCTCTCTTTCAGGGATTGGGTCTTCACAGCATTAAGTTGCTGTGCCGTAATATAGCAATGCTTCAGTTTAGTGAAAATAGGTCTTCAGCAGATAATAAGCAGAAATTTTGCAATAGAGCTATGAAACGCAAATAGCAAGCGACAAGAAAATGAAAGCTTCTGGGTCAAACAGAGAGGGGGAAATGTTGGAATCCATAAGGTTAGAGGATTTTTAAGAAATGGTTACCAAGAAGTATGTAGGCCTTAGACTGGAGTTTTGTTAGCATTGCAGAAAAGTTTCCCATGCAAGCAGAAAAAGTTTTCCATGCAAGCAGAAAAGTTTCCCAAGCAGTAGACGTGACAAATAACAATAGGCTTCTGTAGAATTGGCTTTAGGATGGCAACAAGGTTATTTAATGTATATCTTTAGAAGGTTAGCATGAATAGAACTCTGTTCTTTGTCTCTTATCAACTAGTCTTTGTTTTAGCTACGATTACCTATGTTTTATAAGATTGGATAGAATGCTTGTCAAGATGTGTTTTCTGTGTCTGATTGGCTGAATTCTAGTCTGAGATGATTTTATGTATTGCTGTATGAGCCCTGTTGAAGGAGACATTTTTTGGTGTGGATCAGTGAGCTGTCATGTCTCCATTTTGTATTTTGAGACTGATGTGCTGGAAATAAAAGCAAAAATCTCTTCACTGGTCTGGTTACCATGTTATCCATATTTGGATATTTTGCCGCGACCTAGTGGGTTCCTTTTTTAAGGCGTGGGCTCCTGACACCATTGGACTTATACCTGTCCCGTCCCCCGCATATTGGTGCCTCGTGTGAGGACGTAGAATAGAAGAAAAAGAAAGAAAAATCGTGGAAGTACCAGCTGCGGAGACCCAAGTGTTAACAAGGAGCACACTGTATCATCTCTCCCGCCGAAGCCAAGAAAATTGTAAGTAACTTATCTCGGGAGAGCGCTTGGGTGACGTTGGGAGGCAAAATAGCGAAAAAGAAAATTATTAAAAGAACACAAAAATGGGAACGAATTTATCAAAAGTTGAATGGGATGTTTTTCATCAATTAGAGACAATGTTACAAGAAAAAGGTCACTCTGAAATTTCAAAAACTGAGCTTAAAAACTTACTTATCTGGGTTAAAGCGAATACGCAAGATTTAAATCTGCAGTCTGCTTTTACTTTTCATTTTTGGGATCAGATAAACTGGAGAATCTATAAACTAGTCTCTCTCAAAAAAGATGAAAGCTTAAGAGAACTTATGCCGGTTTGTAGAGCGCTGTTGGAGCGCTGTTTTAAACAAACTGATAATAATAAGATCAACTTGGACTCAGAAAACAAAGCTTCTGGTTCTGTCTCATTAAATTCCAGTAAACCGGAGACTGTGTGAGTATCGGAGAATGTTACAAGTGTTGTTGCAAATGCTGAAAGTATTGCTTTGAACTCTGTTGAACAAAATCTTTCTTCTCTCTCTCTGGGAAAAAATGAGACTCTTTTGGACTTTTCTTCGCGTTGTTCTGTTAATGTAAAAATATGTGACTCTTGTAAGGGGGATGGAACAAAGTGTGTAAAAGATGGAAATGAAAAAGTGACTGTACTTCCTAAAATTGTTTGTGCAGGGACACTGAAACCTGAATTGGATTCTGTTGGGCCTGGGGTGGAGGCTGAGGTGGCTGCTTCCACTCGGGAAATTGTGGTTCCGGGGAACTCGTTTTCACTTAAGCAAAAACATGGTTGTTCTGGTGTTTGTCAATCTATAGATACAGAGAAAGAAAAATTGGCTTTAAGGGTGGAGTCCTTTGAAAGGAAGAGATGGAAGAAACTCGCGACTGTGTTGTTGCTGAAATTCAAAAAGCTGGACTTGAAATCTCTGCAACGAAAATTCAACAAGTTTCACCTTAGAAGTACCTGGGATGGAAGATGATGGAAGACGATGGAAGACGACAAGAAGACCACAGAAAATTCAGATCCGAACCAGTCAACAACCTACAAGAGTTACAACAACTTCTAGGAGAAATCAACTGGGTCAGACCGATGCTGGGAATCACCAATGATGAACTGAGTCCGCTCTTCCATTTGCTGAGAGGAAGTTGCGACATCACTTCGCCAAGAACTTTAACCCCTGAAGCTCGTGCTGCTCTCGACAAAGTCACAGAAGCTCTTCAAAAAAGACAAGCTCATCGCTGCGTTCCTGAAAATCCTTTCTTTCTTGCAATCTTAGGAGAGAAGATGCAGCTTTGTGGTCTCATTTTCCAGTGGGATGCCACAGAACAAGATCCTTTGTTAATAATGGAATGGGTTTTTCCTCCCTACAGGTTTTCAAAGACCATTTGCTCAGTTTTAGAAATGATTGCATACATTATAATTAAGGCTAGAACCAGATTGTTAACTTTGGCAGGTCAAGAATGTTCAGTTATCTATTTGCCATTGAAAAATGATTATTTCAATTGGGCAATGCAAAATTCTGATGATTTACAATATGCATTCTTAGGTTTTCCAGGTGTTTGTTCCATACACTATCCAGCTCACAAACTACTGCAAGCAAAATTGAGTTTCAGAGAAAAACCTAAATTAAGTGAAGAACCTTTACATGCTGTGACTCTCTTCACTGATGGCTCTGGTAAAAGCCACAAGTCCGTTGTGACTTGGTTTAATCAAAAGACTGATGTTTGGGAATCTGATATTCAAACAGTAGAGGGATCCCTTCAAATTGTTGAGCTTGCTGCAGTAGTTTGAGCTTTTCAGCTGTTTCCTCAGCCTTTTAATTTGGTCACAGATTCTGCTTATGTTGCTAATGTAGTCAGGAGAATAGAAGGTTCCATTTTAAAGGATGTTAGTAATGAAACTTTACATCGTTGGCTTTCATGTCTTTTTATAACTTTGCAATATAGAACTAATCCATATTTTGTTTCTCACATTAGGGCGCATTCTTCACTTCCTGGATTTTTAGTGGAAGGAAATGCAAGAGCGGACAAGCTGACAATGGTCATTTCTAACACATTGCCAAATATTTTTGAACAAGCAAAATTGAGTCATGCCTTTTTCCACCAAAATGCACAAGCACTCATGCGAATGTTCCAAATCACTAAAAGTCAAGCTAAAGCTATCATTCATACTTGCCCTGACTGTCAATTGGTACAACCTCCTGTTTCTACAGGAGCAATCAACCCCCGAGGCTTACAAAGCCTACAGTTGTGGCAAACAGGTGTTACTAAATAGCCTTCTTTTGGTAAATTTAAAAATATTCATGTTTCCATAGACACGTTCTCTGGTGCAGTTTTTGCTTCCCTTCACACAGGTGAAACTGGCAGCCATGCCTGTCATCATTTCCTGCAAGCTTTTGCTTCATTGGGTAGACCCCAAGAAGTAAAAACTGACAATGGTCCCGCATACATATCTCAAAAATTGGCCACATTTTTAAATGAATGGGGTGTTCGACACATTTTTGGTATTCCCCACTCTCCCACAAGCCAAGCAATCATTGAAAGAACACATCAAACCTTAAAACGCATATTAGATCAACAGAGAGGGGGAACGGAAATCACCCCACAGATGAGACTGAGTAAGGCTTTGTATGGTTTTAATTTTCTAAATAGTTCAAGTACAGAACCAGATCCACCAATCTTTAGACACTTTTCAAATAGCACACAGGCAAAACTGAAAGAACATCCTCCTCTTCTAATTAGAAACCCTGACTCTGGACAGATGGAAGGCCCGTTTCAATTAATAACGTGGGGCAAAGGGTATGCTTCTATTTCCACAGGTGCTGGAAGAATTAAGTGGGTTCCTGCCAAAAACGTCAAACCGTATCGCACTTCAGAACCTGTTGTCGAGCCTAGAACTGAGGAAGCGAGTACGCAGACGTGGACCGAATGGAAGGATCCCGGGTCTCGCCTGACGCCTCTTGTGCCTGACGTTCTTTGTGCATCGGTGGAACCCATGAACTCTGATTTTGTGCCAATGTTATTTATGAGTATACGAATTGAATGCTGAATGTTTGTTTAACAAAGCTAATTTTTGGCTGAAAATTTAGGTTATTGTTTTTGTTTAGAAAGAATTCTGCCAAAACTTAGTTCTTGAAAGAGATGGGGCAGAATCAAATGGTATACTTGTTTTGCTTGATGTTAATTGTTTTTTGTCGTGCAGATTTGCCTGTGGATCAACCGAAAACGAGTGTTTGGGTGACCTTAGCCAAGGCTGCCGGATCGGATACTATATGCCTGTCTAATTCGGAACCAGAAAAGCCTTTCTCAACCTGTTTGGTTGGTGTGCCAGTGAAAGAGTTTCCTTTGGTCAGAAAAGAATCCAATGGTAAACCAGGTGGAATTGACAATGGAAACAGTCCTTCCTTCAATTGGAACATTTGTTCGAAAAAACTTCTCAGGGCAGCAAATGTTTCAAACAGTTGGGATGTGTTTCTGGAGACGGACCAATATCCACGGCAATTGCCAGAAGGGTATTGGATCATTTGCGGAGACAGAGGTTGGCAAGGCATTCCAGCCCACCTTGAAGGTGGCCCTTGTAGCATTGGTATGCTTACCATAATTGCCCCCACTGCCAAAGCAGTGATGAAAAAGAAACAAAGGAAAACAAGAGCTGTTCCTCATTATGATGAGAACTGTCAGAGTGATTTTATGCCTTGGAATGCCGCCAGAAGGCTTTCAGCAGGTATATTTCTACCCCAATTGGCTTCAGCTGTGGCATTGAGACAATTAGATCGAGTTGGATGTTGGCTGAGCAAACAAGCTAATGCCACATCCTCCGCAATCAGTGATATGTTGACCGATGTTGATAGTATTAGACATGCTACTCTTCAAAACAGAGCAGCCATTGATTTTCTCTTACTGGCACAAGGACATGGTTGTGAGGAATTGGAAGGATTGTGTTGTATGAATTTGTCTGATCATTCCGAATCCATTCACAAAAGCATTCAAAAATTAAAGGATCTGACAGCCCAAATTAAAGAAGATGGAGGTTCCTGGTTGGATGATTTGTTTCAAAATTGGAGTTTTGCACCTTGGCTAAGGCAACTTTGCAAGATAGGTCTTTACATATTAGGTGTTCTAATACTGATATTGATAGTGGCACCTTGTATACTCTGTTGTGTTCGGCGAATGATGAACAAAACAGTCCGAGAAGTTTTTGTCATTCAAGCAGGAGAACTAGGAAGTAGAAGCACAGAGAGTGTACGAAATCTCACGAAAGCAGTAGATGAGGGTATTGACATGAACGAAGGTTTTGAATTAAGGCCTTGGAATCGACCAGAGTTTTTTGAACGATGCCTTGTGACTGTTGCCAAACGTGATTCATAGCTCTCTTTCAGGGATTGGGTCTTCACAGCATTAAGTTGCTGTGCCGTAATATAGCAATGCTTCAGTTTAGTGAAAATAGGTCTTCAGCAGATAATAAGCAGAAATTTTGCAATAGAGCTATGAAACGCAAATAGCAAGCGACAAGAAAATGAAAGCTTCTGGGTCAAACAGAGAGGGGGAAATGTTGGAATCCATAAGGTTAGAGGATTTTTAAGAAATGGTTACCAAGAAGTATGTAGGCCTTAGACTGGAGTTTTGTTAGCATTGCAGAAAAGTTTCCCATGCAAGCAGAAAAAGTTTTCCATGCAAGCAGAAAAGTTTCCCAAGCAGTAGACGTGACAAATAACAATAGGCTTCTGTAGAATTGGCTTTAGGATGGCAACAAGGTTATTTAATGTATATCTTTAGAAGGTTAGCATGAATAGAACTCTGTTCTTTGTCTCTTATCAACTAGTCTTTGTTTTAGCTACGATTACCTATGTTTTATAAGATTGGATAGAATGCTTGTCAAGATGTGTTTTCTGTGTCTGATTGGCTGAATTCTAGTCTGAGATGATTTTATGTATTGCTGTATGAGCCCTGTTGAAGGAGACATTTTTTGGTGTGGATCAGTGAGCTGTCATGTCTCCATTTTGTATTTTGAGACTGATGTGCTGGAAATAAAAGCAAAAATCTCTTCACTGGTCTGGTTACCATGTTATCCATATTTGGATATTTTGCCGCGACCTAGTGGGTTCCTTTTTTAAGGCGTGGGCTCCTGACACCATTGGACTTATACCTGTCCCGTCCCCCGCATATTGGTGCCTCGTGTGAGGACGTAGAATAGAAGAAAAACAAAGAAAAATCGTGGAAGTACCAGCTGCGGAGACCCAAGTGTTAACAAGGAGCACACTGTATCATCTCTCCCGCCGAAGCCAAGAAAATTGTAAGTAACTTATCTCGGGAGAGCGCTTGGGTGACGTTGGGAGGCAAAATAGCGAAAAAGAAAATTATTAAAAGAACACAAAAATGGGAACGAATTTATCAAAAGTTGAATGGGATGTTTTTCATCAATTAGAGACAATGTTACAAGAAAAAGGTCACTCTGAAATTTCAAAAACTGAGCTTAAAAACTTACTTATCTGGGTTAAAGCGAATACGCAAGATTTAAATCTGCAGTCTGCTTTTACTTTTCATTTTTGGGATCAGATAAACTGGAGAATCTATAAACTAGTCTCTCTCAAAAAAGATGAAAGCTTAAGAGAACTTATGCCGGTTTGTAGAGCGCTGTTGGAGCGCTGTTTTAAACAAACTGATAATAATAAGATCAACTTGGACTCAGAAAACAAAGCTTCTGGTTCTGTCTCATTAAATTCCAGTAAACCGGAGACTGTGTGAGTATCGGAGAATGTTACAAGTGTTGTTGCAAATGCTGAAAGTATTGCTTTGAACTCTGTTGAACAAAATCTTTCTTCTCTCTCTCTGGGAAAAAATGAGACTCTTTTGGACTTTTCTTCGCGTTGTTCTGTTAATGTAAAAATATGTGACTCTTGTAAGGGGGATGGAACAAAGTGTGTAAAAGATGGAAATGAAAAAGTGACTGTACTTCCTAAAATTGTTTGTGCAGGGACACTGAAACCTGAATTGGATTCTGTTGGGCCTGGGGTGGAGGCTGAGGTGGCTGCTTCCACTCGGGAAATTGTGGTTCCGGGGAACTCGTTTTCACTTAAGCAAAAACATGGTTGTTCTGGTGTTTGTCAATCTATAGATACAGAGAAAGAAAAATTGGCTTTAAGGGTGGAGTCCTTTGAAAGGAAGAGATGGAAGAAACTCGCGACTGTGTTGTTGCTGAAATTCAAAAAGCTGGACTTGAAATCTCTGCAACGAAAATTCAACAAGTTTCACCTTAGAAGTACCTGGGATGGAAGATGATGGAAGACGATGGAAGACGACAAGAAGACCACAGAAAATTCAGATCCGAACCAGTCAACAACCTACAAGAGTTACAACAACTTCTAGGAGAAATCAACTGGGTCAGACCGATGCTGGGAATCACCAATGATGAACTGAGTCCGCTCTTCCATTTGCTGAGAGGAAGTTGCGACATCACTTCGCCAAGAACTTTAACCCCTGAAGCTCGTGCTGCTCTCGACAAAGTCACAGAAGCTCTTCAAAAAAGACAAGCTCATCGCTGCGTTCCTGAAAATCCTTTCTTTCTTGCAATCTTAGGAGAGAAGATGCAGCTTTGTGGTCTCATTTTCCAGTGGGATGCCACAGAACAAGATCCTTTGTTAATAATGGAATGGGTTTTTCCTCCCTACAGGTTTTCAAAGACCATTTGCTCAGTTTTAGAAATGATTGCATACATTATAATTAAGGCTAGAACCAGATTGTTAACTTTGGCAGGTCAAGAATGTTCAGTTATCTATTTGCCATTGAAAAATGATTATTTCAATTGGGCAATGCAAAATTCCGATGATTTACAATATGCATTCTTAGGTTTTCCAGGTGTTTGTTCCATACACTATCCAGCTCACAAACTACTGCAAGCAAAATTGAGTTTCAGAGAAAAACCTAAATTAAGTGAAGAACCTTTACATGCTGTGACTCTCTTCACTGATGGCTCTGGTAAAAGCCACAAGTCCGTTGTGACTTGGTTTAATCAAAAGACTGATGTTTGGGAATCTGATATTCAAACAGTAGAGGGATCCCCTCAAATTGTTGAGCTTGCTGCAGTAGTTTGAGCTTTTCAGCTGTTTCCTCAGCCTTTTAATTTGGTCACAGATTCTGCTTATGTTGCTAATGTAGTCAGGAGAATAGAAGGTTCCATTTTAAAGGATGTTAGTAATGAAACTGTACATCGTTGGCTTTCATGTCTTTTTATAACTTTGCAATATAGAACTAATCCATATTTTGTTTCTCACATTAGGGCGCATTCTTCACTTCCTGGATTTTTAGTGGAAGGAAATGCAAGAGCGGACAAGCTGACAATGGTCATTTCTAACACATTGCCAAATATTTTTGAACAAGCAAAATTGAGTCATGCCTTTTTCCACCAAAATGCACAAGCACTCATGCGAATGTTCCAAATCACTAAAAGTCAAGCTAAAGCTATCATTCATACTTGCCCTGACTGTCAATTGGTACAACCTCCTGTTTCTACAGGAGCAATCAACCCCCGAGGCTTACAAAGCCTACAGTTGTGGCAAACAGGTGTTACTAAATAGCCTTCTTTTGGTAAATTTAAAAATATTCATGTTTCCATAGACACGTTCTCTGGTGCAGTTTTTGCTTCCCTTCACACAGGTGAAACTGGCAGCCATGCCTGTCATCATTTCCTGCAAGCTTTTGCTTCATTGGGTAGACCCCAAGAAGTAAAAACTGACAATGGTCCCGCATACATATCTCAAAAATTGGCCACATTTTTAAATGAATGGGGTGTTCGACACATTTTTGGTATTCCCCACTCTCCCACAAGCCAAGCAATCATTGAAAGAACACATCAAACCTTAAAACGCATATTAGATCAACAGAGAGGGGGAACGGAAATCACCCCACAGATGAGACTGAGTAAGGCTTTGTATGGTTTTAATTTTCTAAATAGTTCAAGTACAGAACCAGATCCACCAATCTTTAGACACTTTTCAAATAGCACACAGGCAAAACTGAAAGAACATCCTCCTCTTCTAATTAGAAACCCTGACTCTGGACAGATGGAAGGCCCGTTTCAATTAATAACGTGGGGCAAAGGGTATGCTTCTATTTCCACAGGTGCTGGAAGAATTAAGTGGGTTCCTGCCAAAAACGTCAAACCGTATCGCACTTCAGAACCTGTTGTCGAGCCTAGAACTGAGGAAGCGAGTACGCAGACGTGGACCGAATGGAAGGATCCCGGGTCTCGCCTGACGCCTCTTGTGCCTGACGTTCTTTGTGCATCGGTGGAACCCATGAACTCTGATTTTGTGCCAATGTTATTTATGAGTATACGAATTGAATGCTGAATGTTTGTTTTACAAAGCTAGTTTTTGGCTGAAAATTTAGGTTATTGTTTTTGTTTAGAAAGAATTCTGCCAAAACTTAGTTCTTGAAAGAGATGGGGCAGAATCAAATGGTATACTTGTTTTGCTTGATGTTAATTGTTTTTTGTCGTGCAGATTTGCCTGTGGATCAACCGAAAACGAGTGTTTGGGTGACCTTAGCCAAGGCTGCCGGATCGGATACTATATGCCTGTCTAATTCGGAACCAGAAAAGCCTTTCTCAACCTGTTTGGTTGGTGTGCCAGTGAAAGAGTTTCCTTTGGTCAGAAAAGAATCCAATGGTAAACCAGGTGGAATTGACAATGGAAACAGTCCTTCCTTCAATTGGAACATTTGTTTGAAAAAACTTCTCAGGGCAGCAAATGTTTCAAACAGTTGGGATGTGTTTCTGGAGACGGACCAATATCCACGGCAATTGCCAGAAGGGTATTGGATCATTTGCGGAGACAGAGGTTGGCAAGGCATTCCAGCCCACCTTGAAGGTGGCCCTTGTAGCATTGGTATGCTTACCATAATTGCCCCCACTGCCAAAGCAGTGATGAAAAAGAAACAAAGGAAAACAAGAGCTGTTCCTCATTATGATGAGAACTGTCAGAGTGATTTTATGCCTTGGAATGCCGCCAGAAGGCTTTCAGCAGGTATATTTCTACCCCAATTGGCTTCAGCTGTGGCATTGAGACAATTAGATCGAGTTGGATGTTGGCTGAGCAAACAAGCTAATGCCACATCCTCCGCAATCAGTGATATGTTGACCGATGTTGATAGTATTAGACATGCTACTCTTCAAAACAGAGCAGCCATTGATTTTCTTTTACTGGCAGAAGGACGTGGTTGTGAGGAATTTGAAGGATTGTGTTGTATGAATTTGTCTGATCGTTCTGAATCCATTCACAAAAGCATTCAAAAATTAAAGGATCTGACAGCCCAAATTAAAGAAGATGGAGGTTCCTGGTTGGATGATTTGTTTCAAAATTGGAGTTTTGCACCTTGGCTAAGGCAACTTTGCAAGATAGGTCTTTACATATTAGGTGTTCTAATGCTGATATTGATAGTGGCACCTTGTATACTCTGTTGTGTTCGGCGAATGATGAACAAAACAGTCCGAGAAGTTTTTGTCATTCAAGCAGGAGAATTAGGAAGTAGAAGCACAGAGAGTGTACGAAATCTCACGAAAGCAGTAGATGAGGGTATTGACATGAACGAAGGTTTTGAATTAAGGCCTTGGAATCGACCAGAGTTTTTTGAACGATGCCTTGTGACTGTTGCCAAACGTGATTCATATCTCTCTTTCAGGGATTGGGTCTTCACAGCATTAAGTTGCTGTGCCGTAATATAGCAATGCTTCAGTTTAGTGAAAATAGGTCTTCAGCAGATAATAAGCAGAAATTTTGCAATAGAGCTATGAAACGCAAATAGCAAGCGACAAGAAAATGAAAGCTTCTGGGTCAAACAGAGAGGGGGAAATGTTGGAATCCATAAGGTTAGAGGATTTTTAAGAAATTGTTACAAAGAAGTATGTAGGCCTTAGACTGGAGTTTTGTTAGCATTGCAGAAAAGTTTCCCATGCAAGCAGAAAAAGTTTTCCATGCAAGCAGAAAAGTTTCCCAAGCAGTAGACGTGACAAATAACAATAGGCTTCTGTAGAATTGGCTTTAGGATGGCAACAAGGTTATTTAATGTATATCTTTAGAAGGTTAGCATGAATAGAACTCTGTTCTTTGTCTCTTATCAACTAGTCTTTGTTTTAGCTACGATTACCTATGTTTTATAAGATTGGATAGAATGCTTGTCAAGATGTGTTTTCTGTGTCTGATTGGCTGAATTCTAGTCTGAGATGATTTTATGTATTGCTGTATGAGCCCTGTTGAAGGAGACATTTTTTGGTGTGGATCAGTGAGCTGTCATGTCTCCATTTTGTATTTTGAGACTGATGTGCTGGAAATAAAAGCAAAAATCTCTTCACTGGTCTGGTTACCATGTTATCCATATTTGGATATTTTGCCGCGACCTAGTGGGTTCCTTTTTTAAGGCGTGGGCTCCTGACACCATTGGACTTATACCTGTCCCGTCCCCCGCATATTGGTGCCTCGTGTGAGGACGTAGAATAGAAGAAAAAGAAAGAAAAATCGTGGAAGTACCAGCTGCGGAGACCCAAGTGTTAACAAGGAGCACACTGTATCATCTCTCCCGCCGAAGCCAAGAAAATTGTAAGTAACTTATCTCGGGAGAGCGCTTGGGTGACGTTGGGAGGCAAAATAGCGAAAAAGAAAATTATTAAAAGAACACAAAAATGGGAACGAATTTATCAAAAGTTGAATGGGATGTTTTTCATCAATTAGAGACAATGTTACAAGAAAAAGGTCACTCTGAAATTTCAAAAACTGAGCTTAAAAACTTACTTATCTGGGTTAAAGCGAATACGCAAGATTTAAATCTGCAGTCTGCATTTACTTTTCATTTTTGGGATCAGATAAACTGGAGAATCTATAAACTAGTCTCTCTCAAAAAAGATGAAAGCTTAAGAGAACTTATGCCGGTTTGTAGAGCGCTGTTGGAGCGCTGTTTTAAACAAACTGATAATAATAAGATCAACTTGGACTCAGAAAACAAAGCTTCTGGTTCTGTCTCATTAAATTCCAGTAAACCGGAGACTGTGTGAGTATCGGAGAATGTTACAAGTGTTGTTGCAAATGCTGAAAGTATTGCTTTGAACTCTGTTGAACAAAATCTTTCTTCTCTCTCTCTGGGAAAAAATGAGACTCTTTTGGACTTTTCTTCGCGTTGTTCTGTTAATGTAAAAATATGTGACTCTTGTAAGGGGGATGGAACAAAGTGTGTAAAAGATGGAAATGAAAAAGTGATTGTACTTCCTAAAATTCTTTGTGCAGGGACGCTGAAACCTGAATTGGATTCTGTTGGGCCTGGGGTGGAGGCTGAGGTGGCTGCTTCCACTCGGGAAATTGTGGTTCCGGGGAACTCGTTTTCACTTAAGCAAAAACATGGTTGTTCTGGTGTTTGTCAATCTATAGATACAGAGAAAGAAAAATTGGCTTTAAGGGTGGAGTCCTTTGAAAGGAAGAGATGGAAGAAACTCGCGACTGTGTTGTTGCTGAAATTCAAAAAGCTGGACTTGAAATCTCTGCAACGAAAATTCAACAAGTTTCACCTTAGAAGTACCTGGGATGGAAGATGATGGAAGACGATGGAAGACGACAAGAAGACCACAGAAAATTCAGATCCGAACCAGTCAACAACCTACAAGAGTTACAACAACTTCTAGGAGAAATCAACTGGGTCAGACCGATGCTGGGAATCACCAATGATGAACTGAGTCCGCTCTTCCATTTGCTGAGAGGAAGTTGCGACATCACTTCGCCAAGAACTTTAACCCCTGAAGCTCGTGCTGCTCTCGACAAAGTCACAGAAGCTCTTCAAAAAAGACAAGCTCATCGCTGCGTTCCTGAAAATCCTTTCTTTCTTGCAATCTTAGGAGAGAAGATGCAGCTTTGTGGTCTCATTTTCCAGTGGGATGCCACAGAACAAGATCCTTTGTTAATAATGGAATGGGTTTTTCCTCCCTACAGGTTTTCAAAGACCATTTGCTCAGTTTTAGAAATGATTGCATACATTATAATTAAGGCTAGAACCAGATTGTTAACTTTGGCAGGTCAAGAATGTTCAGTTATCTATTTGCCATTGAAAAATGATTATTTCAATTGGGCAATGCAAAATTCCGATGATTTACAATATGCATTCTTAGGTTTTCCAGGTGTTTGTTCCATACACTATCCAGCTCACAAACTACTGCAAGCAAAATTGAGTTTCAGAGAAAAACCTAAATTAAGTGAAGAACCTTTACATGCTGTGACTCTCTTCACTGATGGCTCTGGTAAAAGCCACAAGTCCGTTGTGACTTGGTTTAATCAAAAGACTGATGTTTGGGAATCTGATATTCAAACAGTAGAGGGATCCCCTCAAATTGTTGAGCTTGCTGCAGTAGTTTGAGCTTTTCAGCTGTTTCCTCAGCCTTTTAATTTGGTCACAGATTCTGCTTATGTTGCTAATGTAGTCAGGAGAATAGAAGGTTCCATTTTAAAGGATGTTAGTAATGAAACTGTACATCGTTGGCTTTCATGTCTTTTTATAACTTTGCAATATAGAACTAATCCATATTTTGTTTCTCACATTAGGGCGCATTCTTCACTTCCTGGATTTTTAGTGGAAGGAAATGCAAGAGCGGACAAGCTGACAATGGTCATTTCTAACACATTGCCAAATATTTTTGAACAAGCAAAATTGAGTCATGCCTTTTTCCACCAAAATGCACAAGCACTCATGCGAATGTTCCAAATCACTAAAAGTCAAGCTAAAGCTATCATTCATACTTGCCCTGACTGTCAATTGGTACAACCTCCTGTTTCTACAGGAGCAATCAACCCCCGAGGCTTACAAAGCCTACAGTTGTGGCAAACAGGTGTTACTAAATAGCCTTCTTTTGGTAAATTTAAAAATATTCATGTTTCCATAGACACGTTCTCTGGTGCAGTTTTTGCTTCCCTTCACACAGGTGAAACTGGCAGCCATGCCTGTCATCATTTCCTGCAAGCTTTTGCTTCATTGGGTAGACCCCAAGAAGTAAAAACTGACAATGGTCCCGCATACATATCTCAAAAATTGGCCACATTTTTAAATGAATGGGGTGTTCGACACATTTTTGGTATTCCCCACTCTCCCACAAGCCAAGCAATCATTGAAAGAACACATCAAACCTTAAAACGCATATTAGATCAACAGAGAGGGGGAACGGAAATCACCCCACAGATGAGACTGAGTAAGGCTTTGTATGGTTTTAATTTTCTAAATAGTTCAAGTACAGAACCAGATCCACCAATCTTTAGACACTTTTCAAATAGCACACAGGCAAAACTGAAAGAACATCCTCCTCTTCTAATTAGAAACCCTGACTCTGGACAGATGGAAGGCCCGTTTCAATTAATAACGTGGGGCAAAGGGTATGCTTCTATTTCCACAGGTGCTGGAAGAATTAAGTGGGTTCCTGCCAAAAACGTCAAACCGTATCGCACTTCAGAACCTGTTGTCGAGCCTAGAACTGAGGAAGCGAGTACGCAGACGTGGACCGAATGGAAGGATCCCGGGTCTCGCCTGACGCCTCTTGTGCCTGACGTTCTTTGTGCATCGGTGGAACCCATGAACTCTGATTTTGTGCCAATGTTATTTATGAGTATACGAATTGAATGCTGAATGTTTGTTTTACAAAGCTAGTTTTTGGCTGAAAATTTAGGTTATTGTTTTTGTTTAGAAAGAATTCTGCCAAAACTTAGTTCTTGAAAGAGATGGGGCAGAATCAAATGGTATACTTGTTTTGCTTGATGTTAATTGTTTTTTGTCGTGCAGATTTGCCTGTGGATCAACCGAAAACGAGTGTTTGGGTGACCTTAGCCAAGGCTGCCGGATCGGATACTATATGCCTGTCTAATTCGGAACCAGAAAAGCCTTTCTCAACCTGTTTGGTTGGTGTGCCAGTGAAAGAGTTTCCTTTGGTCAGAAAAGAATCCAATGGTAAACCAGGTGGAATTGACAATGGAAACAGTCCTTCCTTCAATTGGAACATTTGTTTGAAAAAACTTCTCAGGGCAGCAAATGTTTCAAACAGTTGGGATGTGTTTCTGGAGACGGACCAATATCCATGGCAATTGCCAAAAGGGTATTGGATCATTTGCGGAGACAGAGGTTGGCAAGGCATTCCAGCCCACCTTGAAGGTGGCCCTTGTAGCATTGGTATGCTTACCATAATTGCCCCCACTGCCAAAGCAGTGATGAAAAAGAAACAAAGGAAAACAAGAGCTGTTCCTCATTATGATGAGAACTGTCAGAGTGATTTTATGCCTTGGAATGCCGCCAGAAGGCTTTCAGCAGGTATATTTCTACCCCAATTGGCTTCAGCTGTGGCATTGAGACAATTAGATCGAGTTGGATGTTGGCTGAGCAAACAAGCTAATGCCACATCCTCCGCAATCAGTGATATGTTGACCGATGTTGATAGTATTAGACATGCTACTCTTCAAAACAGAGCAGCCATTGATTTTCTTTTACTGGCAGAAGGACGTGGTTGTGAGGAATTGGAAGGATTGTGTTGTATGAATTTGTCTGATCGTTCTGAATCCATTCACAAAAGCATTCAAAAATTAAAGGATCTGACAGCCCAAATTAAAGAAGATGGAGGTTCCTGGTTGGATGATTTGTTTCAAAATTGGAGTTTTGCACCTTGGCTAAGGCAACTTTGCAAGATAGGTCTTTACATATTAGGTGTTCTAATGCTGATATTGATAGTGGCACCTTGTATACTCTGTTGTGTTCGGCGAATGATGAACAAAACAGTCCGAGAAGTTTTTGTCATTCAAGCAGGAGAATTAGGAAGTAGAAGCACAGAGAGTGTACGAAATCTCACGAAAGCAGTAGATGAGGGTATTGACATGAACGAAGGTTTTGAATTAAGGCCTTGGAATCGACCAGAGTTTTTTGAACGATGCCTTGTGACTGTTGCCAAACGTGATTCATATCTCTCTTTCAGGGATTGGGTCTTCACAGCATTAAGTTGCTGTGCCGTAATATAGCAATGCTTCAGTTTAGTGAAAATAGGTCTTCAGCAGATAATAAGCAGAAATTTTGCAATAGAGCTATGAAACGCAAATAGCAAGCGACAAGAAAATGAAAGCTTCTGAGTCAAACAGAGAGGGGGAAATGTTGGAATCCATAAGGTTAGAGGATTTTTAAGAAATTGTTACAAAGAAGTATGTAGGCCTTAGACTGGAGTTTTGTTAGCATTGCAGAAAAGTTTCCCATGCAAGCAGAAAAAGTTTTCCATGCAAGCAGAAAAGTTTCCCAAGCAGTAGACGTGACAAATAACAATAGGCTTCTGTAGAATTGGCTTTAGGATGGCAACAAGGTTATTTAATGTATATCTTTAGAAGGTTAGCATGAATAGAACTCTGTTCTTTGTCTCTTATCAACTAGTCTTTGTTTTAGCTACGATTACCTATGTTTTATAAGATTGGATAGAATGCTTGTCAAGATGTGTTTTCTGTGTCTGATTGGCTGAATTCTAGTCTGAGATGATTTTATGTATTGCTGTATGAGCCCTGTTGAAGGAGACATTTTTTGGTGTGGATCAGTGAGCTGTCATGTCTCCATTTTGTATTTTGAGACTGATGTGCTGGAAATAAAAGCAAAAATCTCTTCACTGGTCTGGTTACCATGTTATCCATATTTGGATATTTTGCCGCGACCTAGTGGGTTCCTTTTTTAAGGCGTGGGCTCCTGACACCATTGGACTTATACCTGTCCCGTCCCCCGCATATTGGTGCCTCGTGTGAGGACGTAGAATAGAAGAAAAAGAAAGAAAAATCGTGGAAGTACCAGCTGCGGAGACCCAAGTGTTAACAAGGAGCACACTGTATCATCTCTCCCGCCGAAGCCAAGAAAATTGTAAGTAACTTATCTCGGGAGAGCGCTTGGGTGACGTTGGGAGGCAAAATAGCGAAAAAGAAAATTATTAAAAGAACACAAAAATGGGAACGAATTTATCAAAAGTTGAATGGGATGTTTTTCATCAATTAGAGACAATGTTACAAGAAAAAGGTCACTCTGAAATTTCAAAAACTGAGCTTAAAAACTTACTTATCTGGGTTAAAGCGAATACGCAAGATTTAAATCTGCAGTCTGCTTTTACTTTTCATTTTTGGGATCAGATAAACTGGAGAATCTATAAACTAGTCTCTCTCAAAAAAGATGAAAGCTTAAGAGAACTTATGCCGGTTTGTAGAGCGCTGTTGGAGCGCTGTTTTAAACAAACTGATAATAATAAGATCAACTTGGACTCAGAAAACAAAGCTTCTGGTTCTGTCTCATTAAATTCCAGTAAACCGGAGACTGTGTGAGTATCGGAGAATGTTACAAGTGTTGTTGCAAATGCTGAAAGTATTGCTTTGAACTCTGTTGAACAAAATCTTTCTTCTCTCTCTCTGGGAAAAAATGAGACTCTTTTGGACTTTTCTTCGCGTTGTTCTGTTAATGTAAAAATATGTGACTCTTGTAAGGGGGATGGAACAAAGTGTGTAAAAGATGGAAATGAAAAAGTGACTGTACTTCCTAAAATTGTTTGTGCAGGGACACTGAAACCTGAATTGGATTCTGTTGGGCCTGGGGTGGAGGCTGAGGTGGCTGCTTCCACTCGGGAAATTGTGGTTCCGGGGAACTCGTTTTCACTTAAGCAAAAACATGGTTGTTCTGGTGTTTGTCAATCTATAGATACAGAGAAAGAAAAATTGGCTTTAAGGGTGGAGTCCTTTGAAAGGAAGAGATGGAAGAAACTCGCGACTGTGTTGTTGCTGAAATTCAAAAAGCTGGACTTGAAATCTCTGCAACGAAAATTCAACAAGTTTCACCTTAGAAGTACCTGGGATGGAAGATGATGGAAGACGATGGAAGACGACAAGAAGACCACAGAAAATTCAGATCCGAACCAGTCAACAACCTACAAGAGTTACAACAACTTCTAGGAGAAATCAACTGGGTCAGACCGATGCTGGGAATCACCAATGATGAACTGAGTCCGCTCTTCCATTTGCTGAGAGGAAGTTGCGACATCACTTCGCCAAGAACTTTAACCCCTGAAGCTCGTGCTGCTCTCGACAAAGTCACAGAAGCTCTTCAAAAAAGACAAGCTCATCGCTGCGTTCCTGAAAATCCTTTCTTTCTTGCAATCTTAGGAGAGAAGATGCAGCTTTGTGGTCTCATTTTCCAGTGGGATGCCACAGAACAAGATCCTTTGTTAATAATGGAATGGGTTTTTCCTCCCTACAGGTTTTCAAAGACCATTTGCTCAGTTTTAGAAATGATTGCATACATTATAATTAAGGCTAGAACCAGATTGTTAACTATGGCAGGTCAAGAATGTTCAGTTATCTATTTGCCATTGAAAAATGATTATTTCAATTGGGCAATGCAAAATTCCGATGATTTACAATATGCATTCTTAGGTTTTCCAGGTGTTTGTTCCATACACTATCCAGCTCACAAACTACTGCAAGCAAAATTGAGTTTCAGAGAAAAACCTAAATTAAGTGAAGAACCTTTACATGCTGTGACTCTCTTCACTGATGGCTCTGGTAAAAGCCACAAGTCCGTTGTGACTTGGTTTAATCAAAAGACTGATGTTTGGGAATCTGATATTCAAACAGTAGAGGGATCCCCTCAAATTGTTGAGCTTGCTGCAGTAGTTTGAGCTTTTCAGCTGTTTCCTCAGCCTTTTAATTTGGTCACAGATTCTGCTTATGTTGCTAATGTAGTCAGGAGAATAGAAGGTTCCATTTTAAAGGATGTTAGTAATGAAACTGTACATCGTTGGCTTTCATGTCTTTTTATAACTTTGCAATATAGAACTAATCCATATTTTGTTTCTCACATTAGGGCGCATTCTTCACTTCCTGGATTTTTAGTGGAAGGAAATGCAAGAGCGGACAAGCTGACAATGGTCATTTCTAACACATTGCCAAATATTTTTGAACAAGCAAAATTGAGTCATGCCTTTTTCCACCAAAATGCACAAGCACTCATGCGAATGTTCCAAATCACTAAAAGTCAAGCTAAAGCTATCATTCATACTTGCCCTGACTGTCAATTGGTACAACCTCCTGTTTCTACAGGAGCAATCAACCCCCGAGGCTTACAAAGCCTACAGTTGTGGCAAACAGGTGTTACTAAATAGCCTTCTTTTGGTAAATTTAAAAATATTCATGTCTCCATAGACACGTTCTCTGGTGCAGTTTTTGCTTCCCTTCACACAGGTGAAACTGGCAGCCATGCCTGTCATCATTTCCTGCAAGCTTTTGCTTCATTGGGTATACCCCAAGAAGTAAAAACTGACAATGGTCCCGCATACATATCTCAAAAATTGGCCACATTTTTAAATGAATGGGGTGTTCGACACATTTTTGGTATTCCCCACTCTCCCACAAGCCAAGCAATCATTGAAAGAACACATCAAACCTTAAAACGCATATTAGATCAACAGAGAGGGGGAACGGAAATCACCCCACAGATGAGACTGAGTAAGGCTTTGTATGGTTTTAATTTTCTAAATAGTTCAAGTACAGAACCAGATCCACCAATCTTTAGACACTTTTCAAATAGCACACAGGCAAAACTGAAAGAACATCCTCCTCTTCTAATTAGAAACCCTGACTCTGGA
Source organism: Melospiza melodia melodia (assembly GCF_035770615.1). NCBI lineage: Eukaryota > Metazoa > Chordata > Aves > Passeriformes > Passerellidae > Melospiza > Melospiza melodia. The sequence continues at coordinate 46,554,897 of NC_086225.1, read as the reverse complement.
CAGATGGAAGGCCCGTTTCAATTAATAACGTGGGGCAAAGGGTATGCTTCTATTTCCACAGGTGCTGGAAGAATTAAGTGGGTTCCTGCCAAAAACGTCAAACCGTATCGCACTTCAGAACCTGTTGTCGAGCCTAGAACTGAGGAAGCGAGTACGCAGACGTGGACCGAATGGAAGGATCCCGGGTCTCGCCTGACGCCTCTTGTGCCTGACGTTCTTTGTGCATCGGTGGAACCCATGAACTCTGATTTTGTGCCAATGTTATTTATGAGTATACGAATTGAATGCTGAATGTTTGTTTTACAAAGCTAGTTTTTGGCTGAAAATTTAGGTTATTGTTTTTGTTTAGAAAGAATTCTGCCAAAACTTAGTTCTTGAAAGAGATGGGGCAGAATCAAATGGTATACTTGTTTTGCTTGATGTTAATTGTTTTTTGTCGTGCAGATTTGCCTGTGGATCAACCGAAAACGAGTGTTTGGGTGACCTTAGCCAAGGCTGCCGGATCGGATACTATATGCCTGTCTAATTCGGAACCAGAAAAGCCTTTCTCAACCTGTTTGGTTGGTGTGCCAGTGAAAGAGTTTCCTTTGGTCAGAAAAGAATCCAATGGTAAACCAGGTGGAATTGACAATGGAAACAGTCCTTCCTTCAATTGGAACATTTGTTTGAAAAAACTTCTCAGGGCAGCAAATGTTTCAAACAGTTGGGATGTGTTTCTGGAGACGGACCAATATCCATGGCAATTGCCAAAAGGGTATTGGATCATTTGCGGAGACAGAGGTTGGCAAGGCATTCCAGCCCACCTTGAAGGTGGCCCTTGTAGCATTGGTATGCTTACCATAATTGCCCCCACTGCCAAAGCAGTGATGAAAAAGAAACAAAGGAAAACAAGAGCTGTTCCTCATTATGATGAGAACTGTCAGAGTGATTTTATGCCTTGGAATGCCGCCAGAAGGCTTTCAGCAGGTATATTTCTACCCCAATTGGCTTCAGCTGTGGCATTGAGACAATTAGATCGAGTTGGATGTTGGCTGAGCAAACAAGCTAATGCCACATCCTCCGCAATCAGTGATATGTTGACCGATGTTGATAGTATTAGACATGCTACTCTTCAAAACAGAGCAGCCATTGATTTTCTTTTACTGGCAGAAGGACGTGGTTGTGAGGAATTGGAAGGATTGTGTTGTATGAATTTGTCTGATCGTTCTGAATCCATTCACAAAAGCATTCAAAAATTAAAGGATCTGACAGCCCAAATTAAAGAAGATGGAGGTTCCTGGTTGGATGATTTGTTTCAAAATTGGAGTTTTGCACCTTGGCTAAGGCAACTTTGCAAGATAGGTCTTTACATATTAGGTGTTCTAATGCTGATATTGATAGTGGCACCTTGTATACTCTGTTGTGTTCGGCGAATGATGAACAAAACAGTCCGAGAAGTTTTTGTCATTCAAGCAGGAGAATTAGGAAGTAGAAGCACAGAGAGTGTACGAAATCTCACGAAAGCAGTAGATGAGGGTATTGACATGAACGAAGGTTTTGAATTAAGGCCTTGGAATCGACCAGAGTTTTTTGAACGATGCCTTGTGACTGTTGCCAAACGTGATTCATATCTCTCTTTCAGGGATTGGGTCTTCACAGCATTAAGTTGCTGTGCCGTAATATAGCAATGCTTCAGTTTAGTGAAAATAGGTCTTCAGCAGATAATAAGCAGAAATTTTGCAATAGAGCTATGAAACGCAAATAGCAAGCGACAAGAAAATGAAAGCTTCTGAGTCAAACAGAGAGGGGGAAATGTTGGAATCCATAAGGTTAGAGGATTTTTAAGAAATTGTTACAAAGAAGTATGTAGGCCTTAGACTGGAGTTTTGTTAGCATTGCAGAAAAGTTTCCCATGCAAGCAGAAAAAGTTTTCCATGCAAGCAGAAAAGTTTCCCAAGCAGTAGACGTGACAAATAACAATAGGCTTCTGTAGAATTGGCTTTAGGATGGCAACAAGGTTATTTAATGTATATCTTTAGAAGGTTAGCATGAATAGAACTCTGTTCTTTGTCTCTTATCAACTAGTCTTTGTTTTAGCTACGATTACCTATGTTTTATAAGATTGGATAGAATGCTTGTCAAGATGTGTTTTCTGTGTCTGATTGGCTGAATTCTAGTCTGAGATGATTTTATGTATTGCTGTATGAGCCCTGTTGAAGGAGACATTTTTTGGTGTGGATCAGTGAGCTGTCATGTCTCCATTTTGTATTTTGAGACTGATGTGCTGGAAATAAAAGCAAAAATCTCTTCACTGGTCTGGTTACCATGTTATCCATATTTGGATATTTTGCCGCGACCTAGTGGGTTCCTTTTTTAAGGCGTGGGCTCCTGACACCATTGGACTTATACCTGTCCCGTCCCCCGCATATTGGTGCCTCGTGTGAGGACGTAGAATAGAAGAAAAAGAAAGAAAAATCGTGGAAGTACCAGCTGCGGAGACCCAAGTGTTAACAAGGAGCACACTGTATCATCTCTCCCGCCGAAGCCAAGAAAATTGTAAGTAACTTATCTCGGGAGAGCGCTTGGGTGACGTTGGGAGGCAAAATAGCGAAAAAGAAAATTATTAAAAGAACACAAAAATGGGAACGAATTTATCAAAAGTTGAATGGGATGTTTTTCATCAATTAGAGACAATGTTACAAGAAAAAGGTCACTCTGAAATTTCAAAAACTGAGCTTAAAAACTTACTTATCTGGGTTAAAGCGAATACGCAAGATTTAAATCTGCAGTCTGCTTTTACTTTTCATTTTTGGGATCAGATAAACTGGAGAATCTATAAACTAGTCTCTCTCAAAAAAGATGAAAGCTTAAGAGAACTTATGCCGGTTTGTAGAGCGCTGTTGGAGCGCTGTTTTAAACAAACTGATAATAATAAGATCAACTTGGACTCAGAAAACAAAGCTTCTGGTTCTGTCTCATTAAATTCCAGTAAACCGGAGACTGTGTGAGTATCGGAGAATGTTACAAGTGTTGTTGCAAATGCTGAAAGTATTGCTTTGAACTCTGTTGAACAAAATCTTTCTTCTCTCTCTCTGGGAAAAAATGAGACTCTTTTGGACTTTTCTTCGCGTTGTTCTGTTAATGTAAAAATATGTGACTCTTGTAAGGGGGATGGAACAAAGTGTGTAAAAGATGGAAATGAAAAAGTGACTGTACTTCCTAAAATTGTTTGTGCAGGGACACTGAAACCTGAATTGGATTCTGTTGGGCCTGGGGTGGAGGCTGAGGTGGCTGCTTCCACTCGGGAAATTGTGGTTCCGGGGAACTCGTTTTCACTTAAGCAAAAACATGGTTGTTCTGGTGTTTGTCAATCTATAGATACAGAGAAAGAAAAATTGGCTTTAAGGGTGGAGTCCTTTGAAAGGAAGAGATGGAAGAAACTCGCGACTGTGTTGTTGCTGAAATTCAAAAAGCTGGACTTGAAATCTCTGCAACGAAAATTCAACAAGTTTCACCTTAGAAGTACCTGGGATGGAAGATGATGGAAGACGATGGAAGACGACAAGAAGACCACAGAAAATTCAGATCCGAACCAGTCAACAACCTACAAGAGTTACAACAACTTCTAGGAGAAATCAACTGGGTCAGACCGATGCTGGGAATCACCAATGATGAACTGAGTCCGCTCTTCCATTTGCTGAGAGGAAGTTGCGACATCACTTCGCCAAGAACTTTAACCCCTGAAGCTCGTGCTGCTCTCGACAAAGTCACAGAAGCTCTTCAAAAAAGACAAGCTCATCGCTGCGTTCCTGAAAATCCTTTCTTTCTTGCAATCTTAGGAGAGAAGATGCAGCTTTGTGGTCTCATTTTCCAGTGGGATGCCACAGAACAAGATCCTTTGTTAATAATGGAATGGGTTTTTCCTCCCTACAGGTTTTCAAAGACCATTTGCTCAGTTTTAGAAATGATTGCATACATTATAATTAAGGCTAGAACCAGATTGTTAACTATGGCAGGTCAAGAATGTTCAGTTATCTATTTGCCATTGAAAAATGATTATTTCAATTGGGCAATGCAAAATTCCGATGATTTACAATATGCATTCTTAGGTTTTCCAGGTGTTTGTTCCATACACTATCCAGCTCACAAACTACTGCAAGCAAAATTGAGTTTCAGAGAAAAACCTAAATTAAGTGAAGAACCTTTACATGCTGTGACTCTCTTCACTGATGGCTCTGGTAAAAGCCACAAGTCCGTTGTGACTTGGTTTAATCAAAAGACTGATGTTTGGGAATCTGATATTCAAACAGTAGAGGGATCCCCTCAAATTGTTGAGCTTGCTGCAGTAGTTTGAGCTTTTCAGCTGTTTCCTCAGCCTTTTAATTTGGTCACAGATTCTGCTTATGTTGCTAATGTAGTCAGGAGAATAGAAGGTTCCATTTTAAAGGATGTTAGTAATGAAACTGTACATCGTTGGCTTTCATGTCTTTTTATAACTTTGCAATATAGAACTAATCCATATTTTGTTTCTCACATTAGGGCGCATTCTTCACTTCCTGGATTTTTAGTGGAAGGAAATGCAAGAGCGGACAAGCTGACAATGGTCATTTCTAACACATTGCCAAATATTTTTGAACAAGCAAAATTGAGTCATGCCTTTTTCCACCAAAATGCACAAGCACTCATGCGAATGTTCCAAATCACTAAAAGTCAAGCTAAAGCTATCATTCATACTTGCCCTGACTGTCAATTGGTACAACCTCCTGTTTCTACAGGAGCAATCAACCCCCGAGGCTTACAAAGCCTACAGTTGTGGCAAACAGGTGTTACTAAATAGCCTTCTTTTGGTAAATTTAAAAATATTCATGTCTCCATAGACACGTTCTCTGGTGCAGTTTTTGCTTCCCTTCACACAGGTGAAACTGGCAGCCATGCCTGTCATCATTTCCTGCAAGCTTTTGCTTCATTGGGTATACCCCAAGAAGTAAAAACTGACAATGGTCCCGCATACATATCTCAAAAATTGGCCACATTTTTAAATGAATGGGGTGTTCGACACATTTTTGGTATTCCCCACTCTCCCACAAGCCAAGCAATCATTGAAAGAACACATCAAACCTTAAAACGCATATTAGATCAACAGAGAGGGGGAACGGAAATCACCCCACAGATGAGACTGAGTAAGGCTTTGTATGGTTTTAATTTTCTAAATAGTTCAAGTACAGAACCAGATCCACCAATCTTTAGACACTTTTCAAATAGCACACAGGCAAAACTGAAAGAACATCCTCCTCTTCTAATTAGAAACCCTGACTCTGGACAGATGGAAGGCCCGTTTCAATTAATAACGTGGGGCAAAGGGTATGCTTCTATTTCCACAGGTGCTGGAAGAATTAAGTGGGTTCCTGCCAAAAACGTCAAACCGTATCGCACTTCAGAACCTGTTGTCGAGCCTAGAACTGAGGAAGCGAGTACGCAGACGTGGACCGAATGGAAGGATCCCGGGTCTCGCCTGACGCCTCTTGTGCCTGACGTTCTTTGTGCATCGGTGGAACCCATGAACTCTGATTTTGTGCCAATGTTATTTATGAGTATACGAATTGAATGCTGAATGTTTGTTTTACAAAGCTAGTTTTTGGCTGAAAATTTAGGTTATTGTTTTTGTTTAGAAAGAATTCTGCCAAAACTTAGTTCTTGAAAGAGATGGGGCAGAATCAAATGGTATACTTGTTTTGCTTGATGTTAATTGTTTTTTGTCGTGCAGATTTGCCTGTGGATCAACCGAAAACGAATGTTTGGGTGACCTTAGCCAAGGCTGCCGGATCGGATACTATATGCCTGTCTAATTCGGAACCAGAAAAGCCTTTCTCAACCTGTTTGGTTGGTGTGCCAGTGAAAGAGTTTCCTTTGGTCAGAAAAGAATCCAATGGTAAACCAGGTGGAATTGACAATGGAAACAGTCCTTCCTTCAATTGGAACATTTGTTTGAAAAAACTTCTCAGGGCAGCAAATGTTTCAAACAGTTGGGATGTGTTTCTGGAGACGGACCAATATCCATGGCAATTGCCAAAAGGGTATTGGATCATTTGCGGAGACAGAGGTTGGCAAGGCATTCCAGCCCACCTTGAAGGTGGCCCTTGTAGCATTGGTATGCTTACCATAATTGCCCCCACTGCCAAAGCAGTGATGAAAAAGAAACAAAGGAAAACAAGAGCTGTTCCTCATTATGATGAGAACTGTCAGAGTGATTTTATGCCTTGGAATGCCGCCAGAAGGCTTTCAGCAGGTATATTTCTACCCCAATTGGCTTCAGCTGTGGCATTGAGACAATTAGATCAAGTTGGATGTTGGCTGAGCAAACAAGCTAATGCCACATCCTCCGCAATCAGTGATATGTTGACCGATGTTGATAGTATTAGACATGCTACTCTTCAAAACAGAGCAGCCATTGATTTTCTTTTACTGGCACAAGGACATGGTTGTGAGGAATTGGAAGGATTGTGTTGTATGAATTTGTCTGATCGTTCTGAATCCATTCACAAAAGCATTCAAAAATTAAAGGATCTGACAGCCCAAATTAAAGAAGATGGAGGTTCCTGGTTGGATGATTTGTTTCAAAATTGGAGTTTTGCACCTTGGCTAAGGCAACTTTGCAAGATAGGTCTTTACATATTAGGTGTTCTAATGCTGATATTGATAGTGGCACCTTGTATACTCTGTTGTGTTCGGCGAATGATGAACAAAACAGTCCGAGAAGTTTTTGTCATTCAAGCAGGAGAATTAGGAAGTAGAAGCACAGAGAGTGTACGAAATCTCACGAAAGCAGTAGATGAGGGTATTGACATGAACGAAGGTTTTGAATTAAGGCCTTGGAATCGACCAGAGTTTTTTGAACGATGCCTTGTGACTGTTGCCAAACGTGATTCATATCTCTCTTTCAGGGATTGGGTCTTCACAGCATTAAGTTGCTGTGCCGTAATATAGCAATGCTTCAGTTTAGTGAAAATAGGTCTTCAGCAGATAATAAGCAGAAATTTTGCAATAGAGCTATGAAACGCAAATAGCAAGCGACAAGAAAATGAAAGCTTCTGGGTCAAACAGAGAGGGGGAAATGTTGGAATCCATAAGGTTAGAGGATTTTTAAGAAATGGTTACAAAGAAGTATGTAGGCCTTAGACTGGAGTTTTGCTAGCATTGCAGAAAAGTTTCCCATGCAAGCAGAAAAAGTTTTCCATGCAAGCAGAAAAGTTTCCCAAGCAGTAGACGTGACAAATAACAATAGGCTTCTGTAGAATTGGCTTTAGGATGGCAACAAGGTTATTTAATGTATATCTTTAGAAGGTTAGCATGAATAGAACTCTGTTCTTTGTCTCTTATCAACTAGTCTTTGTTTTAGCTACGATTACCTATGTTTTATAAGATTGGATAGAATGCTTGTCAAGATGTGTTTTCTGTGTCTGATTGGCTGAATTCTAGTCTGAGATGATTTTATGTATTGCTGTATGAGCCCTGTTGAAGGAGACATTTTTTGGTGTGGATCAGTGAGCTGTCATGTCTCCATTTTGTATTTTGAGACTGATGTGCTGGAAATAAAAGCAAAAATCTCTTCACTGGTCTGGTTACCATGTTATCCATATTTGGATATTTTGCCGCGACCTAGTGGGTTCCTTTTTTAAGGCGTGGGCTCCTGACACCATTGGACTTATACCTGTCCCGTCCCCCGCATATTGGTGCCTCGTGTGAGGACGTAGAATAGATGAAAAACAAAGAAAAATCGTGGAAGTACCAGCTGCGGAGACCCAAGTGTTAACAAGGAGCACACTGTATCATCTCTCCCGCCGAAGCCAAGAAAATTGTAAGTAACTTATCTCGGGAGAGCGCTTGGGTGACGTTGGGAGGCAAAATAGCGAAAAAGAAAATTATTAAAAGAACACAAAAATGGGAACTTAATGCTGTGAAGACCCAATCCCTGAAAGAGAGATATGAATCACGTTTGGCAACAGTCACAAGGCATCGTTCAAAAAACTCTGGTCGATTCCAAGGCCTTAATTCAAAACCTTCGTTCATGTCAATACCCTCATCTACTGCTTTCGTGAGATTTCATACACTCTCTGTGCTTCTACTTCCTAATTCTCCTGCTTGAATGACAAAAACTTCTCGGACTGTTTTGTTCATCATTCGCCGAAGACAACAGAGTATACAAGGTGCCACTATCAATATCAGTATTAGAACACCTAATATGTAAAGACCTATCTTGCAAAGTTGCCTTAGCCAAGGTGCAAAACTCCAATTTTGAAACAAATCATCCAACCAGGAACCTGCATCTTCTTTAATTTGGGCTGTCAGATCCTTTAATTTTTGAATGCTTTTGTGAATGGATTCGGAATGATCAGACAAATTCATACAACACAATCCTTCAAATTCCTCACAACCATGTCCTTGTGCCAGTAAGAGAAAATCAATGGCTGCTCTGTTTTGAAGAGTAGCATGTCTAATACTATCAACATCGGTCAACATATCACTGATTGCGGAGGATGTGGCATTAGCTTGTTTGCTCAGCCAACATCCAACTCGATCTAATTGTCTCAATGCCACAGCTGAAGCCAATTGGGGTAGAAATATACCTGCTGAAAGCCTTCTGGCGGCATTCCAAGGCATAAAATCACTCTGACAGTTCTCATCATAATGAGGAACAGCTCTTGTTTTCCTTTGTTTCTTTTTCATCACTGCTTTGGCAGTGGGGGCAATTATGGTAAGCATACCAATGCTACAAGGGCCACCTTCAAGGTGGGCTGGAATGCCTTGCCAACCTCTGTCTCCGCAAATGATCCAATACCCTTTTGGCAATTGCCGTGGATATTGGTCCGTCTCCAGAAACACATCCCAACTGTTTGAAACATTTGCTGCCCTGAGAAGTTTTTTCGAACAAATGTTCCAATTGAAGGAAGGACTGTTTCCATTGTCAATTCCACCTGGTTTACCATTGGATTCTTTTCTGACCAAAGGAAACTCTTTCACTGGCACACCAACCAAACAGGTTGAGAAAGGCTTTTCTGGTTCCGAATTCGACAGGCATATAGTATCCGATCCGGCAGCCTTGGCTAAGGTCACCCAAACATTCGTTTTCGGTCGATCCACAGGCAAATCTGCACGACAAAAAACAATTAACATCAAGCAAAACAAGTATACCATTTGATTCTGCCCCATCTCTTTCAAGAACTAAGTTTTGGCAGAATTCTTTCTAAACAAAAACAATAACCTAAATTTTCAGCCAAAAATTAGCTTCGTTAAACAAACATTCAGCATTCAATTCGTATACTCATAAATAACATTGGCACAAAATCAGAGTTCATGGGTTCCACCGATGCACAAAGAACGTCAGGCACAAGAGGCGTCAGGCGAGACTCGGGATCCTTCGATTCGGTCCACGTCTGCGTACTCGCTTCCTCAGTTCTAGGCTCGACAACAGGTTCTGAAGTGCGATACGGTTTGACGTTTTTGGCAGGAACCCACTTAATTCTTCCAGCACCTGTGGAAATAGAAGCATACCCTTTGCCCCACGTTATTAATTGAAACGGGCCTTCCATCTGTCCAGAGTCAGGGTTTCTAATTAGAAGAGGAGGATGTTCTTTCAGTTTTGCCTGTGTGCTATTTGAAAAGTGTCTAAAGATTGGTGGATCTGGTTCTGTACTTGAACTATTTAGAAAATTAAAACCATACAAAGCCTTACTCAGTCTCATCTGTGGGGTGATTTCCGTTCCCCCTCTCTGTTGATCTAATATGCGTTTTAAGGTTTGATGTGTTCTTTCAATGATTGCTTGGCTTGTGGGAGAGTGGGGAATACCAAAAATGTGTCGAACACCCCATTCATTTAAAAATGTGGCCAATTTTTGAGATATGTATGCGGGACCATTGTCAGTTTTTACTTCTTGGGGTCTACCCAATGAAGCAAAAGCTTGCAGGAAATGATGACAGGCATGGCTGCCAGTTTCACCTGTGTGAAGGGAAGCAAAAACTGCACCAGAGAACGTGTCTATGGAAACATGAATATTTTTAAATTTACCAAAAGAAGGCTATTTAGTAACACCTGTTTGCCACAACTGTAGGCTTTGTAAGCCTCGGGGGTTGATTGCTCCTGTAGAAACAGGAGGTTGTACCAATTGACAGTCAGGGCAAGTATGAATGATAGCTTTAGCTTGACTTTTAGTGATTTGGAACATTCGCATGAGTGCTTGTGCATTTTGGTGGAAAAAGGCATGACTCAATTTTGCTTGTTCAAAAATATTTGGCAATGTGTTAGAAATGACCATTGTCAGCTTGTCCGCTCTTGCATTTCCTTCCACTAAAAATCCAGGAAGTGAAGAATGCGCCCTAATGTGAGAAACAAAATATGAATTAGTTCTATATTGCAAAGTTATAAAAAGACATGAAAGCCAACGATGTAAAGTTTCATTACTAACATCCTTTAAAATGGAACCTTCTATTCTCCTGACTACATTAGCAACATAAGCAGAATCTGTGACCAAATTAAAAGGCTGAGGAAACAGCTGAAAAGCTCAAACTACTGCAGCAAGCTCAACAATTTGAGGGGATCCCTCTACTGTTTGAATATCAGATTCCCAAACATCAGTCTTTTGATTAAACCAAGTCACAACGGACTTGTGGCTTTTACCAGAGCCATCAGTGAAGAGAGTCACAGCATGTAAAGGTTCTTCACTTAATTTAGGTTTTTCTCTGAAACTCAATTTTGCTTGCAGTAGTTTGTGAGCTGGATAGTGTATGGAACAAACACCTGGAAAACCTAAGAATGCATATTGTAAATCATCAGAATTTTGCATTGCCCAATTGAAATAATCATTTTTCAATGGCAAATAGATAACTGAACATTCTTGACCTGCCAAAGTTAACAATCTGGTTCTAGCCTTAATTATAATGTATGCAATCATTTCTAAAACTGAGCAAATGGTCTTTGAAAACCTGTAGGGAGGAAAAACCCATTCCATTATTAACAAAGGATCTTGTTCTGTGGCATCCCACTGGAAAATGAGACCACAAAGCTGCATCTTCTCTCCTAAGATTGCAAGAAAGAAAGGATTTTCAGGAACGCAGCGATGAGCTTGTCTTTTTTGAAGAGCTTCTGTGACTTTGTCGAGAGCAGCACGAGCTTCAGGGGTTAAAGTTCTTGGCGAAGTGATGTCGCAACTTCCTCTCAGCAAATGGAAGAGCGGACTCAGTTCATCATTGGTGATTCCCACCATCGGTCTGACCCAGTTGATTTCTCCTAGAAGTTGTTGTAACTCTTGTAGGTTGTTGACTCTGGTTCGGATCTGAATTTTCTGTGGTATTATTGTCGTCTTCCATCGTCTTCCATCATCTTCCATCCCAGGTACTTCTAAGGTGAAACTTGTTGAATTTTCGTTGCAGAGATTTCAAGTCCAGCTTTTTGAATTTCAGCAACAACACAGTCGCGAGTTTCTTCCATCTCTTCCTTTCAAAGGACTCCACCCTTAAAGCCAATTTTTCTTTCTCTGTATCTATAGATTGACAAACACCAGAACAACCCTGTTTTTGCTTAACTGAAAAAGAGTTCCCCAGAACACAATTTCCCGAGTGGAAGCAGCCACCTCAGCCTCCACCCCAGGCCCAACAGAATCCAATTCAGGTTTCAGTGTCCCTGCACAAACAATTTTAGGAAGTACAGTCACTTTTTCATTTCCATCTTTTACACACTTTGTTCCATCCCCCTTACAAGAGTCACATATTTTTACATTAACAGAACAACGCAAAGAAAAGTCCAAAAGAGTCTCATTTTTTCCCAGAGAGAGAGAAGAAAGATTTTGTTCAACAGAGTTCAAAGCAATACTTTCAGCATTTGCAACAACACTTGTAACATTCTCCGATACTCACACAGTCTCCGGTTTACTGGAATTTAATGAGACAGAACAAGAAGCTTTGTTTTCTGAGTCCAAGTTGATCTTATTATTATCAGTTTGTTTAAAACAGTGCTCCAACAGCGCTCTACAAACCGGCATAAGTTCTCTTAAGCTTTCATCTTTTTTGAGAGAGACTAGATTATAGATTCTCCAGTTTATCTGATCCCAAAAATGAAAAGTAAATGCAGACTGCAGATTTAAATCTTGCGTATTCGCTTTAACCCAGATAAGTAAGTTTTTAAGCTCAGTTTTTGAAATTTCAGAGTGACCTTTTTCTTGTAACATTGTCTCTAATTGATGAAAAACATCCCATTCAACTTTTGATAAATTCGTTCCCATTTTTGTGTTCTTTTAATAATTTTCTTTTTCGCTATTTTGCCTCCCAACGTCACCCAAGCGCTCTCCCGAGATAAGTTACTTACAATTTTCTTGGCTTCGGCGGGAGAGATGATACAGTGTGCTCCTTGTTAACACTTGGGTCTCCGCAGCTGGTACTTCCACGATTTTTCTTTGTTTTTCTTCTATTCTACGTCCTCACACAAGGCACCAATATGCGGGGGACGGGACAGGTATAAGTCCAATAGTGTCAGGAACCCACGCCTTAAAAAAGGAACCCACTAGGCCGTGGCAAAATATCCAAATATGGATAACATGGTAACCAGACCAGTGAAGAGATTTTTGCTTTTATTTCCAGCACATCAGTCTCAAAATACAAAATGGAGACATGACAGCTCACTGATCCACACCAAAAAATGTCTCCTTCAACAGGGCTCATACAGCAATACATAAAATCATCTCAGACTAGAATTCAGCCAATCAGACACAGAAAACACATCTTGACAAGCATTCTATCCAATCTTATAAAACATAGGTAATCGTAGCTAAAACAAAGACTAGTTGATAAGAGACAAAGAACAGAGTTCTATTCATGCTAACCTTCTAAAGATATACATTAAATAACCTTGTTGCCATCCTAAAGCCTATTCTACAGAAGCCTATTGTTATTTGTCACGTCTACTGCTTGGGAAACTTTTCTGCTTGCATGGAAAACTTTTTCTGCTTGCATGGGAAACTTTTCTGCAATGCTAACAAAACTCCAGTCTAAGGCCTACATACTTCTTTGTAACCATTTCTTAAAAATCCTCTAACCTTATGGATTCCAACATTTCCCCCTCTCTGTTTGACCCAGAAGCTTTCATTTTCTTGTCGCTTGCTATTTGCGTTTCATAGCTCTATTGCAAAATTTCTGCTTATTATCTGCTGAAGACCTATTTTCACTAAACTGAAGCATTGCTATATTACAGCACAGCAACTTAATGCTGTGAAGACCCAATCCCTGAAAGAGAGATATGAATCACGTTTGGCAACAGTCACAAGGCATCGTTCAAAAAACTCTGGTCGATTCCAAGGCCTTAATTCAAAACCTTCGTTCATGTCAATACCCTCATCTACTGCTTTCGTGAGATTTCGTACACTCTCTGTGCTTCTACTTCCTAGTTCTCCTGCTTGAATGACAAAAACTTCTCGGACTGTTTTGTTCATCATTCGCCGAAGACAACAGAGTATACAAGGTGCCACTATCAATATCAGTATTAGAACACCTAATATGTAAAGACCTATCTTGCAAAGTTGCCTTAGCCAAGGTGCAAAACTCCAATTTTGAAACAAATCATCCAACCAGGAACCTCCATCTTCTTTAATTTGGGCTGTCAGATCCTTTAATTTTTGAATGCTTTTGTGAATGGATTCAGAACGATCAGACAAATTCATACAACACAATCCTTCCAATTCCTCACAACCATGTCCTTGTGCCAGTAAAAGAAAATCAATGGCTGCTCTGTTTTGAAGAGTAGCATGTCTAATACTATCAACATCGGTCAACATATCACTGATTGCGGAGGATGTGGCATTAGCTTGTTTGCTCAGCCAACATCCAACTTGATCTAATTGTCTCAATGCCACAGCTGAAGCCAATTGGGGTAGAAATATACCTGCTGAAAGCCTTCTGGCGGCATTCCAAGGCATAAAATCACTCTGACAGTTCTCATCATAATGAGGAACAGCTCTTGTTTTCCTTTGTTTCTTTTTCATCACTGCTTTGGCAGTGGGGGCAATTATGGTAAGCATACCAATGCTACAAGGGCCACCTTCAAGGTGGGCTGGAATGCCTTGCCAACCTCTGTCTCCGCAAATGATCCAATACCCTTCTGGCAATTGCCGTGGATATTGGTCCGTCTCCAGAAACACATCCCAACTGTTTGAAACATTTGCTGCCCTGAGAAGTTTTTTCAAACAAATGTTCCAATTGAAGGAAGGACTGTTTCCATTGTCAATTCCACCTGGTTTACCATTGGATTCTTTTCTGACCAAAGGAAACTCTTTCACTGGCACACCAACCAAACAGGTTGAGAAAGGCTTTTCTGGTTCCGAATTCGACAGGCATATAGTATCCGATCCGGCAGCCTTGGCTAAGGTCACCCAAACATTCGTTTTCGGTCGATCCACAGGCAAATCTGCACGACAAAAAACAATTAAAATCAAGCAAAACAAGTATACCATTTGATTCTGCCCCATCTCTTTCAAGAACTAAGTTTTGGCAGAATTCTTTCTAAACAAAAACAATAACCTAAATTTTCAGCCAAAAACTAGCTTTGTTAAACAAACATTCAGCATTCAATTCGTATACTCATAAATAACATTGGCACAAAATCAGAGTTCATGGGTTCCACCGATGCACAAAGAACGTCAGGCACAAGAGGCGTCAGGCGAGACCCGGGATCCTTCCATTCGGTCCACGTCTGCGTACTCGCTTCCTCAGTTCTAGGCTCGACAACAGGTTCTGAAGTGCGATACGGTTTGACGTTTTTGGCAGGAACCCACTTAATTCTTCCAGCACCTGTGGAAATAGAAGCATACCCTTTGCCCCACGTTATTAATTGAAACGGGCCTTCCATCTGTCCAGAGTCAGGGTTTCTAATTAGAAGAGGAGGATGTTCTTTCAGTTTTGCCTGTGTGCTATTTGAAAAGTGTCTAAAGATTGGTGGATCTGGTTCTGTACTTGAACTATTTAGAAAATTAAAACCATACAAAGCCTTACTCAGTCTCATCTGTGGGGTGATTTCCGTTCCCCCTCTCTGTTGATCTAATATGCGTTTTAAGGTTTGATGTGTTCTTTCAATGATTGCTTGGCTTGTGGGAGAGTGGGGAATACCAAAAAATGTGTCGAACACCCCATTCATTTAAAAATGTGGCCAATTTTTGAGATATGTATGCGGGACCATTGTCAGTTTTTACTTCTTGGGGTATACCCAATGAAGCAAAAGCTTGCAGGAAATGATGACAGGCATGGCTGCCAGTTTCACCTGTGTGAAGGGAAGCAAAAACTGCACCAGAGAACGTGTCTATGGAAACATGAATATTTTTAAATTTACCAAAAGAAGGCTATTTAGTAACACCTGTTTGCCACAACTGTAGGCTTTGTAAGCCTCGGGGGTTGATTGCTCCTGTAGAAACAGGAGGTTGTACCAATTGACAGTCAGGGCAAGTATGAATGATAGCTTTAGCTTGACTTTTAGTGATTTGGAACATTCGCATGAGTGCTTGTGCATTTTGGTGGAAAAAGGCATGACTCAATTTTGCTTGTTCAAAAATATTTGGCAATGTGTTAGAAATGACCATTGTCAGCTTGTCCGCTCTTGCATTTCCTTCCACTAAAAATCCAGGAAGTGAAGAATGCGCCCTAATGTGAGAAACAAAATATGGATTAGTTCTATATTGCAAAGTTATAAAAAGACATGAAAGCCAACGATGTAAGTTTCATTACTAACATCCTTTAAAATGGAACCTTCTATTCTCCTGACTACATTAGCAACATAAGCAGAATCTGTGACCAAATTAAAAGGCTGAGGAAACAGCTGAAAAGCTCAAACTACTGCAGCAAGCTCAACAATTTGAGGGGATCCCTCTACTGTTTGAATATCAGATTCCCAAACATCAGTCTTTTGATTAAACCAAGTCACAACGGACTTGTGGCTTTTACCAGAGCCATCAGTGAAGAGAGTCACAGCATGTAAAGGTTCTTCACTTAATTTAGGTTTTTCTCTGAAACTCAATTTTGCTTGCAGTAGTTTGTGAGCTGGATAGTGTATGGAACAAACACCTGGAAAACCTAAGAATGCATATTGTAAATCATCAGAATTTTGCATTGCCCAATTGAAATAATCATTTTTCAATGGCAAATAGATAACTGAACATTCTTGACCTGCCAAAGTTAACAATCTGGTTCTAGCCTTAATTATAATGTATGCAATCATTTCTAAAACTGAGCAAATGGTCTTTGAAAACCTGTAGGGAGGAAAAACCCATTCCATTATTAACAAAGGATCTTGTTCTGTGGCATCCCACTGGAAAATGAGACCACAAAGCTGCATCTTCTCTCCTAAGATTGCAAGAAAGAAAGGATTTTCAGGAACGCAGCGATGAGCTTGTCTTTTTTGAAGAGCTTCTGTGACTTTGTCGAGAGCAGCACGAGCTTCAGGGGTTAAAGTTCTTGGCGAAGTGATGTCGCAACTTCCTCTCAGCAAATGGAAGAGCGGACTCAGTTCATCATTGGTGATTCCCAGCATCGGTCTGACCCAGTTGATTTCTCCTAGAAGTTGTTGTAACTCTTGTAGGTTGTTGACTCTGGTTCGGATCTGAATTTTCTGTGGTATTATTGTCGTCTTCCATCGTCTTCCATCATCTTCCATCCCAGGTACTTCTAAGGTGAAACTTGTTGAATTTTCGTTGCAGAGATTTCAAGTCCAGCTTTTTGAATTTCAGCAACAACACAGTCGCGAGTTTCTTCCATCTCTTCCTTTCAAAGGACTCCACCCTTAAAGCCAATTTTTCTTTCTCTGTATCTATAGATTGACAAACACCAGAACAACCCTGTTTTTGCTTAACTGAAAAAGAGTTCCCCGGAACACAATTTCCCGAGTGGAAGCAGCCACCTCAGCCTCCACCCCAGGCCCAACAGAATCCAATTCAGGTTTCAGTGTCCCTGCACAAACAATTTTAGGAAGTACAGTCACTTTTTCATTTCCATCTTTTACACACTTTGTTCCATCCCCCTTACAAGAGTCACATATTTTTACATTAACAGAACAACGCAAAGAAAAGTCCAAAAGAGTCTCATTTTTTCCCAGAGAGAGAGAAGAAAGATTTTGTTCAACAGAGTTCAAAGCAATACTTTCAGCATTTGCAACAACGCTTGTAACATTCTCCGATACTCACACAGTCTCCGGTTTACTGGAATTTAATGAGACAGAACCAGAAGCTTTGTTTTCTGAGTCCAAGTTGATCTTATTATTATCAGTTTGTTTAAAACAGCGCTCCAACAGCGCTCTACAAACCGGCATAAGTTCTCTTAAGCTTTCATCTTTTTTGAGAGAGACTAGTTTATAGATTCTCCAGTTTATCTGATCCCAAAAATGAAAAGTAAAAGCAGACTGCAGATTTAAATCTTGCGTATTCGCTTTAACCCAGATAAGTAAGTTTTTAAGCTCAGTTTTTGAAATTTCAGAGTGACCTTTTTCTTGTAACATTGTCTCTAATTGATGAAAAACATCCCATTCAACTTTTGATAAATTCGTTCCCATTTTTGTGTTCTTTTAATAATTTTCTTTTTCGCTATTTTGCCTCCCAACGTCACCCAAGCGCTCTCCCGAGATAAGTTACTTACAATTTTCTTGGCTTCGGCGGGAGAGATGATACAGTGTGCTCCTTGTTAACACTTGGGTCTCCGCAGCTGGTACTTCCACGATTTTTCTTTGTTTTTCTTCTATTCTACGTCCTCACACGAGGCACCAATATGCGGGGGACGGGACAGGTATAAGTCCAATGGTGTCAGGAGCCCACGCCTTAAAAAAGGAACCCACTAGGTCGCGGCAAAATATCCAAATATGGATAACATGGTAACCAGACCAGTGAAGAGATTTTTGCTTTTATTTCCAGCACATCAGTCTCAAAATACAAAATGGAGACATGACAGCTCACTGATCCACACCAAAAAATGTCTCCTTCAACAGGGCTCATACAGCAATACATAAAATCATCTCAGACTAGAATTCAGCCAATCAGACACAGAAAACACATCTTGACAAGCATTCTATCCAATCTTATAAAACATAGGTAATCGTAGCTAAAACAAAGACTAGTTGATAAGAGACAAAGAACAGAGTTCTATTCATGCTAACCTTCTAAAGATATACATTAAATAACCTTGTTGCCATCCTAAAGCCTATTCTACAGAAGCCTATTGTTATTTGTCACGTCTACTGCTTGGGAAACTTTTCTGCTTGCATGGAAAACTTTTTCTGCTTGCATGGGAAACTTTTCTGCAATGCTAACAAAACTCCAGTCTAAGGCCTACATACTTCTTTGTAACCATTTCTTAAAAATCCTCTAACCTTATGGATTCCAACATTTCCCCCTCTCTGTTTGACCCAGAAGCTTTCATTTTCTTGTCGCTTGCTATTTGCGTTTCATAGCTCTATTGCAAAATTTCTGCTTATTATCTGCTGAAGACCTATTTTCACTAAACTGAAGCATTGCTATATTACAGCACAGCAACTTAATGCTGTGAAGACCCAATCCCTGAAAGAGAGATATGAATCACGTTTGGCAACAGTCACAAGGCATCGTTCAAAAAACTCTGGTCGATTCCAAGGCCTTAATTCAAAACCTTCGTTCATGTCAATACCCTCATCTACTGCTTTCGTGAGATTTCGTACACTCTCTGTGCTTCTACTTCCTAGTTCTCCTGCTTGAATGACAAAAACTTCTCGGACTGTTTTGTTCATCATTCGCCGAAGACAACAGAGTATACAAGGTGCCACTATCAATATCAGTATTAGAACACCTAATATGTAAAGACCTATCTTGCAAAGTTGCCTTAGCCAAGGTGCAAAACTCCAATTTTGAAACAAATCATCCAACCAGGAACCTGCATCTTCTTTAATTTGGGCTGTCAGATCCTTTAATTTTTGAATGCTTTTGTGAATGGATTCAGAACGATCAGACAAATTCATACAACACAATCCTTCCAATTCCTCACAACCATGTCCTTGTGCCAGTAAAAGAAAATCAATGGCTGCTCTGTTTTGAAGAGTAGCATGTCTAATACTATCAACATCGGTCAACATATCACTGATTGCGGAGGATGTGGCATTAGCTTGTTTGCTCAGCCAACATCCAACTTGATCTAATTGTCTCAATGCCACAGCTGAAGCCAATTGGGGTAGAAATATACCTGCTGAAAGCCTTCTGGCGGCATTCCAAGGCATAAAATCACTCTGACAGTTCTCATCATAATGAGGAACAGCTCTTGTTTTCCTTTGTTTCTTTTTCATCACTGCTTTGGCAGTGGGGGCAATTATGGTAAGCATACCAATGCTACAAGGGCCACCTTCAAGGTGGGCTGGAATGCCTTGCCAACCTCTGTCTCCGCAAATGATCCAATACCCTTTTGGCAATTGCCGTGGATATTGATCCGTCTCCAGAAACACATCCCAACTGTTTGAAACATTTGCTGCCCTGAGAAGTTTTTTCGAACAAATGTTCCAATTGAAGGAAGGACTGTTTCCATTGTCAATTCCACCTGGTTTACCATTGGATTCTTTTCTGACCAAAGGAAACTCTTTCACTGGCACACCAACCAAACAGGTTGAGAAAGGCTTTTCTGGTTCCGAATTCGACAGGCATATAGTATCCGATCCGGCAGCCTTGGCTAAGGTCACCCAAACATTCGTTTTCGGTCGATCCACAGGCAAATCTGCACGACAAAAAACAATTAACATCAAGCAAAACAAGTATACCATTTGATTCTGCCCCATCTCTTTCAAGAACTAAGTTTTGGCAGAATTCTTTCTAAACAAAAACAATAACCTAAATTTTCAGCCAAAAACTAGCTTTGTTAAACAAACATTCAGCATTCAATTCGTATACTCATAAATAACATTGGCACAAAATCAGAGTTCATGGGTTCCACCGATGCACAAAGAACGTCAGGCACAAGAGGCGTCAGGCGAGACCCGGGATCCTTCGATTCGGTCCACGTCTGCGTACTCGCTTCCTCAGTTCTAGGCTCGACAACAGGTTCTGAAGTGCGATACGGTTTGACGTTTTTGGCAGGAACCCACTTAATTCTTCCAGCACCTGTGGAAATAGAAGCATACCCTTTGCCCCACGTTATTAATTGAAACGGGCCTTCCATCTGTCCAGAGTCAGGGTTTCTAATTAGAAGAGGAGGATGTTCTTTCAGTTTTGCCTGTGTGCTATTTGAAAAGTGTCTAAAGATTGGTGGATCTGGTTCTGTACTTGAACTATTTAGAAAATTAAAACCATACAAAGCCTTACTCAGTCTCATCTGTGGGGTGATTTCCGTTCCCCCTCTCTGTTGATCTAATATGCGTTTTAAGGTTTGATGTGTTCTTTCAATGATTGCTTGGCTTGTGGGAGAGTGGGGAATACCAAAAATGTGTCGAACACCCCATTCATTTAAAAATGTGGCCAATTTTTGAGATATGTATGCGGGACCATTGTCAGTTTTTACTTCTTGGGGTCTACCCAATGAAGCAAAAGCTTGCAGGAAATGATGACAGGCATGGCTGCCAGTTTCACCTGTGTGAAGGGAAGCAAAAACTGCACCAGAGAACGTGTCTATGGAAACATGAATATTTTTAAATTTACCAAAAGAAGGCTATTTAGTAACACCTGTTTGCCACAACTGTAGGCTTTGTAAGCCTCGGGGGTTGATTGCTCCTGTAGAAACAGGAGGTTGTACCAATTGACAGTCAGGGCAAGTATGAATGATAGCTTTAGCTTGACTTTTAGTGATTTGGAACATTCGCATGAGTGCTTGTGCATTTTGGTGGAAAAAGGCATGACTCAATTTTGCTTGTTCAAAAATATTTGGCAATGTGTTAGAAATGACCATTGTCAGCTTGTCCGCTCTTGCATTTCCTTCCACTAAAAATCCAGGAAGTGAAGAATGCGCCCTAATGTGAGAAACAAAATATGGATTAGTTCTATATTGCAAAGTTATAAAAAGACATGAAAGCCAACGATGTAAAGTTTCATTACTAACATCCTTTAAAATGGAACCTTCTATTCTCCTGACTACATTAGCAACATAAGCAGAATCTGTGACCAAATTAAAAGGCTGAGGAAACAGCTGAAAAGCTCAAACTACTGCAGCAAGCTCAACAATTTGAGGGGATCCCTCTACTGTTTGAATATCAGATTCCCAAACATCAGTCTTTTGATTAAACCAAGTCACAACGGACTTGTGGCTTTTACCAGAGCCATCAGTGAAGAGAGTCACAGCATGTAAAGGTTCTTCACTTAATTTAGGTTTTTCTCTGAAACTCAATTTTGCTTGCAGTAGTTTGTGAGCTGGATAGTGTATGGAACAAACACCTGGAAAACCTAAGAATGCATATTGTAAATCATCAGAATTTTGCATTGCCCAATTGAAATAATCATTTTTCAATGGCAAATAGATAACTGAACATTCTTGACCTGCCAAAGTTAACAATCTGGTTCTAGCCTTAATTATAATGTATGCAATCATTTCTAAAACTGAGCAAATGGTCTTTGAAAACCTGTAGGGAGGAAAAACCCATTCCATTATTAACAAAGGATCTTGTTCTGTGGCATCCCACTGGAAAATGAGACCACAAAGCTGCATCTTCTCTCCTAAGATTGCAAGAAAGAAAGGATTTTCAGGAACGCAGCGATGAGCTTGTCTTTTTTGAAGAGCTTCTGTGACTTTGTCGAGAGCAGCACGAGCTTCAGGGGTTAAAGTTCTTGGCGAAGTGATGTCGCAACTTCCTCTCAGCAAATGGAAGAGCGGACTCAGTTCATCATTGGTGATTCCCAGCATCGGTCTGACCCAGTTGATTTCTCCTAGAAGTTGTTGTAACTCTTGTAGGTTGTTGACTCTGGTTCGGATCTGAATTTTCTGTGGTATTATTGTCGTCTTCCATCGTCTTCCATCATCTTCCATCCCAGGTACTTCTAAGGTGAAACTTGTTGAATTTTCGTTGCAGAGATTTCAAGTCCAGCTTTTTGAATTTCAGCAACAACACAGTCGCGAGTTTCTTCCATCTCTTCCTTTCAAAGGACTCCACCCTTAAAGCCAATTTTTCTTTCTCTGTATCTATAGATTGACAAACACCAGAACAACCCTGTTTTTGCTTAACTGAAAAAGAGTTCCCCGGAACACAATTTCCCGAGTGGAAGCAGCCACCTCAGCCTCCACCCCAGGCCCAACAGAATCCAATTCAGATTTCAGTGTCCCTGCACAAACAATTTTAGGAAGTACAGTCACTTTTTCATTTCCATCTTTTACACACTTTGTTCCATCCCCCTTACAAGAGTCACATATTTTTACATTAACAGAACAACGCGAAGAAAAGTCCAAAAGAGTCTCATTTTTTCCCAGAGAGAGAGAAGAAAGATTTTGTTCAACAGAGTTCAAAGCAATACTTTCAGCATTTGCAACAACACTTGTAACATTCTCCGATACTCACACAGTCTCTGGTTTACTGGAATTTAATGAGACAGAACAAGAAGCTTTGTTTTCTGAGTCCAAGTTGATCTTATTATTATCAGTTTGTTTAAAACAGTGCTCCAACAGCGCTCTACAAACCGGCATAAGTTCTCTTAAGCTTTCATCTTTTTTGAGAGAGACTAGATTATAGATTCTCCAGTTTATCTGATCCCAAAAATGAAAAGTAAATGCAGACTGCAGATTTAAATCTTGCGTATTCGCTTTAACCCAGATAAGTAAGGTTTTAAGCTCAGTTTTTGAAATTTCAGAGTGACCTTTTTCTTGTAACATTGTCTCTAATTGATGAAAAACATCCCATTCAACTTTTGATAAATTCGTTCCCATTTTTGTGTTCTTTTAATAATTTTCTTTTTCGCTATTTTGCCTCCCAACGTCACCCAAGCGCTCTCCCGAGATAAGTTACTTACAATTTTCTTGGCTTCGGCGGGAGAGATGATACAGTGTGCTCCTTGTTAACACTTGGGTCTCCGCAGCTGGTACTTCCACGATTTTTCTTTCTTTTTCTTCTATTCTACGTCCTCACACGAGGCACCAATATGCGGGGGACGGGACAGGTATAAGTCCAATGGTGTCAGGAGCCCACGCCTTAAAAAAGGAACCCACTAGGTCGCGGCAAAATATCCAAATATGGATAACATGGTAACCAGACCAGTGAAGAGATTTTTGCTTTTATTTCCAGCACATCAGTCTCAAAATACAAAATGGAGACATGACAGCTCACTGATCCACACCAAAAAATGTCTCCTTCAACAGGGCTCATACAGCAATACATAAAATCATCTCAGACTAGAATTCAGCCAATCAGACACAGAAAACACATCTTGACAAGCATTCTATCCAATCTTATAAAACATAGGTAATCGTAGCTAAAACAAAGACTAGTTGATAAGAGACAAAGAACAGAGTTCTATTCATGCTAACCTTCTAAAGATATACATTAAATAACCTTGTTGCCATCCTAAAGCCTATTCTACAGAAGCCTATTGTTATTTGTCACGTCTACTGCTTGGGAAACTTTTCTGCTTGCATGGAAAACTTTTTCTGCTTGCATGGGAAACTTTTCTGCAATGCTAACAAAACTCCAGTCTAAGGCCTACATACTTCTTTGTAACCATTTCTTAAAAATCCTCTAACCTTATGGATTCCAACATTTCCCCCTCTCTGTTTGACCCAGAAGCTTTCATTTTCTTGTCGCTTGCTATTTGCGTTTCATAGCTCTATTGCAAAATTTCTGCTTATTATCTGCTGAAGACCTATTTTCACTAAACTGAAGCATTGCTATATTACAGCACAGCAACTTAATGCTGTGAAGACCCAATCCCTGAAAGAGAGATATGAATCACGTTTGGCAACAGTCACAAGGCATCGTTCAAAAAACTCTGGTCGATTCCAAGGCCTTAATTCAAAACCTTCGTTCATGTCAATACCCTCATCTACTGCTTTCGTGAGATTTCGTACACTCTCTGTGCTTCTACTTCCTAGTTCTCCTGCTTGAATGACAAAAACTTCTCGGACTGTTTTGTTCATCATTCGCCGAAGACAACAGAGTATACAAGGTGCCACTATCAATATCAGTATTAGAACACCTAATATGTAAAGACCTATCTTGCAAAGTTGCCTTAGCCAAGGTGCAAAACTCCAATTTTGAAACAAATCATCCAACCAGGAACCTCCATCTTCTTTAATTTGGGCTGTCAGATCCTTTAATTTTTGAATGCTTTTGTGAATGGATTCAGAACGATCAGACAAATTCATACAACACAATCCTTCAAATTCCTCACAACCATGTCCTTGTGCCAGTAAAAGAAAATCAATGGCTGCTCTGTTTTGAAGAGTAGCATGTCTAATACTATCAACATCGGTCAACATATCACTGATTGCGGAGGATGTGGCATTAGCTTGTTTGCTCAGCCAACATCCAACTCGATCTAATTGTCTCAATGCCACAGCTGAAGCCAATTGGGGTAGAAATATACCTGCTGAAAGCCTTCTGGCGGCATTCCAAGGCATAAAATCACTCTGACAGTTCTCATCATAATGAGGAACAGCTCTTGTTTTCCTTTGTTTCTTTTTCATCACTGCTTTGGCAGTGGGGGCAATTATGGTAAGCATACCAATGCTACAAGGGCCACCTTCAAGGTGGGCTGGAATGCCTTGCCAACCTCTGTCTCCGCAAATGATCCAATACCCTTTTGGCAATTGCCGTGGATATTGGTCCGTCTCCAGAAACACATCCCAACTGTTTGAAACATTTGCTGCCCTGAGAAGTTTGTTGGACCAAATGTTCCAATTGAAGGAAGGACTGTTTCCATTGTCAATTCCACCTGGTTTACCATTGGATTCTTTTCTGACCAAAGGAAACTCTTTCACTGGCACACCAACCAAACAGGTTGAGAAAGGCTTTTCTGGTTCCGAATTCGACAGGCATATAGTATCCGATCCAGCAGCCTTGGCTAAGGTCACCCAAACATTCGTTTTCGGTTGATCCACAGGCAAATCTGCACAACAAAAAACAATTAAAATCAAGCAAAACAAGTATACCATTTGATTCTGCCCCATCTCTTTCAAGAACTAAGTTTTGGCAGAATTCTTTCTAAACAAAAACAATAACCTAAATTTTCAGCCAAAAATTAGCTTCGTTAGACAAACATTCAGCATTCAATTCGTATACTCATAAATAACATTGGCACAAAATCAGAGTTCATGGGTTCCACCGATGCACAAAGAACGTCAGGCACAAGAGGCGTCAGGCGAGACCCGGGATCCTTCCATTCGGTCCACGTCTGCGTACTCGCTTCCTCAGTTCTAGGCTCGACAACAGGTTCTGAAGTGCGATACGGTTTGACGTTTTTGGCAGGAACCCACTTAATTCTTCCAGCACCTGTGGAAATAGAAGCATACCCTTTGCCCCACGTTATTAATTGAAACGGGCCTTCCATCTGTCCAGAGTCAGGGTTTCTAATTAGAAGAGGAGGATGTTCTTTCAGTTTTGCCTGTGTGCTATTTGAAAAGTGTCTAAAGATTGGTGGATCTGGTTCTGTACTTGAACTATTTAGAAAATTAAAACCATACAAAGCCTTACTCAGTCTCATCTGTGGGGTGATTTCCGTTCCCCCTCTCTGTTGATCTAATATGCGTTTTAAGGTTTGATGTGTTCTTTCAATGATTGCTTGGCTTGTGGGAGAGTGGGGAATACCAAAAATGTGTCGAACACCCCATTCATTTAAAAATGTGGCCAATTTTTGAGATATGTATGCGGGACCATTGTCAGTTTTTACTTCTTGGGGTATACCCAATGAAGCAAAAGCTTGCAGGAAATGATGACAGGCATGGCTGCCAGTTTCACCTGTGTGAAGGGAAGCAAAAACTGCACCAGAGAACGTGTCTATGGAAACATGAATATTTTTAAATTTACCAAAAGAAGGCTATTTAGTAACACCTGTTTGCCACAACTGTAGGCTTTGTAAGCCTCGGGGGTTGATTGCTCCTGTAGAAACAGGAGGTTGTACCAATTGACAGTCAGGGCAAGTATGAATGATAGCTTTAGCTTGACTTTTAGTGATTTGGAACATTCGCATGAGTGCTTGTGCATTTTGGTGGAAAAAGGCATGACTCAATTTTGCTTGTTCAAAAATATTTGGCAATGTGTTAGAAATGACCATTGTCAGCTTGTCCGCTCTTGCATTTCCTTCCACTAAAAATCCAGGAAGTGAAGAATGCGCCCTAATGTGAGAAACAAAATATGGATTAGTTCTATATTGCAAAGTTATAAAAAGACATGAAAGCCAACGATGTAAAGTTTCATTACTAACATCCTTTAAAATGGAACCTTCTATTCTCCTGACTACATTAGCAACATAAGCAGAATCTGTGACCAAATTAAAAGGCTGAGGAAACAGCTGAAAAGCTCAAACTACTGCAGCAAGCTCAACAATTTGAGGGGATCCCTCTACTGTTTGAATATCAGATTCCCAAACATCAGTCTTTTGATTAAACCAAGTCACAACGGACTTGTGGCTTTTACCAGAGCCATCAGTGAAGAGAGTCACAGCATGTAAAGGTTCTTCACTTAATTTAGGTTTTTCTCTGAAACTCAGTTTTGCTTGCAGTAGTTTGTGAGCTGGATAGTGTATGGAACAAACACCTGGAAAACCTAAGAATGTATATTGTAAATCATCAGAATTTTGCATTGCCCAATTGAAATAATCATTTTTCAATGGCAAATAGATAACTGAACATTCTTGACCTGCCAAAGTTAACAATCTGGTTCTAGCCTTAATTATAATGTATGCAATCATTTCTAAAACTGAGCAAATGGTCTTTGAAAACCTGTAGGGAGGAAAAACCCATTCCATTATTAACAAAGGATCTTGTTCTGTGGCATCCCACTGGAAAATGAGACCACAAAGCTGCATCTTCTCTCCTAAGATTGCAAGAAAGAAAGGATTTTCAGGAACGCAGCGATGAGCTTGTCTTTTTTGAAGAGCTTCTGTGACTTTGTCGAGAGCAGCACGAGCTTCAGGGATGAAAGTTCTTGGCCAAGTGATGTCGCAACTTCCTCTCAGCAAATGGAAGAGCGGACTCAGTTCATCATTGGTGATTCCCAGCATCGGTCTGACCCAGTTGATTTCTCCTAGAAGTTGTTGTAACTCTTGTAGGTTGTTGACTCTGGTTCGGATCTGAATTTTCTGTGGTATTATTGTCATCTTCCATCGTCTTCCATCATCTTCCATCCCAGGTACTTCTAAGGTGAAACTTGTTGAATTTTCGTTGCAGAGATTTCAAGTCCAGCTTTTTGAATTTCAGCAACAACACAGTCGCGAGTTTCTTCCATCTCTTCCTTTCAAAGGACTCCACCCTTAAAGCCAATTTTTCTTTCTCTGTATCTATAGATTGACAAACACCAGAACAACCCTGTTTTTGCTTAACTGAAAAAGAGTTCCCCGGAACACAATTTCCCGAGTGGAAGCAGCCACCTCAGCCTCCACCCCAGGCCCAACAGAATCCAATTCAGGTTTCAGTGTCCCTGCACAAACAATTTTAGGAAGTACAGTCACTTTTTCATTTCCATCTTTTACACACTTTGTTCCATCCCCCTTACAAGAGTCACATATTTTTACATTAACAGAACAACGCAAAGAAAAGTCCAAAAGAGTCTCATTTTTTCCCAGAGAGAGAGAAGAAAGATTTTGTTCAACAGAGTTCAAAGCAATACTTTCAGCATTTGCAACAACACTTGTAACATTCTCCGATACTCACACAGTCTCCGGTTTACTGGAATTTAATGAGACAGAACCAGAAGCTTTGTTTTCTGAGTCCAAGTTGATCTTATTATTATCCGTTTGTTTAAAACAGTGCTCCAACAGCGCTCTACAAACCGGCATAAGTTCTCTTAAGCTTTCATCTTTTTTGAGAGAGACTAGATTATAGATTCTCCAGTTTATCTGATCCCAAAAATGAAAAGTAAAAGCAGACTGCAGATTTAAATCTTGCGTATTCGCTTTAACCCAGATAAGTAAGTTTTTAAGCTCAGTTTTTGAAATTTCAGAGTGACCTTTTTCTTGTAACATTGTCTCTAATTGATGAAAAACATCCCATTCAACTTTTGATAAATTCGTTCCCATTTTTGTGTTCTTTTAATAATTTTCTTTTTCGCTATTTTGCCTCCCAACGTCACCCAAGCGCTCTCCTGAGATAAGTAACTTACAATTTTCTTGGCTTCGGCGGGAGAGATGATACAGTGTGCTCCTTGTTA
Organism: Melospiza melodia melodia; assembly: GCF_035770615.1. Lineage (NCBI taxonomy): Eukaryota > Metazoa > Chordata > Aves > Passeriformes > Passerellidae > Melospiza > Melospiza melodia. The sequence goes on along the minus strand of NC_086225.1, from coordinate 46,526,615 downwards.
ACACTTGGGTCTCCGCAGCTGGTACTTCCACGATTTTTCTTTGTTTTTCTTCTATTCTACGTCCTCACACGAGGCACCAATATGCGGGGGACGGGACAGGTATAAGTCCAATAGTGTCAGGAGCCCACGCCTTAAAAAAGGAACCCACTAGGCCGCGGCAAAATATCCAAATATGGATAACATGGTAACCAGACCAGTGAAGAGATTTTTGCTTTTATTTCCAGCACATCAGTCTCAAAATACAAAATGGAGACATGACAGCTCACTGATCCACACCAAAAAATGTCTCCTTCAACAGGGCTCATACAGCAATACATAAAATCCTCTCAGACTAGAATTCAGCCAATCAGACACAGAAAACACATCTTGACAAGCATTCTATCCAATCTTATAAAACATAGGTAATCGTAGCTAAAACAAAGACTAGTTGATAAGAGACAAAGAACAGAGTTCTATTCATGCTAACCTTCTAAAGATATACATTAAATAACCTTGTTGCCATCCTAAAGCCAATTCTACAGAAGCCTATTGTTATTTGTCACGTCTACTGCTTGGGAAACTTTTCTGCTTGCATGGAAAACTTTTTCTGCTTGCATGGGAAACTTTTCTGCAATGCTAACAAAACTCCAGTCTAAGGCCTACATACTTCTTTGTAACCATTTCTTAAAAATCCTCTAACCTTATGGATTCCAACATTTCCCCCTCTCTATTTGACCCAGAAGCTTTCATTTTCTTGTCGCTTGCTATTTGCGTTTCATAGCTCTATTGCAAAATTTCTGCTTATTATCTGCTGAAGACCTATTTTCACTAAACTGAAGCATTGCTATATTACGGCACAGCAACTTAATGCTGTGAAGACCCAATCCCTGAAAGAGAGATATGAATCACGTTTGGCAACAGTCACAAGGCATCGTTCAAAAAACTCTGGTCGATTCCAAGGCCTTAATTCAAAACCTTCGTTCATGTCAATACCCTCATCTACTGCTTTCGTGAGATTTCATACACTCTCTGTGCTTCTACTTCCTAGTTCTCCTGTTTGAATGACAAAATCTTCTCGGACTGTTTTGTTCATCATTCGCCGAAGACAACAGAGTATACAAGGTGCCACTATCAATATCAATATTAGAACACCTAATATGTAAAGACCTATCTTGCAAAGTTGCCTTAGCCAAGGTGCAAAACTCCAATTTTGAAACAAATCATCCAACCAGGAACCTCCATCTTCTTTAATTTGGGCTGTCAGATCCTTTAATTTTTGAATGCTTCTGTGAATGGATTCAGAATGATCAGACAAATTCATACAACACAATCCTTCAAATTCCTCACAACCATGTCCTTGTGCCAGTAAAAGAAAATCAATGGCTGCTCTGTTTTGAAGAGTAGCATGTCTAATACTATCAACATCGGTCAACATATCACTGATTGCGGAGGATGTGGCATTAGCTTGTTTGCTCAGCCAACATCCAACTCGATCTAATTGTCTCAATGCCACAGCTGAAGCCAATTGGGGTAGAAATATACCTGCTGAAAGCCTTCTGGCGGCATTCCAAGGCATAAAATCACTCTGACAGTTCTCATCATAATGAGGAACAGCTCTTGTTTTCCTTTGTTTCTTTTTCATCACTGCTTTGGCAGTGGGGGCAATTATGGTAAGCATACCAATGCTACAAGGGCCACCTTCAAGGTGGGCTGGAATGCCTTGCCAACCTCTGTCTCCGCAAATGATCCAATACCCTTTTGGCAATTGCCGTGGATATTGGTCCGTCTCCAGAAACACATCCCAACTGTTTGAAACATTTGCTGCCCTGAGAAGTTTTTTCGAACAAATGTTCCAATTGAAGGAAGGACTGTTTCCATTGTCAATTCCACCTGGTTTACCATTGGATTCTTTTCTGACCAAAGGAAACTCTTTCACTGGCACACCAACCAAACAGGTTGAGGAAGGCTTTTCTGGTTCCGAATTCGACAGGCATATAGTATCCGATCCGGCAGCCTTGGCTAAGGTCACCCAAACACTCGTTTTCGGTTGATCCGCAGGCAAATCTGCACGACAAAAAACAATTAAAATCAAGCAAAACAAGTATACCATTTGATTCTGCCCCATCTCTTTCAAGAACTAAGTTTTGGCAGAATTCTTTCTAAACAAAAACAATAACCTAAATTTTCAGCCAAAAATTAGCTTCGTTAAACAAACATTCAGCATTCAATTCGTATACTCATAAATAACATTGGCACAAAATCAGAGTTCATGGGTTCCACCGATGCACAAAGAACGTCAGGCACAAGAGGCGTCAGGCGAGACCCGGGATGCTTCCATTCGGTCCACGTCAGCGTACTCGCTTCCTCAGTTCTAGGCTCGACAACAGGTTCTGAAGTGCGATACGTTTTGACGTTTTTGGCAGGAACCCACTTAATTCTTCCAGCACCTGTGGAAATAGAAGCATACCCTTTGCCCCACGTTATTAATTGAAACGGAACTTCCATCTGTCCAGAGTCAGGGTTTCTAATTAGAAGAGGAGGATGTTCTTTCAGTTTTGCCTGTGTGCTATTTGAAAAGTGTCTAAAGATTGGTGGATCTGGTTCTGTACTTGAACTATTTAGAAAATTAAAACCATACAAAGCCTTACTCAGTCTCATCTGTGGGGTGATTTCCGTTCCCCCTCTCTGTTGATCTAATATGCGTTTTAAGGTTTGATGTGTTCTTTCAATGATTGCTTGGCTTGTGGGAGAGTGGGGAATACCAAAAATGTGTCGAACACCCCATTCATTTAAAAATGTGGCCAATTTTTGAGATATGTATGCGGGACCATTGTCAGTTTTTACTTCTTGGGGTATACCCAATGAAGCAAAAGCTTGCAGGAAATGATGACAGGCATGGCTGCCAGTTTCACCTGTGTGAAGGGAAGCAAAAACTGCACCAGAGAACGTGTCTATGGAAACATGAATATTTTTAAATTTACCAAAAGAAGGCTATTTAGTAACACCTGTTTGCCACAACTGTAGGCTTTGTAAGCCTCGGGGGTTGATTGCTCCTGTAGAAACAGGAGGTTGTACCAATTGACAGTCAGGGCAAGTATGAATGATAGCTTTAGCTTGACTTTTAGTGATTTGGAACATTCGCATGAGTGCTTGTGCATTTTGGTGGAAAAAGGCATGACTCAATTTTGCTTGTTCAAAAATATTTGGCAATGTGTTAGAAATGACCATTGTCAGCTTGTCCGCTCTTGCATTTCCTTCCACTAAAAATCCAGGAAGTGAAGAATGCGCCCTAATGTGAGAAACAAAATATGGATTAGTTCTATATTGCAAAGTTATAAAAAGACATGAAAGCCAACGATGTAAAGTTTCATTACTAACATCCTTTAAAATGGAACCTTCTATTCTCCTGACTACATTAGCAACATAAGCAGAATCTGTGACCAAATTGAAAGGCTGAGGAAACAGCTGAAAAGCTCAAACTACTGCAGCAAGCTCAACAATTTGAGGGGATCCCTCTACTGTTTGAATATCAGATTCCCAAACATCAGTCTTTTGATTAAACCAAGTCACAACGGACTTGTGGCTTTTACCAGAGCCATCAGTGAAGAGAGTCACAGCATGTAAAGGTTCTTCACTTAATTTAGGTTTTTCTCTGAAACTCAATTTTGCTTGCAGTAGTTTGTGAGCTGGATAGTGTATGGAACAAACACCTGGAAAACCTAAGAATGCATATTGTAAATCATCAGAATTTTGCATTGCCCAATTGAAATACTCATTTTTCAATGGCAAATAGATAACTGAACATTCTTGACCTGCCAAAGTTAACAATCTGGTTCTAGCCTTAATTATAATGTATGCAATCATTTCTAAAACTGAGCAAATGGTCTTTGAAAACCTGTAGGGAGGAAAAACCCATTCCATTATTAACAAAGGATCTTGTTCTGTGGCATCCCACTGGAAAATGAGACCACAAAGCTGCATCTTCTCTCCTAAGATTGCAAGAAAGAAAGGATTTTCAGGAATGCAGCGATGAGCTTGTCTTTTTTGAAGAGCTTCTGTGACTTTGTCGAGAGCAGCACGAGCTTCAGGGGTTAAAGTTCTTGGCGAAGTGATGTCGCAACTTCCTCTCAGCAAATGGAAGAGCGGACTCAGTTCATCATTGGTGATTCCCAGCATCGGTCTGACCCAGTTGATTTCTCCTAGAAGTTGTTGTAACTCTTGTAGGTTGTTGACTCTGGTTCGGATCTGAATTTTCTGTGGTATTATTGTCGTCTTCCATCGTCTTCCATCATCTTCCATCCCAGGTACTTCTAAGGTGAAACTTGTTGAATTTTCGTTGCAGAGATTTCAAGTCCAGCTTTTTGAATTTCAGCAACAACACAGTCGCCAGTTTCTTCCATCTCTTCCTTTCAAAGGACTCCACCCTTAAAGCCAACTTTTCTTTCTCTGTATCTATAGATTGACAAACACCAGAACAACCATGTTTTTGCTTAACTGAAAAAGAGTTCCCCGGAACCACAATTTCCCGAGTGGAAGCAGCCACCTCAGCCTCCACCCCAGGCCCAACAGAATCCAATTCAGGTTTCAGTGTCCCTGCACAAACAATTTTAGGAAGTACAGTCACTTTTTCATTTCCATCTTTTACACACTTTGTTCCATCCCCCTTACAAGAGTCACATATTTTTACATTAACAGAACAACACGAAGAAAAGTCCAAAAGAGTCTCATTTTTTTCCCAGAGAGAGAGAAGAAAGATTTTGTTCAACAGAGTTCAAAGCAATACTTTCAGCATTTGCAACAACACTTGTAACATTCTCCGATACTCACACAGTCTCCGGTTTACTGGAATTTAATGAGACAGAACCAGAAGCTTTGTTTTCTGAGTCCAAGTTGATCTTATTATTATCAGTTTGTTTAAAACAGTGCTCCAACAGCGCTCTACAAACCGGCATAAGTTCTCTTAAGCTTTCATCTTTTTTGAGAGAGACTAGATTATAGATTCTCCAGTTTATCTGATCCCAAAATTGAAAAGTAAAAGCAGACTGCAGATTTAAATCTTGCGTATTCGCTTTAACCCAGATAAGTAAGTTTTTAAGCTCAGTTTTTGAAATTTCAGAGTGACCTTTTTCTTGTAACATGGTCTCTAATTGATGAAAAAATCCCATTCAACTTTTGATAAATTCGTTCCCATTTTTGTGTTCTTTTAATAATTTTCTTTTTCGCTATTTTGCCTCCCAACGTCACCCAAGCGCTCTCCCGAGATAAGTTACTTACAATTTTCTTGGCTTCGGCGGGAGAGATGATACAGTATGCTCCTTGTTAACACTTGGGTCTCCGCAGCTGGTACTTCCACGATTTTTCTTTGTTTTTCTTCTATTCTACGTCCTCACACGAGGCACCAATATGCAGGGGATGGGACAGGTATAAGTCCAATAGTGTCAGGAACCCACGCCTTAAAAAAGGAACCCACTAGGCCGCGGCAAAATATCCAAATATGGATAACATGGTAACCAGACCAGTGAAGAGATTTTTGCTTTTATTTCCAGCACATCAGTCTCAAAATTCAAAATGGAGACATGATAGCTCACTGATCCACACCAAAAAAATGTCTCCTTCAACAGGGCTCATACAGCAATACATAAAATCATCTCAGACTAGAATTCAGCCAATCAGACACAGAAAACACATCTTGACAAGCATTCTATCCAATCTTATAAAACATAGGTAATCATAGCTAAAACAAAGACTAGTTGATAAGAGACAAAGAACAGAGTTCTATTCATGCTAACCTTCTAAAGATATACATTAAATAACCTTGTTGCCATCCTAAAGCCAATTCTACAGAAGCCTATTGTTATTTGTCACGTCTACTGCTTGGGAAACTTTTCTGCTTGCATGGAAAACTTTTTCTGCTTGCATGGGAAACTTTTCTGCAATGCTAACAAAACTCCAGTCTAAGGCCTACATACTTCTTTGTAACCATTTCTTAAAAATCCTCTAACCTTATGGATTCCAACATTTCCCCCTCTCTGTTTGACCCAGAAGCTTTCATTTTCTTGTCGCTTGCTATTTGCGTTTCATAGCTCTATTGCAAAATTTCTGCTTATTATCTGCTGAAGACCTATTTTCACTAAACTGAAGCATTGCTATGTTACGGCACAGCAACTTAATGCTGTGAAGACCCAATCCCTGAAAGAGAGATATGAATCACGTTTGGCAACAGTCGCAAGGCATCGTTCAAAAAACTCTGGTCGATTCCAAGGCCTTAATTCAAAACCTTCGTTCATGTCAATACCCTCATCTACTGCTTTCGTGAGATTTCGTACACTCTCTGTGCTTCTACTTCCTAGTTCTGCTGCTTGAATGACAAAAACTTCTCGGACTGTTTTGTTCATCATTCGCCGAAGACAACAGAGTATACAAGGTGCCACTATCAATATCAGTATTAGAACACCTAATATGTAAAGACCTATCTTGCAAAGTTGCCTTAGCCAAGGTGCAAAACTCCAATTTTGAAACAAATCATCCAACCAGGAACCTCCATCTTCTTTAATTTGGGCTGTCAGATCCTTTAATTTTTGAATGCTTTTGTGAATGGATTCAGAATGATCAGACAAATTCATACAACACAATCCTTCAAATTCCTCACAACCATGTCCTTGTGCCAGTAAAAGAAAATCAATGGCTGCTCTGTTTTGAAGAGTAGCATGTCTAATACTATCAACATCGGTCAACATATCACTGATTGCGGAGGATGTGGCATTAGCTTGTTTGCTCAGCCAACATCCAACTCGATCTAATTGTCTCAATGCCACAGCTGAAGCCAATTGGGGTAGAAATATACCTGCTGAAAGCCTTCTGGCGGCATTCCAAGGCATAAAATCACTCTGACAGTTCTCATCATAATGAGGAACAGCTCTTGTTTTCCTTTGTTTCTTTTTCATCACTGCTTTGGCAGTGGGGGCAATTATGGTAAGCATACCAATGCTACAAGGGCCACCTTCAAGGTGGGCTGGAATGCCTTGCCAACCTCTGTCTCCGCAAATGATCCAATACCCTTTTGGCAATTGCCGTGGATATTGGTCCGTTTCCAGAAACACATCCCAACTGTTTGAAACATTTGCTGCCCTGAGAAGTTTGTTGGACCAAATGTTCCAATTAAATGAAGGACTGTTTCCATTGTCAATTCCACCTGGTTTACCATTGGATTCTTTTCTGACCAAAGGAAACTCTTTCACTGGCACAACAACCAAACACGTTGAGGAAGGCTTTTCTGGTTCCGAATTAGACAGACATATAGTATCCGATCCGGCAGCCTTGGCTAAGGTCACCCAAACACTCGTTTTCGGTTGATCCACAGGCAAATCTGCACGACAAAAAACAATTAAAATCAAGCAAAACAAGTATACCATTTGATTCTGCCCCATCTCTTTCAAGAACTAAGTTTTGGCAGAATTCTTTCTAAACAAAAACAATAACCTAAATTTTCAGCCAAAAATTAGCTTCGTTAAACAAACATTCAGCATTCAATTTGTATACTCATAAATAACATTGGCACAAAATCAGAGTTCATGGGTTCCACCGATGCACAAAGAACGTCAGGCACAAGAGGCGTCAGGCGAGACCCGGGATCCTTCCATTCGGTCCACGTCTGCGTACTCGCTTCCTCAGTTCTAGGCTCGACAACAGGTTCTGAAGTGCGATACGGTTTGACGTTTTTGGCAGGAACCCACTTAATTCTTCCAGCACCTGTGGAAATAGAAGCATACCCTTTGCCCCACGTTATTAATTGAAACGGGCCTTCCATCTGTCCAGAGTCAGGGTTTCTAATTAGAAGAGGAGGATGTTCTTTCAGTTTTGCCTGTGTGCTATTTGAAAAGTGTCTAAAGATTGGTGGATCTGGTTCTGTACTTGAACTGTTTAGAAAATTAAAACCATACAAAGCCTTACTCAGTCTCATCTGTGGGGTGATTTCCGTTCCCCCTCTCTGTTGATCTAATATGCGTTTTAAGGTTTGATGTGTTCTTTCAATGATTGCTTGGCTTGTGGGAGAGTGGGGAATACCAAAAATGTGTCGAACACCCCATTCATTTAAAAATGTGGCCAATTTTTGAGATATGTATGCGGGACCATTGTCAGTTTTTACTTCTTGGGGTATACCCAATGAAGCAAAAGCTTGCAGGAAATGATGACAGGCATGGCTGCCAGTTTCACCTGTGTGAAGGGAAGCAAAAACTGCACCAGAGAACGTGTCTATGGAAACATGAATATTTTTAAATTTACCAAAAGAAGGCTATTTAGTAACACCTGTTTGCCACAACTGTAGGCTTTGTAAGCCTCGGGGGTTGATTGCTCCTGTAGAAACAGGAGGTTGTACCAATTGACAGTCAGGGCAAGTATGAATGATAGCTTTAGCTTGACTTTTAGTGATTTGGAACATTCGCATGAGTGCTTGTGCATTTTGGTGGAAAAAGGCATGACTCAATTTTGCTTGTTCAAAAATATTTGGCAATGTGTTAGAAATGACCATTGTCAGCTTGTCCGCTCTTGCATTTCCTTCCACTAAAAATCCAGGAAGTGAAGAATGCGCCCTAATGTGAGAAACAAAATATGGATTAGTTCTATATTGCAAAGTTATAAAAAGACATGAAAGCCAACGATGTAAAGTTTCATTACTAACATCCTTTAAAATGGAACCTTCTATTCTCCTGACTACATTAGCAACATAAGCAGAATCTGTGACCAAATTAAAAGGCTGAGGAAACAGCTGAAAAGCTCAAACTACTGCAGCAAGCTCAACAATTTGAGGGGATCCCTCTACTGTTTGAATATCAGATTCCCAAACATCAGTCTTTTGATTAAACCAAGTCACAACGGACTTGTGGCTTTTACCAGAGCCATCAGTGAAGAGAGTCACAGCTTGTAAAGGTTCTTCACTTAATTTAGGTTTTTCTCTGAAAATCAATTTTGCTTGCAGTAGTTTGTGAGCTGGATAGTGTATGGAACAAACACCTGGAAAACCTAAGAATGCATATTGTAAATCATCAGAATTTTGCATTGCCCAATTGAAATACTCATTTTTCAATGGCAAATAGATAACTGAACATTCTTGACCTGCCAAAGTTAACAATCTGGTTCTAGCCTTAATTATAATGTATGCAATCATTTCTAAAACTGAGCAAATGGTCTTTGAAAACCTGTAGGGAGGAAAAACCCATTCCATTATTAACAAAGGATCTTGTTCTGTGGCATCCCACTGGAAAATGAGACCACAAAGCTGCATCTTCTCTCCTAAGATTGCAAGAAAGAAAGGATTTTCAGGAATGCAGCGATGAGCTTGTCTTTTTTGAAGAGCTTCTGTGACTTTGTCGAGAGCAGCACGAGCTTCAGGGGTTAAAGTTCTTGGCGAAGTGATGTCGCAACTTCCTCTCAGCAAATCGAAGAGCGGACTCAGTTCATCATTGGTGATTCCCAGCATCGGTCTGACCCAGTTGATTTCTCCTAGAAGTTGTTGTAACTCTTGTAGGTTGTTGACTCTGGTTCGGATCTGAATTTTCTGTGGTATTATTGTCGTCTTCCATCGTCTTCCATCATCTTCCATCCCAGGTACTTCTAAGGTGAAACTTGTTGAATTTTCGTTGCAGAGATTTCAAGTCCAGCTTTTTGAATTTCAGCAACAACACAGTCGCCAGTTTCTTCCATCTCTTCCTTTCAAAGGACTCCACCCTTAAAGCCAATTTTTCTTTCTCTGTATCTATAGATTGACAAACACCAGAACAACCATGTTTTTGCTTAACTGAAAAAGAGTTCCCCGGAACCACAATTTCCCGAGTGGAAGCAGCCACCTCAGCCTCCACCCCAGGCCCAACAGAATCCAATTCAGGTTTCAGTGTCCCTGCACAAACAATTTTAGGAAGTACAGTCACTTTTTCATTTCCATCTTTTACACACTTTGTTCCATCCCCCTTACAAGAGTCACATATTTTTACATTAACAGAACAACGCAAAGAAAAGTCCAAAAGAGTCTCATTTTTTTCCCAGAGAGAGAGAAGAAAGATTTTGTTCAACAGAGTTCAAAGCAATACTTTCAGCATTTGCAACAACACTTGTAACATTCTCCGATACTCACACAGTCTCCGGTTTACTGGAATTTAATGAGACAGAACCAGAAGCTTTGTTTTCTGAGTCCAAGTTGATCTTATTATTATCAGTTTGTTTAAAACAGTGCTCCAACAGCGCTCTACAAACCGGCATAAGTTCTCTTAAGCTTTCATCTTTTTTGAGAGAGACTAGATTATAGATTCTCCAGTTTATCTGATCCCAAAATTGAAAAGTAAAAGCAGACTGCAGATTTAAATCTTGCGTATTCGCTTTAACCCAGATAAGTAAGTTTTTAAGCTCAGTTTTTGAAATTTCAGAGTGACCTTTTTCTTGTAACATTGTCTCTAATTGATGAAAAACATCCCATTCAACTTTTGATAAATTCGTTCCCATTTTTGTGTTCTTTTAATAATTTTCTTTTTCGCTATTTTGCCTCCCAACGTCACCCAAGCGCTCTCCCGAGATAAGTTACTTACAATTTTCTTGGCTTCGGCGGGAGAGATGATACAGTATGCTCCTTGTTAACACTTGGGTCTCCGCAGCTGGTACTTCCACGATTTTTCTTTGTTTTTCTTCTATTCTACGTCCTCACACGAGGCACCAATATGCGGGGGATGGGACAGGTATAAGTCCAATAGTGTCAGGAACCCACGCCTTAAAAAAGGAACCCACTAGGTCGCGGCAAAATATCCAAATATGGATAACATGGTAACCAGACCAGTGAAGAGATTTTTGCTTTTATTTCCAGCACATCAGTCTCAAAATTCAAAATGGAGACATGATAGCTCACTGATCCACACCAAAAAAATGTCTCCTTCAACAGGGCTCATACAGCAATACATAAAATCATCTCAGACTAGAATTCAGCCAATCAGACACAGAAAACACATCTTGACAAGCATTCTATCCAATCTTATAAAACATAGGTAATCATAGCTAAAACAAAGACTAGTTGATAAGAGACAAAGAACAGAGTTCTATTCATGCTAACCTTCTAAAGATATACATTAAATAACCTTGTTGCCATCCTAAAGCCAATTCTACAGAAGCCTATTGTTATTTGTCACGTCTACTGCTTGGGAAACTTTTCTGCTTGCATGGAAAACTTTTTCTGCTTGCATGGGAAACTTTTCTGCAATGCTAACAAAACTCCAGTCTAAGGCCTACATACTTCTTTGTAACCATTTCTTAAAAATCCTCTAACCTTATGGATTCCAACGTTTCCCCCTCTCTGTTTGACCCAGAAGCTTTCATTTTGTTGTCGCTTGCTATTTGCGTTTCATAGCTCTATTGCAAAATTTCTGCTTATTATCTGCTGAAGACCTATTTTCACTAAACTGAAGCATTGCTATATTACGGCACAGCAACTTAATGCTGTGAAGACCCAATCCCTGAAAGAGAGATATGAATCACGTTTGGCAACAGTCGCAAGGCATCGTTCAAAAAACTCTGGTCGATTCCAAGGCCTTAATTCAAAACCTTCGTTCATGTCAATACCCTCATCTACTGCTTTCGTGAGATTTCGTACACTCTCTGTGCTTCTACTTCCTAGTTCTCCTGCTTGAATGACAAAAACTTCTCGGACTGTTTTGTTCATCATTCGCCGAAGACAACAGAGTATACAAGGTGCCACTATCAATATCAGTATTAGAACACCTAATATGTAAAGACCTATCTTGCAAAGTTGCCTTAGCCAAGGTGCAAAACTCCAATTTTGAAACAAATCATCCAACCAGGAACCTCCATCTTCTTTAATTTGGGCTGTCAGATCCTTTAATTTTTGAATGCTTTTGTGAATGGATTCAGAATGATCAGACAAATTCATACAACACAATCCTTCAAATTCCTCACAACCATGTCCTTGTGCCAGTAAAAGAAAATCAATGGCTGCTCTGTTTTGAAGAGTAGCATGTCTAATACTATCAACATCGGTCAACATATCACTGATTGCGGAGGATGTGGCATTAGCTTGTTTGCTCAGCCAACATCCAACTCGATCTAATTGTCTCAATGCCACAGCTGAAGCCAATTGGGGTAGAAATATACCTGCTGAAACCCTTCTGGCGGCATTCCAAGGCATAAAATCACTCTGACAGTTCTCATCATAATGAGGAACAGCTCTTGTTTTCCTTTGTTTCTTTTTCATCACTGCTTTGGCAGTGGGGGCAATTATGGTAAGCATACCAATGCTACAAGGGCCACCTTCAAGGTGGGCTGGAATGCCTTGCCAACCTCTGTCTCCGCAAATGATCCAATACCCTTTTGGCAATTGCCGTGGATATTGGTCCGTCTCCAGAAACACATCCCAACTGTTTGAAACATTTGCTGCCCTGAGAAGTTTGTTGGACCAAATGTTCCAATTGAAGGAAGGACTGTTTCCATTGTCAATTCCACCTGGTTTACCATTGGATTCTTTTCTGACCAAAGGAAACTCTTTCACTGGCACAACAACCAAACACGTTGAGGAAGGCTTTTCTGGTTCCGAATTAGACAGACATATAGTATCCGATCCGGCAGCCTTGGCTAAGGTCACCCAAACACTCGTTTTCGGTTGATCCACAGGCAAATCTGCACGACAAAAAACAATTAAAATCAAGCAAAACAAGTATACCATTTGATTCTGCCCCATCTCTTTCAAGAACTAAGTTTTGGCAGAATTCTTTCTAAACAAAAACAATAACCTAAATTTTCAGCCAAAAATTAGCTTCGTTAAACAAACATTCAGCATTCAATTTGTATACTCATAAATAACATTGGCACAAAATCAGAGTTCATGGGTTCCACCGATGCACAAAGAACGTCAGGCACAAGAGGCGTCAGGCGAGACCCGGGATCCTTCCATTCGGTCCACGTCTGCGTACTCGCTTCCTCAGTTCTAGGCTCGACAACAGGTTCTGAAGTGCGATACGGTTTGACGTTTTTGGCAGGAACCCACTTAATTCTTCCAGCACCTGTGGAAATAGAAGCATACCCTTTGCCCCACGTTATTAATTGAAACGGGCCTTCCATCTGTCCAGAGTCAGGGTTTCTAATTAGAAGAGGAGGATGTTCTTTCAGTTTTGCCTGTGTGCTATTTGAAAAGTGTCTAAAGATTGGTGGATCTGGTTCTGTACTTGAACTGTTTAGAAAATTAAAACCATACAAAGCCTTACTCAGTCTCATCTGTGGGGTGATTTCCGTTCCCCCTCTCTGTTGATCTAATATGCGTTTTAAGGTTTGATGTGTTCTTTCAATGATTGCTTGGCTTGTGGGAGAGTGGGGAATACCAAAAATGTGTCGAACACCCCATTCATTTAAAAATGTGGCCAATTTTTGAGATATGTATGCGGGACCATTGTCAGTTTTTACTTCTTGGGGTATACCCAATGAAGCAAAAGCTTGCAGGAAATGATGACAGGCATGGCTGCCAGTTTCACCTGTGTGAAGGGAAGCAAAAACTGCACCAGAGAACGTGTCTATGGAAACATGAATATTTTTAAATTTACCAAAAGAAGGCTATTTAGTAACACCTGTTTGCCACAACTGTAGGCTTTGTAAGCCTCGGGGGTTGATTGCTCCTGTAGAAACAGGAGGTTGTACCAATTGACAGTCAGGGCAAGTATGAATGATAGCTTTAGCTTGACTTTTAGTGATTTGGAACATTCGCATGAGTGCTTGTGCATTTTGGTGGAAAAAGGCATGACTCAATTTTGCTTGTTCAAAACTATTTGGCAATGTGTTAGAAATGACCATTGTCAGCTTGTCCGCTCTTGCATTTCCTTCCACTAAAAATCCAGGAAGTGAAGAATGCGCCCTAATGTGAGAAACAAAATATGGATTAGTTCTATATTGCAAAGTTATAAAAAGACATGAAAGCCAACGATGTAAAGTTTCATTACTAACATCCTTTAAAATGGAACCTTCTATTCTCCTGACTACATTAGCAACATAAGCAGAATCTGTGACCAAATTAAAAGGCTGAGGAAACAGCTGAAAAGCTCAAACTACTGCAGCAAGCTCAACAATTTGAGGGGATCCCTCTACTGTTTGAATATCAGATTCCCAAACATCAGTCTTTTGATTAAACCAAGTCACAACGGACTTGTGGCTTTTACCAGAGCCATCAGTGAAGAGAGTCACAGCTTGTAAAGGTTCTTCACTTAATTTAGGTTTTTCTCTGAAAATCAATTTTGCTTGCAGTAGTTTGTGAACTGGATAGTGTATGGAACAAACACCTGGAAAACCTAAGAATGCATATTGTAAATCATCAGAATTTTGCATTGCCCAATTGAAATACTCATTTTTCAATGGCAAATAGATAACTGAACATTCTTGACCTGCCAAAGTTAACAATCTGGTTCTAGCCTTAATTATAATGTATGCAATCATTTCTAAAACTGAGCAAATGGTCTTTGAAAACCTGTAGGGAGGAAAAACCCATTCCATTATTAACAAAGGATCTTGTTCTGTGGCATCCCACTGGAAAATGAGACCACAAAGCTGCATCTTCTCTCCTAAGATTGCAAGAAAGAAAGGATTTTCAGGAATGCAGCGATGAGCTTGTCTTTTTTGAAGAGCTTCTGTGACTTTGTCGAGAGCAGCACGAGCTTCAGGGGTTAAAGTTCTTGGCGAAGTGATGTCGCAACTTCCTCTCAGCAAATGGAAGAGCGGACTCAGTTCATCATTGGTGATTCCCAGCATCGGTCTGACCCAGTTGATTTCTCCTAGAAGTTGTTGTAACTCTTGTAGGTTGTTGACTCTGGTTCGGATCTGAATTTTCTGTGGTATTATTGTCGTCTTCCATCGTCTTCCATCATCTTCCATCCCAGGTACTTCTAAGGTGAAACTTGTTGAATTTTCGTTGCAGAGATTTCAAGTCCAGCTTTTTGAATTTCAGCAAAAACACAGTCGCCAGTTTCTTCCATCTCTTCCTTTCAAAGGACTCCACCCTTAAAGCCAACTTTTCTTTCTCTGTATCTATAGATTGACAAACACCAGAACAACCATGTTTTTGCTTAACTGAAAAAGAGTTCCCCGGAACCACAATTTCCCGAGTGGAAGCAGCCACCTCAGCCTCCACCCCAGGCCCAACAGAATCCAATTCAGGTTTCAGTGTCCCTGCACAAACAATTTTAGGAAGTACAGTCACTTTTTCATTTCCATCTTTTACACACTTTGTTCCATCCCCCTTACAAGAGTCACATATTTTTACATTAACAGAACAACGCAAAGAAAAGTCCAAAAGAGTCTCATTTTTTTCCCAGAGAGAGAGAAGAAAGATTTTGGTCAACAGAGTTCAAAGCAATACTTTCAGCATTTGCAACAACACTTGTAACATTCTCCGATACTCACACAGTCTCCGGTTTACTGGAATTTAATGAGACAGAACCAGAAGCTTTGTTTTCTGAGTCCAAGTTGATCTTATTATTATCCGTTTGTTTAAAACAGTGCTCCAACAGCGCTCTACAAACCGGCATAAGTTCTCTTAAGCTTTCATCTTTTTTGAGAGAGACTAGATTATAGATTCTCCAGTTTATCTGATCCCAAAATTGAAAAGTAAAAGCAGACTGCAGATTTAAATCTTGCGTATTCGCTTTAACCCAGATAAGTAAGTTTTTAAGCTCAGTTTTTGAAATTTCAGAGTGACCTTTTTCTTGTAACATTGTCTCTAATTGATGAAAAACATCCCATTCAACTTTTGATAAATTCGTTCCCATTTTTGTGTTCTTTTAATAATTTTCTTTTTCTCTATTTTGCCTCCCAACGTCATCCAAGCGCTCTCCCGAGATAAGTTACTTACAATTTTCTTGGCTTCGGCGGGAGAGATGATACAGTATGCTCCTTGTTAACACTTGGGTCTCCGCAGCTGGTACTTCCACGATTTTTCTTTGTTTTTCTTCTATTCTACGTCCTCACACGAGGCAGCAATATGCGGGGGATGGGACAGGTATAAGTCCAATAGTGTCAGGAACCCACGCCTTAAAAAAGGAACCCACTAGGCCGCGGCAAAATATCCAAATATGGATAACATGGTAACCAGACCAGTGAAGAGATTTTTGCTTTTATTTCCAGCACATCAGTCTCAAAATTCAAAATGGAGACATGATAGCTCACTGATCCACACCAAAAAAATGTCTCCTTCAACAGGGCTCATACAGCAATACATAAAATCATCTCAGACTAGAATTCAGCCAATCAGACACAGAAAACACATCTTGACAAGCATTCTATCCAATCTTATAAAACATAGGTAATCATAGCTAAAACAAAGACTAGTTGATAAGAGACAAAGAACAGAGTTCTATTCATGCTAACCTTCTAAAGATATACATTAAATAACCTTGTTGCCATCCTAAAGCCAATTCTACAGAAGCCTATTGTTATTTGTCACGTCTACTGCTTGGGAAACTTTTCTGCTTGCATGGAAAACTTTTTCTGCTTGCATGGGAAACTTTTCTGCAATGCTAACAAAACTCCAGTCTAAGGCCTACATACTTCTTTGTAACCATTTCTTAAAAATCCTCTAACCTTATGGATTCCAACGTTTCCCCCTCTCTGTTTGACCCAGAAGCTTTCATTTTCTTGTCGCTTGCTATTTGCGTTTCATAGCTCTATTGCAAAATTTCTGCTTATTATCTGCTGAAGACCTATTTTCACTAAACTGAAGCATTGCTATATTACGGCACAGCAACTTAATGCTGTGAAGACCCAATCCCTGAAAGAGAGATATGAATCACGTTTGGCAACAGTCGCAAGGCATCGTTCAAAAAACTCTGGTCGATTCCAAGGCCTTAATTCAAAACCTTCGTTCATGTCAATACCCTCATCTACTGCTTTCGTGAGATTTCGTACACTCTCTGTGCTTCTACTTCCTAGTTCTCCTGCTTGAATGACAAAAACTTCTCGGACTGTTTTGTTCATCATTCGCCGAAGACAACAGAGTATACAAGGTGCCACTATCAATATCAGTATTAGAACACCTAATATGTAAAGACCTATCTTGCAAAGTTGCCTTAGCCAAGGTGCAAAACTCCAATTTTGAAACAAATCATCCAACCAGGAACCTCCATTTTCTTTAATTTGGGCTGTCAGATCCTTTAATTTTTGAATGCTTTTGTGAATGGATTCAGAATGATCAGACAAATTCATACAACACAATTCTTCCAATTCCTCACAACCATGTCCTTGTGCCAGTAAAAGAAAATCAATGGCTGCTCTGTTTTGAAGAGTAGCATGTCTAATACTATCAACATCGGTCAACATATCACTGATTGCGGAGGATGTGGCATTAGCTTGTTTGCTCAGCCAACATCCAACTCGATCTAATTGTCTCAATGCCACAGCTGAAGCCAATTGGGGTAGAAATATACCTGCTGAAACCCTTCTGGCGGCATTCCAAGGCATAAAATCACTCTGACAGTTCTCATCATAATGAGGAACAGCTCTTGTTTTCCTTTGTTTCTTTTTCATCACTGCTTTGGCAGTGGGGGCAATTATGGTAAGCATACCAATGCTACAAGGGCCACCTTCAAGGTGGGCTGGAATGCCTTGCCAACCTCTGTCTCCGCAAATGATCCAATACCCTTTTGGCAATTGCCGTGGATATTGGTCCGTCTCCAGAAACACATCCCAACTGTTTGAAACATTTGCTGCCCTGAGAAGTTTGTTGGACCAAATGTTCCAATTGAAGGAAGGACTGTTTCCATTGTCAATTCCACCTGGTTTACCATTGGATTCTTTTCTGACCAAAGGAAACTCTTTCACTGGCACAACAACCAAACAGGTTGAGAAAGGCTTTTCTGGTTCCGAATTAGACAGACATATAGTATCCGATCCGGCAGCCTTGGCTAAGGTCACCCAAACACTCGTTTTCGGTTGATCCACAGGCAAATCTGCACGACAAAAAACAATTAAAATCAAGCAAAACAAGTATACCATTTGATTCTGCCCCATCTCTTTCAAGAACTAAGTTTTGGCAGAATTCTTTCTAAACAAAAACAATAACCTAAATTTTCAGCCAAAAATTAGCTTCGTTAAACAAACATTCAGCATTCAATTTGTATACTCATAAATAACATTGGCACAAAATCAGAGTTCATGGGTTCACCGATGCACAAAGAACGTCAGGCACAAGAGGCGTCAGGCGAGACTCGGGATCCTTCCATTCGGTCCACGTCTGCGTACTCGCTTCCTCAGTTCTAGGCTCGACAACAGGTTCTGAAGTGCGATACGGTTTGACGTTTTTGGCAGGAACCCACTTAATTCTTCCAGCACCTGTGGAAATAGAAGCATACCCTTTGCCCCACGTTATTAATTGAAACGGGCCTTCCATCTGTCCAGAGTCAGGGTTTCTAATTAGAAGAGGAGGATGTTCTTTCAGTTTTGCCTGTGTGCTATTTGAAAAGTGTCTAAAGATTGGTGGATCTGGTTCTGTACTTGAACTGTTTAGAAAATTAAAACCATACAAAGCCTTACTCAGTCTCATCTGTGGGGTGATTTCCGTTCCCCCTCTCTGTTGATCTAATATGCGTTTTAAGGTTTGATGTGTTCTTTCAATGATTGCTTGGCTTGTGGGAGAGTGGGGAATACCAAAAATGTGTCGAACACCCCATTCATTTAAAAATGTGGCCAATTTTTGAGATATGTATGCGGGACCATTGTCAGTTTTTACTTCTTGGGGTATACCCAATGAAGCAAAAGCTTGCAGGAAATGATGACAGGCATGGCTGCCAGTTTCACCTGTGTGAAGGGAAGCAAAAACTGCACCAGAGAACGTGTCTATGGAAACATGAATATTTTTAAATTTACCAAAAGAAGGCTATTTAGTAACACCTGTTTGCCACAACTGTAGGCTTTGTAAGCCTCGGGGGTTGATTGCTCCTGTAGAAACAGGAGGTTGTACCAATTGACAGTCAGGGCAAGTATGAATGATAGCTTTAGCTTGACTTTTAGTGATTTGGAACATTCGCATGAGTGCTTGTGCATTTTGGTGGAAAAAGGCATGACTCAATTTTGCTTGTTCAAAACTATTTGGCAATGTGTTAGAAATGACCATTGTCAGCTTGTCCGCTCTTGCATTTCCTTCCACTAAAAATCCAGGAAGTGAAGAATGCGCCCTAATGTGAGAAACAAAATATGGATTAGTTCTATATTGCAAAGTTATAAAAAGACATGAAAGCCAACGATGTAAAGTTTCATTACTAACATCCTTTAAAATGGAACCTTCTATTCTCCTGACTACATTAGCAACATAAGCAGAATCTGTGACCAAATTAAAAGGCTGAGGAAACAGCTGAAAAGCTCAAACTACTGCAGCAAGCTCAACAATTTGAGGGGATCCCTCTACTGTTTGAATATCAGATTCCCAAACATCAGTCTTTTGATTAAACCAAGTCAGAACGGACTTGTGGCTTTTACCAGAGCCATCAGTGAAGAGAGTCACAGCTTGTAAAGGTTCTTCACTTAATTTAGGTTTTTCTCTGAAAATCAATTTTGCTTGCAGTAGTTTGTGAGCTGGATAGTGTATGGAACAAACACCTGGAAAACCTAAGAATGCATATTGTAAATCATCAGAATTTTGCATTGCCCAATTGAAATACTCATTTTTCAATGGCAAATAGATAACTGAACATTCTTGACCTGCCAAAGTTAACAATCTGGTTCTAGCCTTAATTATAATGTATGCAATCATTTCTAAAACTGAGCAAATGGTCTTTGAAAACCTGTAGGGAGGAAAAACCCATTCCATTATTAACAAAGGATCTTGTTCTGTGGCATCCCACTGGAAAATGAGACCACAAAGCTGCATCTTCTCTCCTAAGATTGCAAGAAAGAAAGGATTTTCAGGAATGCAGCGATGAGCTTGTCTTTTTTGAAGAGCTTCTGTGACTTTGTCGAGAGCAGCACGAGCTTCAGGGGTTAAAGTTCTTGGCGAAGTGATGTCGCAACTTCCTCTCAGCAAATGGAAGAGCGGACTCAGTTCATCATTGGTGATTCCCAGCATCGGTCTGACCCAGTTGATTTCTCCTAGAAGTTGTTGTAACTCTTGTAGGTTGTTGACTCTGGTTCGGATCTGAATTTTCTGTGGTATTATTGTCGTCTTCCATCGTCTTCCATCATCTTCCATCCCAGGTACTTCTAAGGTGAAACTTGTTGAATTTTCGTTGCAGAGATTTCAAGTCCAGCTTTTTGAATTTCAGCAACAACACAGTCGCCAGTTTCTTCCATCTCTTCCTTTCAAAGGACTCCACCCTTAAAGCCAACTTTTCTTTCTCTGTATCTATAGATTGACAAACACCAGAACAACCATGTTTTTGCTTAACTGAAAAAGAGTTCCCCGGAACCACAATTTCCCGAGTGGAAGCAGCCACCTCAGCCTCCACCCCAGGCCCAACAGAATCCAATTCAGGTTTCAGTGTCCCTGCACAAACAATTTTAGGAAGTACAGTCACTTTTTCATTTCCATCTTTTACACACTTTGTTCCATCCCCCTTACAAGAGTCACATATTTTTACATTAACAGAACAACGCGAAGAAAAGTCCAAAAGAGTCTCATTTTTTTCCCAGAGAGAGAGAAGAAAGATTTTGGTCAACAGAGTTCAAAGCAATACTTTCAGCATTTGCAACAACACTTGTAACATTCTCCGATACTCACACAGTCTCCGGTTTACTGGAATTTAATGAGACAGAACCAGAAGCTTTGTTTTCTGAGTCCAAGTTGATCTTATTATTATCCGTTTGTTTAAAACAGTGCTCCAACAGCGCTCTACAAACCGGCATAAGTTCTCTTAAGCTTTCATCTTTTTTGAGAGAGACTAGATTATAGATTCTCCAGTTTATCTGATCCCAAAATTGAAAAGTAAAAGCAGACTGCAGATTTAAATCTTGCGTATTCGCTTTAACCCAGATAAGTAAGTTTTTAAGCTCAGTTTTTGAAATTTCAGAGTGACCTTTTTCTTGTAACATTGTCTCTAATTGATGAAAAACATCCCATTCAACTTTTGATAAATTCGTTCCCATTTTTGTGTTCTTTTAATAATTTTCTTTTTCTCTATTTTGCCTCCCAACGTCACCCAAGCGCTCTCCCGAGATAAGTTACTTACAATTTTCTTGGCTTCGGCGGGAGAGATGATACAGTATGCTCCTTGTTAACACTTGGGTCTCCGCAGCTGGTACTTCCACGATTTTTCTTTGTTTTTCTTCTATTCTACGTCCTCACACGAGGCACCAATATGCGGGGGATGGGACAGGTATAAGTCCAATAGTGTCAGGAACCCACGCCTTAAAAAAGGAACCCACTAGGCCGCGGCAAAATATCCAAATATGGATAACATGGTAACCAGACCAGTGAAGAGATTTTTGCTTTTATTTCCAGCACATCAGTCTCAAAATTCAAAATGGAGACATGATAGCTCACTGATCCACACCAAAAAAATGTCTCCTTCAACAGGGCTCATACAGCAATACATAAAAAATCTCAGACTAGAATTCAGCCAATCAGACACAGAAAACACATCTTGACAAGCATTCTATCCAATCTTATAAAACATAGGTAATCATAGCTAAAACAAAGACTAGTTGATAAGAGACAAAGAACAGAGTTCTATTCATGCTAACCTTCTAAAGATATACATTAAATAACCTTGTTGCCATCCTAAAGCCAATTCTACAGAAGCCTATTGTTATTTGTCACGTCTACTGCTTGGGAAACTTTTCTGCTTGCATGGAAAACTTTTTCTGCTTGCATGGGAAACTTTTCTGCAATGCTAACAAAACTCCAGTCTAAGGCCTACATACTTCTTTGTAACCATTTCTTAAAAATCCTCTAACCTTATGGATTCCAACGTTTCCCCCTCTCTGTTTGACCCAGAAGCTTTCATTTTCTTGTCGCTTGCTATTTGCGTTTCATAGCTCTATTGCAAAATTTCTGCTTATTATCTGCTGAAGACCTATTTTCACTAAACTGAAGCATTGCTATATTACGGCACAGCAACTTAATGCTGTGAAGACCCAACCCCTGAAAGAGAGATATGAATCACGTTTGGCAACAGTCGCAAGGCATCGTTCAAAAAACTCTGGTCGATTCCAAGGCCTTAATTCAAAACCTTCGTTCATGTCAATACCCTCATCTACTGCTTTCGTGAGATTTCGTACACTCTCTGTGCTTCTACTTCCTAGTTCTCCTGCTTGAATGACAAAAACTTCTCGGACTGTTTTGTTCATCATTCGCCGAAGACAACAGAGTATACAAGGTGCCACTATCAATATCAGTATTAGAACACCTAATATGTAAAGACCTATCTTGCAAAGTTGCCTTAGCCAAGGTGCAAAACTCCAATTTTGAAACAAATCATCCAACCAGGAACCTCCATTTTCTTTAATTTGGGCTGTCAGATCCTTTAATTTTTGAATGCTTTTGTGAATGGATTCAGAATGATCAGACAAATTCATACAACACAATCCTTCAAATTCCTCACAACCATGTCCTTGTGCCAGTAAAAGAAAATCAATGGCTGCTCTGTTTTGAAGAGTAGCATGTCTAATACTATCAACATCGGTCAACATATCACTGATTGCGGAGGATGTGGCATTAGCTTGTTTGCTCAGCCAACATCCAACTCGATCTAATTGTCTCAATGCCACAGCTGAAGCCAATTGGGGTAGAAATATACCTGCTGAAACCCTTCTGGCGGCATTCCAAGGCATAAAATCACTCTGACAGTTCTCATCATAATGAGGAACAGCTCTTGTTTTCCTTTGTTTCTTTTTCATCACTGCTTTGGCAGTGGGGGCAATTATGGTAAGCATACCAATGCTACAAGGGCCACCTTCAAGGTGGGCTGGAATGCCTTGCCAACCTCTGTCTCCGCAAATGATCCAATACCCTTTTGGCAATTGCCGTGGATATTGGTCCGTCTCCAGAAACACATCCCAACTGTTTGAAACATTTGCTGCCCTGAGAAGTTTGTTGGACCAAATGTTCCAATTGAAGGAAGGACTGTTTCCATTGTCAATTCCACCTGGTTTACCATTGGATTCTTTTCTGACCAAAGGAAACTCTTTCACTGGCACACCAACCAAACAGGTTGAGAAAGGCTTTTCTGGTTCCGAATTAGACAGACATATAGTATCCGATCCGGCAGCCTTGGCTAAGGTCACCCAAACACTCGTTTTCGGTTGATCCACAGGCAAATCTGCACGACAAAAAACAATTAAAATCAAGCAAAACAAGTATACCATTTGATTCTGCCCCATCTCTTTCAAGAACTAAGTTTTGGCAGAATTCTTTCTAAACAAAAACAATAACCTAAATTTTCAGCCAAAAATTAGCTTCGTTAAACAAACATTCAGCATTCAATTTGTATACTCATAAATAACATTGGCACAAAATCAGAGTTCATGGGTTCACCGATGCACAAAGAACGTCAGGCACAAGAGGCGTCAGGCGAGACTCGGGATCCTTCCATTCGGTCCACGTCTGCGTACTCGCTTCCTCAGTTCTAGGCTCGACAACAGGTTCTGAAGTGCGATACGGTTTGACGTTTTTGGCAGGAACCCACTTAATTCTTCCAGCACCTGTGGAAATAGAAGCATACCCTTTGCCCCACGTTATTAATTGAAACGGGCCTTCCATCTGTCCAGAGTCAGGGTATTACAGCGACCTGAGTGGGTCGCTGCTGGTGAGAGAGAGAGACGGTGAGTCTTGTATCTTGATCAGAAGGCTTATTTTTCAAGATATGATATATAATACATTATGACTATACTAAATAGAACATAGAGAGAGGTTTGCAGAGCTGCTAGCTAAGCTAAGAATAGATAGAAAAGAATCCCAAACAAAGCTGTGTCCAGGGACTCAGTCCCCTAGCTTGTACTGGTGATTGGCCCTTAATTATAAACATAGGAAATGAACCAATCAAGGTGTCCCTGTTGCATTCCACAGCAGCTGATAATAATTGTTTACCTTCTCTTCGGAGGCCTCTGGCCTCCCGAAGACACAGAAATCCGAAAGAAAGGATTTCTGTGGAGAAATGTCTGCGACATCTCACCTTTCTAAATTGTATAAAATAAAAGAAAAATGCTGATGTGGAATGAACAGGAAGTTTCTTCACCTATAGAATATACAATAACTAACAAATCACTAAAACAATGCTATAATATAAGAAAAATGCAAAATACAATGTAAAGAGAATTTGAGTCCATGCAGATGAATTTCAGGAACAGTCCAAGAGCCGAAGGTGTTTCCCTTGGAATATCTGAGAGTCCTTTTGGTCCTGAAACAGACTTCTGCAATAGAGTTCCATCAATAGTTATCAAAAACCATTGACAGTCTTAATACAATTTGAAACGATTTGAAACAACTTGAACAATTTTGGAATGTCCTTTCTGGCCCTTCAATGCTTCAGCGCTTCAGAGCTGCTGCCCAGTATTTTCAATCTTTTTTATTTAATTTTTTTTTTTTTTGAATCGAAAAACAAAGAAGGAAAGGCCCTGGGGGCCCTGGCCCATGCCGGACCAGGAACCCCAAAACTGGCTCACACAGGTGGACCTGGACCGGTAGGACAAACCACAATTCCCAAAAACATCAAGAGGCCAAGTGATGGCCCTGGCCCAGGAACCTCCTGAGCCCAACGGCCCAGGCCAAACTCATAAGGAAGGCACTGCATTCCCGCAGGCCTGAACCTTGCTGCAAGCACAATGGCAGCACGGGTAGTGAGACGCTTCCTTTCCCCTAAACCACTGAGGCATGCCAGCAGCAGGGAAATAGAAGCCTTCCCCAGCAATCCCATCTGGGGTCTGGAGATGTTTGTTTCCCACAGCAAACCAGCTATGGTCTCCTCCAGCTGTGCCCTCTCCCTCTGCACTGCATCGGGTTTGTCTCTCATCTGCCCCATGGCTTCATCCCCATCCCCTCCGGGCTGGGGATCAGAGGCAGAACTCTCTGGATGCACCTGCCCCCCCATGCCACTAGGGCACAAGAGAGGCGGCGGCCTCCATGGGACAATCCCCGAAAAACCACCCCCCAAACCGCCGAGAATGCTGATCTTAAAAACAGGCAGCTGGACTGCCACAACAGTGAGTTGGCGGGCAGCCCCCGCTCCACGGAAGGAGAGACCCCCCGCCGGAGCGACTGCTGGGACGTCCGGTGGAAGCAGCGGGGAGGGAGCCGGAACTGGGGAGGGAACCGTGGGATCCGCCGCGGGCTGCTCCGAGGGTCCCGCGGGCTCAACGCCGTTTTCAGCCCCATCCTGAACAGGAACCGTCTCGGCTGGAGCAGGCGGGGACGCTCGGGAACACGCTGTTGCTGCGTCCCTTGTCTCTGAGAGCGGCGGCGGGCACGGCACGGGCATCAGCGGAGCCTGGAGAAGCGGCGGAGCGTCGCCGTTGCTTAGCAACAGGTCAATCGCCGAAGGTGTTGTCTCTTCCGCCTTCTCCGACACAGGCGCTGGCAGGGGCGGGGATGCCGGTGAAACCGCGGGCGGGATCTCCTGGAGTGACGGCTCTGGCAGGGCCTTGGAGGAAGCCTCAGAGGCCGGCGCTGGCTTGAGCGGCCACTCCCATCCCCCCGGAGAGAGAGAAGGGGGGGAAGGAGACGACTCCATCTGAGCATGCTCCGGAGCAAGAGTAAAAAAAACTTCTTCGGGCCGCAAAGTTTCAGCCCCCGCCGCCGCGAAGCAGGGGGGGGGGGAAAAACCCTAAGTCACCACCCACGGGGTCTTCTGCCAAAGGTGGTGGAAACGGAGCCTGGCCATAACAATGAGAGATCCATTGAAAACAAGCTGCTTTGCGTTTCAGAACTGGGAAAAGCTTTATAAATGCTGGATAGGTAGAAGGCAACACGCGTCCCTCAGTGTAGACACGCTGAATAATCGAGTCCATGCACTCCCAGACGAAAGCATCTAAAGCATATAAGACATCAGCAAAGAACCCAAAAAGCTTTGCCCATCGAAAGAATTCATAGATATCTGTTTTTGACAAAAGGAAACCGTCTTCCCTACACCAATGTTTCCAGAGGGCCATAATTTTTTCCTCTGAAGGGGAGAATTGAATCTCTTCTGGCAAGGCATGGGTCTGCCATACGAACAGCCACAAACTACGAAGGGCTGGTTCATCAGGGATAGAAAAGTGAACAGTACCTTTTGAAAGAGTCCAGCTTTCTCTGGCCAGCTCTGCAGGTGTGCTGTTCTTGTCTACCATGTTTCCTGATGATTTTCCAGAAGAAAGTTCTGTTGTGGTCAGCCTTGGCTGTGAACTCTGTCCATATCAGGATCTTCAGTTCTTCAGCTCCTGGCTTGAATCCACTTCTGTGGTCACTTCAAAGCAACCCTCAAATGGTACACATACAGGATTTTTACCCAGTGCAGCAATTTTTGCTCCTCTGGTCTTATTAGATTAATTTTTGCTCTTACACGAGGGGTCACCAGATATTACAGCGACCTGAGTGGGTCGCTGCTGGTGAGAGAGAGACGGTGAATCTTGTATCTTGATCAGAAGGCTTATTTATTAAGATATGATATATAATACATTATGACTATTCTAAATAGAACATAGAGAGAGGTTTGCAGAGCTGCTAGCTAAGCTAAGAATAGATAGAAAAGAATCCCAAACAAAGCTGTGTCCAGGGACTCAGTCCCCTAGCTTGTACTGGTGATTGGCCCTTAATTATAAACATAGGAAATGAACCAATCAAGGTGTCCCTGTTGCATTCCACAGCAGCTGATAATAATTGTTTACCTTCTCTTCGGAGGCCTCTGGCCTCCCGAAGACACAGAAATCCGAAAGAAAGGATTTCTGTGGAGAAATGTCTGCGACATCAGGGTTTCTAATTAGAAGAGGAGGATGTTCTTTCAGTTTTGCCTGTGTGCTATTTGAAAAGTGTCTAAAGATTGGTGGATCTGGTTCTGTACTTGAACTGTTTAGAAAATTAAAACCATACAAAGCCTTACTCAGTCTCATCTGTGGGGTGATTTCCGTTCCCCCTCTCTGTTGATCTAATATGCGTTTTAAGGTTTGATGTGTTCTTTCAATGATTGCTTGGCTTGTGGGAGAGTGGGGAATACCAAAAATGTGTCGAACACCCCATTCATTTAAAAATGTGGCCAATTTTTGAGATATGTATGCGGGACCATTGTCAGTTTTTACTTCTTGGGGTATACCCAATGAAGCAAAAGCTTGCAGGAAATGATGACAGGCATGGCTGCCAGTTTCACCTGTGTGAAGGGAAGCAAAAACTGCACCAGAGAACGAGTCTATGGAAACATGAATATTTTTAAATTTACCAAAAGAAGGCTATTTAGTAACACCTGTTTGCCACAACTGTAGGCTTTGTAAGCCTCGGGGGTTGATTGCTCCTGTAGAAACAGGAGGTTGTACCAATTGACAGTCAGGGCAAGTATGAATGATAGCTTTAGCTTGACTTTTAGTGATTTGGAACATTCGCATGAGTGCTTGTGCATTTTGGTGGAAAAAGGCATGACTCAATTTTGCTTGTTCAAAAATATTTGGCAATGTGTTAGAAATGACCATTGTCAGCTTGTCCGCTCTTGCATTTCCTTCCACTAAAAATCCAGGAAGTGAAGAATGCGCCCTAATGTGAGAAACAAAATATGGATTAGTTCTATATTGCAAAGTTATAAAAAGACATGAAAGCCAACGATGTACAGTTTCATTACTAACATCCTTTAAAATGGAACCTTCTATTCTCCTGACTACATTAGCAACATAAGCAGAATCTGTGACCAAATTAAAAGGCTGAGGAAACAGCTGAAAAGCTCAAACTACTGCAGCAAGCTCAAAAATTTGAGGGGATCCCTCTACTGTTTGAATATCAGATTCCCAAACATCAGTCTTTTGATTAAACCAAGTCACAACGGACTTGTGGCTTTTACCAGAGCCATCAGTGAAGAGAGTCACAGCATGTAAAGGTTCTTCACTTAATTTAGGTTTTTCTCTGAAACTCAATTTTGCTTGCAGTAGTTTGTGAGCTGGATAGTGTATGGAACAAACACCTGGAAAACCTAAGAATGCATATTGTAAATCATCAGAATTTTGCATTGCCCAATTGAAATAATCATTTTTCAATGGCAAATAGATAACTGAACATTCTTGACCTGCCAAAGTTAACAATCTGGTTCTAGCCTTAATTATAATGTATGCAATCATTTCTAAAACTGAGCAAATGGTCTTTGAAAACCTGTAGGGAGGAAAAACCCATTCCATTATTAACAAAGGATCTTGTTCTGTGGCATCCCACTGGAAAATGAGACCACAAAGCTGCATCTTCTCTCCTAAGATTGCAAGAAAGAAAGAATTTTCAGGAACGCAGCGATGAGCTTGTCTTTTTTGAAGAGCTTCTGTGACTTTGTCGAGAGCAGCATGAGCTTCAGGGGTTAAAGTTCTTGGCGAAGTGATGTCGCAACTTCCTCTCAGCAAATGGAAGAGCGGACTCAGTTCATCATTGGTGATTCCCAGCATCGGTCTGACCCAGTTGATTTCTCCTAGAAGTTGTTGTAACTCTTGTAGGTTGTTGACTCTGGTTCGGATCTGAATTTTCTGTGGTCTTCTTGTCGTCTTCCATCGTCTTCCATCATCTTCCATCCCAGGTACTTCTAAGGTGAAACTTGTTGAATTTTCGTTGCAGAGATTTCAAGTCCAGCTTTTTGAATTTCAGCAACAACACAGTCGCGAGTTTCTTCCATCTCTTCCTTTCAAAGGACTCCACCCTTAAAGCCAATTTTTCTTTCTCTGTATCTATAGATTGACAAACACCATGAAGCCATTTATTATAATGGCTAATAGCTTCTGAAAATAAAAGAATTAAAAGATACTCAAAAATATATCAAGGGAATAGCAGCAGTTAATAAATAACCTAAAAACACACTTTCAGGAAGACCTTTATCAGATATTTAGATAAGGCAATGTAAAAAACACTCTCAATATTTGGATAAGGTAGTTTAAAATACACACACAGAAGAAACTTTGGAATTAGAGTATTTGAAGAAACAGTAGTGGAAGCCAATAAGTTAAAGTGACCTGCCAAGCCGCTAGGATCAAGCCAAGTACAACAGTAACTTCAGCCAAGCCATGGAAAAACATGCCAAAGATAACAGGAAGAAGTCCAAATTAGGAAGAGCTTAAAATTTAACTAAGGAAAACCAGGAATTCCCGGAAGACCCCGCCTGCCTATGAATATGCATGTAATAAATGATGTAATCCTTGTTTAGAATTGTATAAAAACCCGCTTTTGCTGTACATAATTCAGAAATCCATTTTGTGATTTCTCCGACGCATCGTAATAAAATACCTCCTGCTTATCTGACTTAGACTGAGTCTCTTAAGCAGTTATTCTCGCCTTTTGGGTCAAAATTCGGCATCATTTTCTGGCACCCCAGATGGGACCAGACAGGAGATCCAGGCCTTGAGGGGTCCTCCCCTAGCCGGGTCCGGGGTCGGGACCCTCTGGCGCCCCTGACTAACTTTTGTCAGAAGAGACTCCCCCCCGGACCAGTGCTTTCGGTGGACAAAGAGTACCCTGCATCTCCTGCTCCAGTTAAGAGGTATTTTAATTGTTTATTGGTTTTGGGATAAAGCGCTTTGTTGGGAACGGGGGTCAGATGTGACTGCCCGATGGGAAAGCTGGGGGACGCCCCGGTAAAAGAATCCCTACTGGGTTAGACTCCCAGAAATAGAAACGCAGGTTAAAGTCCTGCGACTGGGTTAGAGTCCCAGTTACTGGGTTAGAGTCCCAGCATTTGGTTTGAAGGAGTGCTTGTTTATCTTGGTATCTTTGGTCTGTTTTTTACTGTGTGGGAAACTGTTTTCAATATTGTATTTAATGTTATAATACTGTGGATTAAGGGTTAAGAACTAAGATTGCTCTCTGAGAGGTCTGTCAGCCGGTGATCTTTTTGTATGTGTCTGTTGCAAAATCTTACAGGAAACATCTTGTCGCTCTCTCTGTCATCTTTTAGAAGAGAATAAGTTGATAGACGTCTGGGAAGAAATTTGTCACCCCCCTGCAACTGTTATACTGTCTACAGTTGTGATTGCATGAGTGTGGCAAACCGGTATCTCGCGGTCAGTAGGCGACCTCTCGTGACCAAACCTGGTAAAACAGTCCGTTCTGATATAGACTAAAAGGTAGGAACTATTTCGTAAAGGTGTGGGTATGAGTGAGAGTGAATGAGACGCAGCATCGCTGCGAAGCGAGAGGGAGTCCCACTCCGCATTTCCTGTTCTTCGCGAGAAGCCAGGTCGGAAAAGGACGAAGCGATTGCAGATTGTGTGTATGAAGTGTTAAAATAAATTAGTAACAGTACATGTGAGACAACAGAGACTGATCTGGTTAGACACAGGGAATAGCAATGGGAGGCCAACAGAGTAAGGACATAAATATGAAAACCCCCTTAGGATGTATCCTAAAGCACTGGAAGGACTTGGGAGGGATCCCGGGGGGAAACATAAGTAAAAAGGCACTCCTTAAATATTGTACACAGTGGTGGCTGTTGTACAAGTTAGATGACAATGAGAAATGGCCGCCGGAGGGAACAACTAATTATAACACTATTTTGCAATTGATGCTTTTCCTCCGCCGACTTAATAAATGGGACGAAGTAATGTATGCTGACATGTTCTTTACCCTAAGAAATAAACCGGAGTGGCAAAGAGAGTGCGGGGTAAACGTAGCACCTCAGGACCCCTTAGTACTAGCCCTGGAAAAAGATAAGAAAGGTTCAAAGCCTAAAGAACGTTGCTGTGATGCATGTAGCATTGGGCAACAATGTCTTAAATTAACAAGAAGGGATAGTGGAAAGGAGAGCAAAATAAGCCTATGGGAATACCATCCATTCGCCCCAGGACGGGAAGGGCCTCTTCCCAGGCCAAAGGAGGAACAAGGGGACCCTAGCCCATTAAAGGAGCTGGAACGATGGTGGAAATCTAAGTTTGGGCACAGCCCTCAGAAATTAGACAACACTTGGGAGGAGGATAGTCCATTAAAATCGGGGATTGACAAGAGGGAAAGCAGTCCACAGGGACCAGATAGTCCACAGGGGTCGGGGAGCTACAGGGATGCTGACAGCCCACCCAGACTAGAAGTTGAGAGGGAAGAAGGCAGTCCACATGAAGCAGAGAGTCGAGGGGAAACACGCAGCCTGCCCGAACTAAGTCCATATGGGGATAGTAGCACACCCAGGAATGGGGGTTTTAGAAAATCAGGTACCTGTAGAATAGAAACCAGCACACCGAGGACTGGGGATAAAAGTAACTCACTAGGAGGCGATGTCTCTAAGCTGAAGTATAGTGAGAAGAATGACAATGAGATATGCGAAAGGGAGGCAGAGAACAACTCACAGAAGCTGAATATAGTAATTCAGATAGAGGATAAGAGAGATGGAAGGGGAACAGAAGATGAGGACAGTAGCCCGGAACAGGATAGGCGCCGGCAGATGCGGGAAGAAAGGCGACAAATGCAGAGTGAGAGGCGGTTGGACTGTGTAAACCATGCTAGGGGAGTAATAGGAAAAGAATTAACAGGAATAGAAGGTGAAGATGAAGAACAGGGAAAGGGAAAGAGAAAGGAGAAGAGAAAGAATAGGGAAGACATTGAGGCAAAGGAGGAAGATCCCGGGGAAGGGACCAGTCATTCGTATTATACCAGATCTGTGGCACAGAGGGAAGCAAAGCAAAAAGAAGGGAATCATACAATAGCTCCTCTCCGACAACTTATGCCAATGGTAGGAGAAAGGACTAGGGTAAAGGTGCCGTTCTCCACGAGTGATCTGAACAATTGGAGGGATGAGGCAAGGAATTTCAGGAGGAATCCAGAGGGAGTAGCGAAGAGGTTTGAATTAATGGCAAAGAATTTAGATATTGATTGGGAAGATATAGAGGTGATGCTGTCAGAATTGACAGATACAGAAAGGGAACTCGTATTGGAAACAGGAAAACGACATGCTCAAGTATTATCAGGGAGACTAGAAGATAATTTCCCCAGCAGTAAACCAGAATGGGACCTGGGCAACGAAGAGCACTATCGACGACTGGTGCAGTATAGAAAGCTGATAGCGATGGGCTTGCGTAACGCGATCCCTAAGGCTATCAATTGGTCAATGCTATATGACATTAGGCAGGGAAAGGATGAGACCCCGTCAGAGTTTTTGGATAGACTTAGAGCAGCCATGAGACAATACACACCCCTGGACCCAGCAACGGAAGAAGGGAAACAGCACTTGCTAGGGTTGATGATGGGACAGAGTAACCCAGACATCAGGAAGAAATTACAAAAGCTTGAACATCCAGCAAATAAAAACCTGGAGACGTTGCTGAATGAGGCATGGAAAGTATATAATAATAGAGAAATAGAGGAAAAGAAAAAGGAAGATAAGAGGCTAGCTCAAGTAGTGGCTGTAGCAGTAGCAGCTGGATACTGATATCAAGCCAGAATACCAGGAATCTGATCACAGATGGATCCAAAGGAATAAAGGTAAACTGTTAGACAGTGGATGGGGACAATTAGAGACAGGACAATTGATAATACCAGGGAACCTAATGTGGCAGATTGTGAAAACGGAGCATGAAAAGGCCCATTGGGGCCTAGATCCACTTTACCAACATTTGTGAGCTAGGATAGCAGGACCAAAATTATTTACTACTGTAAAACACGTTACATCCCAGTGCGAGCGGTGTCTGAGAAATAACCCGAATACGGGAACCAAGGTACACCAAGGAGCCATAAATCGAGGTAAATTTCCAGGTGAAGTATGGCAAATTGATTTTTCTGAACTCCCAAGAAAAGGGGGGTTTCGATATTTGTTGGTATTAACTGATACATTTTCTGGGTGGCCTGAAGCATTCCCTTGTAGGACAAATAAGGAAAGAGAGGTGACTAAAGTACTGTTGAATGAAATTATTCCACGGTTTGGGGTACCGAAAAGCATTTCTTCGGATAGAGGTACACATTTCTGTGCAAAAGTGGTGAGAGCAATAAGCAAAGCATTACAAATCAAATGGCAACTACACACACCTTATCGTCCACAGGCCAGTGGGCAAGTGGAAAAGATGAATCATCTCATCAAACAGCAAATTGCCAAAATATGCCAGGAGACTAATTTGCAGTGGTATCAGGCTTTGCCTATTGCTCTGCTCAGACTGAGAGTCAAACCAAGATCAAAAGAAAAGTTAAGTCCATTTGAAATTCTGTATGGTAGACCCTATGCTATGCAAGTTGTAAATGGGGACGCTATAGACCAAATCGGTAATCAGTACATTTATGATTATATAATTACGGTGGGGAAACAGTTCGATAAGAATGCTACTGTGGTGATAGGACACCAACCTAAACAACCTGATTGTAAGTTGCATCCGTTTAATCCCGGCGATTGGGTGTATGTTAAGAATCTTTTAGGAAAACCCCTACAAGAAAAGTGGGAGGGACCTTTCCAAGTGCTGCTGACTACCTTCACCGCGGTTCGGATCAAGGAGCGACCTACGTGGATCCATTACTCACGAGTCAAGAAAGCTCCGGAGAATAAACAAGAGGAGCAGACATCATGATCCTGACTTCACCGCAGATCTTCACAACCCTGATCATTGGACTAATGATAAGTATAGTTCTTCCCCAAGGCTCTGTCTCAATAGACCCATGGTCTAATGCACACCAGTGTATCCACCCGGAGTTGGAAACGGGACCGAAGGGGCCCTACTTTGAGGTGTATGCCTTACGTAACAATCAGCCATATGCGAGTAAAGTATGGGATCAGCCCTCCATGGTAGCGTACGAGGGAGACCAAATTCAAGTCGGGTGTCGAGAGCTTGACCCAATAGAAGGAAAAACAAGGCGGCTGGTATTAACAATTCAACCCTTGATGGCAGCCTCTGAACACAACTTAATCACCTTTAGTCCAGTGAAAATGGGGAAACCCACTGTCTGGATTCAGCAAAAGGGCCCAATTTCATGCCAGTGGAGTGACTTCAGGGGAGATCCACCCGGATCACAACCCCGAAATTCAGTAGTTTTTAGAGAAGATCCGCTTGGGGAAATACATCCTGAAAACATAACCCTTGACTTACACCCTCTTCTCTTTTCTGCGGGAAAGATTGTAGCATCTAATGGTCCTGAGGAAGGGAAAGCACAGTGTGAGATGGCATTTAGATTGGAACAGTCGATGACGTTCACATGTGAAAGGGAGCTGAAAGCCCTGGAAATGGGTTTTGGCTTCCCTAAGCGTGCTGTCGCATATAAGGTAGCATTACCGGAAGACGTGATTCCATTGTATCCAGATCTAGACTTGCCCCAAGAAACCACTCCACCGGTGGTATGTAAAGTAGTACATAACCTAACCTTTATAGGGCCTCAGGTGATAAGAAAATCTAACGAACAAAAATTATTGTTAGACCCCACTTATTCCCTGAAAAAGGTGCAGATGAACTTCCACACCGATATTACGTATTTGCAGAAGGATTGCCAACCGTTTATAAAGCAAAGCCTTAAGGGATGGAATGCATGGCTAGCAACAAGGTCTCATCATAGAAGAGCACAAAGAGATTTGAGTGGGTGGATTGGCACTGGATTTGGTATATTAAACACGATAGATCAAGAAGTATTAGTGAATAAATTAAGTACCGTCACGTCGAACTTAGGAAAACTAAAAATGCCCCTCAGTTCATCCATGCTTACATTAGCAGAAACACAATCGCTAGTAGCAAAATTGCTAACCATGGTAGCAAACCACACTGAAGAGGATTTTTTGAAGTTCGCTAACTATACAGGGGAACTTAGCAAGGAAATTGCATTAGCTATCCAGTGCCCTCAGACACAACAATGGGTACAATCAGTAGCGGCAGGAATACTGAGAGAAGGAACGTCAGGTATATTACCTCAGGAAATAAGAGAAACAATATTAAAGGATGATCATACTACACAATTTGAGAAGGACCACCAAGCCTGGTGGCAATTAGTAAATTTCACTTATGAGCCTCAACAGGAACACATCGAAGCCTATGTCCTTACCATTAGTGCAGCAGAGGAAAGAGCTATCTTTCCTATCCTCACTCTAGGGACAATACATCAAGATGTTATTGTCAGGCCAATAGACCATAATGTCTGGGCTAGTTATGATAATACCAAAAATAGGTGGCAATCGGTTAGCACAGAAGCATGTATTCCTAGAGGACAATTAGACTATGTTTGTGAAAACGCTGTAGTAGAAGCAGAAGATCTATGCTTAGATGCCGAGAACAGTGTATGTACCTTTGAAATGCTTCCGCATAATAAAACACAATCACAAGTTTATTATATAGGGAATGGGTGCGCTTGCGTGAGGACAGCTTGTGACAATGTCACCATAGATAATTGCCAAGAAAAGACTAATAATACTAACTTCTGTGTATGCAACTTCACCAAGATAGTAGGTTGTGATTTTCATTATACTGTCCCAATAACTACTCAACAGCTAATTAACGCAGATTTCGACCTATATCAAGAGATACCGAAATTACAAATAGGGATGGACATCGAAGTTCTTAAAGCAATGCTCACACATCCTAAAGTAAAGGAATTGATACAAAAGGTAAATCAAACAACAAAACGAATGGTATGGCAGGTAGAACATAATTCAGAAAAAATAAAGAATGTCCTGACTAAAGTAGAACAAGTAGGCCAGCATCATTGGTGGGATATCTTTGTGGGATACTCCCCAACAGCTATACAAGTCTTTAACTATTTGGTGCACCCAATGCTGATAATAATCATAGTTCTGTTACTATTAACTCTCACAAATATTTGTACGTGGTGGCGACTGAGAATCATAATGAAAAGAACCCAAATGATCTGGGCTATGGTACGAGCATATCAGCGCCCTACAGGGTTAGAATTTGACGAAAGAATTCGTAGGTTATAAGAAAAGGGGGGAAATGAAGCCATTTATTATAATGGCTAATAGCTTCTGAAAAAAAAAGAATTAAAAGATACTCAAAAATATATCAAGGGAATAGCAGCAGTTAATAAATAACCTAAAAACACACTTTCAGGAAGACCTTTGATCAGATATTTAGATAAGGCAATGTAAAAAACACTCTCAATATTTGGATAAGGTAGTCTAAAATACACACACAGAAGAAACTTTGGAATTAGAGTATTTGAAGAAACAGAAGTGGAAGCCAATAAGTTAAAGTGACCTGCCAAGCCGCTAGGATCAAGCCAAGTACAACAGTAACTTCAGCCAAGCCATGGAAAAACATGCCAAAGATAACAGGAAGAAGTCCAAATTAGGAAGAGCTTAAAATTTAACTAAGGAAAACCAGGAATTCCCGGAAGACCCCGCCTGCCTATGAATATGCGTGTAATAAATGATGTAATCCTTGTTTAGAATTGTATAAAAACCCGCTTTTGCTGTACATAATTCAGAAATCCATTTTGTGATTTCTCTGACGCGTCGTAATAAA
The DNA here is from genome assembly GCF_035770615.1 of Melospiza melodia melodia. NCBI lineage: Eukaryota > Metazoa > Chordata > Aves > Passeriformes > Passerellidae > Melospiza > Melospiza melodia. The sequence goes on along the minus strand of NC_086225.1, from coordinate 46,490,117 downwards.
ATACCTCCTGCTTATCTGACTTAGACTGAGTCTCTTAAGCAGTTATTCTCGCCTTTTGGGGCAAAATTCGGCATCAACCAGAACAACCATGTTTTTGCTTAACTGAAAAAGAGTTCCCCGGAACCACAATTTCCCGAGTGGAAGCAGCCACCTCAGCCTCCACCCCAGGCCCAACAGAATCCAATTCAGGTTTCAGTGTCCCTGCACAAACAATTTTAGGAAGTACAGTCACTTTTTCATTTCCATCTTTTACACACTTTGTTCCATCCCCCTTACAAGAGTCACATATTTTTACATTAACAGAACAACGCAAAGAAAAGTCCAAAAGAGTCTCATTTTTTCCCAGAGAGAGAGAAGAAAGATTTTGGTCAACAGAGTTCAAAGCAATACTTTCAGCATTTGCAACAACACTTGTAACATTCTCCGATACTCACACAGTCTCCGGTTTACTGGAATTTAATGACACAGAACCAGAAGCTTTGTTTTCTGAGTCCAAGTTGATCTTATTATTATCCGTTTGTTTAAAACAGCGCTCCAACAGCGCTCTACAAACCGGCATAAGTTCTCTTAAGCTTTCATCTTTTTTGAGAGAGACTAGTTTATAGTTTCTCCAGTTTATCTGATCCCAAAAATGAAAAGTAAAAGCAGACTGCAGATTTAAATCTTGCGTATTCGCTTTAACCCAGATAAGTAAGTTTTTAAGCTCAGTTTTTGAAATTTCAGAGTGACCTTTTTCTTGTAACATTGTCTCTAAATGATGAAAAACATCCCATTCAACTTTTGATAAATTCGTTCCCATTTTTGTGTTCTTTTAATAATTTTCTTTTTCTCTATTTTGCCTCCCAACATCACCCAAGCGCTCTCCCGAGATAAGTTACTTATAATTTTCTTGGCTTCGGCGAGAGAGATGATACAGTGTGCTCCTTGTTAACACTTGGGTCTCTGCAGCTGGTACTTCTACAATTTTTTTCTTTTTCTTCTATTCTACGTTCTCACACGAGGCACCAATATGCGGGGGACGGGACAGGTATAAGTCCAATAGTGTCAGGAACACACGCTTTAAAAAAGGAACCCACTAGGTTGCGGCAAAATATCCAAATATGGATAACATGGTAACCAGACCAGTGAAGAGATTTTTGCTTTTATTTCCAGCACATCAGTCTCAAAATACAAAATGGAGACATGACAGCTCACTGATCCACACCAAAAAATGTCTCCTTCAACAGGGCTCATACAGCAATACATAAAATCATCTCAGACTAGAATTCAGCCAATCAGACACAGAAAACACATCTTGACAAGCATTCTATCCAATCTTATAAAACATAGGTAATCGTAGCTAAAACAAAGACTAGTTGATAAGAGACAAAGAACAGAGTTCTATTCATGCTAACCTTCTAAAGATATACATTAAATAACCTTGTTTCCATTTTTCACGTCTACTACTTGGGAAACTTTTCTGCTTGCACGGAAATCTTTTCTGCTTGCATGGGAAACTTTTCTGCAATGCTAACAAAACTCCAGTCTAAGGCCTACATACTTCTTTTTAACCATTTCTCAAAAATCCTCTAACATTATGGATTCAACATCAGGCCTTTATCAGTTCCATAGCTTTAAGCCATAACAAACACAATTCAACCAACCACCATGCACCACGCTGTGAACACACGACGGTTCTAGAACTTGTTGATTTACCTCTAATTCAGCTGCCTCACCTCCCACAGTCCTTTTCTACTTAGCCAAAGTAATGGGCCTCAGCCCAAGGCCTTCCTTTTTTAAGCTTCTAGCTATATGCAGCAGCAAACCACTACTTTCTTCTGTGCCAAGACTTTAGGTAGACGATTTGCATCTGCCCTTCCAGTGAAACCTAATGGGGAGAGAAAAGCCTCTCAGAGATGTTTAGTCATTCCATTTTCTAGACAGGCCAAATCCAAAGAAAAGCAAGCTATGGGATTGTGTACTTGCTCTTACAAAACACCTGCTGCCCTCTGACAATCAACTAGCAGAAAACCAGCCAAACTGAGACTTGAGGCAAACGACCCTTGGAAGGGAATAATGATGTGATCAATCAAGACAACACTTTTCCAGGCTACCGAGATATTGGAAATGTCAGCAAAGGCTTGAGGGCAAAGGCTGAACAAATGGGGAAAGGGTAAAAGAATCCCAAGAAAAACATGACCAAAGGTTAAAACAATTCCAAGAAAAACATGGGCAAGTAACCTGTTGAAGCCTTCAGGAAATCAGTGGCCGCTGATTGACATAGGCCATTCAAGTTAATTGACCCCTGCACCTTCCACTCCTTTTTCATAGGGTGAATTGAGACCAAGGAATCACAATTCCTTGGATTCTGTTCTTAACTTTAGGAGAGAAGTACAGCAGCTGAAGTACCTGTTACTGATGTGATACCCAGAAACACAGAGTTGACACATTTCATTCTTGGCCAATCACAACAAGCAAGACTAAGAGGATAAGGCTGGCTTATTTTCAGGACACTTTTCTTGTTTTACAGCCTGCTCTGATTGCAGTGAAACTTTTTCATTAGCTTCTCTCTACAAGGAGAAAGTCCAGTTCACTGTCCTGCCCTACTGCTGCAAGTATACCATTTGGTTTGTCGAGCCAAAAAATTGAATTGGAAGGTACGGAGCTAAGAGCCGCTCCGGGGCGTCTTTCGGCAGAAGCCGCGCTAAGGAGAGCACTGTGAGCGGCACAATCGTCTTTGCGCGAAGAAGCCGCTTCTTCGGCTCCGGGAGCCGGGGAGAGCGGCAGCTTCGGAAAGGTGAAGAAGCAAGCTGTACAACACTGGGATTGTGTGCGCACCTTGCCAACTGATACAAAACAGTACTTTTGCACTCTCCTGACTTTTCCAATCACATGAACATTCGATTGGAAGCTGTTTTGGACAACTTTTCTTTTCTTCCTGCCAAACACTTGGCAGACATCCGTGCAACGTCTAGAACACGATGGGAGATGTTTTCTGTGCTGGCACAGTTTTTCCTAGCAGACATAGTGGAAAAGCTTTTTGCTGAGATGTAGATGAGAAGAGGCGCTAAAGACGAAGGTAGGATGCTGTCCGGAGCTAAGAGCCGCTCCCGGGCGTCTTTCGGCAGAAGCCGCGCTAAGGAGAGCACTGTGAGCGGCACAATCGTCTTTGCGGGAAGAAGCCGCTTCTTCGGCTCCGGGAGCCGGAGAGAGCGGCACCTTCGGAAAGGTGAAGAAGGAAGCTGTACAACACTGGGATTGTGTGCGCAGCTTGCCAACTGATAGAAAACAGTACCTTTGCACTCTCCTGACTTTTCCAATCACATGGACATTCGATTGGAAGCTGTTTTGGACAACTTTTCTTTTCTTCCTGCCAAACACTTGGCAGACCTCCGTGCAACGTCTAGAACACGATGGGAGATGTTTTCTGTGCTGGCACAATTTCTCCCTGCCAGATGTAGTGGAAAAGCTTTTTGATAAGATGTAGACGACAAGAGAGGCTAAAGAGTGGATGTAAGCAAATGACACCCATCTTCAAAAAAGGCAATTAAGAGGACTCGCGATAGTACAAACCAGCCAGCCTCTTTTTTATCCCCAGGAAGTTGATGAAGCAGCTCTTCCTGGAAATCCTTGCCAGGCACATGAAAGACGACCAAATAATGTAGTTAGCATGATTTTTCAGGGGAATTTCATGCTGAACATCACTTTAAACTCCTCTGATGAATCAACTTGACTGGTAGATGAAGGGAATATTATCTGCCTGGGCTTCAGGGCGGTTTTTGACATATCTCTACATGGCAGCACACATACATATGGAAGCAATAGTGCAAAGGGGAGGGAATCAGTGTCTTTTCAGTGATGCTGAGGGAAAAGACAAGAGGCAGTGGGCACACACTGAAATACAGGAGATTGCCTTTGAACATCAGTAAATGTTTCTTTACTGTGAGGGTGACTGAACCACGGCACAGACTGCCCAGAAAGATTGTGGAGCCTGGATCTTTGAAGACATTAAAAGTACACCCAGATAGAATCCTGGGCAAGAGGCTCTAGGTATCCTGGTTTAGGCAGGGGGGTTGGGCCTGGTTAGCCCCACCAACCCCTTCCACTCTCTTTCATTCTGTGCTAGTGAATTCTCTTCAAGATGCATTTCAAGCACTGGCATGACAAAGTTCTGTGCAGACAGAGATCCAAATGGACATGGCATCTAAGTTCCTTAAGCAGTGTTCAAGAAGAATGTAAAACTCTGGCACAAGTGTCTCTTCCCTAACTGAATCCCTTTCATGGGAAAATTCCCAGCTCTAGAAAGATCTTCTGATACGCATGCTTAAGACTGACACTGGCTGAGCAAATTTCTCCCTATGTGTATCTAAGACCAGTTAGGATCTTCACCCAAAGTGCTGTCAACATAGTCACAGAATGCCTATTGTTAAGAAATGACAGCTTCCATCAGAATGGCAACTATTGGTCCACAAAATGGATTAATGGATGGGAATTATCTACGTGGGTTAAAACAAAAATAAAGAGTTGGTCTTTATTTATCAATTTCATTGCAATATTGATAAGGGAAGAAAAAGATCTAAGTCCTTGACTTTCTGAACTCGAGGAAAGATTTTAAAAATTCCTTGTAAAAATGTATGATCACAATCAGACTATTGAAATCATTTTAGTTGGGAACAAAGTTCCAAAATTGTCTAGATAGTGGCAAAGAAGCCAAGAAAATAGGAAAGAAACAAAAAGAGAGCAAAAGAGTCAGCTTCAGTGTAGAAGCTCGTTCTAGAAGTAGTCTGCTGGGAAAAGGAACCCCCAGCTAAATTTCCAATGTATTCCTGCGCTTGATTCAGTAACTGGTCAATGTAAAAACCAATCCTTTTGTACAACTTCTTCCAGCAACAAAAACTCCAACAGGTTGACACTACCATCATGCCTGTTCCAGACATATTTAAAAGAGAAATGATGATTTTCTTGAAAACCTACTTGCATAAAAGTTGCAAGATGGTGGAGGGATTCCCACATCCTCCTTCCTCCATCTGGCTTGAAAGTATATTTGATAAAATATGCAACAAAGCACATGATTTATATGGGAGAGTCAAATGGATGATTTGGGAATTGATCTCTTGTTGATAGTAAACTTCATATCCACTCGGTGTGACCTTTTTAAAACAAAATGTGGAGCTGAGGCATGAATCTGCCACAACAATTGTAAAGCAAACATACACACTCCCCTTCACATGCCCCCCCTTCCACACACACCTAGGCACACACAGAGATCAGCATAGCAGATCATGAACACCTTGGAAAAGACTGAAATGCTAAATGCCTCTCCTGATGGGCAAAAGAGCTGGTGCAGTAATTCAAATGCCTGGTACAAAAATTCTGTTTAATATTTAGCTCCTATTTAAAACACAGCTTTTCATTTCATTCTATTTACAGAATATTTTAATTTCATTTGTTTCTTTAAAATTACTTAGTTCTCACCTGTTGTATGTCTAGGAATATTTTCTTCCAAAAATAGAAAAAAATAGATGATATCTTTTCAGCAGAAAACATTGGTTGATACAATTTTAAACCATCATGATATGGAAGAATTCTTCTGTCCCTCTCGAAGGTGGAAGAAGCATTTGGATCACAGATCATCTACAATGAAATACTTGACATGTTTAAGATGCTTTCAATCAATTTTGATCGTCAATTGCTTATTCGTTGTAAACAGTAATTTTTCAGTGAAGGGAAAGTGTGTGTGGTATATCTACATGATGTGTTCAAAGCCAGTTCCTACTAATGGCCAGGCTGAATTCCAGTAAATAATGTCCCGAATGATATTTTGCCGCCTTCTTTGGCACTTCATGAAATCTTACCCCGATGAAGTGCTGAAACACAGAGATTTTCTCTTAGAGAGTGTCTCATGTTGTAACCCATCCCATGGATTTTATGCTGTAATTCTTATCTCTTTTAAAATTTACTATCTTCTGTACAGTTTTCATGAAACTTTCTGTTACAGTAGTGAATAGCACAGATAAATGTCATTTTGTACAACTTTGAATTTACCCCAAGAGCTGAGAGAAAACTTGCTCCTATACTTCAATCCGAGTTTCTTCTATAGTCCAACTTTGTTTCTCTACCGTCAAGCTTCTCCTTTGTTGCTGCTCCAAGCCCCGTCCAAGGTGACCTTGAATACTTTCAGGGAGGGGACACCCACAACTTCTCTGGGCAACCTGTTCCAGTGTTCCAGCACTCCCACAGTAAAAAAGGCCTTCCTTTAATCTAATATGTGTAGGAAATCATAAATCTAGGCATAGAAGCATGGAGTGCAAATTTGAAATTCTTTGGATTTGAAGCACATTTTATATGAATACTGACTTACAGATGACTAAAAGATGTTGATGGGCATTTGAGCTGACAAGTTTTGAAAAAGTGCACGGAAATTAAAATTGAAACCACTAAAATTAAAAACTCCTTGCCATTTTCTTTTTCCTCTCCTATTCAAAATTGCATATGTCAGATATCAGTGCTTCATGCAAACATCTCAGATGCTCTCAGAGAAAATGCTTTTCTTTCAGACTAAGTTGCGGTTGATGTAGAACACTAGCAGGAGTGAAAGTTTTTCTGGGCATCGGGGCAGCACCTACTCCTTGGATTTGTGTGCAGAATGCATTTTATCCAAACTGGAAAATAGATCCCAGCTCTGTTCTATTCATCATTCTTACTGCATCAGGCCTGAAGATTCTGTGAAAAGTAGCCTGTGGACCTTGAAGATAGCGCATGTGAAACAGATGAGAGGTGATAGAGAAGTTGAGGGAGAGAAGAAAGAGCATATGGCTGAAACCAGAAAGTATTTCTTCACGTGATCATGGAAGATTGCAGGAGCCACTTGGTGCTATCAAACCAGCCCGACTTGGCACTGGTGCCACCTTGGGTCTGGGAGCCATCTTGCATATTGTGCATTTTAAGGAGCCAGCTGGCCACTCCCAGCCATATGCCCCCAAACACAAACCTCGGCCCTTTTCTCTGGCAAACAAAACTCAACTGCCCCTCTTCTGGATGGCAAATTGCAGGAGCCACTTGGTGCTATCAAACCAGCCCAACTTGGCACTGGTGCCACCTTGGATCTGGGAACCATCCTGCCTATCGTGGATATTCAGGGGCCAGCCGGCCACTCTCAGCCATATGCCCCCAAACACAAACCACGGCCCTTTTCTCGGGCAAACAAAACTCAACTGCCCCTCTTCTTGATGGCAAATTGCAGGACGCACTTGGTACTACAAAAACAGCCCGGCTTGGCAGTGGTGCCACCTTGGGTCTGGGAACCATCCTGCGTATCGTGGATTCTAAGGAGCCAGCCGGCCACTCCCATCCATATGCCCCCAAAAACAAACCACGGACCTTTTCTCTGGCAAACAAAAATCAGCTGCCCCGCTTCTGGATGGCAGATTGCAGGAGCCACTTTGCACCATCAAACCAGCCCGACCTGGCACTGGTGCCACCTTGGATCTGGGAACCATCCTGCCTATCGTGGATTATCAGGGGCCAGCCGGCCACTCTCAGCCATAGGCCCCAACCACAAAACACGGCCCTTTTCTCTGTCAAAAAAAACTCAACTGCCCCTCTTCTGGATGGCAGTTTGCAGGAGACACTTGGGACTATCAAACCAGCCCAACTTGGCACTGGTACCACCTTGGATCTGGGAACCATCCTGCGTATCGTGGATTTTCAGGGGCCATCCGGCCACTCCCAGCAATATGCCCCCAAACACAAACCTCGGCCCTTTTCCCTGGCAAACAAAACTCAGCTGCCCCGCTTCTGGATGGCAGATTGCAGGAGGCACTTGACACTGTCAAACCAGCCTGACTTGCCACTGGTGCCACCTTGGCTCTGGGAACCATCCTGCGTATCGTGGATTCTAAGGAGCCAGCCGGCCACTCCCAGCCACAGGCCCCCAAACACAAACCACGGCCCATTTCCCTGGCAAACAAAACTCAGCTGCTCCGCTTCTGGATGGCAGTTTGCAGGAGCCACTTGGGACTATCAAACCAGCCCAACTTGGCACTGGTGCCACCTTGGGCCTGGGAACCATCCTGCGTATCGTGCATTCTAAGGAGCCAGCCGGCCACTCCCAGCCACTGGCCACCAAACAAAAACAACGGCGCTTTTCCCTGGAAAACAAAACTCGCCTGCCAACTGTTTGATGGCTGATTGCAGGAGCCGCTTGGTACTATCAAACCAGCCGAACTTGGCACTAGTGCCACCATGGATCTGGGAACTATCATGCGTATCGTGGATTTTCAGGGGCCAGCCGGCCACTCCCAGCCATATGCCACCAAACACAAACCTCGGCCCTTTTCTCTGGCAAACAAAACTCAACTGCCCCTCTTCTGGATGGCAAATTGCAGGAGCCACTTGGGACAATCAAACCAGCCCAACTTGGCACTGGTGCCACCTTGGGCCTGGGAACCATCCTGCGTGTCGTGGATTCTAAGGAGCCAGCCGGCCACTCCCAGCCACAGGCCCCCAAACAAAAACAACGGCGCTTTTCCCTGGCAAACAAAACTCGCCTGCCAACTTTTTGATGTCAGATTGCAGGAGCCACTTGGTACTATCAAACCAGCCCAACTTGGCACTGGTGCCACCTTGGCTCTGGGAACCATCCGGCGTATCATGGATTTTCTGGAGCCAGCCGGCCACTCCCAGCCACAGGCCCCCAAAAACAAACCTAGGCCCATTTCTCTGGCAAACAAAACTCAGGTGCCCCTCTTCTGGATGGCAGATTGCAGGAGCCACTTGGGACTATCAAATCAGCCCAACTTGGCACTGGTGCCCCCTTGGCTCTGGGAACCATCCTGTGTATCGTGGATTTTCAGGGGCCAGCCGGCCACTCTCAGCCATATGCCCCCAAACACAAACCACGGCCCTTTTCTCTGGCAAACAAAACTCAACTGCCCCTCTTCTCGATGGCAAATTGCAGGACGCACTTGGTACTACAAAAACAGCCCGACTTGGTAGTGGTGCCACCTTGGGTCTGGGAACCATCCTGCGTATCGAGCATTTTAAGGAGCCAGCCGGCCACTCCCAGCCATATGCCCCCAAAAACAAACCACGGACATTTTCTCTGGCAAACAAAAATCAGCTGCCCCGCTTCTGGATGGCAGATTGCAGGAGCCACTTGGTACTATCAAACCAGCCCAACTTGGCACTGGTGCCACCATGGGTCTGGGAACCATCCTGCGAATTGTGGATTGTCAGGAGCCAGCCGACCACTCTCGGCCACAGACCCCAATCAAAAACAACGGCCCGTTTCTCTGGCAAAAAAACTCAGCTGCACCGCTTCTGGATGGCAGATTGCAGGAGGTACTTGACACTGCGAAACCAGCCCGACTTGGCACTGGTGCCACCTTGGGTCTGGGAACCATCCTGCCTCTCGTGGATTCTAAGGAGCCAGCCGGCCACTCCCAGCCACAGGCCCCCAAACACAAACAAAGGCGCTTTTCCCTGGAAAACAAAACTCGCCTGCCAAATTTTCATGGCAGATTGCAGGAGCCACTTGGTTCTATCAAACCAGCCCAACTTGGCACTGGTGCCACCATGGGTCTGGTCACCATCCTGCCTATTGTAGCTTTTCAGGAGCCAGCCAGTAACTCCCAGCCATAATCCCCCAGACACAAACCACGGCCCGTTTCCCTGGCAAACAAAAATCAGCTGCCCCTCTTCTGGATGGCAAATTGCAGGAGCCACTTTGCACCATCAAACCAGCCCGACTGACTCCTGAAAATCAACCATACGCATGATGGCTTCCAGACCCAAGGTGGCACCAGTGCCAAGTCGGGCTGGTTTGATAGTACCAAGTGGCTCCTGCAATCTGCCATCCAGAAGCGTGGCAGCTAATTTTTTTTTGCCAGAGAAAAGGTCCGTGGTTTGTTTTTGGGGGCATATGGCTGGGAGTGGCCGGCTGGCTCCTTAGAATCCACGATACGCAGGATAGTTCCCAGACCCAAGGTGGCACCAGTGCCAAGTCGGGCTGGTTTGATAGTCCCAAGTGGGCCCTGCAATCTGCCATCCAGATGCGGGGCAGCTGAGTTTTGTTTGCCAGAGAAAAGGGCTGTGGTTTGTGTTTGGGGGCCTGTGGCTGGGAGTGGCCGGCTGGCTCCTTAGAATCCACGATACGCAGGATGGTTCCCAGAGCCAAGGTGGCACCAGTGGCAAGTCAGGCTGGTTTGACAGTGTCAAGTGCCTCCTGCAATCTGCCATCCAGAAGCGGGGCAGCTGAGTTTTGTTTGCCAGAGAAAAGAGCCGTGGGTTGTGTTTGGGGGCATATGGCTGGGAGTGGCCAGCTGGCCCCTGAAAATCCACGATACGCAGGATGGTTCCCAGATCCAAGGTGGTACCAGCGCCAAGTTGGGCTGGTTTGATATTCCCAAGTGGCTCCTGCAAACTGCCATCCAGAAGCGGGGCATCTGATTTTTGTTTGCCAGGGCAATGGGCCGTGGTTTGTGTTTGGGGGCCTGTGGCTGGGAGTGGCCGGCTGTTTCCTGAAAATCCACGATAGGCAGGATGGTTCCCAGAGCCAAGGTGGCACCAGTGCCAAGTTGGGCTGGTTTGATAGTACCAAGTGGCTCCCGCAATCTGCCACCAAGAAGCGGGGCAGCTTACTTTTGTTTGCCATGGAAACGTGCCAAGTTTTGTGTCTGGGGGCCTATGGCCAGCAGTGTTCGACTGGTTCCTGAATATGTACGATACGCAGGATGGTTCCCAGATCCAAGGTGGCACCAGTGCCAAGTTTGGCTGGTTTGATAGTACGAAGTGGCTCCCGCAATCTGCCATCCAGAAGCGGGGCAGCTTACTTTTGTTTGCCAGGGAAACGTGCCAAGTTTTGTGTCTGGGGGCCTATGGCCAGCAGTGTTCGGCTGGTTCCTGAATATGTACGATACGCAGGATGGTTCCCAGATCCAAGGTGGCACCAGCGCCAAGTCGGTCTGGTTTGATGGTGCAAAGTGGCTCCTGCAATCTGCCATCCAGAAGCGGGGAAGTTGTTTTTTGTTTGCCAGAGAAAAGGTCCGTGGTTTGTTTTTGGGGGCATATGGATGGGAGTGGCCGGCTGGCTCCTTAGAATCCACGATACGCAGGATGGTTCCCAGATCCAAGGTGGCACCAGTGCCAAGTCGGGCTGGTTTGATGGTGCAAAGTGGCTCCTGCAATCTGCCATCCAGAAGCGGGGCAGCTGATTTTTGTTTGCCAGAGAAAAGGTCCGTGGTTTGTTTTTGGGGGCATATGGATGGGAGTGGCCGGCTGGCTCCTTAGAATCCACGATACGCAGGATGGTTCCCAGACCCAAGGTGGCACCACTGCCAAGTCGGGCTGTTTTTGTAGTACCAAATGCGTCCTGCAATTTGCCATCAAGAAGAGGGGCAGTTGAGTTTTGTTTGCCAGAGAAAAGGGCCGTGGTTTGTGTTTGGGGGCATATGGCTGAGAGTGGCCGGCTGGCCCCTGAAAATCCACGATACGCAGGATGGTTCCCAGATCCAAGGTGGCACCAGTGCCAAGTCGGGCTGGTTTGATAGTACTAAGTAGCTCCTGCAATCTGCCATCCAGAAGCGGGGCAGCTTACTTTTGTTTGCCAGGGAAACGGGCCGAGGTTTGTGTCTGGGGCCTATGGCTGAGAGTGACCGGCTGGCTCCTGAAAAGCTACAATAGGCAGGATGGTTCCCAGAGCCAAGGTGGCACCAGTGCCAAGTTGGGCTGGTTTGATAGTACCAAGTGGCTCCTGCCATCTGCCATCAAAAAGCTGGGCAGCTGAGTTTTGTTTGCCAGAGAAAAGGGCCGTGGTTTGTGTTTGGGGGCATATGGCTGGGAGTGGCCAGCTGGCTCCTTAAAATGCACAATATGCAAGATGGCTCCCAGACCCAAGGTGGCACCAGTGCCAAGTCGGGCTGGTTTGATAGCACCAAGTGGCTCCTGCAATCTTCCATGATCACGTGAAGAAATACTTTCTGGTTTCAGCCATATGCTCTTTCTTCTCTCCCTCAACTTCTCTATCACCTCTCATCTGTTTCACATGCGCTATCTTCAAGGTCCACAGGCTACTTTTCACAGAATCTTCAGGCCTGATGAAGTAAGAATGATGAATAGAACAGAGCTGGGATCTATTTTCCAGTTTGGATAAAATGCATTCTGCACACAAATCCAAGGAGTAGGTGCTGCCCCGATGCCCAGAAAAACTTTCACTCCTGCTAGTGTTCTACGTCAACCGCAACTTAGTCTGAAAGAAAAGCATTTTCTCTGAGAGCATCTGAGATGTTTGCATGAAGCACTGATATCTGACATATGCAATTTTGAATAGGAGAGGAAAAAGAAAATGGCAAGGAGTTTTTAATTTTAGTGGTTTCAATTTTAATTTCCGTGCACTTTTTCAAAACTCGTCAGCTCAAATGCCCATCAACATCTTTTAGTCATCTGTAAGTCAGTATTCATATAAAATGTGCTTCAAATCCAAAGAATTTCAAATTTGCACTCCAAGCTTCTATGCCTAGATTTATGATTTCCTACACATATTAGATGAAAGGAAGGCCTTTTTTACTGTGGGAGTGCTGGAATACTGGAACAGGTTGCCCAGAGAAGTTGTGGGTGTCCCCTCCCTGAAAGTATTCTAGGTCACCTTGGACGGGGCTTGGAGCAGCAACAAAGGAGAAGCTTGACGGTAGAGAAACAAAGTTGGACTATAGAAGAAACTCGGATTGAAGTATAGGAGCAAGTTTTCTCTCAGCTCTTGGGGTAAATTCAAAGTTGTACAAAATGACATTTATCTGTGCTATTCACTACTGTAACAGAAAGTTTCATGAAAACTGTACAGAAGATAGTAAATTTTAAAAGAGATAAGAATTACAGCATAAAATCCATGGGATGGGTTACAACATGAGACACTCTCTAAGAGAAAATCTCTGTGTTTCAGCACTTCATCGGGGTAAGATTTCATGAAGTGCCAAAGAAGGCGGCAAAATATCATTCGGGACATTATTTACTGGAATTCAGCCTGGCCATTAGTAGGAACTGGCTTTGAACACATCATGTAGATATACCACACACACTTTCCCTTCACTGAAAAATTACTGTTTACAACGAATAAGCAATTGACGATCAAAATTGATTGAAAGCATCTTAAACATGTCAAGTATTTCATTGTAGATGATCTGTGATCCAAATGCTTCTTCCACCTTCGAGAGGGACAGAAGAATTCTTCCATATCATGATGGTTTAAAATTGTATCAACCAATGTTTTCTGCTGAAAAGATATCATCTATTTTTTTCTATTTTTGGAAGAAAATATTCCTAGACATACAACAGGTGAGAACTAAGTAATTTTAAAGAAACAAATGAAATTAAAATATTCTGTAAATAGAATGAAATGAAAAGCTGTGTTTTAAATAGGAGCTAAATATTAAACAGAATTTTTGTACCAGGCATTTGAATTACTGCACCAGCTCTTTTGCCCATCAGGAGAGGCATTTAGCATTTCAGTCTTTTCCAAGGTGTTCATGATCTGCTATGCTGATCTCTGTGTGTGCCTAGGTGTGTGTGGAAGGGGGGGCATGTGAAGGGGAGTGTGTATGTTTGCTTTACAATTGTTGTGGCAGATTCATGCCTCAGCTCCACATTTTGTTTTAAAAAGGTCACACCGAGTGGATATGAAGTTTACTATCAACAAGAGATCAATTCCCAAATCATCCATTTGACTCTCCCATATAAATCATGTGCTTTGTTGCATATTTTATCAAATATACTTTCAAGCCAGATGGAGGAAGGAGGATGTGGGAATCCCTCCACCATCTTGCAACTTTTATGCAAGTAGGTTTTCAAGAAAATCATCATTTCTCTTTTAAATATGTCTGGAACAGGCATGATGGTAGTGTCAACCTGTTGGAGTTTTTGTTGCTGGAAGAAGTTGTACAAAAGGATTGGTTTTTACATTGACCAGTTACTGAATCAAGCGCAGGAATACATTGGAAATTTAGCTGGGGGTTCCTTTTCCCAGCAGACTACTTCTAGAACGAGCTTCTACACTGAAGCTGACTCTTTTGCTCTCTTTTTTTTTCTTTCCTATTTTCTTGGCTTCTTTGCCACTATCTAGACAATTTTGGAACTTTGTTCCCAACTAAAATGATTTCAATAGTCTGATTGTGATCATACATTTTTACAAGGAATTTTTAAAATCTTTCCTCGAGTTCAGAAAGTCAAGGACTTAGATCTTTTTCTTCCCTTATCAATATTGCAATGAAATTGATAAATAAAGACCAACTCTTTATTTTTGTTTTAACCCACGTAGATAATTCCCATCCATTAATCCATTTTGTGGACCAATAGTTGCCATTCTGATGGAAGCTGTCACTTCTTAACAATAGGCATTCTGTGACTATGTTGACAGCACTTTGGGTGAAGATCCTAACTGGTCTTAGATACACATAGGGAGAAATTTGCTCAGCCAGTGTCAGTCTTAAGCATGCGTATCAGAAGATCTTTCTAGAGCTGGGAATTTTCCCATGAAAGGGATTCAGTTAGGGAAGAGACACTTGTGCCAGAGTTTTACATTCTTCTTGAACACTGCTTAAGGAACTTAGATGCCATGTCCATTTGGATCTCTGTCTGCACAGAACTTTGTCATGCCAGTGCTTGAAATGCATCTTGAAGAGAATTCACTAGCACAGAATGAAAGAGAGTGGAAGGGGTTGGTGGGGCTAACCAGGCCCAACCCCCCTGCCTAAACCAGGATACCTAGAGCCTCTTGCCCAGGATTCTATCTGGGTGTACTTTTATTGTCTTCAAAGATCCAGGCTCCACAATCTTTCTGGGCAGTCTGTGCCGTGGTTCAGTCACCCTCACAGCAAAGAAACATTTACTGATGTTCAAAGGCAATCTCCTGTATTTCAGTGTGTGCCCACTGCCTCTTGTCTTTTCCCTCAGCATCACTGAAAAGACACTGATTCCCTCCCCTTTGCACTATTGCTTCCATATGTATGTGTGCTGCCATGTAGAGATATGTCAAAAACCGCCCTGAAGCCCAGGCAGATAATATTCCCTTCATCTACCAGTCAAGTTGATTCATCAGAGGAGTTTAAAGTGATGTTCAGCATGAAATTCCCCTGAAAAATCATGCTAACTACATTATTTGGTCGTCTTTCATGTGCCTGGCAAGGATTTCCAGGAAGAGCTGCTTCATCAAATTCCTGGGGATAAAAAAGAGGCTGGCTGGTTTGTACTATCGCGAGTCCTCTGAATTGCCTTTTTTGAAGATGGGTGTCATTTGCTTACATCCACTCTTTAGCCTCTCTTGTCGTCTACATCTTATCAAAAAGCTTTTCCACTACATCTGGCAGGGAGAAATTGTGCCAGCATTAAAAACATCTCCCATCGTGTTCTAGACGTTGCACGGAGGTCTGCCAAGTATTTGGCACGAAGAAAAGAAAAGTTGTTCAAAACAGCTTCCAATCGAATGTCCATGTGATTGGAAAAGTCAGGAGAGTGCAAAGGTACTGTTTTCTATCAGTTGGCAAGCTGCGCACACAATCCCAGTGTTGTACAGCTTCCTTCTTCACCTTTCCGAAGGTGCCGCTCTCTCCGGCTCCCGGAGCCGAAGAAGCGGCTTCTTCCCGCAAAGACGATTGTGCCGCTCACAGTGCTCTCCTTAGCGCGGCTTCTGCCGAAAGACGCCCGGGAGCGGCTCTTAGCTCCGGACAGCATCCTACCTTCGTCTTTAGCGCCTCTTCTCATCTACATCTCAGCAAAAAGCTTTTCCACTATGTCTGCTAGGAAAAACTGTGCCAGCACAGAAAACATCTCCCATCGTGTTCTAGACGTTGCACGGATGTCTGCCAAGTGTTTGGCAGGAAGAAAAGAAAAGTTGTCCAAAACAGCTTCCAATCGAATGTTCATGTGATTGGAAAAGTCAGGAGAGTGCAAAGGTACTGTTTTGTATCAGTTGGCAAGGTACGCACACAATCCCAGTGTTGTACAGCTTGCTTCTTCACCTTTCCGAAGCTGCCGCTCTCCCCGGCTCCCAGAGCCGAAGAAGCGGCTTCTTCGCGCAAAGACGATTGTGCCGCTCACAGTGCTCTCCTTAGCGCGGCTTCTGCCTAAAGACGCCCGGGAGCGGCTCTTAGCTCCGGAGAGCATCCTACCTTCGTCTTTAGCGCCTCTTCTCATCTACATCTCGGCAAAAAGCTTTTCCACTATGTCTGCTAGGAAAAACTGTGCCAGCACAGAAAACATCTCCCATCATGTTCTAGACGTTGCACGGATGTCTGCCAAGTGTTTGGCCGGAAGAAAAGAAAAGTTGTCCAAAACAGCTTCCAATTGAATGTTCATGTGATTGGAAAAGTCAGGAGAGTGCAAAAGTACTGTTTTCTATCAGTTGGCAAGCTGCGCACACAATCCCAGTGTTGTACAGCTTGCTTCTTCACCTTTCCGTAGCTGCCGCTCTCCCCGGCTCCCGGAGCCGAAGAAGCGGCTTCTTCGCACAAAGACGATTCTGCCGCTCACAGTGCTCTCCTTAGCGCGGCTTCTGCCTAAAGACGCCCGGGAGCGGCTCTTAGCTCCGGAGAGCATCCTACCTTCGTCTTTAGCGCCTCTTCTCATCTACATCTCGGCAAAAAGCTTTTCCACTATGTCTGCTAGGAAAAACTGTGCCAGCACAGAAAACATCTCCCATCGTGTTCTAGACGTTGCACGGATGTCTGCCAAGTGTTTGGCAGGAAGAAAAGTTGTCCAAAACAGCTTCCAATCGAATGTTCATGTGATTGGAAAAGTCAGGAGAGTGCAAAGGTACTGTTTTCTATCAGTTGGCAAGCTGCGCACACAATCCCAGTGTTGTACAGCTTGCTTCTTCACCTTTCCGAAGGTGCCGCTCTCTCCGGCTCCCGGAGCCGAAGAAGCGGCTTCTTCGCGCAAAGACGATTGTGCCGCTCACAGTGCTCTCCTTAGCGCGGCTTCTGCCGAAAGACGCCCCGGAGCGGCTCTTAGCTCCGTACCTTCCAATTCAATTTTTTGGCTCGACAAACCAAATGGTATACTTGCAGCAGTAGGGCAGGACAGTGAACTGGACTTTCTCCTTGCAGAGAGAAGCTAATGAAAATGTTTCACTGCAATCAGAGCAGGCTGTAAAACAAGAAAAATGTCATGAAAATAAGCCAGCCTTATCCTCTTAGTCTTGCTTGTGTTGATTAGCCAAGAATGAAATGTGTCAACTCTGTGTTTCTGGGTATCACATCAGTAACAGGTACTTCAGCTGCTGTACTTCTCTCCTAAAGTTAAGAACAGAATCCAAGGAATTGTGATTCCTTGGTCTCAATTCACCCTATGAAAAAGGAGTGGAAGGTGCAGGGGTCAATTAACTTGAATGGCCTATGTCAATCAGCGGCCACTGATTTCCTGAAGGCTTCAACAGGTTACTTGCCCATGTTTTTCTTGGAATTGTTTTAACCTTTGGTCATGTTTTTCTTGGGATACTTTTACCCTTTCCCCATTTGTTCAGCCTTTGCTCTCAAGCCTTTGCTGACAGTTCCAATATCTCTGTAGCCTGGAAAAGTGTTGTCTTGATTGATCACATCATTCTTCCCTTCCAAGGGTCGTTTGCCTCAAGTCTCAGTTTGGCTGGTTTTCTGCTAGTTGATTGTCAGAGGGCAGCAGGTGTTTTGTAAGAGCAAGTACACAATCCCATAGCTTGCTTTTCTTTGGATTTGGCCTGTCTAGAAAATGGAATGACTAAACATCTCTGAGAGGCTTTTCTCTCCCCATTAGGTTTCACTGGAAGGGCAGATGCAAATCGTCTACCTAAAGTCTTGGCACAGAAGAAAGTAGTGGTTTGCTGCTGCATATAGCTAGAAGCTTAAAAAAGGAAGGCCTTGGGCTGAGGCCCATTACTTTGGCTAAGTAGAAAAGGACTGTGGGAGGTGAGGCAGCTGAATTAGAGGTAAATCAACAAGTTCTAGAACCGTCGTGTGTTCACAGCGTGGTGCATGGTGGTTGGTTGAATTGTGTTTGTTATGGCTCAAAGCTATGGAACTGATAAAGGCCTGATGTTGAAATCCATAATGTTAGAGGATTTTTAAGAAATGGTTAAAAAGAAGTATGTAGGCCTTAGACTGGAGTTTTGTTAGCATTGCAGAAAAGTTTCCCATGCAAGCAGAAAAGATTTCCATGCAAGCAGAAAAGTTTCCCAAGCAGTAGACATGAAAAATGGCAACAAGGTTATTTAATGTATATCTTTAGAAGGTTAGCATGAATAGAACTCTGTTCTTTGTCTCTTATCAACTAGTCTTTGTTTTAGCTACGATTACCTATGTTTTATAAGATTGGATAGAATGCTTGTCAAGATGTGTTTTCTGTGTCTGATTGGCTGAATTCTAGTCTGAGATGATTTTATGTATTGCTGTATGAGCCCTGTTGAAGGAGACATTTTTTGGTGTGGATCAGTGAGCTGTCATGTCTCCATTTTGTATTTTGAGACTGATGTGCTGGAAATAAAAGCAAAAATCTCTTCACTGGTCTGGTTACCATGTTATCCATATTTGGATATTTTGCCGCGGCCTAGTGGGTTCCTTTTTTAAGGCGTGGGTTCCTGACACTATTGGACTTATACCTGTCCCGTCCCCCGCACATTGGTGCCTCGTGTGAGGACGTAGAATAGAAGAAAAACAAAGAAAAATCGTGGAAGTACCAGCTGCGGAGACCCAAGTGTTAACAAGGAGCACACTGTATCATCTCTCCCGCCGAAGCCAAGAAAATTGTAAGTAACTTATCTCGGGAGAGCGCTTGGGTGACGTGGGGAGGCAAAATAGCGAAAAAGAAAATTATTAAAAGAACACAAAAATGGGAACGAATTTATCAAAAGTTGAATGGGATGTTTTTCATCAATTAGAGACAATGCTACAAGAAAAAGGTCACTCTGAAATTTCAAAAACTGAGCTTAAAAACTTACTTATCTGGGTTAAAGCGAATACGCAAGATTTAAATCTGCAGTCTGCTTTTACTTTTCATTTTCGGGATCAGATAAACTGGAGAATCTATAAACTAGTCTCTCTCAAAAAAGATGAAAGCTTAAGAGAACTTATGCCGGTTTGTAGAGCGCTGTTGGAGCACTGTTTTAAACAAACTGATAATAATAAGATCAACTTGGACTCAGAAAACAAAGCTTCTGGTTCTGTCTCATTAAATTCCAGTAAACCGGAGACTGTGTGAGTATCGGAGAATGTTACAAGTGTTGTTGCAAATGCTGAAAGTATCGCTTTGAACTCTGTTGAACAAAATCTTTCTTCTCTCTCTCTGGGAAAAAATGAGACTCTTTTGGACTTTTCTTCGCATTGTTCTGTTAATGTAAAAATATGTGACTCTTGTAAGGGGGATGGAACAAAGTGTGTAAAAGATGGAAATGAAAAAGTGACTGTACTTCCTAAAATTGTTTGTGCAGGGACACTGAAACCTGAATTGGATTCTGTTGGGCCTGGGGTGGAGGCTGAGGTGGCTGCTTCCACTCGGGAAATTGTGGTTCCGGGGAACTCTTTTTCAGTTAAGCAAAAACATGGTTGTTCTGGTGTTTGTCAATCTATAGATACAGAGAAAGAAAAATTGGCTTTAAGGGTGGAGTCCTTTGTAAGGAAGAGATGGAAGAAACTCGCGACTGTGTTGTTGCTGAAATTCAAAAAGCTGGACTTGAAATCTCTGCAACGAAAATTCAACAAGTTTCACCTTAGAAGTACCTGGGATGGAAGATGATGGAAGACGATGGAAGACGACAATAATACCACAGAAAATTCAGATCTGAACCAGAGTCAACAACCTACAAGAGTTACAACAACTTCTAGGAGAAATCAACTGGGTCAGACCGATGGTGGGAATCACCAATGATGAACTGAGTCCGCTCTTCCATTTGCTGAGAGGAAGTTGCGACATCACTTCGCCAGGAACTTTAACCCCTGAAGCTCGTGCTGCTCTTGACAAAGTCACAGAAGCTCTTCAAAAAAGACAAGCTCATCGCTGCGTTCCTGAAAATCCTTTCTTTCTTGCAATCTTAGGAGAGAAGATGCAGCTTTGTGGTCTCATTTTCCAGTGGGATGCCGCAGAACAAGATACTTTGTTAATAATGGAATGGGTTTTTCCTCCCTACAGGTTTTCAAAGACCATTTGCTCAGTTTTAGAAATGATTGCATACATTATAATTAAGGCTAGAACCAGATTGTTAACTTTGGCAGGTCAAGAATGTTCAGTTATCTATTTGCCATTGAAAAATTATTATTTCAATTGGGCAATGCAAAATTCTGATGATTTACAATATGCATTCTTAGGTTTTCCAGGTGTTTGTTCCATACACTATCCAGCTCACAAACTACTGCAAGCAAAATTGAGTTTCAGAGAAAAACCTGAATTAAGTGAAGAACCTTTACATGCTGTGACTCTCTTCACTGATGGCTCTGGTAAAAGCCACAAGTCCGTTGTGACTTGGTTTAATCAAAAGACTGATGTTTGGGAATCTGATATTCAAACAGTAGAGGGATCCCCTCAAATTGTTGAGCTTGCTGCAGTAGTTTGAGCTTTTCAGCTGTTTCCTCAGCCTTTCAATTTGGTCACAGATTCTGCTTATGTTGCTAATGTAGTCAGGAGAATAGAAGGTTCCATTTTAAAGGATGTTAGTAATGAAACTTTACATCGTTGGCTTTCATGTCTTTTTATGACTTTGCAATATAGGACTAATCCATATTTTGTTTCTCACATTAGGGCGCATTCTTCACTTCCTGGATTTTTAGTGGAAGGAAATGCAAGAGCGGACAAGCTGACAATGGTCATTTCTAACACATTGCCAAATATTTTTGAACAAGCAAAATTGAGTCATGCCTTTTTCCACCAAAATGCACAAGCACTCATGCGAATGTTCCAAATCACTAAAAGTCAAGCTAAAGCTATCATTCATACTTGCCCTGACTGTCAATTGGTACAACCTCCTGTTTCTACAGGAGCAATCAACCCCCGAGGCTTACAAAGCCTACAGTTGTGGCAAACAGGTGTTACTAAATAGCCTTCTTTTGGTAAATTTAAAAATATTCATGTTTCCATAGACACGTTCTCTGGTGCAGTTTTTGCTTCCCTTCACACAGGTGAAACTGGCAGCCATGCCTGTCATCATTTCCTGCAAGCTTTTGCTTCATTGGGTATACCCCAAGAAGTAAAAACTGACAATGGTCCCGCATACATATCTCAAAAATTGGCCACATTTTTAAATGAATGGGGTGTTCGACACATTTTTGGTATTCCCCACTCTCCCACAAGCCAAGCAATCATTGAAAGAACACATCAAACCTTAAAACGCATATTAGATCAACAGAGAGGGGGAACGGAAATCACCCCACAGATGAGACTGAGTAAGGCTTTGTATGGTTTTAATTTTCTAAATAGTTCAAGTACAGAACCAGATCCACCAATCTTTAGACACTTTTCAAATAGCACACAGGCAAAACTGAAAGAACATCCTCCTCTTCTAATTAGAAACCCTGATTCTGGACAGATGGAAGGCCCGTTTCAATTAATAACGTGGGGCAAAGGGTATGCTTCTATTTCCACAGGTGCTGGAAGAATTAAGTGGGTTCCTGCCAAAAACGTCAAACCATATCGCACTTCAGAACCTGTTGTCGAGCCTAGAACTGAGGAAGCGAGTACGCAGACGTGGACCGAATCGAAGGATCCCGGGTCTCGCCTGACGCCTCTTGTGCCTGATGTTCTTTGTGCATCGGTGGAACCCATGAACTCTGATTTTGTGCCAATGTTATTTATGAGTATACGAATTGAATGCTGAATGTTTGTTTAACAAAGCTAATTTTTGGCTGAAAATTTAGGTTATTGTTTTTGTTTAGAAAGAATTCTGCCAAAACTTAGTTCTTGAAAGAGATGGGGCAGAATCAAATGGTATACTTGTTTTGCTTGATGTTAATTGTTTTTTGTCGTGCAGATTTGCCTGGGGATCAACTGAAAACGAATGTCTGGGTGACCTTAGCCAAGGCTGCCGGATCGGATACTATATGTCTGTCTAATTCGGAACCAGAAAAGCCTTTCTCAACCTGTTTGGTTGGTGTGCCAGTGAAAGAGTTTCCTTTGGTCAGAAAAGAATCCAATGGTAAACCAGGTGGAATTGACAATGGAAACAGTCCTTCCTTCAATTGGAACATTTGTTCGAAAAAACTTCTCAGGGCAGCAAATGTTTCAAACAGTTGGGATGTGTTTCTGGAGACGGACCAATATCCACGGCAATTGCCAAAAGGGTATTGGATCATTTGCGGTAGACAGAGGTTGGCAAGGCATTCCAGCCCACCTTGAAGGTGGCCCTTGAAGCATTGGTATGCTTACCATAATTGCCCCCACTGCCAAAGCAGTGATGAAAAAGAAACAAAGGAAAACAAGAGCTGTTCCTCATTATGATGAGAACTGTCAGAGTGATGTTATGCCTTGGAATGCCGCCAGAAGGGTTTCAGCAGGTATATTTCTACCCCAATTGGCTTCAGCTGTGGCATTGAGACAATTAGATCGAGTTGGATGTTGGCTGAGCAAACAAGCTAATGCCACATCCTCCGCAATCAGTGATATGTTGACCGATGTTGATAGTATTAGACATGCTACTCTTCAAAACCGAGCAGCCATTGATTTTCTCTTACTGGCAGAAGGACATGGTTGTGAGGAATTTGAAGGATTGTGTTGTATGAATTTGTCTGATCATTCTGAATCCATTCACAAAAGCATTCAAAAATTAAAGGATCTGACAGCCCAAATTAAAGAAGATGGAGGTTCCTGGTTGGATGATTTGTTTCAAAATTGGAGTTTTGCACCTTGGCTAAGGCAACTTTGCAAGATAGGTCTTTACATATTAGGTGTTCTAATACTGATATTGATAGTGGCACCTTGTATACTCTGTTGTCTTCGGCGAATGATGAACAAAACAGTCCGAGAAGTTTTTGTCATTCAAGCAGGAGAACTAGGAAGTAGAAGCACAGAGAGTGTACGAAATCTCACGAAAGCAGTAGATGAGGGTATTGACATGAACGAAGGTTTTGAATTAAGGCCTTGGAATCGACCAGAGTTTTTTGAACGATGCCTTGTGACTGTTGCCAAACGTGATTCATATCTCTCTTTCAGGGATTGGGTCTTCACAGCATTAAGTTGCTGTGCCGTAATATAGCAATGCTTCAGTTTAGTGAAAATAGGTCTTCAGCAGATAATAAGCAGAAATTTTGCAATAGAGCTATGAAACGCAAATAGCAACCGAGAAGAAAATGAAAGCTTCTGGGTCAAACAGATAGGGGGAAATGTTGGAATCCATAAGGTTAGAGGATTTTTAAGAAATGGTTACAAAGAAGTATGTAGGCCTTAGACTGGAGTTTTGTTAGCATTGCAGAAAAGTTTCCCATGCAAGCAGAAAAAGTTTTCCATGCAAGCAGAAAAGTTTCCCAAGCAGTAGACGTGACAAATAACAATAGGCTTCTGTAGAATTGGCTTTAGGATGGCAACAAGGTTATTTAATGTATATCTTTAGAAGGTTAGCATGAATAGAACTCTGTTCTTTGTCTCTTATCAACTAGTCTTTGTTTTAGCTACGATTACCTATGTTTTATAAGATTGGATAGAATGCTTGTCAAGATGTGTTTTCTGTGTCTGATTGGCTGAATTCTAGTCTGAGATGATTTTATGTATTGCTGTATGAGCCCTGTTGAAGGAGACATTTTTTGGTGTGGATCAGTGAGCTGTCATGTCTCCATTTTGTATTTTGAGACTGATGTGCTGGAAATAAAAGCAAAAATCTCTTCACTGGTCTGGTTACCATGTTATCCATATTTGGATATTTTGCCGCGGCCTAGTGGGTTCCTTTTTTAAGGTGTGGGTTCGTGACACTATTGGACTTATACCTGTCCCGTCCCCCGCATATTGGTGCCTCGTGTGAGGACGTAGAATAGAAGAAAAACAAAGAAAAATCGTGGAAGTACCAGCTGCGGAGACCCAAGTGTTAACAAGGAGCACACTGTATCATCTCTCCCGCCGAAGCCAAGAAAATTGTAAGTAACTTATCTCGGGAGAGCGCTTGGGTGACGTGGGGAGGCAAAATGGCGAAAAAAAAATTATTAAAAGAACACAAAACTGGGAACGAATTTATCAAAAGTTGAATGGGATGTTTTTCATCAATTAGGGACAATGTTACAAGAAAAAGGTCACTCTGAAATTTCAAAAACTGAGCTTAAAAACTTACTTATCTGGGTTAAAGCGAATACGCAAGATTTAAATCTGCAGTCTGCTTTTACTTTTCATTTTTGGGATCAGATAAACTGGAGAATCTATAAACTAGTCTCAAAAAAGATGAAAGCTTAAGAGAACTTATGCCGGTTTGTAGAGCGCTGCTGGAGCACTGTTTTAAACAAACTGATAATAATAAGATCAACTTGGACTCAGAAAACAAAGCTTCTGGTTCTGTCTCATTAAATTCCAGTAAACCGGAGACTGTGTGAGTATCGGAGAATGTTACAAGTGTTGTTGCAAATGCTGAAAGTATTGCTTTGAACTCTGTTGAACAAAATCTTTCTTCTCTCTCTCTGGGAAAAAATGAGACTCTTTTGGACTTTTCTTTGCGTTGTTCTGTTAATGTAAAAATATGTGACTCTTGTAAGGGGGATGGAACAAAGTGTGTAAAAGATGGAAATGAAAAAGTGACTGTACTTCCTAAAATTGTTTGTGCAGGGACACTGAAACCTGAATTGGATTCTGTTGGGCCTGGGGTGGAGGCTGAGGTGGCTGCTTCCACTCGGGAAATTGTGGTTCCGGGGAACTCTTTTTCAGTTAAGCAAAAACATGGTTGTTCTGGTCTTTGTCAATCTATAGATACAGAGAAAGAAAAATTGGCTTTAAGGGTGGAGTCCTTTGAAAGGAAGAGATGGAAGAAAGTCGCGACTGTGTTGTTGCTGAAATTCAAAAAGCTGGACTTGAAATCTCTGCAACGAAAATTCAACAAGTTTCACCTTAGAAGTACCTGGGATGGAAGATGATGGAAGACGATGGAAGACGACAATAATACCACAGAAAATTCAGATCCGAACCAGAGTCAACAACCTACAAGAGTTACAACAACTTCTAGGAGAAATCAACTGGGTCAGACCGATGTTGGGAATCACCAATGATGAACTGAGTCCGCTCTTCCATTTGCTGAGAGGACGTTGCGACATCACTTCGCCAAGAACTTTAACCCCTGAAGCTCGTGCTGCTCTCGACAAAGTCACAGAAGCTCTTCAAAAAAGACAAGCTCATCGCTGCGTTCCTGAAAATCCTTTCTTTCTTGCAATCTTAGGAGAGAAGATGCAGCTTTGTGGTCTCATTTTCCAGTGGGATGCCACAGACCAAGATCCTTTGTTAATAATGGAATGGGTTTTTCCTCCCTACAGGTTTTCAAAGACCATTTGCTCAGTTTTAGAAATGATTGCATACATTATAATTAAGGCTAGAACCAGATTGTTAACTTTGGCAGGTCAAGAATGTTCAGTTATCTATTTGCCATTGAAAAATGATTATTTCAATTGGGCAATGCAAAATTCTGATGATTTACAATATGCATTCTTAGGTTTTCCAGGTGTTTGTTCCATACACTATCCAGCTCACAAACTACTGCAAGCAAAATTGAGTTTCAGAGAAAAACCTAAATTAAGTGAAGAACCCTTACATGCTGTGACTCTCTTCACTGATGGCTCTGGTAAAAGCCACAAGTCCGTTGTGACTTGGTTTAATCAAAAGACTGATGTTTGGGAATCTGATATTCAAACAGTAGAGGGATCCCCTCAAATTGTTGAGCTTGCTGCAGTAGTTTGAGCTTTTCAGCTGTTTCCTCAGCCTTTCAATTTGGTCACAGATTCTGCTTATGTTGCTAATGTAGTCAGGAGAATAGAAGGTTCCATTTTAAAGGATGTTAGTAATGAAACTGTACATCGTTGGCTTTCATGTCTTTTTATAACTTTGCAATATAGAACTAATCCATATTTTGTTTCTCACATTAGGGCGCATTCTTCACTTCCTGGATTTTTAGTGGAAGGAAATGCAAGAGCGGACAAGCTGACAATGGTCATTTCTAACACATTGCCAAATATATTTGAACAAGCAAAATTGAGTCATGCCTTTTTCCACCAAAATGCACAAGCACTCATGCGAATGTTCCAAATCACTAAAAGTCAAGCTAAAGCTATCATTCATACTTGCCCTGACTGTCAGTTGGTACAACCTCCTGTTTCTACAGGAGCAATCAACCCCCGAGGCTTACAAAGCCTACAGTTGTGGCAAACAGGTGTTACTAAATAGCCTTCTTTTGGTAAATTTAAAAATATTCATGTTTCCATAGACACGTTCTCTGGTGCAGTTTTTGCTTCCCTTCACACAGGTGAAACTGGCAGCCATGCCTGTCATCATTTCCTGCAAGCTTTTGCTTCATTGGGTATACCCCAAGAAGTAAAAACTGACAATGGTCCCGCATACATATCTCAAAAATTGGCCACATTTTTAAATGAATGGGGTGTTCGACACATTTTTGGTATTCCCCACTCTCCCACAAGCCAAGCAATCATTGAAAGAACACATCAAACCTTAAAACGCATATTAGATCAACAGAGAGGGGGAACGGAAATCACCCCACAGATGAGACTGAGTAAGGCTTTGTATGGTTTTAATTTTCTAAATAGTTCAAGTACAGAACCAGATCCACCAATCTTTAGACACTTTTCAAATAGCACACAGGCAAAACTGAAAGAACATCCTCCTCTTCTAATTAGAAACCCTGACTCTGGACAGATGGAAGGCCCGTTTCAATTAATAACGTGGGGCAAAGGGTATGCTTCTATTTCCACAGGTGCTGGAAGAATTAAGTGGGTTCCTGCCAAAAACGTCAAACCGTATCGCACTTCAGAACCTGTTGTCGAGCCTAGAACTGAGGAAGCGAGTACGCAGACGTGGACCGAATCGAAGGATCCCGGGTCTCGCCTGACGCCTCTTGTGCCTGACGTTCTTTGTGCATCGGTGGAACCCATGAACTCTGATTTTGTGCCAATGTTATTTATGAGTATACGAATTGAATGCTGAATGTTTGTTTAACAAAGCAAATTTTTGGCTGAAAATTTAGGTTATTGTTTTTGTTTAGAAAGAATTCTGCCAAAACTTAGTTCTTGAAAGAGATGGGGCAGAATCAAATGGTATACTTGTTTTGCTTGATGTTAATTGTTTTTTGTCGTGCAGATTTGCCTGTGGATCAACTGAAAACGAATGTCTGGGTGACCTTAGCCAAGGCTGCCGGATCGGATACTATATGTCTGTCTAATTCGGAACCAGAAAAGCCTTTCTCAACCTGTTTGGTTGGTGTGCCAGTGAAAGAGTTTCCTTTGGTCAGAAAAGAATCCAATGGTAAACCAGGTGGAATTGACAATGGAAACAGTCCTTCCTTCAATTGGAACATTTGTTCGAAAAAACTTCTCAGGGCAGCAAATGTTTCCAACAGTTGGGATGTGTTTCTGGAGACGGACCAATATCCACGGCAATTGCCAAAAGGGTATTGGATCATTTGCGGTAGACAGAGGTTGGCAAGGCATTCCAGCCCACCTTGAAGGTGGCCCTTGAAGCATTGGTATGCTTACCATAATTGCCCCCACTGCCAAAGCAGTGATGAAAAAGAAACAAAGGAAAACAAGAGCTGTTCCTCATTATGATGAGAACTGTCAGAGTGATGTTATGCCTTGGAATGCCACCAGAAGGGTTTCAGCAGGTATATTTCTACCCCAATTGGCTTCAGCTGTGGCATTGAGACAATTAGATCGAGTTGGATGTTGGCTGAGCAAACAAGCTAATGCCACATCCTCCGCAATCAGTGATATGTTGACCGATGTTGATAGTATTAGACATGCTACTCTTCAAAACCGAGCAGCCATTGATTTTCTCTTACTGGCAGAAGGACATGGTTGTGAGGAATTTGAAGGATTGTGTTGTATGAATTTGTCTGATCATTCTGAATCCATTCACAAAAGCATTCAAAAATTAAAGGATCTGACAGCCCAAATTAAAGAAGATGGAGGTTCCTGGTTGGATGATTTGTTTCAAAATTGGAGTTTTGCACCTTGGCTAAGGCAACTTTGCAAGATAGGTCTTTACATATTAGGTGTTCTAATACTGATATTGATAGTGGCACCTTGTATACTCTGTTGTCTTCGGCGAATGATGAACAAAACAGTCCGAGAAGTTTTTGTCATTCAAGCAGGAGAATTAGGAAGTAGAAGCACAGAGAGTGTACGAAATCTCACGAAAGCAGTAGATGAGGGTATTGACATGAACGAAGGTTTTGAATTAAGGCCTTGGAATCGACCAGAGTTTTTTGAACGATGCCTTGTGACTGTTGCCAAACGTGATTCATATCTCTCTTTCAGGGATTGGGTCTTCACAGCATTAAGTTGCTGTGCCGTAATATAGCAATGCTTCAGTTTAGTGAAAATAGGTCTTCAGCAGATAATAAGCAGAAATTTTGCAATAGAGCTATGAAACGCAAATAGCAAGCGACAAGAAAATGAAAGCTTCTGGGTCAAACAGATAGGAGGAAATGTTGGAATCCATAAGGTTAGAGGATTTTTAAGAAATGGTTACAAAGAAGTATGTAGGCCTTAGACTGGAGTTTTGTTAGCATTGCAGAAAAGTTTCCCATGCAAGCAGAAAAAGTTTTCCATGCAAGCAGAAAAGTTTCCCAAGCAGTAGACGTGACAAATAACAATAGGCTTCTGTAGAATTGGCTTTAGGATGGCAACAAGGTTATTTAATGTATATCTTTAGAAGGTTAGCATGAATAGAACTCTGTTCTTTGTCTCTTATCAACTAGTCTTTGTTTTAGCTACGATTACCTATGTTTTATAAGATTGGATAGAATGCTTGTCAAGATGTGTTTTCTGTGTCTGATTGGCTGAATTCTAGTCTGAGATGATTTTATGTATTGCTGTATGAGCCCTGTTGAAGGAGACATTTTTTGGTGTGGATCAGTGAGCTGTCATGTCTCCATTTTGTATTTTGAGACTGATGTGCTGGAAATAAAAGCAAAAATCTCTTCACTGGTCTGGTTACCATGTTATCTATATTTGGATATTTTGCCGCGGCCTAGTGGGTTCCTTTTTTAAGGCGTGGGTTCCTGACACTATTGGACTTATACCTGTCCCGTCCCCCGCATATTGGTGCCTCGTGTGAGGACGTAGAATAGAAGAAAAACAAAGAAAAATCGTGGAAGTACCAGCTGCGGAGACCCAAGTGTTAACAAGGAGCACACTGTATCATCTCTCCTGCCGAAGCCAAGAAAATTGTAAGTAACTTATCTCGGGAGAGCGCTTGGGTGACGTTGGGAGGCAAAATAGCGAAAAAGAAAATTATTAAAAGAACACAAAAATGGGAACGAATTTATCAAAAGTTGAATGGGATGTTTTTCATCAATTAGGGACAATGTTACAAGAAAAAGGTCTCTCTGAAATTTCAAAAACTGAGCTTAAAAACTTACTTATCTGGGTTAAAGCGAATACGCAAGATTTAAATCTGCAGTCTGCTTTTACTTTTCATTTTTGGGATCAGATAAACTGAAGAATCTATAAACTAATCTCAAAAAAGATGAAAGCTTAAGAGAACTTATGCCGGTTTGTAGAGCACTGTTGGAGCACTGTTTTAAACAAACGGATAATAATAAGATCAACTTGGACTCAGAAAACAAAGCTTCTGGTTCTGTCTCATTAAATTCCAGTAAACCGGAGACTGTGTGAGTATCGGAGAATGTTACAAGTGTTGTTGCAAATGCTGAAAGTATTGCTTTGAACTCTGTTGACCAAAATCTTTCTTCTCTCTCTCTGGGAAAAAATGAGACTCTTTTGGACTTTTCTTTGCGTTGTTCTGTTAATGTAAAAATATGTGACTCTTGTAAGGGGGATGGAACAAAGTGTGTAAAAGATGGAAATGAAAAAGTGACTGTACTTCCTAAAATTGTTTGTGCAGGGACACTGAAACCTGAATTGGATTCTGTTGGGCCTGGGGTGGAGGCTGAGGTGGCTGCTTCCACTCGGGAAATTGTGGTTCCGGGGAACTCTTTTTCAGTTAAGCAAAAACATAGTTGTTCTGGTCTTTGTCAATCTATAGATACAGAGAAAGAAAAACTGGCTTTAAGGGTGGAGTCCTTTGAAAGGAAGAGATGGAAGAAAGTCGCGACTGTGTTGTTGCTGAAATTCAAAAAGCTGGACTTGAAATCTCTGCAACGAAAATTCAACAAGTTTCACCTTAGAAGTACCTGGGATGGAAGATGATGGAAGACGATGGAAGACGACAAGAAGACCACAGAAAATTCAGATCCGAACCAGAGTCAACAACCTACAAGAGTTACAACAACTTCTAGGAGAAATCAACTGGGTCAGACCGATGTTGGGAATCACCAATGATGAACTGAGTCCGCTCTTCCATTTGCTGAGAGGAAGTTGCGACATCACTTGGCCAAGAACTTTCATCCCTGAAGCTCGTGCTGCTCTCGACAAAGTCACAGAAGCTCTTCAAAAAAGACAAGCTCATCGCTGCGTTCCTGAAAATCCTTTCTTTCTTGCAATCTTAGGAGAGAAGATGCAGCTTTGTGGTCTCATTTTCCAGTGGGATGCCACAGAACAAGATCCTTTGTTAATAATGGAATGGGTTTTTCCTCCCTACAGTGTTGTGGTGTGCTGTGATGTCCCATTTTGGCCTTCCAGGTCACTTTCCCAGGTGTGCCTATACGTCTATCCCTTCCCCCTTGCCCCCATGCTGAGTGAGTCCTGTCAATCAGGCTAAACGTTCCAGCAAGGCGTCGTGTGGTTGGTCAAGTTTAAAGGATGCCCCTATGCCCAGAGGTCATTGGCCTGTCTGGGTGTCATCTTCCCCTGAGACCCTGCCCCTCTCACCTGGTTGGTGGCTCACCTGTACCTCCCCTCCCCCTGTCCCTGAGCTTAAAAAGGTGATCAGACCATGCGGTCCTTATTCTGTTGGAGCAGTTGCTCACGTTCAGACCTCTGTAACCATGGAATAAACCTCTGGACATTAAACCCTCCAGCAGAATCTCTCCTTTTTCTCTTCACCATCGCCTGAAGCTATTCCTCCTGAGGTAACGGGGTCCCTTACAAGCCTGGACTTGTTCAGTGCCCAGCTGCAACCACCAGCAAGCCAAGGTATCTCTGGGGTGTTACACCGCAGTTGCTGCCTTTGGCCCAGCAGCGAGGGTCAGACTGGCCCAGGCACAATCTAACTGGTAATATTGGGAGCTTTTTTTTCCAATATTTGGCGTCCCTGAGGCGGGCAAAGCGACTCTGCAGCCTGAGACGGACCTGCAGTACCTTGGAGAAGCTTCTGGCAGCCGTGCATCCAGCTGAAAGGGGCTTTGGTTGCAACGCCCTCGGCTAGAGACTTTGGGAATATTCCCAGAAGAAGTTTCGTGGACTGTTCGGCACCTCTGGAAAGCCCAGCTCCTTTCTGGTGAGCAGATTTTCCAGAGGAAGGACAGGGTAGCCTCTCTCGCCCAAGAGAGGTCCTGTTCCGGTGAAGAGACCTGCCTGTACCCAGCCAGCTACAGCTTCCATTTCGGGTGAGTATCTCTGCTCTCGGTAGGGCAGGAGCTCAAAAACAGACTCTGCCGTGAGTTCTGTTCCTTTTTGCCTTTGCATTTTTGGCTGCGCAGCCCCACAGACGGGAATTAATTGATTTCTAGCTATTAGCTTTCTGCCGCGTGTTTTGCTGTCTTTTGGAATTCGCGCCGGAGTGGGAGCGCTCTGCCCTTCCCCCCGGCTTTGCAGCTCAGCTCTCTCCACGTGGTCGGGGGATCCCACTCTCTGTCTCTCTCTGTGCGGGGGAGGGGGGGCTCTCGGCTCTCTTGCCGCGGGGGACTCTCTCTCTCTCTCTCTCTCTGTGTGGGGAAGGGGGGGTCTCTGCACACGCGGCGCGGGGGGGCCCGGTTTCGGCTTGCCACGTGGCGTGGCTGCTCTCTCTGCTCCGCGGGGGGCTGCATTCCACGGTGGGGGAGGCTTTGTTTCTGCCTCAGCTCAGCAGGGCGTGCCCTGCTGCTGCTGCCCGGGAATTTTAAAAGCAGTATATACAGCTGCATTGTGAAGCTTTTGTCGGCTCGTTATCGCTTTCCTATCTGCGTTTTTTTTTAGAAATCAGTAGCTGATTTTGGCTTTGTTTTTGGTCAGGCGGGATTTAGTACTTTGCTTTTTACATCTAACATGGGTTTGAAACTCAGCATTGTACAAAAAGGAGTGTATTATAATATTGTTAGCATTTTAAATAGTGGTAATGTGAAGTTCTCAAAGGCAAAATTTAAACAGTTTATAAGATGGCTTTTCCTCCACTTCCCACAAATCTCCCCTGAAGAAATCCACAATATTCAATTCTGGGATAAAGTTGGGAATGAATTGATTACCTTAGGACAATCTAGCAATGCCCCCTCAGCTAAATTTGTTTTTTGGAGTTTACAAATTCGTACAGCATTGCTCAAACAAAAGGAAATGGAGAAAAAGCCAAATGTAAAGCCATGTACCTCTGCTCTCCCTGTTTCTCCCTCTCCTAGTTCTAAAACCCCTAAACCTCTTTCCCCAAAACTTGGTATTTTAAACAGATCAAACTCATTGGGAAGTCGACGCCCAAAGTCTGTTGAAATGCCTGAGTTGCCCTGTCCACAAGGCCCTGGCCAGGCTGCGTGGAACCTTTCCCAATCCCCTGTGTCCCATCCTCAGAAACCCACAGCACGTGTTAGCTTTGCAGAGAGTAGTGTTACCCAAAATGGCCCCCAGTCCCTAGGGGGTCCACAAGATGGTGGATGCCACGTGGCATCTTCCCAAACCTGGTCTTCTTCTTCCCAAAATCCTCTTAAGAATCCCGAAACTCCAGCCCAATCCCCCTCTCCTTCTGTTCCTCGTGATACCTTCCCCCCTCCCCCTCCCTTTCCTGCAGTACCCTCAGCTCCGCCCCTCTACTCCTCCCAGGGGGCGTCTGCTGACGTGATGTCACCAGGTGTCCCCGCCCCCTGCCTGCCCCTTGACCCCGCCCCTTGTTCCCACGGTGTCCCCGCCCCCTGCTTGCCCCCTGACCCCGCCCCCTGTACCCGTTGCATCTCCGCCCCCTCCCCGGGTTCCCACGGTGGGGACACACCCGCTGCCTGTCCCCAAACCTGTATCTGTGATCCCAATGCTTCTGTTTCAAGGGATACAGAGCAGGGAATAGCAGATTCAATGCATAGTCCCATGTTGTCACTGGCTCCTGTTACCTTTCAGCCTGCAGCTCAGGGGGGAGCAGCTCCAACTGCTAATTGGAGTTCTTTTGGACGACAATTGATTAAAGAGATCTGTAAGTCTCATAAAGAATATGGTCCACACAGTCCATATTTCCGTGGCCTTTTAAATTCTGAATTGAGTAGGACTGTAGTGATTCCACATGATTTAAAACAGCTTTTTTCCTGTCTCATGACCTCCACGGAATTTAAATTATGGGAAATAGCATGGAAACAACTGCTGAATGATGCTCTCCCAGGCTTGCATTCTGATCCAAACACAGCCAAAGACAACAGTGGTAACCCTATCACCATTGAGCACCTCTGTGGTGAGCGCCAATGGTCTTCTCCCTCGATCCAAGCTACTGCAATTCCTGCAGAAACACTCGAGAAAGTAAAAGAAGCAGCTGAAAAAGCATTCTTTTCCCTACAACCTGAGGGGCCTTTTGAGCCCTATAGTAAAATTAAACAGCTACCATCAGAGCCTTTTTTGAAATTTGTAGAAAGGTTAACTAGAGCTATTGAAATACAAGTTAAAAAAGAGAATGCTAGAGAAGCGATTTTAGAAGAAATGGCGTTTACAAATGCTAATGAACTGTGTCAAGCAGCAATCCTGAGCCTTCCTATTGAACCTTCTCCAACGTTAAAAGACATGCTCCTAGTCTGTAACAGGAAGGTGCCTCTGATGAGTGTGGCTGAAGACACCAGACCAAGGCTGCTGCCAAGACCACCTCAGCGTGTCGCCGTTGCCAGCCCTGCGCCTTTTCCCTCAGCACAGCAGTACCCTGGGCAGCAGCGGAGACCAGCACTGGCTAAGCCCACAAAACCATGCCTGCTTTGTAGCAACCTAGGGCACTGGAGTAACCAGTGCCCCCTGAAAAGGGAATTTGATGAATTTAGAAATGGCAGGGGAGGAGAACTACAAGCCCTCCCTGGGGGTCAACAACAACAAAAAAACTGAAAAGAAAGCGCCCGCCTGCCAGGCGCGCAGACACAAAAAGAGCAGGCCAAGGGAATAAGGGTAGCAAAACAAATCAAGCGCGCGATAATATTAATGTTTGTGTAAGTGAAGCAGGTGCTTCAAAGACTGTGTATGATTTAAGTGATCCTGTGTTAACCACATCTTCTGTCAATGAGCCTTACAGGTTGCAGCTGACTGAGTCACTCCATCTTGAGGACACTGATTGGCATTTTGTGTCTGTAAATCCTGAACAGAAAGGTACTTGGAACCGGATTCGTTGTAAGTACATCGTCATTGGGGACACCAAACACACACCACAAGAGATCGAAATTGCTCCAGGAATGACAACATCAGATCCTGAGCAATTCGTTCTCGGCCTGCATTGTTTCCACCCACCCCTCTTTCTTCCCAAGGGACAAATTGTTGCACGAGCTATCCCTGTGCCATCT
The DNA here is from genome assembly GCF_035770615.1 of Melospiza melodia melodia. Lineage (NCBI taxonomy): Eukaryota > Metazoa > Chordata > Aves > Passeriformes > Passerellidae > Melospiza > Melospiza melodia. Next base: position 46,455,406 of record NC_086225.1, on the reverse strand, counting down.
TTACCTGAAAATATCAAAAAAAAAGGGCCCACAGTCGCCCGAGTACAAGTTATTGGGAAAGACAAACCCAAATTATGGTGTAATGTCAGTGGGGGTGGGGAGTCTAAACGCATTGAGATGCTTGTAGACACAGGTGCAGACTGCACAGTAATTCCAGTACAAGACTGGCCAGCACATTGGCCTTTGCAAAATGTTGCCGGTCACCTTCAAGGTGTAGGAGGTCTGCAATTGGCAAGACAATCCAAAAGCATTATTCAATTTGAGGGACCAAACGGACAATTGGCAAATATCCGTCCATTTGTGTTAGATTATTCGGAACCTTTGTTAGGGAGAGATTTAATGGCTCAGTGGGGTGTCACAATTGATATTCCAGACTCTCCACAGCATATTTGTACAGCAGTCATTGAACAACAGCGCCCCACCCAAAAACTGAAGTGGAAAACAGACAAACCAGTTCAGGTGAAACAGTGGCCGCTCAGTAAACAAAAAATAAAGGTGCTTCAGGAACTAGTGGAAGAGCAACTAAAAAAGGGCCACATTGTGGAGACCATGTCCCCATGGAACTCTCCAGTGTTTGTCATCCAAAAAGCTGACAAAAAGAGATGGCGGCTCCTCTGCGACCTCCGACAAATTAATAATGTAATTGAAGATATGGGTTCTCCCCAACCTGGTATGCCATCCCCAACAATGCTTCCCCAAGATTGGAAATTAGCTGTTATTGATATTAAGGATTGTTTTTTCCAAATCCCCTTGCACCCTGATGATGCACCGCGTTTTGCATTCTCAGTACCTTCTATTAATATGGAATCCCCTATGAAAAGGTACCATTGGACCGTTCTTCCTCAGGGATTAAAGGTCTCTCCAGCTATCTGCCAGTGGTATGTGTCTTCCCTGCTTTCCCCAGTACGTGCAGCCGCAGAGAAGGCCATTATCTATCATTATATGGATGATATCCTTGTGTGTGCCCCCAATGATGATTTACTCACACATGCGCTTGACCTAACGATCGATGCATTGATTGTTGCAGGGTTCGAGCTCCAGGAAAAGAAAATTCAAAAGATGCCACCTTGGAAATATTTGGGCTTAGAAATTGGAAATAGGACCGTTGTTCCTCAAAAACTAGAAATCAATCCAAAGATCAAGACCCTTGCGGATGTCCACAAGTTGTGTGGGTCTTTGAATTGGGTAAGACCATGGCTCGGTCTGACTAATGAAGACCTTGCCCCTCTTTTCAATTTATTGAAAGGGGGAGAGGACCCAGGTGCTCCTAGGTCTATTACCCCAGAGGCGCGGAAAGCTCTAGAAAAGGTTCAGATTGCAATGTCCACAAGACAGGCCAACCGATGCCGGCCTGACCTGCCATTCAAATTTATCATTCTAGGTAAGTTGCCACACCTCCATGGAATTATTTTCCAGTGGGAGGAAAAACAAACACCTAAGGCAAAGAACACACCAAAAAAGGACCGGGACCAGAGGGACCCTCTCTTGATCATAGAATGGGTTTTCCTCAGTCACAAAAGGTCCAAGAGACTGACAAAGCCTCAGGAGCTGGTAGCAGAACTGATCCGGAAAGCAAGGACCCGGATCAGGGAGTTAGCAGGATGTGATTTCAAGTGCATTCACATTCCAGTTGAGTTAAAATCAGGTCAAAATACTATGAAAATACTGGAACAATTGTTTCAAGAAAATGAAGTGTTGCAGTTTGCTCTGGATTCCTACTCAGGACAAATTTCGGTAGCGCGGCCCGCTCACAAATTGTTCAAACAAGATGTTCAATTTACCTTAAAACTGAGAAGTGCTCTAAGTAGGAGACCTTTAAAAAGGGCTCTAACTGTCTTCACAGATGCATCTGGGAGGTCCCACAAGTCTGTTATGACTTGGAAGGATCCTCAAACCCAGCAGTGGGAGACGGACATTGCTGAGGTGGAAGGTTCACCTCAGGTTGCTGAATTAGCTGCGGTTGTTAGGGCCTTTGAAAGGTTCTCAGAACCGTTCAATCTGATTACAGATTCTGCATATGTGGCAGGAGTAGTATCCAGGGCAGATCAAGCAATACTGCAAGATGTGTCTAACATCACACTTTTCGAATTGCTCTCAAAACTGGTAAAGTTAGTCACTCACCGAGAGCAACCATTTTATGTGATGCATGTCAGGTCACACACTGACTTGCCAGGGTTTATCGCTGAAGGCAACAGAAGGGCAGATGCTCTTGCTGCACCTGCAGTGATGGCCACTCTCCCAAATGTTTTTGAACAGGCAAAAATCAGCCACCAGCTTTTCCACCAAAATGCACCTGGCCTGGTTCGTCAGTTTAACATCACTCGAGAACAGGCCAAAGCGATTGTGGCCACATGCCCAAATTGCCAACAACATGCACTCCCTACAGTGAGTATGGGAGCAAACCCAAGGGGACTGAACAGTTGTGAACTGTGGCAAACAGATGTAACACACATACACTCTTTTGGACGGCAGAAATATGTTCATGTTAGTGTAGATACCTTTTCTGGAGCAGTCTATGCTTCTGCCCACACAGGAGAATCATCTTTTGATGCTATTAAGCACCTCTTGCAGGCTTTTTCTTTCATGGGCATCCCCAAGGAGCTGAAAACTGATAATGGGCCTGCTTACAAATCCAAGGAATTCGGGAGCTTCCTGCAGCAATGGGGAGTAGAGCACAAAACTGGCATCCCCTACTCCCCTACAGGTCAAGCTATTGTAGAAAGAACTCACTGTGATATTAAAAGGGTCCTGGACCAGCAACAACAGGTTCTGAAGGTGGAACCTCCCCACATCCGGTTATCCAGGGCGCTATTCACAATAAATTTTCTGAATTGTTCTTTTGACAGCCTGAACCCACCCATCCTACGCCACTTTGGGGGGAGCAATCATAGGTTAATTAAGGAAAAACCTCCAGTTTTAGTAAAGGACCCTGAGACTTGGAAAATGGTGGGACCTTACAAATTAGTTACTTGGGGACGTGGATATGCCTGTGTGTCCACCCCCTCTGGTTTAAGGTGGGTTCCTTCCAAATGGGTAAAGCCCTATGTTCCCAAGGTCTCAGAGAAATCTACAGAAGCACCCCAGGTTGCTCATGCTGCCTGGAGAAGAAAACGCCGCACGTGTTCTCTGGAGGAAATTCCATTTAAGCCTCCTATCTGGAATAGTTTATAATATATGTTTGTTTCAAGTTTTTGTACCAGTTTAGATCCCACTGTTCGTGTGTAGCCTCGAGATGCCACGAGACCGAGCCTGCTTCTCGTCCTACTCGTGATCATCCCACCTGTGACCTCCTGCATAGTCCCTCAGCCCAAACCACATATGGACTACCTTGACAACGGCTCTCAGACATCAACAGAGAAACTGACAACTGGCTGAATGGACTGTTCAAAGGCTGGGGACTCTCGGGCTGGTTGGGATCTATTCTGAAAACTGTGTTTTTAGTGCTGTTTATTTTAGTTATAGTTATTGTAGTTTATAGCATTGTTTTTAGACTAATCAAACGCATGGTGCTCAAGTTAATTTCAAGCTCATCTCCCCCTCCTGAAGTCTACCATTTGGAAGCCCTCAGTGCTCCAATGGATGACCTGGAAGCCTCAGTAGAAAACACTGACCCTCCTGTAGAGGAAGAACTGATTTACCAACCATGGTTTGGCAATCATTCTGCACCACAAACATAGTCCTCTTCTTTTTAAACAAAACTAGGGGGAGATGTTGTGGTGTGCTGTGATGTCCCATTTTGGCCTTCCAGGTCACTTTCCCAGGTGTGCCTATACGTCTATCCCTTCCCCCTTGCCCCCATGCTGAGTGAGTCCTGTCAATCAGGCTAAACGTTCCAGCAAGGCGTCGTGTGGTTGGTCAAGTTTAAAGGATGCCCCTATGCCCAGAGGTCATTGGCCTGTCTGGGTGTCATCTTCCCCTGAGACCCTGCCCCTCTCACCTGGTTGGTGGCTCACCTGTACCTCCCCTCCCCCTGTCCCTGAGCTTAAAAAGGTGATCAGACCATGCGGTCCTTATTCTGTTGGAGCAGTTGCTCACGTTCAGACCTCTGTAACCATGGAATAAACCTCTGGACATTAAACCCTCCAGCAGAATCTCTCCTTTTTCTCTTCACCATCGCCTGAAGCTATTCCTCCTGAGGTAACGGGGTGCCTTACAAGCCTGGACTTGTTCAGTGCCCAGCTGCAACCACCAGCAAGCCAAGGTATCTCTGGGGTGTTACACCGCAGTTGCTGCCTTTGGCCCAGCAGCGAGGGTCAGACTGGCCCAGGCACAATCTAACTGGTAATATTGGGAGCTTTTTTTTCCAATATTTGGCGTCCCTGAGGCGGGCAAAGCGACTCTGCAGCCTGAGACGGACCTGCAGTACCTTGGAGAAGCTTCTGGCAGCCGTGCATCCAGCTGAAAGGGGCTTTGGTTGCAACGCCCTCGGCTAGAGACTTTGGGAATATTCCCAGAAGAAGTTTCGTGGACTGTTCGGCACCTCTGGAAAGCCCAGCTCCTTTCTGGTGAGCAGATTTTCCAGAGGAAGGACAGGGTAGCCTCTCTCGCCCAAGAGAGGTCCTGTTCCGGTGAAGAGACCTGCCTGTACCCAGCCAGCTACAGCTTCCATTTCGGGTGAGTATCTCTGCTCTCGGTAGGGCAGGAGCTCAAAAACAGACTCTGCCGTGAGTTCTGTTCCTTTTTGCCTTTGCATTTTTGGCTGCGCAGCCCCACAGACGGGAATTAATTGATTTCTAGCTATTAGCTTTCTGCCGCGTGTTTTGCTGTCTTTTGGAATTCGCGCCGGAGTGGGAGCGCTCTGCCCTTCCCCCCGGCTTTGCAGCTCAGCTCTCTCCACGTGGTCGGGGGATCCCACTCTCTGTCTCTCTCTGTGCGGGGGAGGGGGGGCTCTCGGCTCTCTTGCCGCGGGGGACTCTCTCTCTCTCTCTCTCTCTGTGTGGGGAAGGGGGGGTCTCTGCACACGCGGCGCGGGGGGGCCCGGTTTCGGCTTGCCACGTGGCGTGGCTGCTCTCTCTGCTCCGCGGGGGGCTGCATTCCACGGTGGGGGAGGCTTTGTTTCTGCCTCAGCTCAGCAGGGCGTGCCCTGCTGCTGCTGCCCGGGAATTTTAAAAGCAGTATATACAGCTGCATTGTGAAGCTTTTGTCGGCTCGTTATCGCTTTCCTATCTGCGTTTTTTTTTAGAAATCAGTAGCTGATTTTGGCTTTGTTTTTGGTCAGGCGGGATTTAGTACTTTGCTTTTTACATCTAACATGGGTTTGAAACTCAGCATTGTACAAAAAGGAGTGTATTATAATATTGTTAGCATTTTAAATAGTGGTAATGTGAAGTTCTCAAAGGCAAAATTTAAACAGTTTATAAGATGGCTTTTCCTCCACTTCCCACAAATCTCCCCTGAAGAAATCCACAATATTCAATTCTGGGATAAAGTTGGGAATGAATTGATTACCTTAGGACAATCTAGCAATGCCCCCTCAGCTAAATTTGTTTTTTGGAGTTTACAAATTCGTACAGCATTGCTCAAACAAAAGGAAATGGAGAAAAAGCCAAATGTAAAGCCATGTACCTCTGCTCTCCCTGTTTCTCCCTCTCCTAGTTCTAAAACCCCTAAACCTCTTTCCCCAAAACTTGGTATTTTAAACAGATCAAACTCATTGGGAAGTCGACGCCCAAAGTCTGTTGAAATGCCTGAGTTGCCCTGTCCACAAGGCCCTGGCCAGGCTGCGTGGAACCTTTCCCAATCCCCTGTGTCCCATCCTCAGAAACCCACAGCACGTGTTAGCTTTGCAGAGAGTAGTGTTACCCAAAATGGCCCCCAGTCCCTAGGGGGTCCACAAGATGGTGGATGCCACGTGGCATCTTCCCAAACCTGGTCTTCTTCTTCCCAAAATCCTCTTAAGAATCCCAAAACTCCAGCCCAATCCCCCTCTCCTTCTGTTCCTCGTGATACCTTCCCCCCTCCCCCTCCCTTTCCTGCAGTACCCTCAGCTCCGCCCCTCTACTCCTCCCAGGGGGCGTCTGCTGACGTGATGTCACCAGGTGTCCCCGCCCCCTGCCTGCCCCTTGACCCCGCCCCTTGTTCCCACGGTGTCCCCGCCCCCTGCTTGCCCCCTGACCCCGCCCCCTGTACCCGTTGCATCTCCGCCCCCTCCCCGGGTTCCCACGGTGGGGACACACCCGCTGCCTGTCCCCAAACCTGTATCTGTGATCCCAATGCTTCTGTTTCAAGGGATACAGAGCAGGGAATAGCAGATTCAATGCATAGTCCCATGTTGTCACTGGCTCCTGTTACCTTTCAGCCTGCAGCTCAGGGGGGAGCAGCTCCAACTGCTAATTGGAGTTCTTTTGGACGACAATTGATTAAAGAGATCTGTAAGTCTCATAAAGAATATGGTCCACACAGTCCATATTTCCGTGGCCTTTTAAATTCTGAATTGAGTAGGACTGTAGTGATTCCACATGATTTAAAACAGCTTTTTTCCTGTCTCATGACCTCCACGGAATTTAAATTATGGGAAATAGCATGGAAACAACTGCTGAATGATGCTCTCCCAGGCTTGCATTCTGATCCAAACACAGCCAAAGACAACAGTGGTAACCCTATCACCATTGAGCACCTCTGTGGTGAGCGCCAATGGTCTTCTCCCTCGATCCAAGCTACTGCAATTCCTGCAGAAACACTCGAGAAAGTAAAAGAAGCAGCTGAAAAAGCATTCTTTTCCCTACAACCTGAGGGGCCTTTTGAGCCCTATAGTAAAATTAAACAGCTACCATCAGAGCCTTTTTTGAAATTTGTAGAAAGGTTAACTAGAGCTATTGAAATACAAGTTAAAAAAGAGAATGCTAGAGAAGCGATTTTAGAAGAAATGGCGTTTACAAATGCTAATGAACTGTGTCAAGCAGCAATCCTGAGCCTTCCTATTGAACCTTCTCCAACGTTAAAAGACATGCTCCTAGTCTGTAACAGGAAGGTGCCTCTGATGAGTGTGGCTGAAGACACCAGACCAAGGCTGCTGCCAAGACCACCTCAGCGTGTCGCCGTTGCCAGCCCTGCGCCTTTTCCCTCAGCACAGCAGTACCCTGGGCAGCAGCGGAGACCAGCACTGGCTAAGCCCACAAAACCATGCCTGCTTTGTAGCAACCTAGGGCACTGGAGTAACCAGTGCCCCCTGAAAAGGGAATTTGATGAATTTAGAAATGGCAGGGGAGGAGAACTACAAGCCCTCCCTGGGGGTCAACAACAACAAAAAAACTGAAAAGAAAGCGCCCGCCTGCCAGGCGCGCAGACACAAAAAGAGCAGGCCAAGGGAATAAGGGTAGCAAAACAAATCAAGCGCGCGATAATATTAATGTTTGTGTAAGTGAAGCAGGTGCTTCAAAGACTGTGTATGATTTAAGTGATCCTGTGTTAACCACATCTTCTGTCAATGAGCCTTACAGGTTGCAGCTGACTGAGTCACTCCATCTTGAGGACACTGATTGGCATTTTGTGTCTGTAAATCCTGAACAGAAAGGTACTTGGAACCGGATTCGTTGTAAGTACATCGTCATTGGGGACACCAAACACACACCACAAGAGATCGAAATTGCTCCAGGAATGACAACATCAGATCCTGAGCAATTCGTTCTCGGCCTGCATTGTTTCCACCCACCCCTCTTTCTTCCCAAGGGACAAATTGTTGCACGAGCTATCCCTGTGCCATCTTTACCTGAAAATATCAAAAAAAAAGGGCCCACAGTCGCCCGAGTACAAGTTATTGGGAAAGACAAACCCAAATTATGGTGTAATGTCAGTGGGGGTGGGGAGTCTAAACGCATTGAGATGCTTGTAGACACAGGTGCAGACTGCACAGTAATTCCAGTACAAGACTGGCCAGCACATTGGCCTTTGCAAAATGTTGCCGGTCACCTTCAAGGTGTAGGAGGTCTGCAATTGGCAAGACAATCCAAAAGCATTATTCAATTTGAGGGACCAAACGGACAATTGGCAAATATCCGTCCATTTGTGTTAGATTATTCGGAACCTTTGTTAGGGAGAGATTTAATGGCTCAGTGGGGTGTCACAATTGATATTCCAGACTCTCCACAGCATATTTGTACAGCAGTCATTGAACAACAGCGCCCCACCCAAAAACTGAAGTGGAAAACAGACAAACCAGTTCAGGTGAAACAGTGGCCGCTCAGTAAACAAAAAATAAAGGTGCTTCAGGAACTAGTGGAAGAGCAACTAAAAAAGGGCCACATTGTGGAGACCATGTCCCCATGGAACTCTCCAGTGTTTGTCATCCAAAAAGCTGACAAAAAGAGATGGCGGCTCCTCTGCGACCTCCGACAAATTAATAATGTAATTGAAGATATGGGTTCTCCCCAACCTGGTATGCCATCCCCAACAATGCTTCCCCAAGATTGGAAATTAGCTGTTATTGATATTAAGGATTGTTTTTTCCAAATCCCCTTGCACCCTGATGATGCACCGCGTTTTGCATTCTCAGTACCTTCTATTAATATGGAATCCCCTATGAAAAGGTACCATTGGACCGTTCTTCCTCAGGGATTAAAGGTCTCTCCAGCTATCTGCCAGTGGTATGTGTCTTCCCTGCTTTCCCCAGTACGTGCAGCCGCAGAGAAGGCCATTATCTATCATTATATGGATGATATCCTTGTGTGTGCCCCCAATGATGATTTACTCACACATGCGCTTGACCTAACGATCGATGCATTGATTGTTGCAGGGTTCGAGCTCCAGGAAAAGAAAATTCAAAAGATGCCACCTTGGAAATATTTGGGCTTAGAAATTGGAAATAGGACCGTTGTTCCTCAAAAACTAGAAATCAATCCAAAGATCAAGACCCTTGCGGATGTCCACAAGTTGTGTGGGTCTTTGAATTGGGTAAGACCATGGCTCGGTCTGACTAATGAAGACCTTGCCCCTCTTTTCAATTTATTGAAAGGGGGAGAGGACCCAGGTGCTCCTAGGTCTATTACCCCAGAGGCGCGGAAAGCTCTAGAAAAGGTTCAGATTGCAATGTCCACAAGACAGGCCAACCGATGCCGGCCTGACCTGCCATTCAAATTTATCATTCTAGGTAAGTTGCCACACCTCCATGGAATTATTTTCCAGTGGGAGGAAAAACAAACACCTAAGGCAAAGAACACACCAAAAAAGGACCGGGACCAGAGGGACCCTCTCTTGATCATAGAATGGGTTTTCCTCAGTCACAAAAGGTCCAAGAGACTGACAAAGCCTCAGGAGCTGGTAGCAGAACTGATCCGGAAAGCAAGGACCCGGATCAGGGAGTTAGCAGGATGTGATTTCAAGTGCATTCACATTCCAGTTGAGTTAAAATCAGGTCAAAATACTATGAAAATACTGGAACAATTGTTTCAAGAAAATGAAGTGTTGCAGTTTGCTCTGGATTCCTACTCAGGACAAATTTCGGTAGCGCGGCCCGCTCACAAATTGTTCAAACAAGATGTTCAATTTACCTTAAAACTGAGAAGTGCTCTAAGTAGGAGACCTTTAAAAAGGGCTCTAACTGTCTTCACAGATGCATCTGGGAGGTCCCACAAGTCTGTTATGACTTGGAAGGATCCTCAAACCCAGCAGTGGGAGACGGACATTGCTGAGGTGGAAGGTTCACCTCAGGTTGCTGAATTAGCTGCGGTTGTTAGGGCCTTTGAAAGGTTCTCAGAACCGTTCAATCTGATTACAGATTCTGCATATGTGGCAGGAGTAGTATCCAGGGCAGATCAAGCAATACTGCAAGATGTGTCTAACATCACACTTTTCGAATTGCTCTCAAAACTGGTAAAGTTAGTCACTCACCGAGAGCAACCATTTTATGTGATGCATGTCAGGTCACACACTGACTTGCCAGGGTTTATCGCTGAAGGCAACAGAAGGGCAGATGCTCTTGCTGCACCTGCAGTGATGGCCACTCTCCCAAATGTTTTTGAACAGGCAAAAATCAGCCACCAGCTTTTCCACCAAAATGCACCTGGCCTGGTTCGTCAGTTTAACATCACTCGAGAACAGGCCAAAGCGATTGTGGCCACATGCCCAAATTGCCAACAACATGCACTCCCTACAGTGAGTATGGGAGCAAACCCAAGGGGACTGAACAGTTGTGAACTGTGGCAAACAGATGTAACACACATACACTCTTTTGGACGGCAGAAATATGTTCATGTTAGTGTAGATACCTTTTCTGGAGCAGTCTATGCTTCTGCCCACACAGGAGAATCATCTTTTGATGCTATTAAGCACCTCTTGCAGGCTTTTTCTTTCATGGGCATCCCCAAGGAGCTGAAAACTGATAATGGGCCTGCTTACAAATCCAAGGAATTCGGGAGCTTCCTGCAGCAATGGGGAGTAGAGCACAAAACTGGCATCCCCTACTCCCCTACAGGTCAAGCTATTGTAGAAAGAACTCACTGTGATATTAAAAGGGTCCTGGACCAGCAACAACAGGTTCTGAAGGTGGAACCTCCCCACATCCGGTTATCCAGGGCGCTATTCACAATAAATTTTCTGAATTGTTCTTTTGACAGCCTGAACCCACCCATCCTACGCCACTTTGGGGGGAGCAATCATAGGTTAATTAAGGAAAAACCTCCAGTTTTAGTAAAGGACCCTGAGACTTGGAAAATGGTGGGACCTTACAAATTAGTTACTTGGGGACGTGGATATGCCTGTGTGTCCACCCCCTCTGGTTTAAGGTGGGTTCCTTCCAAATGGGTAAAGCCCTATGTTCCCAAGGTCTCAGAGAAATCTACAGAAGCACCCCAGGTTGCTCATGCTGCCTGGAGAAGAAAACGCCGCACGTGTTCTCTGGAGGAAATTCCATTTAAGCCTCCTATCTGGAATAGTTTATAATATATGTTTGTTTCAAGTTTTTGTACCAGTTTAGATCCCACTGTTCGTGTGTAGCCTCGAGATGCCACGAGACCGAGCCTGCTTCTCGTCCTACTCGTGATCATCCCACCTGTGACCTCCTGCATAGTCCCTCAGCCCAAACCACATATGGACTACCTTGACAACGGCTCTCAGACATCAACAGAGAAACTGACAACTGGCTGAATGGACTGTTCAAAGGCTGGGGACTCTCGGGCTGGTTGGGATCTATTCTGAAAACTGTGTTTTTAGTGCTGTTTATTTTAGTTATAGTTATTGTAGTTTATAGCATTGTTTTTAGACTAATCAAACGCATGGTGCTCAAGTTAATTTCAAGCTCATCTCCCCCTCCTGAAGTCTACCATTTGGAAGCCCTCAGTGCTCCAATGGATGACCTGGAAGCCTCAGTAGAAAACACTGACCCTCCTGTAGAGGAAGAACTGATTTACCAACCATGGTTTGGCAATCATTCTGCACCACAAACATAGTCCTCTTCTTTTTAAACAAAACTAGGGGGAGATGTTGTGGTGTGCTGTGATGTCCCATTTTGGCCTTCCAGGTCACTTTCCCAGGTGTGCCTATACGTCTATCCCTTCCCCCTTGCCCCCATGCTGAGTGAGTCCTGTCAATCAGGCTAAACGTTCCAGCAAGGCGTCGTGTGGTTGGTCAAGTTTAAAGGATGCCCCTATGCCCAGAGGTCATTGGCCTGTCTGGGTGTCATCTTCCCCTGAGACCCTGCCCCTCTCACCTGGTTGGTGGCTCACCTGTACCTCCCCTCCCCCTGTCCCTGAGCTTAAAAAGGTGATCAGACCATGCGGTCCTTATTCTGTTGGAGCAGTTGCTCACGTTCAGACCTCTGTAACCATGGAATAAACCTCTGGACATTAAACCCTCCAGCAGAATCTCTCCTTTTTCTCTTCACCATCGCCTGAAGCTATTCCTCCTGAGGTAACGGGGTCCCTTACAAGCCTGGACTTGTTCAGTGCCCAGCTGCAACCACCAGCAAGCCAAGGTATCTCTGGGGTGTTACACCGCAGTTGCTGCCTTTGGCCCAGCAGCGAGGGTCAGACTGGCCCAGGCACAATCTAACTGGTAATATTGGGAGCTTTTTTTTCCAATATTTGGCGTCCCTGAGGCGGGCAAAGCGACTCTGCAGCCTGAGACGGACCTGCAGTACCTTGGAGAAGCTTCTGGCAGCCGTGCATCCAGCTGAAAGGGGCTTTGGTTGCAACGCCCTCGGCTAGAGACTTTGGGAATATTCCCAGAAGAAGTTTCGTGGACTGTTCGGCACCTCTGGAAAGCCCAGCTCCTTTCTGGTGAGCAGATTTTCCAGAGGAAGGACAGGGTAGCCTCTCTCGCCCAAGAGAGGTCCTGTTCCGGTGAAGAGACCTGCCTGTACCCAGCCAGCTACAGCTTCCATTTCGGGTGAGTATCTCTGCTCTCGGTAGGGCAGGAGCTCAAAAACAGACTCTGCCGTGAGTTCTGTTCCTTTTTGCCTTTGCATTTTTGGCTGCGCAGCCCCACAGACGGGAATTAATTGATTTCTAGCTATTAGCTTTCTGCCGCGTGTTTTGCTGTCTTTTGGAATTCGCGCCGGAGTGGGAGCGCTCTGCCCTTCCCCCCGGCTTTGCAGCTCAGCTCTCTCCACGTGGTCGGGGGATCCCACTCTCTGTCTCTCTCTGTGCGGGGGAGGGGGGGCTCTCGGCTCTCTTGCCGCGGGGGACTCTCTCTCTCTCTCTCTCTCTGTGTGGGGAAGGGGGGGTCTCTGCACACGCGGCGCGGGGGGGCCCGGTTTCGGCTTGCCACGTGGCGTGGCTGCTCTCTCTGCTCCGCGGGGGGCTGCATTCCACGGTGGGGGAGGCTTTGTTTCTGCCTCAGCTCAGCAGGGCGTGCCCTGCTGCTGCTGCCCGGGAATTTTAAAAGCAGTATATACAGCTGCATTGTGAAGCTTTTGTCGGCTCGTTATCGCTTTCCTATCTGCGTTTTTTTTTAGAAATCAGTAGCTGATTTTGGCTTTGTTTTTGGTCAGGCGGGATTTAGTACTTTGCTTTTTACATCTAACATGGGTTTGAAACTCAGCATTGTACAAAAAGGAGTGTATTATAATATTGTTAGCATTTTAAATAGTGGTAATGTGAAGTTCTCAAAGGCAAAATTTAAACAGTTTATAAGATGGCTTTTCCTCCACTTCCCACAAATCTCCCCTGAAGAAATCCACAATATTCAATTCTGGGATAAAGTTGGGAATGAATTGATTACCTTAGGACAATCTAGCAATGCCCCCTCAGCTAAATTTGTTTTTTGGAGTTTACAAATTCGTACAGCATTGCTCAAACAAAAGGAAATGGAGAAAAAGCCAAATGTAAAGCCATGTACCTCTGCTCTCCCTGTTTCTCCCTCTCCTAGTTCTAAAACCCCTAAACCTCTTTCCCCAAAACTTGGTATTTTAAACAGATCAAACTCATTGGGAAGTCGACGCCCAAAGTCTGTTGAAATGCCTGAGTTGCCCTGTCCACAAGGCCCTGGCCAGGCTGCGTGGAACCTTTCCCAATCCCCTGTGTCCCATCCTCAGAAACCCACAGCACGTGTTAGCTTTGCAGAGAGTAGTGTTACCCAAAATGGCCCCCAGTCCCTAGGGGGTCCACAAGATGGTGGATGCCACGTGGCATCTTCCCAAACCTGGTCTTCTTCTTCCCAAAATCCTCTTAAGAATCCCAAAACTCCAGCCCAATCCCCCTCTCCTTCTGTTCCTCGTGATACCTTCCCCCCTCCCCCTCCCTTTCCTGCAGTACCCTCAGCTCCGCCCCTCTACTCCTCCCAGGGGGCGTCTGCTGACGTGATGTCACCAGGTGTCCCCGCCCCCTGCCTGCCCCTTGACCCCGCCCCTTGTTCCCACGGTGTCCCCGCCCCCTGCTTGCCCCCTGACCCCGCCCCCTGTACCCGTTGCATCTCCGCCCCCTCCCCGGGTTCCCACGGTGGGGACACACCCGCTGCCTGTCCCCAAACCTGTATCTGTGATCCCAATGCTTCTGTTTCAAGGGATACAGAGCAGGGAATAGCAGATTCAATGCATAGTCCCATGTTGTCACTGGCTCCTGTTACCTTTCAGCCTGCAGCTCAGGGGGGAGCAGCTCCAACTGCTAATTGGAGTTCTTTTGGACGACAATTGATTAAAGAGATCTGTAAGTCTCATAAAGAATATGGTCCACACAGTCCATATTTCCGTGGCCTTTTAAATTCTGAATTGAGTAGGACTGTAGTGATTCCACATGATTTAAAACAGCTTTTTTCCTGTCTCATGACCTCCACGGAATTTAAATTATGGGAAATAGCATGGAAACAACTGCTGAATGATGCTCTCCCAGGCTTGCATTCTGATCCAAACACAGCCAAAGACAACAGTGGTAACCCTATCACCATTGAGCACCTCTGTGGTGAGCGCCAATGGTCTTCTCCCTCGATCCAAGCTACTGCAATTCCTGCAGAAACACTCGAGAAAGTAAAAGAAGCAGCTGAAAAAGCATTCTTTTCCCTACAACCTGAGGGGCCTTTTGAGCCCTATAGTAAAATTAAACAGCTACCATCAGAGCCTTTTTTGAAATTTGTAGAAAGGTTAACTAGAGCTATTGAAATACAAGTTAAAAAAGAGAATGCTAGAGAAGCGATTTTAGAAGAAATGGCGTTTACAAATGCTAATGAACTGTGTCAAGCAGCAATCCTGAGCCTTCCTATTGAACCTTCTCCAACGTTAAAAGACATGCTCCTAGTCTGTAACAGGAAGGTGCCTCTGATGAGTGTGGCTGAAGACACCAGACCAAGGCTGCTGCCAAGACCACCTCAGCGTGTCGCCGTTGCCAGCCCTGCGCCTTTTCCCTCAGCACAGCAGTACCCTGGGCAGCAGCGGAGACCAGCACTGGCTAAGCCCACAAAACCATGCCTGCTTTGTAGCAACCTAGGGCACTGGAGTAACCAGTGCCCCCTGAAAAGGGAATTTGATGAATTTAGAAATGGCAGGGGAGGAGAACTACAAGCCCTCCCTGGGGGTCAACAACAACAAAAAAACTGAAAAGAAAGCGCCCGCCTGCCAGGCGCGCAGACACAAAAAGAGCAGGCCAAGGGAATAAGGGTAGCAAAACAAATCAAGCGCGCGATAATATTAATGTTTGTGTAAGTGAAGCAGGTGCTTCAAAGACTGTGTATGATTTAAGTGATCCTGTGTTAACCACATCTTCTGTCAATGAGCCTTACAGGTTGCAGCTGACTGAGTCACTCCATCTTGAGGACACTGATTGGCATTTTGTGTCTGTAAATCCTGAACAGAAAGGTACTTGGAACCGGATTCGTTGTAAGTACATCGTCATTGGGGACACCAAACACACACCACAAGAGATCGAAATTGCTCCAGGAATGACAACATCAGATCCTGAGCAATTCGTTCTCGGCCTGCATTGTTTCCACCCACCCCTCTTTCTTCCCAAGGGACAAATTGTTGCACGAGCTATCCCTGTGCCATCTTTACCTGAAAATATCAAAAAAAAAGGGCCCACAGTCGCCCGAGTACAAGTTATTGGGAAAGACAAACCCAAATTATGGTGTAATGTCAGTGGGGGTGGGGAGTCTAAACGCATTGAGATGCTTGTAGACACAGGTGCAGACTGCACAGTAATTCCAGTACAAGACTGGCCAGCACATTGGCCTTTGCAAAATGTTGCCGGTCACCTTCAAGGTGTAGGAGGTCTGCAATTGGCAAGACAATCCAAAAGCATTATTCAATTTGAGGGACCAAACGGACAATTGGCAAATATCCGTCCATTTGTGTTAGATTATTCGTAACCTTTGTTAGGGAGAGATTTAATGGCTCAGTGGGGTGTCACAATTGATATTCCAGACTCTCCACAGCATATTTGTACAGCAGTCATTGAACAACAGCGCCCCACCCAAAAACTGAAGTGGAAAACAGACAAACCAGTTCAGGTGAAACAGTGGCCGCTCAGTAAACAAAAAATAAAGGTGCTTCAGGAACTAGTGGAAGAGCAACTAAAAAAGGGCCACATTGTGGAGACCATGTCCCCATGGAACTCTCCAGTGTTTGTCATCCAAAAAGCTGACAAAAAGAGATGGCGGCTCCTCTGCGACCTCCGACAAATTAATAATGTAATTGAAGATATGGGTTCTCCCCAACCTGGTATGCCATCCCCAACAATGCTTCCCCAAGATTGGAAATTAGCTGTTATTGATATTAAGGATTGTTTTTTCCAAATCCCCTTGCACCCTGATGATGCACCGCGTTTTGCATTCTCAGTACCTTCTATTAATATGGAATCCCCTATGAAAAGGTACCATTGGACCGTTCTTCCTCAGGGATTAAAGGTCTCTCCAGCTATCTGCCAGTGGTATGTGTCTTCCCTGCTTTCCCCAGTACGTGCAGCCGCAGAGAAGGCCATTATCTATCATTATATGGATGATATCCTTGTGTGTGCCCCCAATGATGATTTACTCACACATGCGCTTGACCTAACGATCGATGCATTGATTGTTGCAGGGTTCGAGCTCCAGGAAAAGAAAATTCAAAAGATGCCACCTTGGAAATATTTGGGCTTAGAAATTGGAAATAGGACCGTTGTTCCTCAAAAACTAGAAATCAATCCAAAGATCAAGACCCTTGCGGATGTCCACAAGTTGTGTGGGTCTTTGAATTGGGTAAGACCATGGCTCGGTCTGACTAATGAAGACCTTGCCCCTCTTTTCAATTTATTGAAAGGGGGAGAGGACCCAGGTGCTCCTAGGTCTATTACCCCAGAGGCGCGGAAAGCTCTAGAAAAGGTTCAGATTGCAATGTCCACAAGACAGGCCAACCGATGCCGGCCTGACCTGCCATTCAAATTTATCATTCTAGGTAAGTTGCCACACCTCCATGGAATTATTTTCCAGTGGGAGGAAAAACAAACACCTAAGGCAAAGAACACACCAAAAAAGGACCGGGACCAGAGGGACCCTCTCTTGATCATAGAATGGGTTTTCCTCAGTCACAAAAGGTCCAAGAGACTGACAAAGCCTCAGGAGCTGGTAGCAGAACTGATCCGGAAAGCAAGGACCCGGATCAGGGAGTTAGCAGGATGTGATTTCAAGTGCATTCACATTCCAGTTGAGTTAAAATCAGGTCAAAATACTATGAAAATACTGGAACAATTGTTTCAAGAAAATGAAGTGTTGCAGTTTGCTCTGGATTCCTACTCAGGACAAATTTCGGTAGCGCGGCCCGCTCACAAATTGTTCAAACAAGATGTTCAATTTACCTTAAAACTGAGAAGTGCTCTAAGTAGGAGACCTTTAAAAAGGGCTCTAACTGTCTTCACAGATGCATCTGGGAGGTCCCACAAGTCTGTTATGACTTGGAAGGATCCTCAAACCCAGCAGTGGGAGACGGACATTGCTGAGGTGGAAGGTTCACCTCAGGTTGCTGAATTAGCTGCGGTTGTTAGGGCCTTTGAAAGGTTCTCAGAACCGTTCAATCTGATTACAGATTCTGCATATGTGGCAGGAGTAGTATCCAGGGCAGATCAAGCAGTACTGCAAGATGTGTCTAACATCACACTTTTCGAATTGCTCTCAAAACTGGTAAAGTTAGTCACTCACCGAGAGCAACCATTTTATGTGATGCATGTCAGGTCACACACTGACTTGCCAGGGTTTATCGCTGAAGGCAACAGAAGGGCAGATGCTCTTGCTGCACCTGCAGTGATGGCCACTCTCCCAAATGTTTTTGAACAGGCAAAAATCAGCCACCAGCTTTTCCACCAAAATGCACCTGGCCTGGTTCGTCAGTTTAACATCACTCGAGAACAGGCCAAAGCGATTGTGGCCACATGCCCAAATTGCCAACAACATGCACTCCCTACAGTGAGTATGGGAGCAAACCCAAGGGGACTGAACAGTTGTGAACTGTGGCAAACAGATGTAACACACATACACTCTTTTGGACGGCAGAAATATGTTCATGTTAGTGTAGATACCTTTTCTGGAGCAGTCTATGCTTCTGCCCACACAGGAGAATCATCTTTTGATGCTATTAAGCACCTCTTGCAGGCTTTTTCTTTCATGGGCATCCCCAAGGAGCTGAAAACTGATAATGGGCCTGCTTACAAATCCAAGGAATTCGGGAGCTTCCTGCAGCAATGGGGAGTAGAGCACAAAACTGGCATCCCCTACTCCCCTACAGGTCAAGCCATTGTAGAAAGAACTCACTGTGATATTAAAAGGGTCCTGGACCAGCAACAACAGGTTCTGAAGGTGGAACCTCCCCACATCCGGTTATCCAGGGCGCTATTCACAATAAATTTTCTGAATTGTTCTTTTGACAGCCTGAACCCACCCATCCTACGCCACTTTGGGGGGAGCAATCATAGGTTAATTAAGGAAAAACCTCCAGTTTTAGTAAAGGACCCTGAGACTTGGAAAATGGTGGGACCTTACAAATTAGTTACTTGGGGACGTGGATATGCCTGTGTGTCCACCCCCTCTGGTTTAAGGTGGGTTCCTTCCAAATGGGTAAAGCCCTATGTTCCCAAGGTCTCAGAGAAATCTACAGAAGCACCCCAGGTTGCTCATGCTGCCTGGAGAAGAAAACGCCGCACGTGTTCTCTGGAGGAAATTCCATTTAAGCCTCCTATCTGGAATAGTTTATAATATATGTTTGTTTCAAGTTTTTGTACCAGTTTAGATCCCACTGTTCGTGTGTAGCCTCGAGATGCCACGAGACCGAGCCTGCTTCTCGTCCTACTCGTGATCATCCCACCTGTGACCTCCTGCATAGTCCCTCAGCCCAAACCACATATGGACTACCTTGACAACGGCTCTCAGACATCAACAGAGAAACTGACAACTGGCTGAATGGACTGTTCAAAGGCTGGGGACTCTCGGGCTGGTTGGGATCTATTCTGAAAACTGTGTTTTTAGTGCTGTTTATTTTAGTTATAGTTATTGTAGTTTATAGCATTGTTTTTAGACTAATCAAACGCATGGTGCTCAAGTTAATTTCAAGCTCATCTCCCCCTCCTGAAGTCTACCATTTGGAAGCCCTCAGTGCTCCAATGGATGACCTGGAAGCCTCAGTAGAAAACACTGACCCTCCTGTAGAGGAAGAACTGATTTACCAACCATGGTTTGGCAATCATTCTGCACCACAAACATAGTCCTCTTCTTTTTAAACAAAACTAGGGGGAGATGTTGTGGTGTGCTGTGATGTCCCATTTTGGCCTTCCAGGTCACTTTCCCAGGTGTGCCTATACGTCTATCCCTTCCCCCTTGCCCCCATGCTGAGTGAGTCCTGTCAATCAGGCTAAACGTTCCAGCAAGGCGTCGTGTGGTTGGTCAAGTTTAAAGGATGCCCCTATGCCCAGAGGTCATTGGCCTGTCTGGGTGTCATCTTCCCCTGAGACCCTGCCCCTCTCACCTGGTTGGTGGCTCACCTGTACCTCCCCTCCCCCTGTCCCTGAGCTTAAAAAGGTGATCAGACCATGCGGTCCTTATTCTGTTGGAGCAGTTGCTCACGTTCAGACCTCTGTAACCATGGAATCTTTTTCTCTTCACCATCGCCTGAAGCTATTCCTCCTGAGGTAACGGGGTCCCTTACAAGCCTGGACTTGTTCAGTGCCCAGCTGCAACCACCAGCAAGCCAAGGTATCTCTGGGGTGTTACACCGCAGTTGCTGCCTTTGGCCCAGAAGCGAGGGTCAGACTGGCCCAGGCACAATCTAACTGGTAATATTGGGAGCTTTATTTTCCAATACTACAGGTTTTCAAAGACCATTTGCTCAGTTTTAGAAATGATTGCATACATTATAATTAAGGCTAGAACCAGATTGTTAACTTTGGCAGGTCAAGAATGTTCAGTTATCTATTTGCCATTGAAAAATGATTATTTCAATTGGGCAATGCAAAATTCTGATGATTTACAATATGCATTCTTAGGTTTTCCAGGTGTTTGTTCCATACACTATCCAGCTCACAAACTACTGCAAGCAAAATTGAGTTTCAGAGAAAAACCTAAATTAAGTGAAGAACCTTTACATGCTGTGACTCTCTTCACTGATGGCTCTGGTAAAAGCCACGAGTCCGTTGTGACTTGGTTTAATCAAAAGACTGATGTTTGGGAATCTGATATTCAAACAGTAGAGGGATCCCCTCAAATTGTTGAGCTTGCTGCAGTAGTTTGAGCTTTTCAGCTGTTTCCTCAGCCTTTTAATTTGGTCACAGATTCTGCTTATGTTGCTAATGTAGTCAGGAGAATAGAAGGTTCCATTTTAAAGGATGTTAGTAATGAAACTGTACATCGTTGGCTTTCATGTCTTTTTATAACTTTGCAATATAGAACTAATCCATATTTTGTTTCTCACATTAGGGCGCATTCTTCACTTCCTGGATTTTTAGTGGAAGGAAATGCAAGAGCGGACAAGCTGACAATGGTCATTTCTAACACATTGTCAAATATTTTTGAACAAGCAAAATTGAGTCATGCCTTTTTCCACCAAAATGCACAAGCACTCATGCGAATGTTCCAAATCACTAAAAGTCAAGCTAAAGCTATCATTCATGCTTGCCCTGACTGTCAATTGGTACAACCTCCTGTTTCTACAGGAGCAATCAACCCCCGAGGCTTACAAGCCTACAGCTGTGGCAAACAGGTGTTACTAAATAGCCTTCTTTTGGTAAATTTAAAAATATTCATGTTTCCATAGACACGTTCTCTGGTGCAGTTTTTGCTTCCCTTCACACAGGTGAAACTGGCAGCCATGCCTGTCATCATTTCCTGCAAGCTTTTGCTTCATTGGGTATACCCCAAGAAGTAAAAACTGACAATGGTCCCGCATACATATCTCAAAAATTGGCCACATTTTTAAATGAATGGGGTGTTCGACACATTTTTGGTATTCCCCACTCTCCCACAAGCCAAGCAATCATTGAAAGAACACATCAAACCTTAAAACGCATATTAGATCAACAGAGAGGGGGAACGGAAATCACCCCACAGATGAGACTGAGTAAGGCTTTGTATGGTTTTAATTTTCTAAATAGTTCAAGTACAAAACCAGGTTTTAATTTTCTAAATAGTTCAAGTACAGAACCAGATCCACCAATCTTTAGACACTTTTCAAATAGCACACAGGCAAAACTGAAAGAACATCCTCCTCTTCTAATTAGAAACCCTGACTCTGGACAGATGGAAGGCCCATTTCAATTAATAACGTGGGGCAAAGGGTATGCTTCTATTTCCACAGGTGCTGGAAGAATTAAGTGGGTTCCTGCCAAAAACGTCAAACCGTATCGCACTTCAGAACCTGTTGTCGAGCCTAGAACTGAGGAAGTGAGTACGCAGACGTGG
Source organism: Melospiza melodia melodia (assembly GCF_035770615.1). Taxonomy (NCBI): domain Eukaryota; kingdom Metazoa; phylum Chordata; class Aves; order Passeriformes; family Passerellidae; genus Melospiza; species Melospiza melodia. The sequence goes on along the minus strand of NC_086225.1, from coordinate 46,434,133 downwards.
ACCGAATGGAAGGATCCCGGGTCTCGCCTGACGCCTCTTGTGCCTGACGTTCTTTGTGCATCGGTGGAACCCATGAACTCTGATTTTGTGCCAATGTTATTTATGAGTATACGAATTGAATGCTGAATGTTTGTTTAACAAAGCTAATTTTTGGCTGAAAATTTAGGTTATTGTTTTTGTTTAGAAAGAATTCTGCCAAAACTTAGTTCTTGAAAGAGATGGGGCAGAATCAAATGGTATACTTGTTTTGCTTGATTTTAATTGTTTTTTGTCGTGCAGATTTGCCTGTGGATCAACCGAAAACGAGTGTTTGGGTGACCTTAGCCAAGGCTGCCGGATCGGATACTATATGTCTGTCTAATTCGGAACCAGAAAAGCCTTTCTCAACCTGTTTGGTTGGTGTGCCAGTGAAAGAGTTTCCTTTGGTCAGAAAAGAATCCAATGGTAAACCAGGTGGAATTGACAATGGAAACCAGTCCTTCCTTCAATTGGAACATTTGTTTGAAAAAACTTCTCAGGGCAGCAAATGTTTCAAACAGTTGGGATGTGTTTCTGGAGACGGACCAATATCCACGGCAATTGCCAGAAGGGTATTGGATCATTTGCGGAGACAGAGGTTGGCAAGGCATTCCAGCCCACCTTGAAGGTGGCCCTTGTAGCATTGGTATGCTTACCATAATTGCCCCCACTGCCAAAGCAGTGATGATAAAGAAACAAAGGAAAACAAGAGCTGTTCCTCATTATGATGAGAACTGTCAGAGTGATTTTATGCCTTGGAATGCCGCCAGAAGGCTTTCAGCAGGTATATTTCTACCCCAATTGGCTTCAGCTGTGGCATTGAGACAATTAGATCGAGTTGGATGTTGGCTGAGCAAACAAGCTAATGCCACATCCTCCGCAATCAGTGATATGTTGACCGATGTTGATAGTATTAGACATGCTACTCTTCAAAACAGAGCAGCCATTGATTTTCTTTTACTGGCACAAGGACATGGTTGTGAGGAATTTGAAGGATTGTGTTGTATGAATTTGTCTGATCATTCTGAATCCATTCACAAAAGCATTCAAAAATTAAAGGATCTGACAGCCCAAATTAAAGAAGATGGAGGTTCCTGGTTGGATGATTTGTTTCAAAATTGGAGTTTTGCACCTTGGCTAAGGCAACTTTGCAAGATAGGTCTTTACATATTAGGTGTTCTAATACTGATATTGATAGTGGCACCTTGTATACTCTGTTGTGTTCGGCGAATGATGAACAAAACAGTCCGAGAAGTTTTTGTCATTCAAGCAGGAGAATTAGGAAGTAGAAGCACAGAGAGTGTACGAAATCTCACGAAAGCAGTAGATGAGGGTATTGACATGAACGAAGATTTTGAATTAAGGCCTTGGAATCGACCAGAGTTTTTTGAACGATGCCTTGTGACTGTTGCCAAACGTGATTCATATCTCTCTTTCAGGGATTGGGTCTTCACAGCATTAAGTTGCTGTGCCGTAATATAGCAATGCTTCAGTTTAGTGAAAATAGGTCTTCAGCAGATAATAAGCAGAAATTTTGCAATAGAGCTATGAAACGCAAATAGCAAGCGACAAGAAAATGAAAGCTTCTGGGTCAAACAGAGAGGGGGAAATGTTGGAATCCATAAGGTTAGAGGATTTTTAAGAAATGGTTACAAAGAAGTATGTAGGCCTTAGACTGGAGTTTTGTTAGCATTGCAGAAAAGTTTCCCATGCAAGCAGAAAAAGTTTTCCATGCAAGCAGAAAAGTTTCCCAAGCAGTAGACGTGACAAATAACAATAGGCTTCTGTAGAATTGGCTTTAGGATGGCAACAAGGTTATTTAATGTATATCTTTAGAAGGCTAGCATGAATAGAACTCTGTTCTTTGTCTCTTATCAACTAGTCTTTGTTTTAGCTACGATTACCTATGTTTTATAAGATTGGATAGAATGCTTGTCAAGATGTGTTTTCTGTGTCTGATTGGCTGAATTCTAGTTTGAGATGATTTTATGTATTGCTGTATGAGCCCTGTTGAAGGAGACATTTTTTGGTGTGGATCAGTGAGCTGTCATGTCTCCATTTTGTATTTTGAGACTGATGTGCTGGAAATAAAAGCAAAAATCTCTTCACTGGTCTGGTTACCATGTTATCCATATTTGGATATTTTGCCGCGGCCTAGTGGGTTCCTTTTTTAAGGTGTGGGTTCGTGACACTATTGGACTTATACCTGTCCCGTCCCCCGCATATTGGTGCCTCGTGTGAGGACGTAGAATAGAAGAAAAACAAAGAAAAATCGTGGAAGTACCAGCTGCGGAGACCCAAGTGTTAACAAGGAGCACACTGTATCATCTCTCCCGCCGAAGCCAAGAAAATTGTAAGTAACTTATCTCGGGAGAGCGCTTGGGTGACGTCTGGAGGCAAAATAGAGAAAAAGAAAATTATTACAAGGACACAAAAATGGGAACAAATTTATCAAAAGTTGAATGGGATGTTTTTCATCAATTAGAGACAATGTTACAAGAAAAAGGTCACTCTGAAATTTCAAAAACTGAGCTTAAAAACTTACTTATCTGGGTTAAAGCAAATACGCAAGATTTAAATCTGCAGTCTGCTTTTACTTTTCATTTTTGGGATCAGATAAACTGGAGAATCTATAATCTAGTCTCTCTCAAAAAAGATGAAAGCTTAAGAGAACTTATGCCGGTTTGTAGAGCGCTGTTGGAGCGCTGTTTTAAACAAACGGATAATAATAAGATCAACTTGGACTCAGAAAACAAAGCTTCTGGTTCTGTCTCATTAAATTCCAGTAAACCGGAGACTGTGTGAGTATCGGAGAATGTTACAAGTGTTGTTGCAAATGTTGAAAGTATTGCTTTGAACTCTGTTGAACAAAATCTTTCTTCTCTCTCTCTGGGAAAAAATGAGACTCTTTTGGACTTTTCTTCGCGTTGTTCTGTTAATGTAAAAATATGTGACTCTTGTAAGGGGGATGGAACAAAGTGTGTAAAAAAAGGAAATGAAAAAGTGACTGTACTTCCTAAAATTGTTTGTGCAGGGACACTGAAACCTGAATTGGATTCTGTTGGGCCTGGGGTGGAGGCTGAGGTGGCTGCTTCCACTCGGGAAATTGTGGTTCCGGGGAACTCTTTTTCAGTTAAGCAAAAACATGGTTGTTCTGGTCTTTGTCAATCTATAGATACAGAGAAAGAAAAATTGGCTTTAAGGGTGGAGTCCTTTGAAAGGAAGAGATGGAAGAAAGTCGCGACTGTGTTGTTGCTGAAATTCAAAAAGCTGGACTTGAAATCTCTGCAACGAAAATTCAACAAGTTTCACCTTAGAAGTACCTGGGATGGAAGATGATGGAAGACGATGGAAGACGACAATAATACCACAGAAAATTCAGATCCGAACCAGAGTCAACAACCTACAAGAGTTACAACAACTTCTAGGAGAAATCAACTGGGTCAGACCGATGTTGGGAATCACCAATGATGAACTGAGTCCGCTCTTCCATTTGCTGAGAGGAAGTTGCGACATCACTTCGCCAAGAACTTTAACCCCTGAAGCTCGTGCTGCTCTTGACAAAGTCACAGAAGCTCTTCAAAAAAGACAAGCTCATCGCTGCGTTCCTGAAAATCCTTTCTTTCTTGCAATCTTAGGAGAGAAGATGCAGCTTTGTGGTCTCATTTTCCAGTGGGATGCCACAGACCAAGATCCTTTGTTAATAATGGAATGGGTTTTTCCTCCCTACAGGTTTTCAAAGACCATTTGCTCAGTTTTAGAAATGATTGCATACATTATAATTAAGGCTAGAACCAGATTGTTAACTTTGGCAGGTCAAGAATGTTCAGTTATCTATTTGCCATTGAAAAATGATTATTTCAATTGGGCAATGCAAAATTCTGATGATTTACAATATGCATTCTTAGGTTTTCCAGGTGTTTGTTCCATACACTATCCAGCTCACAAACTACTGCAAGCAAAATTGAGTTTCAGAGAAAAACCTAAATTAAGTGAAGAACCCTTACATGCTGTGACTCTCTTCACTGATGGCTCTGGTGAAAGCCACAAGTCCGTTGTGACTTGGTTTAATCAAAAGACTGATGTTTGGGAATCTGATATTCAAACAGTAGAGGGATCCCCTCAAATTGTTGAGCTTGCTGCAGTAGTTTGAGCTTTTCAGCTGTTTCCTCAGCCTTTTAATTTGGTCACAGATTCTGCTTATGTTGCTAATGTAGTCAGGAGAATAGAAGGTTCCATTTTAAAGGATGTTAGTAATGAAACTGTACATCGTTGGCTTTCATGTCTTTTTATGACTTTGCAATATAGAACTAATCCATATTTTGTTTCTCACATTAGGGCGCATTCTTCACTTCCTGGATTTTTAGTGGAAGGAAATGCAAGAGCGGACAAGCTGACAATGGTCATTTCTAACACATTGTCAAATATTTTTGAACAAGCAAAATTGAGTCATGCCTTTTTCCACCAAAATGCACAAGCACTCATGCGAATGTTCCAAATCACTAAAAGTCAAGCTAAAGCTATCATTCATACTTGCCCTGACTGTCAATTGGTACAACCTCCTATTTCTACAGGAGCAATCAACCCCCGAGGCTTACAAAGCCTACAGTTGTGGCAAACAGGTGTTACTAAATAGCCTTCTTTTGGTAAATTTAAAAATATTCATGTTTCCATAGACACGTTCTCTGGTGCAGTTTTTGCTTCCCTTCACACAGGTGAAACTGGCAGCCATGCCTGTCATCATTTCCTGCAAGCTTTTGCTTCATTGGGTATACCCCAAGAAGTAAAAACTGACAATGGTCCCGCATACATATCTCAAAAATTGGCCACATTTTTAAATGAATGGGGTGTTCGACACATTTTTGGTATTCCCCACTCTCCCACAAGCCAAGCAATCATTGAAAGAACACATCAAACCTTAAAACGCATATTAGATCAACAGAGAGGGGGAACGGAAATCACCCCACAGATGAGACTGAGTAAGGCTTTGTATGGTTTTAATTTTCTAAATAGTTCAAGTACAGAACCAGATCCACCAATCTTTAGACACTTTTCAAATAGCACACAGGCAAAACTGAAAGAACATCCTCCTCTTCTAATTAGAAACCCTGACTCTGGACAGATGGAAGGCCCGTTTCAATTAATAACGTGGGGCAAAGGGTATGCTTCTATTTCCACAGGTGCTGGAAGAATTAAGTGGGTTCCTGCCAAAAACGTCAAACCGTATCGCACTTCAGAACCTGTTGTCGAGCCTAGAACTGAGGAAGCGAGTACGCAGACGTGGACCGAATGGAAGGATCCCGGGTCTCGCCTGACGCCTCTTGTGCCTGACGTTCTTTGTGCATCGGTGGAACCCATGAACTCTGATTTTGTGCCAATGTTATTTATGAGTATACGAATTGAATGCTGAATGTTTGTCTAACGAAGCTAATTTTTGGCTGAAAATTTAGGTTATTGTTTTTGTTTAGAAAGAATTCTGCCAAAACTTAGTTCTTGAAAGAGATGGGGCAGAATCAAATGGTATACTTGTTTTGCTTGATTTTAATTGTTTATTGTCGTGCAGATTTGCCTGTGGATCAACCGAAAACGAGTGTTTGGGTGACCTTAGCCAAGGCTGCCGGATCGGATACTATATGTCTGTCTAATTCGGAACCAGAAAAGCCTTTCTCAACCTGTTTGGTTGGTGTGCCAGTGAAAGAGTTTCCTTTGGTCAGAAAAGAATCCAATGGTAAACCAGGTGGAATTGACAATGGAAACCAGTCCTCCCTTCAATTGGAACATTTGTTTGAAAAAACTTCTCAGGGCAGCAAATGTTTCAAACAGTTGGGATGTGTTTCTGGAGACGGACCAATATCCACGGCAATTGCCAGAAGGGTATTGGATCATTTGCGGAGACAGAGGTTGGCAAGGCATTCCAGCCCACCTTGAAGGTGGCCCTTGTAGCATTGGTATGCTTACCATAATTGCCCCCACTGCCAAAGCAGTGATGATAAAGAAACAAAGGAAAACAAGAGCTGTTCCTCATTATGATGAGAACTGTCAGAGTGATTTTATGCCTTGGAATGCCGCCAGAAGGCTTTCAGCAGGTATATTTCTACCCCAATTGGCTTCAGCTGTGGCATTGAGACAATTAGATCGAGTTGGATGTTGGCTGAGCAAACAAGCTAATGCCACATCCTCCGCAATCAGTGATATGTTGACCGATGTTGATAGTATTAGACATGCTACTCTTCAAAACAGAGCAGCCATTGATTTTCTTTTACTGGCACAAGGACATGGTTGTGAGGAATTTGAAGGAGTGTGTTGTATGAATTTGTCTGATCATTCTGAATCCATTCACAAAAGCATTCAAAAATTAAAGGATCTGACAGCCCAAATTAAAGAAGATGGAGGTTCCTGGTTGGATGATTTGTTTCAAAATTGGAGTTTTGCACCTTGGCTAAGGCAACTTTGCAAGATAGGTCTTTACATATTAGGTGTTCTAATACTGATATTAATAGTGGCACCTTGTATACTCTGTTGTGTTCGGCGAATGATGAACAAAACAGTCCGAGAAGTTTTTGTCATTCAAGCAGGAGAATTAGGAAGTAGAAGCACAGAGAGTGTACGAAATCTCACGAAAGCAGTAGATGAGGGTATTGACATGAACGAAGGTTTTGAATTAAGGCCTTGGAATCGACCAGAGTTTTTTGAACGATGCCTTGTGACTGTTGCCAAACGTGATTCATATCTCTCTTTCAGGGATTGGGTCTTCACAGCATTAAGTTGCTGTGCCGTAATATAGCAATGCTTCAGTTTAGTGAAAATAGGTCTTCAGCAGATAATAAGCAGAAATTTTGCAATAGAGCTATGAAACGCAAATAGCAAGCGACAAGAAAATGAAAGCTTCTGGGTCAAACAGAGAGGGGGAAATGTTGGAATCCATAAGGTTAGAGGATTTTTAAGAAATGGTTACAAAGAAGTATGTAGGCCTTAGACTGGAGTTTTGTTAGCATTGCAGAAAAGTTTCCCATGCAAGCAGAAAAAGTTTTCCATGCAAGCAGAAAAGTTTCCCAAGCAGTAGACGTGACAAATAACAATAGGCTTCTGTAGAATTGGCTTTAGGATGGCAACAAGGTTATTTAATGTATATCTTTAGAAGGCTAGCATGAATAGAACTCTGTTCTTTGTCTCTTATCAACTAGTCTTTGTTTTAGCTACGATTACCTATGTTTTATAAGATTGGATAGAATGCTTGTCAAGATGTGTTTTCTGTGTCTGATTGGCTGAATTCTAGTCTGAGATGATTTTATGTATTGCTGTATGAGCCCTGTTGAAGGAGACATTTTTTGGTGTGGATCAGTGAGCTGTCATGTCTCCATTTTGTATTTTGAGACTGATGTGCTGGAAATAAAAGCAAAAATCTCTTCACTGGTCTGGTTACCATGTTATCCATATTTGGATATTTTGCCGCGGCCTAGTGGGTTCCTTTTTTACGGCGTGGGTTCCTGACACTATTGGACTTATACCTGTCCCGTCCCCCGCATATTGGTGCCTCGTGTGAGGACGTAGAATAGAAGAAAAACAAAGAAAAATCGTGGAAGTACCAGCTGCGGAGACCCAAGTGTTAACAAGGAGCACACTGTATCATCTCTCCCGCCGAAGCCAAGAAAATTGTAAGTAACTTATCTCGGGAGAGCGCTTGGGTGACGTCTGGAGGCAAAATAGAGAAAAAGAAAATTATTACAAGGACACAAAAATGGGAACAAATTTATCAAAAGTTGAATGGGATGTTTTTCATCAATTAGAGGCAATGTTACAAGAAAAAGGTCACTCTGAAATTTCAAAAACTGAGCTTAAAAACTTACTTATCTGGGTTAAAGCGAATACGCAAGATTTAAATCTGCAGTCTGCTTTTACTTTTCATTTTTGGGATCAGATAAACTGGAGAATCTATAATCTAGTCTCTCTCAAAAAAGATGAAAGCTTAAGAGAACTTATGCAGGTTTGTGGAGTGCTGTTGGAGCACTGTTTTAAACAAACGGATAATAATAAGATCAACTTGGACTCAGAAAACAAAGCTTCTGGTTCTGTCTCATTAAATTCCAGTAAACCGGAGACTGTGTGAGTATCGGAGAATGTTACAAGTGTTGTTGCAAATGCTGAAAGTATTGCTTTGAACTCTGTTGAACAAAATCTTTCTTCTCTCTCTCTGGGAAAAAATGAGACTCTTTTGGACTTTTCTTCGCGTTGTTCTGTTAATGTAAAAATATGTGACTCTTGTAAGGGGGATGGAACAAAGTGTGTAAAAGATGGAAATGAAAAAGTGACTGTACTTCCTAAAATTGTTTGTGCAGGGACACTGAAACCTGAATTGGATTCTGTTGGGCCTGGGGTGGAGGCTGAGGTGGCTGCTTCCACTCGGGAAATTGTGGTTCCGGGGAACTCTTTTTCAGTTAAGCAAAAACATGGTTGTTCTGGTCTTTGTCAATCTATAGATACAGAGAAAGAAAAATTGGCTTTAAGGGTGGAGTCCTTTGAAAGGAAGAGATGGAAGAAACTCGCGACTGTGTTGTTGCTGAAATTCAAAAAGCTGGACTTGAAATCTCTGCAACGAAAATTCAACAAGTTTCACCTTAGAAGTACCTGGGATGGAAGATGATGGAAGACGATGGAAGACGACAATAATACCACAGAAAATTCAGATCCGAACCAGAGTCAACAACCTACAAGAGTTACAACAACTTCTAGGAGAAATCAACTGGGTCAGACCGATGTTGGGAATCACCAATGATGAACTGAGTCCGCTCTTCCATTTGCTGAGAGGAAGTTGCGACATCACTTCGCCAAGAACTTTAACCCCTGAAGCTCGTGCTGCTCTCGACAAAGTCACAGAAGCTCTTCAAAAAAGACAAGCTCATCGCTGCGTTCCTGAAAATCCTTTCTTTCTTGCAATCTTAGGAGAGAAGATGCAGCTTTGTGGTCTCATTTTCCAGTGGGATGCCACAGACCAAGATCCTTTGTTAATAATGGAATGGGTTTTTCCTCCCTACAGGTTTTCAAAGACCATTTGCTCAGTTTTAGAAATGATTGCATACATTATAATTAAGGCTAGAACCAGATTGTTAACTTTGGCAGGTCAAGAATGTTCAGTTATCTATTTGCCATTGAAAAATGATTATTGCAATTGGGCAATGCAAAATTCTGATGATTTACAATATGCATTCTTAGGTTTTCCAGGTGTTTGTTCCATACACTATCCAGCTCACAAACTACTGCAAGCAAAATTGAGTTTCAGAGAAAAACCTAAATTAAGTGAAGAACCCTTACATGCTGTGACTCTCTTCACTGATGGCTCTGGTGAAAGCCACAAGTCCGTTGTGACTTGGTTTAATCAAAAGACTGATGTTTGGGAATCTGATATTCAAACAGTAGAGGGATCCCCTCAAATTGTTGAGCTTGCTGCAGTAGTTTGAGCTTTTCAGCTGTTTCCTCAGCCTTTTAATTTGGTCACAGATTCTGCTTATGTTGCTAATGTAGTCAGGAGAATAGAAGGTTCCATTTTAAAGGATGTTAGTAATGAAACTGTACATCGTTGGCTTTCATGTCTTTTTATGACTTTGCAATATAGAACTAATCCATATTTTGTTTCTCACATTAGGGCGCATTCTTCACTTCCTGGATTTTTAGTGGAAGGAAATGCAAGAGCGGACAAGCTGACAATGGTCATTTCTAACACATTGTCAAATATTTTTGAACAAGCAAAATTGAGTCATGCCTTTTTCCACCAAAATGCACAAGCACTCATGCGAATGTTCCAAATCACTAAAAGTCAAGCTAAAGCTATCATTCATACTTGCCCTGACTGTCAATTGGTACAACCTCCTGTTTCTACAGGAGCAATCAACCCCTGAGGCTTACAAAGCCTACAGTTGTGGCAAACAGGTGTTACTAAATAGCCTTCTTTTGGTAAATTTAAAAATATTCATGTTTCCATAGACACGTTCTCTGGTGCAGTTTTTGCTTCCCTTCACACAGGTGAAACTGGCAGCCATGCCTGTCATCATTTCCTGCAAGCTTTTGCTTCATTGGGTATACCCCAAGAAGTAAAAACTGACAATGGTCCCGCATACATATCTCAAAAATTGGCCACATTTTTAAATGAATGGGGTGTTCGACACATTTTTGGTATTCCCCACTCTCCCACAAGCCAAGCAATCATTGAAAGAACACATCAAACCTTAAAACACATATTAGATCAACAGAGAGGGGGAACGGAAATCACCCCACAGATGAGACTGAGTAAGGCTTTGTATGGTTTTAATTTTCTAAATAGTTCAAGTACAGAACCAGATCCACCAATCTTTAGACACTTTTCAAATAGCACACAGGCAAAACTGAAAGAACATCCTCCTCTTCTAATTAGAAACCCTGACTCTGGACAGATGGAAGGCCCGTTTCAATTAATAACGTGGGGCAAAGGGTATGCTTCTATTTCCACAGGTGCTGGAAGAATTAAGTGGGTTCCTGCCAAAAACGTCAAACCGTATCGCACTTCAGAACCTGTTGTCGAGCCTAGAACTGAGGAAGCGAGTACGCAGACGTGGACCGAATGGAAGGATCCCGGGTCTCGCCTGACGGCTCTTGTGCCTGACGTTCTTTGTGCATCGGTGGAACCCATGAACTCTGATTTTGTGCCAATGTTATTTATGAGTATACGAATTGAATGCTGAATGTTTGTTTAACAAAGCTAGTTTTTGGCTGAAAATTTAGGTTATTGTTTTTGTTTAGAAAGAATTCTGCCAAAACTTAGTTCTTGAAAGAGATGGGGCAGAATCAAATGGTATACTTGTTTTGCTTGATTTTAATTGTTTATTGTCGTGCAGATTTGCCTGTGGATCAACCGAAAACGAGTGTTTGGGTGACCTTAGCCAAGGCTGCCGGATCGGATACTATATGTCTGTCTAATTCGGAACCAGAAAAGCCTTTCTCAACCTGTTTGGTTGGTGTGCCAGTGAAAGAGTTTCCTTTGGTCAGAAAAGAATCCAATGGTAAACCAGGTGGAATTGACAATGGAAACCAGTCCTCCCTTCAATTGGAACATTTGTTTGAAAAAACTTCTCAGGGCAGCAAATGTTTCAAACAGTTGGGATGTGTTTCTGGAGACGGACCAATATCCACGGCAATTGCCAGAAGGGTATTGGATCATTTGCGGAGACAGAGGTTGGCAAGGCATTCCAGCCCACCTTGAAGGTGGCCCTTGTAGCATTGGTATGCTTACCATAATTGCCCCCACTGCCAAAGCAGTGATGATAAAGAAACAAAGGAAAACAAGAGCTGTTCCTCATTATGATGAGAACTGTCAGAGTGATTTTATGCCTTGGAATGCCGCCAGAAGGCTTTCAGCAGGTGTATTTCTACCGCAATTGGCTTCAGCTGTGGCATTGAGACAATTAGATCGAGTTGGATGTTGGCTGAGCAAACAAGCTAATGCCACATCCTCCGCAATCAGTGATATGTTGACCGATGTTGATAGTATTAGACATGCTACTCTTCAAAACAGAGCAGCCATTGATTTTCTTTTACTGGCACAAGGACATGGTTGTGAGGAATTTGAAGGAGTGTGTTGTATGAATTTGTCTGATCATTCTGAATCCATTCACAAAAGCATTCAAAAATTAAAGGATCTGACAGCCCAAATTAAAGAAGATGGAGGTTCCTGGTTGGATGATTTGTTTCAAAATTGGAGTTTTGCACCTTGGCTAAAGCAACTTTGCAAGATAGGTCTTTACATATTAGGTGTTCTAATACTGATATTAATAGTGGCACCTTGTATACTCTGTTGTGTTCGGCGAATGATGAACAAAACAGTCCGAGAAGTTTTTGTCATTCAAGCAGGAGAATTAGGAAGTAGAAGCACAGAGAGTGTACGAAATCTCACGAAAGCAGTAGATGAGGGTATTGACATGAACGAAGGTTTTGAATTAAGGCCTTGGAATCGACCAGAGTTTTTTGAACGATGCCTTGTGACTGTTGCCAAACGTGATTCATATCTCTCTTTCAGGGATTGGGTCTTCACAGCATTAAGTTGCTGTGCCGTAATATAGCAATGCTTCAGTTTAGTGAAAATAGGTCTTCAGCAGATAATAAGCAGAAATTTTGCAATAGAGCTATGAAACGCAAATAGCAAGCGACAAGAAAATGAAAGCTTCTGGGTCAAACAGAGAGGGGGAAATGTTGGAATCCATAAGGTTAGAGGATTTTTAAGAAATGGTTACAAAGAAGTATGTAGGCCTTAGACTGGAGTTTTGTTAGCATTGCAGAAAAGTTTCCCATGCAAGCAGAAAAAGTTTTCCATGCAAGCAGAAAAGTTTCCCAAGCAGTAGACGTGACAAATAACAATAGGCTTCTGTAGAATTGGCTTTAGGATGGCAACAAGGTTATTTAATGTATATCTTTAGAAGGTTAGCATGAATAGAACTCTGTTCTTTGTCTCTTATCAACTAGTCTTTGTTTTAGCTACGATTACCTATGTTTTATAAGATTGGATAGAATGCTTGTCAAGATGTGTTTTCTGTGTCTGATTGGCTGAATTCTAGTTTGAGATGATTTTATGTATTGCTGTATGAGCCCTGTTGAAGGAGACATTTTTTGGTGTGGATCAGTGAGCTGTCATGTCTCCATTTTGTATTTTGAGACTGATGTGCTGGAAATAAAAGCAAAAATCTCTTCACTGGTCTGGTTACCATGTTATCCATATTTGGATATTTTGCCGCGGCCTAGTGGGTTCCTTTTTTAAGGCGTGGGTTCCTGACACTATTGGACTTATACCTGTCCCGTCCCCCGCATATTGGTGCCTCGTGTGAGGACGTAGAATAGAAGAAAAACAAAGAAAAATCGTGGAAGTACCAGCTGCGGAGACCCAAGTGTTAACAAGGAGCACACTGTATCATCTCTCCCGCCGAAGCCAAGAAAATTGTAAGTAACTTATCTCGGGAGAGCGCTTGGGTGACGTCTGGAGGCAAAATAGAGAAAAAGAAAATTATTACAAGGACACAAAAATGGGAACAAATTTATCAAAAGTTGAATGGGATGTTTTTCATCAATTAGAGACAATGTTACAAGAAAAAGGTCACTCTGAAATTTCAAAAACTGAGCTTAAAAACTTACTTATCTGGGTTAAAGTGAATACGCAAGATTTAAATCTGCAGTCTGCTTTTACTTTTCATTTTTGGGATCAGATAAACTGGAGAATCTATAATCTAGTCTCTCTCAAAAAAGATGAAAGCTTAAGAGAACTTATGCCGGTTTGTAGAGCGCTGTTGGAGCGCTGTTTTAAACAAACGGATAATAATAAGATCAACTTGGACTCAGAAAACAAAGCTTCTGGTTCTGTCTCATTAAATTCCAGTAAACCGGAGACTGTGTGAGTATGGGAGAATGTTACAAGTGTTGTTGCAAATGCTGAAAGTATTGCTTTGAACTCTGTTGAACAAAATCTTTCTTCTCTCTCTCTGGGAAAAAATGAGACTCTTTTGGACTTTTCTTCGCGTTGTTCTGTTAATGTAAAAATATGTGACTCTTGTAAGGGGGATGGAATAAAGTGTGTAAAAGATGGAAATGAAAAAGTGACTGTACTTCCTAAAATTGTTTGTGCAGGGACACTGAAACCTGAATTGGATTCTGTTGGGCCTGGGGTGGAGGCTGAGGTGGCTGCTTCCACTCGGGAAATTGTGGTTCCGGGGAACTCTTTTTCAGTTAAGCAAAAACATGGTTGTTCTGGTCTTTGTCAATCTATAGATACAGAGAAAGAAAAATTGGCTTTAAGGGTGGAGTCCTTTGAAAGGAAGAGATGGAAGAAACTCGCGACTGTGTTGTTGCTGAAATTCAAAAAGCTGGACTTGAAATCTCTGCAACGAAAATTCAACAAGTTTCACCTTAGAAGTACCTGGGATGGAAGATGATGGAAGACGATGGAAGACGACAATAATACCACAGAAAATTCAGATCCGAACCAGAGTCAACAACCTACAAGAGTTACAACAACTTCTAGGAGAAATCAACTGGGTCAGACCGATGTTGGGAATCACCAATGATGAACTGAGTCCGCTCTTCCATTTGCTGAGAGGAAGTTGCGACATCACTTCGCCAAGAACTTTAACCCCTGAAGCTCGTGCTGCTCTTGACAAATTCACAGAAGCTCTTCAAAAAAGACAAACTCATCGCTGCGTTCCTGAAAATCCTTTCTTTCTTGCAATCTTAGGAGAGAAGATGCAGCTTTGTGGTCTCATTTTCCAGTGGGATGCCACAGAACAAGATCCTTTGTTAATAATGGAATGGGTTTTTCCTCCCTACAGGTTTTCAAAGACCATTTGCTCAGTTTTAGAAATGATTGCATACATTATAATTAAGGCTAGAACCAGATTGTTAACTTTGGCAGGTCAAGAATGTTCAGTTATCTATTTGCCATTGAAAAATGATTATTTCAATTGGGCAATGCAAAATTCTGATGATTTACAATATGCATTCTTAGGTTTTCCAGGTGTTTGTTCCATACACTATCCAGCTCACAAACTACTGCAAGCAAAATTGAGTTTCAGAGAAAAACCTAAATTAAGTGAAGAACCTTTACATGCTGTGACTCTCTTCACTGATGGCTCTGGTGAAAGCCACAAGTCCGTTGTGACTTGGTTTAATCAAAAGACTGATGTTTGGGAATCTGATATTCAAACAGTAGAGGGATCCCCTCAAATTGTTGAGCTTGCTGCAGTAGTTTGAGCTCTTCAGCTGTTTCCTCAGCCTTTTAATTTGGTCACAGATTCTGCTTATGTTGCTAATGTAGTCAGGAGAATAGAAGGTTCCATTTTAAAGGATGTTAGTAATGAAACTGTACATCGTTGGCTTTCATGTCTTTTTATGACTTTGCAATATAGAACTAATCCATATTTTGTTTCTCACATTAGGGCGCATTCTTCACTTCCTGGATTTTTAGTGGAAGGAAATGCAAGAGCGGACAAGCTGACAATGGTCATTTCTAACACATTGTCAAATATTTTTGAACAAGCAAAATTGAGTCATGCCTTTTTCCACCAAAATGCACAAGCACTCATGCGAATGTTCCAAATCACTAAAAGTCAAGCTAAAGCTATCATTCATACTTGCCCTGACTGTCAATTGGTACAACCTCCTATTTCTACAGGAGCAATCAACCCCCGAGGCTTACAAAGCCTACAGTTGTGGCAAACAGGTGTTACTAAATAGCCTTCTTTTGGTAAATTTAAAAATATTCATGTTTCCATAGACACGTTCTCTGGTGCAGTTTTTGCTTCCCTTCACACAGGTGAAACTGGCAGCCATGCCTGTCATCATTTCCTGCAAGCTTTTGCTTCATTGGGTATACCCCAAGAAGTAAAAACTGACAATGGTCCCGCATACATATCTCAAAAATTGGCCACATTTTTAAATGAATGGGGTGTTTGACACATTTTTGGTATTCCCCACTCTCCCACAAGCCAAGCAATCATTGAAAGAACACATCAAACCTTAAAACGCATATTAGATCAACAGAGAGGGGGAACGGAAATCACCCCACAGGTGAGACTGAGTAAGGCTTTGTATGGTTTTAATTTTCTAAATAGTTCAAGTACAGAACCAGATCCACCAATCTTTAGACACTTTTCAAATAGCACACAGGCAAAACTGAAAGAACATCCTCCTCTTCTAATTAGAAACCCTGACTCTGGACAGATGGAAGGCCCGTTTCAATTAATAACGTGGGGCAAAGGGTATGCTTCTATTTCCACAGGTGCTGGAAGAATTAAGTGGGTTCCTGCCAAAAACGTCAAACCGTATCGCACTTCAGAACCTGTTGTCGAGCCTAGAACTGAGGAAGCGAGTACGCAGACGTGGACCGAATGGAAGGATCCCGGGTCTCGCCTGACGCCTCTTGTGCCTGACGTTCTTTGTGCATCGGTGGAACCCATGAACTCTGATTTTGTGCCAATGTTATTTATGAGTATACGAATTGAATGCTGAATGTTTGTTTTACAAAGCTAGTTTTTGGCTGAAAAATTAGGTTATTGTTTTTGTTTAGAAAGAATTCTGCCAAAACTTAGTTCTTGAAAGAGATGGGGCAGAATCAAATGGTATACTTGTTTTGCTTGATTTTAATTGTTTATTGTCGTGCAGATTTGCCTGTGGATCAACCGAAAACGAGTGTTTGGGTGACCTTAGCCAAGGCTGCCGGATCGGATACTATATGTCTGTCTAATTCGGAACCAGAAAAGCCTTTCTCAACCTGTTTGGTTGGTGTGCCAGTGAAAGAGTTTCCTTTGGTCAGAAAAGAATCCAATGGTAAACCAGGTGGAATTGACAATGGAAACAGTCCTTCCTTCAATTGGAACATTTGTTTGAAAAAACTTCTCAGGGCAGCAAATGTTTCAAACAGTTGGGATGTGTTTCTGGAGACGGACCAATATCCACGGCAATTGCCAAAAGGGTATTGGATCATTTGCGGAGACAGAGGCTGGCAAGGCATTCCAGCCCACCTTGAAGGTAGCCCTTGTAGCATTGGTATGCTTACCATAATTGCCCCCACTGCCAAAGCAGTGATGAAAAAGAAACAAAGGAAAACAAGAGCTGTTCCTCATTATGATGAGAACTGTCAGAGTGATTTTATGCCTTGGAATGCCGCCAGAAGGCTTTCAGCAGGTATATTTCTACCCCAATTGGCTTCAGCTGTGGCATTGAGACAATTAGATCGAGTTGGATGTTGGCTGAGCAAACAAGCTAATGCCACATCCTCCGCAATCAGTGATATGTTGACCGATGTTGATAGTATTAGACATGCTACTCTTCAAAACAGAGCAGCCATTGATTTTCTTTTACTGGCACAAGGACATGGTTGTGAGGAATTTGAAGGAGTGTGTTGTATGAATTTGTCTGATCATTCTGAATCCATTCACAAAAGCATTCAAAAATTAAAGGATCTGACAGACCAAATTAAAGAAGATGGAGGTTCCTGGTTGGATGATTTGTTTCAAAATTGGAGTTTTGCACCTTGGCTAAGGCAACTTTGCAAGATAGGTCTTTACATATTAGGTGTTCTAATACTGATATTGATAGTGGCACCTTGTATACTCTGTTGTGTTCGGCGAATGATGAACAAAACAGTCCGAGAAGTTTTTGTCATTCAAGCAGGAGAATTAGGAAGTAGAAGCACAGAGAGTGTACGAAATCTCACGAAAGCAGTAGATGAGGGTATTGACATGAACGAAGGTTTTGAATTAAGGCCTTGGAATCGACCAGAGTTTTTTGAACGATGCCTTGTGACTGTTGCCAAACGTGATTCATATCTCTCTTTCAGGGATTGGGTCTTCACAGCATTAAGTTGCTGTGCCGTAATATAGCAATGCTTCAGTTTAGTGAAAATAGGTCTTCAGCAGATAATAAGCAGAAATTTTGCAATAGAGCTATGAAACGCAAATAGCAAGCGACAAGAAAATGAAAGCTTCTGGGTCAAACAGAGAGGGGGAAATGTTGGAATCCATAAGGTTAGAGGATTTTTAAGAAATGGTTACAAAGAAGTATGTAGGCCTTAGACTGGAGTTTTGTTAGCATTGCAGAAAAGTTTCCCATGCAAGCAGAAAAAGTTTTCCATGCAAGCAGAAAAGTTTCCCAAGCAGTAGACGTGACAAATAACAATAGGCTTCTGTAGAATTGGCTTTAGGATGGCAACAAGGTTATTTAATGTATATCTTTAGAAGGTTAGCATGAATAGAACTCTGTTCTTTTTCTCTTATCAACTAGTCTTTGTTTTAGCTACGATTACCTATGTTTTATAAGATTGGATAGAATGCTTGTCAAGATGTGTTTTCTGTGTCTGATTGGCTGAATTCTAGTCTGAGATGATTTTATGTATTGCTGTATGAGCCCTGTTGAAGGAGACATTTTTTGGTGTGGATCAGTGAGCTGTCATGTCTCCATTTTGTATTTTGAGACTGATGTGCTGGAAATAAAAGCAAAAATCTCTTCACTGGTCTGGTTACCATGTTATCCATATTTGGATATTTTGCCGCGGCCTAGTGGGTTCCTTTTTTAAGGCGTGGGTTCCTGACACTATTGGACTTATACCTGTCCCGTCCCCCGCATATTGGTGCCTCGTGTGAGGACGTAGAATAGAAGAAAAACAAAGAAAAATCGTGGAAGTACCAGCTGCGGAGACCCAAGTGTTAACAAGGAGCACACTGTATCATCTCTCCCGCCGAAGCCAAGAAAATTGTAAGTAACTTATCTCGGGAGAGCGCTTGGGTGACGTCTGGAGGCAAAATAGAGAAAAAGAAAATTATTACAAGGACACAAAAATGGGAACAAATTTATCAAAAGTTGAATGGGATGTTTTTCATCAATTAGAGACAATGTTACAAGAAAAAGGTCACTCTGAAATTTCAAAAACTGAGCTTAAAAACTTACTTATCTGGGTTAAAGTGAATACGCAAGATTTAAATCTGCAGTCTGCTTTTACTTTTCATTTTTGGGATCAGATAAACTGGAGAATCTATAATCTAGTCTCTCTCAAAAAAGATGAAAGCTTAAGAGAACTTATGCCGGTTTGTAGAGCGCTGTTGGAGCGCTGTTTTAAACAAACGGATAATAATAAGATCAACTTGGACTCAGAAAACAAAGCTTCTGGTTCTGTCTCATTAAATTCCAGTAAACCGGAGACTGTGTGAGTATGGGAGAATGTTACAAGTGTTGTTGCAAATGCTGAAAGTATTGCTTTGAACTCTGTTGAACAAAATCTTTCTTCTCTCTCTCTGGGAAAAAATGAGACTCTTTTGGACTTTTCTTCGCGTTGTTCTGTTAATGTAAAAATATGTGACTCTTGTAAGGGGGATGGAATAAAGTGTGTAAAAGATGGAAATGAAAAAGTGACTGTACTTCCTAAAATTGTTTGTGCAGGGACACTGAAACCTGAATTGGATTCTGTTGGGCCTGGGGTGGAGGCTGAGGTGGCTGCTTCCACTCGGGAAATTGTGGTTCCGGGGAACTCTTTTTCAGTTAAGCAAAAACATGGTTGTTCTGGTCTTTGTCAATCTATAGATACAGAGAAAGAAAAATTGGCTTTAAGGGTGGAGTCCTTTGAAAGGAAGAGATGGAAGAAACTCGCGACTGTGTTGTTGCTGAAATTCAAAAAGCTGGACTTGAAATCTCTGCAACGAAAATTCAACAAGTTTCACCTTAGAAGTACCTGGGATGGAAGATGATGGAAGACGATGGAAGACGACAATAATACCACAGAAAATTCAGATCCGAACCAGAGTCAACAACCTACAAGAGTTACAACAACTTCTAGGAGAAATCAACTGGGTCAGACCGATGTTGGGAATCACCAATGATGAACTGAGTCCGCTCTTCCATTTGCTGAGAGGAAGTTGCGACATCACTTCGCCAAGAACTTTAACCCCTGAAGCTCGTGCTGCTCTTGACAAAGTCACAGAAGCTCTTCAAAAAACACAAACTCATCGCTGCGTTCCTGAAAATCCTTTCTTTCTTGCAATCTTAGGAGAGAAGATGCAGCTTTGTGGTCTCATTTTCCAGTGGGATGCCACAGAACAAGATCCTTTGTTAATAATGGAATGGGTTTTTCCTCCCTACAGGTTTTCAAAGACCATTTGCTCAGTTTTAGAAATGATTGCATACATTATAATTAAGGCTAGAACCAGATTGTTAACTTTGGCAGGTCAAGAATGTTCAGTTATCTATTTGCCATTGAAAAATGATTATTTCAATTGGGCAATGCAAAATTCTGATGATTTACAATATGCATTCTTAGGTTTTCCAGGTGTTTGTTCCATACACTATCCAGCTCACAAACTACTGCAAGCAAAATTGAGTTTCAGAGAAAAACCTAAATTAAGTGAAGAACCTTTACATGCTGTGACTCTCTTCACTGATGGCTCTGGTGAAAGCCACAAGTCCGTTGTGACTTGGTTTAATCAAAAGACTGATGTTTGGGAATCTGATATTCAAACAGTAGAGGGATCCCCTCAAATTGTTGAGCTTGCTGCAGTAGTTTGAGCTCTTCAGCTGTTTCCTCAGCCTTTTAATTTGGTCACAGATTCTGCTTATGTTGCTAATGTAGTCAGGAGAATAGAAGGTTCCATTTTAAAGGATGTTAGTAATGAAACTGTACATCGTTGGCTTTCATGTCTTTTTATGACTTTGCAATATAGAACTAATCCATATTTTGTTTCTCACATTAGGGCGCATTCTTCACTTCCTGGATTTTTAGTGGAAGGAAATGCAAGAGCGGACAAGCTGACAATGGTCATTTCTAACACATTGTCAAATATTTTTGAACAAGCAAAATTGAGTCATGCCTTTTTCCACCAAAATGCACAAGCACTCATGCGAATGTTCCAAATCACTAAAAGTCAAGCTAAAGCTATCATTCATACTTGCCCTGACTGTCAATTGGTACAACCTCCTATTTCTACAGGAGCAATCAACCCCCGAGGCTTACAAAGCCTACAGTTGTGGCAAACAGGTGTTACTAAATAGCCTTCTTTTGGTAAATTTAAAAATATTCATGTTTCCATAGACACGTTCTCTGGTGCAGTTTTTGCTTCCCTTCACACAGGTGAAACTGGCAGCCATGCCTGTCATCATTTCCTGCAAGCTTTTGCTTCATTGGGTATACCCCAAGAAGTAAAAACTGACAATGGTCCCGCATACATATCTCAAAAATTGGCCACATTTTTAAATGAATGGGGTGTTCGACACATTTTTGGTATTCCCCACTCTCCCACAAGCCAAGCAATCATTGAAAGAACACATCAAACCTTAAAACGCATATTAGATCAACAGAGAGGGGGAACGGAAATCACCCCACAGGTGAGACTGAGTAAGGCTTTGTATGGTTTTAATTTTCTAAATAGTTCAAGTACAGAACCAGATCCACCAATCTTTAGACACTTTTCAAATAGCACACAGGCAAAACTGAAAGAACATCCTCCTCTTCTAATTAGAAACCCTGACTCTGGACAGATGGAAGGCCCGTTTCAATTAATAACGTGGGGCAAAGGGTATGCTTCTATTTCCACAGGTGCTGGAAGAATTAAGTGGGTTCCTGCCAAAAACGTCAAACCGTATCGCACTTCAGAACCTGTTGTCGAGCCTAGAACTGAGGAAGCGAGTACGCAGACGTGGACCGAATGGAAGGATCCCGGGTCTCGCCTGACGCCTCTTGTGCCTGACGTTCTTTGTGCATCGGTGGAACCCATGAACTCTGATTTTGTGCCAATGTTATTTATGAGTATACGAATTGAATGCTGAATGTTTGTTTTACAAAGCTAGTTTTTGGCTGAAAAATTAGGTTATTGTTTTTGTTTAGAAAGAATTCTGCCAAAACTTAGTTCTTGAAAGAGATGGGGCAGAATCAAATGGTATACTTGTTTTGCTTGATTTTAATTGTTTATTGTCGTGCAGATTTGCCTGTGGATCAACCGAAAACGAGTGTTTGGGTGACCTTAGCCAAGGCTGCCGGATCGGATACTATATGTCTGTCTAATTCGGAACCAGAAAAGCCTTTCTCAACCTGTTTGGTTGGTGTGCCAGTGAAAGAGTTTCCTTTGGTCAGAAAAGAATCCAATGGTAAACCAGGTGGAATTGACAATGGAAACAGTCCTTCCTTCAATTGGAACATTTGTTTGAAAAAACTTCTCAGGGCAGCAAATGTTTCAAACAGTTGGGATGTGTTTCTGGAGACGGACCAATATCCACGGCAATTGCCAAAAGGGTATTGGATCATTTGCGGAGACAGAGGCTGGCAAGGCATTCCAGCCCACCTTGAAGGTAGCCCTTGTAGCATTGGTATGCTTACCATAATTGCCCCCACTGCCAAAGCAGTGATGAAAAAGAAACAAAGGAAAACAAGAGCTGTTCCTCATTATGATGAGAACTGTCAGAGTGATTTTATGCCTTGGAATGCCGCCAGAAGGCTTTCAGCAGGTATATTTCTACCCCAATTGGCTTCAGCTGTGGCATTGAGACAATTAGATCGAGTTGGATGTTGGCTGAGCAAACAAGCTAATGCCACATCCTCCGCAATCAGTGATATGTTGACCGATGTTGATAGTATTAGACATGCTACTCTTCAAAACAGAGCAGCCATTGATTTTCTTTTACTGGCACAAGGACATGGTTGTGAGGAATTTGAAGGATTGTGTTGTATGAATTTGTCTGATCATTCTGAATCCATTCACAAAAGCATTCAAAAATTAAAGGATCTGACAGCCCAAATTAAAGAAGATGGAGGTTCCTGGTTGGATGATTTGTTTCAAAATTGGAGTTTTGCACCTTGGCTAAGGCAACTTTGCAAGATAGGTCTTTACATATTAGGTGTTCTAATACTGATATTGATAGTGGCACCTTGTATACTCTGTTGTGTTCGGCGAATGATGAACAAAACAGTCCGAGAAGTTTTTGTCATTCAAGCAGGAGAATTAGGAAGTAGAAGCACAGAGAGTGTACGAAATCTCACGAAAGCAGTAGATGAGGGTATTGACATGAACGAAGGTTTTGAATTAAGGCCTTGGAATCGACCAGAGTTTTTTGAACGATGCCTTGTGACTGTTGCCAAACGTGATTCATATCTCTCTTTCAGGGATTGGGTCTTCACAGCATTAAGTTGCTGTGCCGTAATATAGCAATGCTTCAGTTTAGTGAAAATAGGTCTTCAGCAGATAATAAGCAGAAATTTTGCAATAGAGCTATGAAACGCAAATAGCAAGCGACAAGAAAATGAAAGCTTCTGGGTCAAACAGAGAGGGGGAAATGTTGGAATCCATAAGGTTAGAGGATTTTTAAGAAATGGTTACAAAGAAGTATGTAGGCCTTAGACTGGAGTTTTGTTAGCATCGCAGAAAAGTTTCCCATGCAAGCAGAAAAAGTTTTCCATGCAAGCAGAAAAGTTTCCCAAGCAGTAGACGTGACAAATAACAATAGGCTTCTGTAGAATTGGCTTTAGGATGGCAACAAGGTTATTTAATGTATATCTTTAGAAGGTTAGCATGAATAGAACTCTGTTCTTTGTCTCTTATCAACTAGTCTTTGTTTTAGCTACGATTACCTATGTTTTATAAGATTGGATAGAATGCTTGTCAAGATGTGTTTTCTGTGTCTGATTGGCTGAATTCTAGTCTGAGATGATTTTATGTATTGCTGTATGAGCCCTGTTGAAGGAGACATTTTTTGGTGTGGATCAGTGAGCTGTCATGTCTCCATTTTGTATTTTGAGACTGATGTGCTGGAAATAAAAGCAAAAATCTCTTCACTGGTCTGGTTACCATGTTATCCATATTTGGATATTTTGCCGCGGCCTAGTGGGTTCCTTTTTTAAGGCGTGGGTTCCTGACACTATTGGACTTATACCTGTCCCGTCCCCCGCATATTGGTGCCTCGTGTGAGGACGTAGAATAGAAGAAAAACAAAGAAAAATCGTGGAAGTACCAGCTGCGGAGACCCAAGTGTTAACAAGGAGGACACTGTATCATCTCTCCCGCCGAAGCCAAGAAAATTGTAAGTAACTTATCTCGGGAGAGCGCTTGGGTGACGTCTGGAGGCAAAATAGAGAAAAGAAAATTATTACAAGGACACAAAAATGGGAACAAATTTATCAAAAGTTGAATGGGATGTTTTTCATCAATTAGAGACAATGTTACAAGAAAAAGGTCACTCTGAAATTTCAAAAACTGAGCTTAAAAACTTACTTATCTGGGTTAAAGCGAATACGCAAGATTTAAATCTGCAGTCTGCTTTTACTTTTCATTTTTGGGATCAGATAAACTGGAGAATCTATAATCTAGTCTCTCTCAAAAAAGATGAAAGCTTAAGAGAACTTATGCCGGTTTGTAGAGCGCTGTTGGAGCGCTGTTTTAAACAAACGGATAATAATAAGATCAACTTGGACTCAGAAAACAAAGCTTCTGGTTCTGTCTCATTAAATTCCAGTAAACCGGAGACTGTGTGAGTATGGGAGAATGTTACAAGTGTTGTTGCAAATGCTGAAAGTATTGCTTTGAACTCTGTTGAACAAAATCTTTCTTCTCTCTCTCTGGGAAAAAATGAGACTCTTTTGGACTTTTCTTTGCGTTGTTCTGTTAATGTAAAAATATGTGACTCTTGTAAGGGGGATGGAACAAAGTGTGTAAAAGATGGAAATGAAAAAGTGACTGTACTTCCTAAAATTGTTTGTGCAGGGATCACTGAAACCTGAATTGGATTCTGTTGGGCCTGGGGTGGAGGCTGAGGTGGCTGCTTCCACTCGGGAAATTGTGGTTCCGGGGAACTCTTTTTCACTTAAGCAAAAACATGGTTGTTCTGGTGTTTGTCAATCTATAGATACAGAGAAAGAAAAATTGGCTTTAAGGGTGGAGTCCTTTGAAAGGAAGAGATGGAAGAAACTCGCGACTGTGTTGTTGCTGAAATTCAAAAAGCTGGACTTGAAATCTCTGCAACGAAAATTCAACAAGTTTCACCTTAGAAGTACCTGGGATGGAAGATGATGGAAGACGATGGAAGACGACAATAATACCACAGAAAATTCAGATCCGAACCAGAGTCAACAACCTACAAGAGTTACAACAACTTCTAGGAGAAATCCACTGGGTCAGACCGATGTTGGGAATCACCAATGATGAACTGAGTCCGCTCTTCCATTTGCTGAGAGGAAGTTGCGACATCACTTCGCCAAGAACTTTAACCCCTGAAGCTCGTGCTGCTCTCGACAAAGTCACAGAAGCTCTTCAAAAAAGACAAGCTCATCGCTGCGTTCCTGAAAATCCTTTCTTTCTTGCAATCTTAGGAGAGAAGATGCAGCTTTGTGGTCTCATTTTCCAGTGGGATGCCACAGACCAAGATCCTTTGTTAATAATGGAATGGGTTTTTCCTCCCTACAGGTTTTCAAAGACCATTTGCTCAGTTTTAGAAATGATTGCATACATTATAATCAGGCTAGAACCAGATTGTTAACTTTGGCAGGTCAAGAATGTTCAGTTATCTATTTGCCATTGAAAAATGATTATTTCAATTGGGCAATGCAAAATTCTGATGATTTACAATATGCATTCTTAGGTTTTCCAGGTGTTTGTTCCATACACTATCCAGCTCACAAACTACTGCAAGCAAAATTGAGTTTCAGAGAAAAACCTAAATTAAGTGAAGAACCTTTACATGCTGTGACTCTCTTCACTGATGGCTCTGGTAAAAGCCACAAGTCCGTTGTGACTTGGTTTAATCAAAAGACTGATGTTTGGGAATCTGATATTCAAACAGTAGAGGGATCCCCTCAAATTGTTGAGCTTGCTGCAGTAGTTTGAGCTTTTCAGCTGTTTCCTCAGCCTTTTAATTTGGTCACAGATTCTGCTTATGTTGCTAATGTAGTCAGGAGAATAGAAGGTTCCATTTTAAAGGATGTTAGTAATGAAACTGTACATCGTTGGCTTTCATGTCTTTTTATAACTTTGCAATATAGAACTAATCCATATTTTGTTTCTCACATTAGGGCGCATTCTTCACTTCCTGGATTTTTAGTGGAAGGAAATGCAAGAGCGGACAAGCTGAAAATGGTCATTTCTAACACATTGTCAAATATTTTTGAACAAGCAAAACTGAGTCATGCCTTTTTCCACCAAAATGCACAAGCACTCATGCGAATGTTCCAAATCACTAAAAGTCAAGCTAAAGCTATCATTCATACTTGCCCTGACTGTCAATTGGTACAACCTCCTGTTTCTACAGGAGCAATCAACCCCCGAGGCTTACAAAGCCTACAGTTGTGGCAAACAGGTGTTACTAAATAGCCTTCTTTTGGTAAATTTAAAAATATTCATGTTTCCATAGACACGTTCTCTGGTGCAGTTTTTGCTTCCCTTCACACAGGTGAAACTGGCAGCCATGCCTGTCATCATTTCCTGCAAGCTTTTGCTTCATTGGGTATACCCCAAGAAGTAAAAACTGACAATGGTCCCGCATACATATCTCAAAAATTGGCCACATTTTTAAATGAATGGGGTGTTCGACACATTTTTGGTATTCCCCACTCTCCCATAAGCCAAGCAATCATTGAAAGAACACATCAAACCTTAAAACGCATATTAGATCAACAGAGAGGGGGAACGGAAATCACCCCACAGGTGAGACTGAGTAAGGCTTTGTATGGTTTTAATTTTCTAAATAGTTCAAGTACAGAACCAGATCCACCAATCTTTAGACACTTTTCAAATAGCACACAGGCAAAACTGAAAGAACATCCTCCTCTTCTAATTAGAAACCCTGACTCTGGACAGATGGAAGGCCCGTTTCAATTAATAACGTGGGGCAAAGGGTATGCTTCTATTTCCACAGGTGCTGGAAGAATTAAGTGGGTTCCTGCCAAAAACGTCAAACCGTATCGCACTTCAGAACCTGTTGTCGAGCCTAGAACTGAGGAAGCGAGTACGCAGACGTGGACCGAATGGAAGGATCCCGGGTCTCGCCTGACGCCTCTTGTGCCTGACGTTCTTTGTGCATCGGTAGAACCCATGAACTCTGTTTTTGTGCCAATGTTATTTATGAGTATACGAATTGAATGCTGAATGTTTGTTTTACAAAGCTAGTTTTTGGCTGAAAATTTAGGTTATTGTTTTTGTTTAGAAAGAATTCTGCCAAAACTTAGTTCTTGAAAGAGATGAGGCAGAATCAAATGGTATACTTGTTTTGCTTGATTTTAATTGTTTTTTGTCGTGCAGATTTGCCTGTGGATCAACCGAAAACGAGTGTTTGGGTGACCTTAGCCAAGGCTGCCGGATCGGATACTATATGTCTGTCTAATTCGGAACCAGAAAAGCCTTTCTCAACCTGTTTGGTTGGTGTGCCAGTGAAAGAGTTTCCTTTGGTCAGAAAAGAATCCAATGGTAAACCAGGTGGAATTGACAATGGAAACAGTCCTTCCTTCAATTGGAACATTTGTTTGAAAAAACTTCTCAGGGCAGCAAATGTTTCAAACAGTTGGGATGTGTTTCTGGAGACGGACCAATATCCACGGCAATTGCCAAAAGGGTATTGGATCATTTGCGGAGACAGAGGTTGGCAAGGCATTCCAGCCCACCTTGAAGGTGGCCCTTGTAGCATTGGTATGCTTACCATAATTGCCCCCACTGCCAAAGCAGTGATGATAAAGAAACAAAGGAAAACAAGAGCTGTTCCTCATTATGATGAGAACTGTCAGAGTGATTTTATGCCTTGGAATGCCGCCAGAAGGCTTTCAGCAGGTATATTTCTACCCCAATTGGCTTCAGCTGTGGCATTGAGACAATTAGATCGAGTTGGATGTTGGCTGAGCAAACAAGCTAATGCCACATCCTCCGCAATCAGTGATATGTTGACCGATGTTGATAGTATTAGACATGCTACTCTTCAAAACAGAGCAGCCATTGATTTTCTTTTACTGGCACAAGGACATGGTTGTGAGGAATTTGAAGGATTGTGTTGTATGAATTTGTCTGATCATTCTGAATCCATTCACAAAAGCATTCAAAAATTAAAGGATCTGACAGCCCAAATTAAAGAAGATGGAGGTTCCTGGTTGGATGATTTGTTTCAAAATTGGAGTTTTGCACCTTGGCTAAGGCAACTTTGCAAGATAGGTCTTTACACATTAGGTGTTCTAATACTGATATTGATAGTGGCACCTTGTATACTCTGTTGTGTTCGGCGAATGATGAACAAAACAGTCCGAGAAGTTTTTGTCATTCAAGCAGGAGAATTAGGAAGTAGAAGCACAGAGAGTGTACGAAATCTCACGAAAGCAGTAGATGAGTGTATTGACATGAACGAAGGTTTTGAATTAAGGCCTTGGAATCGACCAGAGTTTTTTGAACGATGCCTTGTGACTGTTGCCAAACGTGATTCATATCTCTCTTTCAGGGATTGGGTCTTCACAGCATTAAGTTGCTGTGCCGTAATATAGCAATGCTTCAGTTTAGTGAAAATAGGTCTTCAGCAGATAATAAGCAGAAATTTTGCAATAGAGCTATGAAACGCAAATAGCAAGCGACAAGAAAATGAAAGCTTCTGGGTCAAACAGAGAGGGGGAAATGTTGGAATCCATAAGGTTAGAGGATTTTTAAGAAATGGTTACAAAGAAGTATGTAGGCCTTAGACTGGAGTTTTGTTAGCATTGCAGAAAAGTTTCCCATGCAAGCAGAAAAAGTTTTCCATGCAAGCAGAAAAGTTTCCCAAGCAGTAGACGTGACAAATAACAATAGGCTTCTGTAGAATTGGCTTTAGGATGGCAACAAGGTTATTTAATGTATATCTTTAGAAGGTTAGCATGAATAGAACTCTGTTCTTTGTCTCTTATCAACTAGTCTTTGTTTTAGCTACGATTACCTATGTTTTATAAGATTGGATAGAATGCTTGTCAAGATGTGTTTTCTGTGTCTGATTGGCTGAATTCTAGTTTGAGATGATTTTATGTATTGCTGTATGAACCCTGTTGAAGGAGACATTTTTTGGTGTGGATCAGTGAGCTGTCATGTCTCCATTTTGTATTTTGAGACTGATGTGCTGGAAATAAAAGCAAAAATCTCTTCACTGGTCTGGTTACCATGTTATCCATATTTGGATATTTTGCCGCGGGCTAGCGGGTTCCTTTTTTAAAGCGTGGGTTCCTGACACTATTGGACTTATACCTGTCCCGTCCCCCGCATATTGGTGCCTCGTGTGAGGACGTAGAATAGAAGAAAAAGAAAGAAAAATCGTGGAAGTACCAGCTGCGGAGACCCAAGTGTTAACAAGGAGCACACTGTATCATCTCTCCCGCCGAAGCCAAGAAAATTGTAAGTAACTTATCTCGGGAGAGCGCTTGGGTGACGTCTGGAGGCAAAATAGAGAAAAAGAAAATTTCTAAAAGAACACAAAAATGGGAACGAATTTATCAAAAGTTGAATGGGATGTTTTTCATCAATTAGAGACAATGTTACAAGAAAAAGGTCACTCTGAAATTTCAAAAACTGAGCTTAAAAACTTACTTATCTGGGTTAAAGCGAATATGCAAGATTTAAATCTGCAGTCTGCTTTTACTTTTCATTTTTGGGATCAGATAAACTGGAGCATCTATAATCTAGTCTCTCTCAAAAAAGATGAAAGCTTAAGAGAACTTATGCCGGTTTGTAGAGCGCTGTTGGAGCACTGTTTTAAACAAACGGATAATAATAAGATCAACTTGGACTCAGAAAACAAAGCTTCTTGTTCTGTCTCATTAAATTCCAGTAAACCGGAGACTCTGTGTGTATCGGAGAATGTTACAAGTGTTGTTGCAAATGCTGAAAGTATTGCTTTGAACTCTGTTGAACAAAATCTTTCTTCTCTCTCTCTGGGAAAAAATGAGACTTTTGGACTTTTCTTTGGGTTGTTCTGTTAATGTAAAAATATGTGACTCTTGTAAGGGGGATGTAACAAAGTGTGTAAAAGATGGAAATGAAAAAGTGACTGTACTTCCTAAAATTGTTTGTGCAGGGACACTGAAACCTGAATTGGATTCTGTTGGGCCTGGGGTGGAGGCTGAGGTGGCTGCTTCCACTCGGGAAATTGTGGATCCGGGGAACTCTTTTTCAGTTAAGCAAAAACATGGTTGTTCTGGTGTTTGTCTTTGTGACACAAATGGTCTTTGAAAACCTGTATGGAGGAAAAACCCATTCCATTATTAACAAGGGATCTTGGTCTGTGGCATCCCACTGGAAAATGAGACCACAAAGCTGCATCTTCTCTCCTAAGATTGCAAGAAAGAAAGGATTTTCAGGAACGCAGCGATGAGCTTGTCTTTCTTGAAGAGCTTCTGTGACTTTGTCGAGAGCAGCACGAGCTTCAGGGTATAATGTTCTTGGCGAAGTGATGTCGCAACTTCCTTTCAGCAAATGGAAGAGCGGACTCAGTTCATCATTGGTGATTCCCAACATCAGTCTGACCCAGTTGATTTCTCCTGTTGTCACAGTCATCTTCCATCCCAGGTACTTCTAAGGTGAAACTTGTTGAATTTTCGTTGCAGAGATTTCAAGTCCAGCTTTTTGAATTTCAGCAACAACACAGTCGCCAGTTTCTTCCATCTCTTCCTTTCAAAGGACTCCACCCTTAAAGCCAATTTTTCTTTCTCTGTATCTATAGATTGACAAAGACCAGAACAACCATGTTTTTGCTTAACTGAAAAAGAGTTCCCCGGAACCACAATTTCCCGAGTGGAAGCAGCCACCTCAGCCTCCACCCCAGGCCCAACAGAATCCAATTCAGGTTTCAGTGTCCCTGCACAAACAATTTTAGGAAGTACAGTCACTTTTTCATTTCCATCTTTTACACACTTTGTTCCATCCCCCTTACAAGAGTCACATATTTTTACATTAACAGAACAACGCAAAGAAAAGTCCAAAAGAGTCTCATTTTTTCCCAGAGAGAGAGAAGAAAGATTTTGTTCAACAGAGTTCAAAGCAATACTTTCAGCATTTGCAACAACACTTGTAACATTCTCTGATACACACAGAGTCTCCGGTTTACTGGAATTTAATGAGACAGAACCAGAAGCTTTGTTTTCTGAGTCCAAGTTGATCTTATTATTATCCGTTTGTTTAAAACAGTGCTCCAACAGCGCTCTACAAACCGGCATAAGTTCTCTTAAGCTTTCATCTTTTTTGAGAGAGACTAGATTATGGATTCTCCAGTTTATCTGATCCCTAAAATGAAAAGTAAAAGCAGACTGCAGATTTAAATCTTGCGTATTTGCTTTAACCCAGATAAGTAAGTTTTTAAGCTCAGTTTTTGAAATTTCAGAGTGACCTTTTTCTTGTAACATTGTCTCTAATTAATGAAAAACATCCCATTCAACTTTTGATAAATTCGTTCCCATTTTTGTGTCCTTGTAATAATTTTCTTTTTCTCTATTTTTCCTCCCAACGTCACCCAAGCGCTCTCCCGAGATAAGTTACTTACAATTTTCTTGGCTTCGGCGGGAGAGATGATACAGTGTGCTCCTTGTTAACACTTGGGTCTCCGCAGCTGGTACTTCCACGATTTTTCTTTGTTTTTCTTCTATTCTACGTCCTCACACGAGGCACCAATATGCGGGGGACGGGACAGGTATAAGTCCAATAGTGTCAGGAACCCACGCCTTAAAAAAGGAACCCGCTAGCCCGCAGCAAAATATCCAAATATGGATAACATGGTAACCAGACCAGTGAAGAGATTTTTGCTTTTATTTCCAGCACATCAGTCTCAAAATACAAAATGGAGACATGACAGCTCACTGATCCACACCAAAAAATGTCTCCTTCAACAGGGCTCATACAGCAATACATAAAATCATCTCAGACTAGAATTCAGCCAATCAGACACAGAAAACACATCTTGACAAGCATTCTATCCAATCTTATAAAACATAGGTAATCGTAGCTAAAACAAGGACTAGTTGATAAGAGACAAAGAAAAGAGTTCTATTCATGCTAGCCTTCTAAAGATATACATTAAATAACCTTGTTGCCATCCTAAAGCCAATTCTACAGAAGCCTATTTTTATTTGTCACGTCTACTGCTTGGGAAACTTTTCTGCTTGCATGGAAAACTTTTTCTGCTTGCATGGGAAACTTTTCTGCAATGCTAACAAAACTCCAGTCTAAGGCCTACATACTTCTTTGTAACCATTTCTTAAAAATCCTCTAACCTTATGGATTCCAACATTTCCCCCTCTCTGTTTGACCCAGAAGCTTTCATTTTCTTGTCGCTTGCTATTTGCGTTTCATAGCTCTATTGCAAAATTTCTGCTTATTATCTGCTGAAGACCTATTTTCACTAAACTGAAGCATTGCTATATTACGGCACAGCAACTTAATGCTGTGAAGACCCAATCCCTGAAAGAGAGATATGAATCACGTTTGGCAACAGTCACAAGGCATCGTTCAAAAAACTCTGGTCGATTCCAAGGCCTTAATTCAAAACCTTCGTTCATGTCAATACCCTCATCTACTGCTTTCGTGAGATTTCGTACACTCTCTGTGCTTCTACTTCCTAGTTCTCCTGCTTGAATGACAAAAACTTCTCGGACTGTTTTGTTCATCATTCGCCGAAGACAACAGAGTATACAAGGTGCCACTATCAATATCAGTATTAGAACACCTAATATGTAAAGACCTATCTTGCAAAGTTGCCTTAGCCAAGGTGCAAAACTCCAATTTTGAAACAAATCATCCAACCAGGAACCTCCATCTTCTTTAATTTGGGCTGTCAGATCCTTTAATTTTTGAATGCTTTTGTGAATGGATTCAGAATGATCAGACAAATTCATACAACACAATCCTTCAAATTCCTCACAACCATGTCCTTGTGCCAGTAAGAGAAAATCAATGGCTGCTCTGTTTTGAAGAGTAGCATGTCTAATACTATCAACATCGGTCAACATATCACTGATTGCGGAGGATGTGGCATTAGCTTGTTTGCTCAGCCAACATCCAACTCGATCTAATTGTCTCAATGCCACAGCTGAAGCCAATTGGGGTAGAAATATACCTGCTGAAAGCCTTCTGGCGGCATTCCAAGGCATAAAATCACTCTGACAGTTCTCATCATAATGAGGAACAGCTCTTGTTTTCCTTTGTTTCTTTTTCATCACTGCTTTGGCAGTGGGGGCAATTATGGTAAGCATACCAATGCTACAAGGGCCACCTTCAAGGTGGGCTGGAATGCCTTGCCAACCTCTGTCTCCGCAAATGATCCAATACCCTTTTGGCAATTGCCGTGGATATTGGTCCGTCTCCAGAAACACATCCCAACTGTTTGAAACATTTGCTGCCCTGAGAAGTTTTTTCGAACAAATGTTCCAATTGAAGGAAGGACTGTTTCCATTGTCAATTCCACCTGGTTTACCATTGGATTCTTTTCTGACCAAAGGAAACTCTTTCACTGGCACACCAACCAAACAGGTTGAGAAAGGCTTTTCTGGTTCCGAATTAGACAGACATATAGTATCCGATCCGGCAGCCTTGGCTAAGGTCACCCAAACACTCGTTTTCGGTTGATCCACAGGCAAATCTGCACGACAAAAAACAATTAAAATCAAGCAAAACAAGTATACCATTTGATTCTGCCCCATCTCTTTCAAGAACTAAGTTTTGGCAGAATTCTTTCTAAACAAAAACAATAACCTAAATTTTCAGCCAAAAATTTGCTTCGTTAGACAAACATTCAGCATTCAATTCGTATACTCATAAATAACATTGGCACAAAATCAGAGTTCATGGGTTCCACCGATGCACAAAGAACGTCAGGCACAAGAGGCGTCAGGCGAGACCCGGGATCCTTCCATTCGGTCCACGTCTGCGTACTCGCTTCCTCAGTTCTAGGCTCGACAACAGGTTCTGAAGTGCGATACGGTTTGACGTTTTTGGCAGGAACCCACTTAATTCTTCCAGCACCTGTGGAAATAGAAGCATACCCTTTGCCCCACGTTATTAATTGAAATGGGCCTTCCATCTGTCCAGAGTCAGGGTTTCTAATTAGAAGAGGAGGATGTTCTTTCAGTTTTGCCTGTGTGCTATTTGAAAAGTGTCTAAAGATTGGTGGATCTGGTTCTGTACTTGAACTTTTTAGACAATTAAAACCATACAAAGCCTTACTCAGTCTCATCTGTGGGGTGATTTCCGTTCCCCCTCTCTGTTGATCTAATATGCGTTTTAAGGTTTGATGTGTTCTTTCAATGATTGCTTGGCTTGTGGGAGAGTGGGGAATACCAAAAATGTGTCGAACACCCCATTCATTTAAAAATGTGGCCAATTTTTGAGATATGTATGCGGGACCATTGTCAGTTTTTACTTCTTGGGGTATACCCAATGAAGCAAAAGCTTGCAGGAAATGATGACAGGCATGGCTGCCAGTTTCACCTGTGTGAAGGGAAGCAAAAACTGCACCAGAGAACGTGTCTATGGAAACATGAATATTTTTAAATTTACCAAAAGAAGGCTATTTAGTAACACCTGTTTGCCACAACTGTAGGCTTTGTAAGCCTCGGGGGTTGATTGCTCCTGTAGAAACAGGAGGTTGTACCAATTGACAGTCAGGGCAAGTATGAATGATAGCTTTAGCTTGACTTTTAGTGATTTGGAACATTCGCATGAGTGCTTGTGCATTTTGGTGGAAAAAGGCATGACTCGATTTTGCTTGTTCAAAAATATTTGGCAATGTGTTAGAAATGACCATTGTCAGCTTGTCCGCTCTTGCATTTCCTTCCACTAAAAATCCAGGAAGTGAAGAATGCGCCCTAATGTGAGAAACAAAATATGGATTAGTTCTATATTGCAAAGTTATAAAAAGACATGAAAGCCAACGATGTACAGTTTCATTACTAACATCCTTTAAAATGGAACCTTCTATTCTCCTGACTACATTAGCAACATAAGCAGAATCTGTGACCAAATTAAAAGGCTGAGGAAACAGCTGAAAAGCTCAAACTACTGCAGCAAGCTCAACAATTTGAGGGGATCCCTCTACTGTTTGAATATCAGATTCCCAAACATCAGTCTTTTGATTAAACCAAGTCACAACGGACTTGTGGCTTTTACCAGAGCCATCAGTGAAGAGAGTCACAGCATGTAAAGGTTCTTCACTTAATTTAGGTTTTTCTCTGAAACTCAATTTTGCTTGCAGTAGTTTGTGAGCTGGATAGTGTATGGAACAAACACCTGGAAAACCTAAGAATGCATATTGTAAATCATCAGAATTTTGCATTGCCCAATTGAAATAATCATTTTTCAATGGCAAATAGATAACTGAACATTCTTGACCTGCCAAAGTTAACAATCTGGTTCTAGCCTTAATTATAATGTATGCAATCATTTCTAAAACTGAGCAAATGGTCTTTGAAAACCTGTAGTATTGGAAAATAAAGCTCCCAATATTACCAGTTAGATTGTGCCTGGGCCAGTCTGACCCTCGCTGCTGGGCCAAAGGCAGCAACTGCGGTTTAACACCCCAGAGATACCTTGGCTTGCTGGTGGTTGCAGCTGGGCACTGAACAAGTCCAGGCTTGTAAGGGACCCCGTTACCTCAGGAGGAATAGCTTCAGGCGATGGTGAAGAGAAAAAGGAGAGATTCTGCTGGAGGGTTTAATGTCCAGAGGTTTATTCCATGGTTACAGAGGTCTGAACGTGAGCAACTGCTCCAACAGAATAAGGACCGCATGGTCTGATCACCTTTTTAAGCTCAGGGACAGGGGGAGGGGAGGTACAGGTGAGCCACCAACCAGGTGAGAGGGGCAGGGTCTCAGGGGAAGATGACACCCAGACAGGCCAATGACCTCTGGGCATAG
This sequence comes from Melospiza melodia melodia, assembly GCF_035770615.1. Taxonomy (NCBI): domain Eukaryota; kingdom Metazoa; phylum Chordata; class Aves; order Passeriformes; family Passerellidae; genus Melospiza; species Melospiza melodia. Next base: position 46,398,753 of record NC_086225.1, on the reverse strand, counting down.
GGGCATCCTTTAAACTTGACCAACCACACGACGCCTTGCTGGAACGTTTAGCCTGATTGACAGGACTCACTCAGCATGGGGGCAAGGGGGAAGGGATAGACGTATAGGCACACCTGGGAAAGTGACCTGGAAGGCCAAAATGGGACATCACAGCACACCACAACACTGTAGGGAGGAAAAACCCATTCCATTATTAACAAAGGATCTTGTTCTGTGGCATCCCACTGGAAAATGAGACCACAAAGCTGCATCTTCTCTCCTAAGATTGCAAGAAAGAAAGGATTTTCAGGAACGCAGCGATGAGCTTGTCTTTTTTGAAGAGCTTCTGTGACTTTGTCGAGAGCAGCACGAGCTTCAGGGATGAAAGTTCTTGGCCAAGTGATGTCGCAACTTCCTCTCAGCAAATGGAAGAGCGGACTCAGTTCATCATTGGTGATTCCCAACATCGGTCTGACCCAGTTGATTTCTCCTAGAAGTTGTTGTAACTCTTGTAGGTTGTTGACTCTGGTTCGGATCTGAATTTTCTGTGGTATTATTGTCGTCTTCCATCATCTTCCATCCCAGGTACTTCTAAGGTGAAACTTGTTGAATTTTCGTTGCAGAGATTTCAAGTCCAGCTTTTTGAATTTCAGCAACAACACAGTCGCGAGTTTCTTCCATCTCTTCCTTTCAAAGGACTCCACCCTTAAAGCCAATTTTTCTTTCTCTGTATCTATAGATTGACAAACACCAGAAAAACCATGTTTTTGCTTAACTGAAAAAGAGTTCCCCGGAACCACAATTTCCCGAGTGGAAGCAGCCACCTCAGCCTCCACCCCAGGCCCAACAGAATCCAATTCAGGTTTCAGTGTCCCTGCACAAACAATTTTAGGAAGTACAGTCACTTTTTCATTTCCATCTTTTACACACTTTGTTCCATCCCCCTTACAAGAGTCACATATTTTTACATTAACAGAACAACGCGAAGAAAAGTCCAAAAGAGTCTCATTTTTTCCCAGAGAGAGAGAAGAAAGATTTTGTTCAACAGAGTTCAAAGCAATACTTTCAGCATTTGCAACAACACTTGTAACATTCTCCCATACTCACACAGTCTCCGGTTTACTGGAATTTAATGAGACAGAACCAGAAGCTTTGTTTTCTGAGTCCAAGTTGATCTTATTATTATCAGTTTGTTTAAAACAGTGCTCCAACAGCGCTCTACAAACCGGCATAAGTTCTCTTAAGCTTTCATCTTTTTTGAGAGAGACTAGATTATAGATTCTCCAGTTTATCTGATCCCAAAAATGAAAAGTAAAAGCAGACTGCAGATTTAAATCTTGCGTATTCGCTTTAACCCAGATAAGTAAGTTTTTAAGCTCAGTTTTTGAAATTTCAGAGTGACCTTTTTCTTGTAACATTGTCTCTAATTGATGAAAAACATCCCATTCAACTTTTGATAAATTCGTTCCCATTTTTGTGTTCTTTTAATAATTTTCTTTTTCGCTATTTTGCCTCCCAACGTCACCCAAGCGCTCTCCCGAGATAAGTTACTTACAATTTTCTTGGCTTTGGCGGGAGAGATGATACAGTGTGCTCCTTGTTAACACTTGGGTCTCCGCAGCTGGTACTTCCACGATTTTTCTTTGTTTTTCTTCTATTCTACGTCCTCACACGAGGCACCAATATGCGGGGGACGGGACAGGTATAAGTCCAATAGTGTCAGGAACCCACGCCTTAAAAAAGGAACCTGCTAGCCCGCGGCAAAATATCCAAATATGGATAACATGGTAACCAGACCAGTGAAGAGATTTTTGCTTTTATTTCCAGCACATCAGTCTCAAAATACAAAATGGAGACATGACAGCTCACTGATCCACACCAAAAAATGTCTCCTTCAACAGGGCTCATACAGCAATACATAAAATCATCTCAGACTAGAATTCAGCCAATCAGACACAGAAAACACATCTTGACAAGCATTCTATCCAATCTTATAAAACATAGGTAATCGTAGCTAAAACAAAGATTAATTGATAAGAGACAAAGAACAGAGTTCTATTCATGCTGGCCTTCTAAAGATATACATTAAATAACCTTGTTGCCATCCTAAAGCCAATTCTACAGAAGCCTATTTTTATTTGTCACGTCTACTGCTTGGGAAACTTTTCTGCTTGCATGGAAAACTTTTTCTGCTTGCATGGGAAACTTTTCTGCAATGCTAACAAAACTCCAGTCTAAGGCCTACATACTTCTTTGTAACCATTTCTTAACAATCCTCTAACCTTATGGATTCCAACATTTCCCCCTCTCTGTTTGACCCAGAAGCTTTCATTTTCTTGTCGCTTGCTATTTGCGTTTCATAGCTCTATTGCAAAATTTCTGCTTATTATCTGCTGAAGACCTATTTTCACTAAACTGAAGCATTGCTATATTACAGCACAGCAACTTAATGCTGTGAAGACCCAATCCCTGAAAGAGAGATATGAATCACGTTTGGCAACAGTCACAAGGCATCGTTCAAAAAACTCTGGTCGATTCCAAGGCCTTAATTCAAAACCTTCGTTCATGTCAATACACTCATCTACTGCTTTCGTGAGATTTCGTACACTCTCTGTGCTTCTACTTCCTAATTCTCCTGCTTGAATGACAAAAACTTCTCGGACTGTTTTGTTCATCATTCGCCGAAGACAACAGAGTATACAAGGTGCCACTATCAATATCAGTATTAGAACACCTAATATGTAAAGACCTATCTTGCAAAGTTGCCTTAGCCAAGGTGCAAAACTCCAATTTTGAAACAAATCATCCAACCAGGAACCTCCATCTTCTTTAATTTGGGCTGTCAGATCCTTTAATTTTTGAATGCTTTTGTGAATGGATTCAGAATGATCAGACAAATTCATACAACACAATCCTTCCAATTCCTCACAACCATGTCCTTGTGCCAGTAAGAGAAAATCAATGGCTGCTCTGTTTTGAAGAGTAGCATGTCTAATACTATCAACATCGGTCAACATATCACTGATTGCGGAGGATGTGGCATTAGCTTGTTTGCTCAGCCAACATCCAACTCGATCTAATTGTCTCAATGCCACAGCTGAAGCCAATTGGGGTAGAAATATACCTGCTGAAAGCCTTCTGGCGGCATTCCAAGGCATAAAATCACTCTGACAGTTCTCATCATAATGAGGAACAGCTCTTGTTTTCCTTTGTTTCTTTTTCATCACTGTCTTTGGCAGTGGGGGCAATTATGGTAAGCATACCAATGCTACAAGGGCCACCTTCAAGGTGGGCTGGAATGCCTTGCCAACCTCTGTCTCCGCAAATGATCCAATACCCTTTTGGCAATTGCCGTGGATATTGGTCCGTCTCCAGAAACACATCCCAACTGTTTGAAACATTTGCTGCCCTGAGAAGTTTTTTCGAACAAATGTTCCAATTGAAGGAAGGACTGTTTCCATTGTCAATTCCACCTGGTTTACCATTGGATTCTTTTCTGACCAAAGGAAACTCTTTCACTGGCACACCAACCAAACAGGTTGAGAAAGGCTTTTCTGGTTCCGAATTAGACAGACATATAGTATCCGATCCGGCAGCCTTGGCTAAGGTCACCCAAACACTCGTTTTCGGTTGATCCACAGGCAAATCTGCACGACAAAAAACAATTAAAATCAAGCAAAACAAGTATACCATTTGATTCTGCCCCATCTCTTTCAAGAACTAAGTTTTGGCAGAATTCTTTCTAAACAAAAACAATAACCTAAATTTTCAGCCAAAAATTAGCTTTGTTAAACAAACATTCAGCATTCAATTCGTATACTCATAAATAACATTGGCACAAAATCAGAGTTCATGGGTTCCACTGATGCACAAAGAACGTCAGGCACAAGAGGCGTCAGGCGAGACCCGGGATCCTTTGATTCGGTCCACGTCTGCGTACTCGCTTCCTCAGTTCTAGGCTCGACAACGGGTTCTGAAGTGCGATACGGTTTGACGTTTTTGGCAGGAACCCACTTAATTCTTCCAGCACCTGTGGAAATAGAAGCATACCCTTTGCCCCACGTTATTAATTGAAACGGGCCTTCCATCTGTCCAGAGTCAGGGTTTCTAATTAGAAGAGGAGGATGTTCTTTCAGTTTTGCCTGTGTGCTATTTGAAAAGTGTCTAAAGATTGGTGGATCTGGTTCTGTACTTGAACTTTTTAGACAATTAAAACCATACAAAGCCTTACTCAGTCTCATCTGTGGGGTGATTTCCGTTCCCCCTCTCTGTTGATCTAATATGCGTTTTAAGGTTTGATGTGTTCTTTCAATGATTGCTTGGCTTGTGGGAGAGTGGGGAATACCAAAAATGTGTCAAACACCCCATTCATTTAAAAATGTGGCCAATTTTTGAGATATGTATGCGGGACCATTGTCAGTTTTTACTTCTTGGGGTATACCCAATGAAGCAAAAGCTTGCAGGAAATGATGACAGGCATGGCTGCCAGTTTCACCTGTGTGAAGGGAAGCAAAAACTGCACCAGAGAACGTGTCTATGGAAACATGAATATTTTTAAATTTACCAAAAGAAGGCTATTTAGTAACACCTGTTTGCCACAACTGTAGGCTTTGTAAGCCTCGGGGGTTGATTGCTCCTGTAGAAACAGGAGGTTGTACCAATTGACAGTCAGGGCAAGTATGAATGATAGCTTTAGCTTGACTTTTAGTGATTTGGAACATTCGCATGAGTGCTTGTGCATTTTGGTGGAAAAAGGCATGACTCAATTTTGCTTGTTCAAAAATATTTGGCAATGTGTTAGAAATGACCATTGTCAGCTTGTCCGCTCTTGCATTTCCTTCCACTAAAAATCCAGGAAGTGAAGAATGCGCCCTAATGTGAGAAACAAAATATGGATTAGTTCTATATTGCAAAGTTATAAAAAGACATGAAAGCCAACGATGTACAGTTTCATTACTAACATCCTTTAAAATGGAACCTTCTATTCTCCTGACTACATTAGCAACATAAGCAGAATCTGTGACCAAATTAAAAGGCTGAGGAAACAGCTGAAAAGCTCAAACTACTGCAGCAAGCTCAACAATTTGAGGGGATCCCTCTACTGTTTGAATATCAGATTCCCAAACATCAGTCTTTTGATTAAACCAAGTCACAACGGACTTGTGGCTTTTACCAGAGCCATCAGTGAAGAGAGTCACAGCATGTAAAGGTTCTTCACTTAATTTAGGTTTTTCTCTGAAACTCAATTTTGCTTGCAGTAGTTTGTGAGCTGGATAGTGTATGGAACAAACACCTGGAAAACCTAAGAATGCATATTGTAAATCATCAGAATTTTGCATTGCCCAATTGAAATAATCATTTTTCAATGGCAAATAGATAACTGAACATTCTTGACCTGCCAAAGTTAACAATCTGGTTCTAGCCTTAATTATAATGTATGCAATCATTTCTAAAACTGAGCAAATGGTCTTTGAAAACCTGTAGTATTGGAAAATAAAGCTCCCAATATTACCAGTTAGATTGTGCCTGGGCCAGTCTGACCCTCGCTGCTGGGCCAAAGGCAGCAACTGCGGTGTAACACCCCAGAGATACCTTGGCTTGCTGGTGGTTGCAGCTGGGCACTGAACAAGTCCAGGCTTGTAAGGGACCCCGTTACCTCAGGAGGAATAGCTTCAGGCGATGGTGAAGAGAAAAAGGAGAGATTCTGCTGGAGGGTTTAATGTCCAGAGGTTTATTCCATGGTTACAGAGGTCTGAACGTGAGCAACTGCTCCAACAGAATAAGGACCGCATGGTCTGATCACCTTTTTAAGCTCAGGGACAGGGGGAGGGGAGGTACAGGTGAGCCACCAACCAGGTGAGAGGGGCAGGGTCTCAGGGGAAGATGACACCCAGACAGGCCAATGACCTCTGGGCATAGGGGCATCCTTTAAACTTGACCAACCACACGACGCCTTGCTGGAACGTTTAGCCTGATTGACAGGACTCACTCAGCATGGGGGCAAGGGGGAAGGGATAGACGTATAGGCACACCTGGGAAAGTGACCTGGAAGGCCAAAATGGGACATCACAGCACACCACAACACTGTAGGGAGGAAAAACCCATTCCATTATTAACAAAGGATCTTGTTCTGTGGCATCCCACTGGAAAATGAGACCACAAAGCTGCATCTTCTCTCCTAAGATTGCAAGAAAGAAAGGATTTTCAGGAACGCAGCGATGAGCTTGTCTTTTTTGAAGAGCTTCTGTGACTTTGTCGAGAGCAGCACGAGCTTCAGGGATGAAAGTTCTTGGCCAAGTGATGTCGCAACTTCCTCTCAGCAAATGGAAGAGCGGACTCAGTTCATCATTGGTGATTCCCAACATCGGTCTGACCCAGTTGATTTCTCCTAGAAGTTGTTGTAACTCTTGTAGGTTGTTGACTCTGGTTCGGATCTGAATTTTCTGTGGTATTATTGTCGTCTTCCATCATCTTCCATCCCAGGTACTTCTAAGGTGAAACTTGTTGAATTTTCGTTGCAGAGATTTCAAGTCCAGCTTTTTGAATTTCAGCAACAACACAGTCGCGAGTTTCTTCCATCTCTTCCTTTCAAAGGACTCCACCCTTAAAGCCAATTTTTCTTTCTCTGTATCTATAGATTGACAAACACCAGAAAAACCATGTTTTTGCTTAACTGAAAAAGAGTTCCCCGGAACCACAATTTCCCGAGTGGAAGCAGCCACCTCAGCCTCCACCCCAGGCCCAACAGAATCCAATTCAGGTTTCAGTGTCCCTGCACAAACAATTTTAGGAAGTACAGTCACTTTTTCATTTCCATCTTTTACACACTTTGTTCCATCCCCCTTACAAGAGTCACATATTTTTACATTAACAGAACAACCCAAAGAAAAGTCCAAAAGAGTCTCATTTTTTCCCAGAGAGAGAGAAGAAAGATTTTGTTCAACAGAGTTCAAAGCAATACTTTCAGCATTTGCAACAACACTTGTAACATTCTCCCATACTCACACAGTCTCCGGTTTACTGGAATTTAATGAGACAGAACCAGAAGCTTTGTTTTCTGAGTCCAAGTTGATCTTATTATTATCAGTTTGTTTAAAACAGTGCTCCAACAGCGCTCTACAAACCGGCATAAGTTCTCTTAAGCTTTCATCTTTTTTGAGAGAGACTAGATTATAGATTCTCCAGTTTATCTGATCCCAAAAATGAAAAGTAAAAGCAGACTGCAGATTTAAATCTTGCGTATTCGCTTTAACCCAGATAAGTAAGTTTTTAAGCTCAGTTTTTGAAATTTCAGAGTGACCTTTTTCTTGTAACATTGTCTCTAATTGATGAAAAACATCCCATTCAACTTTTGATAAATTCGTTCCCATTTTTGTGTTCTTTTAATAATTTTCTTTTTCGCTATTTTGCCTCCCAACGTCACCCAAGCGCTCTCCCGAGATAAGTTACTTACAATTTTCTTGGCTTTGGCGGGAGAGATGATACAGTGTGCTCCTTGTTAACACTTGGGTCTCAGCAGCTGGTACTTCCACGATTTTTCTTTGTTTTTCTTCTATTCTACATCCTCACACGAGGCACCAATATGCGGGGGACGGGACAGGTATAAGTCCAATAGTGTCAGGAACCCACGCCTTAAAAAAGGAACCTGCTAGCCCGTGGCAAAATATCCAAATATGGATAACATGGTAACCAGACCAGTGAAGAGATTTTTGCTTTTATTTCCAGCACATCAGTCTCAAAATACAAAATGGAGACATGACAGCTCACTGATCCACACCAAAAAATGTCTCCTTCAACAGGGCTCATACAGCAATACATAAAATCATCTCAGACTAGAATTCAGCCAATCAGACACAGAAAACACATCTTGACAAGCATTCTATCCAATCTTATAAAACATAGGTAATCGTAGCTAAAACAAAGATTAATTGATAAGAGACAAAGAACAGAGTTCTATTCATGCTGGCCTTCTAAAGATATACATTAAATAACCTTGTTGCCATCCTAAAGCCAATTCTACAGAAGCCTATTTTTATTTGTCACGTCTACTGCTTGGGAAACTTTTCTGCTTGCATGGAAAACTTTTTCTGCTTGCATGGGAAACTTTTCTGCAATGCTAACAAAACTCCAGTCTAAGGCCTACATACTTCTTTGTAACCATTTCTTAACAATCCTCTAACCTTATGGATTCCAACATTTCCCCCTCTCTGTTTGACCCAGAAGCTTTCATTTTCTTGTCGCTTGCTATTTGCGTTTCATAGCTCTATTGCAAAATTTCTGCTTATTATCTGCTGAAGACCTATTTTCACTAAACTGAAGCATTGCTATATTACAGCACAGCAACTTAATGCTGTGAAGACCCAAGCCCTGAAAGAGAGATATGAATCACGTTTGGCAACAGTTACAAGGCATCGTTCAAAAAACTCTGGTCGATTCCAAGGCCTTAATTCAAAACCTTCGTTCATGTCAATACACTCATCTACTGCTTTCGTGAGATTTCGTACACTCTCTGTGCTTCTACTTCCTAATTCTCCTGCTTGAATGACAAAAACTTCTCGGACTGTTTTGTTCATCATTCGCCGAACACAACAGAGTATACAAGGTGCCACTATCAATATCAGTATTAGAACACCTAATATGTAAAGACCTATCTTGCAAAGTTGCCTTAGCCAAGGTGCAAAACTCCAATTTTGAAACAAATCATCCAACCAGGAACCTCCATCTTCTTTAATTTGGGCTGTCAGATCCTTTAATTTTTGAATGCTTTTGTGAATGGATTCAGAATGATCAGACAAATTCATACAACACAATCCTTCAAATTCCTCACAACCATGTCCTTGTGCCAGTAAGAGAAAATCAATGGCTGCTCTGTTTTGAAGAGTAGCATGTCTAATACTATCAACATCGGTCAACATATCACTGATTGCGGAGGATGTGGCATTAGCTTGTTTGCTCAGCCAACATCCAACTCGATCTAATTGTCTCAATGCCACAGCTGAAGCCAATTGGGGTAGAAATATACCTGCTGAAAGCCTTCTGGCGGCATTCCAAGGCATAAAATCACTCTGACAGTTCTCATCATAATGAGGAACAGCTCTTGTTTTCCTTTGTTTCTTTTTCATCACTGCTTTGGCAGTGGGGGCAATTATGGTAAGCATACCAATGCTACAAGGGCCACCTTCAAGGTGGGCTGGAATGCCTTGCCAACCTCTGTCTCCGCAAATGATCCAATACCCTTTTGGCAATTGCCGTGGATATTGGTCCGTCTCCAGAAACACATCCCAACTGTTTGAAACATTTGCTGCCCTGAGAAGTTTTTTCGAACAAATGTTCCAATTGAAGGAAGGACTGTTTCCATTGTCAATTCCACCTGGTTTACCATTGGATTCTTTTCTGACCAAAGGAAACTCTTTCACTGGCACACCAACCAAACAGGTTGAGAAAGGCTTTTCTGGTTCCGAATTAGACAGACATATAGTATCCGATCCGGCAGCCTTGCCTAAGGTCACCCAAACACTCGTTTTCGGTTGATCCACAGGCAAATCTGCACGACAAAAAACAATTAAAATCAAGCAAAACAAGTATACCATTTGATTCTGCCCCATCTCTTTCAAGAACTAAGTTTTGGCAGAATTCTTTCTAAACAAAAACAATAACCTAAATTTTCAGCCAAAAATTTGCTTCGTTAGACAAACATTCAGCATTCAATTCGTATACTCATAAATAACATTGGCACAAAATCAGAGTTCATGGGTTCCACCGATGCACAAAGAACGTCAGGCACAAGAGGCGTCAGGCGAGACCCGGGATCCTTCCATTCGGTCCACGTCTGCGTACTCGCTTCCTCAGTTCTAGGCTCGACAACAGGTTCTGAAGTGCGATACGGTTTGACGTTTTTGGCAGGAACCCACTTAATTCTTCCAGCACCTGTGGAAATAGAAGCATACCCTTTGCCCCACGTTATTAATTGAAACGGGCCTTCCATCTGTCCAGAGTCAGGGTTTCTAATTAGAAGAGGAGGATGTTCTTTCAGTTTTGCCTGTGTGCTATTTGAAAAGTGTCTAAAGATTGGTGGATCTGGTTCTGTACTTGAACTTTTTAGACAATTAAAACCATACAAAGCCTTACTCAGTCTCATCTGTGGGGTGATTTCCGTTCCCCCTCTCTGTTGATCTAATATGCGTTTTAAGGTTTGATGTGTTCTTTCAATGATTGCTTGGCTTGTGGGAGAGTGGGGAATACCAAAAATGTGTCGAACACCCCATTCATTTAAAAATGTGGCCAATTTTTGAGATATGTATGCGGGACCATTGTCAGTTTTTACTTCTTGGGGTATACCCAATGAAGCAAAAGCTTGCAGGAAATGATGACAGGCATGGGTGCCAGTTTCACCTGTGTGAAGGGAAGCAAAAACTGCACCAGAGAACGTGTCTATGGAAACATGAATATTTTTAAATTTACCAAAAGAAGGCTATTTAGTAACACCTGTTTGCCACAACTGTAGGCTTTGTAAGCCTCGGGGGTTGATTGCTCCTGTAGAAACAGGAGGTTGTACCAATTGACAGTCAGGGCAAGTATGAATGATAGCTTTAGCTTGACTTTTAGTGATTTGGAACATTCGCATGAGTGCTTGTGCATTTTGGTGGAAAAAGGCATGACTCGATTTTGCTTGTTCAAAAATATTTGGCAATGTGTTAGAAATGACCATTGTCAGCTTGTCCGCTCTTGCATTTCCTTCCACTAAAAATCCAGGAAGTGAAGAATGCGCCCTAATGTGAGAAACAAAATATGGATTAGTTCTATATTGCAAAGTTATAAAAAGACATGAAAGCCAACGATGTACAGTTTCATTACTAACATCCTTTAAAATGGAACCTTCTATTCTCCTGACTACATTAGCAACATAAGCAGAATCTGTGACCAAATTAAAAGGCTGAGGAAACAGCTGAAAAGCTCAAACTACTGCAGCAAGCTCAACAATTTGAGGGGATCCCTCTACTGTTTGAATATCAGATTCCCAAACATCAGTCTTTTGATTAAACCAAGTCACAACGGACTTGTGGCTTTTACCAGAGCCATCAGTGAAGAGAGTCACAGCATGTAAAGGTTCTTCACTTAATTTAGGTTTTTCTCTGAAACTCAATTTTGCTTGCAGTAGTTTGTGAGCTGGATAGTGTATGGAACAAACACCTGGAAAACCTAAGAATGCATATTGTAAATCATCAGAATTTTGCATTGCCCAATTGAAATAATCATTTTTCAATGGCAAATAGATAACTGAACATTCTTGACCTGCCAAAGTTAACAATCTGGTTCTAGCCTTAATTATAATGTATGCAATCATTTCTAAAACTGAGCAAATGGTCTTTGAAAACCTGTAGTATTGGAAAATAAAGCTCCCAATATTACCAGTTAGATTGTGCCTGGGCCAGTCTGACCCTCGCTGCTGGGCCAAAGGCAGCAACTGCGGTGTAACACCCCAGAGATACCTTGGCTTGCTGGTGGTTGCAGCTGGGCACTGAACAAGTCCAGGCTTGTAAGGGACCCCGTTACCTCAGGAGGAATAGCTTCAGGCGATGGTGAAGAGAAAAAGGAGAGATTCTGCTGGAGGGTTTAATGTCCAGAGGTTTATTCCATGGTTACAGAGGTCTGAACGTGAGCAACTGCTCCAACAGAATAAGGACCGCATGGTCTGATCACCTTTTTAAGCTCAGGGACAGGGGGAGGGGAGGTACAGGTGAGCCACCAACCAGGTGAGAGGGGCAGGGTCTCAGGGGAAGATGACACCCAGACAGGCCAATGACCTCTGGGCATAGGGGCATCCTTTAAACTTGACCAACCACACGACGCCTTGCTGGAACGTTTAGCCTGATTGACAGGACTCACTCAGCATGGGGGCAAGGGGGAAGGGATAGACGTATAGGCACACCTGGGAAAGTGACCTGGAAGGCCAAAATGGGACATCACAGCACACCACAACACTGTAGGGAGGAAAAACCCATTCCATTATTAACAAAGGATCTTGTTCTGTGGCATCCCACTGGAAAATGAGACCACAAAGCTGCATCTTCTCTCCTAAGATTGCAAGAAAGAAAGGATTTTCAGGAACGCAGCGATGAGCTTGTCTTTTTTGAAGAGCTTCTGTGACTTTGTCAAGAGCAGCACGAGCTTCAGGGATGAAAGTTCTTGGCGAAGTGATGTCGCAACTTCCTCTCAGCAAATGGAAGAGCGGACTCAGTTCATCATTGGTGATTCCCACCATCGGTCTGACCCAGTTGATTTCTCCTAGAAGTTGTTGTAACTCTTGTAGGTTGTTGACTCTGGTTCGGATCTGAATTTTCTGTGGTATTATTGTCGTCTTCCATCATCTTCCATCCCAGGTACTTCTAAGGTGAAACTTGTTGAATTTTCGTTGCAGAGATTTCAAGTCCAGCTTTTTGAATTTCAGCAACAACACAGTCGCGAGTTTCTTCCATCTCTTCCTTTCAAAGGACTCCACCCTTAAAGCCAATTTTTCTTTCTCTGTATCTATAGATTGACAAACACCAGAACAACCATGTTTTTGCTTAACTGAAAAAGAGTTCCCCGGAACCACAATTTCCCGAGTGGAAGCAGCCACCTCAGCCTCCACCCCAGGCCCAACAGAATCCAATTCAGGTTTCAGTGTCCCTGCACAAACAATTTTAGGAAGTACAGTCACTTTTTCATTTCCATCTTTTACACACTTTGTTCCATCCCCCTTACAAGAGTCACATATTTTTACATTAACAGAACAACGCGAAGAAAAGTCCAAAAGAGTCTCATTTTTTCCCAGAGAGAGAGAAGAAAGATTTTGTTCAACAGAGTTCAAAGCAATACTTTCAGCATTTGCAACAACACTTGTAACATTCTCCGATACTCACACAGTCTCCGGTTTACTGGAATTTAATGAGACAGAACCAGAAGCTTTGTTTTCTGAGTCCAAGTTGATCTTATTATTATCAGTTTGTTTAAAACAGTGCTCCAACAGCGCTCTACAAACCGGCATAAGTTCTCTTAAGCTTTCATCTTTTTTGAGAGAGACTAGATTATAGATTCTCCAGTTTATCTGATCCCAAAAATGAAAAGTAAAAGCAGACTGCAGATTTAAATCTTGCGTATTCGCTTTAACCCAGATAAGTAAGTTTTTAAGCTCAGTTTTTGAAATTTCAGAGTGACCTTTTTCTTGTAACATTGTCTCTAATTGATGAAAAACATCCCATTCAACTTTTGATAAATTCGTTCCCATTTTTGTGTTCTTTTAATAATTTTCTTTTTCGCTATTTTGCCTCCCCACGTCACCCAAGCGTTCTCCCGAGATAAGTTACTTACAATTTTCTTGGCTTCGGCGGGAGAGATGATACAGTGTGCTCCTTGTTAACACTTGGGTCTCCGCAGCTGGTACTTCCACGATTTTTCTTTGTTTTTCTTCTATTCTACGTCCTCACACGAGGCACCAATATGCGGGGGACGGGACAGGTATAAGTCCAATGGTGTCAGGAGCCCACGCCTTTAAAAAGGAACCCACTAGGTCGCGGCAAATTATCCAAATATGGATAACATGGTAACCAGACCAGTGAAGAGATTTTTGCTTTTATTTCCGGCTCATCAGTCTCAAAATACAAAATGGAGACATGACAGCTCACTGATCCACACCAAAAAATGTCTCCTTCAACAGGGCTCATACAGCAATACATAAAATCATCTCAGACTAGAATTCAGCCAATCAGACACAGAAAACACATCTTGACAAGCATTCTATCCAATCTTATAAAACATAGGTAATCGTAGCTAAAACAAAGACTAGTTGATAAGAGACAAAGAACAGAGTTCTATTCATGCTAACCTTCTAAAGATATATATTAAATAACTTTGTTGCCATCCTAAAGCCAATTCTACAGAAGCCTATTGTTATTTGTCACGTCTACTGCTTGGGAAACTTTTCTGCTTGCATGGAAAACTTTTTCTGCTTGCATGGGAAACTTTTCTGCAATGCTAACAAAACTCCAGTCTAAGGCCTACATACTTCTTTGTAACCATTTCTTAAAAATCCTCTAACCTTATGGATTCCAACATTTCCCCCTCTCTGTTTGACCCAGAAGCTTTCATTTTCTTGTCGCTTGCTATTTGCGTTTCATAGCTCTATTGCAAAATTTCTGCTTATTATCTGCTGAAGACCTATTTTCACTAAACTGAAGCATTGCTATATTACAGCACAGCAACTTAATGCTGTGAAGACCCAATCCCTGAAAGAGAGATATGAATCACGTTTGGCAACAGTCACAAGGCATCGTTCAAAAAACTCTGGTCGATTCCAAGGCCTTAATTCAAAACCTTCGTTCATGTCAATACACTCATCTACTGCTTTCGTGAGATTTCGTACACTCTCTGTGCTTCTACTTCCTAATTCTCCTGCTTGAATGACAAAAACTTCTCGGACTGTTTTGTTCATCATTCGCCGAACACAACAGAGTATACAAGGTGCCACTATCAATATCAGTATTAGAACACCTAATATGTAAAGACCTATCTTGCAAAGTTGCCTTAGCCAAGGTGCAAAACTCCAATTTTGAAACAAATCATCCAACCAGGAACCTCCATCTTCTTTAATTTGGGCTGTCAGATCCTTTAATTTTTGAATGCTTTTGTGAATGGATTCGGAATGATCAGACAAATTCATACAACACAATCCTTCCAATTCCTCACAACCATGTCCTTGTGCCAGTAAGAGAAAATCAATGGCTGCTCTGTTTTGAAGAGTAGCATGTCTAATACTATCAACATCGGTCAACATATCACTGATTGCGGAGGATGTGGCATTAGCTTGTTTGCTCAGCCAACATCCAACTCGATCTAATTGTCTCAATGCCACAGCTGAAGCCAATTGGGGTAGAAATATACCTGCTGAAAGCCTTCTGGCGGCATTCCAAGGCATAAAATCACTCTGACAGTTCTCATCATAATGAGGAACAGCTCTTGTTTTCCTTTGTTTCTTTTTCATCACTGCTTTGGCAGTGGGGGCAATTATGGTAAGCATACCAATGCTACAAGGGCCACCTTCAAGGTGGGCTGGAATGCCTTGCCAACCTCTGTCTCCGCAAATGATCCAATACCCTTTTGGCAATTGCCGTGGATATTGGTCCGTCTCCAGAAACACATCCCAACTGTTTGAAACATTTGCTGCCCTGAGAAGTTTTTTCGAACAAATGTTCCAATTGAAGGAAGGACTGTTTCCATTGTCAATTCCACCTGGTTTACCATTGGATTCTTTTCTGACCAAAGGAAACTCTTTCACTGGCACACCAACCAAACAGGTTGAGAAAGGCTTTTCTGGTTCCGAATTAGACAGACATATAGTATCCGATCCGGCAGCCTTGGCTAAGGTCACCCAAACACTCGTTTTCGGTTGATCCACAGGCAAATCTGCACGACAAAAAACAATTAAAATCAAGCAAAACAAGTATACCATTTGATTCTGCCCCATCTCTTTCAAGAACTAAGTTTTGGCAGAATTCTTTCTAAACAAAAACAATAACCTAAATTTTCAGCCAAAAATTAGCTTTGTTAAACAAACATTCAGCATTCAATTCGTATACTCATAAATAACATTGGCACAAAATCAGAGTTCATGGGTTCCACCGATGCACAAAGAACGTCAGGCACAAGAGGCGTCAGGCGAGACCCGGGATCCTTCCATTCGGTCCACGTCTGCGTACTCGCTTCCTCAGTTCTAGGCTCGACAACGGGTTCTGAAGTGCGATACGGTTTGACGTTTTTGGCAGGAACCCACTTAATTCTTCCAGCACCTGTGGAAATAGAAGCATACCCTTTGCCCCACGTTATTAATTGAAACGGGCCTTCCATCTGTCCAGAGTCAGGGTTTCTAATTAGAAGAGGAGGATGTTCTTTCAGTTTTGCCTGTGTGCTATTTGAAAAGTGTCTAAAGATTGGTGGATCTGGTTCTGTACTTGAACTTTTTAGACAATTAAAACCATACAAAGCCTTACTCAGTCTCATCTGTGGGGTGATTTCCATTCCCCCTCTCTGTTGATCTAATATGCGTTTTAAGGTTTGATGTGTTCTTTCAATGATTGCTTGGCTTGTGGGAGAGTGGGGAATACCAAAAATGTGTCGAACACCCCATTCATTTAAAAATGTGGCCAATTTTTGAGATATGTATGCGGGACCATTGTCAGTTTTTACTTCTTGGGGTATACCCAATGAAGCAAAAGCTTGCAGGAAATGATGACAGGCATGGCTGCCAGTTTCACCTGTGTGAAGGGAAGCAAAAACTGCACCAGAGAACGTGTCTATGGAAACATGAATATTTTTAAATTTACCAAAAGAAGGCTATTTAGTAACACCTGTTTGCCACAACTGTAGGCTTTGTAAGCCTCGGGGGTTGATTGCTCCTGTAGAAACAGGAGGTTGTACCAATTGACAGTCAGGGCAAGTATGAATGATAGCTTTAGCTTGACTTTTAGTGATTTGGAACATTCGCATGAGTGCTTGTGCATTTTGGTGGAAAAAGGCATGACTCGATTTTGCTTGTTCAAAAATATTTGGCAATGTGTTAGAAATGACCATTGTCAGCTTGTCCGCTCTTGCATTTCCTTCCACTAAAAATCCAGGAAGTGAAGAATGCGCCCTAATGTGAGAAACAAAATATGGATTAGTTCTATATTGCAAAGTTATAAAAAGACATGAAAGCCAACGATGTAAGTTTCATTACTAACATCCTTTAAAATGGAACCTTCTATTCTCCTGACTACATTAGCAACATAAGCAGAATCTGTGACCAAATTAAAAGGCTGAGGAAACAGCTGAAAAGCTCAAACTACTGCAGCAAGCTCAACAATTTGAGGGGATCCCTCTACTGTTTGAATATCAGATTCCCAAACATCAGTCTTTTGATTAAACCAAGTCACAACGGACTTGTGGCTTTTACCAGAGCCATCAGTGAAGAGAGTCACAGCATGTAAAGGTTCTTCACTTAATTTAGGTTTTTCTCTGAAACTCAATTTTGCTTGCAGTAGTTTGTGAGCTGGATAGTGTATGGAACAAACACCTGGAAAACCTAAGAATGCATATTGTAAATCATCAGAATTTTGCATTGCCCAATTGAAATAATCATTTTTCAATGGCAAATAGATAACTGAACATTCTTGACCTGCCAAAGTTAACAATCTGGTTCTAGCCTTAATTATAATGTATGCAATCATTTCTAAAACTGAGCAAATGGTCTTTGAAAACCTGTAGTATTGGAAAATAAAGCTCCCAATATTACCAGTTAGATTGTGCCTGGGCCAGTCTGACCCTCGCTGCTGGGCCAAAGGCAGCAACTGCGGTGTAACACCCCAGAGATACCTTGGCTTGCTGGTGGTTGCAGCTGGGCACTGAACAAGTCCAGGCTTGTAAGGGACCCCGTTACCTCAGGAGGAATAGCTTCAGGCGATGGTGAAGAGAAAAAGGAGAGATTCTGCTGGAGGGTTTAATGTCCAGAGGTTTATTCCATGGTTACAGAGGTCTGAACGTGAGCAACTGCTCCAACAGAATAAGGACCGCATGGTCTGATCACCTTTTTAAGCTCAGGGACAGGGGGAGGGGAGGTACAGGTGAGCCACCAACCAGGTGAGAGGGGCAGGGTCTCAGGGGAAGATGACACCCAGACAGGCCAATGACCTCTGGGCATAGGGGCATCCTTTAAACTTGACCAACCACACGACGCCTTGCTGGAACGTTTAGCCTGATTGACAGGACTCACTCAGCATGGGGGAAAGGGGGAAGGGATAGACGTATAGGCACACCTAGGAAAGTGACCTGGAAGGCCAAAATGGGACATCACAGCACACCACAACACTGTAGGGAGGAAAAACCCATTCCATTATTAACAAAGGATCTTGTTCTGTGGCATCCCACTGGAAAATGAGACCACAAAGCTGCATCTTCTCTCCTAAGATTGCAAGAAAGAAAGGATTTTCAGGAACGCAGCGATGAGCTTGTCTTTTTTGAAGAGCTTCTGTGACTTTGTCGAGAGCAGCACGAGCTTCAGGGATGAAAGTTCTTGGCCAAGTGATGTCGCAACTTCCTCTCAGCAAATGGAAGAGCGGACTCAGTTCATCATTGGTGATTCCCAACATCGGTCTGACCCAGTTGATTTCTCCTAGAAGTTGTTGTAACTCTTGTAGGTTGTTGACTCTGGTTCGGATCTGAATTTTCTGTGGTATTATTGTCGTCTTCCATCATCTTCCATCCCAGGTACTTCTAAGGTGAAACTTGTTGAATTTTCGTTGCAGAGATTTCAAGTCCAGCTTTTTGAATTTCAGCAACAACACAGTCGCGAGTTTCTTCCATCTCTTCCTTTCAAAGGACTCCACCCTTAAAGCCAATTTTTCTTTCTCTGTATCTATAGATTGACAAACACCAGAACAACCATGTTTTTGCTTAACTGAAAAAGAGTTCCCCGGAACCACAATTTCCCGAGTGGAAGCAGCCACCTCAGCCTCCACCCCAGGCCCAACAGAATCCAATTCAGGTTTCAGTGTCCCTGCACAAACAATTTTAGGAAGTACAGTCACTTTTTCATTTCCATCTTTTACACACTTTGTTCCATCCCCCTTACAAGAGTCACATATTTTTACATTAACAGAACAACGCGAAGAAAAGTCCAAAAGAGTCTCATTTTTTCCCAGAGAGAGAGAAGAAAGATTTTGTTCAACAGAGTTCAAAGCAATACTTTCAGCATTTGCAACAACGCTTGTAACATTCTCCGATACTCACACAGTCTCCGGTTTACTGGAATTTAATGAGACAGAACCAGAAGCTTTGTTTTCTGAGTCCAAGTTGATCTTATTATTATCAGTTTGTTTAAAACAGCGCTCCAACAGCGCTCTACAAACCGGCATAAGTTCTCTTAAGCTTTCATCTTTTTTGAGAGAGACTAGTTTATAGATTCTCCAGTTTATCTGATCCCAAAAATGAAAAGTAAAAGCAGACTGCAGATTTAAATCTTGCGTATTCGCTTTAACCCAGATAAGTAAGTTTTTAAGCTCAGTTTTTGAAATTTCAGAGTGACCTTTTTCTTGTAACATTGTCTCTAATTGATGAAAAACATCCCATTCAACTTTTGATAAATTCGTTCCCATTTTTGTGTTCTTTTAATAATTTTCTTTTTCGCTATTTTGCCTCCCAACGTCACCCAAGCGTTCTCCCGAGATAAGTTACTTACAATTTTCTTGGCTTCGGCGGGAGAGATGATACAGTGTGCTCCTTGTTAACACTTGGGTCTCCGCAGCTGGTACTTCCACGATTTTTCTTTGTTTTTCTTCTATTCTACGTCCTCACACGAGGCACCAATATGCGGGGGACGGGACAGGTATAAGTCCAATGGTGTCAGGAGCCCACGCCTTTAAAAAGGAACCCACTAGGTCGCGGCAAAATATCCAAATATGGATAACATGGTAACCAGACCAGTGAAGAGATTTTTGCTTTTATTTCCGGCTCATCAGTCTCAAAATACAAAATGGAGACATGACAGCTCACTGATCCACACCAAAAAATGTCTCCTTCAACAGGGCTCATACAGCAATACATAAAATCATCTCAGACTAGAATTCAGCCAATCAGACACAGAAAACACATCTTGACAAGCATTCTATCCAATCTTATAAAACATAGGTAATCGTAGCTAAAACAAAGACTAGTTGATAAGAGACAAAGAACAGAGTTCTATTCATGCTAACCTTCTAAAGATATATATTAAATAACTTTGTTGCCATCCTAAAGCCAATTCTACAGAAGCCTATTGTTATTTGTCACGTCTACTGCTTGGGAAACTTTTCTGCTTGCATGGAAAACTTTTTCTGCTTGCATGGGAAACTTTTCTGCAATGCTAACAAAACTCCAGTCTAAGGCCTACATACTTCTTTGTAACCATTTCTTAAAAATCCTCTAACCTTATGGATTCCAACATTTCCCCCTCTCTGTTTGACCCAGAAGCTTTCATTTTCTTGTCGCTTGCTATTTGCCTTTCATAGCTCTATTGCAAAATTTCTGCTTATTATCTGCTGAAGACCTATTTTCACTAAACTGAAGCATTGCTATATTACGGCACAGCAACTTAATGCTGTGAAGACCCAATCCCTGAAAGAGAGATATGAATCACGTTTGGCAACAGTCACAAGGCATCGTTCAAAAAACTCTGGTCGATTCCAAGGCCTTAATTCAAAATCTTCGTTCATGTCAATACCCTCATCTACTGCTTTCGTGAGATTTCGTACACTCTCTGTGCTTCTACTTCCTAATTCTCCTGCTTGAATGACAAAAACTTCTCGGACTGTTTTGTTCATCATTCGCCGAAGACAACAGAGTATACAAGGTGCCACTATCAATATCAGTATTAGAACACCTAATATGTAAAGACCTATCTTGCAAAGTTGCCTTAGCCAAGGTGCAAAACTCCAATTTTGAAACAAATCATCCAACCAGGAACCTCCATCTTCTTTAATTTGGGCTGTCAGATCCTTTAATTTTTGAATGCTTTTGTGAATGGATTCAGAATGATCAGACAAATTCATACAACACAATCCTTCAAATTCCTCACAACCATGTCCTTGTGCCAGTAAGAGAAAATCAATGGCTGCTCTGTTTTGAAGAGTAGCATGTCTAATACTATCAACATCGGTCAACATATCACTGATTGCGGAGGATGTGGCATTAGCTTGTTTGCTCAGCCAACATCCAACTCGATCTAATTGTCTCAATGCCACAGCTGAAGCCAATTGGGGTAGAAATATACCTGCTGAAAGCCTTCTGGCGGCATTCCAAGGCATAAAATCACTCTGACAGTTCTCATCATAATGAGGAACAGCTCTTGTTTTCCTTTGTTTCTTTTTCATCACTGCTTTGGCAGTGGGGGCAATTATGGTAAGCATACCAATGCTACAAGGGCCACCTTCAAGGTGGGCTGGAATGCCTTGCCAACCTCTGTCTCCGCAAATGATCCAATATCCTTTTGGCAATTGCCGTGGATATTGGTCCGTCTCCAGAAACACATCCCAACTGTTTGAAACATTTGCTGCCCTGAGAAGTTTTTTCGAACAAATGTTCCAATTGAAGGAAGGACTGTTTCCATTGTCAATTCCACCTGGTTTACCATTGGATTCTTTTCTGACCAAAGGAAACTCTTTCACTGGCACACCAACCAAACAGGTTGAGAAAGGCTTTTCTGGTTCCGAATTAGACAGACATATAGTATCCGATCCGGCAGCCTTGCCTAAGGTCACCCAAACACTCGTTTTCGGTTGATCCACAGGCAAATCTGCACGACAAAAAACAATTAAAATCAAGCAAAACAAGTATACCATTTGATTCTGCCCCATCTCTTTCAAGAACTAAGTTTTGGCAGAATTCTTTCTAAACAAAAACAATAACCTAAATTTTCAGCCAAAAATTAGCTTTGTTAAACAAACATTCAGCATTCAATTCGTATACTCATAAATAACATTGGCACAAAATCAGAGTTCATGGGTTCCACCGATGCACAAAGAACGTCAGGCACAAGAGGCGTCAGGCGAGACCCGGGATCCTTCCATTCGGTCCACGTCTGCGTACTCGCTTCCTCAGTTCTAGGCTCGACAACGGGTTCTGAAGTGCGATACGGTTTGACGTTTTTGGCAGGAACCCACTTAATTCTTCCAGCACCTGTGGAAATAGAAGCATACCCTTTGCCCCACGTTATTAATTGAAACGGGCCTTCCATCTGTCCAGAGTCAGGGTTTCTAATTAGAAGAGGAGGATGTTCTTTCAGTTTTGCCTGTGTGCTATTTGAAAAGTGTCTAAAGATTGGTGGATCTGGTTCTGTACTTGAACTTTTTAGACAATTAAAACCATACAAAGCCTTACTCAGTCTCATCTGTGGGGTGATTTCCGTTCCCCCTCTCTGTTGATCTAATATGCGTTTTAAGGTTTGATGTGTTCTTTCAATGATTGCTTGGCTTGTGGGAGAGTGGGGAATACCAAAAATGTGTCGAACACACCATTCATTTAAAAATGTGGCCAATTTTTGAGATATGTATGCGGGACCATTGTCAGTTTTTACTTCTTGGGGTATACCCAATGAAGCAAAAGCTTGCAGGAAATGATGACAGGCATGGCTGCCAGTTTCACCTGTGTGAAGGGAAGCAAAAACTGCACCAGAGAACGTGTCTATGGAAACATGAATATTTTTAAATTTACCAAAAGAAGGCTATTTAGTAACACCTGTTTGCCACAACTGTAGGCTTTGTAAGCCTCGGGGGTTGATTGCTCCTGTAGAAACAGGAGGTTGTACCAATTGACAGTCAGGGCAAGTATGAATGATAGCTTTAGCTTGACTTTTAGTGATTTGGAACATTCGCATGAGTGCTTGTGCATTTTGGTGGAAAAAGGCATGACTCGATTTTGCTTGTTCAAAAATATTTGGCAATGTGTTAGAAATGACCATTGTCAGCTTGTCCGCTCTTGCATTTCCTTCCACTAAAAATCCAGGAAGTGAAGAATGCGCCCTAATGTGAGAAACAAAATATGGATTAGTTCTATATTGCAAAGTTATAAAAAGACATGAAAGCCAACGATGTAAGTTTCATTACTAACATCCTTTAAAATGGAACCTTCTATTCTCCTGACTACATTAGCAACATAAGCAGAATCTGTGACCAAATTAAAAGGCTGAGGAAACAGCTGAAAAGCTCAAACTACTGCAGCAAGCTCAACAATTTGAGGGGATCCCTCTACTGTTTGAATATCAGATTCCCAAACATCAGTCTTTTGATTAAACCAAGTCACAACGGACTTGTGGCTTTTACCAGAGCCATCAGTGAAGAGAGTCACAGCATGTAAAGGTTCTTCACTTAATTTAGGTTTTTCTCTGAAACTCAATTTTGCTTGCAGTAGTTTGTGAGCTGGATAGTGTATGGAACAAACACCTGGAAAACCTAAGAATGCATATTGTAAATCATCAGAATTTTGCATTGCCCAATTGAAATAATCATTTTTCAATGGCAAATAGATAACTGAACATTCTTGACCTGCCAAAGTTAACAATCTGGTTCTAGCCTTAATTATAATGTATGCAATCATTTCTAAAACTGAGCAAATGGTCTTTGAAAACCTGTAGGGAGGAAAAACCCATTCCATTATTAACAAAGGATCTTGGTCTGTGGCATCCCACTGGAAAATGAGACCACAAAGCTGCATCTTCTCTCCTAAGATTGCAAGAAAGAAAGGATTTTCAGGAACGCAGCGATGAGCTTGTCTTTTTTGAAGAGCTTCTGTGACTTTGTCGAGAGCAGCACGAGCTTCAGGGGTTAAAGTTCTTGGCGAAGTGATGTCGCAACTTCCTCTCAGCAAATGGAAGAGCGGACTCAGTTCATCATTGGTGATTCCCAGCATCGGTCTGACCCAGTTCATTTCTCCTAGAAGTTGTTGTAACTCTTGTAGGTTGTTGACTCTGGTTCGGATCTGAATTTTCTGTGGTATTATTGTCGTCTTCCATTGTCTTCCATCATCTTCCATCCCAGGTACTTCTAAGGTGAAACTTGTTGAATTTTCGTTGCAGAGATTTCAAGTCCAGCTTTTTGAATTTCAGCAACAACACAGTCGCGAGTTTCTTCCATCTCTTCCTTTCAAAGGACTCCACCCTTAAAGCCAATTTTTCTTTCTCTGTATCTATAGA
The DNA here is from genome assembly GCF_035770615.1 of Melospiza melodia melodia. Lineage (NCBI taxonomy): Eukaryota > Metazoa > Chordata > Aves > Passeriformes > Passerellidae > Melospiza > Melospiza melodia. The sequence continues at coordinate 46,375,043 of NC_086225.1, read as the reverse complement.
TTGACAAACACCAGAACAACCATGTTTTTGCTTAAGTGAAAAAGAGTTCCCCGGAACCACAATTTCCCGAGTGGAAGCAGCCACCTCAGCCTCCACCCCAGGCCCAACAGAATCCAATTCAGGTTTCAGTGTCCCTGCACAAACAATTTTAGGAAGTACAGCACATTTTCATTTCCATCTTTTACACACTTTGTTCCATCCCCCTTACAAGAGTCACATATTTTTACATTAACAGAACAACGCGAAGAAAAGTCCAAAAGAGTCTCATTTTTTCCCAGAGAGAGAGAAGAAAGATTTTGTTCAACAGAGTTCAAAGCAATACTTTCAGCATTTGCAACAACACTTGTAACATTCTCCGATACTCACACAGTCTCCGGTTTACTGGAATTTAATGAGACAGAACCAGAAGCTTTGTTTTCTGAGTCCAAGTTGATCTTATTATTATCAGTTTGTTTAAAACAGTGCTCCAACAGCGCTCTACAAACCGGCATAAGTTCTCTTAAGCTTTCATCTTTTTTGAGAGAGACTAGATTATAGATTCTCCAGTTTATCTGATCCCAAAAATGAAAAGTAAAAGCAGACTGCAGATTTAAATCTTGCGTATTGGCTTTAACCCAGATAAGTAAGTTTTTAAGCTCAGTTTTTGAAATTTCAGAGTGACCTTTTTCTTGTAACATTGTCTCTAATTGATGAAAAACATCCCATTCAACTTTTGTTAAATTCGTTCCCATTTTTGTGTTCTTTTAATAATTTTCTTTTTCGCTATTTTGCCTCCCAACGTCACCCAAGCGTTCTCCCGAGATAAGTTACTTACAATTTTCTTGGCTTCGGCGGGAGAGATGATACAGTGTGCTCCTTGTTAACACTTGGGTCTCCGCAGCTGGTACTTCCACGATTTTTCTTTGTTTTTCTTCTATTCTACGTCCTCACACGAGGCACCAATATGCGGGGGACGGGACAGGTATAAGTCCAATGGTGTCAGGAGCCCACGCCTTTAAAAAGGAACCCACTAGGTCGCGGCAAATTATCCAAATATGGATAACATGGTAACCAGACCAGTGAAGATATTTTTGCTTTTATTTCCGGCTCATCAGTCTCAAAATACAAAATGGAGACATGACAGCTCACTGATCCACACCAAAAAATGTCTCCTTCAACAGGGCTCATACAGCAATACATAAAATCATCTCAGACTAGAATTCAGCCAATCAGACACAGAAAACACATCTTGACAAGCATTCTATCCAATCTTATAAAGCATAGGTAATCGTAGCTAAAACAAAGACTAGTTGATAAGAGACAAAGAACAGAGTTCTATTCATGCTAACCTTCTAAAGATATATATTAAATAACTTTGTTGCCATCCTAAAGCCAATTCTACAGAAGCCTATTGTTATTTGTCACGTCTACTGCTTGGGAAACTTTTCTGCTTGCATGGAAAACTTTTTCTGCTTGCATGGGAAACTTTTCTGCAATGCTAACAAAACTCCAGTCTAAGGCCTACATACTTCTTTGTAACCATTTCTTAAAAATCCTCTAACCTTATGGATTCCAACATTTCCCCCTCTCTGTTTGACCCAGAAGCTTTCATTTTCTTGTTGCTTGCTATTTGCGTTTCATAGCTCTATTGCAAAATTTCTGCTTATTATCTGCTGAAGACCTATTTTCACTAAACTGAAGCATTGCTATATTACGGCACAGCAACTTAATGCTGTGAAGACCCAATCCCTGAAAGAGAGATATGAATCACGTTTGGCAACAGTCACAAGGCATCGTTCAAAAAACTCTGGTCGATTCCAAGGCCTTAATTCAAAATCTTTGTTCATGTCAATACCCTCATCTACTGCTTTCGTGAGATTTCGTACACTCTCTGTGCTTCTACTTCCTAATTCTCCTGCTTGAATGACAAAAACTTCTCGGACTGTTTTGTTCATCATTCGCCGAAGACAACAGAGTATACAAGGTGCCACTATCAATATCAGTATTAGAACACCTAATATGTAAAGACCTATCTTGCAAAGTTGCCTTAGCCAAGGTGCAAAACTCCAATTTTGAAACAAATCATCCAACCAGGAACCTCCATCTTCTTTAATTTGGGCTGTCTGATCCTTTAATTTTTGAATGCTTTTGTGAATGGATTCAGAATGATCAGACAAATTCATACAACCCAATCCTTCAAATTCCTCACAACCATGTCCTTGTGCCAGTAAGAGAAAATCAATGGCTGCTCTGTTTTGAAGAGTAGCATGTCTAATACTATCAACATCGGTCAACATATCACTGATTGCGGAGGATGTGGCATTAGCTTGTTTGCTCAGCCAACATCCAACTCGATCTAATTGTCTCAATGCCACAGCTGAAGCCAATTGGGGTAGAAATATACCTGCTGAAAGCCTTCTGGCGGCATTCCAAGGCATAAAATCACTCTGACAGTTCTCATCATAATGAGGAACAGCTCTTGTTTTCCTTTGTTTCTTTTTCATCACTGCTTTGGCAGTGGGGGCAATTATGGTAAGCATACCAATGCTACAAGGGCCACCTTCAAGGTGGGCTGGAATGCCTTGCCAACCTCTGTCTCCGCAAATGATCCAATACCCTTTTGGCAATTGCCGTGGATATTGGTCCGTCTCCAGAAACACATCCCAACTGTTTGAAACATTTGCTGCCCTGAGAAGTTTTTTCGAACAAATGTTCCAATTGAAGGAAGGACTGTTTCCATTGTCAATTCCACCTGGTTTACCATTGGATTCTTTTCTGACCAAAGGAAACTCTTTCACTGGCACACCAACCAAACAGGTTGAGAAAGGCTTTTCTGGTTCCGAATTAGACAGACATATAGTATCCGATCCGGCAGCCTTGGCTAAGGTCACCCAAACACTCGTTTTCGGTTGATCCACAGGCAAATCTGCACGACAAAAAACAATTAAAATCAAGCAAAACAAGTATACCATTTGATTCTGCCCCATCTCTTTCAAGAACTAAGTTTTGGCAGAATTCTTTCTAAACAAAAACAATAACCTAAATTTTCAGCCAAAAATTAGCTTTGTTAAACAAACATTCAGCATTCAATTCATATACTCATAAATAACATTGGCACAAAATCAGAGTTCATGGGTTCCACCGATGCACAAAGAACGTCAGGCACAAGAGGCGTCAGGCGAGACCCGGGATCCTTCCATTCGGTCCACGTCTGCGTACTCGCTTCCTCAGTTCTAGGCTCGACAACAGGTTCTGAAGTGCGATACGGTTTGACGTTTTTGGCAGGAACCCACTTAATTCTTCCAGCACCTGTGGAAATAGAAGCATACCCTTTGCCCCACGTTATTAATTGAAACGGGCCTTCCATCTGTCCAGAGTCAGGGTTTCTAATTAGAAGAGGAGGATGTTCTTTCAGTTTTGCCTGTGTGCTATTTGAAAAGTGTCTAAAGATTGGTGGATCTGGTTCTGTACTTGAACTATTTAGAAAATTAAAACCATACAAAGCCTTACTCAGTCTCATCTGTGGGGTGATTTCCGTTCCCCCTCTCTGTTGATCTAATATGCGTTTTAAGGTTTGATGTGTTCTTTCAATGATTGCTTGGCTTGTGGGAGAGTGGGGAATACCAAAAATGTGTCGAACACCCCATTCATTTAAAAATGTGGCCAATTTTTGAGATATGTATGCGGGACCATTGTCAGTTTTTACTTCTTGGGGTATACCCAATGAAGCAAAAGCTTGCAGGAAATGATGACAGGCATGGCTGCCAGTTTCACCTGTGTGAAGGGAAGCAAAAACTGCACCAGAGAACGTGTCTATGGAAACATGAATATTTTTAAATTTACCAAAAGAAGGCTATTTAGTAACACCTGTTTGCCACAACTGTAGGCTTTGTAAGCCTCGGGGGTTGATTGCTCCTGTAGAAACAGGAGGTTGTACCAACTGACAGTCAGGGCAAGCATGAATGATAGCTTTAGCTTGACTTTTAGTGATTTGGAACATTCGCATGAGTGCTTGTGCATTTTGGGGGAAAAAGGCATGACTCAATTTTGCTTGTTCAAAAATATTTGGCAATGTGTTAGAAATGACCATTGTCAGCTTGTCCGCTCTTGCATTTCCTTCCACTAAAAATCCAGGAAGTGAAGAATGCGCCCTAATGTGAGAAACAAAATATGGATTAGTTCTATATTGCAAAGTTATAAAAAGACATGAAAGCCAACGATGTACAGTTTCATTACTAACATCCTTTAAAATGGAACCTTCTATTCTCCTGACTACATTAGCAACATAAGCAGAATCTGTGACCAAATTAAAAGGCTGAGGAAACAGCTGAAAAGCTCAAACTACTGCAGCAAGCTCAACAATTTGAGGGGATCCCTCTACTGTTTGAATATCAGATTCCCAAACATCAGTCTTTTGATTAAACCAAGTCACAACGGACTTGTGGCTTTTACCAGAGCCATCAGTGAAGAGAGTCACAGCATGTAAAGGTTCTTCACTTAATTTAGGTTTTTCTCTGAAACTCAATTTTGCTTGCAGTAGTTTGTGAGCTGGATAGTGTATGGAACAAACACCTGGAAAACCTAAGAATGCATATTGTAAATCATCAGAATTTTGCATTGCCCAATTGAAATAATCATTTTTCAATGGCAAATAGATAACTGAACATTCTTGACCTGCCAAAGTTAACAATCTGGTTCTAGCCTTAATTATAATGTATGCAATCATTTCTAAAACTGAGCAAATGGTCTTTGAAAACCTGTAGGGAGGAAAAACCCATTCCATTATTAACAAAGGATCTTGTTCTGTGGCATCCCACTGGAAAATGAGACCACAAAGCTGCATCTTCTCTCCTAAGATTGCAAGAAAGAAAGGATTTTCAGGAACGCAGCGATGAGCTTGTCTTTTTTGAAGAGCTTCTGTGACTTTGTCGAGAGCAGCACGAGCTTCAGGGGTTAAAGTTCTTGGCGAAGTGATGTCGCAACTTCCTCTCAGCAAATGGAAGAGCGGACTCAGTTCATCATTGGTGATTCCCAGCATCGGTCTGACCCAGTTGATTTCTCCTAGAAGTTGTTGTAACTCTTGTAGGTTGTTGACTCTGGTTCGGATCTGAATTTTCTGTGGTATTATTGTCGTCTTCCATTGTCTTCCATCATCTTCCATCCCAGGTACTTCTAAGGTGAAACTTGTTGAATTTTCGTTGCAGAGATTTCAAGTCCAGCTTTTTGAATTTCAGCAACAACACAGTCGCGAGTTTCTTCCATCTCTTCCTTTCAAAGGACTCCACCCTTAAAGCCAATTTTTCTTTCTCTGTATCTATAGATTGACAAACACCAGAACAACCATGTTTTTGCTTAACTGAAAAAGAGTTCCCCGGAACCACAATTTCCCGAGTGGAAGCAGCCACCTCAGCCTCCACCCCAGGCCCAACAGAATCCAATTCAGGTTTCAGTGTCCCTGCACAAACAATTTTAGGAAGTACAGTCACTTTTTCATTTCCATCTTTTACACACTTTGTTCCATCCCCCTTACAAGAGTCACATATTTTTACATTAACAGAACAACGCGAAGAAAAGTCCAAAAGAGTCTCATTTTTTCCCAGAGAGAGAGAAGAAAGATTTTGTTCAACAGAGTTCAAAGCAATACTTTCAGCATTTGCAACAACACTTGTAACATTCTCCGATACTCACACAGTCTCCGGTTTACTGGAATTTAATGAGACAGAACCAGAAGCTTTGTTTTCTGAGTCCAAGTTGATCTTATTATTATCAGTTTGTTTAAAACAGTGCTCCAACAGCGCTCTACAAACCGGCATAAGTTCTCTTAAGCTTTCATCTTTTTTGAGAGAGACTAGATTATAGATTCTCCAGTTTATCTGATCCCAAAAATGAAAAGTAAAAGCAGACTGCAGATTTAAATCTTGCGTATTCGCTTTAACCCAGATAAGTAAGTTTTTAAGCTCAGTTTTTGAAATTTCAGAGTGACCTTTTTCTTGTAACATTGTCTCTAATTGATGAAAAACATCCCATTCAACTTTTGATAAATTCGTTCCCATTTTTGTGTTCTTTTAATAATTTTCTTTTTCGCTATTTTGCCTCCCCACGTCACCCAAGCGCTCTCCCGAGATAAGTTACTTACAATTTTCTTGGCTTCGGCGGGAGAGATGATACAGTGTGCTCCTTGTTAACACTTGGGTCTCCGCAGCTGGTACTTCCACGATTTTTCTTTGTTTTTCTTCTATTCTACGTCCTCACACGAGGCACCAATATGCGGGGGACGGGACAGGTATAAGTCCAATGGTGTCAGGAGCCCACGCCTTTAAAAAGGAACCCACTAGGTCGCGGCAAATTATCCAAATATGGATAACATGGTAACCAGACCAGTGAAGAGATTTTTGCTTTTATTTCCGGCTCATCAGTCTCAAAATACAAAATGGAGACATGACAGCTCACTGATCCACACCAAAAAATGTCTCCTTCAACAGGGCTCATACAGCAATACATAAAATCATCTCAGACTAGAATTCAGCCAATCAGACACAGAAAACACATCTTGACAAGCATTCTATCCAATCTTATAAAACATAGGTAATCGTAGCTAAAACAAAGACTAGTTGATAAGAGACAAAGAACAGAGTTCTATTCATGCTAACCTTCTAAAGATATATATTAAATAACTTTGTTGCCATCCTAAAGCCAATTCTACAGAAGCCTATTGTTATTTGTCACGTCTACTGCTTGGGAAACTTTTCTGCTTGCATGGAAAACTTTTTCTGCTTGCATGGGAAACTTTTCTGCAATGCTAACAAAACTCCAGTCTAAGGCCTACATACTTCTTTGTAACCATTTCTTAAAAATCCTCTAACCTTATGGATTCCAACATTTCCCCCTCTCTGTTTGACCCAGAAGCTTTCATTTTCTTGTCGCTTGCTATTTGCGTTTCATAGCTCTATTGCAAAATTTCTGCTTATTATCTGCTGAAGACCTATTTTCACTAAACTGAAGCATTGCTATATTACGGCACAGCAACTTAATGCTGTGAAGACCCAATCCCTGAAAGAGAGATATGAATCACGTTTGGCAACAGTCACAAGGCATCGTTCAAAAAACTCTGGTCGATTCCAAGGCCTTAATTCAAAATCTTCGTTCATGTCAATACCCTCATCTACTGCTTTCGTGAGATTTCGTACACTCTCTGTGCTTCTACTTCCTAATTCTCCTGCTTGAATGACAAAAACTTCTCGGACTGTTTTGTTCATCATTCGCCGAAGACAACAGAGTATACAAGGTGCCACTATCAATATCAGTATTAGAACACCTAATATGTAAAGACCTATCTTGCAAAGTTGCCTTAGCCAAGGTGCAAAACTCCAATTTTGAAACAAATCATCCAACCAGGAACCTCCATCTTCTTTAATTTGGGCTGTCTGATCCTTTAATTTTTGAATGCTTTTGTGAATGGATTCAGAATGATCAGACAAATTCATACAACCCAATCCTTCAAATTCCTCACAACCATGTCCTTGTGCCAGTAAGAGAAAATCAATGGCTGCTCTGTTTTGAAGAGTAGCATGTCTAATACTATCAACATCGGTCAACATATCACTGATTGCGGAGGATGTGGCATTAGCTTGTTTGCTCAGCCAACATCCAACTCGATCTAATTGTCTCAATGCCACAGCTGAAGCCAATTGGGGTAGAAATATACCTGCTGAAAGCCTTCTGGCGGCATTCCAAGGCATAAAATCACTCTGACAGTTCTCATCATAATGAGGAACAGCTCTTGTTTTCCTTTGTTTCTTTTTCATCACTGCTTTGGCAGTGGGGGCAATTATGGTAAGCATACCAATGCTACAAGGGCCACCTTCAAGGTGGGCTGGAATGCCTTGCCAGCCTCTGTCTCCGCAAATGATCCAATACCCTTTTGGCAATTGCCGTGGATATTGGTCCGTCTCCAGAAACACATCCCAACTGTTTGAAACATTTGCTGCCCTGAGAAGTTTTTTCGAACAAATGTTCCAATTGAAGGAGGGACTGTTTCCATTGTCAATTCCACCTGGTTTACCATTGGATTCTTTTCTGACCAAAGGAAACTCTTTCACTGGCACACCAACCAAACAGGTTGAGAAAGGCTTTTCTGGTTCCGAATTAGACAGACATATAGTATCCGATCCGGCAGCCTTGGCTAAGGTCACCCAAACACTCGTTTTCGGTTGATCCACAGGCAAATCTGCACGACAAAAAACAATTAAAATCAAGCAAAACAAGTATACCATTTGATTCTGCCCCATCTCTTTCAAGAACTAAGTTTTGGCAGAATTCTTTCTAAACAAAAACAATAACCTAAATTTTCAGCCAAAAATTAGCTTTGTTAAACAAACATTCAGCATTCAATTCATATACTCATAAATAACATTGGCACAAAATCAGAGTTCATGGGTTCCACCGATGCACAAAGAACGTCAGGCACAAGAGGCGTCAGGCGAGACCCGGGATCCTTCCATTCGGTCCACGTCTGCGTACTCGCTTCCTCAGTTCTAGGCTCGACAACAGGTTCTGAAGTGCGATACGGTTTGACGTTTTTGGCAGGAACCCACTTAATTCTTCCAGCACCTGTGGAAATAGAAGCATACCCTTTTCCCTCACGTTATTAATTGAAACGGGCCTTCCATCTGTCCAGAGTCAGGGTTTCTAATTAGAAGAGGAGGATGTTCTTTCAGTTTTGCCTGTGTGCTATTTGAAAAGTGTCTAAAGATTGGTGGATCTGGTTCTGTACTTGAACTATTTAGAAAATTAAAACCATACAAAGCCTTACTCAGTCTCATCTGTGGGGTGATTTCCGTTCCCCCTCTCTGTTGATCTAATATGCGTTTTAAGGTTTGATGTGTTCTTTCAATGATTGCTTGGCTTGTGGGAGAGTGGGGAATACCAAAAATGTGTCGAACACCCCATTCATTTAAAAATGTGGCCAATTTTTGAGATATGTATGCGGGACCATTGTCAGTTTTTACTTCTTGGGGTATACCCAATGAAGCAAAAGCTTGCAGGAAATGATGACAGGCATGGCTGCCAGTTTCACCTGTGTGAAGGGAAGCAAAAACTGCACCAGAGAACGTGTCTATGGAAACATGAATATTTTTAAATTTACCAAAAGAAGGCTATTTAGTAACACCTGTTTGCCACAACTGTAGGCTTTGTAAGCCTCGGGGGTTGATTGCTCCTGTAGAAACAGGAGGTTGTACCAATTGACAGTCAGGGCAAGTATGAATGATAGCTTTAGCTTGACTTTTAGTGATTTGGAACATTCGCATGAGTGCTTGTGCATTTTGGTGGAAAAAGGCATGACTCAATTTTGCTTGTTCAAAAATATTTGGCAATGTGTTAGAAATGACCATTGTCAGCTTGTCCGCTCTTGCATTTCCTTCCACTAAAAATCCAGGAAGTGAAGAATGCGCCCTAATGTGAGAAACAAAATATGGATTAGTTCTATATTGCAAAGTTATAAAAAGACATGAAAGCCAACGATGTACAGTTTCATTACTAACATCCTTTAAAATGGAACCTTCTATTCTCCTGACTACATTAGCAACATAAGCAGAATCTGTGACCAAATTAAAAGGCTGAGGAAACAGCTGAAAAGCTCAAACTACTGCAGCAAGCTCAACAATTTGAGGGGATCCCTCTACTGTTTGAATATCAGATTCCCAAACATCAGTCTTTTGATTAAACCAAGTCACAACGGACTTGTGGCTTTTACCAGAGCCATCAGTGAAGAGAGTCACAGCATGTAAAGGTTCTTCACTTAATTTAGGTTTTTCTCTGAAACTCAATTTTGCTTGCAGTAGTTTGTGAGCTGGATAGTGTATGGAACAAACACCTGGAAAACCTAAGAATGCATATTGTAAATCATCAGAATTTTGCATTGCCCAATTGAAATAATCATTTTTCAATGGCAAATAGATAACTGAACATTCTTGACCTGCCAAAGTTAACAATCTGGTTCTAGCCTTAATTATAATGTATGCAATCATTTCTAAAACTGAGCAAATGGTCTTTGAAAACCTGTAGGGAGGAAAAACCCATTCCATTATTAACAAAGGATCTTGTTCTGTGGCATCCCACTGGAAAATGAGACCACAAAGCTGCATCTTCTCTCCTAAGATTGCAAGAAAGAAAGGATTTTCAGGAACGCAGCGATGAGCTTGTCTTTTTTGAAGAGCTTCTGTGACTTTGTCGAGAGCAGCACGAGCTTCAGGGGTTAAAGTTCTTGGCCAAGTGATGTCGCAACTTCCTCTCAGCAAATGGAAGAGCGGACTCAGTTCATCATTGGTGATTCCCAGCATCGGTCTGACCCAGTTGATTTCTCCTAGAAGTTGTTGTAACTCTTGTAGGTTGTTGACTCTGGTTCGGATCTGAATTTTCTGTGGTATTATTGTCGTCTTCCATTGTCTTCCATCATCTTCCATCCCAGGTACTTCTAAGGTGAAACTTGTTGAATTTTCGTTGCAGAGATTTCAAGTCCAGCTTTTTGAATTTCAGCAACAACACAGTCGCGAGTTTCTTCCATCTCTTCCTTTCAAAGGACTCCACCCTTAAAGCCAATTTTTCTTTCTCTGTATCTATAGATTGACAAACACCAGAACAACCATGTTTTTGCTTAAGTGAAAAAGAGTTCCCCGGAACCACAATTTCCCGAGTGGAAGCAGCCACCTCAGCCTCCACCCCAGGCCCAACAGAATCCAATTCAGGTTTCAGTGTCCCTGCACAAACAATTTTAGGAAGTACAGTCACTTTTTCATTTCCATCTTTTACACACTTTGTTCCATCCCCCTTACAAGAGTCACATATTTTTACATTAACAGAACAACGCGAAGAAAAGTCCAAAAGAGTCTCATTTTTTCCCAGAGAGAGAGAAGAAAGATTTTGTTCAACAGAGTTCAAAGCAATACTTTCAGCATTTGCAACAACACTTGTAACATTCTCCGATACTCACACAGTCTCCGGTTTACTGGAATTTAATGAGACAGAACCAGAAGCTTTGTTTTCTGAGTCCAAGTTGATCTTATTATTATCAGTTTGTTTAAAACAGTGCTCCAACAGCGCTCTACAAACCGGCATAAGTTCTCTTAAGCTTTCATCTTTTTTGAGAGAGACTAGATTATAGATTCTCCAGTTTATCTGATCCCAAAAATGAAAAGTAAAAGCAGACTGCAGATTTAAATCTTGCGTATTCGCTTTAACCCAGATAAGTAAGTTTTTAAGCTCAGTTTTTGAAATTTCAGAGTGACCTTTTTCTTGTAACATTGTCTCTGATGAAAAACATCCCATTCAACTTTTGATAAATTCGTTCCCATTTTTGTGTTCTTTTAATAATTTTCTTTTTCGCTATTTTGCCTCCCAACGTCACCCAAGCGCTCTCCCGAGATAAGTTACTTACAATTTTCTTGGCTTCGGCGGGAGAGATGATACAGTGTGCTCCTTGTTAACACTTGGGTCTCCGCAGCTGGTACTTCCACGATTTTTCTTTGTTTTTCTTCTATTCTACGTCCTCACACGAGGCACCAATATGCGGGGGACGGGACAGGTATAAGTCCAATGGTGTCAGGAGCCCACGCCTTTAAAAAGGAACCCACTAGGTCGCGGCAAATTATCCAAATATGGATAACATGGTAACCAGACCAGTGAAGAGATTTTTGCTTTTATTTCCGGCTCATCAGTCTCAAAATACAAAATGGAGACATGACAGCTCACTGATCCACACCAAAAAATGTCTCCTTCAACAGGGCTCATACAGCAATACATAAAATCATCTCAGACTAGAATTCAGCCAATCAGACACAGAAAACACATCTTGACAAGCATTCTATCCAATCTTATAAAACATAGGTAATCGTAGCTAAAACAAAGACTAGTTGATAAGAGACAAAGAACAGAGTTCTATTCATGCTAACCTTCTAAAGATATATATTAAATAACTTTGTTGCCATCCTAAAGCCAATTCTACAGAAGCCTATTGTTATTTGTCACGTCTACTGCTTGGGAAACTTTTCTGCTTGCATGGAAAACTTTTTCTGCTTGCATGGGAAACTTTTCTGCAATGCTAACAAAACTCCAGTCTAAGGCCTACATACTTCTTTGTAACCATTTCTTAAAAATCCTCTAACCTTATGGATTCCAACATTTCCCCCTCTCTGTTTGACCCAGAAGCTTTCATTTTCTTGTCGCTTGCTATTTGCGTTTCATAGCTCTATTGCAAAATTTCTGCTTATTATCTGCTGAAGACCTATTTTCACTAAACTGAAGCATTGCTATATTACGGCACAGCAACTTAATGCTGTGAAGACCCAATCCCTGAAAGAGAGATATGAATCACGTTTGGCAACAGTCACAAGGCATCGTTCAAAAAACTCTGGTCGATTCCAAGGCCTTAATTCAAAATCTTCGTTCATGTCAATACCCTCATCTACTGCTTTCGTGAGATTTCGTACACTCTCTCTGCTTCTACTTCCTAATTCTCCTGCTTGAATGACAAAAACTTCTCGGACTGTTTTGTTCATCATTCGCCGAAGACAACAGAGTATACAAGGTGCCACTATCAATATCAGTATTAGAACACCTAATATGTAAAGACCTATCTTGCAAAGTTGCCTTAGCCAAGGTGCAAAACTCCAATTTTGAAACAAATCATCCAACCAGGAACCTCCATCTTCTTTAATTTGGGCTGTCTGATCCTTTAATTTTTGAATGCTTTTGTGAATGGATTCAGAACGATCAGACAAATTCATACAACACAATCCTTCAAATTCCTCACAACCATGTCCTTGTGCCAGTAAGAGAAAATCAATGGCTGCTCTGTTTTGAAGAGTAGCATGTCTAATACTATCAACATCGGTCAACATATCACTGATTGCGGAGGATGTGGCATTAGCTTGTTTGCTCAGCCAACATCCAACTCGATCTAATTGTCTCAATGCCACAGCTGAAGCCAATTGGGGTAGAAATATACCTGCTGAAAGCCTTCTGGCGGCATTCCAAGGCATAAAATCACTCTGACAGTTCTCATCATAATGAGGAACAGCTCTTGTTTTCCTTTGTTTCTTTTTCATCACTGCTTTGGCAGTGGGGGCAATTATGGTAAGCATACCAATGCTACAAGGGCCACCTTCAAGGTGGGCTGGAATGCCTTGCCAACCTCTGTCTCCGCAAATGATCCAATACCCTTTTGGCAATTGCCGTGGATATTGGTCCGTCTCCAGAAACACATCCCAACTGTTTGAAACATTTGCTGCCCTGAGAAGTTTTTTCGAACAAATGTTCCAATTGAAGGAAGGACTGTTTCCATTGTCAATTCCACCTGGTTTACCATTGGATTCTTTTCTGACCAAAGGAAACTCTTTCACTGGCACACCAACCAAACAGGTTGAGAAAGGCTTTTCTGGTTCCGAATTAGACAGACATATAGTATCCGATCCGGCAGCCTTGCCTAAGGTCACCCAAACACTCGTTTTCGGTTGATCCACAGGCAAATCTGCACGACAAAAAACAATTAAAATCAAGCAAAACAAGTATACCATTTGATTCTGCCCCATCTCTTTCAAGAACTAAGTTTTGGCAGAATTCTTTCTAAACAAAAACAATAACCTAAATTTTCAGCCAAAAATTAGCTTTGTTAAACAAACATTCAGCATTCAATTCGTATACTCATAAATAACATTGGCACAAAATCAGAGTTCATGGGTTCCACCGATGCACAAAGAACGTCAGGCACAAGAGGCGTCAGGCGAGACCCGGGATCCTTCCATTCGGTCCACGTCTGCGTACTCGCTTCCTCAGTTCTAGGCTCGACAACAGGTTCTGAAGTGCGATACGGTTTGACGTTTTTGGCAGGAACCCACTTAATTCTTCCAGCACCTGTGGAAATAGAAGCATACCCTTTTCCCTCACGTTATTAATTGAAACGGGCCTTCCATCTGTCCAGAGTCAGGGTTTCTAATTAGAAGAGGAGGATGTTCTTTCAGTTTTGCCTGTGTGCTATTTGAAAAGTGTCTAAAGATTGGTGGATCTGGTTCTGTACTTGAACTATTTAGAAAATTAAAACCATACAAAGCCTTACTCAGTCTCATCTGTGGGGTGATTTCCGTTCCCCCTCTCTGTTGATCTAATATGCGTTTTAAGGTTTGATGTGTTCTTTCAATGATTGCTTGGCTTGTGGGAGAGTGGGGAATACCAAAAATGTGTCGAATACCCCATTCATTTAAAAATGTGGCCAATTTTTGAGATATGTATGCGGGACCATTGTCAGTTTTTACTTCTTGGGGTATACCCAATGAAGCAAAAGCTTGCAGGAAATGATGACAGGCATGGCTGCCAGTTTCACCTGTGTGAAGGGAAGCAAAAACTGCACCAGAGAACGTGTCTATGGAAACATGAATATTTTTAAATTTACCAAAAGAAGGCTATTTAGTAACACCTGTTTGCCACAACTGTAGGCTTTGTAAGCCTCGGGGGTTGATTGCTCCTGTAGAAACAGGAGGTTGTACCAATTGACAGTCAGGGCAAGTATGAATGATAGCTTTAGCTTGACTTTTAGTGATTTGGAACATTCGCATGAGTGCTTGTGCATTTTGGTGGAAAAAGGCATGACTCAATTTTGCTTGTTCAAAAATATTTGGCAATGTGTTAGAAATGACCATTGTCAGCTTGTCCGCTCTTGCATTTCCTTCCACTAAAAATCCAGGAAGTGAAGAATGCGCCCTAATGTGAGAAACAAAATATGGATTAGTTCTATATTGCAAAGTTATAAAAAGACATGAAAGCCAACGATGTAAGTTTCATTACTAACATCCTTTAAAATGGAACCTTCTATTCTCCTGACTACATTAGCAACATAAGCAGAATCTGTGACCAAATTAAAAGGCTGAGGAAACAGCTGAAAAGCTCAAACTACTGCAGCAAGCTCAACAATTTGAGGGGATCCCTCTACTGTTTGAATATCAGATTCCCAAACATCAGTCTTTTGATTAAACCAAGTCACAACGGACTTGTGGCTTTTACCAGAGCCATCAGTGAAGAGAGTCACAGCATGTAAAGGTTCTTCACTTAATTTAGGTTTTTCTCTGAAACTCAATTTTGCTTGCAGTAGTTTGTGAGCTGGATAGTGTATGGAACAAACACCTGGAAAACCTAAGAATGCATATTGTAAATCATCAGAATTTTGCATTGCCCAATTGAAATAATCATTTTTCAATGGCAAATAGATAACTGAACATTCTTGACCTGCCAAAGTTAACAATCTGGTTCTAGCCTTAATTATAATGTATGCAATCATTTCTAAAACTGAGCAAATGGTCTTTGAAAACCTGTAGGGAGGAAAAACCCATTCCATTATTAACAAAGGATCTTGGTCTGTGGCATCCCACTGGAAAATGAGACCACAAAGCTGCATCTTCTCTCCTAAGATTGCAAGAAAGAAAGGATTTTCAGGAACGCAGCGATGAGCTTGTCTTTTTTGAAGAGCTTCTGTGACTTTGTCGAGAGCAGCACGAGCTTCAGGGGTTAAAGTTCTTGGCCAAGTGATGTCGCAACTTCCTCTCAGCAAATGGAAGAGCGGACTCAGTTCATCATTGGTGATTCCCAGCATCGGTCTGACCCAGTTGATTTCTCCTAGAAGTTGTTGTAACTCTTGTAGGTTGTTGACTCTGGTTCGGATCTGAATTTTCTGTGGTATTATTGTCGTCTTCCATTGTCTTCCATCATCTTCCATCCCAGGTACTTCTAAGGTGAAACTTGTTGAATTTTCGTTGCAGAGATTTCAAGTCCAGCTTTTTGAATTTCAGCAACAACACAGTCGCGAGTTTCTTCCATCTCTTCCTTTCAAAGGACTCCACCCTTAAAGCCAATTTTTCTTTCTCTGTATCTATAGATTGACAAACACCAGAACAACCATGTTTTTGCTTAACTGAAAAAGAGTTCCCCGGAACCACAATTTCCCAAGTGGAAGCAGCCACCTCAGCCTCCACCCCAGGCCCAACAGAATCCAATTCAGGTTTCAGTGTCCCTGCACAAACAATTTTAGGAAGTACAGCACATTTTCATTTCCATCTTTTACACACTTTGTTCCATCCCCCTTACAAGAGTCACATATTTTTACATTAACAGAACAACGCGAAGAAAAGTCCAAAAGAGTCTCATTTTTTCCCAGAGAGAGAGAAGAAAGATTTTGTTCAACAGAGTTCAAAGCAATACTTTCAGCATTTGCAACAACACTTGTAACATTCTCCGATACTCACACAGTCTCCGGTTTACTGGAATTTAATGAGACAGAACCAGAAGCTTTGTTTTCTGAGTCCAAGTTGATCTTATTATTATCAGTTTGTTTAAAACAGTGCTCCAACAGCGCTCTACAAACCGGCATAAGTTCTCTTAAGCTTTCATCTTTTTTGAGAGAGACTAGATTATAGATTCTCCAGTTTATCTGATCCCAAAAATGAAAAGTAAAAGCAGACTGCAGATTTAAATCTTGCGTATTGGCTTTAACCCAGATAAGTAAGTTTTTAAGCTCAGTTTTTGAAATTTCAGAGTGACCTTTTTCTTGTAACATTGTCTCTAATTGATGAAAAACATCCCATTCAACTTTTGATAAATTCGTTCCCATTTTTGTGTTCTTTTAATAATTTTCTTTTTCGCTATTTTGCCTCCCCACGTCACCCAAGCGCTCTCCCGAGATAAGTTACTTACAATTTTCTTGGCTTCGGCGGGAGAGATGATACAGTGTGCTCCTTGTTAACACTTGGGTCTCCGCAGCTGGTACTTCCACGATTTTTCTTTGTTTTTCTTCTATTCTACGTCCTCACACGAGGCACCAATATGCGGGGGACGGGACAGGTATAAGTCCAATGGTGTCAGGAGCCCACGCCTTTAAAAAGGAACCCACTAGGTCGCGGCAAATTATCCAAATATGGATAACATGGTAACCAGACCAGTGAAGAGATTTTTGCTTTTATTTCCGGCTCATCAGTCTCAAAATACAAAATGGAGACATGACAGCTCACTGATCCACACCAAAAAATGTCTCCTTCAACAGGGCTCATACAGCAATACATAAAATCATCTCAGACTAGAATTCAGCCAATCAGACACAGAAAACACATCTTGACAAGCATTCTATCCAATCTTATAAAACATAGGTAATCGTAGCTAAAACAAAGACTAGTTGATAAGAGACAAAGAACAGAGTTCTATTCATGCTAACCTTCTAAAGATATATATTAAATAACTTTGTTGCCATCCTAAAGCCAATTCTACAGAAGCCTATTGTTATTTGTCACGTCTACTGCTTGGGAAACTTTTCTGCTTGCATGGAAAACTTTTTCTGCTTGCATGGGAAACTTTTCTGCAATGCTAACAAAACTCCAGTCTAAGGCCTACATACTTCTTTGTAACCATTTCTTAAAAATCCTCTAACCTTATGGATTCCAACATTTCCCCCTCTCTCTTTGACCCAGAAGCTTTCATTTTCTTGTCGCTTGCTATTTGCGTTTCATAGCTCTATTGCAAAATTTCTGCTTATTATCTGCTGAAGACCTATTTTCACTAAACTGAAGCATTGCTATATTACGGCACAGCAACTTAATGCTGTGAAGACCCAATCCCTGAAAGAGAGATATGAATCACGTTTGGCAACAGTCACAAGGCATCGTTCAAAAAACTCTGGTCGATTCCAAGGCCTTAATTCAAAATCTTTGTTCATGTCAATACCCTCATCTACTGCTTTCGTGAGATTTCGTACACTCTCTGTGCTTCTACTTCCTAATTCTCCTGCTTGAATGACAAAAACTTCTCGGACTGTTTTGTTCATCATTCGCCGAAGACAACAGAGTATACAAGGTGCCACTATCAATATCAGTATTAGAACACCTAATATGTAAAGACCTATCTTGCAAAGTTGCCTTAGCCAAGGTGCAAAACTCCAATTTTGAAACAAATCATCCAACCAGGAACCTCCATCTTCTTTAATTTGGGCTGTCTGATCCTTTAATTTTTGAATGCTTTTGTGAATGGATTCAGAATGATCAGACAAATTCATACAACACAATCCTTCAAATTCCTCACAACCATGTCCTTGTGCCAGTAAGAGAAAATCAATGGCTGCTCTGTTTTGAAGAGTAGCATGTCTAATACTATCAACATCGGTCAACATATCACTGATTGCGGAGGATGTGGCATTAGCTTGTTTGCTCAGCCAACATCCAACTCGATCTAATTGTCTCAATGCCACAGCTGAAGCCAATTGGGGTAGAAATATACCTGCTGAAAGCCTTCTGGCGGCATTCCAAGGCATAAAATCACTCTGACAGTTCTCATCATAATGAGGAACAGCTCTTGTTTTCCTTTGTTTCTTTTTCATCACTGCTTTGGCAGTGGGGGCAATTATGGTAAGCATACCAATGCTACAAGGGCCACCTTCAAGGTGGGCTGGAATGCCTTGCCAACCTCTGTCTCCGCAAATGATCCAATACCCTTTTGGCAATTGCCGTGGATATTGGTCCGTCTCCAGAAACACATCCCAACTGTTTGAAACATTTGCTGCCCTGAGAAGTTTTTTCGAACAAATGTTCCAATTGAAGGAAGGACTGTTTCCATTGTCAATTCCACCTGGTTTACCATTGGATTCTTTTCTGACCAAAGGAAACTCTTTCACTGGCACACCAACCAAACAGGTTGAGAAAGGCTTTTCTGGTTCCGAATTAGACAGACATATGGTATCCGATCCGGCAGCCTTGGCTAAGGTCACCCAAACACTCGTTTTCGGTTGATCCACAGGCAAATCTGCACGACAAAAAACAATTAAAATCAAGCAAAACAAGTATACCATTTGATTCTGCCCCATCTCTTTCAAGAACTAAGTTTTGGCAGAATTCTTTCTAAACAAAAACAATAACCTAAATTTTCAGCCAAAAATTAGCTTTGTTAAACAAACATTCAGCATTCAATTCATATACTCATAAATAACATTGGCACAAAATCAGAGTTCATGGGTTCCACCGATGCACAAAGAACGTCAGGCACAAGAGGCGTCAGGCGAGACCCGGGATCCTTCCATTCGGTCCACGTCTGCGTACTCGCTTCCTCAGTTCTAGGCTCGACAACAGGTTCTGAAGTGCGATACGGTTTGACGTTTTTGGCAGGAACCCACTTAATTCTTCCAGCACCTGTGGAAATAGAAGCATACCCTTTGCCCCACGTTATTAATTGAAACGGGCCTTCCATCTGTCCAGAGTCAGGGTTTCTAATTAGAAGAGGAGGATGTTCTTTCAGTTTTGCCTGTGTGCTATTTGAAAAGTGTCTAAAGATTGGTGGATCTGGTTCTGTACTTGAACTATTTAGAAAATTAAAACCATACAAAGCCTTACTCAGTCTCATCTGTGGGGTGATTTCCGTTCCCCCTCTCTGTTGATCTAATATGCGTTTTAAGGTTTGATGTGTTCTTTCAATGATTGCTTGGCTTGTGGGAGAGTGGGGAATACCAAAAATGTGTCGAACACCCCATTCATTTAAAAATGTGGCCAATTTTTGAGATATGTATGCGGGACCATTGTCAGTTTTTACTTCTTGGGGTATACCCAATGAAGCAAAAGCTTGCAGGAAATGATGACAGGCATGGCTGCCAGTTTCACCTGTGTGAAGGGAAGCAAAAACTGCACCAGAGAACGTGTCTATGGAAACATGAATATTTTTAAATTTACCAAAAGAAGGCTATTTAGTAACACCTGTTTGCCACAGCTGTAGGCTTGTAAGCCTCGGGGGTTGATTGCTCCTGTAGAAACAGGAGGTTGTACCAACTGACAGTCAGGGCAAGCATGAATGATAGCTTTAGCTTGACTTTTAGTGATTTGGAACATTCGCATGAGTGCTTGTGCATTTTGGGGGAAAAAGGCATGACTCAATTTTGCTTGTTCAAAAATATTTGGCAATGTGTTAGAAATGACCATTGTCAGCTTGTCCGCTCTTGCATTTCCTTCCACTAAAAATCCAGGAAGTGAAGAATGCGCCCTAATGTGAGAAACAAAATATGGATTAGTTCTATATTGCAAAGTTATAAAAAGACATGAAAGCCAACGATGTACAGTTTCATTACTAACATCCTTTAAAATGGAACCTTCTATTCTCCTGACTACATTAGCAACATAAGCAGAATCTGTGACCAAATTAAAAGGCTGAGGAAACAGCTGAAAAGCTCAAACTACTGCAGCAAGCTCAACAATTTGAGGGGATCCCTCTACTGTTTGAATATCAGATTCCCAAACATCAGTCTTTTGATTAAACCAAGTCACAACGGACTTGTGGCTTTTACCAGAGCCATCAGTGAAGAGAGTCACAGCATGTAAAGGTTCTTCACTTAATTTAGGTTTTTCTCTGAAACTCAATTTTGCTTGCAGTAGTTTGTGAGCTGGATAGTGTATGGAACAAACACCTGGAAAACCTAAGAATGCATATTGTAAATCATCAGAATTTTGCATTGCCCAATTGAAATAATCATTTTTCAATGGCAAATAGATAACTGAACATTCTTGACCTGCCAAAGTTAACAATCTGGTTCTAGCCTTAATTATAATGTATGCAATCATTTCTAAAACTGAGCAAATGGTCTTTGAAAACCTGTAGGGAGGAAAAACCCATTCCATTATTAACAAAGGATCTTGTTCTGTGGCATCCCACTGGAAAATGAGACCACAAAGCTGCATCTTCTCTCCTAAGATTGCAAGAAAGAAAGGATTTTCAGGAACGCAGCGATGAGCTTGTCTTTTTTGAAGAGCTTCTGTGACTTTGTCGAGAGCAGCACGAGCTTCAGGGGTTAAAGTTCTTGGCGAAGTGATGTCGCAACTTCCTCTCAGCAAATGGAAGAGCGGACTCAGTTCATCATTGGTGATTCCCAGCATCGGTCTGACCCAGTTGATTTCTCCTAGAAGTTGTTGTAACTCTTGTAGGTTGTTGACTCTGGTTCGGATCTGAATTTTCTGTGGTATTATTGTCGTCTTCCATTGTCTTCCATCATCTTCCATCCCAGGTACTTCTAAGGTGAAACTTGTTGAATTTTCGTTGCAGAGATTTCAAGTCCAGCTTTTTGAATTTCAGCAACAACACAGTCGCGAGTTTCTTCCATCTCTTCCTTTCAAAGGACTCCACCCTTAAAGCCAATTTTTCTTTCTCTGTATCTATAGATTGACAAACACCAGAACAACCATGTTTTTGCTTAACTGAAAAAGAGTTCCCCGGAACCACAATTTCCCGAGTGGAAGCAGCCACCTCAGCCTCCACCCCAGGCCCAACAGAATCCAATTCAGGTTTCAGTGTCCCTGCACAAACAATTTTAGGAAGTACAGTCACTTTTTCATTTCCATCTTTTACACACTTTGTTCCATCCCCCTTACAAGAGTCACATATTTTTACATTAACAGAACAACGCGAAGAAAAGTCCAAAAGAGTCTCATTTTTTCCCAGAGAGAGAGAAGAAAGATTTTGTTCAACAGAGTTCAAAGCAATACTTTCAGCATTTGCAACAACACTTGTAACATTCTCCGATACTCACACAGTCTCCGGTTTACTGGAATTTAATGAGACAGAACCAGAAGCTTTGTTTTCTGAGTCCAAGTTGATCTTATTATTATCAGTTTGTTTAAAACAGTGCTCCAACAGCGCTCTACAAACCGGCATAAGTTCTCTTAAGCTTTCATCTTTTTTGAGAGAGACTAGATTATAGATTCTCCAGTTTATCTGATCCCAAAAATGAAAAGTAAAAGCAGACTGCAGATTTAAATCTTGCGTATTCGCTTTAACCCAGATAAGTAAGTTTTTAAGCTCAGTTTTTGAAATTTCAGAGTGACCTTTTTCTTGTAACATTGTCTCTGATGAAAAACATCCCATTCAACTTTTGATAAATTCGTTCCCATTTTTGTGTTCTTTTAATAATTTTCTTTTTCGCTATTTTGCCTCCCCACGTCACCCAAGCGTTCTCCCGAGATAAGTTACTTACAATTTTCTTGGCTTCGGCGGGAGAGATGATACAGTGTGCTCCTTGTTAACACTTGGGTCTCCGCAGCTGGTACTTCCACGATTTTTCTTTGTTTTTCTTCTATTCTACGTCCTCACACGAGGCACCAATATGCGGGGGACGGGACAGGTATAAGTCCAATGGTGTCAGGAGCCCACGCCTTTAAAAAGGAACCCACTAGGTCGCGGCAAATTATCCAAATATGGATAACATGGTAACCAGACCAGTGAAGAGATTTTTGCTTTTATTTCCGGCTCATCAGTCTCAAAATACAAAATGGAGACATGAAAGCTCACTGATCCACACCAAAAAATGTCTCCTTCAACAGGGCTCATACAGCAATACATAAAATCATCTCAGACTAGAATTCAGCCAATCAGACACAGAAAACACATCTTGACAAGCATTCTATCCAATCTTATAAAACATAGGTAATCGTAGCTAAAACAAAGACTAGTTGATAAGAGACAAAGAACAGAGTTCTATTCATGCTAACCTTCTAAAGATATATATTAAATAACTTTGTTGCCATCCTAAAGCCAATTCTACAGAAGCCTATTGTTATTTGTCACGTCTACTGCTTGGGAAACTTTTCTGCTTGCATGGAAAACTTTTTCTGCTTGCATGGGAAACTTTTCTGCAATGCTAACAAAACTCCAGTCTAAGGCCTACATACTTCTTTGTAACCATTTCTTAAAAATCCTCTAACCTTATGGATTCCAACATTTCCCCCTCTCTGTTTGACCCAGAAGCTTTCATTTTCTTGTCGCTTGCTATTTGCGTTTCATAGCTCTATTGCAAAATTTCTGCTTATTATCTGCTGAAGACCTATTTTCACTAAACTGAAGCATTGCTATATTACGGCACAGCAACTTAATGCTGTGAAGACCCAATCCCTGAAAGAGAGATATGAATCACGTTTGGCAACAGTCACAAGGCATCGTTCAAAAAACTCTGGTCGATTCCAAGGCCTTAATTCAAAATCTTCGTTCATGTCAATACCCTCATCTACTGCTTTCGTGAGATTTCGTACACTCTCTCTGCTTCTACTTCCTAATTCTTCTGCTTGAATGACAAAAACTTCTCGGACTGTTTTGTTCATCATTCGCCGAAGACAACAGAGTATACAAGGTGCCACTATCAATATCAGTATTAGAACACCTAATATGTAAAGACCTATCTTGCAAAGTTGCCTTAGCCAAGGTG
Organism: Melospiza melodia melodia; assembly: GCF_035770615.1. Classification (NCBI taxonomy): domain Eukaryota; kingdom Metazoa; phylum Chordata; class Aves; order Passeriformes; family Passerellidae; genus Melospiza; species Melospiza melodia. The sequence continues at coordinate 46,351,810 of NC_086225.1, read as the reverse complement.
CAAAACTCCAATTTTGAAACAAATCATCCAACCAGGAACCTCCATCTTCTTTAATTTGGGCTGTCTGATCCTTTAATTTTTGAATGCTTTTGTGAATGGATTCAGAATGATCAGACAAATTCATACAACACAATCCTTCCAATTCCTCACAACCATGTCCTTGTGCCAGTAAGAGAAAATCAATGGCTGCTCTGTTTTGAAGAGTAGCATGTCTAATACTATCAACATCGGTCAACATATCACTGATTGCGGAGGATGTGGCATTAGCTTGTTTGCTCAGCCAACATCCAACTCGATCTAATTGTCTCAATGCCACAGCTGAAGCCAATTGGGGTAGAAATATACCTGCTGAAAGCCTTCTGGCGGCATTCCAAGGCATAAAATCACTCTGACAGTTCTCATCATAATGAGGAACAGCTCTTGTTTTCCTTTGTTTCTTTTTCATCACTGCTTTGGCAGTGGGGGCAATTATGGTAAGCATACCAATGCTACAAGGGCCACCTTCAAGGTGGGCTGGAATGCCTTGCCAACCTCTGTCTCCGCAAATGATCCAATACCCTTTTGGCAATTGCCGTGGATATTGGTCCGTCTCCAGAAACACATCCCAACTGTTTGAAACATTTGCTGCCCTGAGAAGTTTTTTCGAACAAATGTTCCAATTGAAGGAAGGACTGTTTCCATTGTCAATTCCACCTGGTTTACCATTGGATTCTTTTCTGACCAAAGGAAACTCTTTCACTGGCACACCAACCAAACAGGTTGAGAAAGGCTTTTCTGGTTCCGAATTAGACAGACATATAGTATCCGATCCGGCAGCCTTGGCTAAGGTCACCCAAACACTCGTTTTCGGTTGATCCACAGGCAAATCTGCACGACAAAAAACAATTAAAATCAAGCAAAACAAGTATACCATTTGATTCTGCCCCATCTCTTTCAAGAACTAAGTTTTGGCAGAATTCTTTCTAAACAAAAACAATAACCTAAATTTTCAGCCAAAAATTAGCTTTGTTAAACAAACATTCAGCATTCAATTCGTATACTCATAAATAACATTGGCACAAAATCAGAGTTCATGGGTTCCACCGATGCACAAAGAACGTCAGGCACAAGAGGCGTCAGGCGAGACCCGGGATCCTTCCATTCGGTCCACGTCTGCGTACTCGCTTCCTCAGTTCTAGGCTCGACAACAGGTTCTGAAGTGCGATACGGTTTGACGTTTTTGGCAGGAACCCACTTAATTCTTCCAGCACCTGTGGAAATAGAAGCATACCCTTTTCCCTCACGTTATTAATTGAAACGGGCCTTCCATCTGTCCAGAGTCAGGGTTTCTAATTAGAAGAGGAGGATGTTCTTTCAGTTTTGCCTGTGTGCTATTTGAAAAGTGTCTAAAGATTGGTGGATCTGGTTCTGTACTTGAACTATTTAGAAAATTAAAACCATACAAAGCCTTACTCAGTCTCATCTGTGGGGTGATTTCCGTTCCCCCTCTCTGTTGATCTAATATGCGTTTTAAGGTTTGATGTGTTCTTTCAATGATTGCTTGGCTTGTGGGAGAGTGGGGAATACCAAAAATGTGTCGAACACCCCATTCATTTAAAAATGTGGCCAATTTTTGAGATATGTATGCGGGACCATTGTCAGTTTTTACTTCTTGGGGTATACCCAATGAAGCAAAAGCTTGCAGGAAATGATGACAGGCATGGCTGCCAGTTTCACCTGTGTGAAGGGAAGCAAAAACTGCACCAGAGAACGTGTCTATGGAAACATGAATATTTTTAAATTTACCAAAAGAAGGCTATTTAGTAACACCTGTTTGCCACAACTGTAGGCTTTGTAAGCCTCGGGGGTTGATTGCTCCTGTAGAAACAGGAGGTTGTACCAATTGACAGTCAGGGCAAGTATGAATGATAGCTTTAGCTTGACTTTTAGTGATTTGGAACATTCGCATGAGTGCTTGTGCATTTTGGTGGAAAAAGGCATGACTCGATTTTGCTTGTTCAAAAATATTTGGCAATGTGTTAGAAATGACCATTGTCAGCTTGTCCGCTCTTGCATTTCCTTCCACTAAAAATCCAGGAAGTGAAGAATGCGCCCTAATGTGAGAAACAAAATATGGATTAGTTCTATATTGCAAAGTTATAAAAAGACATGAAAGCCAACGATGTAAGTTTCATTACTAACATCCTTTAAAATGGAACCTTCTATTCTCCTGACTACATTAGCAACATAAGCAGAATCTGTGACCAAATTAAAAGGCTGAGGAAACAGCTGAAAAGCTCAAACTACTGCAGCAAGCTCAACAATTTGAGGGGATCCCTCTACTGTTTGAATATCAGATTCCCAAACATCAGTCTTTTGATTAAACCAAGTCACAACGGACTTGTGGCTTTTACCAGAGCCATCAGTGAAGAGAGTCACAGCATGTAAAGGTTCTTCACTTAATTTAGGTTTTTCTCTGAAACTCAATTTTGCTTGCAGTAGTTTGTGAGCTGGATAGTGTATGGAACAAACACCTGGAAAACCTAAGAATGCATATTGTAAATCATCAGAATTTTGCATTGCCCAATTGAAATAATCATTTTTCAATGGCAAATAGATAACTGAACATTCTTGACCTGCCAAAGTTAACAATCTGGTTCTAGCCTTAATTATAATGTATGCAATCATTTCTAAAACTGAGCAAATGGTCTTTGAAAACCTGTAGGGAGGAAAAACCCATTCCATTATTAACAAAGGATCTTGGTCTGTGGCATCCCACTGGAAAATGAGACCACAAAGCTGCATCTTCTCTCCTAAGATTGCAAGAAAGAAAGGATTTTCAGGAACGCAGCGATGAGCTTGTCTTTTTTGAAGAGCTTCTGTGACTTTGTCGAGAGCAGCACGAGCTTCAGGGGTTAAAGTTCTTGGCCAAGTGATGTCGCAACTTCCTCTCAGCAAATGGAAGAGCGGACTCAGTTCATCATTGGTGATTCCCAGCATCGGTCTGACCCAGTTCATTTCTCCTAGAAGTTGTTGTAACTCTTGTAGGTTGTTGACTCTGGTTCGGATCTGAATTTTCTGTGGTATTATTGTCGTCTTCCATTGTCTTCCATCATCTTCCATCCCAGGTACTTCTAAGGTGAAACTTGTTGAATTTTCGTTGCAGAGATTTCAAGTCCAGCTTTTTGAATTTCAGCAACAACACAGTCGCGAGTTTCTTCCATCTCTTCCTTTCAAAGGACTCCACCCTTAAAGCCAATTTTTCTTTCTCTGTATCTATAGATTGACAAACACCAGAACAACCATGTTTTTGCTTAACTGAAAAAGAGTTCCCCGGAACCACAATTTCCCAAGTGGAAGCAGCCACCTCAGCCTCCACCCCAGGCCCAACAGAATCCAATTCAGGTTTCAGTGTCCCTGCACAAACAATTTTAGGAAGTACAGCACATTTTCATTTCCATCTTTTACACACTTTGTTCCATCCCCCTTACAAGAGTCACATATTTTTACATTAACAGAACAACGCGAAGAAAAGTCCAAAAGAGTCTCATTTTTTCCCAGAGAGAGAGAAGAAAGATTTTGTTCAACAGAGTTCAAAGCAATACTTTCAGCATTTGCAACAACACTTGTAACATTCTCCGATACTCACACAGTCTCCGGTTTACTGGAATTTAATGAGACAGAACCAGAAGCTTTGTTTTCTGAGTCCAAGTTGATCTTATTATTATCAGTTTGTTTAAAACAGTGCTCCAACAGCGCTCTACAAACCGGCATAAGTTCTCTTAAGCTTTCATCTTTTTTGAGAGAGACTAGATTATAGATTCTCCAGTTTATCTGATCCCAAAAATGAAAAGTAAAAGCAGACTGCAGATTTAAATCTTGCGTATTGGCTTTAACCCAGATAAGTAAGTTTTTAAGCTCAGTTTTTGAAATTTCAGAGTGACCTTTTTCTTGTAACATTGTCTCTAATTGATGAAAAACATCCCATTCAACTTTTGATAAATTCGTTCCCATTTTTGTGTTCTTTTAATAATTTTCTTTTTCGCTATTTTGCCTCCCCACGTCACCCAAGCGCTCTCCCGAGATAAGTTACTTACAATTTTCTTGGCTTCGGCGGGAGAGATGATACAGTGTGCTCCTTGTTAACACTTGGGTCTCCGCAGCTGGTACTTCCACGATTTTTCTTTGTTTTTCTTCTATTCTACGTCCTCACACGAGGCACCAATATGCGGGGGACGGGACAGGTATAAGTCCAATGGTGTCAGGAGCCCACGCCTTTAAAAAGGAACCCACTAGGTCGCGGCAAATTATCCAAATATGGATAACATGGTAACCAGACCAGTGAAGATATTTTTGCTTTTATTTCCGGCTCATCAGTCTCAAAATACAAAATGGAGACATGACAGCTCACTGATCCACACCAAAAAATGTCTCCTTCAACAGGGCTCATACAGCAATACATAAAATCATCTCAGACTAGAATTCAGCCAATCAGACACAGAAAACACATCTTGACAAGCATTCTATCCAATCTTATAAAACATAGGTAATCGTAGCTAAAACAAAGACTAGTTGATAAGAGACAAAGAACAGAGTTCTATTCATGCTAACCTTCTAAAGATATATATTAAATAACTTTGTTGCCATCCTAAAGCCAATTCTACAGAAGCCTATTGTTATTTGTCACGTCTACTGCTTGGGAAACTTTTCTGCTTGCATGGAAAACTTTTTCTGCTTGCATGGGAAACTTTTCTGCAATGCTAACAAAACTCCAGTCTAAGGCCTACATACTTCTTTGTAACCATTTCTTAAAAATCCTCTAACCTTATGGATTCCAACATTTCCCCCTCTCTGTTTGACCCAGAAGCTTTCATTTTCTTGTCGCTTGCTATTTGCGTTTCATAGCTCTATTGCAAAATTTCTGCTTATTATCTGCTGAAGACCTATTTTCACTAAACTGAAGCATTGCTATATTACGGCACAGCAACTTAATGCTGTGAAGACCCAATCCCTGAAAGAGAGATATGAATCACGTTTGGCAACAGTCACAAGGCATCGTTCAAAAAACTCTGGTCGATTCCAAGGCCTTAATTCAAAATCTTTGTTCATGTCAATACCCTCATCTACTGCTTTCGTGAGATTTCGTACACTCTCTGTGCTTCTACTTCCTAATTCTCCTGCTTGAATGACAAAAACTTCTCGGACTGTTTTGTTCATCATTCGCCGAAGACAACAGAGTATACAAGGTGCCACTATCAATATCAGTATTAGAACACCTAATATGTAAAGACCTATCTTGCAAAGTTGCCTTAGCCAAGGTGCAAAACTCCAATTTTGAAACAAATCATCCAACCAGGAACCTCCATCTTCTTTAATTTGGGCTGTCTGATCCTTTAATTTTTGAATGCTTTTGTGAATGGATTCAGAATGATCAGACAAATTCATACAACACAATCCTTCAAATTCCTCACAACCATGTCCTTGTGCCAGTAAGAGAAAATCAATGGCTGCTCTGTTTTGAAGAGTAGCATGTCTAATACTATCAACATCGGTCAACATATCACTGATTGCGGAGGATGTGGCATTAGCTTGTTTGCTCAGCCAACATCCAACTCGATCTAATTGTCTCAATGCCACAGCTGAAGCCAATTGGGGTAGAAATATACCTGCTGAAAGCCTTCTGGCGGCATTCCAAGGCATAAAATCACTCTGACAGTTCTCATCATAATGAGGAACAGCTCTTGTTTTCCTTTGTTTCTTTTTCATCACTGCTTTGGCAGTGGGGGCAATTATGGTAAGCATACCAATGCTACAAGGGCCACCTTCAAGGTGGGCTGGAATGCCTTGCCAACCTCTGTCTCCGCAAATGATCCAATACCCTTTTGGCAATTGCCGTGGATATTGGTCCGTCTCCAGAAACACATCCCAACTGTTTGAAACATTTGCTGCCCTGAGAAGTTTTTTCGAACAAATGTTCCAATTGAAGGAAGGACTGTTTCCATTGTCAATTCCACCTGGTTTACCATTGGATTCTTTTCTGACCAAAGGAAACTCTTTCACTGGCACACCAACCAAACAGGTTGAGAAAGGCTTTTCTGGTTCCGAATTAGACAGACATATGGTATCCGATCCGGCAGCCTTGGCTAAGGTCACCCAAACACTCGTTTTCGGTTGATCCACAGGCAAATCTGCACGACAAAAAACAATTAAAATCAAGCAAAACAAGTATACCATTTGATTCTGCCCCATCTCTTTCAAGAACTAAGTTTTGGCAGAATTCTTTCTAAACAAAAACAATAACCTAAATTTTCAGCCAAAAATTTGCTTCGTTAGACAAACATTCAGCATTCAATTCGTATACTCATAAATAACATTGGCACAAAATCAGAGTTCATGGGTTCCACCGATGCACAAAGAACGTCAGGCACAAGAGGCGTCAGGCGAGACCCGGGATCCTTCCATTCGGTCCACGTCTGCGTACTCGCTTCCTCAGTTCTAGGCTCGACAACAGGTTCTGAAGTGCGATACGGTTTGACGTTTTTGGCAGGAACCCACTTAATTCTTCCAGCACCTGTGGAAATAGAAGCATACCCTTTGCCCCACGTTATTAATTGAAACGGGCCTTCCATCTGTCCAGAGTCAGGGTTTCTAATTAGAAGAGGAGGATGTTCTTTCAGTTTTGCCTGTGTGCTATTTGAAAAGTGTCTAAAGATTGGTGGATCTGGTTCTGTACTTGAACTATTTAGAAAATTAAAACCATACAAAGCCTTACTCAGTCTCATCTGTGGGGTGATTTCCGTTCCCCCTCTCTGTTGATCTAATATGCGTTTTAAGGTTTGATGTGTTCTTTCAATGATTGCTTGGCTTGTGGGAGAGTGGGGAATACCAAAAATGTGTCGAACACCCCATTCATTTAAAAATGTGGCCAATTTTTGAGATATGTATGCGGGACCATTGTCAGTTTTTACTTCTTGGGGTATACCCAATGAAGCAAAAGCTTGCAGGAAATGATGACAGGCATGGCTGCCAGTTTCACCTGTGTGAAGGGAAGCAAAAACTGCACCAGAGAACGTGTCTATGGAAACATGAATATTTTTAAATTTACCAAAAGAAGGCTATTTAGTAACACCTGTTTGCCACAGCTGTAGGCTTGTAAGCCTCGGGGGTTGATTGCTCCTGTAGAAACAGGAGGTTGTACCAACTGACAGTCAGGGCAAGCATGAATGATAGCTTTAGCTTGACTTTTAGTGATTTGGAACATTCGCATGAGTGCTTGTGCATTTTGGGGGAAAAAGGCATGACTCAATTTTGCTTGTTCAAAAATATTTGGCAATGTGTTAGAAATGACCATTGTCAGCTTGTCCGCTCTTGCATTTCCTTCCACTAAAAATCCAGGAAGTGAAGAATGCGCCCTAATGTGAGAAACAAAATATGGATTAGTTCTATATTGCAAAGTTATAAAAAGACATGAAAGCCAACGATGTACAGTTTCATTACTAACATCCTTTAAAATGGAACCTTCTATTCTCCTGACTACATTAGCAACATAAGCAGAATCTGTGACCAAATTAAAAGGCTGAGGAAACAGCTGAAAAGCTCAAACTACTGCAGCAAGCTCAACAATTTGAGGGGATCCCTCTACTGTTTGAATATCAGATTCCCAAACATCAGTCTTTTGATTAAACCAAGTCACAACGGACTTGTGGCTTTTACCAGAGCCATCAGTGAAGAGAGTCACAGCATGTAAAGGTTCTTCACTTAATTTAGGTTTTTCTCTGAAACTCAATTTTGCTTGCAGTAGTTTGTGAGCTGGATAGTGTATGGAACAAACACCTGGAAAACCTAAGAATGCATATTGTAAATCATCAGAATTTTGCATTGCCCAATTGAAATAATCATTTTTCAATGGCAAATAGATAACTGAACATTCTTGACCTGCCAAAGTTAACAATCTGGTTCTAGCCTTAATTATAATGTATGCAATCATTTCTAAAACTGAGCAAATGGTCTTTGAAAACCTGTAGGGAGGAAAAACCCATTCCATTATTAACAAAGGATCTTGTTCTGTGGCATCCCACTGGAAAATGAGACCACAAAGCTGCATCTTCTCTCCTAAGATTGCAAGAAAGAAAGGATTTTCAGGAACGCAGCGATGAGCTTGTCTTTTTTGAAGAGCTTCTGTGACTTTGTCGAGAGCAGCACGAGCTTCAGGGGTTAAAGTTCTTGGCGAAGTGATGTCGCAACTTCCTCTCAGCAAATGGAAGAGCGGACTCAGTTCATCATTGGTGATTCCCAGCATCGGTCTGACCCAGTTGATTTCTCCTAGAAGTTGTTGTAACTCTTGTAGGTTGTTGACTCTGGTTCGGATCTGAATTTTCTGTGGTATTATTGTCGTCTTCCATTGTCTTCCATCATCTTCCATCCCAGGTACTTCTAAGGTGAAACTTGTTGAATTTTCGTTGCAGAGATTTCAAGTCCAGCTTTTTGAATTTCAGCAACAACACAGTCGCGAGTTTCTTCCATCTCTTCCTTTCAAAGGACTCCACCCTTAAAGCCAATTTTTCTTTCTCTGTATCTATAGATTGACAAACACCAGAACAACCATGTTTTTGCTTAACTGAAAAAGAGTTCCCCGGAACCACAATTTCCCGAGTGGAAGCAGCCACCTCAGCCTCCACCCCAGGCCCAACAGAATCCAATTCAGGTTTCAGTGTCCCTGCACAAACAATTTTAGGAAGTACAGTCACTTTTTCATTTCCATCTTTTACACACTTTGTTCCATCCCCCTTACAAGAGTCACATATTTTTACATTAACAGAACAACGCGAAGAAAAGTCCAAAAGAGTCTCATTTTTTCCCAGAGAGAGAGAAGAAAGATTTTGTTCAACAGAGTTCAAAGCAATACTTTCAGCATTTGCAACAACACTTGTAACATTCTCCGATACTCACACAGTCTCCGGTTTACTGGAATTTAATGAGACAGAACCAGAAGCTTTGTTTTCTGAGTCCAAGTTGATCTTATTATTATCAGTTTGTTTAAAACAGTGCTCCAACAGCGCTCTACAAACCGGCATAAGTTCTCTTAAGCTTTCATCTTTTTTGAGAGAGACTAGATTATAGATTCTCCAGTTTATCTGATCCCAAAAATGAAAAGTAAAAGCAGACTGCAGATTTAAATCTTGCGTATTCGCTTTAACCCAGATAAGTAAGTTTTTAAGCTCAGTTTTTGAAATTTCAGAGTGACCTTTTTCTTGTAACATTGTCTCTAATTGATGAAAAACATCCCATTCAACTTTTGATAAATTTGTTCCCATTTTTGTGTTCTTTTAATAATTTTCTTTTTCGCTATTTTGCCTCCCAACGTCACCCAAGCGTTCTCCCGAGATAAGTTACTTACAATTTTCTTGGCTTCAGCGGGAGAGATGATACAGTGTGCTCCTTGTTAACACTTGGGTCTCCGCAGCTGGTACTTCCACGATTTTTCTTTGTTTTTCTTCTATTCTACGTCCTCACACGAGGCACCAATATGCGGGGGACGGGACAGGTATAAGTCCAATGGTGTCAGGAGCCCACGCCTTTAAAAAGGAACCCACTAGGTCGCGGCAAATTATCCAAATATGGATAACATGGTAACCAGACCAGTGAAGAGATTTTTGCTTTTATTTCCGGCTCATCAGTCTCAAAATACAAAATGGAGACATGACAGCTCACTGATCCACACCAAAAAATGTCTCCTTCAACAGGGCTCATACAGCAATACATAAAATCATCTCAGACTAGAATTCAGCCAATCAGACACAGAAAACACATCTTGACAAGCATTCTATCCAATCTTATAAAACATAGGTAATCGTAGCTAAAACAAGGACTAGTTGATAAGAGACAAAGAACAGAGTTCTATTCATGCTAACCTTCTAAAGATATATATTAAATAACTTTGTTGCCATCCTAAAGCCAATTCTACAGAAGCCTATTGTTATTTGTCACGTCTACTGCTTGGGAAACTTTTCTGCTTGCATGGAAAACTTTTTCTGCTTGCATGGGAAACTTTTCTGCAATGCTAACAAAACTCCAGTCTAAGGCCTACATACTTCTTTGTAACCATTTCTTAAAAATCCTCTAACCTTATGGATTCCAACATTTCCCCCTCTCTGTTTGACCCAGAAGCTTTCATTTTCTTGTCGCTTGCTATTTGCGTTTCATAGCTCTATTGCAAAATTTCTGCTTATTATCTGCTGAAGACCTATTTTCACTAAACTGAAGCATTGCTATATTACGGCACAGCAACTTAATGCTGTGAAGACCCAATCCCTGAAAGAGAGATATGAATCACGTTTGGCAACAGTCACAAGGCATCGTTCAAAAAACTCTGGTCGATTCCAAGGCCTTAATTCAAAATCTTCGTTCATGTCAATACCCTCATCTACTGCTTTCGTGAGATTTCGTACACTCTCTGTGCTTCTACTTCCTAATTCTCCTGCTTGAATGACAAAAACTTCTCGGACTGTTTTGTTCATCATTCGCCGAAGACAACAGAGTATACAAGGTGCCACTATCAATATCAGTATTAGAACACCTAATATGTAAAGACCTATCTTGCAAAGTTGCCTTAGCCAAGGTGCAAAACTCCAATTTTGAAACAAATCATCCAACCAGGAACCTCCATCTTCTTTAATTTGGGCTGTCTGATCCTTTAATTTTTGAATGCTTTTGTGAATGGATTCAGAATGATCAGACAAATTCATACAACCCAATCCTTCAAATTCCTCACAACCATGTCCTTCTGCCAGTAAGAGAAAATCAATGGCTGCTCTGTTTTGAAGAGTAGCATGTCTAATACTATCAACATCGGTCAACATATCACTGATTGCGGAGGATGTGGCATTAGCTTGTTTGCTCAGCCAACATCCAACTCGATCTAATTGTCTCAATGCCACAGCTGAAGCCAATTGGGGTAGAAATATACCTGCTGAAAGCCTTCTGGCGGCATTCCAAGGCATAAAATCACTCTGACAGTTCTCATCATAATGAGGAACAGCTCTTGTTTTCCTTTGTTTCTTTTTCATCACTGCTTTGGCAGTGGGGGCAATTATGGTAAGCATACCAATGCTACAAGGGCCACCTTCAAGGTGGGCTGGAATGCCTTGCCAGCCTCTGTCTCCGCAAATGATCCAATACCCTTTTGGCAATTGCCGTGGATATTGGTCCGTCTCCAGAAACACATCCCAACTGTTTGAAACATTTGCTGCCCTGAGAAGTTTTTTCGAACAAATGTTCCAATTGAAGGAGGGACTGTTTCCATTGTCAATTCCACCTGGTTTACCATTGGATTCTTTTCTGACCAAAGGAAACTCTTTCACTGGCACACCAACCAAACAGGTTGAGAAAGGCTTTTCTGGTTCCGAATTAGACAGACATATAGTATCCGATCCGGCAGCCTTGGCTAAGGTCACCCAAACACTCGTTTTCGGTTGATCCACAGGCAAATCTGCACGACAAAAAACAATTAAAATCAAGCAAAACAAGTATACCATTTGATTCTGCCCCATCTCTTTCAAGAACTAAGTTTTGGCAGAATTCTTTCTAAACAAAAACAATAACCTAAATTTTCAGCCAAAAATTAGCTTTGTTAAACAAACATTCAGCATTCAATTCGTATACTCATAAATAACATTGGCACAAAATCAGAGTTCATGGGTTCCACCGATGCACAAAGAACGTCAGGCACAAGAGGCGTCAGGCGAGACCCGGGATCCTTCCATTCGGTCCACGTCTGCGTACTCGCTTCCTCAGTTCTAGGCTCGACAACAGGTTCTGAAGTGCGATACGGTTTGACGTTTTTGGCAGGAACCCACTTAATTCTTCCAGCACCTGTGGAAATAGAAGCATACCCTTTGCCCCACGTTATTAATTGAAACGGGCCTTCCATCTGTCCAGAGTCAGGGTTTCTAATTAGAAGAGGAGGATGTTCTTTCAGTTTTGCCTGTGTGCTATTTGAAAAGTGTCTAAAGATTGGTGGATCTGGTTCTGTACTTGAACTATTTAGAAAATTAAAACCATACAAAGCCTTACTCAGTCTCATCTGTGGGGTGATTTCCGTTCCCCCTCTCTGTTGATCTAATATGCGTTTTAAGGTTTGATGTGTTCTTTCAATGATTGCTTGGCTTGTGGGAGAGTGGGAAATACCAAAAATGTGTCGAACACCCCATTCATTTAAAAATGTGGCCAATTTTTGAGATATGTATGCGGGACCATTGTCAGTTTTTACTTCTTGGGATATACCCAATGAAGCAAAAGCTTGCAGGAAATGATGACAGGCATGGCTGCCAGTTTCACCTGTGTGAAGGGAAGCAAAAACTGCACCAGAGAACGTGTCTATGGAAACATGAATATTTTTAAATTTACCAAAAGAAGGCTATTTAGTAACACCTGTTTGCCACAACTGTAGGCTTTGTAAGCCTCGGGGGTTGATTGCTCCTGTAGAAACAGGAGGTTGTACCAATTGACAGTCAGGGCAAGTATGAATGATAGCTTTAGCTTGACTTTTAGTGATTTGGAACATTCGCATGAGTGCTTGTGCATTTTGGTGGAAAAAGGCATGACTCAATTTTGCTTGTTCAAAAATATTTGGCAATGTGTTAGAAATGACCATTGTCAGCTTGTCCGCTCTTGCATTTCCTTCCACTAAAAATCCAGGAAGTGAAGAATGCGCCCTAATGTGAGAAACAAAATATGGATTAGTTCTATATTGCAAAGTTATAAAAAGACATGAAAGCCAACGATGTACAGTTTCATTACTAACATCCTTTAAAATGGAACCTTCTATTCTCCTGACTACATTAGCAACATAAGCAGAATCTGTGACCAAATTAAAAGGCTGAGGAAACAGCTGAAAAGCTCAAACTACTGCAGCAAGCTCAACAATTTGAGGGGATCCCTCTACTGTTTGAATATCAGATTCCCAAACATCAGTCTTTTGATTAAACCAAGTCACAACGGACTTGTGGCTTTTACCAGAGCCATCAGTGAAGAGAGTCACAGCATGTAAAGGTTCTTCACTTAATTTAGGTTTTTCTCTGAAACTCAATTTTGCTTGCAGTAGTTTGTGAGCTGGATAGTGTATGGAACAAACACCTGGAAAACCTAAGAATGCATATTGTAAATCATCAGAATTTTGCATTGCCCAATTGAAATAATCATTTTTCAATGGCAAATAGATAACTGAACATTCTTGACCTGCCAAAGTTAACAATCTGGTTCTAGCCTTAATTATAATGTATGCAATCATTTCTAAAACTGAGCAAATGGTCTTTGAAAACCTGTAGGGAGGAAAAACCCATTCCATTATTAACAAAGGATCTTGTTCTGTGGCATCCCACTGGAAAATGAGACCACAAAGCTGCATCTTCTCTCCTAAGATTGCAAGAAAGAAAGGATTTTCAGGAACGCAGCGATGAGCTTGTCTTTTTTGAAGAGCTTCTGTGACTTTGTCGAGAGCAGCACGAGCTTCAGGGGTTAAAGTTCTTGGCGAAGTGATGTCGCAACTTCCTCTCAGCAAATGGAAGAGCGGACTCAGTTCATCATTGGTGATTCCCAGCATCGGTCTGACCCAGTTGATTTCTCCTAGAAGTTGTTGTAACTCTTGTAGGTTGTTGACTCTGGTTCGGATCTGAATTTTCTGTGGTATTATTGTCGTCTTCCATTGTCTTCCATCATCTTCCATCCCAGGTACTTCTAAGGTGAAACTTGTTGAATTTTCGTTGCAGAGATTTCAAGTCCAGCTTTTTGAATTTCAGCAACAACACAGTCGCGAGTTTCTTCCATCTCTTCCTTTCAAAGGACTCCACCCTTAAAGCCAATTTTTCTTTCTCTGTATCTATAGATTGACAAACACCAGAACAACCATGTTTTTGCTTAACTGAAAAAGAGTTCCCCGGAACCACAATTTCCCGAGTGGAAGCAGCCACCTCAGCCTCCACCCCAGGCCCAACAGAATCCAATTCAGGTTTCAGTGTCCCTGCACAAACAATTTTAGGAAGTACAGTCACTTTTTCATTTCCATCTTTTACACACTTTGTTCCATCCCCCTTACAAGAGTCACATATTTTTACATTAACAGAACAACGCGAAGAAAAGTCCAAAAGAGTCTCATTTTTTCCCAGAGAGAGAGAAGAAAGATTTTGTTCAACAGAGTTCAAAGCAATACTTTCAGCATTTGCAACAACACTTGTAACATTCTCCGATACTCACACAGTCTCCGGTTTACTGGAATTTAATGAGACAGAACCAGAAGCTTTGTTTTCTGAGTCCAAGTTGATCTTATTATTATCAGTTTGTTTAAAACAGTGCTCCAACAGCGCTCTACAAACCGGCATAAGTTCTCTTAAGCTTTCATCTTTTTTGAGAGAGACTAGATTATAGATTCTCCAGTTTATCTGATCCCAAAAATGAAAAGTAAAAGCAGACTGCAGATTTAAATCTTGCGTATTCGCTTTAACCCAGATAAGTAAGTTTTTAAGCTCAGTTTTTGAAATTTCAGAGTGACCTTTTTCTTGTAACATTGTCTCTAATTGATGAAAAACATCCCATTCAACTTTTGATAAATTCGTTCCCATTTTTGTGTTCTTTTAATAATTTTCTTTTTCGCTATTTTGCCTCCCCACGTCACCCAAGCGTTCTCCCGAGATAAGTTACTTACAATTTTCTTGGCTTCGGCGGGAGAGATGATACAGTGTGCTCCTTGTTAACACTTGGGTCTCCGCAGCTGGTACTTCCACGATTTTTCTTTGTTTTTCTTCTATTCTACGTCCTCACACGAGGCACCAATATGCGGGGGACGGGACAGGTATAAGTCCAATGGTGTCAGGAGCCCACGCCTTTAAAAAGGAACCCACTAGGTCGCGGCAAATTATCCAAATATGGATAACATGGTAACCAGACCAGTGAAGAGATTTTTGCTTTTATTTCCAGCTCATCAGTCTCAAAATACAAAATGGAGACATGACAGCTCACTGATCCACACCAAAAAATGTCTCCTTCAACAGGGCTCATACAGCAATACATAAAATCATCTCAGACTAGAATTCAGCCAATCAGACACAGAAAACACATCTTGACAAGCATTCTATCCAATCTTATAAAACATAGGTAATCGTAGCTAAAACAAAGACTAGTTGATAAGAGACAAAGAACAGAGTTCTATTCATGCTAACCTTCTAAAGATATATATTAAATAACTTTGTTGCCATCCTAAAGCCAATTCTACAGAAGCCTATTGTTATTTGTCACGTCTACTGCTTGGGAAACTTTTCTGCTTGCATGGAAAACTTTTTCTGCTTGCATGGGAAACTTTTCTGCAATGCTAACAAAACTCCAGTCTAAGGCCTACATACTTCTTTGTAACCATTTCTTAAAAATCCTCTAACCTTATGGATTCCAACATTTCCCCCTCTCTGTTTGACCCAGAAGCTTTCATTTTCTTGTCGCTTGCTATTTGCGTTTCATAGCTCTATTGCAAAATTTCTGCTTATTATCTGCTGAAGACCTATTTTCACTAAACTGAAGCATTGCTATATTACGGCACAGCAACTTAATGCTGTGAAGACCCAATCCCTGAAAGAGAGATATGAATCACGTTTGGCAACAGTCACAAGGCATCGTTCAAAAAACTCTGGTCGATTCCAAGGCCTTAATTCAAAATCTTCGTTCATGTCAATACCCTCATCTACTGCTTTCGTGAGATTTCGTACACTCTCTGTGCTTCTACTTCCTAATTCTCCTGCTTGAATGACAAAAACTTCTCGGACTGTTTTGTTCATCATTCGCCGAAGACAACAGAGTATACAAGGTGCCACTATCAATATCAGTATTAGAACACCTAATATGTAAAGACCTATCTTGCAAAGTTGCCTTAGCCAAGGTGCAAAACTCCAATTTTGAAACAAATCATCCAACCAGGAACCTCCATCTTCTTTAATTTGGGCTGTCTGATCCTTTAATTTTTGAATGCTTTTGTGAATGGATTCAGAATGATCAGACAAATTCATACAACACAATCCTTCCAATTCCTCACAACCATGTCCTTGTGCCAGTAAGAGAAAATCAATGGCTGCTCTGTTTTGAAGAGTAGCATGTCTAATACTATCAACATCGGTCAACATATCACTGATTGCGGAGGATGTGGCATTAGCTTGTTTGCTCAGCCAACATCCAACTCGATCTAATTGTCTCAATGCCACAGCTGAAGCCAATTGGGGTAGAAATATACCTGCTGAAAGCCTTCTGGCGGCATTCCAAGGCATAAAATCACTCTGACAGTTCTCATCATAATGAGGAACAGCTCTTGTTTTCCTTTGTTTCTTTTTCATCACTGCTTTGGCAGTGGGGGCAATTATGGTAAGCATACCAATGCTACAAGGGCCACCTTCAAGGTGGGCTGGAATGCCTTGCCAACCTCTGTCTCCGCAAATGATCCAATACCCTTTTGGCAATTGCCGTGGATATTGGTCCGTCTCCAGAAACACATCCCAACTGTTTGAAACATTTGCTGCCCTGAGAAGTTTTTTCGAACAAATGTTCCAATTGAAGGAAGGACTGTTTCCATTGTCAATTCCACCTGGTTTACCATTGGATTCTTTTCTGACCAAAGGAAACTCTTTCACTGGCACACCAACCAAACAGGTTGAGAAAGGCTTTTCTGGTTCCGAATTAGACAGACATATAGTATCCGATCCGGCAGCCTTGCCTAAGGTCACCCAAACACTCGTTTTCGGTTGATCCACAGGCAAATCTGCACGACAAAAAACAATTAAAATCAAGCAAAACAAGTATACCATTTGATTCTGCCCCATCTCTTTCAAGAACTAAGTTTTGGCAGAATTCTTTCTAAACAAAAACAATAACCTAAATTTTCAGCCAAAAATTAGCTTTGTTAAACAAACATTCAGCATTCAATTCGTATACTCATAAATAACATTGGCACAAAATCAGAGTTCATGGGTTCCACCGATGCACAAAGAACGTCAGGCACAAGAGGCGTCAGGCGAGACCCGGGATCCTTCCATTCGGTCCACGTCTGCGTACTCGCTTCCTCAGTTCTAGGCTCGACAACAGGTTCTGAAGTGCGATACGGTTTGACGTTTTTGGCAGGAACCCACTTAATTCTTCCAGCACCTGTGGAAATAGAAGCATACCCTTTTCCCTCACGTTATTAATTGAAACGGGCCTTCCATCTGTCCAGAGTCAGGGTTTCTAATTAGAAGAGGAGGATGTTCTTTCAGTTTTGCCTGTGTGCTATTTGAAAAGTGTCTAAAGATTGGTGGATCTGGTTCTGTACTTGAACTATTTAGAAAATTAAAACCATACAAAGCCTTACTCAGTCTCATCTGTGGGGTGATTTCCGTTCCCCCTCTCTGTTGATCTAATATGCGTTTTAAGGTTTGATGTGTTCTTTCAATGATTGCTTGGCTTGTGGGAGAGTGGGGAATACCAAAAATGTGTCGAACACCCCATTCATTTAAAAATGTGGCCAATTTTTGAGATATGTATGCGGGACCATTGTCAGTTTTTACTTCTTGGGATATACCCAATGAAGCAAAAGCTTGCAGGAAATGATGACAGGCATGGCTGCCAGTTTCACCTGTGTGAAGGGAAGCAAAAACTGCACCAGAGAACGTGTCTATGGAAACATGAATATTTTTAAATTTACCAAAAGAAGGCTATTTAGTAACACCTGTTTGCCACAACTGTAGGCTTTGTAAGCCTCGGGGGTTGATTGCTCCTGTAGAAACAGGAGGTTGTACCAATTGACAGTCAGGGCAAGTATGAATGATAGCTTTAGCTTGACTTTTAGTGATTTGGAACATTCGCATGAGTGCTTGTGCATTTTGGTGGAAAAAGGCATGACTCAATTTTGCTTGTTCAAAAATATTTGGCAATGTGTTAGAAATGACCATTGTCAGCTTGTCCGCTCTTGCATTTCCTTCCACTAAAAATCCAGGAAGTGAAGAATGCGCCCTAATGTGAGAAACAAAATATGGATTAGTTCTATATTGCAAAGTTATAAAAAGACATGAAAGCCAACGATGTAAGTTTCATTACTAACATCCTTTAAAATGGAACCTTCTATTCTCCTGACTACATTAGCAACATAAGCAGAATCTGTGACCAAATTAAAAGGCTGAGGAAACAGCTGAAAAGCTCAAACTACTGCAGCAAGCTCAACAATTTGAGGGGATCCCTCTACTGTTTGAATATCAGATTCCCAAACATCAGTCTTTTGATTAAACCAAGTCACAACGGACTTGTGGCTTTTACCAGAGCCATCAGTGAAGAGAGTCACAGCATGTAAAGGTTCTTCACTTAATTTAGGTTTTTCTCTGAAACTCAATTTTGCTTGCAGTAGTTTGTGAGCTGGATAGTGTATGGAACAAACACCTGGAAAACCTAAGAATGCATATTGTAAATCATCAGAATTTTGCATTGCCCAATTGAAATAATCATTTTTCAATGGCAAATAGATAACTGAACATTCTTGACCTGCCAAAGTTAACAATCTGGTTCTAGCCTTAATTATAATGTATGCAATCATTTCTAAAACTGAGCAAATGGTCTTTGAAAACCTGTAGGGAGGAAAAACCCATTCCATTATTAATAAAGGATCTTGTTCTGTGGCATCCCACTGGAAAATGAGACCACAAAGCTGCATCTTCTCTCCTAAGATTGCAAGAAAGAAAGGATTTTCAGGAACGCAGCGATGAGCTTGTCTTTTTTGAAGAGCTTCTGTGACTTTGTCGAGAGCAGCACGAGCTTCAGGGGTTAAAGTTCTTGGCGAAGTGATGTCGCAACTTCCTCTCAGCAAATGGAAGAGCGGACTCAGTTCATCATTGGTGATTCCCAGCATCGGTCTGACCCAGTTGATTTCTCCTAGAAGTTGTTGTAACTCTTGTAGGTTGTTGACTCTGGTTCGGATCTGAATTTTCTGTGGTATTATTGTCGTCTTCCATTGTCTTCCATCATCTTCCATCCCAGGTACTTCTAAGGTGAAACTTGTTGAATTTTCGTTGCAGAGATTTCAAGTCCAGCTTTTTGAATTTCAGCAACAACACAGTCGCGAGTTTCTTCCATCTCTTCCTTTCAAAGGACTCCACCCTTAAAGCCAATTTTTCTTTCTCTGTATCTATAGATTGACAAACACCAGAACAACCATGTTTTTGCTTAACTGAAAAAGAGTTCCCCGGAACCACAATTTCCCGAGTGGAAGCAGCCACCTCAGCCTCCACCCCAGGCCCAACAGAATCCAATTCAGGTTTCAGTGTCCCTGCACAAACAATTTTAGGAAGTACAGTCACTTTTTCATTTCCATCTTTTACACACTTTGTTCCATCCCCCTTACAAGAGTCACATATTTTTACATTAATAGAACAACGCAAAGAAAAGTCCAAAAGAGTCTCATTTTTTCCCAGAGAGAGAGAAGAAAGATTTTGTTCAACAGAGTTCAAAGCAATACTTTCAGCATTTGCAACAACACTTGTAACATTCTCCGATACTCACACAGTCTCCGGTTTACTGGAATTTAATGAGACAGAACCAGAAGCTTTGTTTTCTGAGTCCAAGTTGATCTTATTATTATCAGTTTGTTTAAAACAGTGCTCCAACAGCGCTCTACAAACCGGCATAAGTTCTCTTAAGCTTTCATCTTTTTTGAGAGAGACTAGATTATAGATTCTCCAGTTTATCTGATCCCAAAAATGAAAAGTAAAAGCAGACTGCAGATTTAAATCTTGCGTATTCGCTTTAACCCAGATAAGTAAGTTTTTAAGCTCAGTTTTTGAAATTTCAGAGTGACCTTTTTCTTGTAACATTGTCTCTAATTGATGAAAAACATCCCATTCAACTTTTGATAAATTCGTTCCCATTTTTGTGTTCTTGTAATAATTTTCTTTTTCGCTATTTTGCCTCCCCACGTCACCCAAGCGTTCTCCCGAGATAAGTTACTTACAATTTTCTTGGCTTCGGCGGGAGAGATGATACAGTGTGCTCCTTGTTAACACTTGGGTCTCCGCAGCTGGTACTTCCACGATTTTTCTTTGTTTTTCTTCTATTCTACGTCCTCACACGAGGCACCAATATGCGGGGGACGGGACAGGTATAAGTCCAATGGTGTCAGGAGCCCACGCCTTTAAAAAGGAACCCACTAGGTCGCGGCAAATTATCCAAATATGGATAACATGGTAACCAGACCAGTGAAGAGATTTTTGCTTTTATTTCCGGCTCATCAGTCTCAAAATACAAAATGGAGACATGACAGCTCACTGATCCACACCAAAAAATGTCTCCTTCAACAGGGCTCATACAGCAATACATAAAATCATCTCAGACTAGAATTCAGCCAATCAGACACAGAAAACACATCTTGACAAGCATTCTATCCAATCTTATAAAACATAGGTAATCGTAGCTAAAACAAAGACTAGTTGATAAGAGACAAAGAACAGAGTTCTATTCATGCTAACCTTCTAAAGATATATATTAAATAACTTTGTTGCCATCCTAAAGCCAATTCTACAGAAGCCTATTGTTATTTGTCACGTCTACTGCTTGGGAAACTTTTCTGCTTGCATGGAAAACTTTTTCTGCTTGCATGGGAAACTTTTCTGCAATGCTAACAAAACTCCAGTCTAAGGCCTACATACTTCTTTGTAACCATTTCTTAAAAATCCTCTAACCTTATGGATTCCAACATTTCCCCCTCTCTGTTTGACCCAGAAGCTTTCATTTTCTTGTCGCTTGCTATTTGCGTTTCATAGCTCTATTGCAAAATTTCTGCTTATTATCTGCTGAAGACCTATTTTCACTAAACTGAAGCATTGCTATATTACGGCACAGCAACTTAATGCTGTGAAGACCCAATCCCTGAAAGAGAGATATGAATCACGTTTGGCAACAGTCACAAGGCATCGTTCAAAAAACTCTGGTCGATTCCAAGGCCTTAATTCAAAATCTTCGTTCATGTCAATACCCTCATCTACTGCTTTCGTGAGATTTCGTACACTCTCTGTGCTTCTACTTCCTAATTCTCCTGCTTGAATGACAAAAACTTCTCGGACTGTTTTGTTCATCATTCGCCGAAGACAACAGAGTATACAAGGTGCCACTATCAATATCAGTATTAGAACATCTAATATGTAAAGACCTATCTTGCAAAGTTGCCTTAGCCAAGGTGCAAAACTCCAATTTGGAAACAAATCATCCAACCAGGAACCTCCATCTTCTTTAATTTGGGCTGTCAGATCCTTTAATTTTTGAATGCTTTTGTGAATGGATTCAGAATGATCAGACAAATTCATACAACCCAATCCTTCAAATTCCTCACAACCATGTCCTTCTGCCAGTAAGAGAAAATCAATGGCTGCTCTGTTTTGAAGAGTAGCATGTCTAATACTGTCAACATCGGTCAACATATCACTGATTGCGGAGGATGTGGCATTAGCTTGTTTGCTCAGCCAACATCCAACTCGATCTAATTGTCTCAATGCCACAGCTGAAGCCAATTGGGGTAGAAATATACCTGCTGAAAGCCTTCTGGCGGCATTCCAAGGCATAAAATCACTCTGACAGTTCTCATCATAATGAGGAACAGCTCTTGTTTTCCTTTGTTTCTTTTTCATCACTGCTTTGGCAGTGGGGGCAATTATGGTAAGCATACCAATGCTACAAGGGCCACCTTCAAGGTGGGCTGGAATGCCTTGCCAACCTCTGTCTCCGCAAATGATCCAATACCCTTTTGGCAATTGCCGTGGATATTGGTCCGTCTCCAGAAACACATCCCAACTGTTTGAAACATTTGCTGCCCTGAGAAGTTTTTTCGAACAAATGTTCCAATTGAAGGAAGGACTGTTTCCATTGTCAATTCCACCTGGTTTACCATTGGATTCTTTTCTGACCAAAGGAAACTCTTTCACTGGCACACCAACCAAACAGGTTGAGAAAGGCTTTTCTGGTTCCGAATTAGACAGGCATATAGTATCCGATCCGGCAGCCTTGGCTAAGGTCACCCAAACATTCGTTTTCGGTTGATCCACAGGCAAATCTGCACGACAAAAAACAATTAACATCAAGCAAAACAAGTATACCATTTGATTCTGCCCCATCTCTTTCAAGAACTAAGTTTTGGCAGAATTCTTTCTAAACAAAAACAATAACCTAAATTTTCAGCCAAAAATTAGCTTTGTTAAACAAACATTCAGCATTCAATTCGTATACTCATAAATAACATTGGCACAAAATCAGAGTTCATGGGTTCCACCGATGCACAAAGAACGTCAGGCACAAGAGGCGTCAGGCGAGACCCGGGATGCTTCCATTCGGTCCACGTCTGCGTACTCGCTTCCTCAGTTCTAGGCTCGACAACAGGTTCTGAAGTGCGATACGGTTTGACGTTTTTGGCAGGAACCCACTTAATTCTTCCAGCACCTGTGGAAATAGAAGCATACCCTTTGCCCCACGTTATTAATTGAAACGGGCCTTCCATCTGTCCAGAGTCAGGGCTTCCAATTAGAAGAGGAGGATGTTCTTTCAGTTTTGCCTGTGTGCTATTTGAAAAGTGTCTAAAGATTGGTGGATCTGGTTCTGTACTTGAACTATTTAGAAAATTAAAACCATACAAAGCCTTACTCAGTCTCATCTGTGGGGTGATTTCCGTTCCCCCTCTCTGTTGATCTAATATGCGTTTTAAGGTTTGATGTGTTCTTTCAATGATTGCTTGGCTTGTGGGAGAGTGGGGAATACCAAAAATGTGTCGAACACCCCATTCATTTAAAAATGTGGCCAATTTTTGAGATATGTATGCGGGACCATTGTCAGTTTTTACTTCTTGGGGTATACCCAATGAAGCAAAAGCTTGCAGGAAATGATGACAGGCATGGCTGCCAGTTTCACCTGTGTGAAGGGAAGCAAAAACTGCACCAGAGAACGTGTCTATGGAAACATGAATATTTTTAAATTTACCAAAAGAAGGCTATTTAGTAACACCTGTTTGCCACAACTGTAGGCTTTGTAAGCCTCGGGGGTTGATTGCTCCTGTAGAAACAGGAGGTTGTACCAATTGACAGTCAGGGCAAGTATGAATGATAGCTTTAGCTTGACTTTTAGTGATTTGGAACATTCGCATGAGTGCTTGTGCATTTTGGTGGAAAAAGGCATGACTCAATTTTGCTTGTTCAAAAATATTTGGCAATGTGTTAGAAATGACCATTGTCAGCTTGTCCGCTCTTGCATTTCCTTCCACTAAAAATCCAGGAAGTGAAGAATGCGCCCTAATGTGAGAAACAAAATATGGATTAGTTCTATATTGCAAAGTTATAAAAAGACATGAAAGCCAACGATGTAAAGTTTCATTACTAACATCCTTTAAAATGGAACCTTCTATTCTCCTGACTACATTAGCAACATAAGCAGAATCTGTGACCAAATTAAAAGGCTGAGGAAACAGCTGAAAAGCTCAAACTACTGCAGCAAGCTCAACAATTTGAGGGGATCCCCCTACTGTTTGAATATCAGATTCCCAAACATCAGTCTTTTGATTAAACCAAGTCACAACGGACTTGTGGCTTTTACCAGAGCCATCAGTGAAGAGAGTCACAGCATGTAAAGGTTCTTCACTTAATTTAGGTTTTTCTCTGAAACTCAATTTTGCTTGCAGTAGTTTGTGAGCTGGATAGTGTATGGAACAAACACCTGGAAAACCTAAGAATGCATATTGTAAATCATCAGAATTTTGCATTGCCCAATTGAAATAATCATTTTTCAATGGCAAATAGATAACTGAACATTCTTGACCTGCCAAAGTTAACAATCTGGTTCTAGCCTTAATTATAATGTATGCAATCATTTCTAAAACTGAGCAAATGGTCTTTGAAAACCTGTAGGGAGGAAAAACCCATTCCATTATTAACAAAGGATCTTGTTCTGTGGCATCCCACTGGAAAATGAGACCACAAAGCTGCATCTTCTCTCCTAAGATTGCAAGAAAGAAAGGATTTTCAGGAACGCAGCGATGAGCTTGTCTTTTTTGAAGAGCTTCTGTGACTTTGTCGAGAGCAGCACGAGCTTCAGGGGTTAAAGTTCTTGGCGAAGTGATGTCGCAACTTCCTCTCAGCAAATGGAAGAGCGGACTCAGTTCATCGTTGGTGATTCCCAGCATCGGTCTGACCCAGTTGATTTCTCCTAGAAGTTTTTGTAACTCTTGTAGGTTGTTGACTCTGGTTCGGATCTGAATTTTCTGTGGTATTATTGTCGTCTTCCATCGTCTTCCATCATCTTCCATCCCAGGTACTTCTAAGGTGAAACTTGTTGAATTTTCGTTGCAGAGATTTCAAGTCCAGCTTTTTGAATTTCAGCAACAACACAGTCGCGAGTTTCTTCCATCTCTTCCTTTCAAAGGACTCCACCCTTAAAGCCAATTTTTCTTTCTCTGTATCTATAGATTGACAAACACCAGAACAACCATGTTTTTGCTTAACTGAAAAAGAGTTCCCCGGAACCACAATTTCCCGAGTGGAAGCAGCCACCTCAGCCTCCACCCCAGGCCCAACAGAATCCAATTCAGGCTTCAGTGTCCCTGCACAAACAATTTTAGGAAGTACAGTCACTTTTTCATTTCCATCTTTTACACACTTTGTTCCATCCCCCTTACAAGAGTCACATATTTTTACATTAACAGAACAACGCGAAGAAAAGTCCAAAAGAGTCTCATTTTTTCCCAGAGAGAGAGAAGAAAGATTTTGTTCAACAGAGTTCAAAGCAATACTTTCAGCATTTGCAACAACACTTGTAACATTCTCCGATACTCACACAGTCTCCGGTTTACTGGAATTTAATGAGACAGAACCAGAAGCTTTGTTTTCTGAGTCCAAGTTGATCTTATTATTATCAGTTTGTTTAAAACAGTGCTCCAACAGCGCTCTACAAACCGGCATAAGTTCTCTTAAGCTTTCATCTTTTTTGAGAGAGACTAGTTTATAGATTCTCCAGTTTATCTGATCCCAAAAATGAAAAGTAAAAGCAGACTGCAGATTTAAATCTTGCGTATTCGCTTTAACCCAGATAAGTAAGTTTTTAAGCTCAGTTTTTGAAATTTCAGAGTGACCTTTTTCTTGTAACATTGTCTCTAATTGATGAAAAACATCCCATTCAACTTTTGATAAATTCGTTCCCATTTTTGTGTTCTTTTAATACTTTTCTTTTTCGCTATTTTGCCTCCCCACGTCACCCAAGCGCTCTCCCGAGATAAGTTACTTACAATTTTCTTGGCTTCGGCGGGAGAGATGATACAGTGTGCTCCTTGTTAACACTTGGGTCTCCGCAGCTGGTACTTCCACAATTTTTCTTTGTTTTTCTTCTATTCTACGTCCTCACACGAGGCACCAATATGCGGGGGACGGGACAGGTATAAGTCCAATAGTGTCAGGAACCCACGCCTTAAAAAAGGAACCCACTAGGCCGCGGCAAAATATCCAAATATGGATAACATGGTAACCAGACCAGTGAAGAGATTTTTGCTTTTATTTCCAGCACATCAGTCTCAAAATACAAAATGGAGACATGACAGCTCACTGATCCACACCAAAAAATGTCTCCTTCAACAGGGCTCATACAGCAATACATAAAATCATCTCAGACTAGAATTCAGCCAATCAGACACAGAAAACACATCTTGACAAGCATTCTATCCAATCTTATAAAACATAGGTAATCGTAGCTAAAACAAAGACTAGTTGATAAGAGACAAAGAACAGAGTTCTATTCATGCTAACCTTCTAAAGATATACATTAAATAACCTTGTTGCCATCCTAAAGCCAGTTCTACAGAAGCCTATTGTTATTTGTCACGTCTACTGCTTGGGAAACTTTTCTGCTTGCATGGAAAACTTTTTCTGCTTGCATGGGAAACTTTTCTGCAATGCTAACAAAACTCCAGTCTAAGGCCTACATACTTCTTTGTAACCATTTCTTAAAAATCCTCTAACCTTATGGATTCCAACATTTCCCCCTCTCTGTTTGACCCAGAAGCTTTCATTTTCTTGTCGCTTGCTATTTGCGTTTCATAGCTCTATTGCAAAATTTCTGCTTATTATCTGCTGAAGACCTATTTTCACTAAACTGAAGCATTGCTATATTACGGCACAGCAACTTAATGCTGTGAAGACCCAATCCCTGAAAGAGAGATATGAATCACGTTTGGCAACAGTCACGAGGCATCGTTCAAAAAACTCTGGTCGATTCCAAGGCCTTAATTCAAAACCTTCGCTCATGTCAATACCCTCATCTACTGCTTTCGTGAGATTTCGTACACTCTCTGTGCTTCTACTTCCTAATTCTCCTGCTTGAATGACAAAAACTTCTCGGGCTGTTTTGTTCATCATTCGCCGAAGACAACAGAGTATACAAGGTGCCACTATCAATATCAGTATTAGAACACCTAATATGTAAAGACCTATCTTGCAAAGTTGCCTTAGCCAAGGTGCAAAACTCCAATTTTGAAACAAATCATCCAACCAGGAACCTCCATCTTCTTTAATTTGGGCTGTCTGATCCTTTAATTTTTGAATGCTTTTGTGAATGGATTCAGAATGATCAGACAAATTCATACAACCCAATCCTTCAAATTCCTCACAACCATGTCCTTGTGCCAGTAAAAGAAAATCAATGGCTGCTCTGTTTTGAAGAGTAGCATGTCTAATACTGTCAACATCGGTCAACATATCACTGATTGCGGAGGATGTGGCATTAGCTTGTTTGCTCAGCCAACATCCAACTCGATCTAATTGTCTCAATGCCACAGCTGAAGCCAATTGGGGTAGAAATATACCTGCTGAAAGCCTTCTGGCGGCATTCCAAGGCATAAAACCACTCTGACAGTTCTCATCATAATGAGGAACAGCTCTTGTTTTCCTTTGTTTCTTTTTCATCACTGCTTTGGCAGTGGGGGCAATTATGGTAAGCATACCAATGCTACAAGGGCCACCTTCAAGGTGGGCTGGAATGCCTTGCCAACCTCTGTCTCCGCAAATGATCCAATACCCTTCTGGCAATTGCCGTGGATATTGGTCCGTCTCCAGAAACACATCCCAACTGTTTGAAACATTTGCTGCCCTGAGAAGTTTTTTCGAACAAATGTTCCAATTGAAGGAAGGACTGTTTCCATTGTCAATTCCACCTGGTTTACCATTGGATTCTTTTCTGACCAAAGGAAACTCTTTCACTGGCACACCAACCAAACAGGTTGAGAAAGGCTTTTCTGGTTCCGAATTAGACAGGCATATAGTATCCGAGCCGGCAGCCTTGGCTAAGGTCACCCAAACACTCGTTTTCGGTTGATCCACAGGCAAATCTGCACGACAAAAAACAATTAAAATCAAGCAAAACAAGTATACCATTTGATTCTTCCCCATCTCTTTCAAGAACTAAGTTTTGGCAGAATTCTTTCTAAACAAAAACAATAACCTAAATTTTCAGCCAAAAATTAGCTTTGTTAAACAAACATTCAGCATTCAATTCGTATACTCATAAATAACATTGGCACAAAATCAGAGTTCATGGGTTCCACCGATGCACAAAGAACGTCAGGCACAAGAGGCGTCAGGCGAGACCCGGGATGCTTCCATTCGGTCCACGTCTGCGTACTCGCTTCCTCAGTTCTAGGCTCGACAACAGGTTCTGAAGTGCGATACGGTTTGACGTTTTTGGCAGGAACCCACTTAATTCTTCCAGCACCTGTGGAAATAGAAGCATACCCTTTGCCCCACGTTATTAATTGAAACGGGCCTTCCATCTGTCCAGAGTCAGGGCTTCCAATTAGAAGAGGAGGATGTTCTTTCAGTTTTGCCTGTGTGCTATTTGAAAAGTGTCTAAAGATTGGTGGATCTGGTTCTGTACTTGAACTATTTAGAAAATTAAAACCATACAAAGCCTTACTCAGTCTCATCTGTGGGGTGATTTCTGTTCCCCCTCTCTGTTGATATAATATGCGTTTTAAGGTTTGATGTGTTCTTTCAATGATTGCTTGGCTTGTGGGAGAGTGGGGAATACCAAAAATGTGTCGAACACACCATTCATTTAAAAATGTGGCCAATTTTTGAGATATGTATGCGGGACCATTGTCAGTTTTTACTTCTTGGGGTATACCCAATGAAGCAAAAGCTTGCAGGAAATGATGACAGGCATGGCTGCCAGTTTCACCTGTGTGAAGGGAAGCAAAAACTGCACCAGAGAACGTGTCTATGGAAACATGAATATTTTTAAATTTACCAAAAGAAGGCTATTTAGTAACACCTGTTTGCCACAACTGTAGGCTTTGTAAGCCTCGGGGGTTGATTGCTCCTGTAGAAACAGGAGGTTGTACCAATTGACAGTCAGGGCAAGTATGAATGATAGCTTTAGCTTGACTTTTAGTGATTTGGAACATTCGCATGAGTGCTTGTGCATTTTGGTGGAAAAAGGCATGACTCAATTTTGCTTGTTCAAAAATATTTGGCAATGTGTTAGAAATGACCATTGTCAGCTTGTCCGCTCTTGCATTTCCTTCCACTAAAAATCCAGGAAGTGAAGAATGCGCCCTAATGTGAGAAACAAAATATGGATTAGTTCTATATTGCAAAGTTATAAAAAGACATGAAAGCCAACGATGTAAAGTTTCATTACTAACATCCTTTAAAATGGAACCTTCTATTCTCCTGACTACATTAGCAACATAAGCAGAATCTGTGACCAAATTAAAAGGCTGAGGAAACAGCTGAAAAGCTCAAACTACTGCAGCAAGCTCAACAATTTGAGGGGATCCCTCTACTGTTTGAATATCAGATTCCCAAACATCAGTCTTTTGATTAAACCAAGTCACAACGGACTTGTGGCTTTTACCAGAGCCATCAGTGAAGAGAGTCACAGCATGTAAAGGTTCTTCACTTAATTTAGGTTTTTCTCTGAAACTCAATTTTGCTTGCAGTAGTTTGTGAGCTGGATAGTGTATGGAACAAACACCTGGAAAACCTAAGAATGCATATTGTAAATCATCAGAATTTTGCATTGCCCAATTGAAATAATCATTTTTCAATGGCAAATAGATAACTGAACATTCTTGACCTGCCAAAGTTAACAATCTGGTTCTAGCCTTAATTATAATGTATGCAATCATTTCTAAAACTGAGCAAATGGTCTTTGAAAACCTGTAGGGAGGAAAAACCCATTCCATTATTAACAAAGGATCTTGTTCTGTGGCATCCCACTGGAAAATGAGACCACAAAGCTGCATCTTCTCTCCTAAGATTGCAAGAAAGAAAGGATTTTCAGGAACGCAGCGATGAGCTTGTCTTTTTTGAAGAGCTTCTGTGACTTTGTCGAGAGCAGCACGAGCTTCAGGGGTTAAAGTTCTTGGCGAAGTGATGTCGCAACTTCCTCTCAGCAAATGGAAGAGCGGACTCAGTTCATCGTTGGTGATTCCCAGCATCGGTCTGACCCAGTTGATTTCTCCTAGAAGTTGTTGTAACTCTTGTAGGTTGTTGACTCTGGTTCGGATCTGAATTTTCTGTGGTATTATTGTCGTCTTCCATTGTCTTCCATCATCTTCCATCCCAGGTACTTCTAAGGTGAAACTTGTTGAATTTTCGTTGCAGAGATTTCAAGTCCAGCTTTTTGAATTTCAGCAACAACACAGTCGCGAGTTTCTTCCATCTCTTCCTTTCAAAGGACTCCACCCTTAAAGCCAATTTTTCTTTCTCTGTATCTATAGATTGACAAACACCAGAACAACCATGTTTTTGCTTAACTGAAAAAGAGTTCCCCGGAACCACAATTTCCCGAGTGGAAGCAGCCACCTCAGCCTCCACCCCAGGCCCAACAGAATCCAATTCAGGCTTCAGTGTCCCTGCACAAACAATTTTAGGAAGTACAGTCACTTTTTCATTTCCATCTTTTACACACTTTGTTCCATCCCCCTTACAAGAGTCACATATTTTTACATTAACAGAACAACGCGAAGAAAAGTCCAAAAGAGTCTCATTTTTTCCCAGAGAGAGAGAAGAAAGATTTTGTTCAACAGAGTTCAAAGCAATACTTTCAGCATTTGCAACAACACTTGTAACATTCTCCGATACTCACACAGTCTCCGGTTTACTGGAATTTAATGAGACAGAACCAGAAGCTTTGTTTTCTGAGTCCAAGTTGATCTTATTATTATCAGTTTGTTTAAAACAGTGCTCCAACAGCGCTCTACAAACCGGCATAAGTTCTCTTAAGCTTTCATCTTTTTTGAGAGAGACTAGATTATAGATTCTCCAGTTTATCTGATCCCAAAAATGAAAAGTAAAAGCAGACTGCAGATTTAAATCTTGCGTATTCGCTTTAACCCAGATAAGTAAGTTTTTAAGCTCAGTTTTTGAAATTTCAGAGTGACCTTTTTCTTGTAACATTGTCTCTAATTGATGAAAAACATCCCATTCAACTTTTGATAAATTCGTTCCCATTTTTGTGTTCTTTTAATAATTTTCTTTTTCGCTATTTTGCCTCCCCACGTCACCCAAGCGCTCTCCCGAGATAAGTTACTTACAATTTTCTTGGCTTCGGCGGGAGAGATGATACAGTGTGCTCCTTGTTAACACTTGGGTCTCCGCAGCTGGTACTTCCACGATTTTTCTTTGTTTTTCTTCTATTCTACGTCCTCACAAGAGGCACCAATATGCGGGGGACGGGACAGGTATAAGTCCAATAGTGTCAGGAACCCACGCCGTAAAAAAGGAACCCACTAGGCCGCGGCAAAATATCCAAATATGGATAACATGGTAACCAGACCAGTGAAGAGATTTTTGCTTTTATTTCCAGCACATCAGTCTCAAAATACAAAATGGAGACATGACAGCTCACTGATCCACACCAAAAAATGTCTCCTTCAACAGGGCTCATACAGCAATACATAAAATCATCTCAGACTAGAATTCAGCCAATCAGACACAGAAAACACATCTTGACAAGCATTCTATCCAATCTTATAAAACATAGGTAATCGTAGCTAAAACAAAGACTAGTTGATAAGAGACAAAGAACAGAGTTCTATTCATGCTAACCTTCTAAAGATATACATTAAATAACCTTGTTGCCATCCTAAAGCCAATTCTACAGAAGCCTATTGTTATTTGTCACGTCTACTGCTTGGGAAACTTTTCTGCTTGCATGGAAAACTTTTTCTGCTTGCATGGGAAACTTTTCTGCAATGCTAACAAAACTCCAGTCTAAGGCCTACATACTTCTTTGTAACCATTTCTTAAAAATCCTCTAACCTTATGGATTCCAACATTTCCCCCTCTCTGTTTGACCCAGAAGCTTTCATTTTCTTGTCGCTTGCTATTTGCGTTTCATAGCTCTATTGCAAAATTTCTGCTTATTATCTGCTGAAGACCTATTTTCACTAAACTGAAGCATTGCTATAGTAGGGCACAGCAACTTAATGCTGTGAAGACCCAATCCCTGAAAGAGAGATATGAATCACGTTTGGCAACAGTCACAAGGCATCGTTCAAAAAACTCTGGTCGATTCCAAGGCCTTAATTCAAAACCTTCGCTCATGTCAATACCCTCATCTACTGTTTTCGTGAGATTTCGTACACTCTCTGTGCTTCTACTTCCTAATTCTCCTGCTTGAATGACAAAAACTTCTCGGGCTGTTTTGTTCATCATTCACCGAAGACAACAGAGTATACAAGGTGCCACTATCAATATCAGTATTAGAACACCTAATATGTAAAGACCTATCTTGCAAAGTTGCCTTAGCCAAGGTGCAAAACTCCAATTTGGAAACAAATCATCCAACCAGGAACCTCCATCTTCTTTAATTTGGGCTGTCAGATCCTTTAATTTTTGAATGCTTTTGTGAATGGATTCAGAATGATCAGACAAATTCATACAACCCAATCCTTCAAATTCCTCACAAACATGTCCTTCTGCCAGTAAGAGAAAATCAATGGCTGCTCTGTTTTGAAGAGTAGCATGTCTAATACTGTCAACATCGGTCAACATATCACTGATTGCGGAGGATGTGGCATTAGCTTGTTTGCTCAGCCAACATCCAACTCGATCTAATTGTCTCAATGCCACAGCTGAAGCCAATTGGGGTAGAAATATACCTGCTGAAAGCCTTCTGGCGGCATTCCAAGGCATAAAATCACTCTGACAGTTCTCATCATAATGAGGAACAGCTCTTGTTTTCCTTTGTTTCTTTTTCATCACTGCTTTGGCAGTGGGGGCAATTATGGTAAGCATACCAATGCTACAAGGGCCACCTTCAAGGTGGGCTGGAATGCCTTGCCAACCTCTGTCTCCGCAAATGATCCAATACCCTTTTGGCAATTGCCGTGGATATTGGTCCGTCTCCAGAAACACATCCCAACTGTTTGAAACATTTGCTGCCCTGAGAAGTTTTTTCGAACAAATGTTCCAATTGAAGGAAGGACTGTTTCCATTGTCAATTCCACCTGGTTTACCATTGGATTCTTTTCTGACCAAAGGAAACTCTTTCACTGGCACACCAACCAAACAGGTTGAGAAAGGCTTTTCTGGTTCCGAATTAGACAGGCATATAGTATCCGATCCGGCAGCCTTGGCTAAGGTCACCCAAACATTCGTTTTCGGTTGATCCACAGGCAAATCTGCACGACAAAAAACAATTAAAATCAAGCAAAACAAGTATACCATTTGATTCTTCCCCATCTCTTTCAAGAACTAAGTTTTGGCAGAATTCTTTCTAAACAAAAACAATAACCTAAATTTTCAGCCAAAAATTAGCTTTGTTAAACAAACATTCAGCATTCAATTCGTATACTCATAAATAACATTGGCACAAAATCAGAGTTCATGGGTTCCACCGATGCACAAAGAACGTCAGGCACAAGAGGCGTCAGGCGAGACCCGGGATGCTTCCATTCGGTCCACGTCTGCGTACTCGCTTCCTCAGTTCTAGGCTCGACAACAGGTTCTGAAGTGCGATACGGTTTGACGTTTTTGGCAGGAACCCACTTAATTCTTCCAGCACCTGTGGAAATAGAAGCATACCCTTTGCCCCACGTTATTAATTGAAACGGGCCTTCCATCTGTCCAGAGTCAGGGCTTCCAATTAGAAGAGGAGGATGTTCTTTCAGTTTTGCCTGTGTGCTATTTGAAAAGTGTCTAAAGATTGGTGGATCTGGTTCTGTACTTGAACTATTTAGAAAATTAAAACCATACAAAGCCTTACTCAGTCTCATCTGTGGGGTGATTTCCGTTCCCCCTCTCTGTTGATCTAATATGCGTTTTAAGGTTTGATGTGTTCTTTCAATGATTGCTTGGCTTGTGGGAGAGTGGGGAATACCAAAAATGTGTCGAACACACCATTCATTTAAAAATGTGGCCAATTTTTGAGATATGTATGCGGGACCATTGTCAGTTTTTACTTCTTGGGGTATACCCAATGAAGCAAAAGCTTGCAGGAAATGATGACAGGCATGGCTGCCAGTTTCACCTGTGTGAAGGGAAGCAAAAACTGCACCAGAGAACGTGTCTATGGAAACATGAATATTTTTAAATTTACCAAAAGAAGGCTATTTAGTAACACCTGTTTGCCACAACTGTAGGCTTTGTAAGCCTCGGGGGTTGATTGCTCCTGTAGAAACAGGAGGTTGTACCAATTGACAGTCAGGGCAAGTATGAATGATAGCTTTAGCTTGACTTTTAGTGATTTGGAACATTCGCATGAGTGCTTGTGCATTTTGGTGGAAAAAGGCATGACTCAATTTTGCTTGTTCAAAAATATTTGGCAATGTGTTAGAAATGACCATTGTCAGCTTGTCCGCTCTTGCATTTCCTTCCACTAAAAATCCAGGAAGTGAAGAATGCGCCCTAATGTGAGAAACAAAATATGGATTAGTTCTATATTGCAAAGTTATAAAAAGACATGAAAGCCAACGATGTAAAGTTTCATTACTAACATCCTTTAAAATGGAACCTTCTATTCTCCTGACTACATTAGCAACATAAGCAGAATCTGTGACCAAATTAAAAGGCTGAGGAAACAGCTGAAAAGCTCAAACTACTGCAGCAAGCTCAACAATTTGAGGGGATCCCTCTACTGTTTGAATATCAGATTCCCAAACATCAGTCTTTTGATTAAACCAAGTCACAACGGACTTGTGGCTTTTACCAGAGCCATCAGTGAAGAGAGTCACAGCATGTAAAGGTTCTTCACTTAATTTAGGTTTTTCTCTGAAACTCAATTTTGCTTGCAGTAGTTTGTGAGCTGGATAGTGTATGGAACAAACACCTGGAAAACCTAAGAATGCATATTGTAAATCATCAGAATTTTGCATTGCCCAATTGAAATAATCATTTTTCAATGGCAAATAGATAACTGAACATTCTTGACCTGCCAAAGCTAACAATCTGGTTCTAGCCTTAATTATAATGTATGCAATCATTTCTAAAACTGAGCAAATGGTCTTTGAAAACCTGTAGGGAGGAAAAACCCATTCCATTATTAACAAAGGATCTTGTTCTGTGGCATCCCACTGGAAAATGAGACCACAAAGCTGCATCTTCTCTCCTAAGATTGCAAGAAAGAAAGGATTTTCAGGAACGCAGCGATGAGCTTGTCTTTTTTGAAGAGCTTCTGTGACTTTGTCGAGAGCAGCACGAGCTTCAGGGGTTAAAGTTCTTGGCGAAGTGATGTCGCAACTTCCTCTCAGCAAATGGAAGAGCGGACTCAGTTCATCGTTGGTGATTCCCAGCATCGGTCTGACCCAGTTGATTTCTCCTAGAAGTTGTTGTAACTCTTGTAGGTTGTTGACTCTGGTTCGGATCTGAATTTTCTGTGGTATTATTGTCGTCTTCCATCGTCTTCCATCATCTTCCATCCCAGGTACTTCTAAGGTGAAACTTGTTGAATTTTCGTTGCAGATATTTCAAGTCCAGCTTTTTGAATTTCAGCAACCACACAGTCGCGAGTTTCTTCCATCTCTTCCTTTCAAAGGACTCCACCCTTAAAGCCAATTTTTCTTTCTCTGTATCTATAGATTGACAAACACCAGAACAACCATGTTTTTGCTTAAGTGAAAAAGAGTTCCCCGGAACCACAATTTCCCGAGTGGAAGCAGCCACCTCAGCCTCCACCCCAGGCCCAACAGAATCCAATTCAGGTTTCAGTGTCCCTGCACAAACAATTTTAGGAAGTACAGTCACTTTTTCATTTCCATCTTTTACACACTTTGTTCCATCCCCCTTACAAGAGTCACATATTTTTACATTAATAGAACAACGCAAAGAAAAGTCCAAAAGAGTCTCATTTTTTCCCAGAGAGAGAGAAGAAAGATTTTGTTCAACAGAGTTCAAAGCAATACTTTCAGCATTTGCAACAACACTTGTAACATTCTCCGATACTCACACAGTCTCCGGTTTACTGGAATTTAATGAGACAGAACCAGAAGCTTTGTTTTCTGAGTCCAAGTTGATCTTATTATTATCAGTTTGTTTAAAACAGTGCTCCAACAGCGCTCTACAAACCGGCATAAGTTCTCTTAAGCTTTCATCTTTTTTGAGAGAGACTAGTTTATAGATTCTCCAGTTTATCTGATCCCAAAAATGAAAAGTCAAAGCAGACTGCAGATTTAAATCTTGCGTATTCGCTTTAACCCAGATAAGTAAGTTTTTAAGCTCAGTTTTTGAAATTTCAGAGTGACCTTTTTCTTGTAACATTGTCTCTAATTGATGAAAAACATCCCATTCAACTTTTGATAAATTCGTTCCCATTTTTGTGTTCTTTTAATACTTTTCTTTTTCGCTATTTTGCCTCCCAACGTCACCCAAGCGCTCTCCCGAGATAAGTTACTTACAATTTTCTTGGCTTCGGCGGGAGAGATGATACAGTGTGCTCCTTGTTAACACTTGGGTCTCCGCAGCTGGTACTTCCACGATTTTTCTTTGTTTTTCTTCTATTCTACGTCCTCACACGAGGCACCAATATGCAGGGGACGGGACAGGTATAAGTCCAATAGTGTCAGGAACCCACGCCTTAAAAAAGGAACCCACTAGGCCGCAGCAAAATATCCAAATATGGATAACATGGTAACCAGACCAGTGAAGAGATTTTTGCTTTTATTTCCAGCACATCAGTCTCAAAATACAAAATGGAGACATGACAGCTCACTGATCCACACCAAAAAACGTCTCCTTCAACAGGGCTCATACAGCAATACATAAAATCATCTCAGACTAGAATTCAGCCAATCAGACACAGAAAACACATCTTGACAAGCATTCTATCCAATCTTATAAAACATAGGTAATCGTAGCTAAAACAAAGACTAGTTGATAAGAGACAAAGAACAGAGTTCTATTCATGCTAACCTTTTAAAGATATACATTAAATAACCTTGTTGCCATCCTAAAGCCAGTTCTACAGAAGCCTATTGTTATTTGTCACGTCTACTGCTTGGGAAACTTTTCTGCTTGCATGGAAAACTTTTTCTGCTTGCATGGGAAACTTTTCTGCAATGCTAACAAAACTCCAGTCTAAGGCCTACATACTTCTTTGTAACCATTTCTTAAAAATCCTCTAACCTTATGGATTCCAACATTTCCCCCTCTCTGTTTGACCCAGAAGCTTTCATTTTCTTGTCGCTTGCTATTTGCGTTTCATAGCTCTATTGCAAAATTTCTGCTTATTATCTGCTGAAGACCTATTTTCACTAAACTGAAGCATTGCTATATTACGGCACAGCAACTTAATGCTGTGAAGACCCAATCCCTGAAAGAGAGATATGAATCACGTTTGGCAACAGTCACGAGGCATCGTTCAAAAAACTCTGGTCGATTCCAAGGCCTTAATTCAAAACCTTCGTTCATGTCAATACCCTCATCTACTGCTTTCGTGAGATTTCATACACTCTCTGTGCTTCTACTTCCTAATTCTCCTGCTTGAATGACAAAAACTTCTCGGGCTGTTTTGTTCATCATTCGCCGAAGACAACAGAGTATACAAGGTGCCACTATCAATATCAGTATTAGAACACCTAATATGTAAAGACCTATCTTGCAAAGTTGCCTTAGCCAAGGTGCAAAACTCCAATTTTGAAACAAATCATCCAACCAGGAACCTCCATCTTCTTTAATTTGGGCTGTCTGATCCTTTAATTTTTGAATGCTTTTGTGAATGGATTCAGAATGATCAGACAAATTCATACAACACAATCCTTCCAATTCCTCACAACCATGTCCTTGTGCCAGTAAAAGAAAATCAATGGCTGCTCTGTTTTGAAGAGTAGCATGTCTAATACTATCAACATCGGTCAACATATCACTGATTGCGGAGGATGTGGCATTAGCTTGTTTGCTCAGCCAACATCCAACTCGATCTAATTGTCTCAATGCCACAGCTGAAGCCAATTGGGGTAGAAATATACCTGCTGAAAGCCTTCTGGCAGCATTCCAAGGCATAAAATCACTCTGACAGTTCTCATCATAATGAGGAACAGCTCTTGTTTTCCTTTGTTTCTTTTTCATCACTGCTTTGGCAGTGGGGGCAATTATGGTAAGCATACCAATGCTACAAGGGCCACCTTCAAGGTGGGCTGGAATGCCTTGCCAACCTCTGTCTCCGCAAATGATCCAATACCCTTTTGGCAATTGCCGTGGATATTGGTCCGTCTCCAGAAACACATCCCAACTGTTTGAAACATTTGCTGCCCTGAGAAGTTTTTTCGAACAAATGTTCCAATTGAAGGAAGGACTGTTTCCATTGTCAATTCCACCTGGTTTACCATTGGATTCTTTTCTGACCAAAGGAAACTCTTTCACTGGCACACCAACCAAACAGGTTGAGAAAGGCTTTTCTGGTTCCGAATTCGACAGGCATATAGTATCCGATCCGGCAGCCTTGGCTAAGGTCACCCAAACATTCGTTTTCGGTTGATCCACAGGCAAATCTGCACGACAAAAAACAATTAACATCAAGCAAAACAAGTATACCATTTGATTCTGCCCCATCTCTTTCAAGAACTAAGTTTTGGCAGAATTCTTTCTAAACAAAAACAATAACCTAAATTTTCAGCCAAAAACTAGCTTTGTAAAACAAACATTCAGCTTTCAATTCGTATACTCATAAATAACATTGGCACAAAATCAGAGTTCATGGGTTCCACCGATGCACAAAGAACGTCAGGCACAAGAGGCGTCAGGCGAGACCCGGGATGCTTCCATTCGGTCCACGTCTGCGTACTCGCTTCCTCAGTTCTAGGCTCGACAACAGGTTCTGAAGTGCGATACGGTTTGACGTTTTTGGCAGGAACCCACTTAATTCTTCCAGCACCTGTGGAAATAGAAGCATACCCTTTGCCCCACGTTATTAATTGAAATGGGCCTTCCATCTGTCCAGAGTCAGGGTTTCTAATTAGAAGAGGAGGATGTTCTTTCAGTTTTGCCTGTGTGCTATTTGAAAAGTGTCTAAAGATTGGTGGATCTGGTTCTGTACTTGAACTATTTAGAAAATTAAAACCATACAAAGCCTTACTCAGTCTCATCTGTGGGGTGATTTCCGTTCCCCCTCTCTGTTGATCTAATATGCGTTTTAAGGTTTGATGTGTTCTTTCAATGATTACTTGGCTTGTGGGAGAGTGGGGAATACCAAAAATGTGTCGAACACCCCATTCATTTAAAAATGTGGCCAATTTTTGAGATATGTATGCGGGACCATTGTCAGTTTTTACTTCTTGGGGTATACCCAATGAAGCAAAAGCTTGCAGGAAATGATGACAGGCATGGCTGCCAGTTTCACCTGTGTGAAGGGAAGCAAAAACTGCACCAGAGAACGTGTCTATGGAAACATGAATATTTTTAAATTTACCAAAAGAAGGCTATTTAGTAACACCTGTTTGCCACAACTGTAGGCTTTGTAAGCCTCGGGGGTTGATTGCTCCTGTAGAAACAGGAGGTTGTACCAATTGACAGTCAGGGCAAGTATGAATGATAGCTTTAGCTTGACTTTTAGTGATTTGGAACATTCGCATGAGTGCTTGTGCATTTTGGTGGAAAAAGGCATGACTCAATTTTGCTTGTTCAAAAATATTTGGCAATGTGTTAGAAATGACCATTGTCAGCTTGTCCGCTCTTGCATTTCCTTCCACTCAAAATCCAGGAAGTGAAGAATGCGCCCTAATGTGAGAAACAAAAAAAGGATTAGTTCTATATTGCAAAGTTATAAAAAGACATGAAAGCCAACGATGTAAGTTTCATTGCTAACATCCTTTAAAATGGAACCTTCTATTCTCCTGACTACATTAGCAACATAAGCAGAATCTGTGACCAAATTAAAAGGCTGAGGAAACAGCTGAAAAGCTCAAACTACTGCAGCAAGCTCAACAATTTGAGGGGATCCCTCTACTGTTTGAATATCAGATTCCCAAACATCAGTCTTTTGATTAAACCAAGTCACAACGGACTTGTGGCTTTTACCAGAGCCATCAGTGAAGAGAGTCACAGCATGTAAAGGTTCTTCACTTAATTTAGGTTTTTCTCTGAAACTCAATTTTGCTTGCAGTAGTTTGTGAGCCGGATAGTGTATGGAACAAACACCTGGAAAACCTAAGAATGCATATTGTAAATCATCAGAATTTTGCATCGCCCAATTGAAATAATCATTTTTCAATGGCAAATAGATAACTGAACATTCTTGACCTGCCAAAGTTAACAATCTGGTTCTAGCCTTAATTATAATGTATGCAATCATTTCTAAAACTGAGCAAATGGTCTTTGAAAACCTGTAGGGAGGAAAAACCCATTCGATTATTAACAAAGGATCTTGTTCTGTGGCATCCCACTGGAAAATGAGACCACAAAGCTGCATCTTCTCTCCTAAGATTGCAAGAAAGAAAGGATTTTCAGGAACGCAGCGATGAGCTTGTCTTTTTTGAAGAGCTTCTGTGACTTTGTCGAGAGCAGCACGAGCTTCAGGGGTTAAAGTTCTTGGCCAAGTGATGTCGCAACTTCCTCTCAGCAAATGGAAGAGCGGACTCAGTTCATCATTGGTGATTCCCAGCATCGGTCTGACCCAGTTGATTTCTCCTAGAAGTTGTTGTAACTCTTGTAGGTTGTTGACTCTGGTTCGGATCTGAATTTTCTGTGGTATTATTGTCGTCTTCCATCGTCTTCCATCATCTTCCATCCCAGGTACTTCTAAGGTGAAACTTGTTGAATTTTCATTGCAGAGATTTCAAGTCCAGCTTTTTGAATTTCAGCAACAACACAGTTGAGAGTTTCTTCCATCTCTTCCTTTCAAAGGACTCCACCCTTAAAGCCAATTTTTCTTTCTCTGTATCTATAGATTGACAAACACCAGAACAACCATGGTTTTGCTTAACTGAAAAAGAGTTCCCCGGAACCACAATTTCCCGAGTGGAAGCAGCCACCTCAGCCTCCACCCCAGGCCCAACAGAATCCAATTCAGGCTTCAGTGTCCCTGCACAAACAATTTTAGGAAGTACAGTCACTTTTTCATTTCCATCTTTTACACACTTTGTTCCATCCCCCTTACAAGAGTCACATATTTTTACATTAACAGAACAACGCAAAGAAAAGTCCAAAAGAGTCTCATTTTTTCCCAGAGAGAGAGAAGAAAGATTTTGTTCAACAGAGTTCAAAGCAATACTTTCAGCATTTGCAACAACACTTGTAACATTCTCCGATACTCACACAGTCTCCGGTTTACTGGAATTTAATGAGACAGAACCAGAAGCTTTGTTTTCTGAGTCCAAGTTGATCTTATTATTATCCGTTTGTTTAAAACAGTGCTCCAACAGCGCTCTACAAACCGGCATAAGTTCTCTTAAGCTTTCATCTTTTTTGAGAGAGACTAGTTTATAGATTCTCCAGTTTATCTGATCCCAAAAATGAAAAGTAAAAGCAGACTGCAGATTTAAATCTTGCGTATTCGCTTTAACCCAGATAAGTAAGGTTTTAAGCTCAGTTTTTGAAATTTCAGAGTGACCTTTTTCTTGTAACATTGTCTCTAATTGATGAAAAACATCCCATTCAACTTTTGATAAATTCGTTCCCATTTTTGTGTTCTTTTTATAATTTTCTTTTTCGCTATTTTGCCTCCCCACGTCACCCAAGCGCTCTCCCGAGATAAGTTACTTACAATTTTCTTGGCTTCGGCGGGAGAGATGATACAGTGTGCTCCTTGTTAACACTTGGGTCTCCGCAGCTGGTACTTCCACGATTTTTCTTTGTTTTTCTTCTATTCTACGTCCTCACACGAGGCACCAATATGCAGGGGACGGGACAGGTATAAGTCCAATAGTGTCAGGAACCCACGCCATAAAAAAGGAACCCACTAGGCCGCGGCAAAATATCCAAATATGGATAACATGGTAACCAGACCAGTGAAGAGATTTTTGCCTTTATTTCCAGCACATCAGTCTCAAAATACAAAATGGAGACATGACAGCTCACTGATCCACACCAAAAAATGTCTCCTTCAACAGGGCTCATACAGCAATACATAAAATCATCTCAGACTAGAATTCAGCCAATCAGACACAGAAAACACATCTTGACAAGCATTCTATCCAATCTTATAAAACATAGGTAATCGTAGCTAAAACAAAGACTAGTTGATAAGAGACAAAGAACAGAGTTCTATTCATGCAAACCTTCTAAAGATATACATTAAATAACTTTGTTGCCATCCTAAAGCCAATTCTACAGAAGCCTATTGTTATTTGTCACGTCTACTGCTTGGGAAACTTTTCTACTTGCATGGAAAACTTTTCTGCAATGCTAACAAAACTCCAGTCTAAGGCCTACATACTTCTTTGTAACTATTTCTTAAAAATCCTCTAACCTTATGGATTCCAACATTTCCCCCTCTCTGTTTGACCCAGAAGCTTTCATTTTCTTGTCGCTTGCTATTTGCGTTTCATAGCTCTATTGCAAAATTTCTGCTTATTATCTGCTGAAGACCTATTTTCACTAAACTGAAGCATTGCTATATTACGGCACAGCAACTTAATGCTGTGAAGACCCAATCCCTGAAAGAGAGATATGAATCACGTTTGGCAACAGTCACAAGGCATCGTTCAAAAAACTCTGGTCGATTCCAAGGCCTTAATTCAAAACCTTCGTTCATGTCAATACCCTCATCTACTGCTTTCGTGAGATTTCGTACACTCTCTGTGCTTCTACTTCCTAATTCTCCTGCTTGAATGACAAAAACTTCTCGGACTGTTTTGTTCATCATTCACCGAAGACAACAGAGTATACAAGGTGCCACTATCAATATCAGTATTAGAACACCTAATATGTAAAGACCTATCTTGCAAAGTTGCCTTAGCCAAGGTGCAAAACTCCAATTTGGAAACAAATCATCCAACCAGGAACCTCCATCTTCTTTAATTTGGGCTGTCAGATCCTTTAATTTTTGAATGCTTGTGTGAATGGATTCAGAATGATCAGACAAATTCATACAACACAATCCTTCAAATTCCTCACAACCATGTCCTTGTGCCAGTAAGAGAAAATCAATGGCTGCTCTGTTTTGAAGAGTAGCATGTCTAATACTATCAACATCGGTCAACATATCACTGATTGCGGAGGATGTGGCATTAGCTTGTTTGCTCAGCCAACATCCAACTCGATCTAATTGTCTCAATGCCACAGCTGAAGCCAATTGGGGTAGAAATATACCTGCTGAAAGCCTTCTGGCGGCATTCCAAGGCATAAAATCACTCTGACAGTTCTCATCATAATGAGGAACAGCTCTTGTTTTCCTTTGTTTCTTTTTCATCACTGCTTTGGCAGTGGGGGCAATTATGGTAAGCATACCAATGCTACAAGGGCCACCTTCAAGGTGGGCTGGAATGCCTTGCCAACCTCTGTCTCCGCAAATGATCCAATACCCTTTTGGCAATTGCCGTGGATATTGGTCCGTCTCCAGAAACACATCCCAACTGTTTGAAACATTTGCTGCCCTGAGAAGTTTTTTCGAACAAATGTTCCAATTGAAGGAAGGACTGTTTCCATTGTCAATTCCACCTGGTTTACCATTGGATTCTTTTCTGACCAAAGGAAACTCTTTCACTGGCACACCAACCAAACAGGTTGAGAAAGGCTTTTCTGGTTCCGAATTCGACAGGCATATAGTATCCGATCCGGCAGCCTTGGCTAAGGTCACCCAAACATTCGTTTTCGGTTGATCCACAGGCAAATCTGCACGACAAAAAACAATTAACATCAAGCAAAACAAGTATACCATTTGATTCTGCCCCATCTCTTTCAAGAACTAAGTTTTGGCAGAATTCTTTCTAAACAAAAACAATAACCTAAATTTTCAGCCAAAAACTAGCTTTGTAAAACAAACATTCAGCATTCAATTCGTATACTCATAAATAACATTGGCACAAAATCAGAGTTCATGGGTTCCACCGATGCACAAAGAACGTCAGGCACAAGAGGCGTCAGGCGAGACCCGGGATCCTTCCATTCGGTCCACGTCTGCGTACTCGCTTCCTCAGTTCTAGGCTCGACAACAGGTTCTGAAGTGCGATACGGTTTGACATTTTTGGCAGGAACCCACTTAATTCTTCCAGCACCTGTGGAAATAGAAGCATACCCTTTGCCCCACGTTATTAATTGAAACGGGCCTTCCATCTGTCCAGAGTCAGGGTTTCTAATTAGAAGAGGAGGATGTTCTTTCAGTTTTGCCTGTGTGCTATTTGAAAAGTGTCTAAAGATTGGTGGATCTGGTTCTGTACTTGAACTATTTAGAAAATTAAAACCATACAAAGCCTTACTCAGTCTCATCTGTGGGGTGATTTCCGTTCCCCCTCTCTGTTGATCTAATATGCGTTTTAAGGTTTGATGTGTTCTTTCAATGATTGCTTGGCTTGTGGGAGAGTGGGGAATACCAAAAATGTGTCGAACACCCCATTCATTTAAAAATGTGGCCAATTTTTGAGATATGTATGCGGGACCATTGTCAGTTTTTACTTCTTGGGGTATACCCAATGAAGCAAAAGCTTGCAGGAAATGATGACAGGCATGGCTGCCAGTTTCACCTGTGTGAAGGGAAGCAAAAACTGCACCAGAGAACGTGTCTATGGAAACATGAATATTTTTAAATTTACCAAAAGAAGGCTATTTAGTAACACCTGTTTGCCACAACTGTA
The DNA here is from genome assembly GCF_035770615.1 of Melospiza melodia melodia. Lineage (NCBI taxonomy): Eukaryota > Metazoa > Chordata > Aves > Passeriformes > Passerellidae > Melospiza > Melospiza melodia. The sequence continues at coordinate 46,307,601 of NC_086225.1, read as the reverse complement.
GGCTTTGTAAGCCTCGGGGGTTGATTGCTCCTGTAGAAACAGGAGGTTGTACCAATTGACAGTCAGGGCAAGTATGAATGATAGCTTTAGCTTGACTTTTAGTGATTTGGAACATTCGCATGAGTGCTTGTGCATTTTGGTGGAAAAAGGCATGACTCAATTTTGCTTGTTCAAAAATATTTGGCAATGTGTTAGAAATGACCATTGTCAGCTTGTCCGCTCTTGCATTTCCTTCCACTAAAAATCCAGGAAGTGAAGAATGCGCCCTAATGTGAGAAACAAAATATGGATTAGTTCTATATTGCAAAGTTATAAAAAGACATGAAAGCCCACGATGTAAAGTTTCATTGCTAACATCCTTTAAAATGGAACCTTCTATTCTCCTGACTACATTAGCAACATAAGCAGAATCTGTGACCAAATAAAAAGGCTGAGGAAACAGCTGAAAAGCTCAAACTACTGCAGCAAGCTCAACAATTTGAGGGGATCCCTCTACTGTTTGAATATCAGATTCCCAAACATCAGTCTTTTGATTAAACCAAGTCACAACGGACTTGTGGCTTTTACCAGAGCCATCAGTGAAGAGAGTCGCAGCATGTAAAGGTTCTTCACTTAATTTAGGTTTTTCTCTGAAACTCAATTTTGCTTGCAGTAGTTTGTGAGCTGGATAGTGTATGGAACAAACACCTGGAAAACCTAAGAATGCATATTGTAAATCATCAGAATTTTGCATTGCCCAATTGAAATAATCATTTTTCAATGGCAAATAGATAACTGAACATTCTTGACCTGCCAAAGTTAACAATCTGGTTCTAGCCTTAATTATAATGTATGCAATCATTTCTAAAACTGAGCAAATGGTCTTTGAAAACCTGTAGGGAGGAAAAACCCATTCCATTATTAACAAAGGATCTTGGTCTGTGGCATCCCACTGGAAAATGAGACCACAAAGCTGCATCTTCTCTCCTAAGATTGCAAGAAAGAAAGGATTTTCAGGAACGCAGCGATGAGCGTGTCTTTTTTGAAGAGCTTCTGTGACTTTGTCGAGAGCAGCACGAGCTTCAGGGGTTAAAGTTCTTGGCGAAGTGATGTCGCAACTTCCTCTCAGCAAATGGAAGAGCGGACTCAGTTCATCATTGGTGATTCCCAGCATCGGTCTGACCCAGTTGATTTCTCCTAGAAGTTGTTGTAACTCTTGTAGGTTGTTGACTCTGGTTCGGATCTGAATTTTCTGTGGTATTATTGTCGTCTTCCATCGTCTTCCATCATCTTCCATCCCAGGTACTTCTAAGGTGAAACTTGTTGAATTTTCGTTGCAGAGATTTCAAGTCCAGCTTTTTGAATTTCAGCAACAACACAGTCGCGAGTTTCTTCCATCTCTTCCTTTCAAAGGACTCCACCCTTAAAGCCAATTTTTCTTTCTCTGTATCTATAGATTGACAAACACCAGAACAACCATGTTTTTGCTTAACTGAAAAAGAGTTCCCCGGAACCACAATTTCCCGAGTGGAAGCAGCCACCTCAGCCTCCACCCCAGGCCCAACAGAATCCAATTCAGGCTTCAGTGTCCCTGCACAAACAATTTTAGGAAGTACAGTCACTTTTTCATTTCCATCTTTTACACACTTTGTTCCATCCCCCTTACAAGAGTCACATATTTTTACATTAACAGAACAACGCGAAGAAAAGTCCAAAAGAGTCTCATTTTTTCCCAGAGAGAGAGAAGAAAGATTTTGTTCAACAGAGTTCAAAGCAATACTTTCAGCATTTACAACAACACTTGTAACATTCTCCGATAGACACACAGTCTCCGGTTTACTGGAATTTAATGAGACAGAACCAGAAGCTTTGTTTTCTGAGTCCAAGTTGATCTTATTATTATCAGTTTGTTTAAAACAGTGCTCCAACAGCGCTCTACAAACCGGCATAAGTTCTCTTAAGCTTTCATCTTTTTTGAGAGAGACTAGATTATAGATTCTCCAGTTTATCTGATCCCAAAAATGAAAAGTAAAAGCAGACTGCAGATTTAAATCTTGCGTATTCGCTTTAACCCAGATAAGTAAGTTTTTAAGCTCAGTTTTTGAAATTTCAGAGTGACCTTTTTCTTGTAACATTGTCTCTAATTGATGAAAAACATCCCATTCAACTTTTGATAAATTCGTTCCCATTTTTGTGTTCTTTTAATAATTTTCTTTTTCGCTATTTTGCCTCCCCACGTCACCCAAGCGCTCTCCCGAGATAAGTTACTTACAATTTTCTTGGCTTCGGCGGGAGAGATGATACAGTGTGCTCCTTGTTAACACTTGGGTCTCCGCAGCTGGTACTTCCACGATTTTTCTTTGTTTTTCTTCTATTCTACGTCCTCACACGAGGCACCATTATGCAGGGGACGGGACAGGTATAAGTCCAATAGTGTCAGGAACCCACGCCTTAAAAAAGGAACCCACTAGGCCGCGTCAAAATATCCAAATATGGATAACATGGTAACCAGACCAGTGAAGAGATTTTTGCTTTTATTTCCAGCACATCAGTCTCAAAATACAAAATGGAGACATGACAGCTCACTGATCCACACCAAAAAACGTCTCCTTCAACAGGGCTCATACAGCAATACATAAAATCATCTCAGACTAGAATTCAGCCAATCAGACACAGAAAACACATCTTGACAAGCATTCTATCCAATCTTATAAAACATAGGTAATCGTAGCTAAAACAAAGACTAGTTGATAAGAGACAAAGAACAGAGTTCTATTCATGCTAACCTTCTAAAGATATACATTAAATAACTTTGTTGCCATCCTAAAGCCAATTCTACAGAAGCCTATTGTTATTTGTCACGTCTACTGCTTGGGAAACTTTTCTGCTTGCATGGAAAACTTTTCTGCAATGCTAACAAAACTCCAGTCTAAGGCCTACATACTTCTTTGTAACCATTTCTTAAAAATCCTCTAACCTTATGGATTCCAACATTTCCCCCTCTCTGTTTGACCCAGAAGCTTTCATTTTCTTGTCGCTTGCTATTTGCGTTTCATAGCTCTATTGCAAAATTTCTGCTTATTATCTGCTGAAGACCTATTTTCACTAAACTGAAGCATTGCTATATTACGGCACAGCAACTTAATGCTGTGAAGACCCAATCCCTGAAAGAGAGATATGAATCACGTTTGGCAACAGTCACAAGGCATCGTTCAAAAAACTCTGGTCGATTCCAAGGCCTTAATTCAAAACCTTCGTTCATGTCAATACCCTCATCTACTGCTTTCGTGAGATTTCGTACACTCTCTGTGCTTCTACTTCCTAATTCTCCTGCTTGAATGACAAATTCTTCTCGGACTGTTTTGTTCATCATTCGCCGAAGACAACAGAGTATACAAGGTGCCACTATCAATATCAGTATTAGAACACCTAATATGTAAAGACCTATCTTGCAAAGTTGCCTTAGCCAAGGTGCAAAACTCCAATTTTGAAACAAATCATCCAACCAGGAACCTCCATCTTCTTTAATTTGGGCTGTCAGATCCTTTAATTTTTGAATGCTTGTGTGAATGGATTCAGAATGATCAGACAAATTCATACAACACAATCCTTCCAATTCCTCACAACCATGTCCTTGTGCCAGTAAAAGAAAATCAATGGCTGCTCTGTTTTGAAGAGTAGCATGTCTAATACTATCAACATCGGTCAACATATCACTGATTGCGGAGGATGTGGCATTAGCTTGTTTGCTCAGCCAACATCCAACTCGATCTAATTGTCTCAATGCCACAGCTGAAGCCAATTGGGGTAGAAATATACCTGCTGAAAGCCTTCTGGCGGCATTCCAAGGCATAAAATCACTCTGACAGTTCTCATCATAATGAGGAACAGCTCTTGTTTTCCTTTGTTTCTTTTTCATCACTGCTTTGGCAGTGGGGGCAATTATGGTAAGCATACCAATGCTACAAGGGCCACCTTCAAGGTGGGCTGGAATGCCTTGCCAACCTCTGTCTCCGCAAATGATCCAATACCCTTTTGGCAATTGCCGTGGATATTGGTCCGTCTCCAGAAACACATCCCAACTGTTTGAAACATTTGCTGCCCTGAGAAGTTTTTTCGAACAAATGTTCCAATTGAAGGAAGGACTGTTTCCATTGTCAATTCCACCTGGTTTACCATTGGATTCTTTTCTGACCAAAGGAAACTCTTTCACTGGCACACCAACCAAACAGGTTGAGAAAGGCTTTTCTGGTTCCGAATTAGACAGACATATAGTATCCGATCCAGCAGCCTTGGCTAAGGTCACCCAAACACTCGTTTTCGGTTGATCCACAGGCAAATCTGCACGACAAAAAACAATTAAAATCAAGCAAAACAAGTATACCATTTGATTCTGCCCCATCTCTTTCAAGAACTAAGTTTTGGCAGAATTCTTTCTAAACAAAAACAATAACCTAAATTTTCAGCCAAAAATTAGCTTTGTTAAACAAACATTCAGCATTCAATTCGTATACTCATAAATAACATTGGCACAAAATCAGAGTTCATGGGTTCCACCGATGCACAAAGAACGTCAGGCACAAGAGGCGTCAGGCGAGACCCGGGATCCTTCCATTCGGTCCACGTCTGCGTACTCGCTTCCTCAGTTCTAGGCTCGACAACAGGTTCTGAAGTGCGATACGGTTTGACATTTTTGGCAGGAACCCACTTAATTCTTCCAGCACCTGTGGAAATAGAAGCATACCCTTTGCCCCACGTTATTAATTGAAACGGGCCTTCCATCTGTCCAGAGTCAGGGTTTCTAATTAGAAGAGGAGGATGTTCTTTCAGTTTTGCCTGTGTGCTATTTGAAAAGTGTCTAAAGATTGGTGGATCTGGTTCTGTACTTGAACTATTTAGAAAATTAAAACCATACAAAGCCTTACTCAGTCTCATCTGTGGGGTGATTTCCGTTCCCCCTCTCTGTTGATCTAATATGCGTTTTAAGGTTTGATGTGTTCTTTCAATGATTGCTTGGCTTGTGGGAGAGTGGGGAATACCAAAAATGTGTCGAACACCCCATTCATTTAAAAATGTGGCCAATTTTTGAGATATGTATGCGGGACCATTGTCAGTTTTTACTTCTTGGGGTATACCCAATGAAGCAAAAGCTTGCAGGAAATGATGACAGGCATGGCTGCCAGTTTCACCTGTGTGAAGGGAAGCAAAAACTGCACCAGAGAACGTGTCTATGGAAACATGAATATTTTTAAATTTACCAAAAGAAGGCTATTTAGTAACACCTGTTTGCCACAACTGTAGGCTTTGTAAGCCTCGGGGGTTGATTGCTCCTGTAGAAACAGGAGGTTGTACCAATTGACAGTCAGGGCAAGTATGAATGATAGCTTTAGCTTGACTTTTAGTGATTTGGAACATTCGCATGAGTGCTTGTGCATTTTGGTGGAAAAAGGCATGACTCAATTTTGCTTGTTCAAAAATATTTGGCAATGTGTTAGAAATGACCATTGTCAGCTTGTCCGCTCTTGCATTTCCTTCCACTAAAAATCCAGGAAGTGAAGAATGCGCCCTAATGTGAGAAACAAAATATGGATTAGTTCTATATTGCAAAGTTATAAAAAGACATGAAAGCCCACGATGTAAAGTTTCATTGCTAACATCCTTTAAAATGGAACCTTCTATTCTCCTGACTACATTAGCAACATAAGCAGAATCTGTGACCAAATAAAAAGGCTGAGGAAACAGCTGAAAAGCTCAAACTACTGCAGCAAGCTCAACAATTTGAGGGGATCCCTCTACTGTTTGAATATCAGATTCCCAAACATCAGTCTTTTGATTAAACCAAGTCACAACGGACTTGTGGCTTTTACCAGAGCCATCAGTGAAGAGAGTCGCAGCATGTAAAGGTTCTTCACTTAATTTAGGTTTTTCTCTGAAATTCAATTTTGCTTGCAGTAGTTTGTGAGCTGGATAGTGTATGGAACAAACACCTGGAAAACCTAAGAATGCATATTGTAAATCATCAGAATTTTGCATTGCCCAATTGAAATAATCATTTTTCAATGGCAAATAGATAACTGAACATTCTTGACCTGCCAAAGTTAACAATCTGGTTCTAGCCTTAATTATAATGTATGCAATCATTTCTAAAACTGAGCAAATGGTCTTTGAAAACCTGTAGGGAGGAAAAACCCATTCCATTATTAACAAAGGATCTTGGTCTGTGGCATCCCACTGGAAAATGAGACCACAAAGCTGCATCTTCTCTCCTAAGATTGCAAGAAAGAAAGGATTTTCAGGAACGCAGCGATGAGCGTGTCTTTTTTGAAGAGCTTCTGTGACTTTGTCGAGAGCAGCACGAGCTTCAGGGGTTAAAGTTCTTGGCGAAGTGATGTCGCAACTTCCTCTCAGCAAATGGAAGAGCGGACTCAGTTCATCATTGGTGATTCCCAGCATCGGTCTGACCCAGTTGATTTCTCCTAGAAGTTGTTGTAACTCTTGTAGGTTGTTGACTCTGGTTCGGATCTGAATTTTCTGTGGTATTATTGTCGTCTTCCATCGTCTTCCATCATCTTCCATCCCAGGTACTTCTAAGGTGAAACTTGTTGAATTTTCGTTGCAGAGATTTCAAGTCCAGCTTTTTGAATTTCAGCAACAACACAGTCGCGAGTTTCTTCCATCTCTTCCTTTCAAAGGACTCCACCCTTAAAGCCAATTTTTCTTTCTCTGTATCTATAGATTGACAAACACCAGAACAACCATGTTTTTGCTTAACTGAAAAAGAGTTCCCCGGAACCACAATTTCCCGAGTGGAAGCAGCCACCTCAGCCTCCACCCCAGGCCCAACAGAATCCAATTCAGGCTTCAGTGTCCCTGCACAAACAATTTTAGGAAGTACAGTCACTTTTTCATTTCCATCTTTTACACACTTTGTTCCATCCCCCTTACAAGAGTCACATATTTTTACATTAACAGAACAACGCGAAGAAAAGTCCAAAAGAGTCTCATTTTTTCCCAGAGAGAGAGAAGAAAGATTTTGTTCAACAGAGTTCAAAGCAATACTTTCAGCATTTACAACAACACTTGTAACATTCTCCGATAGACACACAGTCTCCGGTTTACTGGAATTTAATGAGACAGAACCAGAAGCTTTGTTTTCTGAGTCCAAGTTGATCTTATTATTATCAGTTTGTTTAAAACAGTGCTCCAACAGCGCTCTACAAACCGGCATAAGTTCTCTTAAGCTTTCATCTTTTTTGAGAGAGACTAGATTATAGATTCTCCAGTTTATCTGATCCCAAAAATGAAAAGTAAAAGCAGACTGCAGATTTAAATCTTGCGTATTCGCTTTAACCCAGATAAGTAAGTTTTTAAGCTCAGTTTTTGAAATTTCAGAGTGACCTTTTTCTTGTAACATTGTCTCTAATTGATGAAAAACATCCCATTCAACTTTTGATAAATTCGTTCCCATTTTTGTGTTCTTTTAATAATTTTCTTTTTCGCTATTTTGCCTCCCCACGTCACCCAAGCGCTCTCCCGAGATAAGTTACTTACAATTTTCTTGGCTTCGGCGGGAGAGATGATACAGTGTGCTCCTTGTTAACACTTGGGTCTCCGCAGCTGGTACTTCCACGATTTTTCTTTGTTTTTCTTCTATTCTACGTCCTCACACGAGGCACCATTATGCAGGGGACGGGACAGGTATAAGTCCAATAGTGTCAGGAACCCACGCCTTAAAAAAGGAACCCACTAGGCCGCGTCAAAATATCCAAATATGGATAACATGGTAACCAGACCAGTGAAGAGATTTTTGCTTTTATTTCCAGCACATCAGTCTCAAAATACAAAATGGAGACATGACAGCTCACTGATCCACACCAAAAAACGTCTCCTTCAACAGGGCTCATACAGCAATACATAAAATCATCTCAGACTAGAATTCAGCCAATCAGACACAGAAAACACATCTTGACAAGCATTCTATCCAATCTTATAAAACATAGGTAATCGTAGCTAAAACAAAGACTAGTTGATAAGAGACAAAGAACAGAGTTCTATTCATGCTAACCTTCTAAAGATATACATTAAATAACTTTGTTGCCATCCTAAAGCCAATTCTACAGAAGCCTATTGTTATTTGTCACGTCTACTGCTTGGGAAACTTTTCTGCTTGCATGGAAAACTTTTTCTGCTTGCATGGGAAACTTTTCTGCAATGCTAACAAAACTCCAGTCTAAGGCCTACATACTTCTTTGTAACCATTTCTTAAAAATCCTCTAACCTTATGGATTCCAACATTTCCCCCTCTCTGTTTGACCCAGAAGCTTTCATTTTCTTGTCGCTTGCTATTTGCGTTTCATAGCTCTATTGCAAAATTTCTGCTTATTATCTGCTGAAGACCTATTTTCACTAAACTGAAGCATTGCTATATTACGGCACAGCAACTTAATGCTGTGAAGACCCAATCCCTGAAAGAGAGATATGAATCACGTTTGGCAACAGTCACAAGGCATCGTTCAAAAAACTCTGGTCGATTCCAAGGCCTTAATTCAAAACCTTCGTTCATGTCAATACCCTCATCTACTGCTTTCGTGAGATTTCGTACACTCTCTGTGCTTCTACTTCCTAATTCTCCTGCTTGAATGACAAATTCTTCTCGGACTGTTTTGTTCATCATTCGCCGAAGACAACAGAGTATGCAAGGTGCCACTATCAATATCAGTATTAGCACACCTAATATGTAAAGACCTATCTTGCAAAGTTGCCTTAGCCAAGGTGCAAAACTCCAATTTTGAAACAAATCATCCAACCAGGAACCTCCATCTTCTTTAATTTGGGCTGTCAGATCCTTTAATTTTTGAATGCTTGTGTGAATGGATTCAGAATGATCAGACAAATTCATACAACACAATCCTTCCAATTCCTCACAACCATGTCCTTGTGCCAGTAAAAGAAAATCAATGGCTGCTCTGTTTTGAAGAGTAGCATGTCTAATACTATCAACATAGGTCAACATATCACTGATTGCGGAGGATGTGGCATTAGCTTGTTTGCTCAGCCAACATCCAACTCGATCTAATTGTCTCAATGCCACAGCTGAAGCCAATTGGGGTAGAAATATACCTGCTGAAAGCCTTCTGGCGGCATTCCAAGGCATAAAATCACTCTGACAGTTCTCATCATAATGAGGAGCAGCTCTTGTTTTCCTTTGTTTCTTTTTCATCACTGCTTTGGCAGTGGGGGCAATTATGGTAAGCATACCAATGCTACAAGGGCCACCTTCAAGGTGGGCTGGAATGCCTTGCCAACCTCTGTCTCCGCAAATGATCCAATACCCTTTTGGCAATTGCCGTGGATATTGGTCCGTCTCCAGAAACACATCCCAACTGTTTGAAACATTTGCTGCCCTGAGAAGTTTTTTCGAACAAATGTTCCAATTGAAGGAAGGACTGTTTCCATTGTCAATTCCACCTGGTTTACCATTGGATTCTTTTCTGACCAAAGGAAACTCTTTCACTGGCACACCAACCAAACAGGTTGAGAAAGGCTTTTCTGGTTCCAAATTCGACAGGCATATAGTATCCGATCCGGCAGCCTTGGCTAAGGTCACCCAAACATTCGTTTTCGGTTGATCCACAGGCAAATCTGCACGACAAAAAACAATTAACATCAAGCAAAACAAGTATACCATTTGATTCTGCCCCATCTCTTTCAAGAACTAAGTTTTGGCAGAATTCTTTCTAAACAAAAACAATAACCTAAATTTTCAGCCAAAAATTAGCTTTGTTAAACAAACATTCAGCATTCAATTCGTATACTCATAAATAACATTGGCACAAAATCAGAGTTCATGGGTTCCACCGATGCACAAAGAACGTCAGGCACAAGAGGCGTCAGGTGAGACCCGGGATCCTTCCATTCGGTCCACGTCTGCGTACTCTCTTCCTCAGTTCTAGGCTCGACAACAGGTTCTGAAGTGCGATACGGTTTGACATTTTTGGCAGGAACCCACTTAATTCTTCCAGCACCTGTGGAAATAGAAGCATACCCTTTGCCCCACGTTATTAATTGAAACGGGCCTTCCATCTGTCCAGAGTCAGGGTTTCTAATTAGAAGAGGAGGATGTTCTTTCAGTTTTGCCTGTGTGCTATTTGAAAAGTGTCTAAAGATTGGTGGATCTGGTTCTGTACTTGAACTATTTAGAAAATTAAAACCATACAAAGCCTTACTCAGTCTCATCTGTGGGGTGATTTCCGTTCCCCCTCTCTGTTGATCTAATATGCGTTTTAAGGTTTGATGTGTTCTTTCAATGATTGCTTGGCTTGTGGGAGAGTGGGGAATACCAAAAATGTGTCGAACACCCCATTCATTTAAAAATGTGGCCAATTTTTGAGATATGTATGCGGGACCATTGTCAGTTTTTACTTCTTGGGGTATACCCAATGAAGCAAAAGCTTGCAGGAAATGATGACAGGCATGGCTGCCAGTTTCACCTGTGTGAAGGGAAGCAAAAACTGCACCAGAGAACGTGTCTATGGAAACATGAATATTTTTAAATTTACCAAAAGAAGGCTATTTAGTAACACCTGTTTGCCACAACTGTAGGCTTTGTAAGCCTCGGGGGTTGATTGCTCCTGTAGAAACAGGAGGTTGTACCAATTGACAGTCAGGGCAAGTATGAATGATAGCTTTAGCTTGACTTTTAGTGATTTGGAACATTCGCATGAGTGCTTGTGCATTTTGGTGGAAAAAGGCATGACTCAATTTTGCTTGTTCAAAAATATTTGGCAATGTGTTAGAAATGACCATTGTCAGCTTGTCCGCTCTTGCATTTCCTTCCACTAAAAATCCAGGAAGTGAAGAATGCGCCCTAATGTGAGAAACAAAATATGGATTAGTTCTATATTGCAAAGTTATAAAAAGACATGAAAGCCAACGATGTAAAGTTTCATTACTAACATCCTTTAAAATGGAACCTTCTATTCTCCTGACTACATTAGCAACATAAGCAGAATCTGTGACCAAATTAAAAGGCTGAGGAAACAGCTGAAAAGCTCAAACTACTGCAGCAAGCTCAACAATTTGAGGGGATCCCTCTACTGTTTGAATATCAGATTCCCAAACATCAGTCTTGATTAAACCAAGTCACAACGGACTTGTGGCTTTTACCAGAGCCATCAGTGAAGAGAGTCGCAGCATGTAAAGGTTCTTCACTTAATTTAGGTTTTTCTCTGAAACTCAATTTTGCTTGCAGTAGTTTGTGAGCTGGATAGTGTATGGAACAAACACCTGGAAAACCTAAGAATGCATATTGTAAATCATCAGAATTTTGCATTGCCCAATTGAAATAATCATTTTTCAATGGCAAATAGATAACTGAACATTCTTGACCTGCCAAAGTTAACAATCTGGTTCTAGCCTTAATTATAATGTATGCAATCATTTCTAAAACTGAGCAAATGGTCTTTGAAAACCTGTAGGGAGGAAAAACCCATTCCATTATTAACAAAGGATCTTGGTCTGTGGCATCCCACTGGAAAATGAGACCACAAAGCTGCATCTTCTCTCCTAAGATTGCAAGAAAGAAAGGATTTTCAGGAACGCAGCGATGAGCATGTCTTTATGAGGAGCTTCTGTGACTTTACCGAGAGCAGCACGAGCTTCAGGGGTTAAAGTTCTTGGCGAAGTGATGTCGCAACTTCCTCTCAGCAAATGGAAGAGCGGACTCAGTTCATCATTGGTGATTCCCAGCATCGGTCTGACCCAGTTCATTTCTCCTAGAAGTTGTTGTAACTCTTGTAGGTTGTTGACTCTGGTTCGGATCTGAATTTTCTGTGGTATTATTGTCGTCTTCCATCGTCTTCCATCATCTTCCATCCCAGGTACTTCTAAGGTGAAACTTGTTGAATTTTCGTTGCAGAGATTTCAAGTCCAGCTTTTTGAATTTCAGCAACAACACAGTCGCGAGTTTCTTCCATCTCTTCCTTTCAAAGGACTCCACCCTTAAAGCCAATTTTTCTTTCTCTGTATCTATAGATTGACAAACACCAGAACAACCATGTTTTTGCTTAACTGAAAAAGAGTTCCCCGGAACCACAATTTCCCGAGTGGAAGCAGCCACCTCAGCCTCCACCCCAGGCCCAACAGAATCCAATTCAGGCTTCAGTGTCCCTGCACAAACAATTTTAGGAAGTACAGTCACTTTTTCATTTCCATCTTTTACACACTTTGTTCCATCCCCCTTACAAGAGTCACATATTTTTACATTAACAGAACAACGCGAAGAAAAGTCCAAAAGAGTCTCATTTTTTCCCAGAGAGAGAGAAGAAAGATTTTGTTCAACAGAGTTCAAAGCAATACTTTCAGCATTTGCAACAACACTTGTAACATTCTCCGATACTCACACAGTCTCCGGTTTACTGGAATTTAATGAGACAGAACCAGAAGCTTTGTTTTCTGAGTCCAAGTTGATCTTATTATTATCAGTTTGTTTAAAACAGTGCTCCAACAGCGCTCTACAAACCGGCATAAGTTCTCTTAAGCTTTCATCTTTTTTGAGAGAGACTAGATTATAGATTCTCCAGTTTATCTGATCCCAAAAATGAAAAGTAAAAGCAGACTGCAGATTTAAATCTTGCGTATTCGCTTTAACCCAGATAAGTAAGTTTTTAAGCTCAGTTTTTGAAATTTCAGAGTGACCTTTTTCTTGTAACATTGTCTCTAATTGATGAAAAACATCCCATTCAACTTTTGATAAATTCGTTCCCATTTTTGTGTTCTTTTAATAATTTTCTTTTTCGCTATTTTGCCTCCCCACGTCACCCAAGCGCTCTCCCGAGATAAGTTACTTACAATTTTCTTGGCTTCGGCGGGAGAGATGATACAGTGTGCTCCTTGTTAACACTTGGGTCTCCGCAGCTGGTACTTCCACGATTTTTCTTTGTTTTTCTTCTATTCTACGTCCTCACACGAGGCACCAATATGCGGGGGACGGGACAGGTATAAGTCCAATAGTGTCAGGAACCCACGCCTTAAAAAAGGAACCCACTAGGCCGCGGCAAAATATCCAAATATGGATAACATGGTAACCAGACCAGTGAAGAGATTTTTGCTTTTATTTCCAGCACATCAGTCTCAAAATACAAAATGGAGACATGACAGCTCACTGATCCACACCAAAAAACGTCTCCTTCAACAGGGCTCATACAGCAATACATAAAATCATCTCAGACTAGAATTCAGCCAATCAGACACAGAAAACACATCTTGACAAGCATTCTATCCAATCTTATAAAACATAGGTAATCGTAGCTAAAACAAAGACTAGTTGATAAGAGACAAAGAACAGAGTTCTATTCATGCTAACCTTCTAAAGATATACATTAAATAACCTTGTTGCCATCCTAAAGCCAATTCTACAGAAGCCTATTGTTATTTGTCACGTCTACTGCTTGGGAAACTTTTCTGCTTGCATGGAAAACTTTTTCTGCTTGCATGGGAAACTTTTCTGCAATGCTAACAAAACTCCAGTCTAAGGCCTACATACTTCTTTGTAACCATTTCTTAAAAATCCTCTAACCTTATGGATTCCAACATTTCCCCCTCTCTGTTTGACCCAGAAGCTTTCATTTTCTTGTCGCTTGCTATTTGCGTTTCATAGCTCTATTGCAAAATTTCTGCTTATTATCTGCTGAAGACCTATTTTCACTAAACTGAAGCATTGCTATATTACGGCACAGCAACTTAATGCTGTGAAGACCCAATCCCTGAAAGAGAGATATGAATCACGTTTGGCAACAGTCACAAGGCATCGTTCAAAAAACTCTGGTCGATTCCAAGGCCTTAATTCAAAACCTTCGTTCATGTCAATACCCTCATCTACTGCTTTCGTGAGATTTCGTACACTCTCTGTGCTTCTACTTCCTAGTTCTCCTGCTTGAATGACAAAAACTTCTCAGACTGTTTTGTTCATCATTCGCCGAAGACAACAGAGTATACAAGGTGCCACTATCAATATCAGTATTAGAACACCTAATATGTAAAGACCTATCTTGCAAAGTTGCCTTAGCCAAGGTGCAAAACTCCAATTTTGAAACAAATCATCCAACTAGGAACCTCCATCTTCTTTAATTTGGGCTGTCAAATCCTTTAATTTTTGAATGCTTTTTTGAATGGATTCGGAATGATCAGACAAATTCATACAACACAATCCTTCCAATTCCTCACAACCATGTCCTTGTGCCAGTAAAAGAAAATCAATGGCTGCTCTGTTTTGAAGAGTAGCATGTCTAATACTATCAACATCGGTCAACATATCACTGATTGCGGAGGATGTGGCATTAGCTTGTTTGCTCAGCCAACATCCAACTCGATCTAATTGTCTCAATGCCACAGCTGAAGCCAATTGGGGTAGAAATATACCTGCTGAAAGCCTTCTGGCGGCATTCCAAGGCATAAAATCACTCTGACAGTTCTCATCATAATGAGGAACAGCTCTTGTTTTCCTTTGTTTCTTTTTCATCACTGCTTTGGCAGTGGGGGCAATTATGGTAAGCATACCAATGCTACAAGGGCCACCTTCAAGGTGGGCTGGAATGCCTTGCCAACCTCTGTCTCCGCAAATGATCCAATACCCTTTTGGCAATTGCCGTGGATATTGGTCCGTCTCCAGAAACACATCCCAACTGTTTGAAACATTTGCTGCCCTGAGAAGTTTTTTCGAACAAATGTTCCAATTGAAGGAAGGACTGTTTCCATTGTCAATTCCACCTGGTTTACCATTGGATTCTTTTCTGACCAAAGGAAACTCTTTCACTGGCACACCAACCAAACAGGTTGAGAAAGGCTTTTCTGGTTCCGAATTCGACAGGCATATAGTATCCGATCCGGCAGCCTTGTCTAAGGTAACCCAAACATTCGTTTTCGGTTGATCCACAGGCAAATCTGCACGACAAAAAACAATTAACATCAAGCAAAACAAGTATACCATTTGATTCTGCCCCATCTCTTTCAAGAACTAAGTTTTGGCAGAATTCTTTCTAAACAAAAACAATAACCTAAATTTTCAGCCAAAAATTAGCTTTGTTAAACAAACATTCAGCATTCAATTCGTATACTCATAAATAACATTGGCACAAAATCAGAGTTCATGGGTTCCACCGATGCACAAAGAACGTCAGGCACAAGAGGCGTCAGGCGAGACCCGGGATCCTTCCATTCGGTCCACGTCTGCGTACTCGCTTCCTCAGTTCTAGGCTCGACAACAGGTTCTGAAGTGCGATACGGTTTGACATTTTTGGCAGGAACCCACTTAATTCTTCCAGCACCTGTGGAAATAGAAGCATACCCTTTGCCCCACGTTATTAATTGAAACGGGCCTTCCATCTGTCCAGAGTCAGGGTTTCTAATTAGAAGAGGAGGATGTTCTTTCAGTTTTGCCTGTGTGCTATTTGAAAAGTGTCTAAAGATTGGTGGATCTGGTTCTGTACTTGAACTATTAGAAAATTAAAACCATACAAAGCCTTACTCAGTCTCATCTGTGGGGTGATTTCCGTTCCCCCTCTCTGTTGATCTAATATGCGTTTTAAGGTTTGATGTGTTCTTTCAATGATTGCTTGGCTTGTGGGAGAGTGGGGAATACCAAAAATGTGTCGAACACCCCATTCATTTAAAAATGTGGCCAATTTTTGAGATATGTATGCGGGACCATTGTCAGTTTTTACTTCTTGGGGTATACCCAATGAAGCAAAAGCTTGCAGGAAATGATGACAGGCATGGCTGCCAGTTTCACCTGTGTGAAGGGAAGCAAAAACTGCACCAGAGAACGTGTCTATGGAAACATGAATATTTTTAAATTTACCAAAAGAAGGCTATTTAGTAACACCTGTTTGCCACAACTGTAGGCTTTGTAAGCCTCGGGGGTTGATTGCTCCTGTAGAAACAGGAGGTTGTACCAATTGACAGTCAGGGCAAGTATGAATGATAGCTTTAGCTTGACTTTTAGTGATTTGGAACATTCGCATGAGTGCTTGTGCATTTTGGTGGAAAAAGGCATGACTCAATTTTGCTTGTTCAAAAATATTTGGCAATGTGTTAGAAATGACCATTGTCAGCTTGTCCGCTCTTGCATTTCCTTCCACTAAAAATCCAGGAAGTGAAGAATGCGCCCTAATGTGAGAAACAAAATATGGATTAGTTCTATATTGCAAAGTTATAAAAAGACATGAAAGCCAACGATGTAAAGTTTCATTACTAACATCCTTTAAAATGGAACCTTCTATTCTCCTGACTACATTAGCAACATAAGCAGAATCTGTGACCAAATAAAAAGGCTGAGGAAACAGCTGAAAAGCTCAAACTACTGCAGCAAGCTCAACAATTTGAGGGGATCCCTCTACTGTTTGAATATCAGATTCCCAAACATCAGTCTTTTGATTAAACCAAGTCACAACGGACTTGTGGCTTTTACCAGAGCCATCAGTGAAGAGAGTCACAGCATGTAAAGGTTCTTCACTTAATTTAGGTTTTTCTCTGAAACTCAATTTTGCTTGCAGTAGTTTGTGAGCTGGATAGTGTATGGAACAAACACCTGGAAAACCTAAGAATGCATATTGTAAATCATCAGAATTTTGCATTGCCCAATTGAAATAATCATTTTTCAATGGCAAATAGATAACTGAACATTCTTGACCTGCCAAAGTTAACAATCTGGTTCTAGCCTTAATTATAATGTATGCAATCATTTCTAAAACTGAGCAAATGGTCTTTGAAAACCTGTAGGGAGGAAAAACCCATTCCATTATTAACAAAGGATCTTGTTCTGTGGCATCCCACTGGAAAATGAGACCACAAAGCTGCATCTTCTCTCCTAAGATTGCAAGAAAGAAAGGATTTTCAGGAACGCAGCGATGAGCTTGTCTTTTTTGAAGAGCTTCTGTGACTTTGTCGAGAGCAGCACGAGCTTCAGGGGTTAAAGTTCTTGGCGAAGTGATGTCGCAACTTCCTCTCAGCAAATGGAAGAGCGGACTCAGTTCATCATTGGTGATTCCCAGCATCGGTCTGACCCAGTTGATTTCTCCTAGAAGTTGTTGTAACTCTTGTAGGTTGTTGACTCTGGTTCAGATCTGAATTTTCTGTGGTATTATTGTCGTCTTCCATCGTCTTCCATCATCTTCCATCCCAGGTACTTCTAAGGTGAAACTTGTTGAATTTTCGTTGCAGAGATTTCAAGCCCAGCTTTTTGAATTTCAGCAACAACACAGTCGCGAGTTTCTTCCATCTCTTCCTTTCAAAGGACTCCACCCTTAAAGCCAATTTTTCTTTCTCTGTATCTATAGATTGACAAACACCAGAACAACCATGTTTTTGCTTAAGTGAAAAAGAGTTCCCCGGAACCACAATTTCCCGAGTGGAAGCAGCCACCTCAGCCTCCACCCCAGGCCCAACAGAATCCAATTCAGGTTTCAGTGTCCCTGCACAAACAATTTTAGGAAGTACAGTCACTTTTTCATTTCCATCTTTTACACACTTTGTTCCATCCCCCTTACAAGAGTCACATATTTTTACATTAACAGAACAACGCAAAGAAAAGTCCAAAAGAGTCTCATTTTTTCCCAGAGAGAGAGAAGAAAGATTTTGTTCAACAGAGTTCAAAGCAATACTTTCAGCATTTGCAACAACACTTGTAACATTCTCCGATACTCACACAGTCTCCGGTTTACTGGAATTTAATGAGACAGAACCAGAAGCTTTGTTTTCTGAGTCCAAGTTGATCTTATTATTATCAGTTTGTTTAAAACAGTGCTCCAACAGCGCTCTACAAACCGGCATAAGTTCTCTTAAGCTTTCATCTTTTTTGAGAGAGACTAGTTTATAGATTCTCCAGTTTATCTGATCCCAAAAATGAAAAGTAAAAGCAGACTGCAGATTTAAATCTTGCGTATTCGCTTTAACCCAGATAAGTAAGGTTTTAAGCTCAGTTTTTGAAATTTCAGAGTGACCTTTTTCTTGTAACATTGTCTCTAATTGATGAAAAACATCCCATTCAACTTTTGATAAATTCGTTCCCATTTTTGTGTTCTTTTAATAATTTTCTTTTTCTCTATTTTGCCTCCCAACGTCACCCAAGCGCTCTCCCGAGATAAGTTACAATTTTCTTGGCTTCGGCGGGAGAGATGATACAGTGTGCTCCTTGTTAACACTTGGGTCTCCGCAGCTGGTACTTCCACGATTTTTCTTTGTTTTTCTTCTATTCTACGTCCTCACACGAGGCACCAATATGCGGGGGACGAGACAGGTATAAGTCCAATAGTGTCAGGAACCCACGCCGTAAAAAAGGAACCCACTAGGCCGCGGCAAAATATCCAAATATGGATAACATGGTAACCAGACCAGTGAAGAGATTTTTGCTTTTATTTCCAGCACATCAGTCTCAAAATACAAAATGGAGACATGACAGCTCACTGATCCACACCAAAAAATGTCTCCTTCAACAGGGCTCATACAGCAATACATAAAATCATCTCAGACTAGAATTCAGCCAATCAGACACAGAAAACACATCTTGACAAGCATTCTATCCAATCTTATAAAACATAGGTAATCGTAGCTAAAACAAAGACTAGTTGATAAGAGACAAAGAACAGAGTTCTATTCATGCTAACCTTCTAAAGATATACATTAAATAACCTTGTTGCCATCCTAAAGCCAATTCTACAGAAGCCTATTGTTATTTGTCACATCTACTGCTTGGGAAACTTTTCTGTTTGCATGGGAATCTTTTCTGCAATGCTAACAAAACTCCAGTCTAAGGCCTACATACTTCTTTGTAACCATTTCTTAAAAATCCTCTAACCTTATGGATTCCAACATTTCCCCCTCTCTGTTTGACCCAGAAGCTTTCATTTTCTTGTCGCTTGCTATTTGCGTTTCATAGCTCTATTGCAAAATTTCTGCTTATTATCTGCTGAAGACCTATTTTCACTAAACTGAAGCATTGCTATATTACGGCACAGCAACTTAATGCTGTGAAGACCCAATCCCTGAAAGAGAGATATGAATCACGTTTGGCAACAGTCACAAGGCATCGTTCAAAAAACTCTGGTCGATTCCAAGGCCTTAATTCAAAACCTTCGTTCATGTCAATACCCTCATCTACTGCTTTCGTGAGATTTCGTACACTCTCTGTGCTTCTACTTCCTAATTCTCCTGCTTGAATGACAAAAACTTCTCGGGCTGTTTTGTTCATCATTCACCGAAGACAACAGAGTATACAAGGTGCCACTATCAATATCAGTATTAGAACACCTAATATGTAAAGACCTATCTTGCAAAGTTGCCTTAGCCAAGGTGCAAAACTCCAATTTTGAAACAAATCATCCAACCAGGAACTTCCATCTTCTTTAATTTGGGCTGTCAGATCCTTTAATTTTTGAATGCTTGTGTGAATGGATTCAGAATGATCAGACAAATTCATACAACACAATCCTTCCAATTCCTCACAACCATGTCCTTGTGCCAGTAAGAGAAAATCAATGGCTGCTCTGTTTTGAAGAGTAGCATGTCTAATACTATCAACATCGGTCAACATATCACTGATTGCGGAGGATGTGGCATTAGCTTGTTTGCTCAGCCAACATCCAACTCGATCTAATTGTCTCAATGCCACAGCTGAAGCCAATTGGGGTAGAAATATACCTGCTGAAACCCTTCTGGCGGCATTCCAAGGCATAAAATCACTCTGACAGTTCTCATCATAATGAGGAACAGCTCTTGTTTTCCTTTGTTTCTTTTTCATCACTGCTTTGGCAGTGGGGGCAATTATGGTAAGCATACCAATGCTACAAGGGCCACCTTCAAGGTGGGCTGGAATGCCTTGCCAACCTCTGTCTCCGCAAATGATCCAATACCCTTTTGGCAATTGCCGTGGATATTGGTCCGTCTCCAGAAACACATCCCAACTGTTTGAAACATTTGCTGCCCTGAGAAGTTTTTTCGAACAAATGTTCCAATTGAAGGAGGGACTGTTTCCATTGTCAATTCCACCTGGTTTACCATTGGATTCTTTTCTGACCAAAGGAAACTCTTTCACTGGCACACCAACCAAACAGGTTGAGAAAGGCTTTTCTGGTTCCGAATTAGACAGACATATAGTATCCGATCCGGCAGCCTTGGCTAAGGTCACCCAAACACTCGTTTTCGGTTGATCCACAGGCAAATCTGCACGACAAAAAACAATTAAAATCAAGCAAAACAAGTATACCATTTGATTCTTCCCCATCTCTTTCAAGAACTAAGTTTTGGCAGAATTCTTTCTAAACAAAAACAATAACCTAAATTTTCAGCCAAAAATTAGCTTTGTTAAACAAACATTCAGCATTCAATTCGTATACTCATAAATAACATTGGCACAAAATCAGAGTTCATGGGTTCCACCGATGCACAAAGAACGTCAGGCACAAGAGGCGTCAGGCGAGACCCGGGATGCTTCCATTCGGTCCACGTCTGCGTACTCGCTTCCTCAGTTCTAGGCTCGACAACAGGTTCTGAAGTGCGATACGGTTTGACGTTTTTGGCAGGAACCCACTTAATTCTTCCAGCACCTGTGGAAATAGAAGCATACCCTTTGCCCCACGTTATTAATTGAAACGGGCCTTCCATCTGTCCAGAGTCAGGGTTTCTAATTAGAAGAGGAGGATGTTCTTTCAGTTTTGCCTGTGTGCTATTTGAAAAGTGTCTAAAGATTGGTGGATCTGGTTCTGTACTTGAACTATTTAGAAAATTAAAACCATACAAAGCCTTACTCAGTCTCATCTGTGGGGTGATTTCCGTTCCCCCTCTCTGTCGATCTAATATGCGTTTTAAGGTTTGATGTGTTCTTTCAATGATTGCTTGGCTTGTGGGAGAGTGGGGAATACCAAAAATGTGTCGAACACCCCATTCATTTAAAAATGTGGCCAATTTTTGAGATATGTATGCGGGACCATTGTCAGTTTTTACTTCTTGGGGTATACCCAATGAAGCAAAAGCTTGCAGGAAATGATGACAGGCATGGCTGCCAGTTTCACCTGTGTGAAGGGAAGCAAAAACTGCACCAGAGAACGTGTCTATGGAAACATGAATATTTTTAAATTTACCAAAAGAAGGCTATTTAGTAACACCTGTTTGCCACAACTGTAGGCTTTGTAAGCCTCGGGGGTTGATTGCTCCTGTAGAAACAGGAGGTTGTACCAATTGACAGTCAGGGCAAGTATGAATGATAGCTTTAGCTTGACTTTTAGTGATTTGGAACATTCGCATGAGTGCTTGTGCATTTTGGTGGAAAAAGGCATGACTCAATTTTGCTTGTTCAAAAATATTTGGCAATGTGTTAGAAATGACCATTGTCAGCTTGTCCGCTCTTGCATTTCCTTCCACTAAAAATCCAGGAAGTGAAGAATGCGCCCTAATGTGAGAAACAAAATATGGATTAGTTCTATATTGCAAAGTTATAAAAAGACATGAAAGCCAACGATGTAAAGTTTCATTACTAACATCCTTTAAAATGGAACCTTCTATTCTCCTGACTACATTAGCAACATAAGCAGAATCTGTGACCAAATTAAAAGGCTGAGGAAACAGCTGAAAAGCTCAAACTACTGCAGCAAGCTCAACAATTTGAGGGGATCCCTCTACTGTTTGAATATCAGATTCCCAAACATCAGTCTTTTGATTAAACCAAGTCACAACGGACTTGTGGCTTTTACCAGAGCCATCAGTGAAGAGAGTCACAGCATGTAAAGGTTCTTCACTTAATTTAGGTTTTTCTCTGAAACTCAATTTTGCTTGCAGTAGTTTGTGAGCTGGATAGTGTATGGAACAAACACCTGGAAAACCTAAGAATGCATATTGTAAATCATCAGAATTTTGCATTGCCCAATTGAAATAATCATTTTTCAATGGCAAATAGATAACTGAACATTCTTGACCTGCCAAAGTTAACAATCTGGTTCTAGCCTTAATTATAATGTATGCAATCATTTCTAAAACTGAGCAAATGGTCTTTGAAAACCTGTAGGGAGGAAAAACCCATTCCATTATTAACAAAGGATCTTGGTCTGTGGCATCCCACTGGAAAATGAGACCACAAAGCTGCATCTTCTCTCCTAAGATTGCAAGAAAGAAAGGATTTTCAGGAACGCAGCGATGAGCTTGTCTTTTTTGAAGAGCTTCTGTGACTTTACCGAGAGCAGCACGAGCTTCAGGGGTTAAAGTTCTTGGCGAAGTGATGTCGCAACTTCCTCTCAGCAAATGGAAGAGCGGACTCAGTTCATCATTGGTGATTCCCAGCATCGGTCTGACCCAGTTGATTTCTCCTAGAAGTTGTTGTAACTCTTGTAGGTTGTTGACTCTGGTTCGGATCTGAATTTTCTGTGGTATTATTGTCGTCTTCCATCGTCTTCCATCATCTTCCATCCCAGGTACTTCTAAGGTGAAACTTGTTGAATTTTCGTTGCAGAGATTTCAAGTCCAGCTTTTTGAATTTCAGCAACAACACAGTCGCGAGTTTCTTCCATCTCTTCCTTTCAAAGGACTCCACCCTTAAAGCCAATTTTTCTTTCTCTGTATCTATAGATTGACAAACACCAGAACAACCATGTTTTTGCTTAACTGAAAAAGAGTTCCCCGGAACCACAATTTCCCGAGTGGAAGCAGCCACCTCAGTCTCCACCCCAGGCCCAACAGAATCCAATTCAGGCTTCAGTGTCCCTGCACAAACAATTTTAGGAAGTACAGTCACTTTTTCATTTCCATCTTTTACACACTTTGTTCCATCCCCCTTACAAGAGTCACATATTTTTACATTAACAGAACAACGCAAAGAAAAGTCCAAAAGAGTCTCATTTTTTCCCAGAGAGAGAGAAGAAAGATTTTGTTCAACAGAGTTCAAAGCAATACTTTCAGCATTTGCAACAACACTTGTAACATTCTCCGATACTCACACAGTCTCCGGTTTACTGGAATTTAATGAGACAGAACCAGAAGCTTTGTTTTCTGAGTCCAAGTTGATCTTATTATTATCAGTTTGTTTAAAACAGTGCTCCAACAGCGCTCTACAAACCGGCATAAGTTCTCTTAAGCTTTCATCTTTTTTGAGAGAGACTAGTTTATAGATTCTCCAGTTTATCTGATCCCAAAAATGAAAAGTAAAAGCAGACTGCAGATTTAAATCTTGCGTATTCGCTTTAACCCAGATAAGTAAGGTTTTAAGCTCAGTTTTTGAAATTTCAGAGTGACCTTTTTCTTGTAACATTGTCTCTAATTGATGAAAAACATCCCATTCAACTTTTGATAAATTCGTTCCCATTTTTGTGTTCTTTTAATAATTTTCTTTTTCGCTATTTTGCCTCCCAACGTCACCCAAGCGCTCTCCCGAGATAAGTTACTTACAATTTTCTTGGCTTCGGCGGGAGAGATGATACAGTGTGCTCCTTGTTAACACTTGGGTCTCCGCAGCTGGTACTTCCACGATTTTTCTTTGTTTTTCTTCTATTCTACGTCCTCACACGAGGCACCAATATGCGGGGGACGGGACAGGTATAAGTCCAATAGTGTCAGGAACCCACGCCTTAAAAAAGGAACCCACTAGGCCGCGGCAAAATATCCAAATATGGATAACATGGTAACCAGACCAGTGAAGAGATTTTTGCTTTTATTTCCAGCACATCAGTCTCAAAATACAAAATGGAGACATGACAGCTCACTGATCCACACCAAAAAATGTCTCCTTCAACAGGGCTCATACAGCAATACATAAAATCATCTCAGACTAGAATTCAGCCAATCAGACACAGAAAACACATCTTGACAAGCATTCTATCCAATCTTATAAAACATAGGTAATCGTAGCTAAAACAAAGACTAGTTAATAAGAGACAAAGAACAGAGTTCTATTCATGCTAACCTTCTAAAGATATACATTAAATAACCTTGTTGCCATCCTAAAGCCAATTCTACAGAAGCCTATTGTTATTTGTCACATCTACTGCATGGAAAATTTTTCTGCTTGCATGGGAAACTTTTCTGCAATGCTAACAAAACTCCTGTCTAAGGCCTACATACTTCTTTGTAACCATTTCTTAAAAATCCTCTAACCTTATGGATTCCAACATTTCCCCCTCTCTGTTTGACCCAGAAGCTTTCATTTTCTTGTCGCTTGCTATTTGCGTTTCATAGCTCTATTGCAAAATTTCTGCTTATTATCTGCTGAAGACCTATTTTCACTAAACTGAAGCATTGCTATATTACGGCACAGCAACTTAATGCTGTGAAGACCCAATCCCTGAAAGAGAGATATGAATCACGTTTGGCAACAGTCACAAGGCATCGTTCAAAAAACTCTGGTCGATTCCAAGGCCTTAATTCAAAACCTTCGTTCATGTCAATACCCTCATCTACTGCTTTCGTGAGATTTCGTACACTCTCTGTGCTTCTACTTCCTAGTTCTCCTGCTTGAATGACAAAAACTTCTCGGACTGTTTTGTTCATCATTCGCTGAAGACAACAGAGTATACAAGGTGCCACTATCAATATCAGTATTAGAACACCTAATATGTAAACACCTATCTTGCAAAGCTGCCTTAGCCAAGGTGCAAAACTCCAATTTTGAAACAAATCATCCAACCAGGAACCTCCATCTTCTTTAATTTGGGCTGTCAGATCCTTTAATTTTTGAATGCTTTTTTGAATGGATTCGGAATGATCAGACAAATTCATACAACACAATCCTTCAAATTCCTCACAACCATGTCCTTGTGCCAGTAAGAGAAAATCAATGGCTGCTCTGTTTTGAAGAGTAGCATGTCTAATACTATCAACATCGGTCAACATATCACTGATTGCGGAGGATGTGGCATTAGCTTGTTTGCTCAGCCAACATCCAACTCGATCTAATTGTCTCAATGCCACAGCTGAAGCCAATTGGGGTAGAAATATACCTGCTGAAAGCCTTCTGGCGGCATTCCAAGGCATAAAATCACTCTGACAGTTCTCATCATAATGAGGAACAGCTCTTGTTTTCCTTTGTTTCTTTTTCATCACTGCTTTGGCAGTGGGGGCAATTATGGTAAGCATACCAATGCTACAAGGGCCACCTTCAAGGTGGGCTGGAATGCCTTGCCAACCTCTGTCTCCGCAAATGATCCAATACCCTTTTGGCAATTGCCGTGGATATTGGTCCGTCTCCAGAAACACATCCCAACTGTTTGAAACATTTGCTGCCCTGAGAAGTTTTTTCGAACAAATGTTCCAATTGAAGGAAGGACTGTTTCCATTGTCAATTCCACCTGGTTTACCATTGGATTCTTTTCTGACCAAAGGAAACTCTTTCACTGGCACACCAACCAAACAGGTTGAGAAAGGCTTTTCTGGTTCCGAATTAGACAGACATATAGTATCCGATCCGGCAGCCTTGGCTAAGGTCACCCAAACACTCGTTTTCGGTTGATCCACAGGCAAATCTGCACGACAAAAAACAATTAAAATCAAGCAAAACAAGTATACCATTTGATTCTGCCCCATCTCTTTCAAGAACTAAGTTTTGGCAGAATTCTTTCTAAACAAAAACAATAACCTAAATTTTCAGCCAAAAACTAGCTTTGTTAAACAAACATTCAGCATTCAATTCGTATACTCATAAATAACATTGGCACAAAATCAGAGTTCATGGGTTCCACCGATGCACAAAGAACGTCAGGCACAAGAGGCGTCAGGCGAGACCCGGGATCCTTCCATTCGGTCCACGTCTGCGTACTCGCTTCCTCAGTTCTAGGCTCGACAACAGGTTCTGAAGTGCGATACGGTTTGACGTTTTTGGCAGGAACCCACTTAATTCTTCCAGCACCTGTGGAAATAGAAGCATACCCTTTGCCCCACGTTATTAATTGAAACGGGCCTTCCATCTGTCCAGAGTCAGGGTTTCTAATTAGAAGAGGAGGATGTTCTTTCAGTTTTGCCTGTGTGCTATTTGAAAAGTGTCTAAAGATTGGTGGATCTGGTTCTGTACTTGAACTATTTAGAAAATTAAAACCATACAAAGCCTTACTCAGTCTCATCTGTGGGGTGATTTCCGTTCCCCCTCTCTGTTGATCTAATATGCGTTTTAAGGTTTGATGTGTTCTTTCAATGATTGCTTGGCTTGTGGGAGAGTGGGGAATACCAAAAATGTGTCGAACACCCCATTCATTTAAAAATGTGGCCAATTTTTGAGATATGTATGCGGGACCATTGTCAGTTTTTACTTCTTGGGGTATACCAAATGAAGCAAAAGCTTGCAGGAAATGATGACAGGCATGGCTGCCAGTTTCACCTGTGTGAAGGGAAGCAAAAACTGCACCAGAGAACGTGTCTATGGAAACATGAATATTTTTAAATTTACCAAAAGAAGGCTATTTAGTAACACCTGTTTGCCACAACTGTAGGCTTTGTAAGCCTCGGGGGTTGATTGCTCCTGTAGAAACAGGAGGTTGTACCAATTGACAGTCAGGGCAAGTATGAATGATAGCTTTAGCTTGACTTTTAGTGATTTGGAACATTCGCATGAGTGCTTGTGCATTTTGGTGGAAAAAGGCATGACTCAATTTTGCTTGTTCAAAAATATTTGGCAATGTGTTAGAAATGACCATTGTCAGCTTGTCCGCTCTTGCATTTCCTTCCACTAAAAATCCAGGAAGTGAAGAATGCGCCCTAATGTGAGAAACAAAATACGGATAAGTTCTATATTGCAAAGTTATAAAAAGACATGAAAGCCAACGATGTAAAGTTTCATTACTAACATCCTTTAAAATGGAACCTTCTATTCTCCTGACTACATTAGCAACATAAGCAGAATCTGTGACCAAATTAAAAGGCTGAGGAAACAGCTGAAAAGCTCAAACTACTGCAGCAAGCTCAACAATTTGAGGGGATCCCTCTACTGTTTGAATATCAGATTCCCAAACATCAGTCTTTTGATTAAACCAAGTCACAACGGACTTGTGGCTTTTACCAGAGCCATCAGTGAAGAGAGTCACAGCATGTAAAGGTTCTTCACTTAATTTAGGTTTTTCTCTGAAACTCAATTTTGCTTGCAGTAGTTTGTGAGCTGGATAGTGTATGGAACAAACACCTGGAAAACCTAAGAATGCATATTGTAAATCATCAGAATTTTGCATTGCCCAATTGAAATAATCATTTTTCAATGGCAAATAGATAACTGAACATTCTTGACCTGCCAAAGTTAACAATCTGGTTCTAGCCTTAATTATAATGTATGCAATCATTTCTAAAACTGAGCAAATGGTCTTTGAAAACCTGTAGGGAGGAAAAACCCATTCCATTATTAACAAAGGATCTTGTTCTGTGGCATCCCACTGGAAAATGAGACCACAAAGCTGCATCTTCTCTCCTAAGATTGCAAGAAAGAAAGGATTTTCAGGAACGCAGCGATGAGCTTGTCTTTTTTGAAGAGCTTCTGTGACTTTGTCGAGAGCAGCACGAGCTTCAGGGGTTAAAGTTCTTGGCGAAGTGATGTCGCAACTTCCTCTCAGCAAATGGAAGAGCGGACTCAGTTCATCATTGGTGATTCCCAGCATCGGTCTGACCCAGTTGATTTCTCCTAGAAGTTGTTGTAACTCTTGTAGGTTGTTGACTCTGGTTCGGATCTGAATTTTCTGTGGTATTATTGTCGTCTTCCATCGTCTTCCATCATCTTCCATCCCAGGTACTTCTAAGGTGAAACTTGTTGAATTTTCGTTGCAGAGATTTCAAGTCCAGCTTTTTGAATTTCAGCAACAACACAGTCGCGAGTTTCTTCCATCTCTTCCTTTCAAAGGACTCCACCCTTAAAGCCAATTTTTCTTCCTCTGTATCTATAGATTGACAAACACCAGAACAACCATGTTTTTGCTTAACTGAAAAAGAGTTCCCCGGAACCACAATTTCCCGAGTGGAAGAAGCCACCTCAGCCTCCACCCCAGGCCCAACAGAATCCAATTCAGGTTTCAGTGTCCCTGCACAAACAATTTTAGGAAGTACAGTCACTTTTTCATTTCCATCTTTTACACACTTTGTTCCATCCCCCTTACAAGAGTCACATATTTTTACATTAACAGAACAACGCGAAGAAAAGTCCAAAAGAGTCTCATTTTTTCCCAGAGAGAGAGAAGAAAGATTTTGTTCAACAGAGTTCAAAGCAATACTTTCAGCATTTGCAACAACACTTGTAACATTCTCCGATACTCACACAGTCTCCGGTTTACTGGAATTTAATGAGACAGAACCAGAAGCTTTGTTTTCTGAGTCCAAGTTGATCTTATTATTATCAGTTTGTTTAAAACAGTGCTCCAACAGCGCTCTACAAACCGGCATAAGTTCTCTTAAGCTTTCATCTTTTTTGAGAGAGACTAGTTTATAGATTCTCCAGTTTATCTGATCCCAAAAATGAAAAGTAAAAGCAGACTGCAGATTTAAATCTTGCGTATTCGCTTTAACCCAGATAAGTAAGTTTTTAAGCTCAGTTTTTGAAATTTCAGAGGGACCTTTTTCTTGTAACATTGTCTCTAATTGATGAAAAACATCCCATTCAACTTTTGATAAATTCGTTCCCATTTTTGTGTTCTTTTAATAATTTTCTTTTTCGCTATTTTGCCTCCCAACGTCACCCAAGCGCTCTCCCGAGATAAGTTACTTACAATTTTCTTGGCTTCGGCAGGAGAGATGATACAGTGTGCTCCTTGTTAACACTTGGGTCTCCGCAGCTGGTACTTCCACGATTTTTCTTTGTTTTTCTTCTATTCTACGTCCTCACACGAGGCACCAATATGCGGGGGACGGGACAGGTATAAGTCCAATAGTGTCAGGAGCCCACGCCTTAAAAAAGGAACCCACTAGGCCGCGGCAAAATATCCAAATATGGATAACATGGTAACCAGACCAGTGAAGAGATTTTTGCCTTTATTTCCAGCACATCAGTCTCAAAATACAAAATGGAGACATGACAGCTCACTGATCCACACCAAAAAATGTCTCCTTCAACAGGGCTCATACAGCAATACATAAAATCATCTCAGACTAGAATTCAGCCAATCAGACACAGAAAACACATCTTGACAAGCATTCTATCCAATCTTATAAAACATAGGTAATCGTAGCTAAAACAAAGACTAGTTGATAAGAGACAAAGAACAGAGTTCTATTCATGCTAACCTTCTAAAGATATACATTAAATAACCTTGTTTCCATTTTTCACTTCTACTGCTTGGGAAACTTTTCTGCTTGCACGGAAATCTTTTCTGCTTGCATGGGAAACTTTTCGGCAATGCTAACAAAACTCCAGTCTAAGGCCTACATACTTCTTTTTAACCATTTCTTAAAAATCCTCTAACCTTATGGATTCCAACATCAGGCCTTTATCACTTCCATAGCTTTAAGCCATAACAAACACAATTCAATCAACCACCATGCACCACGCTGTGAACACACGACGGTTCTAGAACTTGTTGATTTACGTCTAATTCAGCTGCCTCACCTCCCACAGTCCTTTTCTACTTAGCCAAAGTAATGGGCCTCAGCCCAAGGCCTTCCTTTTTTAAGCTTCTAGCTATATGCAGCAGCAAACCACTACTTTCTTCTGTGCCAAGACTTTAGGTAGACGATTTGCATCTGCCCTTCCAGTGAAACCTAATGGGGAGAGAAAAGCCTCTCAGAGATGTTTAGTCATTCCATTTTCTAGACAGGCCAAATCCAAAGAAAAGCAAGCTATGGGATTGTGTACTTGCTCTTACAAAACACCTGCTGCCCTCTGACAATCAACTAGCAGAAAACCAGCCAAACTGAGACTTGAGGCAAACGACCCTTGGAAGGGAATAATGATGTGATCAATCAAGACAACACTTTTCCAGGCTACCGAGATATTGGAAATGTCAGCAAAGGCTTGAGAGCAAAGGCTGAACAAATGGGGAAAGGGTAAAAGAATCCCAAGAAAAACATGACCAAAGGTTAAAACAATTCCAAGAAAAACATGGGCAAGTAACCTGTTGAAGCCTTCAGGAAATCAGTGGCCGCTGATTGACATAGGCCATTCAAGTTAATTGACCCCTGCACCTTCCACTCCTTTTTCATAGGGTGAATTGAGACCATGGAATCACAATTCCTTGGATTCTGTTCTTAACTTTAGGAGAGAAGTACAGCAGCTGAAGTACCTGTTACTGATGTGATACCCAGAAACACAGAGTTGACACATTTCATTCTTGGCCAATCACAACAAGCAAGACTAAGAGGATAAGGCTGGCTTATTTTCATGACATTTTTCTTGTTTGACAGCCTGCTCTGATTGCAGTGAAACTTCATCGTTAGCTTCTCTCTACAAGGAGAAAGTCCAGTTCACTGTCCTGCCCTACTGCTGCAAGTATACCATTTGGTTTGTCGAGCCAAAAAATTGAATTGGAAGGTACGGAGCTAAGAGGCGCTCCGGGGCGTCTTTCGGCAGAAGCCGCGCTAAGGAGAGCACTGTGAGCGGCACAATCGTCTTTGCGCGAAGAAGCCGCTTCTTCGGCTCCGGGAGCCGGAGAGAGCGGCAACTTCGGGAAGGTGAAGAAGCAAACTGTACAACACTGGGATTGTGAGCGCACATTGCCAACTGATAGAAAACAGTACCTTTGCACTCTCCTGACTTTTCCAATCACATGAACATTCGATTGGAAGCTGTTTTGGACAACTTTTCTTTTCTTCCTGCCAAACACTTGGCAGACATCTCTGCAACTTCTAGAACACCTTGGGAGATGTTTTCTGTGCTGGCACAGTTTTTCCTAGCCAGACATAGTGGAAAAGCTTTTTGCTGAGATGTAGATGAGAAGAGACGCTAAAGACGAAGGTAGGATGCTCTCCGGAGCTAAGAGCTGCTCCCGGGCGTCTTTCAGCAGAAGCCGCGCTAAGGAGAGCACTGTGAGCGGCACAATCGTCTTTGCGCGAAGAAGCCGCTTCTTCGGCTCCGGGAGCCGGAGAGAGCGGCAGCTTCGGAAAGGTGAAGAAGCAAGCTGTACAAGACTGGGATTGTGTGCGCACCTTGCCAACTGATAGAAAACAGTACCTTTGCACTCTCCTGACTTTTCCAATCACATGAACATTCGATTGGAAGCTGTTTTGGACAACTTTTCTTCCTGCCAAACACTTGGCAGACCTCCGTGCAATGTCTAGAACACGATGGGAGATGTTTTCTGTGCTGACACAATTTCACCTTGCCTGATGTAGTGGAAAAGCTTTTTGCTAAGATGTAGACGACAAGAGAGGCTAAAGAGTGGATGTAAGCAAATGACACCCATCTTCAAAATAGGCAATTAAGAGGACTCGCGATAGTACAAACCAGCCAGCCTCTTCTTTATCCCCAGGAATTTGATGAAGCAGCTCTTCCTGAAAATTCTTGCCAGGCACATGAAAGACGACCAAATAATGTAGTTAGCATGATTTTTCAGGGGAATTTCATGCTGAACATCACTTTAAACTCCTCTGATGAATCAACTTGACTGGTAGATGAAGGGAATATTATCTGCCTGGGCTTCAGGGCGGTTTTTGACATATCTCTACATGGCAGCACACATACATATGGAAGCAATAGTGCAAAGGGGAGGGAATCAGTGTCTTTTCAGTGATGCTGAGGGAAAAGACAAGAGGCAGTGGGCACACACTGAAATACAGGAGATTGCCTTTGAACATCAGTAAATGTTTCTTTACTGTGAGGGTGACTGAACCACGGCACAGACTGCCCAGAAAGATTGTGGAGCCTGGATCTTTGAAGACATTAAAAGTACACCCAGATAGAATCCTGGGCAAGAGGCTCTAGGTATCCTGGTTTAGGCAGGGGGGTTGGGCCTGGTTAGCCCCACCAACCCCTTCCACTCTCTTTCATTCTGTGCTAGTGAATTCTCTTCAAGATGCATTTCAAGCACTGGCATGACAAAGTTCTGTGCAGACAGAGATCCAAATGGACATGGCATCTAAGTTCCTTAAGCAGTGTTCAAGAAGAATGTAAAACTCTGGCACAAGTGTCTCTTCCCTAACTGAATCCCTTTCATGGGAAAATTCCCAGCTCTAGAAAGATCTTCTGATACGCATGCTTAAGACTGACACTGGCTGAGCAAATTTCTCCCTATGTGTATCTAAGACCAGTTAGGATCTTCACCCAAAGTGCTGTCAACATAGTCACAGAATGCCTATTGTTAAGAAGTGACAGCTTCCATCAGAATGGCAACTATTGGTCCACAAAATGGATTAATGGATGGGAATTATCTACGTGGGTTAAAAACAAAAATAAAGAGTTGGTCTTTATTTATCAATTTCATTGCAATATTGATAAGGGAAGAAAAAGATCTAAGTCCTTGACTTTCTGAACTCGAGGAAAGATTTTAAAAATTCCTTGTAAAAATGTATGATCACAATCAGACTATTGAAACCATTTTAGTTGGGAACAAAGTTCCAAAATTGTCTAGATAGTGGCAAAGAAGCCAAGAAAATAGGAAAGAAACAAAAAGAGAGCAAAAGAGTCAGCTTCAGTGTACAAGCTCGTTCTAGAAGTAGTCTGCTGGGAAAAGGAACCCCCAGCTAAATTTCCAATGTATTCCTGCGCTTGATTCAGTAACTGGTCAATGTAAAAACCAATCCTTTTGTACAACTGCTTCCAGCAACAAAAGCTCCAACAGGTTGACACTACCATCATGCCTGTTCCAGACATATTTAAAAGAGAAATGATGATTTTCTTGAAAACCTACTTGCATAAAAGTTGCAAGATGGTGGAGGGATTCCCACATCCTCCTTCCTCCATCTGGCTTGAAAGTATATTTGATAAAATATGCAACAAAGCACATGATTTATAAGGGAGAGTCAAATGGATGATTTGGGAATTGATCTCTTGTTGATAGTAAACTTCATATCCACTCGGTGTGACCTTTTTAAAACAAAATGTGGAGCTGAGGCATGAATCTGCCACAACAATTGTAAAGCAAACATACACACTCCCCTTCACATGCCCCCCCTTCCACACACACCTAGGCACACACAGAGATCAGCATAGCAGATCATGAACACCTTGGAAAAGACTGAAATGCTAAATGCCTCTCTTGATGGGCAAAAGAGCTGGTGCAGTAATTCAAATGCCTGGTACAAAAATTCTGTTTCATATTTAGCTCCTATTTAAAACACAGCTTTTCATTTCATTCTATTTACAGAATATTTTAATTTCATTTGTTTCTTTAAAATTACTTAGTTCTCACCTGTTGTATGTCTAGGAATATTTTCTTCCAAAAATAGAAAAAAATAGATGATATCTTTTCAGCAGAAAACATTGGTTGATACAATTTTAAACCATCATGATATGGAAGAATTCTTCTGTCCCTCTCGAAGGTGGAAGAAGCATTTGGATCACAGATCATCTACAATGAAATACTTGACATGTTTAAGATGCTTTCAATCAATTTTGATCGTCAATTGCTTATTCGTTGTAAACAGTAATTTTTCAGTGAAGGGAAAGTGTGTGTGGTATATCTACATGATGTGTTCAAAGCCAGTTCCTACTAATGGCCAGGCTGAATTCCAGTAAATAATGTCCCGAATGATATTTTGCCGCCTTCTTTGGCACTTCATGAAATCTTACCCCGATGAAGTGCTGAAACACAGAGATTTTCTCTTAGAGAGTGTCTCATGTTGTAACCCATCCCATGGATTTTATGCTGTAATTCTTATCTCTTTTAAAATTTACTATCTTCTGTACAGTTTTCATGAAACTTTCTGTTACAGTAGTGAATAGCACAGATAAATGTCATTTTGTACAACTTTGAATTTACCCCAAGAGCTGAGAGAAAACTTGCTCCTATACTTCAATCCGAGTTTCTTCTATAGTCCAACTTTGTTTCTCTACCATCAAGCTTCTCCTTTGTTGCTGCTCCAAGCCCCGTCCAAGGTGACCTTGAATACTTTCAGGGAGGGGACACCCACAACTTCTCTGGGCAACCTGTTCCAGTGTTCCAGCACTCCCACAGTAAAAAAGGCCTTCCTTTCATCTAATATGTGTAGGAAATCATAAATCTAGGCATAGAAGCTTGGAGTGCAAATTTGAAATTCTTTGGATTTGAAGCACATTTTATATGAATACTGACTTACAGATGACTAAAAGATGTTGATGGACATTTGAGCTGACAAGTTTTGAAAAAGTGCACGGAAATTAAAATTGAAACCACTAAAATTAAAAACTCCTTGCCATTTTCTTTTTCCTCTCCTATTCAAAATTGCATATGTCAGATATCAGTGCTTCATGCAAACATCTCAGATGCTCTCAGAGAAAAAGCTTTTCTTTCAGACTAAGTTGCGGTTGACGTAGAACACTAGCAGGAGTGAAAGTTTTTCTGGGCATCGGGGCAGCACCTTCTCCTTGGATTTGTGTGCAGAATGCATTTTATCCAAACTGGAAAATAGATCCCAGCTCTGTTCTATTCATCATTCTTACTTCATCAGGCCTGAAGATTCTGTGAAAAGTAGTCTGTGGACCTTGAAGATAGCGCATGTGAAACAGATGAGAGGTGATAGAGAAGTTGAGGGAGAGAAGAAAGAGCATATGGCTGAAACCAGAAAGTATTTCTTCACATGATCATGGAAGATTGCAGGAGCCACTTGGTGCTATCAAACCAACCCGACTTGGCACTGGTGCCACCTTGGGTCTGGGAGCCATCTTGCATATCGTGCATTTTAAGGAGCCAGCTGGCCACTCCCAGCCATATGCCCCCAAACACAAACCACGGCCCTTTTCTCTGGCAAACAAAACTCAGCTGCCCAGCTTTTTGATGGCAGATGGCAGGAGCCACTTGGTACTATCAAACCAGCCCGACTTGGCACTGGTGCCACCTTGGATCTGGGAACCATCCTGCGTATCGAGCATTTTAAGGAGCCAGCCGGCCACTCCCATCCATATGCCCCCAAAAACAAACCACGGACCTTTACTCTGGCAAACAAAAATCAGCTGCCCCGCTTCTGGATGGCAGATTGCAGGAGCCACTTTGCACCATCAAACCAGCCCGACTTGGCAGTGGTGCCACCTTGGATCTGGGAACCATCCTGCGTATCGTGGATTTTCAGGGGCCAGCCGGCCACTCTCAGCCGTAGGCCCCAAACACCAAAAACGGCCCGTTTCCCTGGAAAAAAAAAACTCAGCTGCCCCGCTTCTGGATGGCAGATTGCAGGAGGCACTTGACACTGTCAAACCAGCCTGACTTGCCACTGGTGCCACCTTGGGTCTGGGAACCATCCTGCGTATCGTACATATTCAGGAACCAGCCGAACACTGCTGGCCATAGGCGCCCAAACACAAACCTTGGCACGTTTCCCTGGCAAACAAAAGTAAGCTGCCCCGCTTCTGGATGGCAGTTTGCAGGAGCCAATTGGTACTATCAAACCAGCCCAACTTGGCACTGGTACCACCTTGGATCTGGGAACCATCCTGCGTATCGTGGATTTTCAGGGGCCAGCCGACCACTCCCAGCCATATGTCCCCAAACACAAACCTCGGCCCTTTTCTCTGGCAAACAAAACTCAACTGCCCCTCTTCTGGATGGCAGTTTGCAGGAGCCACTTGGTACTACAAAAACAGCCCAACTTGGCACTGGTGCCACCTTGGGTCTGGTTACCATCCTGCGTATCGTGCATTTTAAGGAGCCAGCTGGCCACTCCCAGCCATATGCCCCCAAACACAACCCACAACCCTTTTCTCTGGCAAACAAAACTCAGCTGCCCAGCTTCTGGATGGCAGATTGCAGGAGCCACTTGGTACTATCAAACCAGCCCAACTTGGCAGTGGTGCCACCTTGGGTCTGGGAACCATCCTGCGAATTGTGGATTGTCAGGAGCCAGCCGACCACTCTCGGCCACAGACCCCAATCAAAAACAACGGCCCGTTTCCCTGGAAAAAAAAAACTCAGCTTCCCCGCTTCTGGATGGCAGATTGCAGGAGGCACTTGACACTGTCAAAGCAGCCTGACTTGCCACTGGTGCCACCTTGGGTCTGGGAACCATCCTGCGTATCGTGGATTCTAAGGAGCCAGCCGGCCACTCCCAGCCACAGGCCCCCAAACACAAACAACGGTGCTTTTCCCTGGCAAACAAAACTTAGCTGCCTCGCTTCTGGATGGCAGATTGCAGGAGCCACTTGGGACTATTAAACCAGCCCAACTTGGCACTGGTGGCACCTTGGGTCTGGGAACCATCCTGCGTATCGTGGATTCTAAGGAGCCAGCCGGCCACTCCCAGCCACAGGCCCCCAAACACAAACAACGGCGCTTTTCCCCGGAAAACAAAACTCGCCTGCCAACTTTTTGATAGCAGATTACAGGAGACACTTGGTACTATCAAACCAGCCCGACTTGGCGCTGGTGCCACCATGGGTCTGGTAACCCTTTTGCCTATCGTACCTTTCCAGGAGCCAGCCAGTCACTCCCAGCCATAGGCCCCCAGACACAAACCTCAGCCCGTTTTCCTGGCAAACAAAAGTAAGCTGCCCCGCTTCTGGATGGCAGATTGCAGGACGCACTTGGTACTACAAAAACAGCCTGACTTGGCAGTGGGGCCAACTTGGATCTGGGAACCATCCTGCGTATCGAGCATTTTAAGGAGCCAGCCGGTCACTCTCAGCCATAGGCCCCAGACACAAACCTTGGACCTTTTCTCTGGCAAACAAAAATCAGCTGCCCCGCATCTGGATGGCAGATTGCAGGAGCCACTTTGCACCATCTAACCAGCCCGACTTGGCACTGGTGCCACCTTGGATCTGGGAACCATCCTGCCTAGCGTGGATTTTCAGGGGCCAGCCGGCCACTCTCAGCCATAGGCCCCCAAACACAAACCACGGCCCTTTTCTCTGGCAAACAAAACTCAACTGCCCCTCTTCTGGATGGCAGTTTGCAGGAGCCACTTGATACAACAAAAACAGCCTGACTTGGCACTGGTGCCATCTTGGGTCTGGTTACAATCCTGCGTATCGTGCATTTTAAGGAGCCAGCCGGCCACTCCCAGCCATATGCCCCCAAACACAACCCACGGCCCTTTTCTCTGGCAAACAAAACTCAGCTGCCCCGCTTCTGGATGGCAGATCGCAGGAGCCACTTGGTATTATCAAACCAGCCCGACTTGGCACTGGTGCCACCTTGGGTCTGGGAACCATCCTGCGTATTGTGGATTGTCAGGAGCCAGCCGACCACTCTCGGCCACAGACCCCAATCAAAAACAACGGCCCGTTTCTCTGGCAAAAAAACTCAGCTGCACCGCTTCTGGATGGCAGATTGCAGGAGGTACTTGACACTGTCAAACCAGCCCAACTTGGCACTGGTGCCACCTTGGGTCTGGGAACCATCCTGCCTATCGTGGATTCTAAGGAGCCAGCCGGCCACTCCCAGCCACAGGCCCCCAAACACAAACAACGGTGCTTTTCCCTGGAAAACAAAACTCGCCTGCCAACTTTTTGATGGCAGATTGCAGGAGCCACTTGGTACTATCAAACCAGCCCAACTTGGCACTGGTGCCACTATGGGTCTGGTCACCATCCTGCCTATCGTAGCTTTTCAGGAGCCAGCCGGTCACTCCCAGCCATAATCCCCCAGACACAAACCTCGGCCCGTTTCCCTGGCAATCAAAACTAAGCTGCCCCGCTTCTGGATGGCAGATTGCAGGACGCACTTGGTACTACAAAAACAGCCTGACTTGGCAGTGGTACCACCTTCGGTCTGGGAACCATCCTGCGTATCGAGCATTTTAAGGAGCCAACCGGCCACTCCAAACCATATGCCCCCAAAAACAATCCACAGAACTTTTCTCTGGCAAACAAAAATCAGCTGCCCCGCTTCTGGATGGCAGATTGCAGGAGCCACTTTGCACCATCAAACCAGCCCGACTGACTCCTGAAAATCAACCATACGCATGATGGCTTCCAGACCCAAGGTGGCACCAGGGCCAAGTCAGGCTGGTTTGACAGTGTCAAGTGCCTCCTGCAATCTGCCATCCAGAAGCTGGGCAGCTGAGTTTTGTTTGCCAGAGAAAAGGGCCGTGGGTTGTGTTTGGGGGCATATGGAAGGGAGTGGCCGGCTGGCCCCTGAAAATCCATGATACGCAGGATGGTTCCCAGATCCAAGGTGGTACCAGTGCCAAGTTGGGCTGGTTTGATAGTACCAAGTGGCTCCCGCAATCTGCCATCCAGAAGCGGGGCAGCTTACTTTTGTTTGCCAGGGAAAAGCTCCAAGGTTTGTGTCTGGGGGCCTATGGCCAGCAGTGTTCGGCTGGTTCCTGAATATGTACGATACGCAGGATGGTTCCCAGATCCAAGGTGGCACCAGTGCCAAGTCGGGCTGGTTTGATAGTACCAAGTGGCTCCTGCAAACTGCCATCCAGAAGAGGGGCAGTTGAGTTTTGTTTGCCAGAGAAAAGGACCGAGGTTAGTGTTTGGGGGCATATGGCTGGGAGTGACCGGCTGGCCCCTGAAAATCCACGATAGGTCGGATGTTTCCCAGATCCATGGTGGCACCAGTGCCAAGTCGGGCTTGTTTGATAGTACCAAGTGTCTCCTGCAATCTGCTATCAAAAAGTTGGCAGGCGAGTTTTGTTTTCCGGGGAAAAGCGCCGTTGTTTGTGTTTGGGGGCCTGTGGCTGGGAGTGGCCGGCTGGCTCCTTAGAATCCACGATACGCAGGATGGTTCCCAGACCCAAGGTGCCACCAGTGCCAAGTTGGGCTGGTTTAATAGTCCCAAGTGGCTCCTGCAATCTGCCATCCAGAAGCGAGGCAGCTAAGTTTTGTTTGCCAGAAAAAAGGGCTGTTGTTTGTGTTTGGGGGCCTGTGGCTGGGAGTGGCCGGCTGGCTCCTTAGAATCCACGATACGCAGGATGGTTCCCAGACCCAAGGTGGCACCAGTGGCAAGTCAGGCTGGTTTGACAGTGTCAAGTGCCTCCTGCAATCTGCCATCCAGAAGCGGGGAAGCTGAGTTTTTTTTTTTTCCAGGGAAACGGGCCGTTGTTTTTGATTGGGGTCTGTGGCCGAGAGTGGTCGGCTGGCTCCTGACAATCCACAATTCGCAGGATGGTTCCCAGACCCAAGGTGGCACCACTGCCAAGTTGGGCTGGTTTGATAGTACCAAGTGGCTCCTGCAATCTGCCATCCAGAAGCTGGGCAGCTGAGTTTTGTTTGCCAGAGAAAAGGGTTGTGGGTTGTGTTTGGGGGCATATGGCTGGGAGTGGCCAGCTGGCTCCTTAAAATGCACGATACGCAGGATGGTAACCAGACCCAAGGTGGCACCAGTGCCAAGCTGGGCTGTTTTTGTAGTACCAAGTGGCTCCTGCAAACTGCCATCCAGAAGAGGGGCAGTTGAGTTTTGTTTGCCAGAGAAAAGGGCCGAGGTTTGTGTTTGGGGACATATGGCTGGGAGTGGTCGGCTGGCCCCTGAAAATCCACGATACGCAGGATGGTTCCCAGATCCAAGGTGGTACCAGTGCCAAGTTGGGCTGGTTTGATAGTACCAAGTGGCTCCTGCAAACTGCCATCCAGAAGCGGGGCAGCTTACTTTTGTTTGCCAGGGAAACGTGCCAAGGTTTGGGTTTGGGGGCCTATGGCCAGCAGTGTTCGGCTGGTTCCTGAATATGTACGATACGCAGGATGGTTCCCAGATCCAAGGTGGCACCAGTGCCAAGTCGGGCTGGTTTGATAGTACCAAGTGGCTCCTGCAATCTGCCATCCAGAAGCGGGGCAGCTGATTTTTGTTTGCCAGAGTAAAGGTCCGTGGTTTGTTTTTGGGGGCATATGGATGGGAGTGGCCGGCTGGCTCCTTAAAATGCTCGATACGCAGGATGGTTCCCAGATCCAAGGTGGCAGCAGTGCCAAGTCGGGCTGGTTTTATAGTACTAAGTATCTCCTGCAATCTGCCATCCAGAAGCGGGGCAGCTTACTTTTGTTTGCCAGGGAAACGGGCCGAGGTTTGTGTCTGGGGCCTATGGCTGAGAGTGACCGGCTGGCTCCTGAAAAGCTACAATAGGCAGGATGGTTACCAGACCCATGGTGGCACCAGTGCCAAGTCAGGCTGGTTTGATAGTATCAAGTGGCTCCTGCCATCTGCCATCAAAAAGCTGGGCAGCTGAGTTTTGTTTGCCAGAGAAAAGGGCCGTGGTTTGTGTTTGGGGGCATATGGCTGGGAGTGGCCAGCTGGCTCCTTAAAATGCACGATATGCAAGATGGCTCCCAGACCCAAGGTGGCACCAGTGCCAAGTCGGGTTGGTTTGATAGCACCAAGTGGCTCCTGCAATCTTCCATGATCATGTGAAGAAATACTTTCTGGTTTCAGCCATATGCTCTTTCTTCTCTCCCTCAACTTCTCTATCACCTCTCATCTGTTTCACATGCGCTATCTTCAAGGTCCACAGGCTACTTTTCACAGAATCTTCAGGCCTGATGAAGTAAGAATGATGAATAGAACAGAGCTGGGATCTATTTTCCAGTTTGGATAAAATGCATTCTGCACACAAATCCAAGGAGAAGGTGCTGCCCCGATGCCCAGAAAAACTTTCACTCCTGCTAGTGTTCTACGTCAACCGCAACTTAGTCTGAAAGAAAAGCTTTTTCTCTGAGAGCATCTGAGATGTTTGCATGAAGCACTGATATCTGACATATGCAATTTTGAATAGGAGAGGAAAAAGAAAATGGCAAGGAGTTTTTAATTTTAGTGGTTTCAATTTTAATTTCCGTGCACTTTTTCAAAACTTGTCAGCTCAAATGTCCATCAACATCTTTTAGTCATCTGTAAGTCAGTATTCATATAAAATGTGCTTCAAATCCAAAGAATTTCAAATTTGCACTCCAAGCTTCTATGCCTAGATTTATGATTTCCTACACATATTAGATGAAAGGAAGGCCTTTTTTACTGTGGGAGTGCTGGAACACTGGAACAGGTTGCCCAGAGAAGTTGTGGGTGTCCCCTCCCTGAAAGTATTCAAGGTCACCTTGGACGGGGCTTGGAGCAGCAACAAAGGAGAAGCTTGATGGTAGAGAAACAAAGTTGGACTATAGAAGAAACTCGGATTGAAGTATAGGAGCAAGTTTTCTCTCAGCTCTTGGGGTAAATTCAAAGTTGTACAAAATGACATTTATCTGTGCTATTCACTACTGTAACAGAAAGTTTCATGAAAACTGTACAGAAGATAGTAAATTTTAAAAGAGATAAGAATTACAGCATAAAATCCATGGGATGGGTTACAACATGAGACACTCTCTAAGAGAAAATCTCTGTGTTTCAGCACTTCATCGGGGTAAGATTTCATGAAGTGCCAAAGAAGGCGGCAAAATATCATTCGGGACATTATTTACTGGAATTCAGCCTGGCCATTAGTAGGAACTGGCTTTGAACACATCATGTAGATATACCACACACACTTTCCCTTCACTGAAAAATTACTGTTTACAACGAATAAGCAATTGACGATCAAAATTGATTGAAAGCATCTTAAACATGTCAAGTATTTCATTGTAGATGATCTGTGATCCAAATGCTTCTTCCACTTTCGAGAGGGACAGAAGAATTCTTCCATATCATGATGGTTTAAAATTGTATCAACCAATGTTTTCTGCTGAAAAGATATCATCTATTTTTTTCTATTTTTGGAAGAAAATATTCCTAGACATACAACAGGTGAGAACTAAGTAATTTTAAAGAAACAAATGAAATTAAAATATTCTGTAAATAGAATGAAATGAAAAGCTGTGTTTTAAATAGGAGCTAAATATGAAACAGAATTTTTGTACCAGGCATTTGAATTACTGCACCAGCTCTTTTGCCCATCAAGAGAGGCATTTAGCATTTCAGTCTTTTCCAAGGTGTTCATGATCTGCTATGCTGATCTCTGTGTGTGCCTAGGTGTGTGTGGAAGGGGGGGCATGTGAAGGGGAGTGTGTATGTTTGCTTTACAATTGTTGTGGCAGATTCATGCCTCAGCTCCACATTTTGTTTTAAAAAGGTCACACCGAGTGGATATGAAGTTTACTATCAACAAGAGATCAAT
This sequence comes from Melospiza melodia melodia, assembly GCF_035770615.1. Lineage (NCBI taxonomy): Eukaryota > Metazoa > Chordata > Aves > Passeriformes > Passerellidae > Melospiza > Melospiza melodia. Next base: position 46,265,547 of record NC_086225.1, on the reverse strand, counting down.
TCCCAAATCATCCATTTGACTCTCCCTTATAAATCATGTGCTTTGTTGCATATTTTATCAAATATACTTTCAAGCCAGATGGAGGAAGGAGGATGTGGGAATCCCTCCACCATCTTGCAACTTTTATGCAAGTAGGTTTTCAAGAAAATCATCATTTCTCTTTTAAATATGTCTGGAACAGGCATGATGGTAGTGTCAACCTGTTGGAGCTTTTGTTGCTGGAAGAAGTTGTACAAAAGGATTGGTTTTTACATTGACCAGTTACTGAATCAAGCGCAGGAATACATTGGAAATTTAGCTGGGGGTTCCTTTTCCCAGCAGACTACTTCTAGAACGAGCTTGTACACTGAAGCTGACTCTTTTGCTCTCTTTTTGTTTCTTTCCTATTTTCTTGGCTTCTTTGCCACTATCTAGACAATTTTGGAACTTTGTTCCCAACTAAAATGGTTTCAATAGTCTGATTGTGATCATACATTTTTACAAGGAATTTTTAAAATCTTTCCTCGAGTTCAGAAAGTCAAGGACTTAGATCTTTTTCTTCCCTTATCAATATTGCAATGAAATTGATAAATAAAGACCAACTCTTTATTTTTGTTTTTAACCCACGTAGATAATTCCCATCCATTAATCCATTTTGTGGACCAATAGTTGCCATTCTGATGGAAGCTGTCACTTCTTAACAATAGGCATTCTGTGACTATGTTGACAGCACTTTGGGTGAAGATCCTAACTGGTCTTAGATACACATAGGGAGAAATTTGCTCAGCCAGTGTCAGTCTTAAGCATGCATATCAGAAGATCTTTCTAGAGCTGGGAATTTTCCCATGAAAGGGATTCAGTTAGGGAAGAGACACTTGTGCCAGAGTTTTACATTCTTCTTGAACACTGCTTAAGGAACTTAGATGCCATGTCCATTTGGATCTCTGTCTGCACAGAACTTTGTCATGCCAGTGCTTGAAATGCATCTTGAAGAGAATTCACTAGCACAGAATGAAAGAGAGTGGAAGGGGTTGGTGGGGCTAACCAGGCCCAACCCCCCTGCCTAAACCAGGATACCTAGAGCCTCTTGCCCAGGATTCTATCTGGGTGTACTTTTAATGTCTTCAAAGATCCAGGCTCCACAATCTTTCTGGGCAGTCTGTGCCGTGGTTCAGTCACCCTCACAGTAAAGAAACATTTACTGATGTTCAAAGGCAATCTCCTGTATTTCAGTGTGTGCCCACTGCCTCTTGTCTTTTCCCTCAGCATCACTGAAAAGACACTGATTCCCTCCCCTTTGCACTATTGCTTCCATATGTATGTGTGCTGCCATGTAGAGATATGTCAAAAACCGCCCTGAAGCCCAGGCAGATAATATTCCCTTCATCTACCAGTCAAGTTGATTCATCAGAGGAGTTTAAAGTGATGTTCAGCATGAAATTCCCCTGAAAAATCATGCTAACTACATTATTTGATCGTCTTTCATGTGCCTGGCAAGGATTTCCAGGAAGAGCTGCTTCATCAACTTCCTGGGGATAAAAAAGAGGCTGGCTGGTTTGTACTATCGCGAGTCCTCTGAATTGCCTTTTTTGAAGATGGGTGTCATTTGCTTACATCCACTCTTTAGCCTCTCTTGTCGTCTACATCTTAGCAAAAAGCTTTTCCACTACATCTGGCAAGGAGAAATTGTGCCAGCACAGAAAACATCTCCCATCGTGTTCTAGAAGTTGCAAAGGTGTCTGCCAAGTGTTTGGCAGGAAGAAAAGTTGTCCAAAACAGCTTCCAATCGAATGTTCATGTGATTGGAAAAGTCAGGAGAGTGCAAAAGTACTGTTTTCTATCAGTTGGCAAGGTGCGCACACAATCCCAGTGTTGTACAGCTTGCTTCTTCACCTTTCCGAAGCTGCCGCTCTCCCCGGCTCCCGGAGCCGAAGAAGCGGCTTCTTCGCGCAAAGACGATTGTGCCGCTCACAGTGCTCTCCTTAGCGCGGCTTCTGCTGAAAGACGCCCGGGAGCGGCTCTTAGCTCCGGAGAGCATCCTACCTTCGTCTTTAGCGCCTCTTCTCATCTACATCTCAGCAAAGCGCTTTCCCACTATGTCTGGCTAGGAAAAACTGTGCCAGCACAGAAAACATCTCCCATCGTGTTCTAGAAGTTGCAGAGATGTCTGCCAAGTGTTTGGCAGGAAGAAAAGAAAAGTTGTCCAAAACAGCTTCCAATCGAATGTTCATGTGATTGGAAAAGTCAGGAGAGTGCAAAAGTACTGTTTTCTATCAGTTGGCAAGCTGCACACACAATCCCAGTGTTGTACAGCTTGCTTCTTCACCTTCCCGAAGCTGCCGCTCTCGCCGGCTCCCGGAGCCGAAGAAGCGGCTTCTTCGCGCAAAGACGATTGTGCCGCTCACAGTGCTCTCCTTAGCGCGGCTTCTGCCGAAAGACGCCCAGGAGCGGCTCTTAGCTCCGGACAGCATCCTACCTTCGTCTTTCGCTTCTTTTGTAGTCTACATCTTAGCAAAACGCTTTCCCACTATGTCTGGCTAGGAAAAATTGTGCCAGCACAGAAAACATCTCCCATCGTGTTCTAGAAGTTGCAGAGATGTCTGCCAAGTGTTTGGCAGGAAGAAAAGAAAAGTTGTCCAATACAGCTTCTAATCGAATGTTCATGTGATTGGAAAAGTCAGGAGAGTGCAAAGGTACTGTTTTCTATCAGTTGGCAATGTGCGCTCACAATCCCAGTGTTGTACAGCTTTCTTCTTCACCTTTCCGAAGCTGCCGCTCTCTCCGGCTCCCGGAGCCGAAGAAGCGGCTTCTTCGCGCAAAGACGATTGTGCCGCTCACAGTGCTCTCCTTAGCGCGGCTTCTGCCGAAAGACGCCCCGGAGCGCCTCTTAGCTCCGTACCTTCCAATTCAATTTTTTGGCTCGACAAACCAAATGGTATACCTGCAGCTGTAGGGCAGGACAGTGAACTGGACTTTTTCCTTGTAGAGAGAAGCTAATGAAAAAGTTTCACTGCAATCAGAGCAGGCTGTCAAACAAGAAAAATGTCATGAAAATAAGCCAGCCTTATCCTCTTAGTCTTGCTTGTTGTGATTGGCCAAGAATGAAATGTGTCAACTCTGTGTTTCTGGGTATCACATCAGTAACAGGTACTTCAGCTGCTGTACTTCTCTCCTAAAGTTAAGAACAGAATCCAAGGAATTGTGATTCCATGGTCTCAATTCACCCTATGAAAAAGGAGTGGAAGGTGCAGGGGTCAATTAACTTGAATGGCCTATGTCAATCAGCGGCCACTGATTTCCTGAAGGCTTCAACAGGTTACTTGCCCATGTTTTTCTTGGAATTGTTTTAACCTTTGGTCATGTTTTTCTTGGGATTCTTTTACCCTTTCCCCATTTGTTCAGCCTTTGCTCTCAAGCCTTTGCTGACATTTCCAATATCTCGGTAGCCTGGAAAAGTGTTGTCTTGATTGATCACATCATTATTCCCTTCCAAGGGTCGTTTGCCTCAAGTCTCAGTTTGGCTGGTTTTCTGCTAGTTGATTGTCAGAGGGCAGCAGGTGTTTTGTAAGAGCAAGTACACAATCCCATAGCTTGCTTTTCTTTGGATTTGGCCTGTCTAGAAAATGGAATGACTAAACATCTCTGAGAGGCTTTTCTCTCTCCATTAGGTTTCACTGGAAGGGCAGATGCAAATCGTCTACCTAAAGTCTTGGCACAGAAGAAAGTAGTGGTTTGCTGCTGCATATAGCTAGAAGCTTACAAAAGGAAGGCCTTGGGCTGAGGCCCATTACTTTGGCTAAGTAGAAAAGGACTGTGGGAGGTGAGGCAGCTGAATTAGACGTAAATCAACAAGTTCTAGAACCGTCGAGTGTTGACAGCGTGGTGCATGGTGGTTGGTTGAATTGTGTTTGTTATGGCTTAAAGCTATGGAAGTGATAAAGGCCTGATGTTGGAATCCATAAGGTTAGAGGATTTTTAAGAAATGGTTAAAAAAAAGTACGTAGGCCTTAGATTGGAGTTTTGTTAGCATTGCAGAAAAGTTTCCCATGCAAGCAGAAAAGATTTCCGTGCAAGCAGAAAAGTTTCCCAAGCAGTAGAAGTGAAAAATGGAAACAAGGTTATTTAATGTATATCTTTAGAAGGTTAGCATGAATAGAACTCTGTTCTTTGTCTCTTATCAACTAGTCTTTGTTTTAGCTACAATTACCTATGTTTTATAAGATTGGATAGAATGCTTGTCAAGATGTGTTTTCTGTGTCTGATTGGCTGAATTCTAGTCTGAGATGATTTTATGTATTGCTGTATGAGCCCTGTTGAAGGAGACATTTTTTGGTGTGGATCAGTGAGCTGTCATGTCTCCATTTTGTATTTTGAGACTGATGTGATGGAAATAAAAGCAAAAATCTCTTCACTGGTCTGGTTACCATGTTATCCATATTTGGATATTTTGTCGCGGCCTAGTGGGTTCCTTTTTTAAGGCGTGGGCTCCTGACACCATTGGACTTATACCTGTCGCGTCCCCCGCATATTGGTGCCTCGTGTGAGGACGTAGAATAGAAGAAAAACAAAGAAAAATCGTGGAAGTACCAGCTGCGGAGACCCAAGTGTTAACAAGGAGCACACTGTATCATCTCTCCCGCCGAAGCCAAGAAAATTGTAAGTAACTTATCTCGGGAGAGCGCTTGGGTGACGTTGGGAGGCAAAATAGCGAAAAAGAAAATTATTAAAAGAACACAAAAATGGGAATGAATTTATCAAAAGTTGAATGGGATGTTTTTCATCAATTAGAGACAATGTTACAAGAAAAAGGTCACTCTGAAATTTCAAAAACTGAGCTTAAAAACTTACTTATCTGGGTTAAAGCGAATACGCAAGATTTAAATCTGCAGTCTGCTTTTACTTTTCATTTTTGGGATCAGATAAACTGGAGAATCTATAAACTAGTCTCTCTCAAAAAAGATGAAAGCTTAAGAGAACTTATGCCGGTTTGTAGAGCGCTGTTGGTGCGCTGTTTTAAACAAACTGATAATAATAAGATCAACTTGGACTCAGAAAACAAAGCTTCTGGTTCTGTCTCATTAAATTCCAGTAAACCGGAGACTGTGTGAGTATCGGAGAATGTTACAAGTGTTGTTGCAAATGCTGAAAGTATTGCTTTGAACTCTGTTGAACAAAATCTTTCTTCTCTCTCTCTGGGAAAAAATGAGACTCTTTTGGACTTTTCTTCGCGTTGTTCTGTTAATGTAAAAATATGTGACTCTTGTAAGGGGGATGGAACAAAGTGTGTAAAAGATGGAAATGAAAAAGTGACTGTACTTCCTAAAATTGTTTGTGCAGGGACACTGAAACCTGAATTGGATTCTGTTGGGCCTGGGGTGGAGGCTGAGGTGGCTGCTTCCACGCGGGAAATTGTGGTTCCGGGGAACTCGTTTTCACTTAAGCAAAAACATGGTTGTTCTGGTGTTTGTCAATCTATAGATACAGAGAAAGAAAAATTGGCTTTAAGGGTGGAGTCCTTTGAAAGGAAGAGATGGAAGAAACTCGCGACTGTGTTGTTGCTGAAATTCAAAAAGCTGGACTTGAAATCTCTGCAACGAAAATTCAACAAGTTTCACCTTAGAAGTACCTGGGATGGAAGATGATGGAAGACGATGGAAGACGACAAGAAGACCACAGAAAATTCAGATCCGAACCAGAGTCAACAACCTACAAGAGTTACAACAACTTCTAGGAGAAATCAACTGGGTCAGACCGATGCTGGGAATCACCAATGATGAACTGAGTCCGCTCTTCCATTTGCTGAGAGGAAGTTGCGACATCACTTCGCCAAGAACTTTAACCCCTGAAGCTCGTGCTGCTCTCGACAAAGTCACAGAAGCTCTTCAAAAAAGACAAGCTCATCGCTGCGTTCCTGAAAATCCTTTCTTTCTTGCAATCTTAGGAGAGAAGATGCAGCTTTGTGGTCTCATTTTCCAGTGGGATGCCACAGAACAAGATCCTTTGTTAATAATGGAATGGGTTTTTCCTCCCTACAGGTTTTCAAAGACCATTTGCTCAGTTTTAGAAATGATTGCATACATTATAATTAAGGCTAGAACCAGATTGTTAACTTTGGCAGGTCAAGAATGTTCAGTTATCTATTTGCCATTGAAAAATGATTATTTCAATTGGGCAATGCAAAATTCTGATGATTTACAATATGCATTCTTAGGTTTTCCAGGTGTTTGTTCCATACACTATCCAGCTCACAAACTACTGCAAGCAAAATTGAGTTTCAGAGAAAAACCTAAATTAAGTGAAGAACCTTTACATGCTGTGACTCTCTTCACTGATGGCTCTGGTAAAAGCCACAAGTCCGTTGTGACTTGGTTTAATCAAAAGACTGATGTTTGGGAATCTGATATTCAAACAGTAGAGGGATCCCCTCAAATTGTTGAGCTTGCTGCAGTAGTTCTAGCTTTTCAGCTGTTTCCTCAGCCTTTTAATTTGGTCACAGATTCTGCTTATGTTGCTAATGTAGTCAGGAGAATAGAAGGTTCCATTTTAAAGGATGTTAGTAATGAAACTTTACATCGTTGGCTTTCATGTCTTTTTATAACTTTGCAATATAGAACTTATCCGTATTTTATTTCTCACATTAGGGCGCATTCTTCACTTCCTGGATTTTTAGTGGAAGGAAATGCAAGAGCGGACAAGCTGACAATGGTCATTTCTAACACATTGCCAAATATTTTTGAACAAGCAAAATTGAGTCATGCCTTTTTCCACCAAAATGCACAAGCACTCATGCGAATGTTCCAAATCACTAAAAGTCAAGCTAAAGCTATCATTCATACTTGCCCTGACTGTCAATTGGTACAACCTCCTGTTTCTACAGGAGCAATCAACCCCCGAGGCTTACAAAGCCTACAGTTGTGGCAAACAGGTGTTACTAAATAGCCTGCTTTTGGTAAATTTAAAAATATTCATGTTTCCATAGACACGTTCTCTGGTGCAGTTTTTGCTTCCCTTCACACAGGTGAAACTGGCAGCCATGCCTGTCATCATTTCCTGCAAGCTTTTGCTTCATTGGGTATACCCCAAGAAGTAAAAACTGACAATGGTCCCGCATACATATCTCAAAAATTGGCCACATTTTTAAATGAATGGGGTGTTCGACACATTTTTGGTATTCCCCACTCTCCCACAAGCCAAGCAATCATTGAAAGAACACATCAAACCTTAAAACGCATATTAGATCAACAGAGAGGGGGAACGGAAATCACCCCACAGATGAGACTGAGTAAGGCTTTGTATGGTTTTAATTTTCTAAATAGTTCAAGTACAGAACCAGATCCACCAATCTTTAGACACTTTTCAAATAGCACACAGGCAAAACTGAAAGAACATCCTCCTCTTCTAATTGGAAGCCCTGACTCTGGACAGATGGAAGGCCCGTTTCAATTAATAACGTGGGGCAAAGGGTATGCTTCTATTTCCACAGGTGCTGGAAGAATTAAGTGGGTTCCTGCCAAAAACGTCAAACCGTATCGCACTTCAGAACCTGTTGTCGAGCCTAGAACTGAGGAAGCGAGTACGCAGACGTGGACCGAATGGAAGGATCCCGGGTCTCGCCTGACGCCTCTTGTGCCTGACGTTCTTTGTGCATCGGTGGAACCCATGAACTCTGATTTTGTGCCAATGTTATTTATGAGTATACGAATTGAATGCTGAATGTTTGTTTAACAAAGCTAGTTTTTGGCTGAAAATTTAGGTTATTGTTTTTGTTTAGAAAGAATTCTGCCAAAACTTAGTTCTTGAAAGAGATGGGGCAGAATCAAATGGTATACTTGTTTTGCTTGATGTTAATTGTTTTTTGTCGTGCAGATTTGCCTGTGGATCAACCGAAAACCAATGTTTGGGTGACCTTAGCCAAGGCTGCCGGATCGGATACTATATGCCTGTCTAATTCGGAACCAGAAAAGCCTTTCTCAACCTGTTTGGTTGGTGTGCCAGTGAAAGAGTTTCCTTTGGTCAGAAAAGAATCCAATGGTAAACCAGGTGGAATTGACAATGGAAACAGTCCTTCCTTCAATTGGAACATTTGTTCGAAAAAACTTCTCAGGGCAGCAAATGTTTCAAACAGTTGGGATGTGTTTCTGGAGACGGACCAATATCCACGGCAATTGCCAAAAGGGTATTGGATCATTTGCGGAGACAGAGGTTGGCAAGGCATTCCAGCCCACCTTGAAGGTGGCCCTTGTAGCATTGGTATGCTTACCATAATTGCCCCCACTGCCAAAGCAGTGATGAAAAAGAAACAAAGGAAAACAAGAGCTGTTCCTCATTATGATGAGAACTGTCAGAGTGATTTTATGCCTTGGAATGCCGCCAGAAGGCTTTCAGCAGGTATATTTCTACCCCAATTGGCTTCAGCTGTGGCATTGAGACAATTAGATCAAGTTGGATGTTGGCTGAGCAAACAAGCTAATGCCACATCCTCCGCAATCAGTGATATGTTGACCGATGTTGATAGTATTAGACATGCTACTCTTCAAAACAGAGCAGCCATTGATTTTCTTTTACTGGCACAAGGACATGGTTGTGAGGAATTTGAAGGATTGTGTTGTATGAATTTGTCTGATCGTTCTGAATCCATTCACAAAAGCATTCAAAAATTAAAGGATCTGACAGCCCAAATTAAAGAAGATGGAGGTTCCTGGTTGGATGATTTGTTTCAAAATTGGAGTTTTGCACCTTGGCTAAGGCAACTTTGCAAGATAGGTCTTTACATATTAGGTGTTCTAATACTGATATTGATAGTGGCACCTTGTATACTCTGTTGTGTTCGGCGAATGATGAACAAAACAGTCCGAGAAGTTTTTGTCATTAAAGCAGGAGAATTAGGAAGTAGAAGCACAGAGAGTGTATGAAATCTCACGAAAGCAGTAGATGAGGGTATTGACATGAACGAAGGTTTTGAATTAAGGCCTTGGAATCGACCAGAGTTTTTTGAACGATGCCTTGTGACTGTTGCCAAACGTGATTCATATCTCTCTTTCAGGGATTGGGTCTTCACAGCATTAAGTTGCTGTGCCGTAATATAGCAATGCTTCAGTTTAGTGAAAATAGGTCTTCAGCAGATAATAAGCAGAAATTTTGCAATAGAGCTATGAAACGCAAATAGCAAGCGACAAGAAAATGAAAGCTTCTGGGTCAAACAGAGAGGGGGAAATGTTGGAATCCATAAGGTTAGAGGATTTTTAAGAAATGGTTACAAAGAAGTATGTAGGCCTTAGACTGGAGTTTTGTTAGCATTGCAGAAAAGTTTCCCATGCAAGCAGAAAAAGTTTTCCATGCAAGCAGAAAAGTTTCCCAAGCAGTAGACGTGACAAATAACAATAGGCTTCTGTAGAATTGGCTTTAGGATGGCAACAAGGTTATTTAATGTATATCTTTAGAAGGTTAGCATGAATAGAACTCTGTTCTTTGTCTCTTATCAACTAGTCTTTGTTTTAGCTACAATTACCTATGTTTTATAAGATTGGATAGAATGCTTGTCAAGATGTGTTTTCTGTGTCTGATTGGCTGAATTCTAGTCTGAGATGATTTTATGTATTGCTGTATGAGCCCTGTTGAAGGAGACATTTTTTGGTGTGGATCAGTGAGCTGTCATGTCTCCATTTTGTATTTTGAGACTGATGTGATGGAAATAAAAGCAAAAATCTCTTCACTGGTCTGGTTACCATGTTATCCATATTTGGATATTTTGCCGCGACCTAGTGGGTTCCTTTTTTAAGGCGTGGGCTCCTGACACCATTGGACTTATACCTGTTGCGTCCCCCGCATATTGGTGCCTCGTGTGAGGACGTAGAATAGAAGAAAAACAAAGAAAAATCGTGGAAGTACCAGCTGCGGAGACCCAAGTGTTAACAAGGAGCACACTGTATCATCTCTCCCGCCGAAGCCAAGAAAATTGTAAGTAACTTATCTCGGGAGAGCGCTTTGGTGACGTTGGGAGGCAAAATAGCGAAAAAGAAAATTATTAAAAGAACACAAAAATGGGAACGAATTTATCAAAAGTTGAATGGGATGTTTTTCATCAATTAGAGACAATGTTACAAGAAAAAGGTCACTCTGAAATTTCAAAAACTGAGCTTAAAAACTTACTTATCTGCTTGCATGGAAAACTTTTTCTGCTTGCATGGGAAACTTTTCTGCAATGCTAACAAAACTCCAGTCTAAGGCCTACATACTTCTTTGTAACCATTTCTTAAAAATCCTCTTACCTTATGGATTCCAACATTTCCCCCTCTCTGTTTGACCCAGAAGCTTTCATTTTCTTGTCGCTTGCTATTTGCGTTTCATAGCTCTATTGCAAAATTTCTGCTTATTATCTGCTGAAGACCTATTTTCACTAAACTGAAGCATTGCTATATTACGGCACAGCAACTTAATGCTGTGAAGACCCAATCCCTGAAAGAGAGATATGAATCACGTTTGGCAACAGTCACAAGGCATCGTTCAAAAAACTCTGGTCGATTCCAAGGCCTTAATTCAAAACCTTCGTTCATGTCAATACCCTCATCTACTGCTTTCGTGAGATTTCGTACACTCTCTGTGCTTCTACTTCCTAATTCTCCTGCTTGAATGACAAAAACTTCTCGGGCTGTTTTGTTCATCATTCGCCGAAGACAACAGAGTATACAAGGTGCCACTATCAATATCAGCATTAGAACACCTAATATGTAAAGACCTATCTTGCAAAGTTGCCTTAGCCAAGGTGCAAAACTCCAATTTTGAAACAAATCATCCAACCAGGAACCTCCATCTTCTTTAATTTGGGCTGTCAGATCCTTTAATTTTTGAATGCTTTTGTGAATGGATTCAGAACGATCAGACAAATTCATACAACACAATCCTTCCAATTCCTCACAACCATGTCCTTGTGCCAGTAAGAGAAAATCAATGGCTGCTCTGTTTTGAAGAGTAGCATGTCTAATACTATCAACATCGGTCAACATATCACTGATTGCGGAGGATGTGGCATTAGCTTGTTTGCTCAGCCAACATCCAACTCGATCTAATTGTCTCAATGCCACAGCTGAAGCCAATTGGGGTAGAAATATACCTGCTGAAAGCCTTCTGGCGGCATTCCAAGGCATAAAATCACTCTGACAGTTCTCATCATAATGAGGAACAGCTCTTGTTTTCCTTTGTTTCTTTTTCATCACTGCTTTGGCAGTGGGGGCAATTATGGTAAGCATACCAATGCTACAAGGGCCACCTTCAAGGTGGGCTGGAATGCCTTGCCAACCTCTGTCTCCGCAAATGATCCAATACCCTTTTGGCAATTGCCGTGGATATTGGTCCGTCTCCAGAAACACATCCCAACTGTTTGAAACATTTGCTGCCCTGAGAAGTTTTTTCGAACAAATGTTCCAATTGAAGGAAGGACTGTTTCCATTGTCAATTCCACCTGGTTTACCATTGGATTCTTTTCTGACCAAAGGAAACTCTTTCACTGGCACACCAACCAAACAGGTTGAGAAAGGCTTTTCTGGTTCCGAATTAGACAGACATATAGTATCCGATCCGGCAGCCTTGGCTAAGGTCACCCAAACACTCGTTTTCGGTTGATCCACAGGCAAATCTGCACGACAAAAAACAATTAAAATCAAGCAAAACAAGTATACCATTTGATTCTGCCCCATCTCTTTCAAGAACTAAGTTTTGGCAGAATTCTTTCTAAACAAAAACAATAACCTAAATTTTCAGCCAAAAATTAGCTTCGTTAAACAAACATTCAGCATTCAATTCGTATACTCATAAATAACATTGGCACAAAATCAGAGTTCATGGGTTCCACCGATGCACAAAGAACGTCAGGCACAAGAGGCGTCAGGCGAGACCCGGGATCCTTCCATTCGGTCCACGTCTGCGTACTCGCTTCCTCAGTTCTAGGCTCGACAACAGGTTCTGAAGTGCGATACGGTTTGACGTTTTTGGCAGGAACCCACTTAATTCTTCCAGCACCTGTGGAAATAGAAGCATACCCTTTGCCCCACGTTATTAATTGAAACGGGCCTTCCATCTGTCCAGAGTCAGGGTTTCTAATTAGAAGAGGAGGATGTTCTTTCAGTTTTGCCTGTGTGCTATTTGAAAAGTGTCTAAAGATTGGTGGATCTGGTTCTGTACTTGAACTATTTAGAAAATTAAAACCATACAAAGCCTTACTCAGTCTCATCTGTGGGGTGATTTCCGTTCCCCCTCTCTGTTGATCTAATATGCGTTTTAAGGTTTGATGTGTTCTTTCAATGATTGCTTGGCTTGTGGGAGAGTGGGGAATACCAAAAATGTGTCGAACACCCCATTCATTTAAAAATGTGGCCAATTTTTGAGATATGTATGCGGGACCATTGTCAGTTTTTACTTCTTGGGGTATACCCAATGAAGCAAAAGCTTGCAGGAAATGATGACAGGCATGGCTGCCAGTTTCACCTGTGTGAAGGGAAGCAAAAACTGCACCAGAGAACGTGTCTATGGAAACATGAATATTTTTAAATTTACCAAAAGAAGGCTATTTAGTAACACCTGTTTGCCACAACTGTAGGCTTTGTAAGCCTCGGGGGTTGATTGCTCCTGTAGAAACAGGAGGTTGTACCAATTGACAGTCAGGGCAAGTATGAATGATAGCTTTAGCTTGACTTTTAGTGATTTGGAACATTCGCATGAGTGCTTGTGCATTTTGGTGGAAAAAGGCATGACTCAATTTTGCTTGTTCAAAAATATTTGGCAATGTGTTAGAAATGACCATTGTCAGCTTGTCCGCTCTTGCATTTCCTTCCACTAAAAATCCAGGAAGTGAAGAATGCGCCCTAATGTGAGAAACAAAATATGGATTAGTTCTATATTGCAAAGTTATAAAAAGACATGAAAGCCAACGATGTAAAGTTTCATTACTAACATCCTTTAAAATGGAACCTTCTATTCTCCTGACTACATTAGCAACATAAGCAGAATCTGTGACCAAATTAAAAGGCTGAGGAAACAGCTGAAAAGCTCAAACTACTGCAGCAAGCTCAACAATTTGAGGGGATCCCTCTACTGTTTGAATATCAGATTCCCAAACATCAGTCTTTTGATTAAACCAAGTCACAACGGACTTGTGGCTTTTACCAGAGCCATCAGTGAAGAGAGTCACAGCATGTAAAGGTTCTTCACTTAATTTAGGTTTTTCTCTGAAACTCAATTTTGCTTGCAGTAGTTTGTGAGCTGGATAGTGTATGGAACAAACACCTGGAAAACCTAAGAATGCATATTGTAAATCATCGGAATTTTGCATTGCCCAATTGAAATAATCATTTTTCAATGGCAAATAGATAACTGAACATTCTTGACCTGCCAAAGTTAACAATCTGGTTCTAGCCTTAATTATAATGTATGCAATCATTTCTAAAACTGAGCAAATGGTCTTTGAAAACCTGTAGGGAGGAAAAACCCATTCCATTATTAACAAAGGATCTTGTTCTGTGGCATCCCACTGGAAAATGAGACCACAAAGCTGCATCTTCTCTCCTAAGATTGCAAGAAAGAAAGGATTTTCAGGAACGCAGCCATGAGCTTGTCTTTTTTGAAGAGCTTCTGTGACTTTGTCGAGAGCAGCACGAGCTTCAGGGGTTAAAGTTCTTGGCGAAGTGATGTCGCAACTTCCTCTCAGCAAATGGAAGAGCGGACTCAGTTCATCATTGGTGATTCCCAGCATCGGTCTGACCCAGTTGATTTCTCCTAGAAGTTGTTGTAACTCTTGTAGGTTGTTGACTCTGGTTCGGATCTGAATTTTCTGTGGTATTACTGTCGTCTTCCATCGTCTTCCATCATCTTCCATCCCAGGTACTTCTAAGGTGAAACTTGTTGAATTTTCGTTGCAGAGATTTCAAGTCCAGCTTTTTGAATTTCAGCAACAACACAGTCGCGAGTTTCTTCCATCTCTTCCTTTCAAAGGACTCCACCCTTAAAGCCAATTTTTCTTTCTCTGTATCTATAGATTGACAAACACCAGAACAACCATGTTTTTGCTTAACTGAAAAAGAGTTCCCCAGAACCACAATTTCCCGAGTGGAAGAAGCCACCTCAGCCTCCACCCCAGGCCCAACAGAATCCAATTCAGGTTTCAGTGTCCCTGCACAAACAATTTTAGGAAGTACAGTCACTTTTTCATTTCCATCTTTTACACACTTTGTTCCATCCCCCTTACAAGAGTCGCATATTTTTACATTAACAGAACAACGCGAAGAAAAGTCCAAAAGAGTCTCATTTTTTCCCAGAGAGAGAGGAGAAAGATTTTGTTCAACAGAGTTCAAAGCAATACTTTCAGCATTTGCAACAACACTTGTAACATTCTCCGATACTCACACAGTCTCCGGTTTACTGGAATTTAATGAGACAGAACCAGAAGCTTTGTTTTCTGAGTCCAAGTTGATCTTATTATTATCAGTTTGTTTAAAACAGTGCTCCAACAGCGCTCTACAAACCGGCATAAGTTCTCTTAAGCTTTCATCTTTTTTGAGAGAGACTAGTTTATAGATTCTCCAGTTTATCTGATCCCAAAAATGAAAAGTAAAAGCAGACTGCAGATTTAAATCTTGCGTATTCGCTTTAACCCAGATAAGTAAGTTTTTAAGCTCAGTTTTTGAAATTTCAGAGTGACCTTTTTCTTGTAACATTGTCTCTAATTGATGAAAAACATCCCATTCAACTTTTGATAAATTCGTTCCCATTTTTGTGTTCTTTTAATAATTTTCTTTTTCTCTATTTTGCCTCCCAACGTCACCCAAGCGCTCTCCCGAGATAAGTTACAATTTTCTTGGCTTCGGCGGGAGAGATGATACAGTGTGCTCCTTGTTAACACTTGGGTCTCCGCAGCTGGTACTTCCACGATTTTTCTTTGTTTTTCTTCTATTCTACGTCCTCACACGAGGCACCAATATGCGGGGGACGGGACAGGTATAAGTCCAATAGTGTCAGGAACCCACGCCTTAAAAAAGGAACCCACTAGGCCGCGGCAAAATATCCAAATATGGATAACATGGTAACCAGACCAGTGAAGAGATTTTTGCTTTTATTTCCAGCACATCAGTCTCAAAATACAAAATGGAGACATGACAGCTCACTGATCCACACCAAAAAATGTCTCCTTCAACAGGGCTCATACAGCAATACATAAAATCATCTCAGACTAGAATTCAGCCAATCAGACACAGAAAACACATCTTGACAAGCATTCTATCCAATCTTATAAAACATAGGTAATCGTAGCTAAAACAAAGACTAGTTGATAAGAGACAAAGAACAGAGTTCTATTCATGCTAACCTTCTAAAGATATACATTAAATAACCTTGTTGCCATCCTAAAGCCAATTCTACAGAAGCCTATTGTTATTTGTCACGTCTACTGCTTGGGAAACTTTTCTGCTTGCATGGAAAACTTTTTCTGCTTGCATGGGAAACTTTTCTGCAATGCTAACAAAACTCCAGTCTAAGGCCTACATACTTCTTTGTAACCATTTCTTAAAAATCCTCTAACCTTATGGATTCCAACATTTCCCCCTCTCTGTTTGACCCAGAAGCTTTCATTTTCTTGTCGCTTGCTATTTGCGTTTCATAGCTCTATTGCAAAATTTCTGCTTATTATCTGCTGAAGACCTATTTTCACTAAACTGAAGCATTGCTATATTACGGCACAGCAACTTAATGCTGTGAAGACCCAATCCCTGAAAGAGAGATATGAATCACGTTTGGCAACAGTCACAAGGCATCGTTCAAAAAACTCTGGTCGATTCCAAGGCCTTAATTCAAAACCTTCGTTCATGTCAATACCCTCATCTACTGCTTTCGTGAGATTTCGTACACTCTCTGTGCTTCTACTTCCTAATTCTCCTGCTTTAATGACAAAAACTTCTCGGACTGTTTTGTTCATCATTCGCCGAAGACAACAGAGTATACAAGGTGCCACTATCAATATCAGTATTAGAACACCTAATATGTAAAGACCTATCTTGCAAAGTTGCCTTAGCCAAGGTGCAAAACTCCAATTTTGAAACAAATCATCCAACCAGGAACCTCCATCTTCTTTAATTTGGGCTGTCAGATCCTTTAATTTTTGAATGCTTTTGTGAATGGATTCGGAATGATCAGACAAATTCATACAACACAATCCTTCCAATTCCTCACAACCATGTCCTTGTGCCAGTAAAAGAAAATCAATGGCTGCTCTGTTTTGAAGAGTAGCATGTCTAATACTATCAACATCGGTCAACATATCACTGATTGCGGAGGATGTGGCATTAGCTTGTTTGCTCAGCCAACATCCAACTCGATCTAATTGTCTCAATGCCACAGCTGAAGCCAATTGGGGTAGAAATATACCTGCTGAAAGCCTTCTGGCGGCATTCCAAGGCATAAAATCACTCTGACAGTTCTCATCATAATGAGGAACAGCTCTTGTTTTCCTTTGTTTCTTTTTCATCACTGCTTTGGCAGTGGGGGCAATTATGGTAAGCATACCAATGCTACAAGGGCCACCTTCAAGGTGGGCTGGAATGCCTTGCCAACCTCTGTCTCCGCAAATGATCCAATACCCTTTTGGCAATTGCCGTGGATATTGGTCCGTCTCCAGAAACACATCCCAACTGTTTGAAACATTTGCTGCCCTGAGAAGTTTTTTCGAACAAATGTTCCAATTGAAGGAAGGACTGTTCCCATTGTCAATTCCACCTGATTTACCATTGGATTCTTTTCTGACCAAAGGAAACTCTTTCACTGGCACACCAACCAAACAGGTTGAGAAAGGCTTTTCTGGTTCCGAATTAGACAGGCATATAGTATCCGATCCGGCAGCCTTGGCTAAGGTCACCCAAACACTCGTTTTCGGTTGATCCACAGGCAAATCTGCACGACAAAAAACAATTAAAATCATGCAAAACAAGTATACCATTTGATTCTTCCCCATCTCTTTCAAGAACTAAGTTTTGGCAGAATTCTTTCTAAACAAAAACAATAACCTAAATTTTCAGCCAAAAATTAGCTTCGTTAAACAAACATTCAGCATTCAATTCGTATACTCATAAATAACATTGGCACAAAATCAGAGTTCATGGGTTCCACCGATGCACAAAGAACGTCAGGCGCAAGAGGCGTCAGACGAGACCCTGGATCCTTCCATTCGGTCCACGTCTGCGTACTCGCTTCCTCAGTTCTAGGCTCGACAACAGGTTCTGAAGTGCGATACGGTTTGACGTTTTTGGCAGGAACCCACTTAATTCTTCCAGCACCTGTGGAAATAGAAGCATACCCTTTGCCCCACGTTATTAATTGAAACGGGCCTTCCATCTGTCCAGAGTCAGGGTTTCTAATTAGAAGAGGAGGATGTTCTTTCAGTTTTGCCTGTGTGCTATTTGAAAAGTGTCTAAAGATTGGTGGATCTGGTTCTGTACTTGAACTATTTAGAAAATTAAAACCATACAAAGCCTTACTCAGTCTCATCTGTGGGGTGATTTCCGTTCTCCCTCTCTGTTGATCTAATATGCGTTTTAAGGTTTGATGTGTTCTTTCAATGATTGCTTGGCTTGTGGGAGAGTGGGGAATACCAAAAATGTGTCGAACACCCCATTCATTTAAAAATGTGGCCAATTTTTGAGATATGTATGCGGGACCATTGTCAGTTTTTACTTCTTGGGGTATACCCAATGAAGCAAAAGCTTGCAGGAAATGATGACAGGCATGGCTGCCAGTTTCACCTGTGTGAAGGGAAGCAAAAACTGCACCAGAGAACGTGTCTATGGAAACATGAATATTTTTAAATTTACCAAAAGAAGGCTATTTAGTAACACCTGTTTGCCACAACTGTAGGCTTTGTAAGCCTCGGGGGTTGATTGCTCCTGTAGAAACAGGAGGTTGTACCAATTGACAGTCAGGGCAAGTATGAATGATAGCTTTAGCTTGACTTTTAGTGATTTGGAACATTCGCATGAGTGCTTGTGCATTTTGGTGGAAAAAGGCATGACTCAATTTTGCTTGTTCAAAAATATTTGGCAATGTGTTAGAAATGACCATTGTCAGCTTGTCCGCTCTTGCATTTCCTTCCACTAAAAATCCAGGAAGTGAAGAATGCGCCCTAATGTGAGAAACAAAATATGGATTAGTTCTATATTGCAAAGTTATAAAAAGACATGAAAGCCAACAATGTAAAGTTTCATTACTAACATCCTTTAAAATGGAACCTTCTATTCTCCTGACTACATTAGCAACATAAGCAGAATCTGTGACCAAATTAAAAGGCTGAGGAAACAGCTGAAAAGCTCAAACTACTGCAGCAAGCTCAACAATTTGAAGGGATCCCTCTACTGTTTGAATATCAGATTCCCAAACATCAGTCTTTTGATTAAACCAAGTCACAACGGACTTGTGGCTTTTACCAGAGCCATCAGTGAAGAGAGTCACAGCATGTAAAGGTTCTTCACTTAATTTAGGTTTTCCTCTGAAACTCAATTTTGCTTGCAGTAGTTTGTGAGCTGGATAGTGTATGGAACAAACACCTGGAAAACCTAAGAATGCATATTGTAAATCATCAGAATTTTGCATTGCCCAATTGAAATAATCATTTTTCAATGGCAAATAGATAACTGAACATTCTTGACCTGCCAAAGTTAACAATCTGGTTCTAGCCTTAATTATAATGTATGCAATCATTTCTAAAACTGAGCAAATGGTCTTTGAAAACCTGTAGGGAGGAAAAACCCATTCGATTATTAACAAAGGATCTTGTTCTGTGGCATCCCACTGGAAAATGAGACCACAAAGCTGCATCTTCTCTCCTAAGATTGCAAGAAAGAAAGGATTTTCAGGAACGCAGCGATGAGCTTGTCTTTTTTGAAGAGCTTCTGTGACTTTGTCGAGAGCAGCACGAGCTTCAGGGGTTAAAGTTCTTGGCGAAGTGATGTCGCAACTTCCTCTCAGCAAATGGAAGAGCGGACTCAGTTCATCATTGGTGATTCCCAGCATCGGTCTGACCCAGTTGATTTCTCCTAGAAGTTGTTGTAACTCTTGTAGGTTGTTGACTCTGGTTCGGATCTGAATTTTCTGTGGTATTATTGTCGTCTTCCATCGTCTTCCATCATCTTCCATCCCAGGTACTTCTAAGGTGAAACTTGTTGAATTTTCGTTGCAGAGATTTCAAGTCCAGCTTTTTGAATTTCAGCAACAACACAGTCGCGAGTTTCTTCCATCTCTTCCTTTCAAAGGACTCCACCCTTAAAGCCAATTTTTCTTTCTCTGTATCTATAGATTGACAAACACCAGAACAACCATGTTTTTGCTTAAGTGAAAACGAGTTCCCCGGAACCACAATTTCCCGCGTGGAAGCAGCCACCTCAGCCTCCACCCCAGGCCCAACAGAATCCAATTCAGGTTTCAGTGTCCCTGCACAAACAATTTTAGGAAGTACAGTCACTTTTTCATTTCCATCTTTTACACACTTTGTTCCATCCCCCTTACAAGAGTCACATATTTTTACATTAACAGAACAACGCGAAGAAAAGTCCAAAAGAGTCTCATTTTTTCCCAGAGAGAGAGAAGAAAGATTTTGTTCAACAGAGTTCAAAGCAATACTTTCAGCATTTGCAACAACACTTGTAACATTCTCCGATACTCACACAGTCTCCGGTTTACTGGAATTTAATGAGACAGAACCAGAAGCTTTGTTTTCTGAGTCCAAGTTGATCTTATTATTATCAGTTTGTTTAAAACAGCGCTCCAACAGCGCTCTACAAACCGGCATAAGTTCTCTTAAGCTTTCATCTTTTTTGAGAGAGACTAGTTTATAGATTCTCCAGTTTATCTGATCCCAAAAATGAAAAGTAAAAGCAGACTGCAGATTTAAATCTTGCGTATTCGCTTTAACCCAGATAAGTAAGTTTTTAAGCTCAGTTTTTGAAATTTCAGAGGGACCTTTTTCTTGTAACATTGTCTCTAATTGATGAAAAACATCCCATTCAACTTTTGATAAATTCGTTCCCATTTTTGTGTTCTTTTAATAATTTTCTTTTTCGCTATTTTGCCTCCCCACGTCACCCAAGCGCTCTCCCGAGATAAGTTACTTACAATTTTCTTGGCTTCGGCGGGAGAGATGATACAGTGTGCTCCTTGTTAACACTTGGGTCTCCGCAGCTGGTACTTCCACGATTTTTCTTTGTTTTTCTTCTATTCTACGTCCTCACACGAGGCACCAATATGCGGGGGACGGGACAGGTATAAGTCCAATGGTGTCAGGAGCCCACGCCTTAAAAAAGGAACCCACTAGGTCGCGGCAAAATATCCAAATATGGATAACATGGTAACCAGACCAGTGAAGAGATTTTTGCTTTTATTTCCAGCACATCAGTCTCAAAATACAAAATGGAGACATGACAGCTCACTGATCCACACCAAAAAATGTCTCCTTCAACAGGGCTCATACAGCAATACATAAAATCATCTCAGACTAGAATTCAGCCAATCAGACACAGAAAACACATCTTGACAAGCATTCTATCCAATCTTATAAAACATAGGTAATCGTAGCTAAAACAAAGACTAGTTGATAAGAGACAAAGAACAGAGTTCTATTCATGCTAACCTTCTAAAGATATACATTAAATAACCTTGTTGCCATCCTAAAGCCAATTCTACAGAAGCCTATTGTTATTTGTCACGTCTACTGCTTGGGAAACTTTTCTGCTTGCATGGAAAACTTTTTCTGCTTGCATGGGAAACTTTTCTGCAATGCTAACAAAACTCCAGTCTAAGGCCTACATACTTCTTTGTAACCATTTCTTAAAAATCCTCTAACCTTATGGATTCCAACATTTCCCCCTCTCTGTTTGACCCAGAAGCTTTCATTTTCTTGTCGCTTGCTATTTGCGTTTCATAGCTCTATTGCAAAATTTCTGCTTATTATCTGCTGAAGACCTATTTTCACTAAACTGAAGCATTGCTATATTACGGCACAGCAACTTAATGCTGTGAAGACCCAATCCCTGAAAGAGAGATATGAATCACGTTTGGCAACAGTCACAAGGCATCGTTCAAAAAACTCTGGTCGATTCCAAGGCCTTAATTCAAAACCTTCGTTCATGTCAATACCCTCATCTACTGCTTTCGTGAGATTTCGTACACTCTCTGTGCTTCTACTTCCTAGTTCTCCTGCTTGAATGACAAAAACTTCTCGGACTGTTTTGTTCATCATTCGCCGAAGACAACAGAGTATACAAGGTGCCACTATCAATATCAGTATTAGAACACCTAATATGTAAAGACCTATCTTGCAAAGTTGCCTTAGCCAAGGTGCAAAACTCCAATTTTGAAACAAATCATCCAACCAGGAACCTCCATCTTCTTTAATTTGGGCTGTCTGATCCTTTAATTTTTGAATGCTTTTGTGAATGGATTCAGAATGATCAGACAAATTCATACAACCCAATCCTTCAAATTCCTCACAACCATGTCCTTGTGCCAGTAAGAGAAAATCAATGGCTGCTCTGTTTTGAAGAGTAGCATGTCTAATACTATCAACATCGGTCAACATATCACTGATTGCGGAGGATGTGGCATTAGCTTGTTTGCTCAGCCAACATCCAACTCGATCTAATTGTCTCAATGCCACAGCTGAAGCCAATTGGGGTAGAAATATACCTGCTGAAAGCCTTCTGGCGGCATTCCAAGGCATAAAATCACTCTGACAGTTCTCATCATAATGAGGAACAGCTCTTGTTTTCCTTTGTTTCTTTTTCATCACTGCTTTGGCAGTGGGGGCAATTATGGTAAGCATACCAATGCTACAAGGGCCACCTTCAAGGTGGGCTGGAATGCCTTGCCAACCTCTGTCTCCGCAAATGATCCAATACCCTTTTGGCAATTGCCGTGGATATTGGTCCGTCTCCAGAAACACATCCCAACTGTTTGAAACATTTGCTGCCCTGAGAAGTTTTTTCGAACAAATGTTCCAATTGAAGGAAGGACTGTTTCCATTGTCAATTCCACCTGGTTTACCATTGGATTCTTTTCTGACCAAAGGAAACTCTTTCACTGGCACACCAACCAAACAGGTTGAGAAAGGCTTTTCTGGTTCCGAATTAGACAGGCATATAGTATCCGATCCGGCAGCCTTGGCTAAGGTCACCCAAACACTCGTTTTCGGTTGATCCACAGGCAAATCTGCACGACAAAAAACAATTAACATCAAGCAAAACAAGTATACCATTTGATTCTGCCCCATCTCTTTCAAGAACTAAGTTTTGGCAGAATTCTTTCTAAACAAAAACAATAACCTAAATTTTCAGCCAAAAATTAGCTTCGTTAGACAAACATTCAGCATTCAATTCGTATACTCATAAATAACATTGGCACAAAATCAGAGTTCATGGGTTCCACCGATGCACAAAGAACGTCAGGCACAAGAGGCGTCAGGCGAGACCCGGGATCCTTCCATTCGGTCCACGTCTGCGTACTCGCTTCCTCAGTTCTAGGCTCGACAACAGGTTCTGAAGTGCGATACGGTTTGACGTTTTTGGCAGGAACCCACTTAATTCTTCCAGCACCTGTGGAAATAGAAGCATACCCTTTGCCCCACGTTATTAATTGAAACGGGCCTTCCATCTGTTCAGAGTCAGGGTTTCTAATTAGAAGAGGAGGATGTTCTTTCAGTTTTGCCTGTGTGCTATTTGAAAAGTGTCTAAAGATTGGTGGATCTGGTTCTGTACTTGAACTATTTAGAAAATTAAAACCATACAAAGCCTTACTCAGTCTCATCTGTGGGGTGATTTCCGTTCCCCCTCTCTGTTGATCTAATATGCGTTTTAAGGTTTGATGTGTTCTTTCAATGATTGCTTGGCTTGTGGGAGAGTGGGGAATACCAAAAATGTGTCGAACACCCCATTCATTTAAAAATGTGGCCAATTTTTGAGATATGTATGCGGGACCATTGTCAGTTTTTACTTCTTGGGGTATACCCAATGAAGCAAAAGCTTGCAGGAAATGATGACAGGCATGGCTGCCAGTTTCACCTGTGTGAAGGGAAGCAAAAACTGCACCAGAGAACGTGTCTATGGAAACATGAATATTTTTAAATTTACCAAAAGAAGGCTATTTAGTAACACCTGTTTGCCACAACTGTAGGCTTTGTAAGCCTCGGGGGTTGATTGCTCCTGTAGAAACAGGAGGTTGTACCAATTGACAGTCAGGGCAAGTATGAATGATAGCTTTAGCTTGACTTTTAGTGATTTGGAACATTCGCATGAGTGCTTGTGCATTTTGGTGGAAAAAGGCATGACTCAATTTTGCTTGTTCAAAAATATTTGGCAATGTGTTAGAAATGACCATTGTCAGCTTGTCCGCTCTTGCATTTCCTTCCACTAATATTGTGGTGTGCTGTAATGTCCCATTTTGGCCTTCCAGGTCACTTTCCCAGGTGTGCCAATACCTCTCTCCCTTCCCCCTTGCCCCCATGCTGAGTGAGTCCTGTCACTCAGGCTTAACATTCCAGCAAGGCGTCGTGTGGTTGGTCAAGTTCAAAGGATGCCACTCAGGCCCAGGGGTCATTGGCCTGTCTGGGTGTCATCTTCCCCTGAGACCCTGCCCCTCTCACCTGGTTGGTGGCTCACCTGTACCTCCCCTCCCCCTGTCCCTGAGCTTAAAAAGGTCATCAGACCATGCGGTCGGTGTTCTGTTGGAGCAGGTCCTCACGTTCAGACCTCTGTAACCATGGAATAAACCTCTGGACATTAAACCCTCCAGCAGAATCCTCTCCTTTTTCTCTTCACCATCGCCTGAAGCTATCCTCCTGAGGTAACGGGGTGCCTTACAAGCCTGGACTTGTTCAGTGCCCAGCTGCAACCACCAGCAAGCTAAGGTATCTCTGGGGTGACACGCCGCAGTTGCTGCCTTTGGCCCAGCAGCGAGGGTCAGACCAGCCCAGGCACAATCTAACTGGTAATATTGGGAGCTTTTTTTTCCAATACACTAAAAATCCAGGAAGTGAAGAATGCGCCCTAATGTGAGAAACAAAATATGGATTAGTTCTATATTGCAAAGTTATAAAAAGACATGAAAGCCAACGATGTAAAGTTTCATTACTAACATCCTTTAAAATGGAACCTTCTATTCTCCTGACTACATTAGCAACATAAGCAGAATCTGTGACCAAATTAAAAGGCTGAGGAAACAGCTGAAAAGCTCAAACTACTGCAGCAAGCTCAACAATTTGAGGGGATCCCTCTACTGTTTGAATATCAGATTCCCAAACATCAGTCTTTTGATTAAACCAAGTCACAACGGACTTGTGGCTTTTACCAGAGCCATCAGTGAAGAGAGTCACAGCATGTAAAGGTTCTTCACTTAATTTAGGTTTTTCTCTGAAACTCAGTTTTGCTTGCAGTAGTTTGTGAGCTGGATAGTGTATGGAACAAACACCTGGAAAACCTAAGAATGCATATTGTAAATCATCGGAATTTTGCATTGCCCAATTGAAATAATCATTTTTCAATGGCAAATAGATAACTGAACATTCTTGACCTGCCAAAGTTAACAATCTGGTTCTAGCCTTAATTATAATGTATGCAATCATTTCTAAAACTGAGCAAATGGTCTTTGAAAACCTGTAGGGAGGAAAAACCCATTCCATTATTAACAAAGGATCTTGTTCTGTGGCATCCCATTGGAAAATGAGACCACAAAGCTGCATCTTCTCTCCTAAGATTGCAAGAAAGAAAGGATTTTCAGGAACGCAGCGATGAGCTTGTCTTTTTTGAAGAGCTTCTGTGACTTTGTCGAGAGCAGCACGAGCTTCAGGGGTTAAAGTTCTTGGCGAAGTGATGTCGTAACTTCCTCTCAGCAAATGGAAGAGCGGACTCAGTTCATCATTGGTGATTCCCAGCATCGGTCTGACCCAGTTGATTTCTCCTAGAAGTTGTTGTAACTCTTGTAGGTTGTTGACTCTGGTTCGGATCTGAATTTTCTGTGGTATTATTGTCGTCTTCCATCGTCTTCCATCATCTTCCATCCCAGGTACTTCTAAGGTGAAACTTGTTGAATTTTCGTTGCAGAGATTTCAAGTCCAGCTTTTTGAATTTCAGCAACAACACAGTCGCGAGTTTCTTCCATCTCTTCCTTTCAAAGGACTCCACCCTTAAAGCCAATTTTTCTTTCTCTGTATCTATAGATTGACAAACACCAGAACAACCATGTTTTTGCTTAAGTGAAAAAGAGTTCCCCGGAACCACAATTTCCCGAGTGGAAGCAGCCACCTCAGCCTCCACCCCAGGCCCAACAGAATCCAATTCAGGTTTCAGTGTCCCTGCACAAACAATTTTAGGAAGTACAGTCACTTTTTCATTTCCATCTTTTACACACTTTGTTCCATCCCCCTTACAAGAGTCACATATTTTTACATTAACAGAACAACGCAAAGAAAAGTCCAAAAGAGTCTCATTTTTTCCCAGAGAGAGAGAAGAAAGATTTTGTTCAACAGAGTTCAAAGCAATACTTTCAGCATTTGCAACAACACTTGTAACATTCTCCGATACTCACACAGTCTCCGGTTTACTGGAATTTAATGAGACAGAACCAGAAGCTTTGTTTTCTGAGTCCAAGTTGATCTTATTATTATCAGTTTGTTTAAAACAGTGCTCCAACAGCGCTCTACAAACCGGCATAAGTTCTCTTAAGCTTTCATCTTTTTTGAGAGAGACTAGATTATAGATTCTCCAGTTTATCTGATCCCAAAAATGAAAAGTAAAAGCAGACTGCAGATTTAAATCTTGCGTATTCGCTTTAACCCAGATAAGTAAGTTTTTAAGCTCAGTTTTTGAAATTTCAGAGTGACCTTTTTCTTGTAACATTGTCTCTAATTGATGAAAAACATCCCATTCAACTTTTGATAAATTCGTTCCCATTTTTGTGTTCTTTTAATAATTTTCTTTTTCGCTATTTTGCCTCCCAACGTCACCCAAGCGCTCTCCCGAGATAAGTTACTTACAATTTTCTTGGCTTCGGCGGGAGAGATGATACAGTGTGCTCCTTGTTAACACTTGGGTCTCCGCAGCTGGTACTTCCACGATTTTTCTTTGTTTTCTTCTATTCTACGTCCTCACACGAGGCACCAATATGCGGGGGACGGGACAGGTATAAGTCCAATGGTGTCAGGAGCCCACGCCTTAAAAAAGGAACCCACTAGGTCGCGGCAAAATATCCAAATATGGATAACATGGTAACCAGACCAGTGAAGAGATTTTTGCTTTTATTTCCAGCACATCAGTCTCAAAATACAAAATGGAGACATGACAGCTCACTGATCCACACCAAAAAATGTCTCCTTCAACAGGGCTCATACAGCAATACATAAAATCATCTCAGACTAGAATTCAGCCAATCAGACACAGAAAACACATCTTGACAAGCATTCTATCCAATCTTATAAAACATAGGTAATTGTAGCTAAAACAAAGACTAGTTGATAAGAGACAAAGAACAGAGTTCTATTCATGCTAACCTTCTAAAGATATACATTAAATAACCTTGTTGCCATCCTAAAGCCAATTCTACAGAAGCCTATTGTTATTTGTCACGTCTACTGCTTGGGAAACTTTTCTGCTTGCATGGAAAACTTTTTCTGCTTGCATGGGAAACTTTTCTGCAATGCTAACAAAACTCCAGTCTAAGGCCTACATACTTCTTTGTAACCATTTCTTAAAAATCCTCTAACCTTATGGATTCCAACATTTCCCCCTCTCTGTTTGACCCAGAAGCTTTCATTTTCTTGTCGCTTGCTATTTGCGTTTCATAGCTCTATTGCAAAATTTCTGCTTATTATCTGCTGAAGACCTATTTTCACTAAACTGAAGCATTGCTATATTACGGCACAGCAACTTAATGCTGTGAAGACCCAATCCCTGAAAGAGAGATATGAATCACGTTTGGCAACAGTCACAAGGCATCGTTCAAAAAACTCTGGTCGATTCCAAGGCCTTAATTCAAAACCTTCGTTCATGTCAATACCCTCATCTACTGCTTTCGTGAGATTTCGTACACTCTCTGTGCTTCTACTTCCTAATTCTCCTGCTTGAATGACAAAAACTTCTCGGACTGTTTTGTTCATCATTCGCCGAACACAACAGAGTATACAAAGTGCCACTATCAATATCAGTATTAGAACACCTAATATGTAAAGACCTATCTTGCAAAGTTGCCTTAGCCAAGGTGCAAAACTCCAATTTTGAAACAAATCATCCAACCAGGAACCTCCATCTTCTTTAATTTGGGCTGTCAGATCCTTTAATTTTTGAATGCTTTTGTGAATGGATTCGGAATGATCAGACAAATTCATACAACACAATCCTTCCAATTCCTCACAACCATGTCCTTGTGCCAGTAAGAGAAAATCAATGGCTGCTCTGTTTTGAAGAGTAGCATGCCTAATACTATCAACATCAGTCCACATATCACTGATTGTGGAGGATGTGGCATTAGCTTGTTTGCTCAGCCAACATCCAACTCGATCTAATTGTCTCAATGCCACAGCTGAAGCCAATTGGGGTAGAAATATACCTGCTGAAAGCCTTCTGGCGGCATTCCAAGGCATAAAATCACTCTGACAGTTCTCATCATAATGAGGAACAGCTCTTGTTTTCCTTTGTTTCTTTTTCATCACTGCTTTGGCAGTGGGGGCAATTATGGTAAGCATACCAATGCTACAAGGGCCACCTTCAAGGTGGGCTGGAATGCCTTGCCAACCTCTGTCTCCGCAAATGATCCAATACCCTTTTGGCAATTGCCGTGGATATTGGTCCGTCTCCAGAAACACATCCCAACTGTTTGAAACATTTGCTGCCCTGAGAAGTTTGTTGGACCAAATGTTCCAATTGAAGGAAGGACTGTTTCCATTGTCAATTCCACCTCGTTTACCATTGGATTCTTTTCTGACCAAAGGAAACTCTTTCACTGGCACACCAACCAAACAGGTTGAGAAAGGCTTTTCTGGTTCCGAATTAGACAGGCATATAGTATCCGATCCGGCAGCCTTGGCTAAGGTCACCCAAACATTCGTTTTCGGTTGATCCACAGGCAAATCTGCACGACAAAAAACAATTAACATCAAGCAAAACAAGTATACCATTTGATTCTGCCCCATCTCTTTCAAGAACTAAGTTTTGGCAGAATTCTTTCTAAACAAAAACAATAACCTAAATTTTCAGCCAAAAACTAGCTTTGTTAAACAAACATTCAGCATTCAATTCGTATACTCATAAATAACATTGGCACAAAATCAGAGTTCATGGGTTCCACCGATGCACAAAGAACGTCAGGCACAAGAGGCGTCAGGCGAGACCCGGGATCCTTCCATTCGGTCCACGTCTGCGTACTCGCTTCCTCAGTTCTAGGCTCGACAACAGGTTCTGAAGTGCGATACGGTTTGACGTTTTTGGCAGGAACCCACTTAATTCTTCCAGCACCTGTGGAAATAGAAGCATACCCTTTGCCCCACGTTATTAATTGAAACGGGCCTTCCATCTGTCCAGAGTCAGGGTTTCTAATTAGAAGAGGAGGATGTTCTTTCAGTTTTGCCTGTGTGCTATTTGAAAAGTGTCTAAAGATTGGTGGATCTGGTTCTGTACTTGAACTATTTAGAAAATTAAAACCATACAAAGCCTTACTCAGTCTCATCTGTGGGGTGATTTCCGTTCCCCCTCTCTGTTGATCTAATATGCGTTTTAAGGTTTGATGTGTTCTTTCAATGATTGCTTGGCTTGTGGGAGAGTGGGGAATACCAAAAATGTGTCGAACACCCCATTCATTTAAAAATGTGGCCAATTTTTGAGATATGTATGCGGGACCATTGTCAGTTTTTACTTCTTGGGGTATACCCAATGAAGCAAAAGCTTGCAGGAAATGATGACAGGCATGGCTGCCAGTTTCACCTGTGTGAAGGGAAGCAAAAACTGCACCAGAGAACGTGTCTATGGAAACATGAATATTTTTAAATTTACCAAAAGAAGGCTATTTAGTAACACCTGTTTGCCACAACTGTAGGCTTTGTAAGCCTCGGGGGTTGATTGCTCCTGTAGAAACAGGAGGTTGTACCAATTGACAGTCAGGGCAAGTATGAATGATAGCTTTAGCTTGACTTTTAGTGATTTGGAACATTCGCATGAGTGCTTGTGCATTTTGGTGGAAAAAGGCATGACTCAATTTTGCTTGTTCAAAAATATTTGGCAATGTGTTAGAAATGACCATTGTCAGCTTGTCCGCTCTTGCATTTCCTTCCACTAATATTGTGGTGTGCTGTAATGTCCCATTTTGGCCTTCCAGGTCACTTTCCCAGGTGTGCCAATACCTCTCTCCCTTCCCCCTTGCCCCCATGCTGAGTGAGTCCTGTCACTCAGGCTTAACATTCCAGCAAGGCGTCGTGTGGTTGGTCAAGTTCAAAGGATGCCACTCAGGCCCAGGGGTCATTGGCCTGTCTGGGTGTCATCTTCCCCTGAGACCCTGCCCCTCTCACCTGGTTGGTGGCTCACCTGTACCTCCCCTCCCCCTGTCCCTGAGCTTAAAAAGGTCATCAGACCATGCGGTCGGTGTTCTGTTGGAGCAGGTCCTCACGTTCAGACCTCTGTAACCATGGAATAAACCTCTGGACATTAAACCCTCCAGCAGAATCCTCTCCTTTTTCTCTTCACCATCGCCTGAAGCTATCCTCCTGAGGTAACGGGGTGCCTTACAAGCCTGGACTTGTTCAGTGCCCAGCTGCAACCACCAGCAAGCTAAGGTATCTCTGGGGTGACACGCCGCAGTTGCTGCCTTTGGCCCAGCAGCGAGGGTCAGACCGGCCCAGGCACAATCTAACTGGTAATATTGGGAGCTTTTTTTTCCAATACACTAAAAATCCAGGAAGTGAAGAATGCGCCCTAATGTGAGAAACAAAATATGGATTAGTTCTATATTGCAAAGTTATAAAAAGACATGAAAGCCAACGATGTAAAGTTTCATTACTAACATCCTTTAAAATGGAACCTTCTATTCTCCTGACTACATTAGCAACATAAGCAGAATCTGTGACCAAATTAAAAGGCTGAGGAAACAGCTGAAAAGCTCAAACTACTGCAGCAAGCTCAACAATTTGAGGGGATCCCTCTACTGTTTGAATATCAGATTCCCAAACATCAGTCTTTTGATTAAACCAAGTCACAACGGACTTGTGGCTTTTACCAGAGCCATCAGTGAAGAGAGTCACAGCATGTAAAGGTTCTTCACTTAATTTAGGTTTTTCTCTGAAACTCAATTTTGCTTGCAGTAGTTTGTGAGCTGGATAGTGTATGGAACAAACACCTGGAAAACCTAAGAATGCATATTGTAAATCATCAGAATTTTGCATTGCCCAATTGAAATAATCATTTTTCAATGGCAAATAGATAACTGAACATTCTTGACCTGCCAAAGTTAACAATCTGGTTCTAGCCTTAATTATAATGTATGCAATCATTTCTAAAACTGAGCAAATGGTCTTTGAAAACCTGTAGGGAGGAAAAACCCATTCCATTATTAACAAAGGATCTTGTTCTGTGGCATCCCACTGGAAAATGAGACCACAAAGCTGCATCTTCTCTCCTAAGATTGCAAGAAAGAAAGGATTTTCAGGAACGCAGCGATGAGCTTGTCTTTTTTGAAGAGCTTCTGTGACTTTGTCGAGAGCAGCACGAGCTTCAGGGGTTAAAGTTCTTGGCGAAGTGATGTCGCAACTTCCTCTCAGCAAATGGAAGAGCAGACTCAGTTCATCATTGGTGATTCCCAGCATCGGTCTGACCCAGTTGATTTCTCCTAGAAGTTGTTGTAACTCTTGTAGGTTGTTGACTCTGGTTCGGATCTGAATTTTCTGTGGTATTATTGTCGTCTTCCATCGTCTTCCATCATCTTCCATCCCAGGTACTTCTAAGGTGAAACTTGTTGAATTTTCGTTGCAGAGATTTCAAGTCCAGCTTTTTGAATTTCAGCAACAACACAGTCGCGAGTTTCTTCCATCTCTTCCTTTCAAAGGACTCCACCCTTAAAGCCAATTTTTCTTTCTCTGTATCTATAGATTGACAAACACCAGAACAACCATGTTTTTGCTTAAGTGAAAAAGAGTTCCCCGGAACCACAATTTCCCGAGTGGAAGCAGCCACCTCAGCCTCCACCCCAGGCCCAACAGAATCCAATTCAGGTTTCAGTGTCCCTGCACAAACAATTTTAGGAAGTACAGTCACTTTTTCATTTCCATCTTTTACACACTTTGTTCCATCCCCCTTACAAGAGTCACATATTTTTACATTAACAGAACAACGCAAAGAAAAGTCCAAAAGAGTCTCATTTTTTCCCAGAGAGAGAGAAGAAAGATTTTGTTCAACAGAGTTCAAAGCAATACTTTCAGCATTTGCAACAACACTTGTAACATTCTCCGATACTCACACAGTCTCCGGTTTACTGGAATTTAATGAGACAGAACCAGAAGCTTTGTTTTCTGAGTCCAAGTTGATCTTATTATTATCAGTTTGTTTAAAACAGTGCTCCAACAGCGCTCTACAAACCGGCATAAGTTCTCTTAAGCTTTCATCTTTTTTGAGAGAGACTAGATTATAGATTCTCCAGTTTATCTGATCCCAAAAATGAAAAGTAAAAGCAGACTGCAGATTTAAATCTTGCGTATTCGCTTTAACCCAGATAAGTAAGTTTTTAAGCTCAGTTTTTGAAATTTCAGAGTGACCTTTTTCTTGTAACATTGTCTCTAATTGATGAAAAACATCCCATTCAACTTTTGATAAATTCGTTCCCATTTTTGTGTTCTTTTAATAATTTTCTTTTTCGCTATTTTGCCTCCCAACGTCACCCAAGCGCTCTCCCGAGATAAGTTACTTACAATTTTCTTGGCTTCGGCGGGAGAGATGATACAGTGTGCTCCTTGTTAACACTTGGGTCTCCGCAGCTGGTACTTCCACGATTTTTCTTTGTTTTCTTCTATTCTACGTCCTCACACGAGGCACCAATATGCGGGGGACGGGACAGGTATAAGTCCAATGGTGTCAGGAGCCCACGCCTTAAAAAAGGAACCCACTAGGTCGCGGCAAAATATCCAAATATGGATAACATGGTAACCAGACCAGTGAAGAGATTTTTGCTTTTATTTCCAGCACATCAGTCTCAAAATACAAAATGGAGACATGACAGCTCACTGATCCACACCAAAAAATGTCTCCTTCAACAGGGCTCATACAGCAATACATAAAATCATCTCAGACTAGAATTCAGCCAATCAGACACAGAAAACACATCTTGACAAGCATTCTATCCAATCTTATAAAACATAGGTAATTGTAGCTAAAACAAAGACTAGTTGATAAGAGACAAAGAACAGAGTTCTATTCATGCTAACCTTCTAAAGATATACATTAAATAACCTTGTTGCCA
The DNA here is from genome assembly GCF_035770615.1 of Melospiza melodia melodia. Taxonomy (NCBI): domain Eukaryota; kingdom Metazoa; phylum Chordata; class Aves; order Passeriformes; family Passerellidae; genus Melospiza; species Melospiza melodia. The sequence goes on along the minus strand of NC_086225.1, from coordinate 46,233,066 downwards.
TCCTAAAGCCAATTCTACAGAAGCCTATTGTTATTTGTCACGTCTACTGCTTGGGAAACTTTTCTGCTTGCATGGAAAACTTTTTCTGCTTGCATGGGAAACTTTTCTGCAATGCTAACAAAACTCCAGTCTAAGGCCTACATACTTCTTTGTAACCATTTCTTAAAAATCCTCTAACCTTATGGATTCCAACATTTCCCCCTCTCTGTTTGACCCAGAAGCTTTCATTTTCTTGTCGCTTGCTATTTGCGTTTCATAGCTCTATTGCAAAATTTCTGCTTATTATCTGCTGAAGACCTATTTTCACTAAACTGAAGCATTGCTATATTACGGCACAGCAACTTAATGCTGTGAAGACCCAATCCCTGAAAGAGAGATATGAATCACGTTTGGCAACAGTCACAAGGCATCGTTCAAAAAACTCTGGTCGATTCCAAGGCCTTAATTCAAAACCTTCGTTCATGTCAATACCCTCATCTACTGCTTTCGTGAGATTTCGTACACTCTCTGTGCTTCTACTTCCTAATTCTCCTGCTTGAATGACAAAAACTTCTCGGACTGTTTTGTTCATCATTCGCCGAACACAACAGAGTATACAAAGTGCCACTATCAATATCAGTATTAGAACACCTAATATGTAAAGACCTATCTTGCAAAGTTGCCTTAGCCAAGGTGCAAAACTCCAATTTTGAAACAAATCATCCAACCAGGAACCTCCATCTTCTTTAATTTGGGCTGTCAGATCCTTTAATTTTTGAATGCTTTTGTGAATGGATTCGGAATGATCAGACAAATTCATACAACACAATCCTTCCAATTCCTCACAACCATGTCCTTGTGCCAGTAAGAGAAAATCAATGGCTGCTCTGTTTTGAAGAGTAGCATGCCTAATACTATCAACATCAGTCCACATATCACTGATTGTGGAGGATGTGGCATTAGCTTGTTTGCTCAGCCAACATCCAACTCGATCTAATTGTCTCAATGCCACAGCTGAAGCCAATTGGGGTAGAAATATACCTGCTGAAAGCCTTCTGGCGGCATTCCAAGGCATAAAATCACTCTGACAGTTCTCATCATAATGAGGAACAGCTCTTGTTTTCCTTTGTTTCTTTTTCATCACTGCTTTGGCAGTGGGGGCAATTATGGTAAGCATACCAATGCTACAAGGGCCACCTTCAAGGTGGGCTGGAATGCCTTGCCAACCTCTGTCTCCGCAAATGATCCAATACCCTTTTGGCAATTGCCGTGGATATTGGTCCGTCTCCAGAAACACATCCCAACTGTTTGAAACATTTGCTGCCCTGAGAAGTTTGTTGGACCAAATGTTCCAATTGAAGGAAGGACTGTTTCCATTGTCAATTCCACCTCGTTTACCATTGGATTCTTTTCTGACCAAAGGAAACTCTTTCACTGGCACACCAACCAAACAGGTTGAGAAAGGCTTTTCTGGTTCCGAATTAGACAGACATATAGTATCCGATCCGGCAGCCTTGGCTAAGGTCACCCAAACATTCGTTTTCGGTTGATCCACAGGCAAATCTGCACGACAAAAAACAATTAACATCAAGCAAAACAAGTATACCATTTGATTCTGCCCCATCTCTTTCAAGAACTAAGTTTTGGCAGAATTCTTTCTAAACAAAAACAATAACCTAAATTTTCAGCCAAAAACTAGCTTTGTTAAACAAACATTCAGCATTCAATTCGTATACTCATAAATAACATTGGCACAAAATCAGAGTTCATGGGTTCCACCGATGCACAAAGAACGTCAGGCACAAGAGGCGTCAGGCGAGACCCGGGATCCTTCCATTCGGTCCACGTCTGCGTACTCGCTTCCTCAGTTCTAGGCTCGACAACAGGTTCTGAAGTGCGATACGGTTTGACGTTTTTGGCAGGAACCCACTTAATTCTTCCAGCACCTGTGGAAATAGAAGCATACCCTTTGCCCCACGTTATTAATTGAAACGGGCCTTCCATCTGTCCAGAGTCAGGGTTTCTAATTAGAAGAGGAGGATGTTCTTTCAGTTTTGCCTGTGTGCTATTTGAAAAGTGTCTAAAGATTGGTGGATCTGGTTCTGTACTTGAACTATTTAGAAAATTAAAACCATACAAAGCCTTACTCAGTCTCATCTGTGGGGTGATTTCCGTTCCCCCTCTCTGTTGATCTAATATGCGTTTTAAGGTTTGATGTGTTCTTTCAATGATTGCTTGGCTTGTGGGAGAGTGGGGAATACCAAAAATGTGTCGAACACCCCATTCATTTAAAAATGTGGCCAATTTTTGAGATATGTATGCGGGACCATTGTCAGTTTTTACTTCTTGGGGTATACCCAATGAAGCAAAAGCTTGCAGGAAATGATGACAGGCATGGCTGCCAGTTTCACCTGTGTGAAGGGAAGCAAAAACTGCACCAGAGAACGTGTCTATGGAAACATGAATATTTTTAAATTTACCAAAAGAAGGCTATTTAGTAACACCTGTTTGCCACAACTGTAGGCTTTGTAAGCCTCGGGGGTTGATTGCTCCTGTAGAAACAGGAGGTTGTACCAATTGACAGTCAGGGCAAGTATGAATGATAGCTTTAGCTTGACTTTTAGTGATTTGGAACATTCGCATGAGTGCTTGTGCATTTTGGTGGAAAAAGGCATGACTCAATTTTGCTTGTTCAAAAATATTTGGCAATGTGTTAGAAATGACCATTGTCAGCTTGTCCGCTCTTGCATTTCCTTCCACTAATATTGTGGTGTGCTGTAATGTCCCATTTTGGCCTTCCAGGTCACTTTCCCAGGTGTGCCAATACCTCTCTCCCTTCCCCCTTGCCCCCATGCTGAGTGAGTCCTGTCACTCAGGCTTAACATTCCAGCAAGGCGTCGTGTGGTTGGTCAAGTTCAAAGGATGCCACTCAGGCCCAGGGGTCATTGGCCTGTCTGGGTGTCATCTTCCCCTGAGACCCTGCCCCTCTCACCTGGTTGGTGGCTCACCTGTACCTCCCCTCCCCCTGTCCCTGAGCTTAAAAAGGTCATCAGACCATGCGGTCGGTGTTCTGTTGGAGCAGGTCCTCACGTTCAGACCTCTGTAACCATGGAATAAACCTCTGGACATTAAACCCTCCAGCAGAATCCTCTCCTTTTTCTCTTCACCATCGCCTGAAGCTATCCTCCTGAGGTAACGGGGTGCCTTACAAGCCTGGACTTGTTCAGTGCCCAGCTGCAACCACCAGCAAGCTAAGGTATCTCTGGGGTGACACGCCGCAGTTGCTGCCTTTGGCCCAGCAGCGAGGGTCAGACCGGCCCAGGCACAATCTAACTGGTAATATTGGGAGCTTTTTTTTCCAATACACTAAAAATCCAGGAAGTGAAGAATGCGCCCTAATGTGAGAAACAAAATATGGATTAGTTCTATATTGCAAAGTTATAAAAAGACATGAAAGCCAACGATGTAAAGTTTCATTACTAACATCCTTTAAAATGGAACCTTCTATTCTCCTGACTACATTAGCAACATAAGCAGAATCTGTGACCAAATTAAAAGGCTGAGGAAACAGCTGAAAAGCTCAAACTACTGCAGCAAGCTCAACAATTTGAGGGGATCCCTCTACTGTTTGAATATCAGATTCCCAAACATCAGTCTTTTGATTAAACCAAGTCACAACGGACTTGTGGCTTTTACCAGAGCCATCAGTGAAGAGAGTCACAGCATGTAAAGGTTCTTCACTTAATTTAGGTTTTTCTCTGAAACTCAATTTTGCTTGCAGTAGTTTGTGAGCTGGATAGTGTATGGAACAAACACCTGGAAAACCTAAGAATGCATATTGTAAATCATCAGAATTTTGCATTGCCCAATTGAAATAATCATTTTTCAATGGCAAATAGATAACTGAACATTCTTGACCTGCCAAAGTTAACAATCTGGTTCTAGCCTTAATTATAATGTATGCAATCATTTCTAAAACTGAGCAAATGGTCTTTGAAAACCTGTAGGGAGGAAAAACCCATTCCATTATTAACAAAGGATCTTGTTCTGTGGCATCCCACTGGAAAATGAGACCACAAAGCTGCATCTTCTCTCCTAAGATTGCAAGAAAGAAAGGATTTTCAGGAACGCAGCGATGAGCTTGTCTTTTTTGAAGAGCTTCTGTGACTTTGTCGAGAGCAGCACGAGCTTCAGGGGTTAAAGTTCTTGGCGAAGTGATGTCGCAACTTCCTCTCAGCAAATGGAAGAGCAGACTCAGTTCATCATTGGTGATTCCCAGCATCGGTCTGACCCAGTTGATTTCTCCTAGAAGTTGTTGTAACTCTTGTAGGTTGTTGACTCTGGTTCGGATCTGAATTTTCTGTGGTATTATTGTCGTCTTCCATCGTCTTCCATCATCTTCCATCCCAGGTACTTCTAAGGTGAAACTTGTTGAATTTTCGTTGCAGAGATTTCAAGTCCAGCTTTTTGAATTTCAGCAACAACACAGTCGCGAGTTTCTTCCATCTCTTCCTTTCAAAGGACTCCACCCTTAAAGCCAATTTTTCTTTCTCTGTATCTATAGATTGACAAACACCAGAACAACCCTGTTTTTGCTTAACTGAAAAAGAGTTCCCCGGAACACAATTTCCCGAGTGGAAGCAGCCACCTCAGCCTCCACCCCAGGCCCAACAGAATCCAATTCAGGTTTCAGTGTCCCTGCACAAACAATTTTAGGAAGTACAGTCACTTTTTCATTTCCATCTTTTACACACTTTGTTCCATCCCCCTTACAAGAGTCACATATTTTTACATTAACAGAACAACGCAAAGAAAAGTCCAAAAGAGTCTCATTTTTTCCCAGAGAGAGAAGAAAGATTTTGTTCAACAGAGTTCAAAGCAATACTTTCAGCATTTGCAACAACACTTGTAACATTCTCCGATACTCACACAGTCTCCGGTTTACTGGAATTTAATGAGACAGAACCAGAAGCTTTGTTTTCTGAGTCCAAGTTGATCTTATTATTATCCGTTTGTTTAAAACAGTGCTCCAACAGCGCTCTACAAACCGGCATAAGTTCTCTTAAGCTTTCATCTTTTTTGAGAGAGACTAGATTATAGATTCTCCAGTTTATCTGATCCCAAAAATGAAAAGTAAAAGCAGACTGCAGATTTAAATCTTGCGTATTCGCTTTAACCCAGATAAGTAAGTTTTTAAGCTCAGTTTTTGAAATTTCAGAGTGACCTTTTTCTTGTAACATTGTCTCTAATTGATGAAAAACATCCCATTCAACTTTTGATAAATATGTTCCCATTTTTGTGTTCGTTTAATAATTTTCTTTTTCTCTATTTTGCCTCCCAACGTCACCCAAGCGCTCTCCTGAGATAAGTAACTTACAATTTTCTTGGCTTCGGCGGGAGAGATGATACAGTGTGCTCCTTGTTAACACTTGGGTCTCCGCAGCTGGTACTTCCACGATTTTTCTTTGTTTTTCTTCTATTCTACGTCCTCACACGAGGCACCAATATGCGGGGGACGGGACAGGTATAAGTCCAATAGTGTCAGGAACCCACGCCTTAAAAAAGGAACCCACTAGGCCGCGGCAAAATATCCAAATATGGATAACATGGTAACCAGACCAGTGAAGAGATTTTTGCTTTTATTTCCAGCACATCAGTCTCAAAATACAAAATGGAGACATGACAGCTCACTGATCCACACCAAAAAATGTCTCCTTCAACAGGGCTCATACAGCAATACATAAAATCATCTCAGACTAGAATTCAGCCAATCAGACACAGAAAACACATCTTGACAAGCATTCTATCCAATCTTATAAAACATAGGTAATCGTAGCTAAAACAAAGACTAGTTGATAAGAGACAAAGAACAGAGTTCTATTCATGCTAACCTTCTAAAGATATACATTAAATAACCTTGTTGCCATCCTAAAGCCAATTCTACAGAAGCCTATTGTTATTTGTCACGTCTACTGCTTGGGAAACTTTTCTGCTTGCATGGAAAACTTTTTCTGCTTGCATGGGAAACTTTTCTGCAATGCTAACAAAACTCCAGTCTAAGGCCTACATACTTCTTTGTAACCATTTCTTAAAAATCCTCTAACCTTATGGATTCCAACATTTCCCCCTCTCTGTTTGACCCAGAAGCTTTCATTTTCTTGTCGCTTGCTATTTGCGTTTCATAGCTCTATTGCAAAATTTCTGCTTATTATCTGCTGAAGACCTATTTTCACTAAACTGAAGCATTGCTATATTACGGCACAGCAACTTAATGCTGTGAAGACCCAATCCCTGAAAGAGAGATATGAATCACGTTTGGCAACAGTCACAAGGCATCGTTCAAAAAACTCTGGTCGATTCCAAGGCCTTAATTCAAAACCTTCGTTCATGTCAATACCCTCATCTACTGCTTTCGTGAGATTTCGTACACTCTCTGTGCTTCTACTTCCTAATTCTCCTGCTTGAATGACAAAAACTTCACGGACTGTTTTGTTCATCATTCGCCGAACACAACAGAGTATACAAGGTGCCACCATCAATATCAGTATTAGAACACCTAATATGTAAAGACCTATCTTGCAAAGTTGCCTTAGCCAAGGTGCAAAACTCCAATTTTGAAACAAATCATCCAACCAGGAACCTCCATCTTCTTTAATTTGGGCTGGCAGATCCTTTAATTTTTGAATGCTTTTGTGAATGGATTCGGAATGATCAGACAAATTCATACAACACAATCCTTCAAATTCCTCACAACCATGTCCTTGTGCCAGTAAGAGAAAATCAATGGCTGCTCTGTTTTGAAGAGTAGCATGTCTAATACTATCAACATCGGTCAACATATCACTGATTGCGGAGGATGTGGCATTAGCTTGTTTGCTCAGCCAACATCCAACTCGATCTAATTGTCTCAATGCCACAGCTGAAGCCAATTGGGGTAGAAATATACCTGCTGAAAGCCTTCTGGCGGCATTCCAAGGCATAAAATCACTCTGACAGTTCTCATCATAATGAGGAACAGCTCTTGTTTTCCTTTGTTTCTTTTTCATCACTGCTTTGGCAGTGGGGGCAATTATGGTAAGCATACCAATGCTACAAGGGCCACCTTCAAGGTGGGCTGGAATGCCTTGCCAACCTCTGTCTCCGCAAATGATCCAATACCCTTTTGGCAATTGCCGTGGATATTGGTCCGTCTCCAGAAACACATCCCAACTGTTTGAAACATTTGCTGCCCTGAGAAGTTTGTTGGACCAAATGTTCCAATTGAAGGAAGGACTGTTTCCATTGTCAATTCCACCACGTTTACCATTGGATTCTTTTCTGACCAAAGGAAACTCTTTCACTGGCACACCAACCAAACAGGTTGAGAAAGGCTTTTCTGGTTCCGAATTAGACAGGCATATAGTATCCGATCCGGCAGCCTTGGCTAAGGTCACCCAAACACTCGTTTTCGGTTGATCCACAGGCAAATCTGCACGACAAAAAACAATTAAAATCAAGCAAAACAAGTATACCATTTGATTCTGCCCCATCTCTTTCAAGAACTAAGTTTTGGCAGAATTCTTTCTAAACAAAAACAATAACCTAAATTTTCAGCCAAAAACTAGCTTTGTTAAACAAACATTCAGCATTCAATTCGTATACTCATAAATAACATTGGCACAAAATCAGAGTTCATGGGTTCCACCGATGCACAAAGAACGTCAGGCACAAGAGGCGTCAGGCGAGACCCGGGATCCTTCCATTCGGTCCACGTCTGCGTACTCGCTTCCTCAGTTCTAGGCTCGACAACAGGTTCTGAAGTGCGATACGGTTTGACGTTTTTGGCAGGAACCCACTTAATTCTTCCAGCACCTGTGGAAATAGAAGCATACCCTTTGCCCCACGTTATTAATTGAAACGGGCCTTCCATCTGTCCAGAGTCAGGGTTTCTAATTAGAAGAGGAGGATGTTCTTTCAGTTTTGCCTGTGTGCTATTTGAAAAGTGTCTAAAGATTGGTGGATCTGGTTCTGTACTTGAACTATTTAGAAAATTAAAACCATACAAAGCCTTACTCAGTCTCATCTGTGGGGTGATTTCCGTTCCCCCTCTCTGTTGATCTAATATGCGTTTTAAGGTTTGATGTGTTCTTTCAATGATTGCTTGGCTTGTGGGAGAGTGGGGAATACCAAAAATGTGTCGAACACCCCATTCATTTAAAAATGTGGCCAATTTTTGAGATATGTATGCGGGACCATTGTCAGTTTTTACTTCTTGGGGTATACCAAATGAAGCAAAAGCTTGCAGGAAATGATGACAGGCATGGCTGCCAGTTTCACCTGTGTGAAGGGAAGCAAAAACTGCACCAGAGAACGTGTCTATGGAAACATGAATATTTTTAAATTTACCAAAAGAAGGCTATTTAGTAACACCTGTTTGCCACAACTGTAGGCTTTGTAAGCCTCGGGGGTTGATTGCTCCTGTAGAAACAGGAGGTTGTACCAATTGACAGTCAGGGCAAGTATGAATGATAGCTTTAGCTTGACTTTTAGTGATTTGGAACATTCGCATGAGTGCTTGTGCATTTTGGTGGAAAAAGGCATGACTCAATTTTGCTTGTTCAAAAATATTTGGCAATGTGTTAGAAATGACCATTGTCAGCTTGTCCGCTCTTGCATTTCCTTCCACTAAAAATCCAGGAAGTGAAGAATGCGCCCTAATGTGAGAAACAAAATATGGATTAGTTCTATATTGCAAAGTTATAAAAAGACATGAAAGCCAACGATGTAAAGTTTCATTACTAACATCCTTTAAAATGGAACCTTCTATTCTCCTGACTACATTAGCAACATAAGCAGAATCTGTGACCAAATTAAAAGGCTGAGGAAACAGCTGAAAAGCTCAAACTACTGCAGCAAGCTCAACAATTTGAGGGGATCCCTCTACTGTTTGAATATCAGATTCCCAAACATCAGTCTTTTGATTAAACCAAGTCACAACGGACTTGTGGCTTTTACCAGAGCCATCAGTGAAGAGAGTCACAGCATGTAAAGGTTCTTCACTTAATTTAGGTTTTTCTCTGAAACTCAGTTTTGCTTGCAGTAGTTTGTGAGCTGGATAGTGTATGGAACAAACACCTGGAAAACCTAAGAATGTATATTGTAAATCATCAGAATTTTGCATTGCCCAATTGAAATAATCATTTTTCAATGGCAAATAGATAACTGAACATTCTTGACCTGCCAAAGTTAACAATCTGGTTCTAGCCTTAATTATAATGTATGCAATCATTTCTAAAACTGAGCAAATGGTCTTTGAAAACCTGTAGGGAGGAAAAACCCATTCCATTATTAACAAAGGATCTTGTTCTGTGGCATCCCACTGGAAAATGAGACCACAAAGCTGCATCTTCTCTCCTAAGATTGCAAGAAAGAAAGGATTTTCAGGAATGCAGCGATGAGCTTGTCTTTTTTGAAGAGCTTCTGTGACTTTGTCGAGAGCAGCACGAGCTTCAGGGGTTAAAGTTCTTGGCGAAGTGATGTCGCAACTTCCTCTCAGCAAATGGAAGAGCGGACTCAGTTCATCATTGGTGATTCCCAGCATCGGTCTGACCCAGTTGATTTCTCCTAGAAGTTGTTGTAACTCTTGTAGGTTGTTGACTCTGGTTCGGATCTGAATTTTCTGTGGTATTATTGTCGTCTTCCATCGTCTTCCATCATCTTCCATCCCAGGTACTTCTAAGGTGAAACTTGTTGAATTTTCGTTGCAGAGATTTCAAGTCCAGCTTTTTGAATTTCAGCAACAACACAGTCGCCAGTTTCTTCCATCTCTTCCTTTCAAAGGACTCCACCCTTAAAGCCAATTTTTCTTTCTCTGTATCTATAGATTGACAAACACCAGAACAACCATGTTTTTGCTTAACTGAAAAAGAGTTCCCCGGAACCACAATTTCCCGAGTGGATGCAGCCACCTCAGCCTCCACCCCAGGCCCAACAGAATCCAATTCAGGTTTCAGTGTCCCTGCACAAACAATTTTAGGAAGTACAGTCACTTTTTCATTTCCATCTTTTACACACTTTGTTCCATCCCCCTTACAAGAGTCACATATTTTTACATTAACAGAACAACGCAAAGAAAAGTCCAAAAGAGTCTCATTTTTTCCCAGAGAGAGAGAAGAAAGATTTTGTTCAACAGAGTTCAAAGCAATACTTTCAGCATTTGCAACAACACTTGTAACATTCTCCGATACTCACACAGTCTCCGGTTTACTGGAATTTAATGAGACAGAACCAGAAGCTTTGTTTTCTGAGTCCAAGTTGATCTTATTATTATCCGTTTGTTTAAAACAGTGCTCCAACAGCGCTCTACAAACCGGCATAAGTTCTCTTAAGCTTTCATCTTTTTTGAGAGAGACTAGTTTATAGATTCTCCAGTTTATCTGATCCCAAAAATGAAAAGTAAAAGCAGACTGCAGATTTAAATCTTGCGTGTTCGCTTTAACCCAGATAAGTAAGTTTTTAAGCTCAGTTTTTGAAATTTCAGAGTGACCTTTTTCTTGTAACATTGTCTCTAATTGATGAAAAACATCCCATTCAACTTTTGATAAATTCGTTCCCATTTTTGTGTTCTTTTAATAATTTTCTTTTTCGCTATTTTGCCTCCCAACGTCACCCAAGCGCTCTCCCGAGATAAGTTACTTACAATTTTCTTGGCTTTGGCGGGAGAGATGATACAGTGTGCTCCTTGTTAACACTTGGGTCTCCGCAGCTGGTACTTCCACGATTTTTCTTTGTTTTTCTTCTATTCTACGTCCTCACACGAGGCACCAATATGCGGGGGACGCGACAGGTATAAGTCCAATAGTGTCAGGAACCCACGCCTTAAAAAAGGAACCCACTAGGCCGCGGCAAAATATCCAAATATGGATAACATGGTAACCAGACCAGTGAAGAGATTTTTGCTTTTATTTCCAGCACATCAGTCTCAAAATACAAAATGGAGACATGACAGCTCACTGATCCACACCAAAAAATGTCTCCTTCAACAGGGCTCATACAGCAATACATAAAATCATCTCAGACTAGAATTCAGCCAATCAGACACAGAAAACACATCTTGACAAGCATTCTATCCAATCTTATAAAACATAGGTAATCGTAGCTAAAACAAAGACTAGTTGATAAGAGACAAAGAACAGAGTTCTATTCATGCTAACCTTCTAAAGATATACATTAAATAACCTTGTTGCCATCCTAAAGCCAATTCTACAGAAGCCTATTGTTATTTGTCACGTCTACTGCTTGGGAAACTTTTCTGCTTGCATGGAAAACTTTTTCTGCTTGCATGGGAAACTTTTCTGCAATGCTAACAAAACTCCAGTCTAAGGACTACATACTTCTTTGTAACCATTTCTTAAAAATCCTCTAACCTTATGGATTCCAACATTTCCCCCTCTCTGTTTGACCCAGAAGCTTTCATTTTCTTGTCGCTTGCTATTTGCGTTTCATAGCTCTATTGCAAAATTTCTGCTTATTATCTGCTGAAGACCTATTTTCACTAAACTGAAGCATTGCTATATTACGGCACAGCAACTTAATGCTGTGAAGACCCAATCCCTGAAAGAGAGATATGAATCACGTTTGGCAACAGTCACAAGGCATCGTTCAAAAAACTCTGGTCGATTCCAAGGCCTTAATTCAAAACCTTCGTTCATGTCAATACCCTCATCTACTGCTTTCGTGAGATTTCGTACACTCTCTGTGCTTCTACTTCCTAATTCTCCTGCTTGAATGACAAAAACTTCACGGACTGTTTTGTTCATCATTCGCCGAACACAACAGAGTATACAAGGTGCCACCATCAATATCAGTATTAGAACACCTAATATGTAAAGACCTATCTTGCAAAGTTGCCTTAGCCAAGGTGCAAAACTCCAATTTTGAAACAAATCATCCAACCAGGAACCTCCATCTTCTTTAATTTGGGCTGGCAGATCCTTTAATTTTTGAATGCTTTTGTGAATGGATTCGGAATGATCAGACAAATTCATACAACACAATCCTTCAAATTCCTCACAACCATGTCCTTGTGCCAGTAAGAGAAAATCAATGGCTGCTCTGTTTTGAAGAGTAGCATGTCTAATACTATCAACATCGGTCAACATATCACTGATTGCGGAGGATGTGGCATTAGCTTGTTTGCTCAGCCAACATCCAACTCGATCTAATTGTCTCAATGCCACAGCTGAAGCCAATTGGGGTAGAAATATACCTGCTGAAAGCCTTCTGGCGGCATTCCAAGGCATAAAATCACTCTGACAGTTCTCATCATAATGAGGAACAGCTCTTGTTTTCCTTTGTTTCTTTTTCATCACTGCTTTGGCAGTGGGGGCAATTATGGTAAGCATACCAATGCTACAAGGGCCACCTTCAAGGTGGGCTGGAATGCCTTGCCAACCTCTGTCTCCGCAAATGATCCAATACCCTTTTGGCAATTGCCGTGGATATTGGTCCGTCTCCAGAAACACATCCCAACTGTTTGAAACATTTGCTGCCCTGAGAAGTTTGTTGGACCAAATGTTCCAATTGAAGGAAGGACTGTTTCCATTGTCAATTCCACCACGTTTACCATTGGATTCTTTTCTGACCAAAGGAAACTCTTTCACTGGCACACCAACCAAACAGGTTGAGAAAGGCTTTTCTGGTTCCGAATTAGACAGGCATATAGTATCCGATCCGGCAGCCTTGGCTAAGGTCACCCAAACACTCGTTTTCGGTTGATCCACAGGCAAATCTGCACGACAAAAAACAATTAAAATCAAGCAAAACAAGTATACCATTTGATTCTGCCCCATCTCTTTCAAGAACTAAGTTTTGGCAGAATTCTTTCTAAACAAAAACAATAACCTAAATTTTCAGCCAAAAACTAGCTTTGTTAAACAAACATTCAGCATTCAATTCGTATACTCATAAATAACATTGGCACAAAATCAGAGTTCATGGGTTCCACCGATGCACAAAGAACGTCAGGCACAAGAGGCGTCAGGCGAGACCCGGGATCCTTCCATTCGGTCCACGTCTGCGTACTCGCTTCCTCAGTTCTAGGCTCGACAACAGGTTCTGAAGTGCGATACGGTTTGACGTTTTTGGCAGGAACCCACTTAATTCTTCCAGCACCTGTGGAAATAGAAGCATACCCTTTGCCCCACGTTATTAATTGAAACGGGCCTTCCATCTGTCCAGAGTCAGGGTTTCTAATTAGAAGAGGAGGATGTTCTTTCAGTTTTGCCTGTGTGCTATTTGAAAAGTGTCTAAAGATTGGTGGATCTGGTTCTGTACTTGAACTATTTAGAAAATTAAAACCATACAAAGCCTTACTCAGTCTCATCTGTGGGGTGATTTCCGTTCCCCCTCTCTGTTGATCTAATATGCGTTTTAAGGTTTGATGTGTTCTTTCAATGATTGCTTGGCTTGTGGGAGAGTGGAGAATACCAAAAATGTGTCGAACACCCCATTCATTTAAAAATGTGGCCAATTTTTGAGATATGTATGCGGGACCATTGTCAGTTTTTACTTCTTGGGGTATACCAAATGAAGCAAAAGCTTGCAGGAAATGATGACAGGCATGGCTGCCAGTTTCACCTGTGTGAAGGGAAGCAAAAACTGCACCAGAGAACGTGTCTATGGAAACATGAATATTTTTAAATTTACCAAAAGAAGGCTATTTAGTAACACCTGTTTGCCACAACTGTAGGCTTTGTAAGCCTCGGGGGTTGATTGCTCCTGTAGAAACAGGAGGTTGTACCAATTGACAGTCAGGGCAAGTATGAATGATAGCTTTAGCTTGACTTTTAGTGATTTGGAACATTCGCATGAGTGCTTGTGCATTTTGGTGGAAAAAGGCATGACTCAATTTTGCTTGTTCAAAAATATTTGGCAATGTGTTAGAAATGACCATTGTCAGCTTGTCCGCTCTTGCATTTCCTTCCACTAAAAATCCAGGAAGTGAAGAATGCGCCCTAATGTGAGAAACAAAATATGGATTAGTTCTATATTGCAAAGTTATAAAAAGACATGAAAGCCAACGATGTAAAGTTTCATTACTAACATCCTTTAAAATGGAACCTTCTATTCTCCTGACTACATTAGCAACATAAGCAGAATCTGTGACCAAATTAAAAGGCTGAGGAAACAGCTGAAAAGCTCAAACTACTGCAGCAAGCTCAACAATTTGAGGGGATCCCTCTACTGTTTGAATATCAGATTCCCAAACATCAGTCTTTTGATTAAACCAAGTCACAACGGACTTGTGGCTTTTACCAGAGCCATCAGTGAAGAGAGTCACAGCATGTAAAGGTTCTTCACTTAATTTAGGTTTTTCTCTGAAACTCAGTTTTGCTTGCAGTAGTTTGTGAGCTGGATAGTGTATGGAACAAACACCTGGAAAACCTAAGAATGTATATTGTAAATCATCAGAATTTTGCATTGCCCAATTGAAATAATCATTTTTCAATGGCAAATAGATAACTGAACATTCTTGACCTGCCAAAGTTAACAATCTGGTTCTAGCCTTAATTATAATGTATGCAATCATTTCTAAAACTGAGCAAATGGTCTTTGAAAACCTGTAGGGAGGAAAAACCCATTCCATTATTAACAAAGGATCTTGTTCTGTGGCATCCCACTGGAAAATGAGACCACAAAGCTGCATCTTCTCTCCTAAGATTGCAAGAAAGAAAGGATTTTCAGGAATGCAGCGATGAGCTTGTCTTTTTTGAAGAGCTTCTGTGACTTTGTCGAGAGCAGCACGAGCTTCAGGGGTTAAAGTTCTTGGCGAAGTGATGTCGCAACTTCCTCTCAGCAAATGGAAGAGCGGACTCAGTTCATCATTGGTGATTCCCAGCATCGGTCTGACCCAGTTGATTTCTCCTAGAAGTTGTTGTAACTCTTGTAGGTTGTTGACTCTGGTTCGGATCTGAATTTTCTGTGGTATTATTGTCGTCTTCCATCGTCTTCCATCATCTTCCATCCCAGGTACTTCTAAGGTGAAACTTGTTGAATTTTCGTTGCAGAGATTTCAAGTCCAGCTTTTTGAATTTCAGCAACAACACAGTCGCCAGTTTCTTCCATCTCTTCCTTTCAAAGGACTCCACCCTTAAAGCCAATTTTTCTTTCTCTGTATCTATAGATTGACAAACACCAGAACAACCATGTTTTTGCTTAACTGAAAAAGAGTTCCCCGGAACCACAATTTCCCGAGTGGATGCAGCCACCTCAGCCTCCACCCCAGGCCCAACAGAATCCAATTCAGGTTTCAGTGTCCCTGCACAAACAATTTTAGGAAGTACAGTCACTTTTTCATTTCCATCTTTTACACACTTTGTTCCATCCCCCTTACAAGAGTCACATATTTTTACATTAACAGAACAACGCAAAGAAAAGTCCAAAAGAGTCTCATTTTTTCCCAGAGAGAGAGAAGAAAGATTTTGTTCAACAGAGTTCAAAGCAATACTTTCAGCATTTGCAACAACACTTGTAACATTCTCCGATACTCACACAGTCTCCGGTTTACTGGAATTTAATGAGACAGAACCAGAAGCTTTGTTTTCTGAGTCCAAGTTGATCTTATTATTATCCGTTTGTTTAAAACAGTGCTCCAACAGCGCTCTACAAACCGGCATAAGTTCTCTTAAGCTTTCATCTTTTTTGAGAGAGACTAGTTTATAGATTCTCCAGTTTATCTGATCCCAAAAATGAAAAGTAAAAGCAGACTGCAGATTTAAATCTTGCGTGTTCGCTTTAACCCAGATAAGTAAGTTTTTAAGCTCAGTTTTTGAAATTTCAGAGTGACCTTTTTCTTGTAACATTGTCTCTAATTGATGAAAAACATCCCATTCAACTTTTGATAAATTCGTTCCCATTTTTGTGTTCTTTTAATAATTTTCTTTTTCGCTATTTTGCCTCCCAACGTCACCCAAGCGCTCTCCCGAGATAAGTTACTTACAATTTTCTTGGCTTTGGCGGGAGAGATGATACAGTGTGCTCCTTGTTAACACTTGGGTCTCCGCAGCTGGTACTTCCACGATTTTTCTTTGTTTTTCTTCTATTCTACGTCCTCACACGAGGCACCAATATGCGGGGGACGCGACAGGTATAAGTCCAATAGTGTCAGGAACCCACGCCTTAAAAAAGGAACCCACTAGGCCGCGGCAAAATATCCAAATATGGATAACATGGTAACCAGACCAGTGAAGAGATTTTTGCTTTTATTTCCAGCACATCAGTCTCAAAATACAAAATGGAGACATGACAGCTCACTGATCCACACCAAAAAATGTCTCCTTCAACAGGGCTCATACAGCAATACATAAAATCATCTCAGACTAGAATTCAGCCAATCAGACACAGAAAACACATCTTGACAAGCATTCTATCCAATCTTATAAAACATAGGTAATCGTAGCTAAAACAAAGACTAGTTGATAAGAGACAAAGAACAGAGTTCTATTCATGCTAACCTTCTAAAGATATACATTAAATAACCTTGTTGCCATCCTAAAGCCAATTCTACAGAAGCCTATTGTTATTTGTCACGTCTACTGCTTGGGAAACTTTTCTGCTTGCATGGAAAACTTTTTCTGCTTGCATGGGAAACTTTTCTGCAATGCTAACAAAACTCCAGTCTAAGGACTACATACTTCTTTGTAACCATTTCTTAAAAATCCTCTAACCTTATGGATTCCAACATTTCCCCCTCTCTGTTTGACCCAGAAGCTTTCATTTTCTTGTCGCTTGCTATTTGCGTTTCATAGCTCTATTGCAAAATTTCTGCTTATTATCTGCTGAAGACCTATTTTCACTAAACTGAAGCATTGCTATATTACGGCACAGCAACTTAATGCTGTGAAGACCCAATCCCTGAAAGAGAGATATGAATCACGTTTGGCAACAGTCACAAGGCATCGTTCAAAAAACTGGTCGATTCCAAGGCCTTAATTCAAAACCTTCGTTCATGTCAATACCCTCATCTACTGCTTTCGTGAGATTTCATACACTCTCTGTGCTTCTACTTCCTAGTTCTCCTGCTTGAATGACAAAAACTTCTCAGACTGTTTTGTTCATCATTCGCCGAAGACAACAGAGTATACAAGGTGCCACTATCAATATCAGTATTAGAACACCTAATATGTAAAGACCTATCTTGCAAAGTTGCCTTAGCCAAGGTGCAAAACTCCAATTTTGAAACAAATCATCCAACCAGGAACCTCCATCTTCTTTAATTTGGGCTGTCAGATCCTTTAATTTTTGAATGCTTTTGTGAATGGATTCAGAACGATCAGACAAATTCATACAACACAATCCTTCCAATTCCTCACAACCATGTCCTTGTGCCAGTAAAAGAAAATCAATGGCTGCTCTGTTTTGAAGAGTAGCATGTCTAATACTATCAACATCGGTCAACATATCACTGATTGCGGAGGATGTGGCATTAGCTTGTTTGCTCAGCCAACATCCAACTCGATCTAATTGTCTCAATGCCACAGCTGAAGCCAATTGGGGTAGAAATATACCTGCTGAAAGCCTTCTGGCGGCATTCCAAGGCATAAAATCACTCTGACAGTTCTCATCATAATGAGGAACAGCTCTTGTTTTCCTTTGTTTCTTTTTCATCACTGCTTTGGCAGTGGGGGCAATTATGGTAAGCATACCAATGCTACAAGGGCCACCTTCAAGGTGGGCTGGAATGCCTTGCCAACCTCTGTCTCCGCAAATGATCCAATACCCTTTTGGCAATTGCCGTGGATATTGGTCCGTCTCCAGAAACACATCCCAACTGTTTGAAACATTTGCTGCCCTGAGAAGTTTGTTGGACCAAATGTTCCAATTGAAGGAAGGACTGTTTCCATTGTCAATTCCACCTGGTTTACCATTGGATTCTTTTCTGACCAAAGGAAACTCTTTCACTGGCACACCAACCAAACAGGTTGAGAAAGGCTTTTCTGGTTCCGAATTAGACAGGCATATAGTATCCGATCCGGCAGCCTTGGCTAAGGTCACCCAAACATGGTTTTTGGTTGATCCACAGGCAAATCTGCACGACAAAAAACAATTAAAATCAAGCAAAATAAGTATACCATTTGATTCTTCCCCATCTCTTTCAAGAACTAAGTTTTGGCAGAATTCTTTCTAAACAAAAACAATAACCTAAATTTTCAGCCAAAAATTAGCTTTGTTAAACAAACATTCAGCATTCAATTCGTATACTCATAAATTACATTGGCACAAAATCAGAGTTCATGGGTTCCACCGATGCACAAAGAACGTCAGGCACAAGAGGCGTCAGGCGAGACCCGGGATCCTTCCATTCGGTCCACGTCTGCGTACTCGCTTCCTCAGTTCTAGGCTCGACAACAGGTTCTGAAGTGCGATACGGTTTGACGTTTTTGGCAGGAACCCACTTAATTCTTCCAGCACCTGTGGAAATAGAAGCATACCCTTTGCCCCACGTTATTAATTGAAACGGGCCTTCCATCTGTCCAGAGTCAGGGTTTCTAATTAGAAGAGGAGGATATTCTTTCAGTTTTGCCTGTGTGCTATTTGAAAAGTGTCTAAAGATTGGTGGATCTGGTTCTGTACTTGAACTATTTAGAAAATTAAAACCATACAAAGCCTTACTCAGTCTCATCTGTGGGGTGATTTCCGTTCCCCCTCTCTGTTGATCTAATATGCGTTTTAAGGTTTGATGTGTTCTTTCAATGATTGCTTGGCTTGTGGGAGAGTGGGGAATACCAAAAATGTGTCGAACACCCCATTCATTTAAAAATGTGGCCAATTTTTGAGATATGTATGCGGGACCATTGTCAGTTTTTACTTCTTGGGGTATACCCAATGAAGCAAAAGCTTGCAGGAAATGATGACAGGCATGGCTGCCAGTTTCACCTGTGTGAAGGGAAGCAAAAACTGCACCAGAGAACGTGTCTATGGAAACATGAATATTTTTAAATTTACCAAAAGAAGGCTATTTAGTAACACCTGTTTGCCACAACTGTAGGCTTTGTAAGCCTCGGGGGTTGATTGCTCCTGTAGAAACAGGAGGTTGTACCAATTGACAGTCAGGGCAAGTATGAATGATAGCTTTAGCTTGACTTTTAGTGATTTGGAACATTCGCATGAGTGCTTGTGCATTTTGGTGGAAAAAGGCATGACTCAATTTTGCTTGTTCAAAAATATTTGGCAATGTGTTAGAAATGACCATTGTCAGCTGGTCCGCTCTTGCATTTCCTTCCACTAAAAATCCAGGAAGTGAAGAATGCGCCCTAATGTGAGAAACAAAATATGGATTAGTTCTATATTGCAAAGTTATAAAAAGACATGAAAGCCAACGATGTAAGTTTCATTACTAACATCCTTTAAAATGGAACCTTCTATTCTCCTGACTACATTAGCAACATAAGCAGAATCTGTGACCAAATTAAAAGGCTGAGGAAACAGCTGAAAAGCTCAAACTACTGCAGCAAGCTCAACAATTTGAGGGGATCCCTCTACTGTTTGAATATCAGATTCCCAAACATCAGTCTTTTGATTAAACCAAGTCACAACGGACTTGTGGCTTTTACCAGAGCCATCAGTGAAGAGAGTCACAGCATGTAAAGGTTCTTCACTTAATTTAGGTTTTTCTCTGAAACTCAATTTTGCTTGCAGTAGTTTGTGAGCTGGATAGTGTATGGAACAAACACCTGGAAAACCTAAGAATGCATATTGTAAATCATCAGAATTTTGCATTGCCCAATTGAAATAATCATTTTTCAATGGCAAATAGATAACTGAACATTCTTGACCTGCCAAAGTTAACAATCTGGTTCTAGCCTTAATTATAATGTATGCAATCATTTCTAAAACTGAGCAAATGGTCTTTGAAAACCTGTAGGGAGGAAAAACCCATTCCATTATTAACAAAGGATCTTGTTCTGTGGCATCCCACTGGAAAATGAGACCACAAAGCTGCATCTTCTCTCCTAAGATTGCAAGAAAGAAAGGATTTTCAGGAACGCAGCGATGAGCTTGTCTTTTTTGAAGAGCTTCTGTGACTTTGTCGAGAGCAGCACGAGCTTCAGGGGTTAAAGTTCTTGGCGAAGTGATGTCACAACTTCCTCTCAGCAAATGGAAGAGTGGACTCAGTTCATCATTGGTGATTCCCACCATCGGTCTGACCCAGTTGATTTCTCCTAGAAGTTGTTGTAACTCTTGTAGGTTGTTGACTCTGGTTCGGATCTGAATTTTCTGTGGTATTATTGTCGTCTTCCATCGTCTTCCATCATCTTCCATCCCAGGTACTTCTAAGGTGAAACTTGTTGAATTTTCGTTGCAGAGATTTCAAGTCCAGCTTTTTGAATTTCAGCAACAACACAGTCGCGAGTTTCTTCCATCTCTTCCTTTCAAAGGACTCCACCCTTAAAGCCAATTTTTCTTTCTCTGTATCTATAGATTGACAAACACCAGAACAACCATGTTTTTGCTTAACTGAAAAAGAGTTCCCCGGAACCACAATTTCCCGAGTGGAAGAAGCCACCTCAGCCTCCACCCCAGGCCCAACAGAATCCAATTCAGGTTTCAGTGTCCCTGCACAAACAACTTTTTCATTTCCATCTTTTACACACTTTGTTCCATCCCCCTTACAAGAGTCACATATTTTTACATTAACAGAACAACGCGAAGAAAAGTCCAAAAGAGTCTCATTTTTTCCCAGAGAGAGAGGAGAAAGATTTTGTTCAACAGAGTTCAAAGCAATACTTTCAGCATTTGCAACAACACTTGTAACATTCTCCGATACTCACACAGTCTCCGGTTTACTGGAATTTAATGAGACAGAACCAGAAGCTTTGTTTTCTGAGTCCAAGTTGATCTTATTATTATCAGTTTGTTTAAAACAGTGCTCCAACAGCGCTCTACAAACCGGCATAAGTTCTCTTAAGCTTTCATCTTTTTTGAGATAGACTAGTTTATAGATTCTCCAGTTTATCTGATCCCAAAAATGAAAAGTAAAAGCAGACTGCAGATTTAAATCTTGCGTATTCGCTTTAACCCAGATAAGTAAGTTTTTAAGCTCAGTTTTTGAAATTTCAGAGTGACCTTTTTCTTGTAACATTGTCTCTAATTGATGAAAAACATCCCATTCAACTTTTGATAAATTCGTTCCCATTTTTGTGTTCTTTTAATAATTTTCTTTTTCGCTATTTTGCCTCCCAACGTCACCCAAGCGCTCTCCCGAGATAAGTTACTTACAATTTTCTTGGCTTCGGCGGGAGAGATGATACAGTGTGCTCCTTGTTAACACTTGGGTCTCCGCAGCTGGTACTTCCACGATTTTTCTTTGTTTTTCTTCTATTCTACGTCCTCACACGAGGCACCAATATGCGGGGGACGGGACAGGTATAAGTCCAATAGTGTCAGGAACCCACGCCTTAAAAAAGGAACCCACTAGGCCGCGGCAAAATATCCAAATATGGATAACATGGTAACCAGACCAGTGAAGAGATTTTTGCTTTTATTTCCAGCACATCAGTCTCAAAATACAAAATGGAGACATGACAGCTCACTGATCCACACCAAAAAATGTCTCCTTCAACAGGGCTCATACAGCAATACATAAAATCATCTCAGACTAGAATTCAGCCAATCAGACACAGAAAACACATCTTGACAAGCATTCTATCCAATCTTATAAAACATAGGTAATCGTAGCTAAAACAAAGACTAGTTGATAAGAGACAAAGAACAGAGTTCTATTCATGCTAACCTTCTAAAGATATACATTAAATAACCTTGTTGCCATCCTAAAGCCAATTCTACAGAAGCCTATTGTTATTTGTCACGTCTACTGCTTGGGAAACTTTTCTGCTTGCATGGAAAACTTTTTCTGCTTGCATGGGAAACTTTTCTGCAATGCTAACAAAACTCCAGTCTAAGGCCTACATACTTCTTTGTAACCATTTCTTAAAAATCCTCTAACCTTATGGATTCCAACATTTCCCCCTCTCTGTTTGACCCAGAAGCTTTCATTTTCTTGTCGCTTGCTATTTGCGTTTCATAGCTCTATTGCAAAATTTCTGCTTATTATCTGCTGAAGACCTATTTTCACTAAACTGAAGCATTGCTATATTACGGCACAGCAACTTAATGCTGTGAAGACCCAATCCCTGAAAGAGAGATATGAATCACGTTTGGCAACAGTCACAAGGCATCGTTCAAAAAACTCTGGTCGATTCCAAGGCCTTAATTCAAAACCTTCGTTCATGTCAATACCCTCATCTACTGCTTTCGTGAGATTTCGTACACTCTCTGTGCTTCTACTTCCTAGTTCTCCTGCTTGAATGACAAAAACTTCTCAGACTGTTTTGTTCATCATTCGCCGAAGACAACAGAGTATACAAGGTGCCACTATCAATATCAGTATTAGAACACCTAATATGTAAAGACTTATCTTGCAAAGTTGCCTTAGCCAAGGTGCAAAACTCCAATTTTGAAACAAATCATCCAACCAGGAACCTCCATCTTCTTTAATTTGGGCTGTCAGATCCTTTAATTTTTGAATGCTTTTGTGAATGGATTCAGAACGATCAGACAAATTCATACAACACAATCCTTCCAATTCCTCACAACCATGTCCTTGTGCCAGTAAAAGAAAATCAATGGCTGCTCTGTTTTGAAGAGTAGCATGTCTAATACTATCAACATCGGTCAACATATCACTGATTGCGGAGGATGTGGCATTAGCTTGTTTGCTCAGCCAACATCCAACTCGATCTAATTGTCTCAATGCCACAGCTGAAGCCAATTGGGGTAGAAATATACCTGCTGAAAGCCTTCTGGCGGCATTCCAAGGCATAAAATCACTCTGACAGTTCTCATCATAATGAGGAACAGCTCTTGTTTTCCTTTGTTTCTTTTTCATCACTGCTTTGGCAGTGGGGGCAATTATGGTAAGCATACCAATGCTACAAGGGCCACCTTCAAGGTGGGCTGGAATGCCTTGCCAACCTCTGTCTCCGCAAATGATCCAATACCCTTTTGGCAATTGCCGTGGATATTGATCCGTCTCCAGAAACACATCCCAACTGTTTGAAACATTTGCTGCCCTGAGAAGTTTGTTGGACCAAATGTTCCAATTGAAGGAAGGACTGTTTCCATTGTCAATTCCACCTGGTTTACCATTGGATTCTTTTCTGACCAAAGGAAACTCTTTCACTGGCACACCAACCAAACAGGTTGAGAAAGGCTTTTCTGGTTCCGAATTAGACAGGCATATAGTATCCGATCCGGCAGCCTTGGCTAAGGTCACCCAAACACTCGTTTTCGGTTGATCCACAGGCAAATCTGCACGACAAAAAACAATTAAAATCAAGCAAAACAAGTATACCATTTGATTCTGCCCCATCTCTTTCAAGAACTAAGTTTTGGCAGAATTCTTTCTAAACAAAAACAATAACCTAAATTTTCAGCCAAAAACTAGCTTTGTTAAACAAACATTCAGCATTCAATTCGTATACTCATAAATAACATTGGCACAAAATCAGAGTTCATGGGTTCCACCGATGCACAAAGAACGTCAGGCACAAGAGGCGTCAGGCGAGACCCGGGATCCTTCCATTCGGTCCACGTCTGCGTACTCGCTTCCTCAGTTCTAGGCTCGACAACAGGTTCTGAAGTGCGATACGGTTTGACGTTTTTGGCAGGAACCCACTTAATTCTTCCAGCACCTGTGGAAATAGAAGCATACCCTTTGCCCCACGTTATTAATTGAAACGGGCCTTCCATCTGTCCAGAGTCAGGGTTTCTAATTAGAAGAGGAGGATGTTCTTTCAGTTTTGCCTGTGTGCTATTTGAAAAGTGTCTAAAGATTGGTGGATCTGGTTCTGTACTTGAACTATTTAGAAAATTAAAACCATACAAAGCCTTACTCAGTCTCATCTGTGGGGTGATTTCCGTTCCCCCTCTCTGTTGATCTAATATGCGTTTTAAGGTTTGATGTGTTCTTTCAATGATTGCTCGGCTTGTGGGAGAGTGGGGAATACCAAAAATGTGTCGAACACCCCATTCATTTAAAAATGTGGCCAATTTTTGAGATATGTATGCGGGACCATTGTCAGTTTTTACTTCTTGGGGTATACCCAATGAAGCAAAAGCTTGCAGGAAATGATGACAGGCATGGCTGCCAGTTTCACCTGTGTGAAGGGAAGCAAAAACTGCACCAGAGAACGTGTCTATGGAAACATGAATATTTTTAAATTTACCAAAAGAAGGCTATTTAGTAACACCTGTTTGCCACAACTGTAGGCTTTGTAAGCCTCGGGGGTTGATTGCTCCTGTAGAAACAGGAGGTTGTACCAATTGACAGTCAGGGCAAGTATGAATGATAGCTTTAGCTTGACTTTTAGTGATTTGGAACATTCGCATGAGTGCTTGTGCATTTTGGTGGAAAAAGGCATGACTCAATTTTGCTTGTTCAAAAATATTTGGCAATGTGTTAGAAATGACCATTGTCAGCTGGTCCGCTCTTGCATTTCCTTCCACTAAAAATCCAGGAAGTGAAGAATGCGCCCTAATGTGAGAAACAAAATATGGATTAGTTCTATATTGCAAAGTTATAAAAAGACATGAAAGCCAACGATGTAAGTTTCATTACTAACATCCTTTAAAATGGAACCTTCTATTCTCCTGACTACATTAGCAACATAAGCAGAATCTGTGACCAAATTAAAAGGCTGAGGAAACAGCTGAAAAGCTCAAACTACTGCAGCAAGCTCAACAATTTGAGGGGATCCCTCTACTGTTTGAATATCACATTCCCAAACATCAGTCTTTTGATTAAACCAAGTCACAACGGACTTGTGGCTTTTACCAGAGCCATCAGTGAAGAGAGTCACAGCATGTAAAGGTTCTTCACTTAATTTAGGTTTTTCTCTGAAACTCAATTTTGCTTGCAGTAGTTTGTGAGCTGGATAGTGTATGGAACAAACACCTGGAAAACCTAAGAATGCATATTGTAAATCATCAGAATTTTGCATTGCCCAATTGAAATAATCATTTTTCAATGGCAAATAGATAACTGAACATTCTTGACCTGCCAAAGTTAACAATCTGGTTCTAGCCTTAATTATAATGTATGCAATCATTTCTAAAACTGAGCAAATGGTCTTTGAAAACCTGTAGGGAGGAAAAACCCATTCCATTATTAACAAAGGATCTTGTTCTGTGGCATCCCACTGGAAAATGAGACCACAAAGCTGCATCTTCTCTCCTAAGATTGCAAGAAAGAAAGGATTTTCAGGAACGCAGCGATGAGCTTGTCTTTTTTGAAGAGCTTCTGTGACTTTGTCGAGAGCAGCACGAGCTTCAGGGGTTAAAGTTCTTGGCGAAGTGATGTCACAACTTCCTCTCAGCAAATGGAAGAGTGGACTCAGTTCATCATTGGTGATTCCCACCATCGGTCTGACCCAGTTGATTTCTCCTAGAAGTTGTTGTAACTCTTGTAGGTTGTTGACTCTGGTTCGGATCTGAATTTTCTGTGGTATTATTGTCGTCTTCCATCGTCTTCCATCATCTTCCATCCCAGGTACTTCTAAGGTGAAACTTGTTGAATTTTCGTTGCAGAGATTTCAAGTCCAGCTTTTTGAATTTCAGCAACAACACAGTCGCGAGTTTCTTCCATCTCTTCCTTTCAAAGGACTCCACCCTTAAAGCCAATTTTTCTTTCTCTGTATCTATAGATTGACAAACACCAGAACAACCATGTTTTTGCTTAACTGAAAAAGAGTTCCCCGGAACCACAATTTCCCGAGTGGAAGAAGCCACCTCAGCCTCCACCCCAGGCCCAACAGAATCCAATTCAGGTTTCAGTGTCCCTGCACAAACAACTTTTTCATTTCCATCTTTTACACACTTTGTTCCATCCCCCTTACAAGAGTCACATATTTTTACATTAACAGAACAACGCGAAGAAAAGTCCAAAAGAGTCTCATTTTTTCCCAGAGAGAGAGGAGAAAGATTTTGTTCAACAGAGTTCAAAGCAATACTTTCAGCATTTGCAACAACACTTGTAACATTCTCCGATACTCACACAGTCTCCGGTTTACTGGAATTTAATGAGACAGAACCAGAAGCTTTGTTTTCTGAGTCCAAGTTGATCTTATTATTATCAGTTTGTTTAAAACAGTGCTCCAACAGCGCTCTACAAACCGGCATAAGTTCTCTTAAGCTTTCATCTTTTTTGAGATAGACTAGTTTATAGATTCTCCAGTTTATCTGATCCCAAAAATGAAAAGTAAAAGCAGACTGCAGATTTAAATCTTGCGTATTCGCTTTAACCCAGATAAGTAAGTTTTTAAGCTCAGTTTTTGAAATTTCAGAGTGACCTTTTTCTTGTAACATTGTCTCTAATTGATGAAAAACATCCCATTCAACTTTTGATAAATTCGTTCCCATTTTTGTGTTCTTTTAATAATTTTCTTTTTCGCTATTTTGCCTCCCAACGTCACCCAAGCGCTCTCCCGAGATAAGTTACTTACAATTTTCTTGGCTTCGGCGGGAGAGATGATACAGTGTGCTCCTTGTTAACACTTGGGTCTCCGCAGCTGGTACTTCCACGATTTTTCTTTGTTTTTCTTCTATTCTACGTCCTCACACGAGGCACCAATATGCGGGGGACGGGACAGGTATAAGTCCAATAGTGTCAGGAACCCACGCCTTAAAAAAGGAACCCACTAGGCCGCGGCAAAATATCCAAATATGGATAACATGGTAACCAGACCAGTGAAGAGATTTTTGCTTTTATTTCCAGCACATCAGTCTCAAAATACAAAATGGAGACATGACAGCTCACTGATCCACACCAAAAAATGTCTCCTTCAACAGGGCTCATACAGCAATACATAAAATCATCTCAGACTAGAATTCAGCCAATCAGACACAGAAAACACATCTTGACAAGCATTCTATCCAATCTTATAAAACATAGGTAATCGTAGCTAAAACAAAGACTAGTTGATAAGAGACAAAGAACAGAGTTCTATTCATGCTAACCTTCTAAAGATATACATTAAATAACCTTGTTGCCATCCTAAAGCCAATTCTACAGAAGCCTATTGTTATTTGTCACGTCTACTGCTTGGGAAACTTTTCTGCTTGCATGGAAAACTTTTTCTGCTTGCATGGGAAACTTTTCTGCAATGCTAACAAAACTCCAGTCTAAGGCCTACATACTTCTTTGTAACCATTTCTTAAAAATCCTCTAACCTTATGGATTCCAACATTTCCCCCTCTCTGTTTGACCCAGAAGCTTTCATTTTCTTGTCGCTTGCTATTTGCGTTTCATAGCTCTATTGCAAAATTTCTGCTTATTATCTGCTGAAGACCTATTTTCACTAAACTGAAGCATTGCTATATTACGGCACAGCAACTTAATGCTGTGAAGACCCAATCCCTGAAAGAGAGATATGAATCACGTTTGGCAACAGTCACAAGGCATCGTTCAAAAAACTCTGGTCGATTCCAAGGCCTTAATTCAAAACCTTCGTTCATGTCAATACCCTCATCTACTGCTTTCGTGAGATTTCGTACACTCTCTGTGCTTCTACTTCCTAGTTCTCCTGCTTGAATGACAAAAACTTCTCAGACTGTTTTGTTCATCATTCGCCGAAGACAACAGAGTATACAAGGTGCCACTATCAATATCAGTATTAGAACACCTAATATGTAAAGACTTATCTTGCAAAGTTGCCTTAGCCAAGGTGCAAAACTCCAATTTTGAAACAAATCATCCAACCAGGAACCTCCATCTTCTTTAATTTGGGCTGTCAGATCCTTTAATTTTTGAATGCTTTTGTGAATGGATTCAGAACGATCAGACAAATTCATACAACACAATCCTTCCAATTCCTCACAACCATGTCCTTGTGCCAGTAAAAGAAAATCAATGGCTGCTCTGTTTTGAAGAGTAGCATGTCTAATACTATCAACATCGGTCAACATATCACTGATTGCGGAGGATGTGGCATTAGCTTGTTTGCTCAGCCAACATCCAACTCGATCTAATTGTCTCAATGCCACAGCTGAAGCCAATTGGGGTAGAAATATACCTGCTGAAAGCCTTCTGGCGGCATTCCAAGGCATAAAATCACTCTGACAGTTCTCATCATAATGAGGAACAGCTCTTGTTTTCCTTTGTTTCTTTTTCATCACTGCTTTGGCAGTGGGGGCAATTATGGTAAGCATACCAATGCTACAAGGGCCACCTTCAAGGTGGGCTGGAATGCCTTGCCAACCTCTGTCTCCGCAAATGATCCAATACCCTTTTGGCAATTGCCGTGGATATTGGTCCGTCTCCAGAAACACATCCCAACTGTTTGAAACATTTGCTGCCCTGAGAAGTTTGTTGGACCAAATGTTCCAATTGAAGGAAGGACTGTTTCCATTGTCAATTCCACCTGGTTTACCATTGGATTCTTTTCTGACCAAAGGAAACTCTTTCACTGGCACACCAACCAAACAGGTTGAGAAAGGCTTTTCTGGTTCCGAATTAGACAGACATATAGTATCCGATCCGGCAGCCTTGGCTAAGGTCACCCAAACACTCGTTTTCGGTTGATCCACAGGCAAATCTGCACGACAAAAAACAATTAAAATCAAGCAAAACAAGTATACCATTTGATTCTGCCCCATCTCTTTCAAGAACTAAGTTTTGGCAGAATTCTTTCTAAACAAAAACAATAACCTAAATTTTCAGCCAAAAATTAGCTTTGTTAAACAAACATTCAGCATTCAATTCGTATACTCATAAATAACATTGGCACAAAATCAGAGTTCATGGGTTCCACCGATGCACAAAGAACGTCAGGCACAAGAGGCGTCAGGCGAGACCCGGGATCCTTCCATTCGGTCCACGTCTGCGTACTCGCTTCCTCAGTTCTAGGCTCGACAACAGGTTCTGAAGTGCGATACGGTTTGACGTTTTTGGCAGGAACCCACTTAATTCTTCCAGCACCTGTGGAAATAGAAGCATACCCTTTGCCCCACGTTATTAATTGAAACGGGCCTTCCATCTGTCCAGAGTCAGGGCTTCTAATTAGAAGAGGAGGATGTTCTTTCAGTTTTGCCTGTGTGCTATTTGAAAAGTGTCTAAAGATTGGTGGATCTGGTTCTGTACTTGAACTATTTAGAAAATTAAAACCATACAAAGCCTTACTCAGTCTCATCTGTGGGGTGATTTCCGTTCCCCTTCTCTGTTGATCTAATATGCGTTTTAAGGTTTGATGTGTTCTTTCAATGATTGCTTGGCTTGTGGGAGAGTGGGGAATACCAAAAATGTGTCGAACACCCCATTCATTTAAAAATGTGGCCAATTTTTGAGATATGTATGCGGGACCATTGTCAGTTTTTACTTCTTGGGGTATACCCAATGAAGCAAAAGCTTGCAGGAAATGATGACAGGCATGGCTGCCAGTTTCACCTGTGTGAAGGGAAGCAAAAACTGCACCAGAGAACGTGTCTATGGAAACATGAATATTTTTAAATTTACCAAAAGAAGGCTATTTAGTAACACCTGTTTGCCACAACTGTAGGCTTTGTAAGCCTCGGGGGTTGATTGCTCCTGTAGAAACAGGAGGTTGTACCAATTGACAGTCAGGGCAAGTATGAATGATAGCTTTAGCTTGACTTTTAGTGATTTGGAACATTCGCATGAGTGCTTGTGCATTTTGGTGGAAAAAGGCATGACTCAATTTTGCTTGTTCAAAAATATTTGGCAATGTGTTAGAAATGACCATTGCCAGCTTGTCCGCTCTTGCATTTCCTTCCACTAAAAATCCAGGAAGTGAAGAATGCGCCCTAATGTGAGAAACAAAATATGGATTAGTTCTATATTGCAAAGTTATAAAAAGACATGAAAGCCAACGATGTAAAGTTTCATTACTAACATCCTTTAAAATGGAACCTTCTATTCTCCTGACTACATTAGCAACATAAGCAGAATCTGTGACCAAATTAAAAGGCTGAGGAAACAGCTGAAAAGCTCAAACTACTGCAGCAAGCTCAACAATTTGAGGGGATCCCTCTACTGTTTGAATATCAGATTCCCAAACATCAGTCTTTTGATTAAACCAAGTCACAACGGACTTGTGGCTTTTACCAGAGCCATCAGTGAAGAGAGTCACAGCATGTAAAGGTTCTTCACTTAATTTAGGTTTTTCTCTGAAACTCAATTTTGCTTGCAGTAGTTTGTGAGCTGGATAGTGTATGGAACAAACACCTGGAAAACCTAAGAATGCATATTGTAAATCATCAGAATTTTGCATTGCCCAATTGAAATAATCATTTTTCAATGGCAAATAGATAACTGAACATTCTTGACCTGCCAAAGTTAACAATCTGGTTCTAGCCTTAATTATAATGTATGCAATCATTTCTAAAACTGAGCAAATGGTCTTTGAAAACCTGTAGGGAGGAAAAACCCATTCCATTATTAACAAAGGATCTTGTTCTGTGGCATCCCACTGGAAAATGAGACCACAAAGCTGCATCTTCTCTCCTAAGATTGCAAGAAAGAAAGGATTTTCAGGAACGCAGGGATGAGCTTGTCTTTTTTGAAGAGCTTCTGTGACTTTGTCGAGAGCAGCACGAGCTTCAGGGGTTAAAGTTCTTGGCGAAGTGATGTCACAACTTCCTCTCAGCAAATGGAAGAGCGGACTCAGTTCGTCATTGGTGATTCCCACCATCGGTCTGACCCAGTTGATTTCTCCTAGAAGTTGTTGTAACTCTTGTAGGTTGTTGACTCTGGTTCGGATCTGATTTTTCTGTGGTATTATTGTCGTCTTCCATCGTCTTCCATCATCTTCCATCCCAGGCACTTCTAAGGTGAAACTTGTTGAATTTTCGTTGCAGAGATTTCAAGTCCAGCTTTTTGAATTTCAGCAACAACACAGTCGCGAGTTTCTTCCATCTCTTCCTTTCAAAGGACTCCACCCTTAAAGCCAATTTTTCTTTCTCTGTATCTATAGATTGACAAACACCAGAACAACCATGTTTTTGCTTAACTGAAAAAGAGTTCCCCGGAACCACAATTTCCCGAGTGGAAGAAGCCACCTCAGCCTCCACCCCAGGCCCAACAGAATCCAATTCAGGTTTCAGTGTCCCTGCACAAACAATTTTAGGAAGTACAGTCACTTTTTCATTTCCATCTTTTACACACTTTGTTCCATCCCCCTTACAAGAGTCACATATTTTTACATTAACAGAACAACGCGAAGAAAAGTCCAAAGGAGTCTCATTTTTTCCCAGAGAGAGAGGAGAAAGATTTTGTTCAACAGAGTTCAAAGCAATACTTTCAGCATTTGCAACAACACTTGTAACATTCTCCGATACTCACACAGTCTCCGGTTTACTGGAATTTAATGAGACAGAACCAGAAGCTTTGTTTTCTGAGTCCAAGTTGATCTTATTATTATCAGTTTGTTTAAAACAGTGCTCCAACAGCGCTCTACAAACCGGCATAAGTTCTCTTAAGCTTTCATCTTTTTTGAGAGAGACTAGATTATAGATTCTCCAGTTTATCTGATCCCAAAAATGAAAAGTAAAAGCAGACTGCAGATTTAAATCTTGCGTATTCGCTTTAACCCAGATAAGTAAGTTTTTAAGCTCAGTTTTTGAAATTTCAGAGTGACCTTTTTCTTGTAACATTGTCTCTAATTGATGAAAAACATCCCATTCAACTTTTGATAAATTCGTTCCCATTTTTGTGTTCTTTTAATAATTTTCTTTTTCGCTATTTTGCCTCTAAACGTCACCCAAGCGCTCTCCCGAGATAAGTTACTTACAATTTTCTTGGCTTCGGCGGGAGAGATGATACAGTGTGCTCCTTGTTAACACTTGGGTCTCCGCAGCTGGTACTTCCACGATTTTTCTTTGTTTTTCTTCTATTCTACGTCCTCACACGAGGCACCAATATGCGGGGGACGGGACAGGTATAAGTCCAATAGTGTCAGGAACCCACGCCTTAAAAAAGGAACCCACTAGGCCGTGGCAAAATATCCAAATATGGATAACATGGTAACCAGACCAGTGAAGAGATTTTTGCTTTTATTTCCAGCACATCAGTCTCAAAATACAAAATGGAGACATGACAGCTCACTGATCCACACCAAAAAATGTCTCCTTCAACAGGGCTCATACAGCAATACATAAAATCATCTCAGACTAGAATTCAGCCAATCAGACACAGAAAACACATCTTGACAAGCATTCTATCCAATCTTATAAAACATAGGTAATCGTAGCTAAAACAAAGACTAGTTGATAAGAGACAAAGAACAGAGTTCTATTCATGCTAACCTTCTAAAGATATACATTAAATAACCTTGTTGCCGTCCTAAAGCCAATTCTACAGAAGCCTATTGTTATTTGTCACGTCTACTGCTTGGGAAACTTTTCTGCTTGCATGGAAAACTTTTTCTGCTTGCATGGGAAACTTTTCTGCAATGCTAACAAAACTCCAGTCTAAGGCCTACATACTTCTTTGTAACCATTTCTTAAAAATCCTCTAACCTTATGGATTCCAACATTTCCCCCTCTCTGTTTGACCCAGAAGCTTTCATTTTCTTGTCGCTTGCTATTTGCGTTTCATAGCTCTATTGCAAAATTTCTGCTTATTATCTGCTGAAGACCTATTTTCACTAAACTGAAGCATTGCTATATTACGGCACAGCAACTTAATGCTGTGAAGACCCAATCCCTGAAAGAGAGATATGAATCACGTTTGGCAACAGTCACAAGGCATCGTTCAAAAAACTCTGGTCGATTCCAAGGCCTTAATTCAAAACCTTTGTTCATGTCAATACCCTCATCTACTGCTTTCGTGAGATTTCGTACACTCTCTGTGCTTCTACTTCCTAATTCTCCTGCTTGAATGACAAAAACTTCTCAGACTGTTTTGTTCATCATTCGCCGAAGACAACAGAGTATACAAGGTGCCACTATCAATATCAGTATTAGAACACCTAATATGTAAAGACCTATCTTGCAAAGTTGCCTTAGCCAAGGTGCAAAACTCCAATTTTGAAACAAATCATCCAACCAGGAACCTCCATCTTCTTTAATTTGGGCTGTCAGATCCTTTAATTTTTGAATGCTTTTGTGAATGGATTCAGAACGATCAGACAAATTCATACAACACAATCCTTCAAATTCCTCACAACCATGTCCTTGTGCCAGTAAGAGAAAATCAATGGCTGCTCTGTTTTGAAGAGTAGCATGTCTAATACTATCAACATCGGTCAACATATCACTGATTGCGGAGGATGTGGCATTAGCTTGTTTGCTCAGCCAACATCCAACTCGATCTAATTGTCTCAATGCCACAGCTGAAGCCAATTGGGGTAGAAATATACCTGCTGAAAGCCTTCTGGCGGCATTCCAAGGCATAAAATCACTCTGACAGTTCTCATCATAATGAGGAACAGCTCTTGTTTTCCTTTGTTTCTTTTTCATCACTGCTTTGGCAGTGGGGGCAATTATGGTAAGCATACCAATGCTACAAGGGCCACCTTCAAGGTGGGCTGGAATGCCTTGCCAACCTCTGTCTCCGCAAATGATCCAATACCCTTTTGGCAATTGCCGTGGATATTGGTCCGTCTCCAGAAACACATCCCAACTGTTTGAAACATTTGCTGCCCTGAGAAGTTTGTTGGACCAAATGTTCCAATTGAAGGAAGGACTGTTTCCATTGTCAATTCCACCTGGTTTACCATTGGATTCTTTTCTGACCAAAGGAAACTCTTTCACTGGCACACCAACCAAACAGGTTGAGAAAGGCTTTTCTGGTTCCGAATTAGACAGACATATAGTATCCGATCCGGCAGCCTTGGCTAAGGTCACCCAAACACTCGTTTTCGGTTGATCCACAGGCAAATCTGCACGACAAAAAACAATTAAAATCAAGCAAAACAAGTATACCATTTGATTCTTCCCCATCTCTTTCAAGAACTAAGTTTTGGCAGAATTCTTTCTAAACAAAAACAATAACCTAAATTTTCAGCCAAAAATTTGCTTCGTTAGACAAACATTCAGCATTCAATTCGTATACTCATAAATAACATTGGCACAAAATCAGAGTTCATGGGTTCCACCGATGCACAAAGAACGTCAGGCACAAGAGGCGTCAGGCGAGACCCGGGATCCTTCCATTCGGTCCACGTCTGCGTACTCGCTTCCTCAGTTCTAGGCTCGACAACAGGTTCTGAAGTGCGATACGGTTTGACGTTTTTGGCAGGAACCCACTTAATTCTTCCAGCACCTGTGGAAATAGAAGCATACCCTTTGCCCCACGTTATTAATTGAAACGGGCCTTCCATCTGTCCAGAGTCAGGGTTTCTAATTAGAAGAGGAGGATGTTCT
Source organism: Melospiza melodia melodia (assembly GCF_035770615.1). NCBI lineage: Eukaryota > Metazoa > Chordata > Aves > Passeriformes > Passerellidae > Melospiza > Melospiza melodia. Next base: position 46,198,671 of record NC_086225.1, on the reverse strand, counting down.
TTCAGTTTTGCCTGTGTGCTATTTGAAAAGTGTCTAAAGATTGGTGGATCTGGTTCTGTACTTGAACTATTTAGAAAATTAAAACCATACAAAGCCTTACTCAGTCTCATCTGTGGGGTGATTTCCGTTCCCCTTCTCTGTTGATCTAATATGCGTTTTAAGGTTTGATGTGTTCTTTCAATGATTGCTTGGCTTGTGGGAGAGTGGGGAATACCAAAAATGTGTCGAACACCCCATTCATTTAAAAATGTGGCCAATTTTTGAGATATGTATGCGGGACCATTGTCAGTTTTTACTTCTTGGGGTATACCCAATGAAGCAAAAGCTTGCAGGAAATGATGACAGGCATGGCTGCCAGTTTCACCTGTGTGAAGGGAAGCAAAAACTGCACCAGAGAACGTGTCTATGGAAACATGAATATTTTTAAATTTACCAAAAGAAGGCTATTTAGTAACACCTGTTTGCCACAACTGTAGGCTTTGTAAGCCTCGGGGGTTGATTGCTCCTGTAGAAACAGGAGGTTGTACCAATTGACAGTCAGGGCAAGTATGAATGATAGCTTTAGCTTGACTTTTAGTGATTTGGAACATTCGCATGAGTGCTTGTGCATTTTGGTGGAAAAAGGCATGACTCAATTTTGCTTGTTCAAAAATATTTGGCAATGTGTTAGAAATGACCATTGTCAGCTGGTCCGCTCTTGCATTTCCTTCCACTAAAAATCCAGGAAGTGAAGAATGCGCCCTAATGTGAGAAACAAAATATGGATTAGTTCTATATTGCAAAGTTATAAAAAGACATGAAAGCCAACGATGTACAGTTTCATTACTAACATCCTTTAAAATGGAACCTTCTATTCTCCTGACTACATTAGCAACATAAGCAGAATCTGTGACCAAATTAAAAGGCTGAGGAAACAGCTGAAAAGCTCAAACTACTGCAGCAAGCTCAACAATTTGAGGGGATCCCTCTACTGTTTGAATATCAGATTCCCAAACATCAGTCTTTTGATTAAACCAAGTCACAACGGACTTGTGGCTTTTACCAGAGCCATCAGTGAAGAGAGTCACAGCATGTAAAGGTTCTTCACTTAATTTAGGTTTTTCTCTGAAACTCAGTTTTGCTTGCAGTAGTTTGTGAGCTGGATAGTGTATGGAACAAACACCTGGAAAACCTAAGAATGCATATTGTAAATCATCAGAATTTTGCATTGCCCAATTGAAATAATCATTTTTCAATGGCAAATAGATAACTGAACATTCTTGACCTGCCAAAGTTAACAATCTGGTTCTAGCCTTAATTATAATGTATGCAATCATTTCTAAAACTGAGCAAATGGTCTTTGAAAACCTGTAGGGAGGAAAAACCCATTCCATTATTAACAAAGGATCTTGTTCTGTGGCATCCCACTGGAAAATGAGACCACAAAGCTGCATCTTCTCTCCTAAGATTGCAAGAAAGAAAGGATTTTCAGGAACGCAGCGATGAGCTTGTCTTTTTTGAAGAGCTTCTGTGACTTTGTCGAGAGCAGCACGAGCTTCAGGGGTTAAAGTTCTTGGCGAAGTGATGTCGCAACTTCCTCTCAGCAAATGGAAGAGCAGACTCAGTTCATCATTGGTGATTCCCACCATCGGTCTGACCCAGTTGATTTCTCCTAGAAGTTGTTGTAACTCTTGTAGGTTGTTGACTCTGGTTTGGATCTGAATTTTCTGTGGTATTATTGTCGTCTTCCATCGTCTTCCATCATCTTCCATCCCAGGTACTTCTAAGGTGAAACTTGTTGAATTTTCGTTGCAGAGATTTCAAGTCCAGCTTTTTGAATTTCAGCAACAACACAGTCGCGAGTTTCTTCCATCTCTTCCTTTCAAAGGACTCCACCCTTAAAGCCAATTTTTCTTTCTCTGTATCTATAGATTGACAAACACCAGAACAACCATGTTTTTGCTTAACTGAAAAAGAGTTCCCCGGAACCACAATTTCCCGAGTGGAAGCAGCCACCTCAGCCTCCACCCCAGGCCCAACAGAATCCAATTCAGGTTTCAGTGTCCCTGCACAAACAATTTTAGGAAGTACAGTCACTTTTTCATTTCCATCTTTTACACACTTTGTTCCATCCCCCTTACAAGAGTCACATATTTTTACATTAACAGAACAACGCGAAGAAAAGTCCAAAGGAGTCTCATTTTTTCCCAGAGAGAGAGGAGAAAGATTTTGTTCAACAGAGTTCAAAGCAATACTTTCAGCATTTGCAACAACACTTGTAACATTCTCCGATACTCACACAGTCTCCGGTTTACTGGAATTTAATGAGACAGAACCAGAAGCTTTGTTTTCTGAGTCCAAGTTGATCTTATTATTATCAGTTTGTTTAAAACAGTGCTCCAACAGCGCTCTACAAACCGGCATAAGTTCTCTTAAGCTTTCATCTTTTTTGAGAGAGACTAGATTATAGATTCTCCAGTTTATCTGATCCCAAAAATGAAAAGTAAAAGCAGACTGCAGATTTAAATCTTGCGTATTCGCTTTAACCCAGATAAGTAAGTTTTTAAGCTCAGTTTTTGAAATTTCAGAGTGACCTTTTTCTTGTAACATTGTCTCTAATTGATGAAAAACATCCCATTCAACTTTTGATAAATTCGTTCCCATTTTTGTGTTCTTTTAATAATTTTCTTTTTCGCTATTTTGCCTCCCAACGTCACCCAAGCGCTCTCCCGAGATAAGTTACTTACAATTTTCTTGGCTTCGGCGGGAGAGATGATACAGTGTGCTCCTTGTTAACACTTGGGTCTCCGCAGCTGGTACTTCCACGATTTTTCTTTCTTTTTCTTCTATTCTACGTCCTCACACGAGGCACCAATATGCGGGGGACGGGACAGGTATAAGTCCAATAGTGTCAGGAACCCACGCCTTAAAAAAGGAACCCACTAGGCCGTGGCAAAATATCCAAATATGGATAACATGGTAACCAGACCAGTGAAGAGATTTTTGCTTTTATTTCCAGCACATCAGTCTCAAAATACAAAATGGAGACATGACAGCTCACTGATCCACACCAAAAAATGTCTCCTTCAACAGGGCTCATACAGCAATACATAAAATCATCTCAGACTAGAATTCAGCCAATCAGACACAGAAAACACATCTTGACAAGCATTCTATCCAATCTTATAAAACATAGGTAATCGTAGCTAAAACAAAGACTAGTTGATAAGAGACAAAGAACAGAGTTCTATTCATGCTAACCTTCTAAAGATATACATTAAATAACCTTGTTGCCGTCCTAAAGCCAATTCTACAGAAGCCTATTGTTATTTGTCACGTCTACTGCTTGGGAAACTTTTCTGCTTGCATGGAAAACTTTTTCTGCTTGCATGGGAAACTTTTCTGCAATGCTAACAAAACTCCAGTCTAAGGCCTACATACTTCTTTGTAACCATTTCTTAAAAATCCTCTAACCTTATGGATTCCAACATTTCCCCCTCTCTGTTTGACCCAGAAGCTTTCATTTTCTTGTCGCTTGCTATTTGCGTTTCATAGCTCTATTGCAAAATTTCTGCTTATTATCTGCTGAAGACCTATTTTCACTAAACTGAAGCATTGCTATATTACGGCACAGCAACTTAATGCTGTGAAGACCCAATCCCTGAAAGAGAGATATGAATCACGTTTGGCAACAGTCACAAGGCATCGTTCAAAAAACTCTGGTCGATTCCAAGGCCTTAATTCAAAACCTTTGTTCATGTCAATACCCTCATCTACTGCTTTCGTGAGATTTCGTACACTCTCTGTGCTTCTACTTCCTAATTCTCCTGCTTGAATGACAAAAACTTCTCAGACTGTTTTGTTCATCATTCGCCGAAGACAACAGAGTATACAAGGTGCCACTATCAATATCAGTATTAGAACACCTAATATGTAAAGACCTATCTTGCAAAGTTGCCTTAGCCAAGGTGCAAAACTCCAATTTTGAAACAAATCATCCAACCAGGAACCTGCATCTTCTTTAATTTGGGCTGTCAGATCCTTTAATTTTTGAATGCTTTTGTGAATGGATTCAGAACGATCAGACAAATTCATACAACACAATCCTTCAAATTCCTCACAACCATGTCCTTGTGCCAGTAAGAGAAAATCAATGGCTGCTCTGTTTTGAAGAGTAGCATGTCTAATACTATCAACATCGGTCAACATATCACTGATTGCGGAGGATGTGGCATTAGCTTGTTTGCTCAGCCAACATCCAACTCGATCTAATTGTCTCAATGCCACAGCTGAAGCCAATTGGGGTAGAAATATACCTGCTGAAAGCCTTCTGGCGGCATTCCAAGGCATAAAATCACTCTGACAGTTCTCATCATAATGAGGAACAGCTCTTGTTTTCCTTTGTTTCTTTTTCATCACTGCTTTGGCAGTGGGGGCAATTATGGTAAGCATACCAATGCTACAAGGGCCACCTTCAAGGTGGGCTGGAATGCCTTGCCAACCTCTGTCTCCGCAAATGATCCAATACCCTTTTGGCAATTGCCGTGGATATTGGTCCGTCTCCAGAAACACATCCCAACTGTTTGAAACATTTGCTGCCCTGAGAAGTTTGTTGGACCAAATGTTCCAATTGAAGGAAGGACTGTTTCCATTGTCAATTCCACCTGGTTTACCATTGGATTCTTTTCTGACCAAAGGAAACTCTTTCACTGGCACACCAACCAAACAGGTTGAGAAAGGCTTTTCTGGTTCCGAATTAGACAGACATATAGTATCCGATCCGGCAGCCTTGGCTAAGGTCACCCAAACACTCGTTTTCGGTTGATCCACAGGCAAATCTGCACGACAAAAAACAATTAAAATCAAGCAAAACAAGTATACCATTTGATTCTTCCCCATCTCTTTCAAGAACTAAGTTTTGGCAGAATTCTTTCTAAACAAAAACAATAACCTAAATTTTCAGCCAAAAATTTGCTTCGTTAGACAAACATTCAGCATTCAATTCGTATACTCATAAATAACATTGGCACAAAATCAGAGTTCATGGGTTCCACCGATGCACAAAGAACGTCAGGCACAAGAGGCGTCAGGCGAGACCCGGGATCCTTCCATTCGGTCCACGTCTGCGTACTCGCTTCCTCAGTTCTAGGCTCGACAACAGGTTCTGAAGTGCGATACGGTTTGACGTTTTTGGCAGGAACCCACTTAATTCTTCCAGCACCTGTGGAAATAGAAGCATACCCTTTGCCCCACGTTATTAATTGAAACGGGCCTTCCATCTGTCCAGAGTCAGGGTTTCTAATTAGAAGAGGAGGATGTTCTTTCAGTTTTGCCTGTGTGCTATTTGAAAAGTGTCTAAAGATTGGTGGATCTGGTTCTGTACTTGAACTATTTAGAAAATTAAAACCATACAAAGCCTTACTCAGTCTCATCTGTGGGGTGATTTCCGTTCCCCTTCTCTGTTGATCTAATATGCGTTTTAAGGTTTGATGTGTTCTTTCAATGATTGCTTGGCTTGTGGGAGAGTGGGGAATACCAAAAATGTGTCGAACACCCCATTCATTTAAAAATGTGGCCAATTTTTGAGATATGTATGCGGGACCATTGTCAGTTTTTACTTCTTGGGGTATACCCAATGAAGCAAAAGCTTGCAGGAAATGATGACAGGCATGGCTGCCAGTTTCACCTGTGTGAAGGGAAGCAAAAACTGCACCAGAGAACGTGTCTATGGAAACATGAATATTTTTAAATTTACCAAAAGAAGGCTATTTAGTAACACCTGTTTGCCACAACTGTAGGCTTTGTAAGCCTCGGGGGTTGATTGCTCCTGTAGAAACAGGAGGTTGTACCAATTGACAGTCAGGGCAAGTATGAATGATAGCTTTAGCTTGACTTTTAGTGATTTGGAACATTCGCATGAGTGCTTGTGCATTTTGGTGGAAAAAGGCATGACTCAATTTTGCTTGTTCAAAAATATTTGGCAATGTGTTAGAAATGACCATTGTCAGCTTGTCCGCTCTTGCATTTCCTTCCACTAAAAATCCAGGAAGTGAAGAATGCGCCCTAATGTGAGAAACAAAATATGGATTAGTTCTATATTGCAAAGTTATAAAAAGACATGAAAGCCAACGATGTACAGTTTCATTACTAACATCCTTTAAAATGGAACCTTCTATTCTCCTGACTACATTAGCAACATAAGCAGAATCTGTGACCAAATTAAAAGGCTGAGGAAACAGCTGAAAAGCTCAAACTACTGCAGCAAGCTCAACAATTTGAGGGGATCCCTCTACTGTTTGAATATCAGATTCCCAAACATCAGTCTTTTGATTAAACCAAGTCACAACGGACTTGTGGCTTTTACCAGAGCCATCAGTGAAGAGAGTCACAGCATGTAAAGGTTCTTCACTTAATTTAGGTTTTTCTCTGAAACTCAGTTTTGCTTGCAGTAGTTTGTGAGCTGGATAGTGTATGGAACAAACACCTGGAAAACCTAAGAATGCATATTGTAAATCATCAGAATTTTGCATTGCCCAATTGAAATAATCATTTTTCAATGGCAAATAGATAACTGAACATTCTTGACCTGCCAAAGTTAACAATCTGGTTCTAGCCTTAATTATAATGTATGCAATCATTTCTAAAACTGAGCAAATGGTCTTTGAAAACCTGTAGGGAGGAAAAACCCATTCCATTATTAACAAAGGATCTTGTTCTGTGGCATCCCACTGGAAAATGAGACCACAAAGCTGCATCTTCTCTCCTAAGATTGCAAGAAAGAAAGGATTTTCAGGAACGCAGCGATGAGCTTGTCTTTTTTGAAGAGCTTCTGTGACTTTGTCGAGAGCAGCACGAGCTTCAGGGGTTAAAGTTCTTGGCGAAGTGATGTCGCAACTTCCTCTCAGCAAATGGAAGAGCAGACTCAGTTCATCATTGGTGATTCCCACCATCGGTCTGACCCAGTTGATTTCTCCTAGAAGTTGTTGTAACTCTTGTAGGTTGTTGACTCTGGTTTGGATCTGAATTTTCTGTGGTATTATTGTCGTCTTCCATCGTCTTCCATCATCTTCCATCCCAGGTACTTCTAAGGTGAAACTTGTTGAATTTTCGTTGCAGAGATTTCAAGTCCAGCTTTTTGAATTTCAGCAACAACACAGTCGCCAGTTTCTTCCATCTCTTCCTTTCAAAGGACTCCACCCTTAAAGCCAATTTTTCTTTCTCTGTATCTATAGATTGACAAACACCAGAACAACCATGTTTTTGCTTAACTGAAAAAGAGTTCCCCGGAACCACAATTTCCCGAGTGGAAGCAGCCACCTCAGCCTCCACCCCAGGCCCAACAGAATCCAATTCAGGTTTCAGTGTCCCTGCACAAACAATTTTAGGAAGTACAGTCACTTTTTCATTTCCATCTTTTACACACTTTGTTCCATCCCCCTTACAAGAGTCACATATTTTTACATTAACAGAACAACGCGAAGAAAAGTCCAAAGGAGTCTCATTTTTTCCCAGAGAGAGAGGAGAAAGATTTTGTTCAACAGAGTTCAAAGCAATACTTTCAGCATTTGCAACAACACTTGTAACATTCTCCGATACTCACACAGTCTCCGGTTTACTGGAATTTAATGAGACAGAACCAGAAGCTTTGTTTTCTGAGTCCAAGTTGATCTTATTATTATCAGTTTGTTTAAAACAGTGCTCCAACAGCGCTCTACAAACCAGCAAAAGTTCTCTTAAGCTTTCATCTTTTTTGAGAGAGACTAGTTTATAGATTCTCCAGTTTATCTGATCCCAAAAATGAAAAGTAAAAGCAGACTGCAGATTTAAATCTTGCGTATTCGCTTTAACCCAGATAAGTAAGTTTTTAAGCTCAGTTTTTGAAATTTCAGAGTGACCTTTTTCTTGTAACATTGTCTCTAATTGATGAAAAACATCCCATTCAACTTTTGATAAATTCGTTCCCATTTTTGTGTTCTTTTAATAATTTTCTTTTTCGCTATTTTGCCTCCCAACGTCACCCAAGCGCTCTCCCGAGATAAGTTACTTACAATTTTCTTGGCTTCGGCGGGAGAGATGATACAGTGTGCTCCTTGTTAACACTTGGGTCTCCGCAGCTGGTACTTCCACGATTTTTCTTTCTTTTTCTTCTATTCTACGTCCTCACACGAGGCACCAATATGCGGGGGACGGGACAGGTATAAGTCCAATAGTGTCAGGAACCCACGCCTTAAAAAAGGAACCCACTAGGCCGCGGCAAAATATCCAAATATGGATAACATGGTAACCAGACCAGTGAAGAGATTTTTGCTTTTATTTCCAGCACATCAGTCTCAAAATACAAAATGGAGACATGACAGCTCACTGATCCACACCAAAAAATGTCTCCTTCAACAGGGCTCATACAGCAATACATAAAATCATCTCAGACTAGAATTCAGCCAATCAGACACAGAAAACACATCTTGACAAGCATTCTATCCAATCTTATAAAACATAGGTAATCGTAGCTAAAACAAAGACTAGTTGATAAGAGACAAAGAACAGAGTTCTATTCATGCTAACCTTCTAAAGATATACATTAAATAACCTTGTTGCCGTCCTAAAGCCAATTCTACAGAAGCCTATTGTTATTTGTCACGTCTACTGCTTGGGAAACTTTTCTGCTTGCATGGAAAACTTTTTCTGCTTGCATGGGAAACTTTTCTGCAATGCTAACAAAACTCCAGTCTAAGGCCTACATACTTCTTTGTAACCATTTCTTAAAAATCCTCTAACCTTATGGATTCCAACATTTCCCCCTCTCTGTTTGACCCAGAAGCTTTCATTTTCTTGTCGCTTGCTATTTGCGTTTCATAGCTCTATTGCAAAATTTCTGCTTATTATCTGCTGAAGACCTATTTTCACTAAACTGAAGCATTGCTATATTACGGCACAGCAACTTAATGCTGTGAAGACCCAATCCCTGAAAGAGAGATATGAATCACGTTTGGCAACAGTCACAAGGCATCGTTCAAAAAACTCTGGTCGATTCCAAGGCCTTAATTCAAAACCTTCGTTCATGTCAATACCCTCATCTACTGCTTTCGTGAGATTTCATACACTCTCTGTGCTTCTACTTCCTAGTTCTCCTGCTTGAATGACAAAAACTTCTCAGACTGTTTTGTTCATCATTCGCCGAAGACAACAGAGTATACAAGGTGCCACTATCAATATCAGTATTAGAACACCTAATATGTAAAGACCTATCTTGCAAAGTTGCCTTAGCCAAGGTGCAAAACTCCAATTTTGAAACAAATCATCCAACCAGGAACCTGCATCTTCTTTAATTTGGGCTGTCAGATCCTTTAATTTTTGAATGCTTTTGTGAATGGATTCAGAACGATCAGACAAATTCATACAACACAATCCTTCAAATTCCTCACAACCATGTCCTTGTGCCAGTAAAAGAAAATCAATGGCTGCTCTGTTTTGAAGAGTAGCATGTCTAATACTATCAACATCGGTCAACATATCACTGATTGCGGAGGATGTGGCATTAGCTTGTTTGCTCAGCCAACATCCAACTCGATCTAATTGTCTCAATGCCACAGCTGAAGCCAATTGGGGTAGAAATATACCTGCTGAAAGCCTTCTGGCGGCATTCCAAGGCATAAAATCACTCTGACAGTTCTCATCATAATGAGGAACAGCTCTTGTTTTCCTTTGTTTCTTTTTCATCACTGCTTTGGCAGTGGGGGCAATTATGGTAAGCATACCAATGCTACAAGGGCCACCTTCAAGGTGGGCTGGAATGCCTTGCCAACCTCTGTCTCCGCAAATGATCCAATACCCTTTTGGCAATTGCCGTGGATATTGGTCCGTCTCCAGAAACACATCCCAACTGTTTGAAACATTTGCTGCCCTGAGAAGTTTGTTGGACCAAATGTTCCAATTGAAGGAAGGACTGTTTCCATTGTCAATTCCACCTTGTTTACCACTGGATTCTTTTCTGACCAAAGGAAACTCTTTCACTGGCACACCAACCAAACAGGTTGAGAAAGGCTTTTCTGGTTCCGAATTAGACAGACATATAGTATCCGATCTGGCAGCCTTGGCTAAGGTCACCCAAACATGGTTTTCGGTTGATCCACAGGCAAATCTGCACGACAAAAAACAATTAAAATCAAGCAAAACAAGTATACCATTTGATTCTGCCCCATCTCTTTCAAGAACTAAGTTTTGGCAGAATTCTTTCTAAACAAAAACAATAACCTAAATTTTCAGCCAAAAATTAGCTTCGTTAAACAAACATTCAGCATTCAATTCGTATACTCATAAATAACATTGGCACAAAATCAGAGTTCATGGGTTCCACCGATGCACAAAGAACGTCAGGCCCAAGAGGCGTCAGGCGAGACCCGGGATCCTTCCATTCGGTCCACGTCTGCGTACTCGCTTCCTCAGTTCTAGGCTCGACAACAGGTTCTGAAGTGCGATACGGTTTGACGTTTTTGGCAGGAACCCACTTAATTCTTCCAGCACCTGTGGAAATAGAAGCATACCCTTTGCCCCACGTTATTAATTGAAACGGGCCTTCCATCTGTCCAGAGTCAGGGTTTCTAATTAGAAGAGGAGGATGTTCTTTCAGTTTTGCCTGTGTGCTATTTGAAAAGTGTCTAAAGATTGGTGGATCTGGTTCTGTACTTGAACTATTTAGAAAATTAAAACCATACAAAGCCTTACTCAGTCTCATCTGTGGGGTGATTTCCGTTCCCCCTCTCTGTTGATCTAATATGCGTTTTAAGGTTTGATGTGTTCTTTCAATGATTGCTTGGCTTGTGGGAGAGTGGGGAATACCAAAAATGTGTCGAACACCCCATTCATTTAAAAATGTGGCCAATTTTTGAGATATGTATGCGGGACCATTGTCAGTTTTTACTTCTTGGGGTATACCCAATGAAGCAAAAGCTTGCAGGAAATGATGACAGGCATGGCTGCCAGTTTCACCTGTGTGAAGGGAAGCAAAAACTGCACCAGAGAACGTGTCTATGGAAACATGAATATTTTTAAATTTACCAAAAGAAGGCTATTTAGTAACACCTGTTTGCCACAACTGTAGGCTTTGTAAGCCTTGGGGGTTGATTGCTCCTGTAGAAACAGGAGGTTGTACCAATTGACAGTCAGGGCAAGTATGAATGATAGCTTTAGCTTGACTTTTAGTGATTTGGAACATTCGCATGAGTGCTTGTGCATTTTGGTGGAAAAAGGCATGACTCAATTTTGCTTGTTCAAAAATATTTGGCAATGTGTTAGAAATGACCATTGTCAGTTTGTCCGCTCTTGCATTTCCTTCCACTAAAAATCCAGGAAGTGAAGAATGCGCCCTAATGTGAGAAACAAAATATGGATTAGTTCTATATTGCAAAGTTATAAAAAGACATGAAAGCCAACGATGTACAGTTTCATTACTAACATCCTTTAAAATGGAACCTTCTATTCTCCTGACTACATTAGCAACATAAGCAGAATCTGTGACCAAATTAAAAGGCTGAGGAAACAGCTGAAAAGCTCAAACTACTGCAGCAAGCTCAACAATTTGAGGGGATCCCTCTACTGTTTGAATATCAGATTCCCAAACATCAGTCTTTTGATTAAACCAAGTCACAACGGACTTGTGGCTTTTACCAGAGCCATCAGTGAAGAGAGTCACAGCATGTAAAGGTTCTTCACTTAATTTAGGTTTTTCTCTGAAACTCAATTTTGCTTGCAGTAGTTTGTGAGCTGGATAGTGTATGGAACAAACACCTGGAAAACCTAAGAATGCATATTGTAAATCATCAGAATTTTGCATTGCCCAATTGAAATAATCATTTTTCAATGGCAAATAGATAACTGAACATTCTTGACCTGCCAAAGTTAACAATCTGGTTCTAGCCTTAATTATAATGTATGCAATCATTTCTAAAACTGAGCAAATGGTCTTTGAAAACCTGTAGGGAGGAAAAACCCATTCCATTATTAACAAAGGATCTTGTTCTGTGGCATCCCACTGGAAAATGAGACCACAAAGCTGCATCTTCTCTCCTAAGATTGCAAGAAAGAAAGGATTTTCAGGAACGCAGCGATGAGCTTGTCTTTTTTGAAGAGCTTCTGTGACTTTGTCGAGAGCAGCACGAGCTTCAGGGGTTAAAGTTCTTGGTGAAGTGATGTCGCAACTTCCTCTCAGCAAATGGAAGAGCAGACTCAGTTCATCATTGGTGATTCCCACCATCGGTCTGACCCAGTTGATTTCTCCTAGAAGTTTTTGTAACTCTTGTAGGTTGTTGACTCTGGTTCGGATCTGAATTTTCTGTGGTATTATTGTCGTCTTCCATCGTCTTCCATCATCTTCCATCCCAGGTACTTCTAAGGTGAAACTTGTTGAATTTTTGTTGCAGAGATTTCAAGTCCAGCTTTTTGAATTTCAGCAACAACACAGTCGCCAGTTTCTTCCATCTCTTCCTTTCAAAGGACTCCACCCTTAAAGCCAATTTTTCTTTCTCTGTATCTATAGATTGACAAACACCAGAACAACCATGTTTTTGCTTAACTGAAAAAGAGTTCCCCGGAACCACAATTTCCCGAGTGGAAGCAGTCACCTCAGTCTCCACCCCAGGCCCAACAGAATCCAATTCAGGTTTCAGTGTCCCTGCACAAACAATTTTAGGAAGTACAGTCACTTTTTCATTTCCATCTTTTACACACTTTGTTCCATCCCCCTTACAAGAGTCACATATTTTTACATTAACAGAACAACGCGAAGAAAAGTCCAAAAGAGTCTCATTTTTTCCCAGAGAGAGAGAAGAAAGATTTTGTTCAACAGAGTTCAAAGCAATACTTTCAGCATCTGCAACAACACTTGTAACATTCTCCGATACTCACACAGTCTCCGGTTTACTGGAATTTAATGAGACAGAACCAGAAGCTTTGTTTTCTGAGTCCAAGTTGATCTTATTATTATCAGTTTGTTTAAAACAGTGCTCCAACAGCGCTCTACAAACCGGCATAAGTTCTCTTAAGCTTTCATCTTTTTTGAGAGAGACTAGTTTATAGATTCTCCAGTTTATCTGATCCCAAAAATGAAAAGTAAAAGCAGACTGCAGATTTAAATCTTGCGTATTCGCTTTAACCCAGATAAGTAAGTTTTTAAGCTCAGTTTTTGAAATTTCAGAGTGACCTTTTTCTTGTAACATTGTCTCTAATTGATGAAAAACATCCCATTCAACTTTTGATAAATTCGTTCCCATTTTTGTGTTCTTTTAATAATTTTCTTTTTCGCTATTTTGCCTCCCAACGTCACCCAAGCGCTCTCCCGAGATAAGTTACTTACAATTTTCTTGGCTTCGGCGGGAGAGATGATACAGTGTGCTCCTTGTTAACACTTGGGTCTCCGCAGCTGGTACTTCCACGATTTTTCTTTGTTTTTCTTCTATTCTACGTCCTCACACGAGGCACCAATATGCGGGGGACGGGACAGGTATAAGTCCAATGGTGTCAGGAGCCCACGCATTAAAAAAGGAACCCACTAGGTCGCGGCAAAATATCCAAATATGGATAACATGGTAACCAGACCAGTGAAGAGATTTTTGCTTTTATTTCCAGCACATCAGTCTCAAAATACAAAATGGAGACATGACAGCTCACTGATCCACACCAAAAAATGTCTCCTTCAACAGGGCTCATACAGCAATACATAAAATCATCTCAGACTAGAATTCAGCCAATCAGACACAGAAAACACATCTTGACAAGCATTCTATCCAATCTTATAAAACATAGGTAATCGTAGCTAAAACAAAGACTAGTTGATAAGAGACAAAGAACAGAGTTCTATTCATGCTAACCTTCTAAAGATATACATTAAATAACCTTGTTGCCGTCCTAAAGCCAATTCTACAGAAGCCTATTGTTATTTGTCACGTCTACTGCTTGGGAAACTTTTCTGCTTGCATGGAAAACTTTTTCTGCTTGCATGGGAAACTTTTCTGCAATGCTAACAAAACTCCAGTCTAAGGCCTACATACTTCTTTGTAACCATTTCTTAAAAATCCTCTAACCTTATGGATTCCAACATTTCCCCCTCTCTGTTTGACCCAGAAGCTTTCATTTTCTTGTCGCTTGCTATTTGCGTTTCATAGCTCTATTGCAAAATTTCTGCTTATTATCTGCTGAAGACCTATTTTCACTTAACTGAAGCATTGCTATATTATGGCACAGCAACTTAATGCTGTGAAGACCCAATCCCTGAAAGAGAGATATGAATCACGTTTGGCAACAGTCACAAGGCATCGTTCAAAAAACTCTGGTCGATTCCAAGGCCTTAATTCAAAACCTTCGTTCATGTCAATACCCTCATCTACTGCTTTCGTGAGATTTCGTACACTCTCTGTGCTTCTACTTCCTAGTTCTCCTGCTTGAATGACAAAAACTTCTCGGGCTGTTTTGTTCATCATTCGCCGAAGACAACAGAGTATACAAGGTGCCACTATCAATATCAGTATTAGAACACCTAATATGTAAAGACCTATCTTGCAAAGCTGCCTTAGCCAAGGTGCAAAACTCCAATTTTGAAACAAATCATCCAACCAGGAACCTCCATCTTCTTTAATTTGGGCTGTCAGATCCTTTAATTTTTGAATGCTTTTGTGAATGGATTCAGAACGATCAGACAAATTCATACAACACAATCCTTCAAATTCCTCACAACCATGTCCTTGTGCCAGTAAAAGAAAATCAATGGCTGCTCTGTTTTGAAGAGTAGCATGTCTAATACTATCAACATCGGTCAACATATCACTGATTGCGGAGGATGTGGCATTAGCTTGTTTGCTCAGCCAACATCCAACTCGATCTAATTGTCTCAATGCCACAGCTGAAGCCAATTGGGGTAGAAATATACCTGCTGAAAGCCTTCTGGCGGCATTCCAAGGCATAAAATCACTCTGACAGTTCTCATCATAATGAGGAACAGCTCTTGTTTTCCTTTGTTTCTTTTTCATCACTGCTTTGGCAGTGGGGGCAATTATGGTAAGCATACCAATGCTACAAGGGCCACCTTCAAGGTGGGCTGGAATGCCTTGCCAACCTCTGTCTCCGCAAATGATCCAATACCCTTTTGGCAATTGCCGTGGATATTGGTCCGTCTCCAGAAACACATCCCAACTGTTTGAAACATTTGCTGCCCTGAGAAGTTTGTTGGACCAAATGTTCCAATTGAAGGAAGGACTGTTTCCATTGTCAATTCCACCTGGTTTACCATTGGATTCTTTTCTGACCAAAGGAAACTCTTTCACTGGCACACCAACCAAACAGGTTGAGAAAGGCTTTTCTGGTTCCGAATTAGACAGACATATAGTATCCGATCTGGCAGCCTTGGCTAAGGTCACCCAGACATGGTTTTCGGTTGATCCACAGGCAAATCTGCACGACAAAAAACAATTAAAATCAAGCAAAACAAGTATACCATTTGATTCTGCCCCATCTCTTTCAAGAACTAAGTTTTGGCAGAATTCTTTCTAAACAAAAACAATAACCTAAATTTTCAGCCAAAAATTAGCTTTGTTAAACAAACATTCAGCATTCAATTCGTATACTCATAAATAACATTGGCACAAAATCAGAGTTCATGGGTTCCACCGATGCACAAAGAACGTCAGGCACAAGAGGCGTCAGGCGAGACCCGGGATCCTTCCATTCGGTCCACGTCTGCGTACTCGCTTCCTCAGTTCTAGGCTCGACAACAGGTTCTGAAGTGCGATACGGTTTGACGTTTTTGGCAGGAACCCACTTAATTCTTCCAGCACCTGTGGAAATAGAAGCATACCCTTTGCCCCACGTTATTAATTGAAACGGGCCTTCCATCTGTCCAGAGTCAGGGTTTCTAATTAGAAGAGGAGGATGTTCTTTCAGTTTTGCCTGTGTGCTATTTGAAAAGTGTCTAAAGATTGGTGGATCTGGTTCTGTACTTGAACTATTTAGACAATTAAAACCATACAAAGCCTTACTCAGTCTCATCTGTGGGGTGATTTCCGTTCCCCCTCTCTGTTGATCTAATATGCGTTTTAAGGTTTGATGTGTTCTTTCAATGATTGCTTGGCTTGTGGGAGAGTGGGGAATACCAAAAATGTGTCGAACACCCCATTCATTTAAAAATGTGGCCAATTTTTTAGATATGTATGCAGGACCATTGTCAGTTTTTACTTCTTGGGGTATACCCAATGAAGCAAAAGCTTGCAGGAAATGATGACAGGCATGGCTGCCAGTTTCACCTGTGTGAAGGGAAGCAAAAACTGCACCAGAGAACGTGTCTATGGAAACATGAATATTTTTAAATTTACCAAAAGAAGGCTATTTAGTAACACCTGTTTGCCACAACTGTAGGCTTTGTAAGCCTTGGGGGTTGATTGCTCCTGTAGAAACAGGAGGTTGTACCAATTGACAGTCAGGGCAAGTATGAATGATAGCTTTAGCTTGACTTTTAGTGATTTGGAACATTCGCATGAGTGCTTGTGCATTTTGGTGGAAAAAGGCATGACTCAATTTTGCTTGTTCAAAAATATTTGGCAATGTGTTAGAAATGACCATTGTCAGCTTGTCCGCTCTTGCATTTCCTTCCACTAAAAATCCAGGAAGTGAAGAATGCGCCCTAATGTGAGAAACAAAATATGGATTAGTTCTATATTGCAAAGTTATAAAAAGACATGAAAGCCAACGATGTACAGTTTCATTACTAACATCCTTTAAAATGGAACCTTCTATTCTCCTGACTACATTAGCAACATAAGCAGAATCTGTGACCAAATTAAAAGGCTGAGGAAACAGCTGAAAAGCTCAAACTACTGCAGCAAGCTCAACAATTTGAGGGGATCCCTCTACTGTTTGAATATCAGATTCCCAAACATCAGTCTTTTGATTAAACCAAGTCACAACGGACTTGTGGCTTTTACCAGAGCCATCAGTGAAGAGAGTCACAGCATGTAAAGGTTCTTCACTTAATTTAGGTTTTTCTCTGAAACTCAATTTTGCTTGCAGTAGTTTGTGAGCTGGATAGTGTATGGAACAAACACCTGGAAAACCTAAGAATGCATATTGTAAATCATCAGAATTTTGCATTGCCCAATTGAAATAATCATTTTTCAATGGCAAATAGATAACTGAACATTCTTGACCTGCCAAAGTTAACAATCTGGTTCTAGCCTTAATTATAATGTATGCAATCATTTCTAAAACTGAGCAAATGGTCTTTGAAAACCTGTAGGGAGGAAAAACCCATTCCATTATTAACAAAGGATCTTGTTCTGTGGCATCCCACTGGAAAATGAGACCACAAAGCTGCATCTTCTCTCCTAAGATTGCAAGAAAGAAAGGATTTTCAGGAACGCAGCGATGAGCTTGTCTTTTTTGAAGAGCTTCTGTGACTTTGTCGAGAGCAGCACGAGCTTCAGGGGTTAAAGTTCTTGGCGAAGTGATGTCGCAACTTCCTCTCAGCAAATGGAAGAGCGGACTCAGTTCATCATTGGTGATTCCCAGCATCGGTCTGACCCAGTTGATTTCTCCTAGAAGTTGTTGTAACTCTTGTAGGTTGTTGACTCTGGTTCGGATCTGAATTTTCTGTGGTATTATTGTCGTCTTCCATCGTCTTCCATCATCTTCCATCCCAGGTACTTCTAAGGTGAAACTTGTTGAATTTTCGTTGCAGAGATTTCAAGTCCAGCTTTTTGAATTTCAGCAACAACACAGTCGCGAGTTTCTTCCATCTCTTCCTTTCAAAGGACTCCACCCTTAAAGCCAATTTTTCTTTCTCTGTATCTATAGATTGACAAACACCAGAACAACCATGTTTTTGCTTAACTGAAAAAGAGTTCCCCGGAACCACAATTTCCCGAGTGGAAGCAGCCATCTCAGCCTCCACCCCAGGCCCAACAGAATCCAATTCAGGTTTCAGTGTCCCTGCACAAACAATTTTAGGAAGTACAGTCACTTTTTCATTTCCATCTTTTACACACTTTGTTCCATTCCCCTTACAAGAGTCACATATTTTTACATTAACAGAACAACGCGAAGAAAAGTCCAAAAGAGTCTCATTTTTTCCCAGAGAGAGAGAAGAAAGATTTTGTTCAACAGAGTTCAAAGCAATACTTTCAGCATCTGCAACAACACTTGTAACATTCTCCGATACTCACACAGTCTCCAGTTTACTGGAATTTAATGAGACAGAACCAGAAGCTTTGTTTTCTGAGTCCAAGTTGATCTTATTATTATCAGTTTGTTTAAAACAGTGCTCCAACAGCGCTCTACAAACCGGCATAAGTTCTCTTAAGCTTTCATCTTTTTTGAGAGAGACTAGTTTATAGATTCTCCAGTTTATCTGATCCCAAAAATGAAAAGTAAAAGCAGACTGCAGATTTAAATCTTGCGTATTCGCTTTAACCCAGATAAGTAAGTTTTTAAGCTCAGTTTTTGAAATTTCAGAGTGACCTTTTTCTTGTAACATTGTCTCTAATTGATGAAAAACATCCCATTCAACTTTTGATAAATTCGTTCCCATTTTTGTGTTCTTTTAATAATTTTCTTTTTCGCTATTTTGCCTCCCAACATCACCCAAGCGCTCTCCCGAGATAAGTTACTTACAATTTTCTTGGCTTCGGCGGGAGAGATGATACAGTGTGCTCCTTGTTAACACTTGGGTCTCCGCAGCTGGTACTTCCACGATTTTTCTTTGTTTTTCTTCTATTCTACGTCCTCACACGAGGCACCAATATGCGGGGGACGGGACAGGTATAAGTCCAATGGTGTCAGGAGCCCACGCATTAAAAAAGGAACCCACTAGGCCGCGGCAAAATATCCAAATATGGATAACATGGTAACCAGACCAGTGAAGAGATTTTTGCTTTTATTTCCAGCACATCAGTCTCAAAATACAAAATGGAGACATGACAGCTCACTGATCCACACCAAAAAATGTCTCCTTCAACAGGGCTCATACAGCAATACATAAAATCATCTCAGACTAGAATTCAGCCAATCAGACAAAGAAAACACATCTTGACAAGCATTCTATCCAATCTTATAAAACATAGGTAATCGTAGCTAAAACAAAGACTAGTTGATAAGAGACAAAGAACAGAGTTCTATTCATGCTAACCTTCTAAAGATATACATTAAATAACCTTGTTGCCGTCCTAAAGCCAATTCTACAGAAGCCTATTGTTATTTGTCACGTCTACTGCTTGGGAAACTTTTCTGCTTGCATGGAAAACTTTTTCTGCTTGCATGGGAAACTTTTCTGCAATGCTAACAAAACTCCAGTCTAAGGCCTACATACTTCTTTGTAACCATTTCTTAAAAATCCTCTAACCTTATGGATTCCAACATTTCCCCCTCTCTGTTTGACCCAGAAGCTTTCATTTTCTTGTCGCTTGCTATTTGCGTTTCATAGCTCTATTGCAAAATTTCTGCTTATTATCTGCTGAAGACCTATTTTCACTAAACTGAAGCATTGCTATATTACGGCACAGCAACTTAATGCTGTGAAGACCCAATCCCTGAAAGAGAGATATGAATCACGTTTGGCAACAGTCACAAGGCATCGTTCAAAAAACTCTGGTCGATTCCAAGGCCTTAATTCAAAACCTTCGTTCATGTCAATACCCTCATCTACTGCTTTCGTGAGATTTCGTACACTCTCTGTGCTTCTACTTCCTAGTTCTCCTGCTTGAATGACAAAAACTTCTCGGGCTGTTTTGTTCATCATTCGCCGAAGACAACAGAGTATACAAGGTGCCACTATCAATATCAGTATTAGAACACCTAATATGTAAAGACCTATCTTGCAAAGTTGCCTTAGCCAAGGTGCAAAACTCCAATTTTGAAACAAATCATCCAACCAGGAACCTCCATCTTCTTTAATTTGGGCTGTCAGATCCTTTAATTTTTGAATGCTTTTTTGAATGGATTCGGAATGATCAGACAAATTCATACAACACAATCCTTCAAATTCCTCACAACCATGTCCTTGTGCCAGTAAGAGAAAATCAATGGCTGCTCTGTTTTGAAGAGTAGCATGTCTAATACTATCAACATCGGTCAACATATCACTGATTGCGGAGGATGTGGCATTAGCTTGTTTGCTCAGCCAACATCCAACTCGATCTAATTGTCTCAATGCCACAGCTGAAGCCAATTGGGGTAGAAATATACCTGCTGAAAGCCTTCTGGCGGCATTCCAAGGCATAAAATCACTCTGACAGTTCTCATCATAATGAGGAACAGCTCTTGTTTTCCTTTGTTTCTTTTTCATCACTGCTTTGGCAGTGGGGGCAATTATGGTAAGCATACCAATGCTACAAGGGCCACCTTCAAGGTGGGCTGGAATGCCTTGCCAACCTCTGTCTCCGCAAATGATCCAATACCCTTTTGGCAATTGCCGTGGATATTGGTCCGTCTCCAGAAACACATCCCAACTGTTTGAAACATTTGCTGCCCTGAGAAGTTTGTTGGACCAAATGTTCCAATTGAAGGAAGGACTGTTTCCATTGTCAATTCCACCTGGTTTACCATTGGATTCTTTTCTGACCAAAGGAAACTCTTTCACTGGCACACCAACCAAACAGGTTGAGAAAGGCTTTTCTGGTTCCGAATTAGACAGACATATAGTATCCGATCCGGCAGCCTTGGCTAAGGTCACCCAAACACTCGTTTTCGGTTGATCCACAGGCAAATCTGCACGACAAAAAACAATTAAAATCAAGCAAAACAAGTATACCATTTGATTCTTCCCCATCTCTTTCAAGAACTAAGTTTTGGCAGAATTCTTTCTAAACAAAAACAATAACCTAAATTTTCAGCCAAAAATTAGCTTTGTTAAACAAACATTCAGCATTCAATTCGTATACTCATAAATAACATTGGCACAAAATCAGAGTTCATGGGTTCCACCGATGCACAAAGAACGTCAGGCACAAGAGGCGTCAGGCGAGACCCGGGATCCTTCCATTCGGTCCACGTCTGCGTACTCGCTTCCTCAGTTCTAGGCTCGACAACAGGTTCTGAAGTGCGATACGGTTTGACGTTTTTGGCAGGAACCCACTTAATTCTTCCAGCACCTGTGGAAATAGAAGCATACCCTTTGCCCCACGTTATTAATTGAAACGGGCCTTCCATCTGTCCAGAGTCAGGGTTTCTAATTAGAAGAGGAGGATGTTCTTTCAGTTTTGCCTGTGTGCTATTTGAAAAGTGTCTAAAGATTGGTGGATCTGGTTCTGTACTTGAACTATTTAGAAAATTAAAACCATACAAAGCCTTACTCAGTCTCATCTGTGGGGTGATTTCCGTTCCCCCTCTCTGTTGATCTAATATGCGTTTTAAGGTTTGATGTGTTCTTTCAATGATTGCTTGGCTTGTGGGAGAGTGGGGAATACCAAAAATGTGTCGAACACCCCATTCATTTAAAAATGTGGCCAATTTTTGAGATATGTATGCGGGACCATTGTCAGTTTTTACTTCTTGGGGTATACCCAATGAAGCAAAAGCTTGCAGGAAATGATGACAGGCATGGCTGCCAGTTTCACCTGTGTGAAGGGAAGCAAAAACTGCACCAGAGAACGTGTCTATGGAAACATGAATATTTTTAAATTTACCAAAAGAAGGCTATTTAGTAACACCTGTTTGCCACAACTGTAGGCTTTGTAAGCCTCGGGGGTTGATTGCTCCTGTAGAAACAGGAGGTTGTACCAATTGACAGTCAGGGCAAGTATGAATGATAGCTTTAGCTTGACTTTTAGTGATTTGGAACATTCGCATGAGTGCTTGTGCATTTTGGTGGAAAAAGGCATGACTCAATTTTGCTTGTTCAAAAATATTTGGCAATGTGTTAGAAATGACCATTGTCAGCATGTCCGCTCTTGCATTTCCTTCCACTAAAAATCCAGGAAGTGAAGAATGCGCCCTAATGTGAGAAACAAAATATGGATTAGTTCTATATTGCAAAGTTATAAAAAGACATGAAAGCCAACGATGTAAGTTTCATTACTAACATCCTTTAAAATGGAACCTTCTATTCTCCTGACTACATTAGCAACATAAGCAGAATCTGTGACCAAATTAAAAGGCTGAGGAAACAGCTGAAAAGCTCAAACTACTGCAGCAAGCTCAACAATTTGAGGGGATCCCTCTACTGTTTGAATATCAGATTCCCAAACATCAGTCTTTTGATTAAACCAAGTCACAACGGACTTGTGGCTTTTACCAGAGCCATCAGTGAAGAGAGTCACAGCATGTAAAGGTTCTTCACTTAATTTAGGTTTTTCTCTGAAACTCAATTTTGCTTGCAGTAGTTTGTGAGCTGGATAGTGTATGGAACAAACACCTGGAAAACCTAAGAATGCATATTGTAAATCATCAGAATTTTGCATTGCCCAATTGAAATAATCATTTTTCAATGGCAAATAGATAACTGAACATTCTTGACCTGCCAAAGTTAACAATCTGGTTCTAGCCTTAATTATAATGTATGCAATCATTTCTAAAACTGAGCAAATGGTCTTTGAAAACCTGTAGGGAGGAAAAACCCATTCCATTATTAACAAAGGATCTTGTTCTGCGGCATCCCACTGGAAAATGAGACCACAAAGCTGCATCTTCTCTCCTAAGATTGCAAGAAAGAAAGGATTTTCAGGAACGCAGCCATGAGCTTGTCTTTTTTGAAGAGCTTCTGTGACTTTGTCGAGAGCAGCACGAGCTTCAGGGGTTAAAGTTCTTGGCGAAGTGATGTCGCAACTTCCTCTCAGCAAATGGAAGAGCGGACTCAGTTCATCATTGGTGATTCCCAGCATCGGTCTGACCCAGTTGATTTCTCCTAGAAGTTGTTGTAACTCTTGTAGGTTGTTGACTCTGGTTCGGATCTGAATTTTCTGTGGTATTATTGTCGTCTTCCATCGTCTTCCATCATCTTCCATCCCAGGTACTTCTAAGGTGAAACTTGTTGAATTTTCGTTGCAGAGATTTCAAGTCCAGCTTTTTGAATTTCAGCAACAACACAGTCGCGAGTTTCTTCCATCTCTTCCTTTCAAAGGACTCCACCCTTAAAGCCAATTTTTCTTTCTCTGTATCTATAGATTGACAAACACCAGAACAACCATGTTTTTGCTTAACTGAAAAAGAGTTCCCCGGAACCACAATTTCCCGAGTGGAAGAAGCCACCTCAGCCTCCACCCCAGGCCCAACAGAATCCAATTCAGGTTTCAGTGTCCCTGCACAAACAATTTTAGGAAGTACAGTCACTTTTTCATTTCCATCTTTTACACACTTTGTTCCATCCCCCTTACAAGAGTCACATATTTTTACATTAACAGAACAACGCGAAGAAAAGTCCAAAAGAGTCTCATTTTTTCCCAGAGAGAGAGAAGAAAGATTTTGTTCAACAGAGTTCAAAGCAATACTTTCAGCATTTGCAACAACACTTGTAACATTCTCCGATACTCACACAGTCTCCGGTTTACTGGAATTTAATGAGACAGAACCAGAAGCTTTGTTTTCTGAGTCCAAGTTGATCTTATTATTATCAGTTTGTTTAAAACAGTGCTCCAACAGCGCTCTACAAACCGGCATAAGTTCTCTTAAGCTTTCATCTTTTTTGAGAGAGACTAGTTTATAGATTCTCCAGTTTATCTGATCCCAAAAATGAAAAGTAAAAGCAGACTGCAGATTTAAATCTTGCGTATTCGCTTTAACCCAGATAAGTAAGTTTTTAAGCTCAGTTTTTGAAATTTCAGAGTGACCTTTTTCTTGTAACATTGTCTCTAATTGATGAAAAACATCCCATTCAACTTTTGATAAATTCGTTCCCATTTTTGTGTTCTTTTAATAATTTTCTTTTTCTCTATTTTGCCTCCCAACGTCACCCAAGCGCTCTCCCGAGATAAGTTACAATTTTCTTGGCTTCGGCGGGAGAGATGATACAGTGTGCTCCTTGTTAACACTTGGGTCTCCGCAGCTGGTACTTCCACGATTTTTCTTTGTTTTTCTTCTATTCTACGTCCTCACACGAGGCACCAATATGCGGGGGACGGGACAGGTATAAGTCCAATAGTGTCAGGAGCCCACGCCTTAAAAAAGGAACCCACTAGGCCGCGGCAAAATATCCAAATATGGATAACATGGTAACCAGACCAGTGAAGAGATTTTTGCTTTTATTTCCAGCACATCAGTCTCAAAATACAAAATGGAGACATGACAGCTCACTGATCCACACCAAAAAATGTCTCCTTCAACAGGGCTCATACAGCAATACATAAAATCATCTCAGACTAGAATTCAGCCAATCAGACACAGAAAACACATCTTGACAAGCATTCTATCCAATCTTATAAAACATAGGTAATCGTAGCTAAAACAAAGACTAGTTGATAAGAGACAAAGAACAGAGTTCTATTCATGCTAACCTTCTAAAGATATACATTAAATAACCTTGTTGCCGTCCTAAAGCCAATTCTACAGAAGCCTATTGTTATTTGTCACGTCTACTGCTTGGGAAACTTTTCTGCTTGCATGGAAAACTTTTTCTGCTTGCATGGGAAACTTTTCTGCAATGCTAACAAAACTCCAGTCTAAGGCCTACATACTTCTTTGTAACCATTTCTTAAAAATCCTCTAACCTTATGGATTCCAACATTTCCCCCTCTCTGTTTGACCCAGAAGCTTTCATTTTCTTGTCGCTTGCTATTTGCGTTTCATAGCTCTATTGCAAAATTTCTGCTTATTATCTGCTGAAGACCTATTTTCACTAAACTGAAGCATTGCTATATTACGGCACAGCAACTTAATGCTGTGAAGACCCAATCCCTGAAAGAGAGATATGAATCACGTTTGGCAACAGTCACAAGGCATCGTTCAAAAAACTCTGGTCGATTCCAAGGCCTTAATTCAAAACCTTCGTTCATGTCAATACCCTCATCTACTGCTTTCGTGAGATTTCGTACACTCTCTGTGCTTCTACTTCCTAGTTCTCCTGCTTGAATGACAAAAACTTCTCGGGCTGTTTTGTTCATCATTCGCCGAAGACAACAGAGTATACAAGGTGCCACTATCAATATCAGTATTAGAACACCTAATATGTAAAGACCTATCTTGCAAAGTTGCCTTAGCCAAGGTGCAAAACTCCAATTTTGAAACAAATCATCCAACCAGGAACCTCCATCTTCTTTAATTTGGGCTGTCAGATCCTTTAATTTTTGAATGCTTTTTTGAATGGATTCGGAATGATCAGACAAATTCATACAACACAATCCTTCAAATTCCTCACAACCATGTCCTTGTGCCAGTAAGAGAAAATCAATGGCTGCTCTGTTTTGAAGAGTAGCATGTCTAATACTATCAACATCGGTCAACATATCACTGATTGCGGAGGATGTGGCATTAGCTTGTTTGCTCAGCCAACATCCAACTCGATCTAATTGTCTCAATGCCACAGCTGAAGCCAATTGGGGTAGAAATATACCTGCTGAAAGCCTTCTGGCGGCATTCCAAGGCATAAAATCACTCTGACAGTTCTCATCATAATGAGGAACAGCTCTTGTTTTCCTTTGTTTCTTTTTCATCACTGCTTTGGCAGTGGGGGCAATTATGGTAAGCATACCAATGCTACAAGGGCCACCTTCAAGGTGGGCTGGAATGCCTTGCCAACCTCTGTCTCCGCAAATGATCCAATACCCTTTTGGCAATTGCCGTGGATATTGGTCCGTCTCCAGAAACACATCCCAACTGTTTGAAACATTTGCTGCCCTGAGAAGTTTTTTCGAACAAATGTTCCAATTGAAGGAAGGACTGTTTCCATTGTCAATTCCACCTGGTTTACCATTGGATTCTTTTCTGACCAAAGGAAACTCTTTCACTGGCACACCAACCAAACAGGTTGAGAAAGGCTTTTCTGGTTCCGAATTAGACAGACATATAGTATCCGATCCGGCAGCCTTGGCTAAGGTCACCCAAACACTCGTTTTCGGTTGATCCACAGGCAAATCTGCACGACAAAAAACAATTAAAATCAAGCAAAACAAGTATACCATTTGATTCTTCCCCATCTCTTTCAAGAACTAAGTTTTGGCAGAATTCTTTCTAAACAAAAACAATAACCTAAATTTTCAGCCAAAAATTAGCTTTGTTAAACAAACATTCAGCATTCAATTCGTATACTCATAAATAACATTGGCACAAAATCAGAGTTCATGGGTTCCACCGATGCACAAAGAACGTCAGGCACAAGAGGCGTCAGGCGAGACCCGGGATCCTTCCATTCGGTCCACGTCTGCGTACTCGCTTCCTCAGTTCTAGGCTCGACAACAGGTTCTGAAGTGCGATACGGTTTGACGTTTTTGGCAGGAACCCACTTAATTCTTCCAGCACCTGTGGAAATAGAAGCATACCCTTTGCCCCACGTTATTAATTGAAACGGGCCTTCCATCTGTCCAGAGTCAGGGTTTCTAATTAGAAGAGGAGGATGTTCTTTCAGTTTTGCCTGTGTGCTATTTGAAAAGTGTCTAAAGATTGGTGGATCTGGTTCTGTACTTGAACTATTTAGAAAATTAAAACCATACAAAGCCTTACTCAGTCTCATCTGTGGGGTGATTTCCGTTCCCCCTCTCTGTTGATCTAATATGCGTTTTAAGGTTTGATGTGTTCTTTCAATGATTGCTTGGCTTGTGGGAGAGTGGGGAATACCAAAAATGTGTCGAACACCCCATTCATTTAAAAATGTGGCCAATTTTTGAGATATGTATGCGGGACCATTGTCAGTTTTTACTTCTTGGGGTATACCCAATGAAGCAAAAGCTTGCAGGAAATGATGACAGGCATGGCTGCCAGTTTCACCTGTGTGAAGGGAAGCAAAAACTGCACCAGAGAACGTGTCTATGGAAACATGAATATTTTTAAATTTACCAAAAGAAGGCTATTTAGTAACACCTGTTTGCCACAACTGTAGGCTTTGTAAGCCTCGGGGGTTGATTGCTCCTGTAGAAACAGGAGGTTGTACCAATTGACAGTCAGGGCAAGTATGAATGATAGCTTTAGCTTGACTTTTAGTGATTTGGAACATTCGCATGAGTGCTTGTGCATTTTGGTGGAAAAAGGCATGACTCAATTTTGCTTGTTCAAAAATATTTGGCAATGTGTTAGAAATGACCATTGTCAGCATGTCCGCTCTTGCATTTCCTTCCACTAAAAATCCAGGAAGTGAAGAATGCGCCCTAATGTGAGAAACAAAATATGGATTAGTTCTATATTGCAAAGTTATAAAAAGACATGAAAGCCAACGATGTAAGTTTCATTACTAACATCCTTTAAAATGGAACCTTCTATTCTCCTGACTACATTAGCAACATAAGCAGAATCTGTGACCAAATTAAAAGGCTGAGGAAACAGCTGAAAAGCTCAAACTACTGCAGCAAGCTCAACAATTTGAGGGGATCCCTCTACTGTTTGAATATCAGATTCCCAAACATCAGTCTTTTGATTAAACCAAGTCACAACGGACTTGTGGCTTTTACCAGAGCCATCAGTGAAGAGAGTCACAGCACGTAAAGGTTCTTCACTTAATTTAGGTTTTTCTCTGAAACTCAATTTTGCTTGCAGTAGTTTGTGAGCTGGATAGTGTATGGAACAAACACCTGGAAAACCTAAGAATGCATATTGTAAATCATCAGAATTTTGCATTGCCCAATTGAAATAATCATTTTTCAATGGCAAATAGATAACTGAACATTCTTGACCTGCCAAAGTTAACAATCTGGTTCTAGCCTTAATTATAATGTATGCAATCATTTCTAAAACTGAGCAAATGGTCTTTGAAAACCTGTAGGGAGGAAAAACCCATTCCATTATTAACAAAGGATCTTGTTCTGCGGCATCCCACTGGAAAATGAGACCACAAAGCTGCATCTTCTCTCCTAAGATTGCAAGAAAGAAAGGATTTTCAGGAACGCAGCCATGAGCTTGTCTTTTTTGAAGAGCTTCTGTGACTTTGTCGAGAGCAGCACGAGCTTCAGGGGTTAAAGTTCTTGGCGAAGTGATGTCGCAACTTCCTCTCAGCAAATGGAAGAGCGGACTCAGTTCATCATTGGTGATTCCCAGCATCGGTCTGACCCAGTTGATTTCTCCTAGAAGTTGTTGTAACTCTTGTAGGTTGTTGACTCTGGTTCGGATCTGAATTTTCTGTGGTATTATTGTCGTCTTCCATCGTCTTCCATCATCTTCCATCCCAGGTACTTCTAAGGTGAAACTTGTTGAATTTTCGTTGCAGAGATTTCAAGTCCAGCTTTTTGAATTTCAGCAACAACACAGTCGCGAGTTTCTTCCATCTCTTCCTTTCAAAGGACTCCACCCTTAAAGCCAATTTTTCTTTCTCTGTATCTATAGATTGACAAACACCAGAACAACCATGTTTTTGCTTAACTGAAAAAGAGTTCCCCGGAACCACAATTTCCCGAGTGGAAGAAGCCACCTCAGCCTCCACCCCAGGCCCAACAGAATCCAATTCAGGTTTCAGTGTCCCTGCACAAACAATTTTAGGAAGTACAGTCACTTTTTCATTTCCATCTTTTACACACTTTGTTCCATCCCCCTTACAAGAGTCACATATTTTTACATTAACAGAACAACGCGAAGAAAAGTCCAAAAGAGTCTCATTTTTTCCCAGAGAGAGAGAAGAAAGATTTTGTTCAACAGAGTTCAAAGCAATACTTTCAGCATTTGCAACAACACTTGTAACATTCTCCGATACTCACACAGTCTCCGGTTTACTGGAATTTAATGAGACAGAACCAGAAGCTTTGTTTTCTGAGTCCAAGTTGATCTTATTATTATCAGTTTGTTTAAAACAGTGCTCCAACAGCGCTCTACAAACCGGCATAAGTTCTCTTAAGCTTTCATCTTTTTTGAGAGAGACTAGTTTATAGATTCTCCAGTTTATCTGATCCCAAAAATGAAAAGTAAAAGCAGACTGCAGATTTAAATCTTGCGTATTCGCTTTAACCCAGATAAGTAAGTTTTTAAGCTCAGTTTTTGAAATTTCAGAGTGACCTTTTTCTTGTAACATTGTCTCTAATTGATGAAAAACATCCCATTCAACTTTTGATAAATTCGTTCCCATTTTTGTGTTCTTTTAATAATTTTCTTTTTCTCTATTTTGCCTCCCAACGTCACCCAAGCGCTCTCCCGAGATAAGTTACAATTTTCTTGGCTTCGGCGGGAGAGATGATACAGTGTGCTCCTTGTTAACACTTGGGTCTCCGCAGCTGGTACTTCCACGATTTTTCTTTGTTTTTCTTCTATTCTACGTCCTCACACGAGGCACCAATATGCGGGGGACGGGACAGGTATAAGTCCAATAGTGTCAGGAACCCACGCCTTAAAAAAGGAACCCACTAGGCCGCGGCAAAATATCCAAATATGGATAACATGGTAACCAGACCAGTGAAGAGATTTTTGCTTTTATTTCCAGCACATCAGTCTCAAAATACAAAATGGAGACATGACAGCTCACTGATCCACACCAAAAAATGTCTCCTTCAACAGGGCTCATACAGCAATACATAAAATCATCTCAGACTAGAATTCAGCCAATCAGACACAGAAAACACATCTTGACAAGCATTCTATCCAATCTTATAAAACATAGGTAATCGTAGCTAAAACAAAGACTAGTTGATAAGAGACAAAGAACAGAGTTCTATTCATGCTAACCTTCTAAAGATATACATTAAATAACCTTGTTGCCGTCCTAAAGCCAATTCTACAGAAGCCTATTGTTATTTGTCACGTCTACTGCTTGGGAAACTTTTCTGCTTGCATGGAAAACTTTTTCTGCTTGCATGGGAAACTTTTCTGCAATGCTAACAAAACTCCAGTCTAAGGCCTACATACTTCTTTGTAACCATTTCTTAAAAATCCTCTAACCTTATGGATTCCAACATTTCCCCCTCTCTGTTTGACCCAGAAGCTTTCATTTTCTTGTCGCTTGCTATTTGCGTTTCATAGCTCTATTGCAAAATTTCTGCTTATTATCTGCTGAAGACCTATTTTCACTAAACTGAAGCATTGCTATATTACGGCACAGCAACTTAATGCTGTGAAGACCCAATCCCTGAAAGAGAGATATGAATCACGTTTGGCAACAGTCACAAGGCATCGTTCAAAAAACTCTGGTCGATTCCAAGGCCTTAATTCAAAACCTTCGTTCATGTCAATACCCTCATCTACTGCTTTCGTGAGATTTCGTACACTCTCTGTGCTTCTACTTCCTAGTTCTCCTGCTTGAATGACAAAAACTTCTCGGGCTGTTTTGTTCATCATTCGCCGAAGACAACAGAGTATACAAGGTGCCACTATCAATATCAGTATTAGAACACCTAATATGTAAAGACCTATCTTGCAAAGTTGCCTTAGCCAAGGTGCAAAACTCCAATTTTGAAACAAATCATCCAACCAGGAACCTCCATCTTCTTTAATTTGGGCTGTCAGATCCTTTAATTTTTGAATGCTTTTTTGAATGGATTCGGAATGATCAGACAAATTCATACAACACAATCCTTCAAATTCCTCACAACCATGTCCTTGTGCCAGTAAGAGAAAATCAATGGCTGCTCTGTTTTGAAGAGTAGCATGTCTAATACTATCAACATCGGTCAACATATCACTGATTGCGGAGGATGTGGCATTAGCTTGTTTGCTCAGCCAACATCCAACTCGATCTAATTGTCTCAATGCCACAGCTGAAGCCAATTGGGGTAGAAATATACCTGCTGAAAGCCTTCTGGCGGCATTCCAAGGCATAAAATCACTCTGACAGTTCTCATCATAATGAGGAACAGCTCTTGTTTTCCTTTGTTTCTTTTTCATCACTGCTTTGGCAGTGGGGGCAATTATGGTAAGCATACCAATGCTACAAGGGCCACCTTCAAGGTGGGCTGGAATGCCTTGCCAACCTCTGTCTCCGCAAATGATCCAATACCCTTTTGGCAATTGCCGTGGATATTGGTCCGTCTCCAGAAACACATCCCAACTGTTTGAAACATTTGCTGCCCTGAGAAGTTTTTTCGAACAAATGTTCCAATTGAAGGAAGGACTGTTTCCATTGTCAATTCCACCTGGTTTACCATTGGATTCTTTTCTGACCAAAGGAAACTCTTTCACTGGCACACCAACCAAACAGGTTGAGAAAGGCTTTTCTGGTTCCGAATTAGACAGACATATAGTATCCGATCCGGCAGCCTTGGCTAAGGTCACCCAAACACTCGTTTTCGGTTGATCCACAGGCAAATCTGCACGACAAAAAACAATTAAAATCAAGCAAAACAAGTATACCATTTGATTCTTCCCCATCTCTTTCAAGAACTAAGTTTTGGCAGAATTCTTTCTAAACAAAAACAATAACCTAAATTTTCAGCCAAAAATTAGCTTTGTTAAACAAACATTCAGCATTCAATTCGTATACTCATAAATAACATTGGCACAAAATCAGAGTTCATGGGTTCCACCGATGCACAAAGAACGTCAGGCACAAGAGGCGTCAGGCGAGACCCGGGATCCTTCCATTCGGTCCACGTCTGCGTACTCGCTTCCTCAGTTCTAGGCTCGACAACAGGTTCTGAAGTGCGATACGGTTTGACGTTTTTGGCAGGAACCCACTTAATTCTTCCAGCACCTGTGGAAATAGAAGCATACCCTTTGCCCCACGTTATTAATTGAAACGGGCCTTCCATCTGTCCAGAGTCAGGGTTTCTAATTAGAAGAGGAGGATGTTCTTTCAGTTTTGCCTGTGTGCTATTTGAAAAGTGTCTAAAGATTGGTGGATCTGGTTCTGTACTTGAACTATTTAGAAAATTAAAACCATACAAAGCCTTACTCAGTCTCATCTGTGGGGTGATTTCCGTTCCCCCTCTCTGTTGATCTAATATGCGTTTTAAGGTTTGATGTGTTCTTTCAATGATTGCTTGGCTTGTGGGAGAGTGGGGAATACCAAAAATGTGTCGAACACCCCATTCATTTAAAAATGTGGCCAATTTTTGAGATATGTATGCGGGACCATTGTCAGTTTTTACTTCTTGGGGTATACCCAATGAAGCAAAAGCTTGCAGGAAATGATGACAGGCATGGCTGCCAGTTTCACCTGTGTGAAGGGAAGCAAAAACTGCACCAGAGAACGTGTCTATGGAAACATGAATATTTTTAAATTTACCAAAAGAAGGCTATTTAGTAACACCTGTTTGCCACAACTGTAGGCTTTGTAAGCCTCGGGGGTTGATTGCTCCTGTAGAAACAGGAGGTTGTACCAATTGACAGTCAGGGCAAGTATGAATGATAGCTTTAGCTTGACTTTTAGTGATTTGGAACATTCGCATGAGTGCTTGTGCATTTTGGTGGAAAAAGGCATGACTCAATTTTGCTTGTTCAAAAATATTTGGCAATGTGTTAGAAATGACCATTGCCAGCTTGTCCGCTCTTGCATTTCCTTCCACTAAAAATCCAGGAAGTGAAGAATGCGCCCTAATGTGAGAAACAAAATATGGATTAGTTCTATATTGCAAAGTTATAAAAAGACATGAAAGCCAACGATGTAAAGTTTCATTACTAACATCCTTTAAAATGGAACCTTCTATTCTCCTGACTACATTAGCAACATAAGCAGAATCTGTGACCAAATTAAAAGGCTGAGGAAACAGCTGAAAAGCTCAAACTACTGCAGCAAGCTCAACAATTTGAGGGGATCCCTCTACTGTTTGAATATCAGATTCCCAAACATCAGTCTTTTGATTAAACCAAGTCACAACGGACTTGTGGCTTTTACCAGAGCCATCAGTGAAGAGAGTCACAGCATGTAAAGGTTCTTCACTTAATTTAGGTTTTTCTCTGAAACTCAGTTTTGCTTGCAGTAGTTTGTGAGCTGGATAGTGTATGGAACAAACACCTGGAAAACCTAAGAATGCATATTGTAAATCATCAGAATTTTGCATTGCCCAATTGAAATAATCATTTTTCAATGGCAAATAGATAACTGAACATTCTTGACCTGCCAAAGTTAACAATCTGGTTCTAGCCTTAATTATAATGTATGCAATCATTTCTAAAACTGAGCAAATGGTCTTTGAAAACCTGTAGGGAGGAAAAACCCATTCCATTATTAACAAAGGATCTTGTTCTGTGGCATCCCACTGGAAAATGAGACCACAAAGCTGCATCTTCTCTCCTAAGATTGCAAGAAAGAAAGGATTTTCAGGAACGCAGCGATGAGCTTGTCTTTTTTGAAGAGCTTCTGTGACTTTGTCGAGAGCAGCACGAGCTTCAGGGGTTAAAGTTCTTGGCGAAGTGATGTCGCAACTTCCTCTCAGCAAATGGAAGAGCGGACTCAGTTCATCATTGGTGATTCCCAGCATCGGTCTGACCCAGTTGATTTCTCCTAGAAGTTGTTGTAACTCTTGTAGGTTGTTGACTCTGGTTCGGATCTGAATTTTCTGTGGTATTATTGTCGTCTTCCATTGTCTTCCATCATCTTCCATCCCAGGTACTTCTAAGGTGAAACTTGTTGAATTTTCGTTGCAGAGATTTCAAGTCCAGCTTTTTGAATTTCAGCAACAACACAGTCGCGAGTTTCTTCCATCTCTTCCTTTCAAAGGACTCCACCCTTAAAGCCAATTTTTCTTTCTCTGTATCTATAGATTGACAAACACCAGAACAACCATGTTTTTGCTTAACTGAAAAAGAGTTCCCCGGAACCACAATTTCCCGAGTGGAAGCAGCCACCTCAGCCTCTACCCCAGGCCCAACAGAATCCAATTCAGGTTTCAGTGTCCCTGCACAAACAATTTTAGGAAGTACAGTCACTTTTTCATTTCCATCTTTTACACACTTTGTTCCATCCCCCTTACAAGAGTCACATATTTTTACATTAACAGAACAACGCGAAGAAAAGTCCAAAAGAGTCTCATTTTTTCCCAGAGAGAGAGAAGAAAGATTTTGTTCAACAGAGTTCAAAGCAATACTTTCAGCATTTGCAACAACACTTGTAACATTCTCCGATACTCACACAGTCTCCGGTTTACTGGAATTTAATGAGACAGAACCAGAAGCTTTGTTTTCTGAGTCCAAGTTGATCTTATTATTATCAGTTTGTTTAAAACAGTGCTCCAACAGCGCTCTACAAACCGGCATAAGTTCTCTTAAGCTTTCATCTTTTTTGAGAGAGACTAGTTTATAGATTCTCCAGTTTATCTGATCCCAAAAATGAAAAGTAAAAGCAGACTGCAGATTTAAATCTTGCGTATTCGCTTTAACCAAGATAAGTAAGTTTTTAAGCTCAGTTTTTGAAATTTCAGAGGGACCTTTTTCTTGTAACATTGTCTCTAATTGATGAAAAACATCCCATTCAACTTTTGATAAATTCGTTCCCATTTTTGTGTTCTTTTAATAATTTTCTTTTTCGCTATTTTGCCTCCCAACGTCACCCAAGCGCTCTCCCGAGATAAGTTACTTACAATTTTCTTGGCTTCGGCGGGAGAGATGATACAGTGTGCTCCTTGTTAACACTTGGGTCTCCGCAGCTGGTACTTCCACGATTTTTCTTTGTTTTTCTTCTATTCTACGTCCTCACACGAGGCACCAATATGCGGGGGACGGGACAGGTAAAAGTCCAATAGTGTCAGGAGCCCACGCCTTAAAAAAGGAACCCACTAGGCCGCGGCAAAATATCCAAATATGGATAACATGGTAACCAGACCAGTGAAGAGATTTTTGCCTTTATTTCCAGCACATCAGTCTCAAAATACAAAATGGAGACATGACAGCTCACTGATCCACACCAAAAAATGTCTCCTTCAACAGGGCTCATACAGCAATACATAAAATCATCTCAGACTAGAATTCAGCCAATCAGACACAGAAAACACATCTTGACAAGCATTCTATCCAATCTTATAAAACATAGGTAATCGTAGCTAAAACAAAGACTAGTTAATAAGAGACAAAGAACAGAGTTCTATTCATGCTAACCTTCTAAAGATATACATTGAATAACCTTGTTGCCATCCTAAAGCCAATTCTACAGAAGCCTATTGTTATTTGTCACGTCTACTGCTTGGGAAACTTTTCTGCTTGCATGGAAAATTTTTCTGCTTGCATGGGAAACTTTTCTGCAATGCTAACAAAACTCCTGTCTAAGGCCTACATACTTCTTTGTAACCATTTCTTAAAAATCCTCTAACCTTATGGATTCCAACATTTCCCCCTCTCTGTTTGACCCAGAAGCTTTCATTTTCTTGTCGCTTGCTATTTGCGTTTCATAGCTCTATTGCAAAATTTCTGCTTATTATCTGCTGAAGACCTATTTTCACTAAACTGAAGCATTGCTATATTACAGCACAGCAACTTAATGCTGTGAAGACCCAATCCCTGAAAGAGAGATATGAATCACGTTTGGCAACAGTCACAAGGCATCGTTCAAAAAACTCTGGTCGATTCCAAGGCCTTAATTCAAAACCTTCGTTCATGTCAATACCCTCATCTACTGCTTTCGTGAGATTTCATACACTCTCTGTGCTTCTACTTCCTAGTTCTCCTGCTTGAATGACAAAAACTTCTCGGACTGTTTTGTTCATCATTCGCCGAACACAACAGAGTATACAAGGTGCCACTATCAATATCAGTATTAGAACACCTAATATGTAAAGACCTATCTTGCAAAGTTGCCTTAGCCAAGGTGCAAAACTCCAATTTTGAAACAAATCATCCAACCAGGAACCTCCATCTTCTTTAATTTGGGCTGTCTGATCCTTTAATTTTTGAATGCTTTTGTGAATGGATTCAGAATGATCAGACAAATTCATACAACACAATCCTTCAAATTCCTCACAACCATGTCCTTGTGCCAGTAAGAGAAAATCAATGGCTGCTCTGTTTTGAAGAGTAGCATGTCTAATACTATCAACATCGGTCAACATATCACTGATTGCGGAGGATGTGGCATTAGCTTGTTTGCTCAGCCAACATCCAACTCGATCTAATTGTCTCAATGCCACAGCTGAAGCCAATTGGGGTAGAAATATACCTGCTGAAAGCCTTCTGGCGGCATTCCAAGGCATAAAATCACTCTGACAGTTCTCATCATAATGAGGAACAGCTCTTGTTTTCCTTTGTTTCTTTTTCATCACTGCTTTGGCAGTGGGGGCAATTATGGTAAGCATACCAATGCTACAAGGGCCACCTTCAAGGTGGGCTGGAATGCCTTGCCAACCTCTGTCTCCGCAAATGATCCAATACCCTTTTGGCAATTGCCGTGGATATTGGTCCGTCTCCAGAAACACATCCCAACTGTTTGAAACATTTGCTGCCCTGAGAAGTTTTTTCGAACAAATGTTCCAATTGAAGGAAGGACTGTTTCCATTGTCAATTCCACCTGGTTTACCATTGGATTCTTTTCTGACCAAAGGAAACTCTTTCACTGGCACACCAACCAAACAGGTTGAGAAAGGCTTTTCTGGTTCCGAATTAGACAGACATATAGTATCCGATCCGGCAGCCTTGGCTAAGGTCACCCAAACACTCGTTTTCGGTTGATCCACAGGCAAATCTGCACGACAAAAAACAATTAAAATCAAGCAAAACAAGTATACCATTTGATTCTTCCCCATCTCTTTCAAGAACTAAGTTTTGGCAGAATTCTTTCTAAACAAAAACAATAACCTAAATTTTCAGCCAAAAATTAGCTTTGTTAAACAAACATTCAGCATTCAATTCGTATACTCATAAATAACATTGGCACAAAATCAGAGTTCATGGGTTCCACCGATGCACAAAGAACGTCAGGCACAAGAGGCGTCAGGCGAGACCCGGGATCCTTCCATTCGGTCCACGTCTGCGTACTCGCTTCCTCAGTTCTAGGCTCGACAACAGGTTCTGAAGTGCGATACGGTTTGACGTTTTTGGCAGGAACCCACTTAATTCTTCCAGCACCTGTGGAAATAGAAGCATACCCTTTGCCCCACGTTATTAATTGAAACGGGCCTTCCATCTGTCCAGAGTCAGGGTTTCTAATTAGAAGAGGAGGATGTTCTTTCAGTTTTGCCTGTGTGCTATTTGAAAAGTGTCTAAAGATTGGTGGATCTGGTTCTGTACTTGAACTATTTAGAAAATTAAAACCATACAAAGCCTTACTCAGTCTCATCTGTGGGGTGATTTCCGTTCCCCCTCTCTGTTGATCTAATATGCGTTTTAAGGTTTGATGTGTTCTTTCAATGATTGCTTGGCTTGTGGGAGAGTGGGGAATACCAAAAATGTGTCGAACACCCCATTCATTTAAAAATGTGGCCAATTTTTGAGATATGTATGCGGGACCATTGTCAGTTTTTACTTCTTGGGGTATACCCAATGAAGCAAAAGCTTGCAGGAAATGATGACAGGCATGGCTGCCAGTTTCACCTGTGTGAAGGGAAGCAAAAACTGCACCAGAGAACGTGTCTATGGAAACATGAATATTTTTAAATTTACCAAAAGAAGGCTATTTAGTAACACCTGTTTGCCACAACTGTAGGCTTTGTAAGCCTCGGGGGTTGATTGCTCCTGTAGAAACAGGAGGTTGTACCAATTGACAGTCAGGGCAAGTATGAATGATAGCTTTAGCTTGACTTTTAGTGATTTGGAACATTCGCATGAGTGCTTGTGCATTTTGGTGGAAAAAGGCATGACTCAATTTTGCTTGTTCAAAAATATTTGGCAATGTGTTAGAAATGACCATTGCCAGCTTGTCCGCTCTTGCATTTCCTTCCACTAAAAATCCAGGAAGTGAAGAATGCGCCCTAATGTGAGAAACAAAATATGGATTAGTTCTATATTGCAAAGTTATAAAAAGACATGAAAGCCAACGATGTAAAGTTTCATTACTAACATCCTTTAAAATGGAACCTTCTATTCTCCTGACTACATTAGCAACATAAGCAGAATCTGTGACCAAATTAAAAGGCTGAGGAAACAGCTGAAAAGCTCAAACTACTGCAGCAAGCTCAACAATTTGAGGGGATCCCTCTACTGTTTGAATATCAGATTCCCAAACATCAGTCTTTTGATTAAACCAAGTCACAACGGACTTGTGGCTTTTACCAGAGCCATCAGTGAAGAGAGTCACAGCATGTAAAGGTTCTTCACTTAATTTAGGTTTTTCTCTGAAACTCAATTTTGCTTGCAGTAGTTTGTGAGCTGGATAGTGTATGGAACAAACACCTGGAAAACCTAAGAATGCATATTGTAAATCATCAGAATTTTGCATTGCCCAATTGAAATAATCATTTTTCAATGGCAAATAGATAACTGAACATTCTTGACCTGCCAAAGTTAACAATCTGGTTCTAGCCTTAATTATAATGTATGCAATCATTTCTAAAACTGAGCAAATGGTCTTTGAAAACCTGTAGGGAGGAAAAACCCATTCCATTATTAACAAAGGATCTTGTTCTGTGGCATCCCACTGGAAAATGAGACCACAAAGCTGCATCTTCTCTCCTAAGATTGCAAGAAAGAAAGGATTTTCAGGAACGCAGCGATGAGCTTGTCTTTTTTGAAGAGCTTCTGTGACTTTGTCGAGAGCAGCACGAACTTCAGGGGTTAAAGTTCTTGGCGAAGTGATGTCGCAACTTCCTCTCAGCAAATGGAAGAGCGGACTCAGTTCATCATTGGTGATTCCCAGCATCGGTCTGACCCAGTTCATTTCTCCTAGAAGTTGTTGTAACTCTTGTAGGTTGTTGACTCTGGTTCGGATCTGAATTTTCTGTGGTATTATTGTCGTCTTCCATCGTCTTCCATCATCTTCCATCCCAGGTACTTCTAAGGTGAAACTTGTTGAATTTTCGTTGCAGAGATTTCAAGTCCAGCTTTTTGAATTTCAGCAACAACACAGTCGCGAGTTTCTTCCATCTCTTCCTTTCAAAGGACTCCACCCTTAAAGCCAATTTTTCTTTCTCTGTATCTATAGATTGACAAACACCAGAACAACCATGTTTTTGCTTAACTGAAAAAGAGTTCCCCGGAACCACAATTTCCCGAGTGGAAGCAGCCACCTCAGCCTCCACCCCAG
The DNA here is from genome assembly GCF_035770615.1 of Melospiza melodia melodia. Taxonomy (NCBI): domain Eukaryota; kingdom Metazoa; phylum Chordata; class Aves; order Passeriformes; family Passerellidae; genus Melospiza; species Melospiza melodia. Next base: position 46,159,565 of record NC_086225.1, on the reverse strand, counting down.
GCCCAACAGAATCCAATTCAGGTTTCAGTGTCCCTGCACAAACAATTTTAGGAAGTACAGTCACTTTTTCATTTCCATCTTTTACACACTTTGTTCCATCCCCCTTACAAGAGTCACATATTTTTACATTAACAGAACAACGCGAAGAAAAGTCCAAAAGAGTCTCATTTTTTCCCAGAGAGAGAGAAGAAAGATTTTGTTCAACAGAGTTCAAAGCAATACTTTCAGCATTTGCAACAACACTTGTAACATTCTCCGATACTCACACAGTCTCCGGTTTACTGGAATTTAATGAGACAGAACCAGAAGCTTTGTTTTCTGAGTCCAAGTTGATCTTATTATTATCAGTTTGTTTAAAACAGTGCTCCAACAGCGCTCTACAAACCGGCATAAGTTCTCTTAAGCTTTCATCTTTTTTGAGAGAGACTAGTTTATAGATTCTCCAGTTTATCTGATCCCAAAAATGAAAAGTAAAAGCAGACTGCAGATTTAAATCTTGCGTATTCGCTTTAACCCAGATAAGTAAGTTTTTAAGCTCAGTTTTTGAAATTTCAGAGTGACCTTTTTCTTGTAACATTGTCTCTAATTGATGAAAAACATCCCATTCAACTTTTGATAAATTCGTTCCCATTTTTGTGTTCTTTTAATAATTTTCTTTTTCGCTATTTTGCCTCCCAACGTCACCCAAGCGCTCTCCCGAGATAAGTTACTTACAATTTTCTTGGCTTCGGCGGGAGAGATGATACAGTGTGCTCCTTGTTAACACTTGGGTCTCCGCAGCTGGTACTTCCACGATTTTTCTTTGTTTTTCTTCTATTCTACGTCCTCACACGAGGCACCAATATGCGGGGGACGGGACAGGTATAAGTCCAATAGTGTCAGGAACCCACGCCTTATAAAAGGAACCCACTAGGCCGCGGCAAAATATCCAAATATGGATAACATGGTAACCAGACCAGTGAAGAGATTTTTGCTTTTATTTCCATCACATCAGTCTCAAAATACAAAATGGAGACATGACAGCTCACTGATCCACACCAAAAAATGTCTCCTTCAACAGGGCTCATACAGCAATACATAAAATCATCTCAGACTAGAATTCAGCCAATCAGACACAGAAAACACATCTTGACAAGCATTCTATCCAATCTTATAAAACATAGGTAATCGTAGCTAAAACAAAGACTAGTTGATAAGAGACAAAGAACAGAGTTCTATTCATGCTAACCTTCTAAAGATATACATTAAATAACCTTGTTTCCATTTTTCACTTCTACTGCTTGGGAAACTTTTCTGCTTGCACGGAAATCTTTTCTGCTTGCATGGGAAACTTTTCGGCAATGCTAACAAAACTCCAGTCTAAGGCCTACATACTTCTTTTTAACCATTTCTTAAAAATCCTCTAACCTTATGGATTCCAACATCAGGCCTTTATCACTTCCATAGTTTTAAGCCATAACAAACACAATTCAATCAACCACCATGCACCACGCTCTGAACACACGACGGTTCTAGAACTTGTTGATTTACGTCTAATTCAGCTGCCTCACCTCCCACAGTCCTTTTCTACTTAGCCAAAGTAATGGGCCTCAGCCCAAGGCCTTCCTTTTTTAAGCTTCTAGCTATATGCAGCAGCAAACCACTACTTTCTTCTGTGCCAAGACTTTAGGTAGACGATTTGCATCTGCCCTTCCAGTGAAACCTAATGGAGAGAGAAAAGCCTCTCAGAGATGTTTAGTCATTCCATTTTCTAGACAGGCCAAATCCAAAGAAAAGCAAGCTATGGGATTGTGTACTTGCTCTTACAAAACACCTGCTGCCCTCTGACAATCAACTAGCAGAAAACCAGCCAAACTGAGACTTGAGGCAAACGACCCTTGGAAGGGAATAATGATGTGATCAATCAAGACAACACTTTTCCAGGCTACCGAGATATTGGAAATGTCAGCAAAGGCTTGAGAGCAAAGGCTGAACAAATGGGGAAAGGGTAAAAGAATCCCAAGAAAAACATGACCAAAGGTTAAAACAATTCCAAGAAAAACATGGGCAAGTAACCTGTTGAAGCCTTCAGGAAATCAGTGGCCGCTGATTGACATAGGCCATTCAAGTTAATTGACCCCTGCACCTTCCACTCCTTTTTCATAGGGTGAATTGAGACCATGGAATCACAATTCCTTGGATTCTGTTCTTAACTTTAGGAGAGAAGTACAGCAGCTGAAGTACCTGTTACTGATGTGATACCCAGAAACACAGAGTTGACACATTTCATTCTTGGCCAATCACAACAAGCAAGACTAAGAGGATAAGGCTGGCTTATTTTCATGACATTTTTCTTGTTTGACAGCCTGCTCTGATTGCAGTGAAACTTCATCGTTAGCTTCTCTCTACAAGGAGAAAGTCCAGTTCACTGTCCTGCCCTACTGCTGCAAGTATACCATTTGGTTTGTCGAGCCAAAAAATTGAATTGGAAGGTACGGAGCTAAGAGGCGCTCCGGGGCGTCTTTCGGCAGAAGCCGCGCTAAGGAGAGCACTGTGAGCGGCACAATCGTCTTTGCGCGAAGAAGCCGCTTCTTCGGCTCCGGGAGCCGGAGAGAGCGGCAACTTCGGGAAGGTGAAGAAGCAAACTGTACAACACTGGGATTGTGTGCGCACTTTGCCAACTAATAGAAAACAGTACTTTTGCACTCTCCTGACTTTTCCAGTCACATGAACATTCGATTGGAAGCTGTTTTGGACAACTTTTCTTTTCTTCCTGCCAAACACTTGGCAGACATCTCTGCAACTTCTAGAACACCTTGGGAGATGTTTTCTGTGCTGGCACAGTTTTTCCTAGCCAGACATAGTGGAAAAGCTTTTTGCTGAGATTTAGATGAGAAGAGACGCTAAAGACGAAGGTAGGATGCTCTCCGGAGCTAAGAGCCGCTCCCGGGCGTCTTTCAGCAGAAGCCGCGCTAAGGAGAGCACTGTGAGCGGCACAATCGTCTTTGCGCGAAGAAGCCGCTTCTTCGGCTCCGGGAGCCGGAGAGAGCGGCAGCTTCGGAAAGGTGAAGAAGCAAGCTGTACAAGACTGGGATTGTGTGCGCACCTTGCCAACTGATAGAAAACAGTACCTTTGCACTCTCCTGACTTTTCCAATCACATGAACATTCGATTGGAAGCTGTTTTGGACAACTTTTCTTCCTGCCAAACACTTGGCAGACCTCCGTGCAATGTCTAGAACACGATGGGAGATGTTTTCTGTGCTGGCACAATTTCACCTTGCCTGATGTAGTGGAAAAGCTTTTTGCTAAGATGTAGACGACAAGAGAGGCTAAAGAGTGGATGTAAGCAAATGACACCCATCTTCAAAAAAGGCAATTCAGAGGACTCGCGATAGTACAAACCAGCCAGCCTCTTCTTTATCCCCAGGAATTTGATGAAGCAGCTCTTCCTGAAAATCCTTGCCAGGCACATGAAAGACGACCAAATAATGTAGTTAGCATGATTTTTCAGGGGAATTTCATGCTGAACATCACTTTAAACTCCTCTGATGAATCAACTTGACTGGTAGATGAAGGGAATATTATCTGCCTGGGCTTCAGGGCGGTTTTTGACATATCTCTACATGGCAGCACACATACATATGGAAGCAATAGTGCAAAGGGGAGGGAATCAGTGTCTTTTCAGTGATGCTGAGGGAAAAGACAAGAGGCAGTGGGCACACACTGAAATACAGGAGATTGCCTTTGAACATCAGTAAATGTTTCTTTACTGTGAGGGTGACTGAACCACGGCACAGACTGCCCAGAAAGATTGTGGAGCCTGGATCTTTGAAGACATTAAAAGTACACCCAGATAGAATCCTGGGCAAGAGGCTCTAGGTATCCTGGTTTAGGCAGGGGGGTTGGGCCTGGTTAGCCCCACCAACCCCTTCCACTCTCTTTCATTCTGTGCTAGTGAATTCTCTTCAAGATGCATTTCAAGCACTGGCATGACAAAGTTCTGTGCAGACAGAGATCCAAATGGACATGGCATCTAAGTTCCTTAAGCAGTGTTCAAGAAGAATGTAAAACTCTGGCACAAGTGTCTCTTCCCTAACTGAATCCCTTTCATGGGAAAATTCCCAGCTCTAGAAAGATCTTCTGATACGCATGCTTAAGACTGACACTGGCTGAGCAAATTTCTCCCTATGTGTATCTAAGACCAGTTAGGATCTTCACCCAAAGTGCTGTCAACATAGTCACAGAATGCCTATTGTTAAGAAGTGACAGCTTCCATCAGAATGGCAACTATTGGTCCACAAAATGGATTAATGGATGGGAATTATCTACGTGGGTTAAAAACAAAAATAAAGAGTTGGTCTTTATTTATCAATTTCATTGCAATATTGATAAGGGAAGAAAAAGATCTAAGTCCTTGACTTTCTGAACTCGAGGAAAGATTTTAAAAATTCCTTGTAAAAATGTATGATCACAATCAGACTATTGAAACCATTTTAGTTGGGAACAAAGTTCCAAAATTGTCTAGATAGTGGCAAAGAAGCCAAGAAAATAGGAAAGAAACAAAAAGAGAGCAAAAGAGTCAGCTTCAGTGTACAAGCTCGTTCTAGAAGTAGTCTGCTGGGAAAAGGAACCCCCAGCTAAATTTCCAATGTATTCCTGCGCTTGATTCAGTAACTGGTCAATGTAAAAACCAATCCTTTTGTACAACTTCTTCCAGCAACAAAAGCTCCAACAGGTTGACACTACCATCATGCCTGTTCCAGACATATTTAAAAGAGAAATGATGATTTTCTTGAAAACCTACTTGCATAAAAGTTGCAAGATGGTGGAGGGATTCCTACATCCTCCTTCCTCCATCTGGCTTGAAAGTATATTTGATAAAATATGCAACAAAGCACATGATTTATAAGGGAGAGTCAAATGGATGATTTGGGAATTGATCTCTTGTTGATAGTAAACTTCATATCCACTCGGTGTGACCTTTTTAAAACAAAATGTGGAGCTGAGGCATGAATCTGCCACAACAATTGTAAAGCAAACATACACACTCCCCTTCACATGCCCCCCCTTCCACACACACCTAGGCACACACAGAGATCAGCATAGCAGATCATGAACACCTTGGAAAAGACTGAAATGCTAAATGCCTCTCTTGATGGGCAAAAGAGCTGGTGCAGTAATTCAAATGCCTGGTACAAAAATTCTGTTTCATATTTAGCTCCTATTTAAAACACAGCTTTTCATTTCATTCTATTTACAGAATATTTTAATTTCATTTGTTTCTTTAAAATTACTTAGTTCTCACCTGTTGTATGTCTAGGAATATTTTCTTCCAAAAATAGAAAAAAATAGATGATATCTTTTCAGCAGAAAACATTGGTTGATACAATTTTAAACCATCATGATATGGAAGAATTCTTCTGTCCCTCTCGAAGGTGGAAGAAGCATTTGGATCACAGATCATCTACAATGAAATACTTGACATGTTTAAGATGCTTTCAATCAATTTTGATCGTCAATTGCTTATTCGTTGTAAACAGTAATTTTTCAGTGAAGGGAAAGTGTGTGTGGTATATCTACATGATGTGTTCAAAGCCAGTTCCTACTAATGGCCAGGCTGAATTCCAGTAAATAATGTCCCGAATGATATTTTGCCGCCTTCTTTGGCACTTCATGAAATCTTACCCCGATGAAGTGCTGAAACACAGAGATTTTCTCTTAGAGAGTGTCTCATGTTGTAACCCATCCCATGGATTTTATGCTGTAATTCTTATCTCTTTTAAAATTTACTATCTTCTGTACAGTTTTCATGAAACTTTCTGTTACAGTAGTGAATAGCACAGATAAATGTCATTTTGTACAACTTTGAATTTACCCCAAGAGCTGAGAGAAAACTTGCTCCTATACTTCAATCCGAGTTTCTTCTATAGTCCAACTTTGTTTCTCTACCATCAAGCTTCTCCTTTGTTGCTGCTCCAAGCCCCGTCCAAGGTGACCTTGAATACTTTCAGGGAGGGGACACCCACAACTTCTCTGGGCAACCTGTTCCAGTGTTCCAGCACTCCCACAGTAAAAAAGGCCTTCCTTTCATCTAATATGTGTAGGAAATCATAAATCTAGGCATAGAAGCTTGGAGTGCAAATTTGAAATTCTTTGGATTTGAAGCACATTTTATATGAATACTGACTTACAGATGACTAAAAGATGTTGATGGGCATTTGAGCTGACAAGTTTTGAAAAAGTGCACGGAAATTAAAATTGAAACCACTAAAATTAAAAACTCCTTGCCATTTTCTTTTTCCTCTCCTATTCAAAATTGCATATGTCAGATATCAGTGCTTCATGCAAACATCTCAGATGCTCTCAGAGAAAAAGCTTTTCTTTCAGACTAAGTTGCGGTTGACGTAGAACACTAGCAGGAGTGAAAGTTTTTCTGGGCATCGGGGCAGCACCTTCTCCTTGGATTTGTGTGCAGAATGCATTTTATCCAAACTGGAAAATAGATCCCAGCTCTGTTCTATTCATCATTCTTACTTCATCAGGCCTGAAGATTCTGTGAAAAGTAGCCTGTGGACCTTGAAGATAGCGCATGTGAAACAGATGAGAGGTGATAGAGAAGTTGAGGGAGAGAAGAAAGAGCATATGGCTGAAACCAGAAAGTATTTCTTCACATGATCATGGAAGATTGCAGGAGCCACTTGGTGCTATCAAACCAACCCGACTTGGCACTGGTGCCACCTTGGGTCTGGGAGCCATCTTGCATATCGTGCATTTTAAGGAGCCAGCTGGCCACTCCCAGCCATATGCCCCCAAACACAAACCACGGCCCTTTTCTCTGGCAAACAAAACTCAGCTGCCCAGCTTTTTGATGGCAGATGGCAGGAGCCACTTGGTACTATCAAACCAGCCCGACTTGGCACTGGTGCCACCTTGGATCTGGGAATCATCCTGCGTATCGAGCATTTTAAGGAGCCAGCCGGCCACTCCCATCCATATGCCCCCAAAAACAAACCACGGACCTTTACTCTGGCAAACAAAAATCAGCTGCCCCGCTTCTGGATGGCAGATTGCAGGAGCCACTTTGCACCATCAAACCAGCCCGACTTGGCAGTGGTGCCACCTTGGATCTGGGAACCATCCTGCGTATCGTGGATTTTCAGGGGCCAGCCGGCCACTCTCAGCCGTAGGCCCCAAACACCAAACACGGCCCTTTCCTCTGGCAAACAAAACTCAACTGCCCCTCTTCTGGATGGCAGATTGCAGGAGCCACTTGGTACTATCAAACCAGCCCGACTTGGCACTGGTGCCACCTTGGATCTGGGAACCATCCTGCGTATCGTACATATTCAGGAACCAGCCGAACACTGCTGGCCATAGGCGCCCAAACACAAACCTTGGCACGTTTCCCTGGCAAACAAAAGTAAGCTGCCCCGCTTCTGGATGGCAGTTTGCAGGACCCAATTGGTACTACAAAAACAGCCCAACTTGGCACTGGTGCCACCTTGGGTCTGGTTACCATCCTGCGTATCGTGGATTTTCAGGGGCCAGCCGACCACTCCCAGCCATATGTCCCCAAACACAACCCACAACCCTTTTCTCTGGCAAACAAAACTCAGCTGCCCAGCTTCTGGATGGCAGATTGCAGGAGCCACTTGGTACTATCAAACCAGCCCAACTTGGCAGTGGTGCCACCTTGGGTCTGGGAACCATCCTGCGAATTGTGGATTGTCAGGAGCCAGCCGACCACTCTCGGCCACAGACCCCAATCAAAAACAACGGCCCGTTTCCCTGGAAAAAAAAAACTCAGCTTCCCCGCTTCTGGATGGCAGATTGCAGGAGGCACTTGACACTGTCAAACCAGCCTGACTTGCCACTGGTGCCACCTTGGGTCTGGGAACCATCCTGCGTATCGTGGATTCTAAGGAGCCAGCCGGCCACTCCCAGCCACAGGCCCCCAAACACAAACAACAGCCCTTTTTTCTGGCAAACAAAACTTAGCTGCCTCGCTTCTGGATGGCAGATTGCAGGAGCCACTTGGGACTATTAAACCAGCCCAACTAGGTACTGGTGGCACCTTGGGTCTGGGAACCATCCTGCGTATCGTGGATTTTCAGGGGCCAGCCGGCCACTCTCAGCCGTAGGCCCCAAACACCAAACACGGCCCTTTCCTCTGGCAAACAAAACTCAACTGCCCCTCTTCTGGATGGCAGATTGCAGGAGCCACTTGGTACTATCAAACCAGCCCGACTTGGCACTGGTGCCACCTTGGATCTGGGAACCATCCTGCGTATCGTACATATTCAGGAACCAGCCGAACACTGCTGGCCATAGGCGCCCAAACACAAACCTTGGCACGTTTCCCTGGCAAACAAAAGTAAGCTGCCCCGCTTCTGGATGGCAGTTTGCAGGAGCCAATTGGTACTATCAAACCAGCCCAACTTGGCACTGGTACCACCTTGGATCTGGGAACCATCCTGCGTATCGTGGATTTTCAGGGGCCAGCCGACCACTCCCAGCCATATGTCCCCAAACACAAACCTCGGCCCTTTTCTCTGGCAAACAAAACTCAACTGCCCCTCTTCTGGATGGCAGTTTGCAGGAGCCACTTGGTACTACAAAAACAGCCCAACTTGGCACTGGTGCCACCTTGGGTCTGGTTACCATCCTGCGTATCGTGCATTTTAAGGAGCCAGCTGGCCACTCCCAGCCATATGCCCCCAAACACAACCCACAACCCTTTTCTCTGGCAAACAAAACTCAGCTGCCCAGCTTCTGGATGGCAGATTGCAGGAGACACTTGGTACTATCAAACCAGCCCGACTTGGCAGTGGTGCCACCTTGGGTCTGGGAACCATCCTGCGAATTGTGGATTGTCAGGAGCCAGCTGACCACTCTCGGCCACAGACCCCAATCAAAAACAACGGCCCGTTTCCCTGGAAAAAAAAAACTCAGCTTCCCCGCTTCTGGATGGCAGATTGCAGGAGGCACTTGACACTGTCAAACCAGCCTGACTTGCCACTGGTGCCACCTTGGGTCTGGGAACCATCCTGCGTATCGTGGATTCTAAGGAGCCAGCCGGCCACTCCCAGCCACAGGCCCCCAAACACAAACAACAGCCCTTTTTTCTGGCAAACAAAACTTAGCTGCCTCGCTTCTGGATGGCAGATTGCAGGAGCCACTTGGGACTATTAAACCAGCCCAACTTGGCACTGGTGGCACCTTGGGTCTGGGAACCATCCTGCGTATCGTGGATTCTAAGGAGCCAGCCGGCCACTCCCAGCCACAGGCCCCCAAACACAAACAACGGCGCTTTTCCCCGGAAAACAAAACTCGCCTGCCAACTTTTTGATAGCAGATTGCAGGAGACACTTGGTACTATCAAACCAGCCCGACTTGGCGCTGGTGCCACCATGGGTCTGGTAACCCTTTTGCCTATCGTACCTTTCCAGGAGCCAGCCAGTCACTCCCAGCCATAGGCCCCCAGACACAAACCTCAGCCCGTTTTCCTGGCAAACAAAAGTAAGCTGCCCCGCTTTTGGATGGCAGATTGCAGGACGCACTTGGTACTACAAAAACAGCCTGACTTGGCAGTGGGGCCAACTTGGATCTGGGAACCATCCTGCGTATCGAGCATTTTAAGGAGCCAGCCGGTCACTCTCAGCCATAGGCCCCAGACACAAACCTTGGACCTTTTCTCTGGCAAACAAAAATCAGCTGCCCCGCATCTGGATGGCAGATTGCAGGAGCCACTTTGCACCATCTAACCAGCCCGACTTGGCACTGGTGCCACCTTGGATCTGGGAACCATCCTGCCTAGCGTGGATTTTCAGGGGCCAGCCGGCCACTCTCAGCCATAGGCCCCCAAACACAAACCACGGCCCTTTTCTCTGGCAAACAAAACTCAACTGCCCCTCTTCTGGATGGCAGTTTGCAGGAGCCACTTGATACAACAAAAACAGCCTGACTTGGCACTGGTGCCATCTTGGGTCTGGTTACAATCCTGCGTATCGTGCATTTTAAGGAGCCAGCCGGCCACTCCCAGCCATATGCCCCCAAACACAACCCACGGCCCTTTTCTCTGGCAAACAAAACTCAGCTGCCCCGCTTCTGGATGGCAGATCGCAGGAGCCACTTGGTATTATCAAACCAGCCCGACTTGGCACTGGTGCCACCTTGGGTCTGGGAACCATCCTGCGTATTGTGGATTGTCAGGAGCCAGCCGACCACTCTCGGCCACAGACCCCAATCAAAAACAACGGCCCGTTTCTCTGGCAAAAAAACTCAGCTGCACCGCTTCTGGATGGCAGATTGCAGGAGGTACTTGACACTGTCAAACCAGCCCAACTTGGCACTGGTGCCACCTTGGGTCTGGGAACCATCCTGCCTATCGTGGATTCTAAGGAGCCAGCCGGCCACTCCCAGCCACAGGCCCCCAAACACAAACAACGGTGCTTTTCCCTGGAAAACAAAACTCGCCTGCCAACTTTTTGATGGCAGATTGCAGGAGCCACTTGGTACTATCAAACCAGCCCAACTTGGCACTGGTGCCACTATGGGTCTGGTCACCATCCTGCCTATCGTAGCTTTTCAGGAGCCAGCCGGTCACTCCCAGCCATAATCCCCCAGACACAAACCTCGGCCCGTTTCCCTGGCAATCAAAACTAAGCTGCCCCGCTTCTGGATGGCAGATTGCAGGACACACTTGGTACTACAAAAACAGCCTGACTTGGCAGTGGTACCACCTTCGGTCTGGGAACCATCCTGCGTATCGAGCATTTTAAGGAGCCAACCGGCCACTCCAAACCATATGCCCCCAAAAACAATCCACAGAACTTTTCTCTGGCAAACAAAAATCAGCTGCCCCGCTTCTGGATGGCAGATTGCAGGAGCCACTTTGCACCATCAAACCAGCCCGACTGACTCCTGAAAATCAACCATACGCATGATGGCTTCCAGACCCAAGGTGGCACCAGGGCCAAGTCGGGCTGGTTTAATAGTACCAAGTGGCTCCTGCAATCTGCCATCCAGAAGCGGGGCAGCTGATTTTTTTTTGCCAGAGAAAAGGTCCGCGGTTTTTTTTTGGGGGCATGTGGCTGGGAGTGGCCGGCTGGCTCATTAGAATCCACGATACGCAGGATAGTTCCCAGAGCCAAGGTGGCACCAGTGCCAAGTCGGGCTGGTTTGATAGTACCAAGTGGCTCCTGCAATCTGCCATCCAGAAGAGGGGCAGTTGAGTTTTGTTTGCCAGAGAAAAGCGCCGTTGTTTTTGTTTTTCGGGGCCTGTGGCTGGGAGTGGCCGGCTGGCCCCTGAAAATCCACGATACGCAGGATGGTTCCCAGACCCAAGGTGGCACCAATGCAAAGTTGGGCTAGTTTGATAGCACCAAGTGGCTTCTGCAATCTGCCATCCAGAAGCGAGGCAGCTAAGTTTTGTTTGCCAGAGAAAAGGGCCGTGGTTTTTGTTGGGGGCCTGTGGCTGGGAGTCGCCGGCTGGCTCCTTTAAATCCACGATAGGCAGGATGGTTCCCAGACCCAAGGTGGCACCAGTGCCAAGTCAGGCTTGTTTGATAGTCCCAAGTGGCTCCTGCAATCTGCCATCCAGAAGCGGGGCAGCTGAGTTGTGTTTGCCAGAGAAAAGGGCTGTGGTTTGTGTTTGGGGGCCTGTGACTGGGAGTGGCCGGCTGGCTCCTTAGAATCCACGATACGCAAGATGGTTCCCAGAGCCAAGGTGGCACCAGTGGCAAGTCAGGCTGGTTTGACAGTGTCAAGTGCCTCCTGCAATCTGCCATCCAGAAGCTGGGCAGCTGAGTTTTGTTTGCCAGAGAAAAGGGCCGTGGGTTGTGTTTGGGGGCATATGGAAGGGAGTGGCCGGCTGGCCCCTGAAAATCCACGATACGCAGGATGGTTCCCAGATCCAAGGTGGTACCAGTGCCAAGTTGGGCTGGTTTGATAGTACCAAGTGGCTCCCGCAATCTGCCATCCAGAAGCGGGGCAGCTTACTTTTGTTTGCCAGGGAAAAGCTCCAAGGTTTGTGTCTGGGGGCCTATGGCCAGCAGTGTTCGGCTGGCTCCTTAAAATGCTCGATACGCAGGATGGTTCCCAGATCCAAGGTGGCACCAGTGCCAAGTCGGGCTGGTTTGATAGTACCAAGTGGCTCCTGCAAACTGCCATCCAGAAGAGGGGCAGTTGAGTTTTGTTTGCCAGAGAAAAGGGCCGAGGTTAGTGTTTGGGGGCATATGGCTGGGAGTGACCGGCTGGCCCCTGAAAATCCACGATAGGTCGGATGTTTCCCAGATCCATGGTGGCACCAGTGCCAAGTCGGGCTTGTTTGATAGTACCAAGTGTCTCCTGCAATCTGCTATCAAAAAGTTGGCAGGCGAGTTTTGTTTTCCGGGGAAAAGCGCCGTTGTTTGTGTTTGGGGGCCTGTGGCTGGGAGTGGCCGGCTGGCTCCTTAGAATCCACAATACGCAGGATGGTTCCCAGACCCAAGGTGCCACCAGTGCCAAGTTGGGCTGGTTTAATAGTCCCAAGTGGCTCCTGCAATCTGCCATCCAGAAGCGAGGCAGCTAAGTTTTGTTTGCCAGAAAAAAGGGCTGTTTTTTGTGTTTGGGGGCCTGTGGCTGGGAGTGGCCGGCTGGCTCCTTAGAATCCACGATACGCAGGATGGTTCCCAGACCCAAGGTGGCACCAGTGGCAAGTCAGGCTGGTTTGACAGTGTCAAGTGCCTCCTGCAATCTGCCATCCAGAAGCGGGGAAGCTGAGTTTTTTTTTTCCAGGGAAACGGGCCGTTGTTTTTGATTGGGGTCTGTGGCCGAGAGTGGTCGGCTGGCTCCTGACAATCCACAATTCGCAGGATGGTTCCCAGACCCAAGGTGGCACCACTGCCAAGTTGGGCTGGTTTGATAGTACCAAGTGGCTCCTGCAATCTGCCATCCAGAAGCTGGGCAGCTGAGTTTTGTTTGCCAGAGAAAAGGGTTGTGGGTTGTGTTTGGGGGCATATGGCTGGGAGTGGCCAGCTGGCTCCTTAAAATGCACGATACGCAGGATGGTAACCAGACCCAAGGTGGCACCAGTGCCAAGTTGGGCTGTTTTTGTAGTACCAAGTGGCTCCTGCAAACTGCCATCCAGAAGAGGGGCAGTTGAGTTTTGTTTGCCAGAGAAAAGGGCTGAGGTTTGTGTTTGGGGACATATGGCTGGGAGTGGTCGGCTGGCCCCTGAAAATCCACGATACGCAGGATGGTTCCCAGATCCAAGGTGGTACCAGTGCCAAGTTGGGCTGGTTTGATAGTACCAAGTGGCTCCTGCAAACTGCCATCCAGAAGCGGGGCAGCTTACTTTTGTTTGCCAGGGAAACGTGCCAAGGTTTGGGTTTGGGGGCCTATGGCCAGCAGTGTTCGGCTGGTTCCTGAATATGTACGATACGCAGGATGGTTCCCAGATCCAAGGTGGCACCAGTGCCAAGTCGGGCTGGTTTGATAGTACCAAGTGGCTCCTGCAATCTGCCATCCAGAAGCGGGGCAGCTGATTTTTGTTTGCCAGAGTAAAGGTCCGTGGTTTGTTTTTGGGGGCATATGGATGGGAGTGGCCGGCTGGCTCCTTAAAATGCTCGATACGCAGGATGGTTCCCAGATCCAAGGTGGCACCAGTGCCAAGTCGGGCTGGTTTTATAGTACTAAGTATCTCCTGCAATCTGCCATCCAGAAGCGGGGCAGCTTACTTTTGTTTGCCAGGGAAACGGGCCAAGGTTTGTGTCTGGGGCCTATGGCTGAGAGTGACCGGCTGGCTCCTGAAAAGCTACAATAGGCAGGATGGTTACCAGACCCATGGTGGCACCAGTGCCAAGTCAGGCTGGTTTGATAGTATCAAGTGGCTCCTGCCATCTGCCATCAAAAAGCTGGGCAGCTGAGTTTTGTTTGCCAGAGAAAAGGGCCGTGGTTTGTGTTTGGGGGCATATGGCTGGGAGTGGCCAGCTGGCTCCTTAAAATGCACGATATGCAAGATGGCTCCCAGACCCAAGGTGGCACCAGTGCCGAGTCGGGTTGGTTTGATAGCACCAAGTGGCTCCTGCAATCTTCCATGATCATGTGAAGAAATACTTTCTGGTTTCAGCCATATGCTCTTTCTTCTCTCCCTCAACTTCTCTATCACCTCTCATCTGTTTCACATGCGCTATCTTCAAGGTCCACAGGCTACTTTTCACAGAATCTTCAGGCCTGATGAAGTAAGAATGATGAATAGAACAGAGCTGGGATCTATTTTCCAGTTTGGATAAAATGCATTCTGCACACAAATCCAAGGAGAAGGTGCTGCCCCGATGCCCAGAAAAACTTTCACTCCTGCTAGTGTTCTACGTCAACCGCAACTTAGTCTGAAAGAAAAGCTTTTTCTCTGAGAGCATCTGAGATGTTTGCATGAAGCACTGATATCTGACATATGCAATTTTGAATAGGAGAGGAAAAAGAAAATGGCAAGGAGTTTTTAATTTTAGTGGTTTCAATTTTAATTTCCGTGCACTTTTTCAAAACTTGTCAGCTCAAATGCCCATCAACATCTTTTAGTCATCTGTAAGTCAGTATTCATATAAAATGTGCTTCAAATCCAAAGAATTTCAAATTTGCACTCCAAGCTTCTATGCCTAGATTTATGATTTCCTACACATATTAGATGAAAGGAAGGCCTTTTTTACTGTGGGAGTGCTGGAACACTGGAACAGGTTGCCCAGAGAAGTTGTGGGTGTCCCCTCCCTGAAAGTATTCAAGGTCACCTTGGACGGGGCTTGGAGCAGCAACAAAGGAGAAGCTTGATGGTAGAGAAACAAAGTTGGACTATAGAAGAAACTCGGATTGAAGTATAGGAGCAAGTTTTCTCTCAGCTCTTGGGGTAAATTCAAAGTTGTACAAAATGACATTTATCTGTGCTATTCACTACTGTAACAGAAAGTTTCATGAAAACTGTACAGAAGATAGTAAATTTTAAAAGAGATAAGAATTACAGCATAAAATCCATGGGATGGGTTACAACATGAGACACTCTCTAAGAGAAAATCTCTGTGTTTCAGCACTTCATCGGGGTAAGATTTCATGAAGTGCCAAAGAAGGCGGCAAAATATCATTCGGGACATTATTTACTGGAATTCAGCCTGGCCATTAGTAGGAACTGGCTTTGAACACATCATGTAGATATACCACACACACTTTCCCTTCACTGAAAAATTACTGTTTACAACGAATAAGCAATTGACGATCAAAATTGATTGAAAGCATCTTAAACATGTCAAGTATTTCATTGTAGATGATCTGTGATCCAAATGCTTCTTCCACCTTCGAGAGGGACAGAAGAATTCTTCCATATCATGATGGTTTAAAATTGTATCAACCAATGTTTTCTGCTGAAAAGATATCATCTATTTTTTTCTATTTTTGGAAGAAAATATTCCTAGACATACAACAGGTGAGAACTAAGTAATTTTAAAGAAACAAATGAAATTAAAATATTCTGTAAATAGAATGAAATGAAAAGCTGTGTTTTAAATAGGAGCTAAATATGAAACAGAATTTTTGTACCAGGCATTTGAATTACTGCACCAGCTCTTTTGCCCATCAAGAGAGGCATTTAGCATTTCAGTCTTTTCCAAGGTGTTCATGATCTGCTATGCTGATCTCTGTGTGTGCCTAGGTGTGTGTGGAAGGGGGGGCATGTGAAGGGGAGTGTGTATGTTTGCTTTACAATTGTTGTGGCAGATTCATGCCTCAGCTCCACATTTTGTTTTAAAAAGGTCACACCGAGTGGATATGAAGTTTACTATCAACAAGAGATCAATTCCCAAATCATCCATTTGACTCTCCCTTATAAATCATGTGCTTTGTTGCATATTTTATCAAATATACTTTCAAGCCAGATGGAGGAAGGAGGATGTGGGAATCCCTCCACCATCTTGCAACTTTTATGCAAGTAGGTTTTCAAGAAAATCATCATTTCTCTTTTAAATATGTCTGGAACAGGCATGATGGTAGTGTCAACCTGTTGGAGCTTTTGTTGCTGGAAGAAGTTGTACAAAAGGATTGGTTTTTACATTGACCAGTTACTGAATCAAGCGCAGGAATACATTGGAAATTTAGCTGGGGGTTCCTTTTCCCAGCAGACTACTTCTAGAACGAGCTTGTACACTGAAGCTGACTCTTTTGCTCTCTTTTTGTTTCTTTCCTATTTTCTTGGCTTCTTTGCCACTATCTAGACAATTTTGGAACTTTGTTCCCAACTAAAATGGTTTCAATAGTCTGATTGTGATCATACATTTTTACAAGGAATTTTTAAAATCTTTCCTCGAGTTCAGAAAGTCAAGGACTTAGATCTTTTTCTTCCCTTATCAATATTGCAATGAAATTGATAAATAAAGACCAACTCTTTATTTTTGTTTTTAACCCACGTAGATAATTCCCATCCATTAATCCATTTTGTGGACCAATAGTTGCCATTCTGATGGAAGCTGTCACTTCTTAACAATAGGCATTCTGTGACTATGTTGACAGCACTTTGGGTGAAGATCCTAACTGGTCTTAGATACACATAGGGAGAAATTTGCTCAGCCAGTGTCAGTCTTAAGCATGCGTATCAGAAGATCTTTCTAGAGCTGGGAATTTTCCCATGAAAGGGATTCAGTTAGGGAAGAGACACTTGTGCCAGAGTTTTACATTCTTCTTGAACACTGCTTAAGGAACTTAGATGCCATGTCCATTTGGATCTCTGTCTGCACAGAACTTTGTCATGCCAGTGCTTGAAATGCATCTTGAAGAGAATTCACTAGCACAGAATGAAAGAGAGTGGAAGGGGTTGGTGGGGCTAACCAGGCCCAACCCCCCTGCCTAAACCAGGATACCTAGAGCCTCTTGCCCAGGATTCTATCTGGGTGTACTTTTAATGTCTTCAAAGATCCAGGCTCCACAATCTTTCTGGGCAGTCTGTGCCGTGGTTCAGTCACCCTCACAGTAAAGAAACATTTACTGATGTTCAAAGGCAATCTCCTGTATTTCAGTGTGTGCCCACTGCCTCTTGTCTTTTCCCTCAGCATCACTGAAAAGACACTGATTCCCTCCCCTTTGCACTATTGCTTCCATATGTATGTGTGCTGCCATGTAGAGATATGTCAAAAACCGCCCTGAAGCCCAGGCAGATAATATTCCCTTCATCTACCAGTCAAGTTGATTCATCAGAGGAGTTTAAAGTGATGTTCAGCATGAAATTCCCCTGAAAAATCATGCTAACTACATTATTTGGTCGTCTTTCATGTGCCTGGCAAGGATTTCCAGGAAGAGCTGCTTCATCAACTTCCTGGGGATAAAAAAGAGGCTGGCTGGTTTGTACTATCGCGAGTCCTCTGAATTGCCTTTTTTGAAGATGGGTGTCATTTGCTTACATCCACTCTTTAGCCTCTCTTGTCGTCTACATCTTAGCAAAAAGCTTTTCCACTACATCTGGCAAGGAGAAATTGTGCCAGCACAGAAAACATCTCCCATCGTGTTCTAGAAGTTGCAGAGGTGTCTGCCAAGTGTTTGGCAGGAAGAAAAGTTGTCCAAAACAGCTTCCAATCGAATGTTCATGTGATTGGAAAAGTCAGGAGAGTGCAAAAGTACTGTTTTCTATCAGTTGGCAAGGTGCGCACACAATCCCAGTGTTGTACAGCTTGCTTCTTCACCTTTCCGAAGCTGCCGCTCTCCCCGGCTCCCGGAGCCGAAGAAGCGGCTTCTTCGCGCAAAGACGATTGTGCCGCTCACAGTGCTCTCCTTAGCGCGGCTTCTGCTGAAAGACGCCCGGGAGCGGCTCCTAGCTCCGGACAGCATCCTACCTTCGTCTTTAGCGCCTCTTCTCATCTACATCTCAGCAAAGCGCTTTCCCACTATGTCTGGCTAGGAAAAACTGTGCCAGCACAGAAAACATCTCCCATCGTGTTCTAGAAGTTGCAGAGATGTCTGCCAAGTGTTTGGCAGGAAGAAAAGAAAAGTTGTCCAAAACAGCTTCCAATCGAATGTTCATGTGATTGGAAAAGTCAGGAGAGTGCAAAAGTACTGTTTTCTATCAGTTGGCAAGCTGCACACACAATCCCAGTGTTGTACAGCTTGCTTCTTCACCTTTCCGGAGCTGCCGCTCTCCCCGGCTCCCGGAGCCGAAGAAGCGGCTTCTTCGCGCAAAGACGATTGTGCCGCTCACAGTGCTCTCCTTAGCGCGGCTTCTGCCGAAAGACGCCCAGGAGCGGCTCTTAGCTCCGGACAGCATCCTACCTTCGTCTTTCGCTTCTTTTGTAGTCTACATCTTAGCAAAACGCTTTCCCACTATGTCTGGCTAGGAAAAATTGTGCCAGCACAGAAAACATCTCCCATCGTGTTCTAGAAGTTGCAGAGATGTCTGCCAAGTGTTTGGCAGGAAGAAAAGAAAAGTTGTCCAAAACAGCTTCTAATCGAATGTTCATGTGATTGGAAAAGTCAGGAGAGTGCAAAGGTACTGTTTTCTATCAGTTGGCAAGGTGCGCTCACAATCCCAGTGTTGTACAGCTTTCTTCTTCACCTTCCCGAAGCTGCCGCTCTCTCCGGCTCCCGGAGCCGAAGAAGCGGCTTCTTCGCGCAAAGACGATTGTGCCGCTCACAGTGCTCTCCTTAGCGCGGCTTCTGCCGAAAGACGCCCCGGAGCGCCTCTTAGCTCCGTACCTTCCAATTCAATTTTTTGGCTCGACAAACCAAATGGTATACTTGCAGCAGTAGGGCAGGACAGTGAACTGGACTTTCTCCTTGTAGAGAGAAGCTAACGATGAAGTTTCACTGCAATCAGAGCAGGCTGTCAAACAAGAAAAATGTCATGAAAATAAGCCAGCCTTATCCTCTTAGTCTTGCTTGTTGTGATTGGCCAAGAATGAAATGTGTCAACTCTGTGTTTCTGGGTATCACATCAGTAACAGGTACTTCAGCTGCTGTACTTCTCTCCTAAAGTTAAGAACAGAATCCAAGGAATTGTGATTCCATGGTCTCAATTCACCCTATGAAAAAGGAGTGGAAGGTGCAGGGGTCAATTAACTTGAATGGCCTATGTCAATCAGCGGCCACTGATTTCCTGAAGGCTTCAACAGGTTACTTGCCCATGTTTTTCTTGGAATTGTTTTAACCTTTGGTCATGTTTTTCTTGGGATTCTTTTACCCTTTCCCCATTTGTTCAGCCTTTGCTCTCAAGCCTTTGCTGACATTTCCAATATCTCGGTAGCCTGGAAAAGTGTTGTCTTGATTGATCACATCATTATTCCCTTCCAAGGGTCGTTTGCCTCAAGTCTCAGTTTGGCTGGTTTTCTGCTAGTTGATTGTCAGAGGGCAGCAGGTGTTTTGTAAGAGCAAGTACACAATCCCATAGCTTGCTTTTCTTTGGATTTGGCCTGTCTAGAAAATGGAATGACTAAACATCTCTGAGAGGCTTTTCTCTCCCCATTAGGTTTCACTGGAAGGGCAGATGCAAATCGTCTACCTAAAGTCTTGGCACAGAAGAAAGTAGTGGTTTGCTGCTGCATATAGCTAGAAGCGTAAAAAAGGAAGGCCTTGGGCTGAGGCCCATTACTTTGGCTAAGTAGAAAAGGACTGTGGGAGGTGAGGCAGCTGAATTAGACGTAAATCAACAAGTTCTAGAACCGTCGAGTGTTGACAGCGTGGTGCATGGTGGTTGGTTGAATTGTGTTTGTTATGGCTTAAAGCTATGGAACTGATAAAGGCCTGATGTTGGAATCCATAAGGTTAGAGGATTTTTAAGAAATGGTTAAAAAAAAGTACGTAGGCCTTAGATTGGAGTTTTGTTAGCATTGCAGAAAAGTTTCCCATGCAAGCAGAAAAGATTTCCGTGCAAGCAGAAAAGTTTCCCAAGCAGTAGAAGTGAAAAATGGAAACAAGGTTATTTAATGTATATCTTTAGAAGGTTAGCATGAATAGAACTCTGTTCTTTGTCTCTTATCAACTAGTCTTTGTTTTAGCTACGATTACCTATGTTTTATAAGATTGGATAGAATGCTTGTCAAGATGTGTTTTCTGTGTCTGATTGGCTGAATTCTAGTCTGAGATGATTTTATGTATTGCTGTATGAGCCCTGTTGAAGGAGACATTTTTTGGTGTGGATCAGTGAGCTGTCATGTCTCCATTTTGTATTTTGAGACTGATGTGATGGAAATAAAAGCAAAAATCTCTTCACTGGTCTGGTTACCATGTTATCCATATTTGGATATTTTGCCGCGACCTAGTGGGTTCCTTTTTTAAGGCGTGGGCTCCTGACACCATTGGACTTATACCTGTCGCGTCCCCCGCATATTGGTGCCTCGTGTGAGGACGTAGAATAGAAGAAAAACAAAGAAAAATCGTGGAAGTACCAGCTGCGGAGACCCAAGTGTTAACAAGGAGCACACTGTATCATCTCTCCCGCCGAAGCCAAGAAAATTGTAAGTAACTTATCTCGGGAGAGCGCTTGGGTGACGTTGGGAGGCAAAATAGCGAAAAAGAAAATTATTAAAAGAACACAAAAATGGGAACGAATTTATCAAAAGTTGAATGGGATGTTTTTCATCAATTAGAGACAATGTTACAAGAAAAAGGTCACTCTGAAATTTCAAAAACTGAGCTTAAAAACTTACTTATCTGCTTGCATGGAAAACTTTTTCTGCTTGCATGGGAAACTTTTCTGCAATGCTAACAAAACTCCAGTCTAAGGCCTACATACTTCTTTGT
Source organism: Melospiza melodia melodia (assembly GCF_035770615.1). Classification (NCBI taxonomy): domain Eukaryota; kingdom Metazoa; phylum Chordata; class Aves; order Passeriformes; family Passerellidae; genus Melospiza; species Melospiza melodia. The sequence continues at coordinate 46,138,842 of NC_086225.1, read as the reverse complement.
AACCATTTCTTAAAAATCCTCTTACCTTATGGATTCCAACATTTCCCCCTCTCTGTTTGACCCAGAAGCTTTCATTTTCTTGTCGCTTGCTATTTGCGTTTCATAGCTCTATTGCAAAATTTCTGCTTATTATCTGCTGAAGACCTATTTTCACTAAACTGAAGCATTGCTATATTACGGCACAGCAACTTAATGCTGTGAAGACCCAATCCCTGAAAGAGAGATATGAATCACGTTTGGCAACAGTCACAAGGCATCGTTCAAAAAACTCTGGTCGATTCCAAGGCCTTAATTCAAAACCTTCGTTCATGTCAATACCCTCATCTACTGCTTTCGTGAGATTTCGTACACTCTCTGTGCTTCTACTTCCTAATTCTCCTGCTTGAATGACAAAAACTTCTCGGGCTGTTTTGTTCATCATTCGCCGAAGACAACAGAGTATACAAGGTGCCAGTATCAATATCAGCATTAGAACACCTAATATGTAAAGACCTATCTTGCAAAGTTGCCTTAGCCAAGGTGCAAAACTCCAATTTTGAAACAAATCATCCAACCAGGAACCTCCATCTTCTTTAATTTGGGCTGTCAGATCCTTTAATTTTTGAATGCTTTTGTGAATGGATTCGGAATGATCAGACAAATTCATACAACACAATCCTTCCAATTCCTCACAACCATGTCCTTGTGCCAGTAAGAGAAAATCAATGGCTGCTCTGTTTTGAAGAGTAGCATGTCTAATACTATCAACATCGGTCAACATATCACTGATTGCGGAGGATGTGGCATTAGCTTGTTTGCTCAGCCAACATCCAACTCGATCTAATTGTCTCAATGCCACAGCTGAAGCCAATTGGGGTAGAAATATACCTGCTGAAAGCCTTCTGGCGGCATTCCAAGGCATAAAATCACTCTGACAGTTCTCATCATAATGAGGAACAGCTCTTGTTTTCCTTTGTTTCTTTTTCATCACTGCTTTGGCAGTGGGGGCAATTATGGTAAGCATACCAATGCTACAAGGGCCACCTTCAAGGTGGGCTGGAATGCCTTGCCAACCTCTGTCTCCGCAAATGATCCAATACCCTTTTGGCAATTGCCGTGGATATTGGTCCGTCTCCAGAAACACATCCCAACTGTTTGAAACATTTGCTGCCCTGAGAAGTTTTTTCGAACAAATGTTCCAATTGAAGGAAGGACTGTTTCCATTGTCAATTCCACCTGGTTTACCATTGGATTCTTTTCTGACCAAAGGAAACTCTTTCACTGGCACACCAACCAAACAGGTTGAGAAAGGCTTTTCTGGTTCCGAATTAGACAGACATATAGTATCCGATCCGGCAGCCTTGGCTAAGGTCACCCAAACATTCGTTTTCGGTTGATCCACAGGCAAATCTGCACGACAAAAAACAATTAAAATCAAGCAAAACAAGTATACCATTTGATTCTGCCCCATCTCTTTCAAGAACTAAGTTTTGGCAGAATTCTTTCTAAACAAAAACAATAACCTAAGTTTTCAGCCAAAAATTAGCTTCGTTAAACAAACATTCAGCATTCAATTCGTATACTCATAAATAACATTGGCACAAAATCAGAGTTCATGGGTTCCACCGATGCACAAAGAACGTCAGGCACAAGAGGCGTCAGGCGAGACCCGGGATCCTTCCATTCGGTCCACGTCTGCGTACTCGCTTCCTCAGTTCTAGGCTCGACAACAGGTTCTGAAGTGCGATACGGTTTGACGTTTTTGGCAGGAACCCACTTAATTCTTCCAGCACCTGTGGAAATAGAAGCATACCCTTTGCCCCACGTTATTAATTGAAACGGGCCTTCCATCTGTCCAGAGTCAGGGTTTCTAATTAGAAGAGGAGGATGTTCTTTCAGTTTTGCCTGTGTGCTATTTGAAAAGTGTCTAAAGATTGGTGGATCTGGTTCTGTACTTGAACTATTTAGAAAATTAAAACCCTACAAAGCCTTACTCAGTCTCATCTGTGGGGTGATTTCCGTTCCCCCTCTCTGTTGATCTAATATGCGTTTTAAGGTTTGATGTGTTCTTTCAATGATTGCTTGGCTTGTGGGAGAGTGGGGAATACCAAAAATGTGTCGAACACCCCATTCATTTAAAAATGTGGCCAATTTTTGAGATATGTATGCGGGACCATTGTCAGTTTTTACTTCTTGGGGTATACCCAATGAAGCAAAAGCTTGCAGGAAATGATGACAGGCATGGCTGCCAGTTTCACCTGTGTGAAGGGAAGCAAAAACTGCACCAGAGAACGTGTCTATGGAAACATGAATATTTTTAAATTTACCAAAAGAAGGCTATTTAGTAACACCTGTTTGCCACAACTGTAGGCTTTGTAAGCCTCGGGGGTTGATTGCTCCTGTAGAAACAGGAGGTTGTACCAATTGACAGTCAGGGCAAGTATGAATGATAGCTTTAGCTTGACTTTTAGTGATTTGGAACATTCGCATGAGTGCTTGTGCATTTTGGTGGAAAAAGGCATGACTCAATTTTGCTTGTTCAAAAATATTTGGCAATGTGTTAGAAATGACCATTGCCAGCTTGTCCGCTCTTGCATTTCCTTCCACTAAAAATCCAGGAAGTGAAGAATGCGCCCTAATGTGAGAAACAAAATATGGATTAGTTCTATATTGCAAAGTTATAAAAAGACATGAAAGCCAACGATGTAAAGTTTCATTACTAACATCCTTTAAAATGGAACCTTCTATTCTCCTGACTACATTAGCAACATAAGCAGAATCTGTGACCAAATTAAAAGGCTGAGGAAACAGCTGAAAAGCTCAAACTACTGCAGCAAGCTCAACAATTTGAGGGGATCCCTCTACTGTTTGAATATCAGATTCCCAAACATCAGTCTTTTGATTAAACCAAGTCACAACGGACTTGTGGCTTTTACCAGAGCCATCAGTGAAGAGAGTCACAGCATGTAAAGGTTCTTCACTTAATTTAGGTTTTTCTCTGAAACTCAATTTTGCTTGCAGTAGTTTGTGAGCTGGATAGTGTATGGAACAAACACCTGGAAAACCTAAGAATGCATATTGTAAATCATCAGAATTTTGCATTGCCCAATTGAAATAATCATTTTTCAATGGCAAATAGATAACTGAACATTCTTGACCTGCCAAAGTTAACAATCTGGTTCTAGCCTTAATTATAATGTATGCAATCATTTCTAAAACTGAGCAAATGGTCTTTGAAAACCTGTAGGGAGGAAAAACCCATTCCATTATTAACAAAGGATCTTGTTCTGTGGCATCCCACTGGAAAATGAGACCACAAAGCTGCATCTTCTCTCCTAAGATTGCAAGAAAGAAAGGATTTTCAGGAACGCAGCGATGAGCTTGTCTTTTTTGAAGAGCTTCTGTGACTTTGTCGAGAGCAGCACGAGCTTCAGGGGTTAAAGTTCTTGGCGAAGTGATGTCGCAACTTCCTCTCAGCAAATGGAAGAGCGGACTCAGTTCATCATTGGTGATTCCCAGCATCGGTCTGACCCAGTTGATTTCTCCTAGAAGTTGTTGTAACTCTTGTAGGTTGTTGACTCTGGTTCGGATCTGAATTTTCTGTGGTCTTCTTGTCGTCTTCCATCGTCTTCCATCATCTTCCATCCCAGGTACTTCCAAGGTGAAACTTGTTGAATTTTCGTTGCAGAGATTTCAAGTCCAGCTTTTTGAATTTCAGAAAAAACACAGTCGCGAGTTTCTTCCATCTCTTCCTTTCAAAGGACTCCACCCTTAAAGCCAATTTTTCTTTCTCTGTATCTATAGATTGACAAACACCAGAACAACCATGTTTTTGCTTAAGTGAAAATGAGTTCCCCGGAACCACAATTTCCCGCGTGGAAGCAGCCACCTCAGCCTCCACCCCAGGCCCAACAGAATCCAATTCAGGTTTCAGTGTCCCTGCACAAACAATTTTAGGAAGTACAGTCACTTTTTCATTTCCATCTTTTACACACTTTGTTCCATCCCCCTTACAAGAGTCACATATTTTTACATTAACAGAACAACGCGAAGAAAAGTCCAAAAGAGTCTCATTTTTTCCCAGAGAGAGAGAAGAAAGATTTTGTTCAACAGAGTTCAAAGCAATACTTTCAGCATTTGCAACAACACTTGTAACATTCTCCGATACTCACACAGTCTCCGGTTTACTGGAATTTAATGAGACAGAACCAGAAGCTTTGTTTTCTGAGTCCAAGTTGATCTTATTATTATCAGTTTGTTTAAAACAGCGCTCCAACAGCGCTCTACAAACCGGCATAAGTTCTCTTAAGCTTTCATCTTTTTTGAGAGAGACTAGTTTATAGATTCTCCAGTTTATCTGATCCCAAAAATGAAAAGTAAAAGCAGACTGCAGATTTAAATCTTGCGTATTCGCTTTAACCCAGATAAGTAAGTTTTTAAGCTCAGTTTTTGAAATTTCAGAGTGACCTTTTTCTTGTAACATTGTCTCTAATTGATGAAAAACATCCCATTCAACTTTTGATAAATTCGTTCCCATTTTTGTGTTCTTTTAATAATTTTCTTTTTCGCTATTTTGCCTCCCCACGTCACCCAAGCGCTGTCCCGAGATAAGTTACTTACAATTTTCTTGGCTTCGGCGGGAGAGATGATACAGTGTGCTCCTTGTTAACACTTGGGTCTCCGCAGCTGGTACTTCCACGATTTTTCTTTGTTTTTCTTCTATTCTACGTCCTCACACGAGGCACCAATATGCGGGAGACGGGACAGGTATAAGTCCAATGGTGTCAGGAGCCCACGCCTTAAAAAAGGAACCCACTAGGCCGCGGCAAAATATCCAAATATGGATAACATGGTAACCAGACCAGTGAAGAGATTTTTGCTTTTATTTCCAGCACATCAGTCTCAAAATACAAAATGGAGACATGACAGCTCACTGATCCACACCAAAAAATGTCTCCTTCAACAGGGCTCATACAGCAATACATAAAATCATCTCAGACTAGAATTCAGCCAATCAGACACAGAAAACACATCTTGACAAGCATTCTATCCAATCTTATAAAACATAGGTAATCGTAGCTAAAACAAAGACTAGTTGATAAGAGACAAAGAACAGAGTTCTATTCATGCTAACCTTCTAAAGATATACATTAAATAACCTTGTTGCCATCCTAAAGCCAATTCTACAGAAGCCTATTGTTATTTGTCACGTCTACTGCTTGGGAAACTTTTCTGCTTGCATGGAAAACTTTTTCTGCTTGCATGGGAAACTTTTCTGCAATGCTAACAAAACTCCAGTCTAAGGCCTACATACTTCTTTGTAACCATTTCTTAAAAATCCTCTAACCTTATGGATTCCAACATTTCCCCCTCTCTGTTTGACCCAGAAGCTTTCATTTTCTTGTCGCTTGCTATTTGCGTTTCATAGCTCTATTGCAAAATTTCTGCTTATTATCTGCTGAAGACCTATTTTCACTAAACTGAAGCATTGCTATATTACAGCACAGCAACTTAATGCTGTGAAGACCCAATCCCTGAAAGAGAGATATGAATCACGTTTGGCAACAGTCACAAGGCATCGTTCAAAAAACTCTGGTCGATTCCAAGGCCTTAATTCAAAACCTTCGTTCATGTCAATACCCTCATCTACTGCTTTCGTGAGATTTCGTACACTCTCTGTGCTTCTACTTCCTCATTCTCCTGCTTGAATGACAAAAACTTCTCGGACTGTTTTGTTCATCATTCGCCGAAGACAACAGAGTATACAAGGTGCCACTATCAATAGCAGTATTAGAACACCTAATATGTAAAGACCTATCTTGCAAAGTTGCCTTAGCCAAGGTGCAAAACTCCAATTTTGAAACAAATCATCCAACCAGGAACCTCCATCTTCTTTAATTTGGGCTGTCAGATCCTTTAATTTTTGAATGCTTTTGTGAATGGATTCGGAACGATCAGACAAATTCATACAACACAATCCTTCCAATTCCTCACAACCATGTCCTTGTGCCAGTAAAAGAAAATCAATGGCTGCTCTGTTTTGAAGAGTAGCATGTCTAATACTATCAACATCGGTCAACATATCACTGATTGCGGAGGATGTGGCATTAGCTTGTTTGCTCAGCCAACATCCAACTTGATCTAATTGTCTCAATGCCACAGCTGAAGCCAATTGGGGTAGAAATATACCTGCTGAAAGCCTTCTGGCGGCATTCCAAGGCATAAAATCACTCTGACAGTTCTCATCATAATGAGGAACAGCTCTTGTTTTCCTTTGTTTCTTTTTCATCACTGCTTTGGCAGTGGGGGCAATTATGGTAAGCATACCAATGCTACAAGGGCCACCTTCAAGGTGGGCTGGAATGCCTTGCCAACCTCTGTCTCCGCAAATGATCCAATACCCTTTTGGCAATTGCCGTGGATATTGGTCCGTCTCCAGAAACACATCCCAACTGTTTGAAACATTTGCTGCCCTGAGAAGTTTGTTGGACCAAATGTTCCAATTGAAGGAAGGACTGTTTCCATTGTCAATTCCACCTGGTTTACCATTGGATTCTTTTCTGACCAAAGGAAACTCTTTCACTGGCACACCAACCAAACAGGTTGAGAAAGGCTTTTCTGGTTCCGAATTAGACAGGCATATAGTATCCGATCCGGCAGCCTTGGCTAAGGTCACCCAAACACTCGTTTTCGGTTGATCCACAGGCAAATCTGCACGACAAAAAGCAATTAAAATCATGCAAAACAAGTATACCATTTGATTCTTCCCCATCTCTTTCAAGAACTAAGTTTTGGCAGAATTCTTTCTAAACAAAAACAATAACCTAAATTTTCAGCCAAAAATTAGCTTCGTTAAACAAACATTCAGCATTCAATTCGTATACTCATAAATAACATTGGCACAAAATCAGAGTTCATGGGTTCCACCGATGCACAAAGAACGTCAGGCACAAGAGGCGTCAGGCGAGACCCGGGATCCTTCCATTCGGTCCACGTCTGCGTACTCGCTTCCTCAGTTCTAGGCTCGACAACAGGTTCTGAAGTGCGATACAGTTTGACGTTTTTGGCAGGAACCCACTTAATTCTTCCAGCACCTGTGGAAATAGAAGCATACCCTTTGCCCCACGTTATTAATTGAAACGGGCCTTCCATCTGTCCAGAGTCAGGGTTTCTAATTAGAAGAGGAGGATGTTCTTTCAGTTTTGCCTGTGTGCTATTTGAAAAGTGTCTAAAGATTGGTGGATCTGGTTCTGTACTTGAACTATTTAGAAAATTAAAACCCTACAAAGCCTTACTCAGTCTCATCTGTGGGGTGATTTCCGTTCCCCCTCTCTGTTGATCTAATATGCGTTTTAAGGTTTGATGTGTTCTTTCAATGATTGCTTGGCTTGTGGGAGAGTGGGGAATACCAAAAATGTGTCGAACACCCCATTCATTTAAAAATGTGGCCAATTTTTGAGATATGTATGCGGGACCATTGTCAGTTTTTACTTCTTGGGGTATACCCAATGAAGCAAAAGCTTGCAGGAAATGATGACAGGCATGGCTGCCAGTTTCACCTGTGTGAAGGGAAGCAAAAACTGCACCAGAGAACGTGTCTATGGAAACATGAATATTTTTAAATTTACCAAAAGAAGGCTATTTAGTAACACCTGTTTGCCACAACTGTAGGCTTTGTAAGCCTCGGGGGTTGATTGCTCCTGTAGAAACAGGAGGTTGTACCAATTGACAGTCAGGGCAAGTATGAATGATAGCTTTAGCTTGACTTTTAGTGATTTGGAACATTCGCATGAGTGCTTGTGCATTTTGGTGGAAAAAGGCATGACTCAATTTTGCTTGTTCAAAAATATTTGGCAATGTGTTAGAAATGACCATTGTCAGCTTGTCCGCTCTTGCATTTCCTTCCACTAAAAATCCAGGAAGTGAAGAATGCGCCCTAATGTGAGAAACAAAATATGGATTAGTTCTATATTGCAAAGTTATAAAAAGACATGAAAGCCAACGATGTAAAGTTTCATTACTAACATCCTTTAAAATGGAACCTTCTATTCTCCTGACTACATTAGCAACATAAGCAGAATCTGTGACCAAATTAAAAGGCTGAGGAAACAGCTGAAAAGCTCAAACTACTGCAGCAAGCTCAACAATTTGAAGGGATCCCTCTACTGTTTGAATATCAGATTCCCAAACATCAGTCTTTTGATTAAACCAAGTCACAACGGACTTGTGGCTTTTACCAGAGCCATCAGTGAAGAGAGTCACAGCATGTAAAGTTTCTTCACTTAATTTAGGTTTTCCTCTGAAACTCAATTTTGCTTGCAGTAGTTTGTGAGCTGGATAGTGTATGGAACAAACACCTGGAAAACCTAAGAATGCATATTGTAAATCATCAGAATTTTGCATTGCCCAATTGAAATAATCATTTTTCAATGGCAAATAGATAACTGAACATTCTTGACCTGCCAAAGTTAACAATCTGGTTCTAGCCTTAATTATAATGTATGCAATCATTTCTAAAACTGAGCAAATGGTCTTTGAAAACCTGTAGGGAGGAAAAACCCATTCCATTATTAACAAAGGATCTTGTTCTGTGGCATCCCACTGGAAAATGAGACCACAAAGCTGCATCTTCTCTCCTAAGATTGCAAGAAAGAAAGGATTTTCAGGAACGCAGCGATGAGCTTGTCTTTTTTGAAGAGCTTCTGTGACTTTGTCGAGAGCAGCACGAGCTTCAGGGGTTAAAGTTCTTGGCGAAGTGATGTCGCAACTTCCTCTCAGCAAATGGAAGAGCGGACTCAGTTCATCATTGGTGATTCCCAGCATCGGTCTGACCCAGTTGATTTCTCCTAGAAGTTGTTGTAACTCTTGTAGGTTGTTGACTCTGGTTCGGATCTGAATTTTCTGTGGTCTTCTTGTCGTCTTCCATCGTCTTCCATCATCTTCCATCCCAGGTACTTCCAAGGTGAAACTTGTTGAATTTTCGTTGCAGAGATTTCAAGTCCAGCTTTTTGAATTTCAGAAAAAACACAGTCGCGAGTTTCTTCCATCTCTTCCTTTCAAAGGACTCCACCCTTAAAGCCAATTTTTCTTTCTCTGTATCTATAGATTGACAAACACCAGAACAACCATGTTTTTGCTTAAGTGAAAATGAGTTCCCCGGAACCACAATTTCCCGCGTGGAAGCAGCCACCTCAGCCTCCACCCCAGGCCCAACAGAATCCAATTCAGGTTTCAGTGTCCCTGCACAAACAATTTTAGGAAGTACAGTCACTTTTTCATTTCCATCTTTTACACACTTTGTTCCATCCCCCTTACAAGAGTCACATATTTTTACATTAACAGAACAACGCGAAGAAAAGTCCAAAAGAGTCTCATTTTTTCCCAGAGAGAGAGAAGAAAGATTTTGTTCAACAGAGTTCAAAGCAATACTTTCAGCATTTGCAACAACACTTGTAACATTCTCCGATACTCACACAGTCTCCGGTTTACTGGAATTTAATGAGACAGAACCAGAAGCTTTGTTTTCTGAGTCCAAGTTGATCTTATTATTATCAGTTTGTTTAAAACAGCGCTCCAACAGCGCTCTACAAACCGGCATAAGTTCTCTTAAGCTTTCATCTTTTTTGAGAGAGACTAGTTTATAGATTCTCCAGTTTATCTGATCCCAAAAATGAAAAGTAAAAGCAGACTGCAGATTTAAATCTTGCGTATTCGCTTTAACCCAGATAAGTAAGTTTTTAAGCTCAGTTTTTGAAATTTCAGAGTGACCTTTTTCTTGTAACATTGTCTCTAATTGATGAAAAACATCCCATTCAACTTTTGATAAATTCGTTCCCATTTTTGTGTTCTTTTAATAATTTTCTTTTTCGCTATTTTGCCTCCCCACGTCACCCAAGCGCTGTCCCGAGATAAGTTACTTACAATTTTCTTGGCTTCGGCGGGAGAGATGATACAGTGTGCTCCTTGTTAACACTTGGGTCTCCGCAGCTGGTACTTCCACGATTTTTCTTTGTTTTTCTTCTATTCTACGTCCTCACACGAGGCACCAATATGCGGGAGACGGGACAGGTATAAGTCCAATGGTGTCAGGAGCCCACGCCTTAAAAAAGGAACCCACTAGGCCGCGGCAAAATATCCAAATATGGATAACATGGTAACCAGACCAGTGAAGAGATTTTTGCTTTTATTTCCAGCACATCAGTCTCAAAATACAAAATGGAGACATGACAGCTCACTGATCCACACCAAAAAATGTCTCCTTCAACAGGGCTCATACAGCAATACATAAAATCATCTCAGACTAGAATTCAGCCAATCAGACACAGAAAACACATCTTGACAAGCATTCTATCCAATCTTATAAAACATAGGTAATCGTAGCTAAAACAAAGACTAGTTGATAAGAGACAAAGAACAGAGTTCTATTCATGCTAACCTTCTAAAGATATACATTAAATAACCTTGTTGCCATCCTAAAGCCAATTCTACAGAAGCCTATTGTTATTTGTCACGTCTACTGCTTGGGAAACTTTTCTGCTTGCATGGAAAACTTTTTCTGCTTGCATGGGAAACTTTTCTGCAATGCTAACAAAACTCCAGTCTAAGGCCTACATACTTCTTTGTAACCATTTCTTAAAAATCCTCTAACCTTATGGATTCCAACATTTCCCCCTCTCTGTTTGACCCAGAAGCTTTCATTTTCTTGTCGCTTGCTATTTGCGTTTCATAGCTCTATTGCAAAATTTCTGCTTATTATCTGCTGAAGACCTATTTTCACTAAACTGAAGCATTGCTATATTACAGCACAGCAACTTAATGCTGTGAAGACCCAATCCCTGAAAGAGAGATATGAATCACGTTTGGCAACAGTCACAAGGCATCGTTCAAAAAACTCTGGTCGATTCCAAGGCCTTAATTCAAAACCTTCGTTCATGTCAATACCCTCATCTACTGCTTTCGTGAGATTTCGTACACTCTCTGTGCTTCTACTTCCTAGTTCTCCTGCTTGAATGACAAAAACTTCTCGGACTGTTTTGTTCATCATTCGCCGAAGACAACAGAGTATACAAGGTGCCACTATCAATAGCAGTATTAGAACACCTAATATGTAAAGACCTATCTTGCAAAGTTGCCTTAGCCAAGGTGCAAAACTCCAATTTTGAAACAAATCATCCAACCAGGAACCTCCATCTTCTTTAATTTGGGCTGTCAGATCCTTTAATTTTTGAATGCTTTTGTGAATGGATTCGGAATGATCAGACAAATTCATACAACACAATCCTTCCAATTCCTCACAACCATGTCCCTGTGCCAGTAAGAGAAAATCAATGGCTGCTCTGTTTTGAAGAGTAGCATGTCTAATACTATCAACATCGGTCAACATATCACTGATTGCGGAGGATGTGGCATTAGCTTGTTTGCTCAGCCAACATCCAACTCGATCTAATTGTCTCAATGCCACAGCTGAAGCCAATTGGGGTAGAAATATACCTGCTGAAAGCCTTCTGGCGGCATTCCAAGGCATAAAATCACTCTGACAGTTCTCATCATAATGAGGAACAGCTCTTGTTTTCCTTTGTTTCTTTTTCATCACTGCTTTGGCAGTGGGGGCAATTATGGTAAGCATACCAATGCTACAAGGGCCACCTTCAAGGTGGGCTGGAATGCCTTGCCAACCTCTGTCTCCGCAAATGATCCAATACCCTTTTGGCAATTGCCGTGGATATTGGTCCGTCTCCAGAAACACATCCCAACTGTTTGAAACATTTGCTGCCCTGAGAAGTTTGTTGGACCAAATGTTCCAATTGAAGGAAGGACTGTTTCCATTGTCAATTCCACCTGGTTTACCATTGGATTCTTTTCTGACCAAAGGAAACTCTTTCACTGGCACACCAACCAAACAGGTTGAGAAAGGCTTTTCTGGTTCCGAATTAGACAGGCATATAGTATCCGATCCGGCAGCCTTGGCTAAGGTCACCCAAACATTCGTTTTTGGTTTATCCACAGGCAAATCTGCACGACAAAAAACAATTAACATCAAGCAAAACAAGTATACCATTTGATTCTGCCCCATCTCTTTCAAGAACTAAGTTTTGGCAGAATTCTTTCTAAACAAAAACAATAACCTAAATTTTCAGCCAAAAACTAGCTTTGTTAGACAAACATTCAGCATTCAATTCGTATACTCATAAATAACATTGGCACAAAATCAGAGTTCATGGGTTCCACCGATGCACAAAGAACGTCAGGCACAAGAGGCGTCAGGCGAGACCCGGGATCCTTCCATTCGGTCCACGTCTGCGTACTCGCTTCCTCAGTTCTAGGCTCGACAACAGGTTCTGAAGTGCGATACGGTTTGACGTTTTTGGCAGGAACCCACTTAATTCTTCCAGCACCTGTGGAAATAGAAGCATACCCTTTGCCCCACGTTATTAATTGAAATGGGCCTTCCATCTGTCCAGAGTCAGGGTTTCTAATTAGAAGAGGAGGATGTTCTTTCAGTTTTGCCTGTGTGCTATTTGAAAAGTGTCTAAAGATTGGTGGATCTGGTTCTGTACTTGAACTATTTAGAAAATTAAAACCATACAAAGCCTTACTCAGTCTCATCTGTGGGGTGATTTCCGTTCCCCCTCTCTGTTGATCTAATATGCGTTTTAAGGTTTGATGTGTTCTTTCAATGATTGCTTGGCTTGTGGGAGAGTGGGGAATACCAAAAATGTGTCGAACACCCCATTCATTTAAAAATGTGGCCAATTTTTGAGATATGTATGCGGGACCATTGTCAGTTTTTACTTCTTGGGGTATACCCAATGAAGCAAAAGCTTGCAGGAAATGATGACAGGCATGGCTGCCAGTTTCACCTGTGTGAAGGGAAGCAAAAACTGCACCAGAGAACGTGTCTATGGAAACATGAATATTTTAAAATTTACCAAAAGAAGGCTATTTAGTAACACCTGTTTGCCACAACTGTAGGCTTTGTAAGCCTCGGGGGTTGATTGCTCCTGTAGAAACAGGAGGTTGTACCAATTGACAGTCAGGGCAAGTATGAATGATAGCTTTAGCTTGACTTTTAGTGATTTGGAACATTCGCATGAGTGCTTGTGCATTTTGGTGGAAAAAGGCATGACTCAATTTTGCTTGTTCAAAAATATTTGGCAATGTGTTAGAAATGACCATTGTCAGCTTGTCCGCTCTTGCATTTCCTTCCACTAAAAATCCAGGAAGTGAAGAATGCGCCCTAATGTGAGAAACAAAATATGGATTAGTTCTATATTGCAAAGTTATAAAAAGACATGAAAGCCAACGATGTAAAGTTTCATTACTAACATCCTTTAAAATGGAACCTTCTATTCTCCTGACTACATTAGCAACATAAGCAGAATCTGTGACCAAATTAAAAGGCTGAGGAAACAGCTGAAAAGCTCAAACTACTGCAGCAAGCTCAACAATTTGAGGGGATCCCTCTACTGTTTGAATATCAGATTCCCAAACATCAGTCTTTTGATTAAACCAAGTCACAACGGACTTGTGGCTTTTACCAGAGCCATCAGTGAAGAGAGTCACAGCATGTAAAGGTTCTTCACTTAATTTAGGTTTTTCTCTGAAACTCAGTTTTGCTTGCAGTAGTTTGTGAGCTGGATAGTGTATGGAACAAACACCTGGAAAACCTAAGAATGCATATTGTAAATCATCAGAATTTTGCATTGCCCAATTGAAATAATCATTTTTCAATGGCAAATAGATAACTGAACATTCTTGACCTGCCAAAGTTAACAATCTGGTTCTAGCCTTAATTATAATGTATGCAATCATTTCTAAAACTGAGCAAATGGTCTTTGAAAACCTGTAGGGAGGAAAAACCCATTCCATTATTAACAAAGGATCTTGTTCTGTGGCATCCCACTGGAAAATGAGACCACAAAGCTGCATCTTCTCTCCTAAGATTGCAAGAAAGAAAGGATTTTCAGGAACGCAGCGATGAGCTTGTCTTTTTTGAAGAGCTTCTGTGACTTTGTCGAGAGCAGCACGAGCTTCAGGGGTTAAAGTTCTTGGCGAAGTGATGTCGCAACTTCCTCTCAGCAAATGGAAGAGCGGACTCAGTTCATCATTGGTGATTCCCAGCATCGGTCTGACCCAGTTGATTTCTCCTAGAAGTTGTTGTAACTCTTGTAGGTTGTTGACTCTGGTTCGGATCTGAATTTTCTGTGGTATTATTGTCGTCTTCCATCGTCTTCCATCATCTTCCATCCCAGGTACTTCTAAGGTGAAACTTGTTGAATTTTCGTTGCAGAGATTTCAAGTCCAGCTTTTTGAATTTCAGCAACAACACAGTCGCGAGTTTCTTCCATCTCTTCCTTTCAAAGGACTCCACCCTTAAAGCCAATTTTTCTTTCTCTGTATCTATAGATTGACAAACACCAGAACAACCCTGTTTTTGCTTAACTGAAAAAGAGTTCCCCGGAACACAATTTCCCGAGTGGAAGCAGCCACCTCAGCCTCCACCCCAGGCCCAACAGAATCCAATTCAGGTTTCAGTGTCCCTGCACAAACAATTTTAGGAAGTACAGTCACTTTTTCATTTCCTTCTTTTACACACTTTGTTCCATCCCCCTTACAAGAGTCACATATTTTTACATTAACAGAACAACGCGAAGAAAAGTCCAAAAGAGTCTCATTTTTTCCCAGAGAGAGAGAAGAAAGATTTTGTTCAACAGAGTTCAAAGCAATACTTTCAGCATTTGCAACAACACTTGTAACATTCTCCGATACTCACACAGTCTCCGGTTTACTGGAATTTAATGAGACAGAACAAGAAGCTTTGTTTTCTGAGTCCAAGTTGATCTTATTATTATCAGTTTGTTTAAAACAGTGCTCCAACAGCGCTCTACAAACCGGCATAAGTTCTCTTAAGCTTTCATCTTTTTTGAGAGAGACTAGATTATAGATTCTCCAGTTTATCTGATCCCAAAAATGAAAAGTAAAAGCAGACTGCAGATTTAAATCTTGCGTATTCGCTTTAACCCAGATAAGTAAGTTTTTAAGCTCAGTTTTTGAAATTTCAGAGTGACCTTTTTCTTGTAACATTGTCTCTAATTGATGAAAAACATCCCATTCAACTTTTGATAAATTCGTTCCCATTTTTGTGTTCTTTTAATAATTTTCTTTTTCGCTATTGTGCCTCCCAACGTCACCCAAGCGTTGTCCCGAGATAAGTTACTTACAATTTTCTTGGCTTCGGCGGGAGAGATGATACAGTGTGCTCCTTGTTAACACTTGGGTCTCCGCAGCTGGTACTTCCATGATTTTTCTTTGTTTTTCTTCTATTCTACGTCCTCACACGAGGCACCAATATGCGGGGGACGGGACAGGTATAAGTCCAATGGTGTCAGGAGCCCACGCCTTTAAAATGAACCCACTAGGTCGCGGCAAAATATCCAAATATGGATAACATGGTAACCAGACCAGTGAAGAGATTTTTGCTTTTATTTCCAGCACATCAGTCTCAAAATACAAAATGGAGACATGACAGCTCACTGATCCACACCAAAAAATGTCTCCTTCAACAGGGCTCATACAGCAATACATAAAATCATCTCAGACTAGAATTCAGCCAATCAGACACAGAAAACACATCTTGACAAGCATTCTATCCAATCTTATAAAACATAGGTAATCGTAGCTAAAACAAAGACTAGTTGATAAGAGACAAAGAACAGAGTTCTATTCATGCTAACCTTCTAAAGATATACATTAAATAACCTTGTTGCCATCCTAAAGCCTATTCTACAGAAGCCTATTGTTATTTGTCACGTCTACTGCTTGGGAAACTTTTCTGCTTGCATGGAAAACTTTTTCTGCTTGCATGGGAAACTTTTCTGCAATGCTAACAAAACTCCAGTCTAAGGCCTACATACTTCTTTGTAACCATTTCTTAAAAATCCTCTAACCTTATGGATTCCAACATTTCCCCCTCTCTGTTTGACCCAGAAGCTTTCATTTTCTTGTCGCTTGCTATTTGCGTTTCATAGCTCTATTGCAAAATTTCTGCTTATTATCTGCTGAAGACCTATTTTCACTAAACTGAAGCATTGCTATATTACAGCACAGCAACTTAATGCTGTGAAGACCCAATCCCTGAAAGAGAGATATGAATCACATTTGGCAACAGTCACAAGGCATCGTTCAAAAAACTCTGGTCGATTCCAAGGCCTTAATTCAAAACCTTCGTTCATGTCAATACCCTCATCTACTGCTTTCGTGAGATTTCGTACACTCTCTGTGCTTCTACTTCCTAGTTCTCCTGCTTGAATGACAAAAACTTCTCGGACTGTTTTGTTCATCATTCGCCGAAGACAACAGAGTATACAAGGTGCCACTATCAATATCAGTATTAGAACACCTAATATGTAAAGACCTATCTTGCAAAGTTGCCTTAGCCAAGGTGCAAAACTCCAATTTTGAAACAAATCATCCAACCAGGAACCTCCATCTTCTTTAATTTGGGCTGTCAGATCCTTTAATTTTTGAATGCTTTTGTGAATGGATTCGGAATGATCAGACAAATTCATACAACACAATCCTTCCAATTCCTCACAACCATGTCCTTGTGCCAGTAAGAGAAAATCAATGGCTGCTCTGTTTTGAAGAGTAGCATGTCTAATACTATCAACATCGGTCAACATATCACTGATTGCGGAGGATGTGGCATTAGCTTGTTTGCTCAGCCAACATCCAACTCGATCTAATTGTCTCAATGCCACAGCTGAAGCCAATTGGGGTAGAAATATACCTGCTGAAAGCCTTCTGGCGGCATTCCAAGGCATAAAATCACTCTGACAGTTCTCATCATAATGAGGAACAGCTCTTGTTTTCCTTTGTTTCTTTTTCATCACTGCTTTGGCAGTGGGGGCAATTATGGTAAGCATACCAATGCTACAAGGGCCACCTTCAAGGTGGGCTGGAATGCCTTGCCAACCTCTGTCTCCGCAAATGATCCAATACCCTTTTGGCAATTGCCGTGGATATTGGTCCGTCTCCAGAAACACATCCCAACTGTTTGAAACATTTGCTGCCCTGAGAAGTTTTTTCGAACAAATGTTCCAATTGAAGGAAGGACTGTTTCCATTGTCAATTCCACCTGGTTTACCATTGGATTCTTTTCTGACCAAAGGAAACTCTTTCACTGGCACACCAACCAAACAGGTTGAGAAAGGCTTTTCTGGTTCCGAATTAGACAGGCATATAGTATCCGATCCGGCAGCCTTGGCTAAGGTCACCCAAACATTCGTTTTCGGTTGATCCACAGGCAAATCTGCACGACAAAAAACAATTAACATCAAGCAAAACAAGTATACCATTTGATTCTGCCCCATCTCTTTCAAGAACTAAGTTTTGGCAGAATTCTTTCTAAACAAAAACAATAACCTAAATTTTCAGCCAAAAATTAGCTTCGTTAGACAAACATTCAGCATTCAATTCGTATACTCATAAATAACATTGGCACAAAATCAGAGTTCATGGGTTCCACCGATGCACAAAGAACGTCAGGCACAAGAGGCGTCAGGCGAGACCCGGGATCCTTCCATTCGGTCCACGTCTGCGTACTCGCTTCCTCAGTTCTAGGCTCGACAACAGGTTCTGAAGTGCGATACGGTTTGACGTTTTTGGCAGGAACCCACTTAATTCTTCCAGCACCTGTGGAAATAGAAGCATACCCTTTGCCCCACGTTATTAATTGAAACGGGCCTTCCATCTGTCCAGAGTCAGGGTTTCTAATTAGAAGAGGAGGATGTTCTTTCAGTTTTGCCTGTGTGCTATTTGAAAAGTGTCTAAAGATTGGTGGATCTGGTTCTGTACTTGAACTATTTAGAAAATTAAAACCATACAAAGCCTTACTCAGTCTCATCTGTGGGGTGATTTCCGTTCCCCCTCTCTGTTGATCTAATATGCGTTTTAAGGTTTGATGTGTTCTTTCAATGATTGCTTGGCTTGTGGGAGAGTGGGGAATACCAAAAATGTGTCGAACACCCCATTCATTTAAAAATGTGGCCAATTTTTGAGATATGTATGCGGGACCATTGTCAGTTTTTACTTCTTGGGGTATACCCAATGAAGCAAAAGCTTGCAGGAAATGATGACAGGCATGGCTGCCAGTTTCACCTGTGTGAAGGGAAGCACAAACTGCACCAGAGAACGTGTCTATGGAAACATGAATATTTTTAAATTTACCAAAAGAAGGCTATTTAGTAACACCTGTTTGCCACAACTGTAGGCTTTGTAAGCCTCGGGGGTTGATTGCTCCTGTAGAAACAGGAGGTTGTACCAATTGACAGTCAGGGCAAGTATGAATGATAGCTTTAGCTTGACTTTTAGTGATTTGGAACATTCGCATGAGTGCTTGTGCATTTTGGTGGAAAAAGGCATGACTCAATTTTGCTTGTTCAAAAATATTTGGCAATGTGTTAGAAATGACCATTGTCAGCTTGTCCGCTCTTGCATTTCCTTCCACTAAAAATCCAGGAAGTGAAGAATGCGCCCTAATGTGAGAAACAAAATATGGATTAGTTCTATATTGCAAAGTTATAAAAAGACATGAAAGCCAACGATGTAAAGTTTCATTACTAACATCCTTTAAAATGGAACCTTCTATTCTCCTGACTACATTAGCAACATAAGCAGAATCTGTGACCAAATTAAAAGGCTGAGGAAACAGCTGAAAAGCTCAAACTACTGCAGCAAGCTCAACAATTTGAGGGGATCCCTCTACTGTTTGAATATCAGATTCCCAAACATCAGTCTTTTGATTAAACCAAGTCACAACGGACTTGTGGCTTTTACCAGAGCCATCAGTGAAGAGAGTCACAGCATGTAAAGGTTCTTCACTTAATTTAGGTTTTTCTCTGAAACTCAGTTTTGCTTGCAGTAGTTTGTGAGCTGGATAGTGTATGGAACAAACACCTGGAAAACCTAAGAATGTATATTGTAAATCATCAGAATTTTGCATTGCCCAATTGAAATAATCATTTTTCAATGGCAAATAGATAACTGAACATTCTTGACCTGCCAAAGTTAACAATCTGGTTCTAGCCTTAATTATAATGTATGCAATCATTTCTAAAACTGAGCAAATGGTCTTTGAAAACCTGTAGGGAGGAAAAACCCATTCCATTATTAACAAAGGATCTTGTTCTGCGGCATCCCACTGGAAAATGAGACCACAAAGCTGCATCTTCTCTCCTAAGATTGCAAGAAAGAAAGGATTTTCAGGAACGCAGCGATGAGCTTGTCTTTTTTGAAGAGCTTCTGTGACTTTGTCGAGAGCAGCACGAGCTTCAGGGGTTAAAGTTCTTGGCGAAGTGATGTCGCAACTTCCTCTCAGCAAATGGAAGAGCGGACTCAGTTCATCATTGGTGATTCTCAGCATTGGTCTGACCCAGTTGATTTCTCCTAGAAGTTGTTGTAACTCTTGTAGGTTGTTGACTCTGGTTCGGATCTGAATTTTCTGTGGTATTATTGTCGTCTTCCATCGTCTTCCATCATCTTCCATCCCAGGTACTTCTAAGGTGAAACTTGTTGAATTTTCGTTGCAGAGATTTCAAGTCCAGCTTTTTGAATTTCAGCAACAACACAGTCGCGAGTTTCTTCCATCTCTTCCTTTCAAAGGACTCCACCCTTAAAGCCAATTTTTCTTTCTCTGTATCTATAGATTGACAAACACCAGAACAACCCTGTTTTTGCTTAACTGAAAAAGAGTTCCCCGGAACACAATTTCCCGAGTGGAAGCAGCCACCTCAGCCTCCACCCCAGGCCCAACAGAATCCAATTCAGGTTTCAGTGTCCCTGCACAAACAATTTTAGGAAGTACAGTCACTTTTTCATTTCCATCTTTTACACACTTTGTTCCATCCCCCTTACAAGAGTCACATATTTTTACATTAACAGAACAACGCGAAGAAAAGTCCAAAAGAGTCTCATTTTTTCCCAGAGAGAGAGAAGAAAGATTTTGTTCAACAGAGTTCAAAGCAATACTTTCAGCATTTGCAACAACACTTGTAACATTCTCCGATACTCACACAGTCTCCGGTTTACTGGAATTTAATGGGACAGAACCAGAAGCTTTGTTTTCTGAGTCCAAGTTGATCTTATTATTATCAGTTTGTTTAAAACAGTGCTCCAACAGCGCTCTACAAACCGGCATAAGTTCTCTTAAACTTTCATCTTTTTTGAGAGAGACTAGATTATAGATTCTCCAGTTTATCTGATCCCAAAAATGAAAAGTAAAAGCAGACTGCAGATTTAAATCTTGCGTATTCGCTTTAACCCAGATAAGTAAGGTTTTAAGCTCAGTTTTTGAAATTTCAGAGTGACCTTTTTCTTGTAACATTGTCTCTAATTGATGAAAAACATCCCATTCAACTTTTGATAAATTCGTTCCCATTTTGTGTTCTTTTAATAATTTTCTTTTTCTCTATTTTGCCTCCCAACGTCACCCAAGCGCTGTCCCGAGATAAGTTACTTACAATTTTCTTGGCTTCGGCGGGAGAGATGATACAGTGTGCTCCTTGTTAACACTTGGGTCTCCGCAGCTGGTACTTCCACGATTTTTCTTTGTTTTTCTTCTATTCTACGTCCTCACACGAGGCACCAATATGCAGGGGACGGGACAGGTATAAGTCCAATGGTGTCAGGAGCCCACGCCTTAAAAAAGGAACCCACTAGGTCGCGGCAAAATATCCAAATATGGATAACATGGTAACCAGACCAGTGAAGAGATTTTTGCTTTTATTTCCAGCACATCAGTCTCAAAATACAAAATGGAGACATGACAGCTCACTGATCCACACCAAAAAATGTCTCCTTCAACAGGGCTCATACAGCAATACATAAAATCATCTCAGACTAGAATTCAGCCAATCAGACACAGAAAACACATCTTGACAAGCATTCTATCCAATCTTATAAAACATAGGTAATCGTAGCTAAAACAAAGACTAGTTGATAAGAGACAAAGAACAGAGTTCTATTCATGCTAACCTTCTAAAGATATACATTAAATAACCTTGTTGCCATCCTAAAGCCTATTCTACAGAAGCCTATTGTTATTTGTCACGTCTACTGCTTGGGAAACTTTTCTGCTTGCATGGAAAACTTTTTCTGCTTGCATGGGAAACTTTTCTGCAATGCTAACAAAACTCCAGTCTAAGGCCTACATACTTCTTTGTAACCATTTCTTAAAAATCCTCTAACCTTATGGATTCCAACATTTCCCCCTCTCTGTTTGACCCAGAAGCTTTCATTTTCTTGTCGCTTGCTATTTGCGTTTCATAGCTCTATTGCAAAATTTCTGCTTATTATCTGCTGAAGACCTATTTTCACTAAACTGAAGCATTGCTATATTACAGCACAGCAACTTAATGCTGTGAAGACCCAATCCCTGAAAGAGAGATATGAATCACGTTTGGCAACAGTCACAAGGCATCGTTCAAAAAACTCTGGTCGATTCCAAGGCCTTAATTCAAAACCTTCGTTCATGTCAATACCCTCATCTACTGCTTTCGTGAGATTTCGTACACTCTCTGTGCTTCTACTTCCTAGTTCTCCTGCTTGAATGACAAAAACTTCTCGGACTGTTTTGTTCATCATTCTCCGAAGACAACAGAGTACACAAGGTGCCACTATCAATATCAGTATTAGAACACCTAATATGTAAAGACCTATCTTGCAAAGTTGCCTTAGCCAAGGTGCAAAACTCCAATTTTGAAACAAATCATCCAACCAGGAACCTCCATCTTCTTTAATTTGGGCTGTCAGATCCTTTAATTTTTGAATGCTTTTGTGAATGGATTCGGAATGATCAGACAAATTCATACAACACAATCCTTCCAATTCCTCACAACCATGTCCTTGTGCCAGTAAGAGAAAATCAATGGCTGCTCTGTTTTGAAGAGTAGCATGTCTAATACTATCAACATCGGTCAACATATCACTGATTGCGGAGGATGTGGCATTAGCTTGTTTGCTCAGCCAACATCCAACTCGATCTAATTGTCTCAATGCCACAGCTGAAGCCAATTGGGGTAGAAATATACCTGCTGAAAGCCTTCTGGCGGCATTCCAAGGCATAAAATCACTCTGACAGTTCTCATCATAATGAGGAACAGCTCTTGTTTTCCTTTGTTTCTTTTTCATCACTGCTTTGGCAGTGGGGGCAATTATGGTAAGCATACCAATGCTACAAGGGCCACCTTCAAGGTGGGCTGGAATGCCTTGCCAACCTCTGTCTCCGCAAATGATCCAATACCCTTTTGGCAATTGCCGTGGATATTGGTCCGTCTCCAGAAACACATCCCAACTGTTTGAAACATTTGCTGCCCTGAGAAGTTTGTTGGACCAAATGTTCCAATTGAAGGAAGGACTGTTTCCATTGTCAATTCCACCTGGTTTACCATTGGATTCTTTTCTGACCAAAGGAAACTCTTTCACTGGCACACCAACCAAACAGGTTGAGAAAGGCTTTTCTGGTTCCGAATTAGACAGGCATATAGTATCCGATCCGGCAGCCTTGGCTAAGGTCACCCAAACATTCGTTTTCGGTTGATCCACAGGCAAATCTGCACGACAAAAAACAATTAACATCAAGCAAAACAAGTATACCATTTGATTCTGCCCCATCTCTTTCAAGAACTAAGTTTTGGCAGAATTCTTTCTAAACAAAAACAATAACCTAAATTTTCAGCCAAAAATTTGCTTCGTTAAACAAACATTCAGCATTCAATTCGTATACTCATAAATAACATTGGCACAAAATCAGAGTTCATGGGTTCCACCGATGCACAAAGAACGTCAGGCACAAGAGGCGTCAGGCGAGACCCGGGATCCTTCCATTCGGTCCACGTCTGCGTACTCGCTTCCTCAGTTCTAGGCTCGACAACAGGTTCTGAAGTGCGATACGGTTTGACGTTTTTGGCAGGAACCCACTTAATTCTTCCAGCACCTGTGGAAATAGAAGCATACCCTTTGCCCCACGTTATTAATTGAAACGGGCCTTCCATCTGTCCAGAGTCAGGGTTTCTAATTAGAAGAGGAGGATGTTCTTTCAGTTTTGCCTGTGTGCTATTTGAAAAGTGTCTAAAGATTGGTGGATCTGGTTCTGTACTTGAACTATTTAGAAAATTAAAACCATACAAAGCCTTACTCAGTCTCATCTGTGGGGTGATTTCCGTTCCCCCTCTCTGTTGATCTAATATGCGTTTTAAGGTTTGATGTGTTCTTTCAATGATTGCTTGGCTTGTGGGAGAGTGGGGAATACCAAAAATGTGTCGAACACCCCATTCATTTAAAAATGTGGCCAATTTTTGAGATATGTATGCGGGACCATTGTCAGTTTTTACTTCTTGGGGTATACCCAATGAAGCAAAAGCTTGCAGGAAATGATGACAGGCATGGCTGCCAGTTTCACCTGTGTGAAGGGAAGCACAAACTGCACCAGAGAACGTGTCTATGGAAACATGAATATTTTTAAATTTACCAAAAGAAGGCTATTTAGTAACACCTGTTTGCCACAACTGTAGGCTTTGTAAGCCTCGGGGGTTGATTGCTCCTGTAGAAACAGGAGGTTGTACCAATTGACAGTCAGGGCAAGTATGAATGATAGCTTTAGCTTGACTTTTAGTGATTTGGAACATTCGCATGAGTGCTTGTGCATTTTGGTGGAAAAAGGCATGACTCAATTTTGCTTGTTCAAAAATATTTGGCAATGTGTTAGAAATGACCATTGTCAGCTTGTCCGCTCTTGCATTTCCTTCCACTAAAAATCCAGGAAGTGAAGAATGCGCCCTAATGTGAGAAACAAAATATGGATTAGTTCTATATTGCAAAGTTATAAAAAGACATGAAAGCCAACGATGTAAAGTTTCATTACTAACATCCTTTAAAATGGAACCTTCTATTCTCCTGACTACATTAGCAACATAAGCAGAATCTGTGACCAAATTAAAAGGCTGAGGAAACAGCTGAAAAGCTCAAACTACTGCAGCAAGCTCAACAATTTGAGGGGATCCCTCTACTGTTTGAATATCAGATTCCCAAACATCAGTCTTTTGATTAAACCAAGTCACAACGGACTTGTGGCTTTTACCAGAGCCATCAGTGAAGAGAGTCACAGCATGTAAAGGTTCTTCACTTAATTTAGGTTTTTCTCTGAAACTCAGTTTTGCTTGCAGTAGTTTGTGAGCTGGATAGTGTATGGAACAAACATCTGGAAAACCTAAGAATGTATATTGTAAATCATCAGAATTTTGCATTGCCCAATTGAAATAATAATTTTTCAATGGCAAATAGATAACTGAACATTCTTGACCTGCCAAAGTTAACAATCTGGTTCTAGCCTTAATTATAATGTATGCAATCATTTCTAAAACTGAGCAAATGGTCTTTGAAAACCTGTAGGGAGGAAAAACCCATTCCATTATTAACAAAGGATCTTGTTCTGTGGCATCCCACTGGAAAATGAGACCACAAAGCTGCATCATCTCTCCTAAGATTGCAAGAAAGAAAGGATTTTCAGGAACGCAGCGATGAGCTTGTCTTTTTTGAAGAGCTTCTGTGACTTTGTCGAGAGCAGCACGAGCTTCAGGGGTTAAAGTTCTTGGCGAAGTGATGTCGCAACTTCCTCTCAGCAAATGGAAGAGCGGACTCAGTTCATCATTGGTGATTCTCAGCATTGGTCTGACCCAGTTGATTTCTCCTAGAAGTTGTTGTAACTCTTGTAGGTTGTTGACTCTGGTTCGGATCTGAATTTTCTGTGGTATTATTGTCGTCTTCCATCGTCTTCCATCATCTTCCATCCCAGGTACTTCTAAGGTGAAACTTGTTGAATTTTCGTTGCAGAGATTTCAAGTCCAGCTTTTTGAATTTCAGCAACAACACAGTCGCGAGTTTCTTCCATCTCTTCCTTTCAAAGGACTCCACCCTTAAAGCCAATTTTTCTTTCTCTGTATCTATAGATTGACAAACACCAGAACAACCCTGTTTTTGCTTAACTGAAAAAGAGTTCCCCGGAACACAATTTCCCGAGTGGAAGCAGCCACCTCAGCCTCCACCCCAGGCCCAACAGAATCCAATTCAGGTTTCAGTGTCCCTGCACAAACAATTTTAGGAAGTACAGTCACTTTTTCATTTCCATCTTTTACACACTTTGTTCCATCCCCCTTACAAGAGTCACATATTTTTACATTAACAGAACAACGCGAAGAAAAGTCCAAAAGAGTCTCATTTTTTCCCAGAGAGAGAGAAGAAAGATTTTGTTCAACAGAGTTCAAAGCAATACTTTCAGCATTTGCAACAACACTTGTAACATTCTCCGATACTCACACAGTCTCCGGTTTACTGGAATTTAATGAGACAGAACCAGAAGCTTTGTTTTCTGAGTCCAAGTTGATCTTATTATTATCAGTTTGTTTAAAACAGTGCTCCAACAGCGCTCTACAAACCGGCATAAGTTCTCTTAAGCTTTCATCTTTTTTGAGAGAGACTAGATTATAGATTCTCCAGTTTATCTGATCCCAAAAATGAAAAGTAAAAGCAGACTGCAGATTTAAATCTTGCGTATTCGCTTTAACCCAGATAAGTAAGGTTTTAAGCTCAGTTTTTGAAATTTCAGAGTGACCTTTTTCTTGTAACATTGTCTCTAATTGATGAAAAACATCCCATTCAACTTTTGATAAATTCGTTCCCATTTTGTGTTCTTTTAATAATTTTCTTTTTCTCTATTTTGCCTCCCAATGTCACCCAAGCGCTGTCCCGAGATAAGTTACTTACAATTTTCTTGGCTTCGGCGGGAGAGATGATACAGTGTGCTCCTTGTTAACACTTGGGTCTCCGCAGCTGGTACTTCCACGATTTTTCTTTGTTTTTCTTCTATTCTACGTCCTCACACGAGGCACCAATATGCAGGGGACGGGACAGGTATAAGTCCAATGGTGTCAGGAGCCCACGCCTTAAAAAAGGAACCCACTAGGTCGCGGCAAAATATCCAAATATGGATAACATGGTAACCAGACCAGTGAAGAGATTTTTGCTTTTATTTCCAGCACATCAGTCTCAAAATACAAAATGGAGACATGACAGCTCACTGATCCACACCAAAAAATGTCTCCTTCAACAGGGCTCATACAGCAATACATAAAATCATCTCAGACTAGAATTCAGCCAATCAGACACAGAAAACACATCTTGACAAGCATTCTATCCAATCTTATAAAACATAGGTAATTGCAGCTAAAACAAAGACTAGTTGATAAGAGACAAAGAACAGAGTTCTATTCATGCTAACCTTCTAAAGATATACATTAAATAACCTTGTTGCCATCCTAAAGCCAATTCTACAGAAGCCTATTGTTATTTGTCACGTCTACTGCTTGGGAAACTTTTCTGCTTGCATGGAAAACTTTTTCTGCTTGCATGGGAAACTTTTCTGCAATGCTAACAAAACTCCAGTCTAAGGCCTACATACTTCTTTGTAACCATTTCTTAAAAATCCTCTAACCTTATGGATTCCAACATTTCCCCCTCTCTGTTTGACCCAGAAGCTTTCATTTTCTTGTCGCTTGCTATTTGCGTTTCATAGCTCTATTGCAAAATTTCTGCTTATTATCTGCTGAAGACCTATTTTCACTAAACTGAAGCATTGCTATATTACGGCACAGCAACTTAATGCTGTGAAGACCCAATCCCTGAAAGAGAGATATGAATCACGTTTGGCAACAGTCACAAGGCATCGTTCAAAAAACTCTGGTCGATTCCAAGGCCTTAATTCAAAACTTTCGTTCATGTCAATACCCTCATCTACTGCTTTCGTGAGATTTCGTACACTCTCTGTGCTTCTACTTCCTAATTCTCCTGCTTGAATGACAAAAACTTCTCGGACTCTTTTGTTCATCATTCGCCGAAGACAACAGAGTATACAAGGTGCCACTATCAATATCAGTATTAGAACACCTAATATGTAAAGACCTATCTTGCAAAGTTGCCTTAGCCAAGGTGCAAAACTCCAATTTTGAAACAAATCATCCAACCAGGAACCTCCATCTTCTTTAATTTGGGCTGTCAGATCCTTTAATTTTTGAATGCTTTTGTGAATGGATTCGGAATGATCAGACAAATTCATACAACACAATCCTTCCAATTCCTCACAACCATGTCCTTGTGCCAGTAAGAGAAAATCAATGGCTGCTCTGTTTTGAAGAGTAGCATGTCTAATACTATCAACATCGGTCAACATATCACTGATTGCGGAGGATGTGGCATTAGCTTGTTTGCTCAGCCAACATCCAACTCGATCTAATTGTCTCAATGCCACAGCTGAAGCCAATTGGGGTAGAAATATACCTGCTGAAAGCCTTCTGGCGGCATTCCAAGGCATAAAATCACTCTGACAGTTCTCATCATAATGAGGAACAGCTCTTGTTTTCCTTTGTTTCTTTTTCATCACTGCTTTGGCAGTGGGGGCAATTATGGTAAGCATACCAATGCTACAAGGGCCACCTTCAAGGTGGGCTGGAATGCCTTGCCAACCTCTGTCTCCGCAAATGATCCAATACCCTTTTGGCAATTGCCGTGGATATTGGTCCGTCTCCAGAAACACATCCCAACTGTTTGAAACATTTGCTGCCCTGAGAAGTTTGTTGGACCAAATGTTCCAATTGAAGGAAGGACTGTTTCCATTGTCAATTCCACCTGGTTTACCATTGGATTCTTTTCTGACCAAAGGAAACTCTTTCACTGGCACACCAACCAAACAGGTTGAGAAAGGCTTTTCTGGTTCCGAATTAGACAGACATATAGTATCCGATCCGGCAGCCTTGGCTAAGGTCACCCAAACATTCGTTTTCGGTTGATCCACAGGCAAATCTGCACGACAAAAAACAATTAACATCAAGCAAAACTAGTATACCATTTGATTCTGCCCCATCTCTTTCAAGAACTAAGTTTTGGCAGAATTCTTTCTAAACAAAAACAATAACCTAAATTTTCAGCCAAAAACTTGCTTTGTAAAACAAACATTCAGCATTCAATTCGTATACTCATAAATAACATTGGCACAAAATCAGAGTTCATGGGTTCCACCGATGCACAAAGAACGTCAGGCACAAGAGGCGTCAGGCGAGACCCGGGATCCTTCCATTCGGTCCACGTCTGCGTACTCGCTTCCTCAGTTCTAGGCTCGACAACAGGTTCTGAAGTGCGATACGGTTTGACGTTTTTGGCAGGAACCCACTTAATTCTTCCAGCACCTGTGGAAATAGAAGCATACCCTTTGCCCCACGTTATTAATTGAAACGGGCCTTCCATCTGTCCAGAGTCAGGGTTTCTAATTAGAAGAGGAGGATGTTCTTTCAGTTTTGCCTGTGTGCTATTTGAAAAGTGTCTAAAGATTGGTGGATCTGGTTCTGTACTTGAACTATTTAGAAAATTAAAACCATACAAAGCCTTACTCAGTCTCATCTGTGGGGTGATTTCCGTTCCCCCTCTCTGTTGATCTAATATGCGTTTTAAGGTTTGATGTGTTCTTTCAATGATTGCTTGGCTTGTGGGAGAGTGGGGAATACCAAAAATGTGTCGAACACCCCATTCATTTAAAAATGTGGCCAATTTTTGAGATATGTATGCAGGACCATTGTCAGTTTTTACTTCTTGGGGTATACCCAATGAAGCAAAAGCTTGCAGGAAATGATGACAGGCATGGCTGCCAGTTTCACCTGTGTGAAGGGAAGCAAAAACTGCACCAGAGAACGTGTCTATGGAAACATGAATATTTTTAAATTTACCAAAAGAAGGCTATTTAGTAACACCTGTTTGCCACAACTGTAGGCTTTGTAAGCCTCGGGGGTTGATTGCTCCTGTAGAAACAGGAGGTTGTACCAATTGACAGTCAGGGCAAGTATGAATGATAGCTTTAGCTTGACTTTTAGTGATTTGGAACATTCGCATGAGTGCTTGTGCATTTTGGTGGAAAAAGGCATGACTCAATTTTGCTTGTTCAAAAATATTTGGCAATGTGTTAGAAATGACCATTGTCAGCTTGTCCGCTCTTGCATTTCCTTCCACTAATATTGTGGTGTGCTGTAATGTCCCATTTTGGCCTTCCAGGTCACTTTCCCAGGTGTGCCAATACCTCTCTCCCTTCCCCCTTGCCCCCATGCTGAGTGAGTCCTGTCACTCAGGCTTAACATTCCAGCAAGGCGTCGTGTGGTTGGTCAAGTTCAAAGGATGCCACTCAGGCCCAGGGGTCATTGGCCTGTCTGGGTGTCATCTTCCCCTGAGACCCTGCCCCTCTCACCTGGTTGGTGGCTCACCTGTACCTCCCCTCCCCCTGTCCCTGAGCTTAAAAAGGTCATCAGACCATGCGGTGGGTGTTCTGTTGGAGCAGGTCCTCACGTTCAGACCTCTGTAACCATGGAATAAACCTCTGGACATTAAACCCTCCAGCAGAATCCTCTCCTTTTTCTCTTCACCATCGCCTGAAGCTATCCTCCTGAGGTAACAGGGTCCCTTACAAGCCTGGACGTGTTCAGTGCCCAGCTGCAACCACCAGCAAGCTAAGGTATCTCTGGGGTGACACGCCGCAGTTGCTGCCTTTGGCCCAGCAGCGAGGGTCAGACTGGCCCAGGCACAATCTAACTGGTAATATTGGGAGCTTTTTTTTCCAATACACTAAAAATCCAGGAAGTGAAGAATGAGCCCTAATGTGAGAAACAAAATATGGATTAGTTCTATATTGCAAAGTTATAAAAAGACATGAAAGCCAACGATGTAAAGTTTCATTACTAACATCCTTTAAAATGGAACCTTCTATTCTCCTGACTACATTAGCAACATAAGCAGAATCTGTGACCAAATTAAAAGGCTGAGGAAACAGCTGAAAAGCTCAAACTACTGCAGCAAGCTCAACAATTTGAGGGGATCCCTCTACTGTTTGAATATCAGATTCCCAAACATCAGTCTTTTGATTAAACCAAGTCACAACGGACTTGTGGCTTTTACCAGAGCCATCAGTGAAGAGAGTCACAGCATGTAAAGGTTCTTCACTTAATTTAGGTTTTTCTCTGAAACTCAATTTTGCTTGCAGTAGTTTGTGAGCTGGATAGTGTATGGAACAAACACCTGGAAAACCTAAGAATGCATATTGTAAATCATCAGAATTTTGCATTGCCCAATTGAAATAATCATTTTTCAATGGCAAATAGATAACTGAACATTCTTGACCTGCCAAAGTTAACAATCTGGTTCTAGCCTTAATTATAATGTATGCAATCATTTCTAAAACTGAGCAAATGGTCTTTGAAAACCTGTAGGGAGGAAAAACCCATTCCATTATTAACAAAGGATCTTGTTCTGTGGCATCCCACTGGAAAATGAGACCACAAAGCTGCATCTTCTCTCCTAAGATTGCAAGAAAGAAAGGATTTTCAGGAACGCAGCGATGAGCTTTTCTTTTTTGAAGAGCTTCTGTGACTTTGTCGAGAGCAGCACGAGCTTCAGGGGTTAAAGTTCTTGGCGAAGTGATGTCGCAACTTCCTCTCAGCAAATGGAAGAGCGGACTCAGTTCATCATTGGTGATTCCCAGCATCGGTCTGACCCAGTTGATTTCTCCTAGAAGTTGTTGTAACTCTTGTAGGTTGTTGACTCTGGTTCGGATCTGAATTTTCTGTGGTATTATTGTCGTCTCAGTCATCTTCCATCCCAGGTACTTCTAAGGTGAAACTTGTTGAATTTTCGTTGCAGAGATTTCAAGTCCAGCTTTTTGAATTTCAGCAACAACACAGTCGCGAGTTTCTTCCATCTCTTCCTTTCAAAGGACTCCACCCTTAAAGCCAATTTTTCTTCCTCTGTATCTATAGATTGACAAACACCAGAACAACCATGTTTTTGCTTAACTGAAAAAGAGTTCCCCGGAACCACAATTTCCCGAGTGGAAGAAGCCACCTCAGCCTCCACCCCAGGCCCAACAGAATCCAATTCAGGTTTCAGTGTCCCTGCACAAACAATTTTAGGAAGTACAGTCACTTTTTCATTTCCTTCTTTTACACACTTTGTTCCATCCCCCTTACAAGAGTCACATATTTGTACATTAACAGAACAACGCGAAGAAAAGTCCAAAAGAGTCTCATTTTTTCCCAGAGAGAGAGAAGAAAGATTTTGTTCAACAGAGTTCAAAGCAATACTTTCAGCATTTGCAACAACACTTGTAACATTCTCCGATAGACACACAGTCTCCGGTTTACTGGAATTTAATGAGACAGAACCAGAAGCTTTGTTTTCTGAGTCCAAGTTGATCTTATTATTATCAGTTTGTTTAAAACAGTGCTCCAACAGCGCTCTACAAACCGGCATAAGTTCTCTTAAGCTTTCATCTTTTTTGAGAGAGACTAGTTTATAGATTCTCCAGTTTACATGATCCCAAAAATGAAAAGTAAAAGCAGACTGCAGATTTAAATCTTGCGTATTCGCTTTAACCCAGATAAGTAAGTTTTTAAGCTCAGTTTTTGAAATTTCAGAGTGACCTTTTTCTTGTAACATTGTCTCTAATTGATGAAAAACATCCCATTCAACTTTTGATAAATTCGTTCCCATTTTTGTGTTCTTTTAATAATTTTCTTTTTCGCTATTTTGCCTCCCAACGTCACCCAAGCGCTCTCCCGAGATAAGTAACTTACAATTTTCTTGGCTTCGGCGGGAGAGATGATACAGTGTGCTCCTTGTTAACACTTGGGTCTCCGCAGCTGGTACTTCCACGATTTTTCTTTGTTTTTCTTCTATTCTACGTCCTCACACGAGGCACCAATATGCGGGGGACGGGACAGGTATAAGTCCAATAGTGTCAGGAACCCACGCCTTAAAAAAGGAACCCACTAGGCCGCGGCAAAATATCCAAATATGGATAACATGGTAACCAGACCAGTGAAGAGATTTTTGCTTTTATTTCCAGCACATCAGTCTCAAAATACAAAATGGAGACATGACAGCTCACTGATCCACACCAAAAAATGTCTCCTTCAACAGGGCTCATACAGCAATACATAAAATCATCTCAGACTAGAATTCAGCCAATCAGACACAGAAAACACATCTTGACAAGCATTCTATCCAATCTTATAAAACATAGGTAATCGTAGCTAAAACAAAGACTAGTTGATAAGAGACAAAGAACAGAGTTCTATTCATGCTAACCTTCTAAAGATATACATTAAATAACCTTGTTGCCATCCTAAAGCCAATTCTACAGAAGCCTATTGTTATTTGTCACGTCTACTGCTTGGGAAACTTTTCTGCTTGCATGGAAAACTTTTCTGCTTGCATGGGAAACTTTTCTGCAATGCTAACAAAACTCCAGTCTAAGGCCTACATACTTCTTTGTAACCATTTCTTAAAAATCCTCTAACCTTATGGATTCCAACATTTCCCCCTCTCTGTTTGACCCAGAAGCTTTCATTTTCTTGTCGCTTGCTATTTGCGTTTCATAGCTCTATTGCAAAATTTCTGCTTATTATCTGCTGAAGACCTATTTTCACTAAACTGAAGCATTGCTATATTACGGCACAGCAACTTAATGCTGTGAAGACCCAATCCCTGAAAGAGAGATATGAATCACGTTTGGCAACAGTCACAAGGCATCGTTCAAAAAACTCTGGTCGATTCCAAGGCCTTAATTCAAAACCTTCGTTCATGTCAATACCCTCATCTACTGCTTTCGTGAGATTTCGTACACTCTCTGTGCTTCTACTTCCTAATTCTCCTGCTTGAATGACAAAAACTTCACGGACTGTTTTGTTCATCATTCGCCGAAGACAACAGAGTATACAAGGTGCCACTATCAATATCAGTATTAGAACACCTAATATGTAAAGACCTATCTTGCAAAGTTGCCTTAGCCAAGGTGCAAAACTCCAATTTTGAAACAAATCATCCAACCAGGAACCTCCATCTTCTTTAATTTGGGCTGTCAGATCCTTTAATTTTTGAATGCTTTTGTGAATGGATTCGGAATGATCAGACAAATTCATACAACACAATCCTTCCAATTCCTCACAACCATGTCCTTGTGCCAGTAAGAGAAAATCAATGGCTGCTCTGTTTTGAAGAGTAGCATGTCTAATACTATCAACATCAGTCCACATATCACTGATTGCGGAGGATGTGGCATTAGCTTGTTTGCTCAGCCAACATCCAACTCGATCTAATTGTCTCAATGCCACAGCTGAAGCCAATTGGGGTAGAAATATACCTGCTGAAAGCCTTCTGGCGGCATTCCAAGGCATAAAATCACTCTGACAGTTCTCATCATAATGAGGAACAGCTCTTGTTTTCCTTTGTTTCTTTTTCATCACTGCTTTGGCAGTGGGGGCAATTATGGTAAGCATACCAATGCTACAAGGGCCACCTTCAAGGTGGGCTGGAATGCCTTGCCAACCTCTGTCTCCGCAAATGATCCAATACCCTTTTGGCAATTGCCGTGGATATTGGTCCGTCTCCAGAAACACATCCCAACTGTTTGAAACATTTGCTGCCCTGAGAAGTTTTTTCGAACAAATGTTCCAATTGAAGGAAGGACTGTTTCCATTGTCAATTCCACCTGGTTTACCATTGGATTCTTTTCTGACCAAAGGAAACTCTTTCACTGGCACACCAACCAAACAGGTTGAGAAAGGCTTTTCTGGTTCCGAATTCGACAGGCATATAGTATCCGATCCGGCAGCCTTGGCTAAGGTCACCCAAACATTCGTTTTCGGTTGATCCACAGGCAAATCTGCACGACAAAAAACAATTAAAATCAAGCAAAACAAGTATACCATTTGATTCTTCCCCATCTCTTTCAAGAACTAAGTTTTGGCAGAATTCTTTCTAAACAAAAACAATAACCTAAATTTTCAGCCAAAAATTAGCTTCGTTAGACAAACATTCAGCATTCAATTCGTATACTCATAAATAACATTGGCACAAAATCAGAGTTCATGGGTTCCACCGATGCACAAAGAACGTCAGGCACAAGAGGCGTCAGGCGAGACCCGGGATCCTTCCATTCGGTCCACGTCTGCGTACTCGCTTCCTCAGTTCTAGGCTCGACAACAGGTTCTGAAGTGCGATACGGTTTGACGTTTTTGGCAGGAACCCACTTAATTCTTCCAGCACCTGTGGAAATAGAAGCATACCCTTTGCCCCACGTTATTAATTGAAACGGGCCTTCCATCTGTCCAGAGTCAGGGTTTCTAATTAGAAGAGGAGGATGTTCTTTCAGTTTTGCCTGTGTGCTATTTGAAAAGTGTCTAAAGATTGGTGGATCTGGTTCTGTACTTGAACTATTTAGAAAATTAAAACCATACAAAGCCTTACTCAGTCTCATCTGTGGGGTGATTTCCGTTCCCCCTCTCTGTTGATCTAATATGCGTTTTAAGGTTTGATGTGTTCTTTCAATGATTGCTTGGCTTGTGGGAGAGTGGGGAATACCAAAAATGTGTCGAACACCCCATTCATTTAAAAATGTGGCCAATTTTTGAGATATGTATGCGGGACCATTGTCAGTTTTTACTTCTTGGGGTATACCCAATGAAGCAAAAGCTTGCAGGAAATGATGACAGGCATGGCTGCCAGTTTCACCTGTGTGAAGGGAAGCAAAAACTGCACCAGAGAACGTGTCTATGGAAACATGAATATTTTTAAATTTACCAAAAGAAGGCTATTTAGTAACACCTGTTTGCCACAACTGTAGGCTTTGTAAGCCTCGGGGGTTGATTGCTCCTGTAGAAACAGGAGGTTGTACCAATTGACAGTCAGGGCAAGTATGAATGATAGCTTTAGCTTGACTTTTAGTGATTTGGAACATTCGCATGAGTGCTTGTGCATTTTGGTGGAAAAAGGCATGACTCAATTTTGCTTGTTCAAAAATATTTGGCAATGTGTTAGAAATGACCATTGTCAGCTTGTCCGCTCTTGCATTTCCTTCCACTAAAAATCCAGGAAGTGAAGAATGCGCCCTAATGTGAGAAACAAAATATGGATTAGTTCTATATTGCAAAGTTATAAAAAGACATGAAAGCCAATGATGTAAGTTTCATTACTAACATCCTTTAAAATGGAACCTTCTATTCTCCTGACTACATTAGCAACATAAGCAGAATCTGTGACCAAATTAAAAGGCTGAGGAAACAGCTGAAAAGCTCAAACTACTGCAGCAAGCTCAACAATTTGAGGGGATCCCTCTACTGTTTGAATATCAGATTCCCAAACATCAGTCTTTTGATTAAACCAAGTCACAACGGACTTGTGGCTTTTACCAGAGCCATCAGTGAAGAGAGTCACAGCATGTAAAGGTTCTTCACTTAATTTAGGTTTTTCTCTGAAACTCAATTTTGCTTGCAGTAGTTTGTGAGCTGGATAGTGTATGGAACAAACACCTGGAAAACCTAAGAATGCATATTGTAAATCATCAGAATTTTGCATTGCCCAATTGAAATAATCATTTTTCAATGGCAAATAGATAACTGAACATTCTTGACCTGCCAAAGTTAACAATCTGGTTCTAGCCTTAATTATAATGTATGCAATCATTTCTAAAACTGAGCAAATGGTCTTTGAAAACCTGTAGGGAGGAAAAACCCATTCCATTATTAACAAAGGATCTTGTTCTGTGGCATCCCACTGGAAAATGAGACCACAAAGCTGCATCTTCTCTCCTAAGATTGCAAGAAAGAAAGGATTTTCAGGAACGCAGCGATGAGCTTGTCTTTTTTGAAGAGCTTCTGTGACTTTGTCGAGAGCAGCACGAGCTTCAGGGGTTAAAGTTCTTGGCGAAGTGATGTCGCAACTTCCTCTCAGCAAATGGAAGAGCGGACTCAGTTCATCATTGGTGATTCCCAGCATCGGTCTGACCCAGTTGATTTCTCCTAGAAGTTGTTGTAACTCTTGTAGGTTGTTGACTCTGGTTCGGATCTGAATTTTCTGTGGTATTATTGTCGTCTTCCATCGTCTTCCATCATCTTCCATCCCAGGTACTTCTAAGGTGAAACTTGTTGAATTTTCGTTGCAGAGATTTCAAGTCCAGCTTTTTGAATTTCAGCAACAACACAGTCGCGAGTTTCTTCCATCTCTTCCTTTCAAAGGACTCCACCCTTAAAGCCAATTTTTCTTTCTCTGTATCTATAGATTGACAAACACCAGAACAACCATGTTTTTGCTTAAGTGAAAAAGAGTTCCCCGGAACCACAATTTCCCGAGTGGAAGCAGCCACCTCAGCCTCCACCCCAGGCCCAACAGAATCCAATTCAGGTTTCAGTGTCCCTGCACAAACAATTTTAGGAAGTACAGTCACTTTTTCATTTCCATCTTTTACACACTTTGTTCCATCCCCCTTACAAGAGTCACATATTTTTACATTAACAGAACAACGCGAAGAAAAGTCCAAAAGAGTCTCATTTTTTCCCAGAGAGAGAGAAGAAAGATTTTGTTCAACAGAGTTCAAAGCAATACTTTCAGCATTTGCAACAACACTTGTAACATTCTCCGATACTCACACAGTCTCCGGTTTACTGGAATTTAATGAGACAGAACCAGAAGCTTTGTTTTCTGAGTCCAAGTTGATCTTATTATTATCAGTTTGTTTAAAACAGTGCTCCAACAGCGCTCTACAAACCGGCATAAGTTCTCTTAAGCTTTCATCTTTTTTGAGAGAGACTAGATTATAGATTCTCCAGTTTATCTGATCCCAAAAATGAAAAGTAAAAGCAGACTGCAGATTTAAATCTTGCGTATTCGCTTTAACCCAGATAAGTAAGTTTTTAAGCTCAGTTTTTGAAATTTCAGAGTGACCTTTTTCTTGTAACATTGTCTCTAATTGATGAAAAACATCCCATTCAACTTTTGATAAATTCGTTCCCATTTTTGTGTTCTTTTAATAATTTTCTTTTTCTCTATTTTGCCTCCCAACGTCACCCAAGCGCTCTCCCGAGAAAAGTTACTTACAATTTTCTTGGCTTCGGCGGGAGAGATGATACAGTGTCCTCCTTGTTAACACTTGGGTCTCCGCAGCTGGTACTTCCACGATTTTTCTTTGTTTTTCTTCTATTCTACGTCCTCACACGAGGCACCAATATGCGGGGGACGGGACAGGTATAAGTCCAATGGTGTCAGGAGCCCACGCCTTAAAAAAGGAACCCACTAGGTCGCGGCAAAATATCCAAATATGGATAACATGGTAACCAGACCAGTGAAGAGATTTTTGCTTTTATTTCCAGCACATCAGTCTCAAAATACAAAATGGAGACATGACAGCTCACTGATCCACACCAAAAAATGTCTCCTTCAACAGGGCTCATACAGCAATACATAAAATCATCTCAGACTAGAATTCAGCCAATCAGACACAGAAAACACATCTTGACAAGCATTCTATCCAATCTTATAAAACATAGGTAATTGTAGCTAAAACAAAGACTAGTTGATAAGAGACAAAGAACAGAGTTCTATTCATGCTAACCTTCTAAAGATATACATTAAATAACCTTGTTGCCATCCTAAAGCCTATTCTACAGAAGCCTATTGTTATTTGTCACGTCTACTGCTTGGGAAACTTTTCTGCTTGCATGGAAAACTTTTTCTGCTTGCATGGGAAACTTTTCTGCAATGCTAACAAAACTCCAGTCTAAGGCCTACATACTTCTTTGTAACCATTTCTTAAAAATCCTCTAACCTTATGGATTCCAACATTTCCCCCTCTCTGTTTGACCCAGAAGCTTTCATTTTCTTGTCGCTTGCTATTTGCGTTTCATAGCTCTATTGCAAAATTTCTGCTTATTATCTGCTGAAGACCTATTTTCACTAAACTGAAGCATTGCTATATTACGGCACAGCAACTTAATGCTGTGAAGACCCAATCCCTGAAAGAGAGATATGAATCACGTTTGGCAACAGTCACAAGGCATCGTTCAAAAAACTCTGGTCGATTCCAAGGCCTTAATTCAAAACCTTCGTTCATGTCAATACCCTCATCTACTGCTTTCGTGAGATTTCGTACACTCTCTGTGCTTCTACTTCCTAATTCTCCTGCTTGAATGACAAAAACTTCTCGGACTGTTTTGTTCATCATTCGCCGAACACAACAGAGTATACAAAGTGCCACTATCAATATCAGTATTAGAACACCTAATATGTAAAGACCTATCTTGCAAAGTTGCCTTAGCCAAGGTGCAAAACTCCAATTTTGAAACAAATCATCCAACCAGGAACCTCCATCTTCTTTA
Source organism: Melospiza melodia melodia (assembly GCF_035770615.1). Lineage (NCBI taxonomy): Eukaryota > Metazoa > Chordata > Aves > Passeriformes > Passerellidae > Melospiza > Melospiza melodia. The sequence goes on along the minus strand of NC_086225.1, from coordinate 46,100,572 downwards.
ATTTGGGCTGTCAGATCCTTTAATTTTTGAATGCTTTTGTGAATGGATTCGGAATGATCAGACAAATTCATACAACACAATCCTTCCAATTCCTCACAACCATGTCCTTGTGCCAGTAAGAGAAAATCAATGGCTGCTCTGTTTTGAAGAGTAGCATGCCTAATACTATCAACATCAGTCCACATATCACTGATTGCGGAGGATGTGGCATTAGCTTGTTTGCTCAGCCAACATCCAACTCGATCTAATTGTCTCAATGCCACAGCTGAAGCCAATTGGGGTAGAAATATACCTGCTGAAAGCCTTCTGGCGGCATTCCAAGGCATAAAATCACTCTGACAGTTCTCATCATAATGAGGAACAGCTCTTGTTTTCCTTTGTTTCTTTTTCATCACTGCTTTGGCAGTGGGGGCAATTATGGTAAGCATACCAATGCTACAAGGGCCACCTTCAAGGTGGGCTGGAATGCCTTGCCAACCTCTGTCTCCGCAAATGATCCAATACCCTTTTGGCAATTGCCGTGGATATTGGTCCGTCTCCAGAAACACATCCCAACTGTTTGAAACATTTGCTGCCCTGAGAAGTTTGTTGGACCAAATGTTCCAATTGAAGGAAGGACTGTTTCCATTGTCAATTCCACCTGGTTTACCATTGGATTCTTTTCTGACCAAAGGAAACTCTTTCACTGGCACACCAACCAAACAGGTTGAGAAAGGCTTTTCTGGTTCCGAATTCGACAGGCATATAGTATCCGATCCGGCAGCCTTGGCTAAGGTCACCCAAACATTCGTTTTCGGTTGATCCACAGGCAAATCTGCACGACAAAAAACAATTAACATCAAGCAAAACAAGTATACCATTTGATTCTGCCCCATCTCTTTCAAGAACTAAGTTTTGGCAGAATTCTTTCTAAACAAAAACAATAACCTAAATTTTCAGCCAAAAATTAGCTTCGTTAAACAAACATTCAGCATTCAATTCGTATACTCATAAATAACATTGGCACAAAATCAGAGTTCATGGGTTCCACCGATGCACAAAGAACGTCAGGCACAAGAGGCGTCAGGCGAGACCCGGGATCCTTCCATTCGGTCCACGTCTGCGTACTCGCTTCCTCAGTTCTAGGCTCGACAACAGGTTCTGAAGTGCGATACGGTTTGACGTTTTTGGCAGGAACCCACTTAATTCTTCCAGCACCTGTGGAAATAGAAGCATACCCTTTGCCCCACGTTATTAATTGAAACGGGCCTTCCATCTGTCCAGAGTCAGGGTTTCTAATTAGAAGAGGAGGATGTTCTTTCAGTTTTGCCTGTGTGCTATTTGAAAAGTGTCTAAAGATTGGTGGATCTGGTTCTGTACTTGAACTATTTAGAAAATTAAAACCATACAAAGCCTTACTCAGTCTCATCTGTGGGGTGATTTCCGTTCCCCCTCTCTGTTGATCTAATATGCGTTTTAAGGTTTGATGTGTTCTTTCAATGATTGCTTGGCTTGTGGGAGAGTGGGGAATACCAAAAATGTGTCGAACACCCCATTCATTTAAAAATGTGGCCAATTTTTGAGATATGTATGCGGGACCATTGTCAGTTTTTACTTCTTGGGGTATACCCAATGAAGCAAAAGCTTGCAGGAAATGATGACAGGCATGGCTGCCAGTTTCACCTGTGTGAAGGGAAGCACAAACTGCACCAGAGAACGTGTCTATGGAAACATGAATATTTTTAAATTTACCAAAAGAAGGCTATTTAGTAACACCTGTTTGCCACAACTGTAGGCTTTGTAAGCCTCGGGGGTTGATTGCTCCTGTAGAAACAGGAGGTTGTACCAATTGACAGTCAGGGCAAGTATGAATGATAGCTTTAGCTTGACTTTTAGTGATTTGGAACATTCGCATGAGTGCTTGTGCATTTTGGTGGAAAAAGGCATGACTCAATTTTGCTTGTTCAAAAATATTTGGCAATGTGTTAGAAATGACCATTGCCAGCTTGTCCGCTCTTGCATTTCCTTCCACTAATATTGTGGTGTGCTGTAATGTCCCATTTTGGCCTTCCAGGTCACTTTCCCAGGTGTGCCAATACCTCTCTCCCTTCCCCCTTGCCCCCATGCTGAGTGAGTCCTGTCACTCAGGCTTAACATTCCAGCAAGGCGTCGTGTGGTTGGTCAAGTTCAAAGGATGCCACTCAGGCCCAGGGGTCATTGGCCTGTCTGGGTGTCATCTTCCCCTGAGACCCTGCCCCTCTCACCTGGTTGGTGGCTCACCTGTACCTCCCCTCCCCCTGTCCCTGAGCTTAAAAAGGTCATCAGACCATGCGGTCGGTGTTCTGTTGGAGCAGGTCCTCACGTTCAGACCTCTGTAACCATGGAATAAACCTCTGGACATTAAACCCTCCAGCAGAATCCTCTCCTTTTTCTCTTCACCATCGCCTGAAGCTATCCTCCTGAGGTAACGGGGTGCCTTACAAGCCTGGACTTGTTCAGTGCCCAGCTGCAACCACCAGCAAGCTAAGGTATCTCTGGGGTGACACGCCGCAGTTGCTGCCTTTGGCCCAGCAGCGAGGGTCAGACCGGCCCAGGCACAATCTAACTGGTAATATTGGGAGCTTTTTTTTCCAATACACTAAAAATCCAGGAAGTGAAGAATGCGCCCTAATGTGAGAAACAAAATATGGATTAGTTCTATATTGCAAAGTTATAAAAAGACATGAAAGCCAACGATGTAAAGTTTCATTACTAACATCCTTTAAAATGGAACCTTCTATTCTCCTGACTACATTAGCAACATAAGCAGAATCTGTGACCAAATTAAAAGGCTGAGGAAACAGCTGAAAAGCTCAAACTACTGCAGCAAGCTCAACAATTTGAGGGGATCCCTCTACTGTTTGAATATCAGATTCCCAAACATCAGTCTTTTGATTAAACCAAGTCACAACGGACTTGTGGCTTTTACCAGAGCCATCAGTGAAGAGAGTCACAGCATGTAAAGGTTCTTCACTTAATTTAGGTTTTTCTCTGAAACTCAATTTTGCTTGCAGTAGTTTGTGAGCTGGATAGTGTATGGAACAAACACCTGGAAAACCTAAGAATGCATATTGTAAATCATCAGAATTTTGCATTGCCCAATTGAAATAATCATTTTTCAATGGCAAATAGATAACTGAACATTCTTGACCTGCCAAAGTTAACAATCTGGTTCTAGCCTTAATTATAATGTATGCAATCATTTCTAAAACTGAGCAAATGGTCTTTGAAAACCTGTAGGGAGGAAAAACCCATTCCATTATTAACAAAGGATCTTGTTCTGTGGCATCCCACTGGAAAATGAGACCACAAAGCTGCATCTTCTCTCCTAAGATTGCAAGAAAGAAAGGATTTTCAGGAACGCAGCGATGAGCTTGTCTTTCTTGAAGAGCTTCTGTGACTTTGTCGAGAGCAGCACGAGCTTCAGGAGTTAAAGTTCTTGGCGAAGTGATGTCGCAACTTCCTCTCAGCAAATGGAAGAGCGGACTCAGTTCATCATTGGTGATTCCCAGCATCGGTCTGACCCAGTTGATTTCTCCTAGAAGTTGTTGTAACTCTTGTAGGTTGTTGACTCTGGTTCGGATCTGAATTTTCTGTGGTCTTCTTGTCGTCTCAGTCATCTTCCATCCCAGGTACTTCTAAGGTGAAACTTGTTGAATTTTCGTTGCAGAGATTTCAAGTCCAGCTTTTTGAATTTCAGCAACAACACAGTCGCGAGTTTCTTCCATCTCTTCCTTTCAAAGGACTCCACCCTTAAAGCCAATTTTTCTTTCTCTGTATCTATAGATTGACAAACACCAGAACAACCCTGTTTTTGCTTAACTGAAAAAGAGTTCCCCGGAACACAATTTCCCGAGTGGAAGCAGCCACCTCAGCCTCCACCCCAGGCCCAACAGAATCCAATTCAGGTTTCAGTGTCCCTGCACAAACAATTTTAGGAAGTACAGTCACTTTTTCATTTCCTTCTTTTACACACTTTGTTCCATCCCCCTTACAAGAGTCACATATTTTTACATTAACAGAACAACGCGAAGAAAAGTCCAAAAGAGTCTCATTTTTTCCCAGAGAGAGAGAAGAAAGATTTTGTTCAACAGAGTTCAAAGCAATACTTTCAGCATTTGCAACAACACTTGTAACATTCTCCGATACACACACAGTCTCCGGTTTACTGGAATTTAATGAGACAGAACCAGAAGCTTTGTTTTCTGAGTCCAAGTTGATCTTATTATTATCAGTTTGTTTAAAACAGTGCTCCAACAGCGCTCTACAAACCGGCATAAGTTCTCTTAAGCTTTCATCTTTTTTGAGAGAGACTAGTTTATAGATTCTCCAGTTTATCTGATCCCAAAAATGAAAAGTAAAAGCAGACTGCAGATTTAAATCTTGCGTATTCGCTTTAACCCAGATAAGTAAGTTTTTAAGCTCAGTTTTTGAAATTTCAGAGGGACCTTTTTCTTGTAACATTGTCTCTAATTGATGAAAAACATCCCATTCAACTTTTGATAAATTCGTTCCCATTTTTGTGTTCTTTTAATAATTTTCTTTTTCGCTATTTTGCCTCCCAACGTCACCCAAGCGCTCTCCCGAGATAAGTTACTTACAATTTTCTTGGCTTCGGCGGGAGAGATGATACAGTGTGCTCCTTGTTAACACTTGGGTCTCCGCAGCTGGTACTTCCACGATTTTTCTTTCTTTTTCTTCTATTCTACGTCCTCACACGAGGCACCAATATGCGGGGGATGAGACAGGTATAAGTCCAATGGTGTCAGGAGCCCACGCCTTAAAAAAGGAACCCACTAGGTCGCGGCAAAATATCCAAATATGGATAACATGGTAACCAGACCAGTGAAGAGATTTTTGCTTTTATTTCCAGCACATCAGTCTCAAAATACAAAATGGAGACATGACAGCTCACTGATCCACACCAAAAAATGTCTCCTTCAACAGGGCTCATACAGCAATACATAAAATCATCTCAGACTAGAATTCAGCCAATCAGACACAGAAAACACATCTTGACAAGCATTCCATCCAATCTTATAAAACATAGGTAATCGTAGCTAAAACAAAGACTAGTTGATAAGAGACAAAGAACAGAGTTCTATTCATGCTAACCTTCTAAAGATATACATTAAATAACCTTGTTGCCATCCTAAAGCCAATTCTACAGAAGCCTATTGTTATTTGTCACGTCTACTGCTTGGGAAACTTTTCTGCTTGCATGGAAAACTTTTTCTGCTTGCATGGGAAACTTTTCTGCAATGCTAACAAAACTCCAGTCTAAGGCCTACATACTTCTTTGTAACCATTTCTTAAAAATCCTCTAACCTTATGGATTCCAACATTTCCCCCTCTCTGTTTGACCCAGAAGCTTTCATTTTCTTGTCGCTTGCTATTTGCGTTTCATAGCTCTATTGCAAAATTTCTGCTTATTATCTGCTGAAGACCTATTTTCACTAAACTGAAGCATTGCTATATTACGGCACAGCAACTTAATGCTGTGAAGACCCAATCCCTGAAAGAGAGATATGAATCACGTTTGGCAACAGTCACAAGGCATCGTTCAAAAAACTCTGGTCGATTCCAAGGCCTTAATTCAAAACCTTCGTTCATGTCAATACCCTCATCTACTGCTTTCGTGAGATTTCGTACACTCTCTGTGCTTCTACTTCCTAATTCTCCTGCTTGAATGACAAAAACTTCTCGGACTGTTTTGTTCATCATTCGCCGAACACAACAGAGTATACAAAGTGCCACTATCAATATCAGTATTAGAACACCTAATATGTAAAGACCTATCTTGCAAAGTTGCCTTAGCCAAGGTGCAAAACTCCAATTTTGAAACAAATCATCCAACCAGGAACCTCCATCTTCTTTAATTTGGGCTGTCAGATCCTTTAATTTTTGAATGCTTTTGTGAATGGATTCGGAATGATCAGACAAATTCATACAACACAATCCTTCCAATTCCTCACAACCATGTCCTTGTGCCAGTAAGAGAAAATCAATGGCTGCTCTGTTTTGAAGAGTAGCATGCCTAATACTATCAACATCAGTCAACATATCACTGATTGCGGAGGATGTGGCATTAGCTTGTTTGCTCAGCCAACATCCAACTCGATCTAATTGTCTCAATGCCACAGCTGAAGCCAATTGGGGTAGAAATATACCTGCTGAAAGCCTTCTGGCGGCATTCCAAGGCATAAAATCACTCTGACAGTTCTCATCATAATGAGGAACAGCTCTTGTTTTCCTTTGTTTCTTTTTCATCACTGCTTTGGCAGTGGGGGCAATTATGGTAAGCATACCAATGCTACAAGGGCCACCTTCAAGGTGGGCTGGAATGCCTTGCCAACCTCTGTCTCCGCAAATGATCCAATACCCTTTTGGCAATTGCCATGGATATTGGTCCGTCTCCAGAAACACATCCCAACTGTTTGAAACATTTGCTGCCCTGAGAAGTTTGTTGGAACAAATGTTCCAATTGAAGGAAGGACTGTTTCCATTGTCAATTCCACCTGGTTTACCATTGGATTCTTTTCTGACCAAAGGAAACTCTTTCACTGGCACACCAACCAAACAGGTTGAGAAAGGCTTTTCTGGTTCCGAATTCGACAGGCATATAGTATCCGATCCGGCAGCCTTGGCTAAGGTCACCCAAACACTCGTTTTCGGTTGATCCACAGGCAAATCTGCACGACAAAAAACAATTAACATCAAGCAAAACAAGTATACCATTTGATTCTGCCCCATCTCTTTCAAGAACTAAGTTTTGGCAGAATTCTTTCTAAACAAAAACAATAACCTAAATTTTCAGCCAAAAATTAGCTTCGTTAGACAAACATTCAGCATTCAATTCGTATACTCATAAATAACATTGGCACAAAATCAGAGTTCATGGGTTCCACCGATGCACAAAGAACGTCAGGCACAAGAGGCGTCAGGCGAGACCCGGGATCCTTCCATTCGGTCCACGTCTGCGTACTCGCTTCCTCAGTTCTAGGCTCGACAACAGGTTCTGAAGTGCGATACGGTTTGACGTTTTTGGCAGGAACCCACTTAATTCTTCCAGCACCTGTGGAAATAGAAGCATACCCTTTGCCCCACGTTATTAATTGAAACGGGCCTTCCATCTGTCCAGAGTCAGGGTTTCTAATTAGAAGAGGAGGATGTTCTTTCAGTTTTGCCTGTGTGCTATTTGAAAAGTGTCTAAAGATTGGTGGATCTGGTTCTGTACTTGAACTATTTAGAAAATTAAAACCATACAAAGCCTTACTCAGTCTCATCTGTGGGGTGATTTCCGTTCCCCCTCTCTGTTGATCTAATATGCGTTTTAAGGTTTGATGTGTTCTTTCAATGATTGCTTGGCTTGTGGGAGAGTGGGGAATACCAAAAATGTGTCGAACACCCCATTCATTTAAAAATGTGGCCAATTTTTGAGATATGTATGCGGGACCATTGTCAGTTTTTACTTCTTGGGGTATACCCAATGAAGCAAAAGCTTGCAGGAAATGATGACAGGCATGGCTGCCAGTTTCACCTGTGTGAAGGGAAGCAAAAACTGCACCAGAGAACGTGTCTATGGAAACATGAATATTTTTAAATTTACCAAAAGAAGGCTATTTAGTAACACCTGTTTGCCACAACTGTAGGCTTTGTAAGCCTCGGGGGTTGATTGCTCCTGTAGAAACAGGAGGTTGTACCAATTGACAGTCAGGGCAAGTATGAATGATAGCTTTAGCTTGACTTTTAGTGATTTGGAACATTCGCATGAGTGCTTGTGCATTTTGGTGGAAAAAGGCATGACTCAATTTTGCTTGTTCAAAAATATTTGGCAATGTGTTAGAAATGACCATTGTCAGCTTGTCCGCTCTTGCATTTCCTTCCACTAATATTGTGGTGTGCTGTAATGTCCCATTTTGGCCTTCCAGGTCACTTTCCCAGGTGTGCCAATACCTCTCTCCCTTCCCCCTTGCCCCCATGCTGAGTGAGTCCTGTCACTCAGGCTTAACATTCCAGCAAGGCGTCGTGTGGTTGGTCAAGTTCAAAGGATGCCACTCAGGCCCAGGGGTCATTGGCCTGTCTGGGTGTCATCTTCCCCTGAGACCCTGCCCCTCTCACCTGGTTGGTGGCTCACCTGTACCTCCCCTCCCCCTGTCCCTGAGCTTAAAAAGGTCATCAGACCATGCGGTCGGTGTTCTGTTGGAGCAGGTCCTCACGTTCAGACCTCTGTAACCATGGAATAAACCTCTGGACATTAAACCCTCCAGCAGAATCCTCTCCTTTTTCTCTTCACCATCGCCTGAAGCTATCCTCCTGAGGTAACGGGGTGCCTTACAAGCCTGGACTTGTTCAGTGCCCAGCTGCAACCACCAGCAAGCTAAGGTATCTCTGGGGTGACACGCCGCAGTTGCTGCCTTTGGCCCAGCAGCGAGGGTCAGACCGGCCCAGGCACAATCTAACTGGTAATATTGGGAGCTTTTTTTTCCAATACACTAAAAATCCAGGAAGTGAAGAATGTGCCCTAATGTGAGAAACAAAATATGGATTAGTTCTATATTGCAAAGTTATAAAAAGACATGAAAGCCAATGATGTAAGTTTCATTACTAACATCCTTTAAAATGGAACCTTCTATTCTCCTGACTACATTAGCAACATAAGCAGAATCTGTGACCAAATTAAAAGGCTGAGGAAACAGCTGAAAAGCTCAAACTACTGCAGCAAGCTCAACAATTTGAGGGGATCCCTCTACTGTTTGAATATCAGATTCCCAAACATCAGTCTTTTGATTAAACCAAGTCACAACGGACTTGTGGCTTTTACCAGAGCCATCAGTGAAGAGAGTCACAGCATGTAAAGGTTCTTCACTTAATTTAGGTTTTTCTCTGAAACTCAATTTTGCTTGCAGTAGTTTGTGAGCTGGATAGTGTATGGAACAAACACCTGGAAAACCTAAGAATGCATATTGTAAATCATCAGAATTTTGCATTGCCCAATTGAAATAATCATTTTTCAATGGCAAATAGATAACTGAACATTCTTGACCTGCCAAAGTTAACAATCTGGTTCTAGCCTTAATTATAATGTATGCAATCATTTCTAAAACTGAGCAAATGGTCTTTGAAAACCTGTAGGGAGGAAAAACCCATTCCATTATTAACAAAGGATCTTGTTCTGTGGCATCCCACTGGAAAATGAGACCACAAAGCTGCATCTTCTCTCCTAAGATTGCAAGAAAGAAAGGATTTTCAGGAACGCAGCGATGAGCTTGTCTTTTTTGAAGAGCTTCTGTGACTTTGTCGAGAGCAGCACGAGCTTCAGGGGTTAAAGTTCTTGGCGAAGTGATGTTGCAACTTCCTCTCAGCAAATGGAAGAGCGGACTCAGTTCATCATTGGTGATTCCCAGCATCGGTCTGACCCAGTTGATTTCTCCTAGAAGTTGTTGTAACTCTTGTAGGTTGTTGACTCTGGTTCGGATCTGAATTTTCTGTGGTATTATTGTCGTCTTCCATCGTCTTCCATCGTCTTCCATCCCAGGTACTTCTAAGGTGAAACTTGTTGAATTTTCGTTGCAGAGATTTCAAGTCCAGCTTTTTGAATTTCAGCAACAACACAGTCGCGAGTTTCTTCCATCTCTTCCTTTCAAAGGACTCCACCCTTAAAGCCAATTTTTCTTTCTCTGTATCTATAGATTGACAAACACCAGAACAACCCTGTTTTTGCTTAACTGAAAAAGAGTTCCCCGGAACACAATTTCCCGAGTGGAAGCAGCCACCTCAGCCTCCACCCCAGGCCCAACAGAATCCAATTCAGGTTTCAGTGTCCCTGCACAAACAATTTTAGGAAGTACAGTCACTTTTTCATTTCCATCTTTTACACACTTTGTTCCATCCGCCTTACAAGAGTCACATATTTTTACATTAACAGAACAACGCGAAGAAAAGTCCAAAAGAGTCTCATTTTTTCCCAGAGAGAGAGAAGAAAGATTTTGTTCAACAGAGTTCAAAGCAATACTTTCAGCATTTGCAACAACACTTGTAACATTCTCCGATACACACACAGTCTCCGGTTTACTGGAATTTAATGAGACAGAACCAGAAGCTTTGTTTTCTGAGTCCAAGTTGATCTTATTATTATCAGTTTGTTTAAAACAGTGCTCCAACAGCGCTCTACAAACCGGCATAAGTTCTCTTAAGCTTTCATCTTTTTTGAGAGAGACTAGTTTATAGATTCTCCAGTTTATCTGATCCCAAAAATGAAAAGTAAAAGCAGACTGCAGATTTAAATCTTGCGTATTCACTTTAACCCAGATAAGTAAGTTTTTAAGCTCAGTTTTTGAAATTTCAGAGTGACCTTTTTCTTGTAACATTGTCTCTAATTGATGAAAAACATCCCATTCAACTTTTGATAAATTCGTTCCCATTTTTGTGTTCTTTTAATAATTTTCTTTTTCGCTATTTTGCCTCCCAACGTCACCCAAGCGCTCTCCCGAGATAAGTTACTTACAATTTTCTTGGCTTCGGCGGGAGAGATGATACAGTGTGCTCCTTGTTAACACTTGGGTCTCCGCAGCTGGTACTTCCACGATTTTTCTTTGTTTTTCTTCTATTCTACGTCCTCACACGAGGCACCAATATGCGGGGGACGGGACAGGTATAAGTCCAATGGTGTCAGGAGCCCACACCTTAAAAAAGGAACCCACTAGGTCGCGGCAAAATATCCAAATATGGATAACATGGTAACCAGACCAGTGAAGAGATTTTTGCTTTTATTTCCAGCACATCAGTCTCAAAATACAAAATGGAGACATGACAGCTCACTGATCCACACCAAAAAATGTCTCCTTCAACAGGGCTCATACAGCAATACATAAAATCATCTCAGACTAGAATTCAGCCAATCAGACACAGAAAACACATCTTGACAAGCATTCTATCCAATCTTATAAAACATAGGTAATCGTAGCTAAAACAAAGACTAGTTGATAAGAGACAAAGAACAGAGTTCTATTCATGCTAACCTTCTAAAGATATACATTAAATAACCTTGTTGCCATCCTAAAGCCAATTCTACAGAAGCCTATTGTTATTTGTCACGTCTACTGCTTGGGAAACTTTTCTGCTTGCATGGAAAACTTTTTCTGCTTGCATGGGAAACTTTTCTGCAATGCTAACAAAACTCCAGTCTAAGGCCTACATACTTCTTTGTAACCATTTCTTAAAAATCCTCTAACCTTATGGATTCCAACATTTCCCCCTCTCTGTTTGACCCAGAAGCTTTCATTTTCTTGTCGCTTGCTATTTGCGTTTCATAGCTCTATTGCAAAATTTCTGCTTATTATCTGCTGAAGACCTATTTTCACTAAACTGAAGCATTGCTATATTACGGCACAGCAACTTAATGCTGTGAAGACCCAATCCCTGAAAGAGAGATATGAATCACGTTTGGCAACAGTCACAAGGCATCGTTCAAAAAACTCTGGTCGATTCCAAGGCCTTAATTCAAAACCTTCGTTCATGTCAATACCCTCATCTACTGCTTTCGTGAGATTTCGTACACTCTCTGTGCTTCTACTTCCTAGTTCTCCTGCTTGAATGACAAAAACTTCTCGGACTCTTTTGTTCATCATTCGCTGAAGACAACAGAGTATACAAGGTGCCACTATCAATATCAGTATTAGAACACCTAATATGTAAAGACCTATCTTGCAAAGTTGCCTTAGCCAAGGTGCAAAACTCCAATTTTGAAACAAATCATCCAACCAGGAACCTCCATCTTCTTTAATTTGGGCTGTCAGATCCTTTAATTTTTGAATGCTTTTGTGAATGGATTCGGAATGATCAGACAAATTCATACAACACAATCCTTCAAATTCCTCACAACCATGTCCTTGTGCCAGTAAGAGAAAATCAATGGCTGCTCTGTTTTGAAGAGTAGCATGTCTAATACTATCAACATCGGTCCACATATCACTGATTGTGGAGGATGTGGCATTAGCTTGTTTGCTCAGCCAACATCCAACTCGATCTAATTGTCTCAATGCCACAGCTGAAGCCAATTGGGGTAGAAATATACCTGCTGAAAGCCTTCTGGCGGCATTCCAAGGCATAAAATCACTCTGAAAGTTCTCATCATAGTGAGGAACAGCTCTTGTTTTCCTTTGTTTCTTTTTCATCACTGCTTTGGCAGTGGGGGCAATTATGGTAAGCATACCAATGCTACAAGGGCCACCTTCAAGGTGGGCTGGAATGCCTTGCCAACCTCTGTCTCCGCAAATGATCCAATACCCTTTTGGCAATTGCCGTGGATATTGGTCCGTCTCCAGAAACACATCCCAACTGTTTGAAACATTTGCTGCCCTGAGAAGTTTTTTCGAACAAATGTTCCAATTGAAGGAAGGACTGTTTCCATTGTCAATTCCACCTCGTTTACCATTGGATTCTTTTCTGACCAAAAGAAACTCTTTCACTGGCACACCAACCAAACAGGTTGAGAAAGGCTTTTCTGGTTCCGAATTCGACAGGCATATAGTATCCGATCCGGCAGCCTTGGCTAAGGTCACCCAAACATTCGTTTTTGGTTTATCCACAGGCAAATCTGCACGACAAAAAACAATTAAAATCAAGCAAAACAAGTATACCATTTGATTCTGCCCCATCTCTTTCAAGAACTAAGTTTTGGCAGAATTCTTTCTAAACAAAAACAATAACCTAAATTTTCAGCCAAAAACTAGCTTTGTTAAACAAACATTCAGCATTCAATTCGTATACTCATAAATAACATTGGCACAAAATCAGAGTTCATGGGTTCCACCGATGCACAAAGAACGTCAGGCACAAGAGGCGTCAGGCGAGACCCGGGATCCTTCCATTCGGTCCACGTCTGCGTACTCGCTTCCTCAGTTCTAGGCTCGACAACAGGTTCTGAAGTGCGATACGGTTTGACGTTTTTGGCAGGAACCCACTTAATTCTTCCAGCACCTGTGGAAATAGAAGCATACCCTTTGCCCCACGTTATTAATTGAAACGGGCCTTCCATCTGTCCAGAGTCAGGGTTTCTAATTAGAAGAGGAGGATGGTCTTTCAGTTTTGCCTGTTTGCTATTTGAAAAGTGTCTAAAGATTGGTGGATCTGGTTCTGTACTTGAACTATTTAGAAAATTAAAACCATACAAAGCCTTACTCAGTCTCATCTGTGGGGTGATTTCCGTTCCCCCTCTCTGTTGATCTAATATGCGTTTTAAGGTTTGATGTGTTCTTTCAATGATTGCTTGGCTTGTGGGAGAGTGGGGAATACCAAAAATGTGTCGAACACCCCATTCATTTAAAAATGTGGCCAATTTTTGAGATATGTATGCAGGACCATTGTCAGTTTTTACTTCTTGGGGTATACCCAATGAAGCAAAAGCTTGCAGGAAATGATGACAGGCATGGCTGCCAGTTTCACCTGTGTGAAGGGAAGCAAAAACTGCACCAGAGAACGTGTCTATGGAAACATGAATATTTTTAAATTTACCAAAAGAAGGCTATTTAGTAACACCTGTTTGCCACAACTGTAGGCTTTGTAAGCCTCGGGGGTTGATTGCTCCTGTAGAAACAGGAGGTTGTACCAATTGACAGTCAGGGCAAGTATGAATGATAGCTTTAGCTTGACTTTTAGTGATTTGGAACATTCGCATGAGTGCTTGTGCATTTTGGTGGAAAAAGGCATGACTCAATTTTGCTTGTTCAAAAATATTTGGCAATGTGTTAGAAATGACCATTGTCAGCTTGTCCGCTCTTGCATTTCCTTCCACTAAAAATCCAGGAAGTGAAGAATGCGCCCTAATGTGAGAAACAAAATATGGATTAGTTCTATATTGCAAAGTTATAAAAAGACATGAAAGCCAACGATGTAAAGTTTCATTACTAACATCCTTTAAAATGGAACCTTCTATTCTCCTGACTACATTAGCAACATAAGCAGAATCTGTGACCAAATTAAAAGGCTGAGGAAACAGCTGAAAAGCTCAAACTACTGCAGCAAGCTCAACAATTTGAGGGGATCCCTCTACTGTTTGAATATCAGATTCCCAAACATCAGTCTTTTGATTAAACCAAGTCACAACGGACTTGTGGCTTTTACCAGAGCCATCAGTGAAGAGAGTCACAGCATGTAAAGGTTCTTCACTTAATTTAGGTTTTTCTCTGAAACTCAATTTTGCTTGCAGTAGTTTGTGAGCTGGATAGTGTATGGAACAAACACCTGGAAAACCTAAGAATGCATATTGTAAATCATCAGAATTTTGCATTGCCCAATTGAAATAATCATTTTTCAATGGCAAATAGATAACTGAACATTCTTGACCTGCCAAAGTTAACAATCTGGTTCTAGCCTTAATTATAATGTATGCAATCATTTCTAAAACTGAGCAAATGGTCTTTGAAAACCTGTAGGGAGGAAAAACCCATTCCATTATTAACAAAGGATCTTGTTCTGTGGCATCCCACTGGAAAATGAGACCACAAAGCTGCATCTTCTCTCCTAAGATTGCAAGAAAGAAAGGATTTTCAGGAACGCAGCGATGAGCTTGTCTTTTTTGAAGAGCTTCTGTGACTTTGTCGAGAGCAGCACGAGCTTCAGGGGTTAAAGTTCTTGGCGAAGTGATGTCGCAACTTCCTCTCAGCAAATGGAAGAGCGGACTCAGTTCATCATTGGTGATTCCCAGCATCGGTCTGACCCAGTTGATTTCTCCTAGAAGTTGTTGTAACTCTTGTAGGTTGTTGACTCTGGTTCGGATCTGAATTTTCTGTGGTATTATTGTCGTCTTCCATCGTCTTCCATCCCAGGTACTTCTAAGGTGAAACTTGTTGAATTTTCGTTGCAGAGATTTCAAGTCCAGCTTTTTGAATTTCAGCAACAACACAGTCGCGAGTTTCTTCCATCTCTTCCTTTCAAAGGACTCCACCCTTAAAGCCAATTTTTCTTTCTCTGTATCTATAGATTGACAAACACCAGAACAACCCTGTTTTTGCTTAACTGAAAAAGAGTTCCCCGGAACACAATTTCCCGAGTGGAAGCAGCCACCTCAGCCTCCACCCCAGGCCCAACAGAATCCAATTCAGGTTTCAGTGTCCCTGCACAAACAATTTTAGGAAGTACAGTCACTTTTTCATTTCCATCTTTTACACACTTTGTTCCATCCCCCTTACAAGAGTCACATATTTTTACATTAACAGAACAACGCAAAGAAAAGTCCAAAAGAGTCTCATTTTTTCCCAGAGAGAGAAGAAAGATTTTGTTCAACAGAGTTCAAAGCAATACTTTCAGCATTTGCAACAACACTTGTAACATTCTCCGATACTCACACAGTCTCCGGTTTACTGGAATTTAATGAGACAGAACCAGAAGCTTTGTTTTCTGAGTCCAAGTTGATCTTATTATTATCCGTTTGTTTAAAACAGTGCTCCAACAGCGCTCTACAAACCGGCATAAGTTCTCTTAAGCTTTCATCTTTTTTGAGAGAGACTAGATTATAGATTCTCCAGTTTATCTGATCCCAAAAATGAAAAGTAAAAGCAGACTGCAGATTTAAATCTTGCGTATTCGCTTTAACCCAGATAAGTAAGTTTTTAAGCTCAGTTTTTGAAATTTCAGAGTGACCTTTTTCTTGTAACATTGTCTCTAATTGATGAAAAACATCCCATTCAACTTTTGATAAATTCGTTCCCATTTTTGTGTTCTTTTAATAATTTTCTTTTTCTCTATTTTGCCTCCCAACGTCACCCAAGCGCTCTCCTGAGATAAGTAACTTACAATTTTCTTGGCTTCGGCGGGAGAGATGATACAGTGTGCTCCTTGTTAACACTTGGGTCTCCGCAGCTGGTACTTCCACGATTTTTCTTTGTTTTTCTTCTATTCTACGTCCTCACACGAGGCACCAATATGCGGGGGACGGGACAGGTATAAGTCCAATAGTGTCAGGAACCCACGCCTTAAAAAAGGAACCCACTAGGCCGCGGCAAAATATCCAAATATGGATAACATGGTAACCAGACCAGTGAAGAGATTTTTGCTTTTATTTCCAGCACATCAGTCTCAAAATACAAAATGGAGACATGACAGCTCACTGATCCACACCAAAAAATGTCTCCTTCAACAGGGCTCATACAGCAATACATAAAATCATCTCAGACTAGAATTCAGCCAATCAGACACAGAAAACACATCTTGACAAGCATTCTATCCAATCTTATAAAACATAGGTAATCGTAGCTAAAACAAAGACTAGTTGATAAGAGACAAAGAACAGAGTTCTATTCATGCTAACCTTCTAAAGATATACATTAAATAACCTTGTTGCCATCCTAAAGCCAATTCTACAGAAGCCTATTGTTATTTGTCACGTCTACTGCTTGGGAAACTTTTCTGCTTGCATGGAAAACTTTTTCTGCTTGCATGGGAAACTTTTCTGCAATGCTAACAAAACTCCAGTCTAAGGCCTACATACTTCTTTGTAACCATTTCTTAAAAATCCTCTAACCTTATGGATTCCAACATTTCCCCCTCTCTGTTTGACCCAGAAGCTTTCATTTTCTTGTCGCTTGCTATTTGCGTTTCATAGCTCTATTGCAAAATTTCTGCTTATTATCTGCTGAAGACCTATTTTCACTAAACTGAAGCATTGCTATATTACGGCACAGCAACTTAATGCTGTGAAGACCCAATCCCTGAAAGAGAGATATGAATCACGTTTGGCAACAGTCACAAGGCATCGTTCAAAAAACTCTGGTCGATTCCAAGGCCTTAATTCAAAACCTTCGTTCATGTCAATACCCTCATCTACTGCTTTCGTGAGATTTCGTACACTCTCTGTGCTTCTACTTCCTAATTCTCCTGCTTGAATGACAAAAACTTCTCGGACTCTTTTGTTCATCATTCGCTGAAGACAACAGAGTATACAAGGTGCCACTATCAATATCAGTATTAGAACACCTAATATGTAAAGACCTATCTTGCAAAGTTGCCTTAGCCAAGGTGCAAAACTCCAATTTTGAAACAAATCATCCAACCAGGAACCTCCATCTTCTTTAATTTGGGCTGTCAGATCCTTTAATTTTTGAATGCTTTTGTGAATGGATTCGGAATGATCAGACAAATTCATACAACACAATCCTTCAAATTCCTCACAACCATGTCCTTGTGCCAGTAAGAGAAAATCAATGGCTGCTCTGTTTTGAAGAGTAGCATGTCTAATACTATCAACATCGGTCAACATATCACTGATTGCGGAGGATGTGGCATTAGCTTGTTTGCTCAGCCAACATCCAACTCGATCTAATTGTCTCAATGCCACAGCTGAAGCCAATTGGGGTAGAAATATACCTGCTGAAAGCCTTCTGGCGGCATTCCAAGGCATAAAATCACTCTGACAGTTCTCATCATAATGAGGAACAGCTCTTGTTTTCCTTTGTTTCTTTTTCATCACTGCTTTGGCAGTGGGGGCAATTATGGTAAGCATACCAATGCTACAAGGGCCACCTTCAAGGTGGGCTGGAATGCCTTGCCAACCTCTGTCTCCGCAAATGATCCAATACCCTTTTGGCAATTGCCGTGGATATTGGTCCGTCTCCAGAAACACATCCCAACTGTTTGAAACATTTGCTGCCCTGAGAAGTTTGTTGGACCAAATGTTCCAATTGAAGGAAGGACTGTTTCCATTGTCAATTCCACCTGGTTTACCATTGGATTCTTTTCTGACCAAAGGAAACTCTTTCACTGGCACACCAACCAAACAGGTTGAGAAAGGCTTTTCTGGTTCCGAATTAGACAGGCATATAGTATCCGATCCGGCAGCCTTGGCTAAGGTCACCCAAACATTCGTTTTTGGTTGATCCACAGGCAAATCTGCACGACAAAAAACAATTAAAATCAAGCAAAACAAGTATACCATTTGATTCTGCCCCATCTCTTTCAAGAACTAAGTTTTGGCAGAATTCTTTCTAAACAAAAACAATAACCTAAATTTTCAGCCAAAAACTAGCTTTGTAAAACAAACATTCAGCATTCAATTCGTATACTCATAAATAACATTGGCACAAAATCAGAGTTCATGGGTTCCACCGATGCACAAAGAACGTCAGGCACAAGAGGCGTCAGGCGAGACCCGGGATCCTTCCATTCGGTCCACGTCTGCGTACTCGCTTCCTCAGTTCTAGGCTCGACAACAGGTTCTGAAGTGCGATACGGTTTGACGTTTTTGGCAGGAACCCACTTAATTCTTCCAGCACCTGTGGAAATAGAAGCATACCCTTTGCCCCACGTTATTAATTGAAACGGGCCTTCCATCTGTCCAGAGTCAGGGTTTCTAATTAGAAGAGGAGGATGTTCTTTCAGTTTTGCCTGTGTGCTATTTGAAAAGTGTCTAAAGATTGGTGGATCTGGTTCTGTACTTGAACTATTTAGAAAATTAAAACCATACAAAGCCTTACTCAGTCTCATCTGTGGGGTGATTTCCGTTCCCCCTCTCTGTTGATCTAATATGCGTTTTAAGGTTTGATGTGTTCTTTCAATGATTGCTTGGCTTGTGGGAGAGTGGGGAATACCAAAAATGTGTCGAACACCCCATTCATTTAAAAATGTGGCCAATTTTTGAGATATGTATGCGGGACCATTGTCAGTTTTTACTTCTTGGGGTATACCCAATGAAGCAAAAGCTTGCAGGAAATGATGACAGGCATGGCTGCCAGTTTCACCTGTGTGAAGGGAAGCAAAAACTGCACCAGAGAACGTGTCTATGGAAACATGAATATTTTTAAATTTACCAAAAGAAGGCTATTTAGTAACACCTGTTTGCCACAACTGTAGGCTTTGTAAGCCTCGGGGGTTGATTGCTCCTGTAGAAACAGGAGGTTGTACCAATTGACAGTCAGGGCAAGTATGAATGATAGCTTTAGCTTGACTTTTAGTGATTTGGAACATTCGCATGAGTGCTTGTGCATTTTGGTGGAAAAAGGCATGACTCAATTTTGCTTGTTCAAAACTATTTGGCAATGTGTTAGAAATGACCATTGTCAGCTTGTCCGCTCTTGCATTTCCTTCCACTAAAAATCCAGGAAGTGAAGAATGCGCCCTAATGTGAGAAACAAAATATGGATTAGTTCTATATTGCAAAGTTATAAAAAGACATGAAAGCCAACGATGTAAAGTTTCATTACTAACATCCTTTAAAATGGAACCTTCTATTCTCCTGACTACATTAGCAACATAAGCAGAATCTGTGACCAAATTAAAAGGCTGAGGAAACAGCTGAAAAGCTCAAACTACTGCAGCAAGCTCAACAATTTGAGGGGATCCCTCTACTGTTTGAATATCAGATTCCCAAACATCAGTCTTTTGATTAAACCAAGTCACAACGGACTTGTGGCTTTTACCAGAGCCATCAGTGAAGAGAGTCACAGCATGTAAAGGTTCTTCACTTAATTTAGGTTTTTCTCTGAAACTCAGTTTTGCTTGCAGTAGTTTGTGAGCTGGATAGTGTATGGAACAAACACCTGGAAAACCTAAGAATGTATATTGTAAATCATCAGAATTTTGCATTGCCCAATTGAAATAATCATTTTTCAATGGCAAATAGATAACTGAACATTCTTGACCTGCCAAAGTTAACAATCTGGTTCTAGCCTTAATTATAATGTATGCAATCATTTCTAAAACTGAGCAAATGGTCTTTGAAAACCTGTAGGGAGGAAAAACCCATTCCATTATTAACAAAGGATCTTGTTCTGTGGCATCCCACTGGAAAATGAGACCACAAAGCTGCATCTTCTCTCCTAAGATTGCAAGAAAGAAAGGATTTTCAGGAACGCAGCGATGAGCTTGTCTTTTTTGAAGAGCTTCTGTGACTTTGTCGAGAGCAGCACGAGCTTCAGGGGTTAAAGTTCTTGGCGAAGTGATGTTGCAACTTCCTCTCAGCAAATGGAAGAGCGGACTCAGTTCATCATTGGTGATTCCCAGCATCGGTCTGACCCAGTTGATTTCTCCTAGAAGTTGTTGTAACTCTTGTAGGTTGTTGACTCTGGTTCGGATCTGAATTTTCTGTGGTATTATTGTCGTCTTCCATCGTCTTCCATCGTCTTCCATCCCAGGTACTTCTAAGGTGAAACTTGTTGAATTTTCGTTGCAGAGATTTCAAGTCCAGCTTTTTGAATTTCAGCAACAACACAGTCGCGAGTTTCTTCCATCTCTTCCTTTCAAAGGACTCCACCCTTAAAGCCAATTTTTCTTTCTCTGTATCTATAGATTGACAAACACCAGAACAACCCTGTTTTTGCTTAACTGAAAAAGAGTTCCCCGGAACACAATTTCCCGAGTGGAAGAAGCCACCTCAGCCTCCACCCCAGGCCCAACAGAATCCAATTCAGGTTTCAGTGTCCCTGCACAAACAATTTTAGGAAGTACAGTCACTTTTTCATTTCCATCTTTTACACACTTTGTTCCATCCCCCTTACAAGAGTCACATATTTTTACATTAACAGAACAACGCAAAGGAAAGTCCAAAAGAGTCTCATTTTTTCCCAGAGAGAGAAGAAAGATTTTGTTCAACAGAGTTCAAAGCAATACTTTCAGCATTTGCAACAACACTTGTAACATTCTCCGATACTCACACAGTCTCCGGTTTACTGGAATTTAATGAGACAGAACCAGAAGCTTTGTTTTCTGAGTCCAAGTTGATCTTATTATTATCAGTTTGTTTAAAACAGTGCTCCAACAGCGCTCTACAAACCGGCATAAGTTCTCTTAAGCTTTCATCTTTTTTGAGAGAGACTAGTTTATAGATTCTCCAGTTTATCTGATCCCAAAAATGAAAAGTAAAAGCAGACTGCAGATTTAAATCTTGCGTATTCGCTTTAACCCAGATAAGTAAGTTTTTAAGCTCAGTTTTTGAAATTTCAGAGTGACCTTTTTCTTGTAACATTGTCTCTAATTGATGAAAAACATCCCATTCAACTTTTGATAAATTCGTTCCCATTTTTGTGTTCGTTTAATAATTTTCTTTTTCGCTATTTTGCCTCCCAACGTCACCCAAGCGCTCTCCCGAGATAAGTTACTTACAATTTTCTTGGCTTCGGCGGGAGAGATGATACAGTGTGCTCCTTGTTAACACTTGGGTCTCCGCAGCTGGTACTTCCACGATTTTTCTTTGTTTTTCTTCTATTCTACGTCCTCACACGAGGCACCAATATGCGGGGGACGGGACAGGTATAAGTCCAATAGTGTCAGGAACCCACGCCTTAAAAAAGGAACCCACTAGGCCGCGGCAAAATATCCAAATATGGATAACATGGTAACCAGACCAGTGAAGAGATTTTTGCTTTTATTTCCAGCACATCAGTCTCAAAATACAAAATGGAGACATGACAGCTCACTGATCCACACCAAAAAATGTCTCCTTCAACAGGGCTCATACAGCAATACATAAAATCATCTCAGACTAGAATTCAGCCAATCAGACACAGAAAACACATCTTGACAAGCATTCTATCCAATCTTATAAAACATAGGTAATCGTAGCTAAAACAAAGACTAGTTGATAAGGGACAAAGCACAGAGTTCTATTCATGCTAACCTTCTAAAGATATACATTAAATAACCTTGTTGCCATCCTAAAGCCAATTCTACAGAAGCCTATTGTTATTTGTCACGTCTACTGCTTGGGAAACTTTTCTGCTTGCATGGAAAACTTTTTCTGCTTGCATGGGAAACTTTTCTGCAATGCTAACAAAACTCCAGTCTAAGGCCTACATACTTCTTTGTAACCATTTCTTAAAAATCCTCTAACCTTATGGATTCCAACATTTCCCCCTCTCTGTTTGACCCAGAAGCTTTCATTTTCTTGTCGCTTGCTATTTGCGTTTCATAGCTCTATTGCAAAATTTCTGCTTATTATCTGCTGAAGACCTATTTTCACTAAACTGAAGCATTGCTATATTACGGCACAGCAACTTAATGCTGTGAAGACCCAATCCCTGAAAGAGAGATACGAATCACGTTTGGCAACAGTCACAAGGCATCGTTCAAAAAACTCTGGTTGATTCCAAGGCCTTAATTCAAAACCTTTGTTCATGTCAATACCCTCATCTACTGCTTTCGTGAGATTTCATACACTCTCTGTGCTTCTACTTCCTAGTTCTCCTGCTTGAATGACAAAAACTTCTCGGACTGTTTTGTTCATCATTCGCCGAACACAACAGAGTATACAAGGTGCCACTATCAATATCAGTATTAGAACACCTAATATGTAAAGACCTATCTTGCAAAGTTGCCTTAGCCAAGGTGCAAAACTCCAATTTTGAAACAAATCATCCAACCAGGAACCTCCATCTTCTTTAATTTGGGCTGTCAGATCCTTTAATTTTTGAATGCTTCTGTGAATGGATTCAGAATGATCAGACAAATTCATACAACACAATCCTTCAAATTCCTCACAACCATGTCCTTGTGCCAGTAAGAGAAAATCAATGGCTGCTCTGTTTTGAAGAGTAGCATGTCTAATACTATCAACATCGGTCAACATATCACTGATTGCGGAGGATGTGGCATTAGCTTGTTTGCTCAGCCAACATCCAACTCGATCTAATTGTCTCAATGCCACAGCTGAAGCCAATTGGGGTAGAAATATACCTGCTGAAAGCCTTCTGGCGGCATTCCAAGGCATAAAATCACTCTGACAGTTCTCATCATAATGAGGAACAGCTCTTGTTTTCCTTTGTTTCTTTTTCATCACTGCTTTGGCAGTGGGGGCAATTATGGTAAGCATACCAATGCTACAAGGGCCACCTTCAAGGTGGGCTGGAATGCCTTGCCAACCTCTGTCTCCGCAAATGATCCAATACCCTTTTGGCAATTGCCGTGGATATTGGTCCGTCTCCAGAAACACATCCCAACTGTTTGAAACATTTGCTGCCCTGAGAAGTTTTTTCGAACAAATGTTCCAATTGAAGGAAGGACTGTTTCCATTGTCAATTCCACCTGGTTTACCATTGGATTCTTTTCTGACCAAAGGAAACTCTTTCACTGGCACACCAACCAAACAGGTTGAGAAAGGCTTTTCTGGTTCCGAATTAGACAGACATATAGTATCCGATCCGGCAGCCTTGGCTAAGGTCACCCAAACACTCGTTTTCGGTTGATCCACAGGCAAATCTGCACGACAAAAAACAATTAAAATCAAGCAAAACAAGTATACCATTTGATTCTGCCCCATCTCTTTCAAGAACTAAGTTTTGGCAGAATTCTTTCTAAACAAAAACAATAACCTAAATTTTCAGCCAAAAATTTGCTTCGTTAAACAAACATTCAGCATTCAATTCGTATACTCATAAATAACATTGGCACAAAATCAGAGTTCATGGGTTCCACCGATGCACAAAGAACGTCAGGCACAAGAGGCGTCAGGCGAGACCCGGGATCCTTCCATTCGGTCCACGTCTGCGTACTCGCTTCCTCAGTTCTAGGCTCGACAACAGGTTCTGAAGTGCGATACGGTTTGACGTTTTTGGCAGGAACCCACTTAATTCTTCCAGCACCTGTGGAAATAGAAGCATACCCTTTGCCCCACGTTATTAATTGAAACGGAACTTCCATCTGTCCAGAGTCAGGGTTTCTAATTAGAAGAGGAGGATGTTCTTTCAGTTTTGCCTGTGTGCTATTTGAAAAGTGTCTAAAGATTGGTGGATCTGGTTCTGTACTTGAACTATTTAGAAAATTAAAACCATACAAAGCCTTACTCAGTCTCATCTGTGGGGTGATTTCCGTTCCCCCTCTCTGTTGATCTAATATGCGTTTTAAGGTTTGATGTGTTCTTTCAATGATTGCTTGGCTTGTGGGAGAGTGGGGAATACCAAAAATGTGTCGAACACCCCATTCATTTAAAAATGTGGCCAATTTTTGAGATATGTATGCGGGACCATTGTCAGTTTTTACTTCTTGAGGTATACCCAATGAAGCAAAAGCTTGCAGGAAATGATGACAGGCATGGCTGCCAGTTTCACCTGTGTGAAGGGAAGCAAAAACTGCACCAGAGAACGTGTCTATGGAAACATGAATATTTTTAAATTTACCAAAAGAAGGCTATTTAGTAACACCTGTTTGCCACAACTGTAGGCTTTGTAAGCCTCGGGGGTTGATTGCTCCTGTAGAAACAGGAGGTTGTACCAATTGACAGTCAGGGCAAGTATGAATGATAGCTTTAGCTTGACTTTTAGTGATTTGGAACATTCGCATGAGTGCTTGTGCATTTTGGTGGAAAAAGGCATGACTCAATTTTGCTTGTTAAAAAATATTTGACAATGTGTTAGAAATGACCATTGTCAGCTTGTCCGCTCTTGCATTTCCTTCCACTAAAAATCCAGGAAGTGAAGAATGCGCCCTAATGTGAGAAACAAAATATGGATTAGTTCTATATTGCAAAGTTATAAAAAGACATGAAAGCCAACGATGTAAAGTTTCATTACTAACATCCTTTAAAATGGAACCTTCTATTCTCCTGACTACATTAGCAACATAAGCAGAATCTGTGACCAAATTAAAAGGCTGAGGAAACAGCTGAAAAGCTCAAACTACTGCAGCAAGCTCAACAATTTGAGGGGATCCCTCTACTGTTTGAATATCAGATTCCCAAACATCAGTCTTTTGATTAAACCAAGTCACAACGGACTTGTGGCTTTTACCAGAGCCATCAGTGAAGAGAGTCACAGCATGTAAAGGTTCTTCACTTAATTTAGGTTTTTCTCTGAAACTCAGTTTTGCTTGCAGTAGTTTGTGAGCTGGATAGTGTATGGAACAAACACCTGGAAAACCTAAGAATGTATATTGTAAATCATCAGAATTTTGCATTGCCCAATTGAAATAATCATTTTTCAATGGCAAATAGATAACTGAACATTCTTGACCTGCCAAAGTTAACAATCTGGTTCTAGCCTTAATTATAATGTATGCAATCATTTCTAAGACTGAGCAAATGGTCTTTGAAAACCTGTAGGGAGGAAAAACCCATTCCATTATTAACAAAGGATCTTGTTCTGTGGCATCCCACTGGAAAATGAGACCACAAAGCTGCATCTTCTCTCCTAAGATTGCAAGAAAGAAAGGATTTTCAGGAACGCAGCGATGAGCTTGTCTTTTTTGAAGAGCTTCTGTGACTTTGTCGAGAGCAGCACGAGCTTCAGGGGTTAAAGTTCTTGGCGAAGTGATGTTGCAACTTCCTCTCAGCAAATGGAAGAGCGGACTCAGTTCATCATTGGTGATTCCCAGCATCGGTCTGACCCAGTTGATTTCTCCTAGAAGTTGTTGTAACTCTTGTAGGTTGTTGACTCTGGTTCGGATCTGAATTTTCTGTGGTATTATTGTCGTCTTCCATCGTCTTCCATCGTCTTCCATCCCAGGTACTTCTAAGGTGAAACTTGTTGAATTTTCGTTGCAGAGATTTCAAGTCCAGCTTTTTGAATTTCAGCAACAACACAGTCGCGAGTTTCTTCCATCTCTTCCTTTCAAAGGACTCCACCCTTAAAGCCAATTTTTCTTTCTCTGTATCTATAGATTGACAAACACCAGAACAACCCTGTTTTTGCTTAACTGAAAAAGAGTTCCCCGGAACACAATTTCCCGAGTGGAAGCAGCCACCTCAGCCTCCACCCCAGGCCCAACAGAATCCAATTCAGGTTTCAGTGTCCCTGCACAAACAATTTTAGGAAGTACAGTCACTTTTTCATTTCCATCTTTTACACACTTTGTTCCATCCCCCTTACAAGAGTCACATATTTTTACATTAACAGAACAACGCGAAGAAAAGTCCAAAAGAGTCTCATTTTTTCCCAGAGAGAGAAGAAAGATTTTGTTCAACAGAGTTCAAAGCAATACTTTCAGCATTTGCAACAACACTTGTAACATTCTCCGATACTCACACAGTCTCCGGTTTACTGGAATTTAATGAGACAGAACCAGAAGCTTTGTTTTCTGAGTCCAAGTTGATCTTATTATTATCCGTTTGTTTAAAACAGTGCTCCAACAGCGCTCTACAAACCGGCATAAGTTCTCTTAAGCTTTCATCTTTTTTGAGAGAGACTAGATTATAGATTCTCCAGTTTATCTGATCCCAAAAATGAAAAGTAAAAGCAGACTGCAGATTTAAATCTTGCGTATTCGCTTTAACCCAGATAAGTAAGTTTTTAAGCTCAGTTTTTGAAATTTCAGAGTGACCTTTTTCTTGTAACATTGTCTCTAATTGATGAAAAACATCCCATTCAACTTTTGATAAATTCGTTCCCATTTTTGTGTTCGTTTAATAATTTTCTTTTTCGCTATTTTGCCTCCCAACGTCACCCAAGCGCTCTCCCGAGATAAGTTACTTACAATTTTCTTGGCTTCGGCGGGAGAGATGATACAGTGTGCTCCTTGTTAACACTTGAGTCTCCGCAGCTGGTACTTCCACGATTTTTCTTTGTTTTTCTTCTATTCTACGTCCTCACACGAGGCACCAATATGCGGGGGACGGGACAGGTATAAGTCCAATAGTGTCAGGAACCCACGCCTTAAAAAAGGAACCCACTAGGCCGCGGCAAAATATCCAAATATGGATAACATGGTAACCAGACCAGTGAAGAGATTTTTGCTTTTATTTCCAGCACATCAGTCTCAAAATACAAAATGGAGACATGACAGCTCACTGATCCACACCAAAAAATGTCTCCTTCAACAGGGCTCATACAGCAATACATAAAATCATCTCAGACTAGAATTCAGCCAATCAGACACAGAAAACACATCTTGACAAGCATTCTATCCAATCTTATAAAACATAGGTAATCGTAGCTAAAACAAAGACTAGTTGATAAGGGACAAAGCACAGAGTTCTATTCATGCTAACCTTCTAAAGATATACATTAAATAACCTTGTTGCCATCCTAAAGCCAATTCTACAGAAGCCTATTGTTATTTGTCACGTCTACTGCTTGGGAAACTTTTCTGCTTGCATGGAAAACTTTTTCTGCTTGCATGGGAAACTTTTCTGCAATGCTAACAAAACTCCAGTCTAAGGCCTACATACTTCTTTGTAACCATTTCTTAAAAATCCTCTAACCTTATGGATTCCAACATTTCCCCCTCTCTGTTTGACCCAGAAGCTTTCATTTTCTTGTCGCTTGCTATTTGCGTTTCATAGCTCTATTGCAAAATTTCTGCTTATTATCTGCTGAAGACCTATTTTCACTAAACTGAAGCATTGCTATATTACGGCACAGCAACTTAATGCTGTGAAGACCCAATCCCTGAAAGAGAGTTATGAATCACGTTTGGCAACAGTCACAAGGCATCGTTCAAAAAACTCTGGTTGATTCCAAGGCCTTAATTCAAAACCTTTGTTCATGTCAATACCCTCATCTACTGCTTTCGTGAGATTTCATACACTCTCTGTGCTTCTACTTCCTAGTTCTCCTGCTTGAATGACAAAAACTTCTCGGGCTGTTTTGTTCATCATTCGCCGAACACAACAGAGTATACAAGGTGCCACTATCAATATCAGCATTAGAACACCTAATATGTAAAGACCTATCTTGCAAAGTTGCCTTAGCCAAGGTGCAAAACTCCAATTTTGAAACAAATCATCCAACCAGGAACCTCCATCTTCTTTAATTTGGGCTGTCAGATCCTTTAATTTTTGAATGCTTCTGTGAATGGATTCAGAATGATCAGACAAATTCATACAACACAATCCTTCAAATTCCTCACAACCATGTCCTTGTGCCAGTAAAAGAAAATCAATGGCTGCTCTGTTTTGAAGAGTAGCATGTCTAATACTATCAACATCGGTCAACATATCACTGATTGCGGAGGATGTGGCATTAGCTTGTTTGCTCAGCCAACATCCAACTCGATCTAATTGTCTCAATGCCACAGCTGAAGCCAATTGGGGTAGAAATATACCTGCTGAAAGCCTTCTGGCGGCATTCCAAGGCATAAAATCACTCTGACAGTTCTCATCATAATGAGGAACAGCTCTTGTTTTCCTTTGTTTCTTTTTCATCACTGCTTTGGCAGTGGGGGCAATTATGGTAAGCATACCAATGCTACAAGGGCCACCTTCAAGGTGGGCTGGAATGCCTTGCCAACCTCTGTCTCCGCAAATGATCCAATACCCTTTTGGCAATTGCCGTGGATATTGGTCCGTCTCCAGAAACACATCCCAACTGTTTGAAACATTTGCTGCCCTGAGAAGTTTTTTCGAACAAATGTTCCAATTGAAGGAAGGACTGTTTCCATTGTCAATTCCACCTGGTTTACCATTGGATTCTTTTCTGACCAAAGGAAACTCTTTCACTGGCACACCAACCAAACAGGTTGAGAAAGGCTTTTCTGGTTCCGAATTAGACAGACATATAGTATCCGATCCGGCAGCCTTGGCTAAGGTCACCCAAACACTCGTTTTCGGTTGATCCGCAGGCAAATCTGCACGACAAAAAACAATTAAAATCAAGCAAAACAAGTATACCATTTGATTCTGCCCCATCTCTTTCAAGAACTAAGTTTTGGCAGAATTCTTTCTAAACAAAAACAATAACCTAAATTTTCAGCCAAAAATTAGCTTTGTTAAACAAACATTCAGCATTCAATTCGTATACTCATAAATAACATTGGCACAAAATCAGAGTTCATGGGTTCCACCGATGCACAAAGAACGTCAGGCCCAAGAGGCGTCAGGCGAGACCCGGGATCCTTCCATTCGGTCCACGTCTGCGTACTCGCTTCCTCAGTTCTAGGCTCGACAACAGGTTCTGAAGTGCGATACGGTTTGACGTTTTTGGCAGGAACCCACTTAATTCTTCCAGCACCTGTGGAAATAGAAGCATACCCTTTGCCCCACGTTATTAATTGAAACGGGCCTTCCATCTGTCCAGAGTCAGGGTTTCTAATTAGAAGAGGAGGATGTTCTTTCAGTTTTGCCTGTGTGCTATTTGAAAAGTGTCTAAAGATTGGTGGATCTGGTTCTGTACTTGAACTATTTAGAAAATTAAAACCATACAAAGCCTTACTCAGTCTCATCTGTGGGGTGATTTCCGTTCCCCCTCTCTGTTGATCTAATATGCGTTTTAAGGTTTGATGTGTTCTTTCAATGATTGCTTGGCTTGTGGGAGAGTGGGGAATACCAAAAATGTGTCGAACACCCCATTCATTTAAAAATGTGGCCAATTTTTGAGATATGTATGCGGGACCATTGTCAGTTTTTACTTCTTGGGGTATACCCAATGAAGCAAAAGCTTGCAGGAAATGATGACAGGCATGGCTGCCAGTTTCACCTGTGTGAAGGGAAGCAAAAACTGCACCAGAGAACGTGTCTATGGAAACATGAATATTTTTAAATTTACCAAAAGAAGGCTATTTAGTAACACCTGTTTGCCACAACTGTAGGCTTTGTAAGCCTCGGGGGTTGATTGCTCCTGTAGAAACAGGAGGTTGTACCAATTGACAGTCAGGGCAAGTATGAATGATAGCTTTAGCTTGACTTTTAGTGATTTGGAACATTCGCATGAGTGCTTGTGCATTTTGGTGGAAAAAGGCATGACTCAATTTTGCTTGTTCAAAAATATTTGGCAATGTGTTAGAAATGACCATTGTCAGCTTGTCCGCTCTTGCATTTCCTTCCACTAAAAATCCAGGAAGTGAAGAATGCGCCCTAATGTGAGAAACAAAATATGGATTAGTTCTATATTGCAAAGTTATAAAAAGACATGAAAGCCAACGATGTACAGTTTCATTACTAACATCCTTTAAAATGGAACCTTCTATTCTCCTGACTACATTAGCAACATAAGCAGAATCTGTGACCAAATTAAAAGGCTGAGGAAACAGCTGAAAAGCTCAAACTACTGCAGCAAGCTCAACAATTTGAGGGGATCCCTCTACTGTTTGAATATCAGATTCCCAAACATCAGTCTTTTGATTAAACCAAGTCACAACGGACTTGTGGCTTTTACCAGAGCCATCAGTGAAGAGAGTCACAGCATGTAAAGGTTCTTCACTTAATTTAGGTTTTTCTCTGAAACTCAATTTTGCTTGCAGTAGTTTGTGAGCTGGATAGTGTATGGAACAAACACCTGGAAAACCTAAGAATGCATATTGTAAATCATCAGAATTTTGCATTGCCCAATTGAAATAATCATTTTTCAATGGCAAATAGATAACTGAACATTCTTGACCTGCCAAAGTTAACAATCTGGTTCTAGCCTTAATTATAATGTATGCAATCATTTCTAAAACTGAGCAAATGGTCTTTGAAAACCTGTAGGGAGGAAAAACCCATTCCATTATTAACAAAGGATCTTGTTCTGTGGCATCCCACTGGAAAATGAGACCACAAAGCTGCATCTCTCCTAAGATTGCAAGAAAGAAAGGATTTTCAGGAATGCAGCGATGAGCTTGTCTTTTTTGAAGAGCTTCTGTGACTTTGTCGAGAGCAGCACGAGCTTCAGGGGTTAAAGTTCTTGGCGAAGTGATGTCGCAACTTCCTCTCAGCAAATGGAAGAGCGGACTCAGTTCATCATTGGTGATTCCCAGCATCGGTCTGACCCAGTTGATTTCTCCTAGAAGTTGTTGTAACTCTTGTAGGTTGTTGACTCTGGTTCGGATCTGAATTTTCTGTGGTATTATTGTCGTCTTCCATCGTCTTCCATCATCTTCCATCCCAGGTACTTCTAAGGTGAAACTTGTTGAATTTTCGTTGCAGAGATTTCAAGTCCAGCTTTTTGAATTTCAGCAACAACACAGTCGCGAGTTTCTTCCATCTCTTCCTTTCAAAGGACTCCACCCTTAAAGCCAATTTTTCTTTCTCTGTATCTATAGATTGACAAACACCAGAACAACCATGTTTTTGCTTAACTGAAAAAGAGTTCCCCGGAACCACAATTTCCCGAGTGGATGCAGCCACCTCAGCCTCCACCCCAGGCCCAACAGAATCCAATTCAGGTTTCAGTGTCCCTGCACAAACAATTTTAGGAAGTACAGTCACTTTTTCATTTCCATCTTTTACACACTTTGTTCCATCCCCCTTACAAGAGTCACATATTTTTACATTAACAGAACAACGCGAAGGAAAGTCCAAAAGAGTCTCATTTTTTCCCAGAGAGAGAGAAGAAAGATTTTGTTCAACAGAGTTCAAAGCAATACTTTCAGCATTTGCAACAACACTTGTAACATTCTCCGATACTCACACAGTCTCCGGTTTACTGGAATTTAATGAGACAGAACCAGAAGCTTTGTTTTCTGAGTCCAAGTTGATCTTATTATTATCCGTTTGTTTAAAACAGTGCTCCAACAGCGCTCTACAAACCGGCATAAGTTCTCTTAAGCTTTCATCTTTTTTGAGAGAGACTAGTTTATAGATTCTCCAGTTTATCTGATCCCAAAAATGAAAAGTAAAAGCAGACTGCAGATTTAAATCTTGCGTATTCGCTTTAACCCAGATAAGTAAGTTTTTAAGCTCAGTTTTTGAAATTTCAGAGTGACCTTTTTCTTGTAACATTGTCTCTAATTGATGAAAAACATCCCATTCAACTTTTGATAAATTCGTTCCCATTTTTGTGTTCTTTTAATAATTTTCTTTTTCGCTATTTTGCCTCCCAACGTCACCCAAGCGCTCTCCCGAGATAAGTTACTTACAATTTTCTTGGCTTTGGCGGGAGAGATGATACAGTGTGCTCCTTGTTAACACTTGGGTCTCCGCAGCTGGTACTTCCACGATTTTTCTTTGTTTTTCTTCTATTCTACGTCCTCACACGAGGCACCAATATGCGGGGGACGGGACAGGTATAAGTCCAATAGTGTCAGGAACCCACGCCTTAAAAAAGGAACCCACTAGGCTGCGGCAAAATATCCAAATATGGATAACATGGTAACCAGACCAGTGAAGAGATTTTTGCTTTTATTTCCGGCTCATCAGTCTCAAAATACAAAATGGAGACATGACAGCTCACTGATCCACACCAAAAAATGTCTCCTTCAACAGGGCTCATACAGCAATACATAAAATCATCTCAGACTAGAATTCAGCCAATCAGACACAGAAAACACATCTTGACAAGCATTCTATCCAATCTTATAAAACATAGGTAATCGTAGCTAAAACAAAGACTAGTTGATAAGAGACAAAGAACAGAGTTCTATTCATGCTAACCTTCTAAAGATATACATTAAATAACCTTGTTGCCATCCTAAAGCCAATTCTACAGAAGCCTATTGTTATTTGTCACGTCTACTGCTTGGGAAACTTTTCTGCTTGCATGGAAAACTTTTTCTGCTTGCATGGGAAACTTTTCTGCAATGCTAACAAAACTCCAGTCTAAGGCCTACATACTTCTTTGTAACCATTTCTTAAAAATCCTCTAACCTTATGGATTCCAACATTTCCCCCTCTCTGTTTGACCCAGAAGCTTTCATTTTCTTGTCGCTTGCTATTTGCGTTTCATAGCTCTATTGCAAAATTTCTGCTTATTATCTGCTGAAGACCTATTTTCACTAAACTGAAGCATTGCTATATTACGGCACAGCAACTTAATGCTGTGAAGACCCAATCCCTGAAAGAGAGATATGAATCACGTTTGGCAACAGTCACAAGGCATCGTTCAAAAAACTGGTCGATTCCAAGGCCTTAATTTAAAACCTTCGTTCATGTCAATACCCTCATCTACTGCTTTCGTGAGATTTCATACACTCTCTGTGCTTCTACTTCCTAGTTCTCCTGCTTGAATGACAAAAACTTCTCGGACTGTTTTGTTCATCATTCGCCGAAGACAACAGAGTATACAAGGTGCCACTATCAATATCAGTATTAGAACACCTAATATGTAAAGACCTATCTTGCAAAGTTGCCTTAGCCAAGGTGCAAAACTCCAATTTTGAAACAAATCATCCAACCAGGAACCTCCATCTTCTTTAATTTGGGCTGTCAGATCCTTTAATTTTTGAATGCTTTTGTGAATGGATTCAGAACGATCAGACAAATTCATACAACACAATCCTTCAAATTCCTCACAACCATGTCCTTGTGCCAGTAAAAGAAAATCAATGGCTGCTCTGTTTTGAAGAGTAGCATGTCTAATACTATCAACATCGGTCAACATATCACTGATTGCGGAGGATGTGGCATTAGCTTGTTTGCTCAGCCAACATCCAACTCGATCTAATTGTCTCAATGCCACAGCTGAAGCCAATTGGGGTAGAAATATACCTGCTGAAAGCCTTCTGGCGGCATTCCAAGGCATAAAATCACTCTGACAGTTCTCATCATAATGAGGAACAGCTCTTGTTTTCCTTTGTTTCTTTTTCATCACTGCTTTGGCAGTGGGGGCAATTATGGTAAGCATACCAATGCTACAAGGGCCACCTTCAAGGTGGGCTGGAATGCCTTGCCAACCTCTGTCTCCGCAAATGATCCAATACCCTTTTGGCAATTGCCGTGGATATTGGTCCGTCTCCAGAAACACATCCCAACTGTTTGAAACATTTGCTGCCCTGAGAAGTTTTTTCGAACAAATGTTCCAATTGAAGGAAGGACTGTTTCCATTGTCAATTCCACCTGGTTTACCATTGGATTCTTTTCTGACCAAAGGAAACTCTTTCACTGGCACACCAACCAAACAGGTTGAGAAAGGCTTTTCTGGTTCCGAATTAGACAGGCATATAGTATCCGATCCGGCAGCCTTGGCTAAGGTCACCCAAACATGGTTTTCGGTTGATCCACAGGCAAATCTGCACGACAAAAAACAATTAACATCAAGCAAAACAAGTATACCATTTGATTCTGCCCCATCTCTTTCAAGAACTAAGTTTTGGCAGAATTCTTTCTAAACAAAAACAATAACCTAAATTTTCAGCCAAAAATTAGCTTTGTTAAACAAACATTCAGCATTCAATTCGTATACTCATAAATTACATTGGCACAAAATCAGAGTTCATGGGTTCCACCGATGCACAAAGAACGTCAGGCACAAGAGGCGTCAGGCGAGACCCGGGATCCTTCCATTCGGTCCACGTCTGCGTACTCGCTTCCTCAGTTCTAGGCTCGACAACAGGTTCTGAAGTGCGATACGGTTTGACGTTTTTGGCAGGAACCCACTTAATTCTTCCAGCACCTGTGGAAATAGAAGCATACCCTTTGCCCCACGTTATTAATTGAAACGGGCCTTCCATCTGTCCAGAGTCAGGGTTTCTAATTAGAAGAGGAGGATATTCTTTCAGTTTTGCCTGTGTGCTATTTGAAAAGTGTCTAAAGATTGGTGGATCTGGTTCTGTACTTGAACTATTTAGAAAATTAAAACCATACAAAGCCTTACTCAGTCTCATCTGTGGGGTGATTTCCGTTCCCCCTCTCTGTTGATCTAATATGCGTTTTAAGGTTTGATGTGTTCTTTCAATGATCGCTTGGCTTGTGGGAGAGTGGGGAATACCAAAAATGTGTCGAACACCCCATTCATTTAAAAATGTGGCCAATTTTTGAGATATGTATGCGGGACCATTGTCAGTTTTTACTTCTTGGGGTATACCCAATGAAGCAAAAGCTTGCAGGAAATGATGACAGGCATGGCTGCCAGTTTCACCTGTGTGAAGGGAAGCAAAAACTGCACCAGAGAACGTGTCTATGGAAACATGAATATTTTTAAATTTACCAAAAGAAGGCTATTTAGTAACACCTGTTTGCCACAACTGTAGGCTTTGTAAGCCTCGGGGGTTGATTGCTCCTGTAGAAACAGGAGGTTGTACCAATTGACAGTCAGGGCAAGTATGAATGATAGCTTTAGCTTGACTTTTAGTGATTTGGAACATTCGCATGAGTGCTTGTGCATTTTGGTGGAAAAAGGCATGACTCAATTTTGCTTGTTCAAAAATATTTGGCAATGTGTTAGAAATGACCATTGTCAGCTTGTCCGCTCTTGCATTTCCTTCCACTAAAAATCCAGGAAGTGAAGAATGCGCCCTAATGTGAGAAACAAAATATGGATTAGTTCTATATTGCAAAGTTATAAAAAGACATGAAAGCCAACGATGTAAGTTTCATTACTAACATCCTTTAAAATGGAACCTTCTATTCTCCTGACTACATTAGCAACATAAGCAGAATCTGTGACCAAATTGAAAGGCTGAGGAAACAGCTGAAAAGCTCAAACTACTGCAGCAAGCTCAACAATTTGAGGGGATCCCTCTACTGTTTGAATATCAGATTCCCAAACATCAGTCTTTTGATTAAACCAAGTCACAACGGACTTGTGGCTTTTACCAGAGCCATCAGTGAAGAGAGTCACAGCATGTAAAGGTTCTTCACTTAATTTAGGTTTTTCTCTGAAACTCAATTTTGCTTGCAGTAGTTTGTGAGCTGGATAGTGTATGGAACAAACACCTGGAAAACCTAAGAATGCATATTGTAAATCATCAGAATTTTGCATTGCCCAATTGAAATAATCATTTTTCGATGGCAAATAGATAACTGAACATTCTTGACCTGCCAAAGTTAACAATCTGGTTCTAGCCTTAATTATAATGTATGCAATCATTTCTAAAACTGAGCAAATGGTCTTTGAAAACCTGTAGGGAGGAAAAACCCATTCCATTATTAACAAAGGATCTTGTTCTGTGGCATCCCACTGGAAAATGAGACCACAAAGCTGCATCTTCTCTCCTAAGATTGCAAGAAAGAAAGGATTTTCAGGAACGCAGCGATGAGCTTGTCTTTTTTGAAGAGCTTCTGTGACTTTGTCGAGAGCAGCACGAGCTTCAAGGGTTAAAGTTCTTGGCGAAGTGATGTCACAACTTCCTCTCAGCAAATGGAAGAGTGGACTCAGTTCATCATTGGTGATTCCCACCATCGGTCTGACCCAGTTGATTTCTCCTAGAAGTTGTTGTAACTCTTGTAGGTTGTTGACTCTGGTTCGGATCTGAATTTTCTGTGGTATTATTGTCATCTTCCATCGTCTTCCATCATCTTCCATCCCAGGTACTTCTAAGGTGAAACTTGTTGAATTTTTGTTGCAGAGATTTCAAGTCCAGCTTTTTGAATTTCAGCAACAACACAGTCGCGAGTTTCTTCCATCTCTTCCTTTCAAAGGACTCCACCCTTAAAGCCAATTTTTCTTTCTCTGTATCTATAGATTGACAAACACCAGAACAACCATGTTTTTGCTTAACTGAAAAAGAGTTCCCCGGAACCACAATTTCCCGAGTGGAAGAAGCCACCTCAGCCTCCACCCCAGGCCCAACAGAATCCAATTCAGGTTTCAGTGTCCCTGCACAAACAACTTTTTCATTTCCATCTTTTACACACTTTGTTCCATCCCCCTTACAAGAGTCACATATTTTTACATTAACAGAACAACGCGAAGAAAAGTCCAAAAGAGTCTCATTTTTTCCCAGAGAGAGAGAAGAAAGATTTTGTTCAACAGAGTTCAAAGCAATACTTTCAGCATTTGCAACAACACTTGTAACATTCTCCGATACTCACACAGTCTCCGGTTTACTGGAATTTAATGAGACAGAACCAGAAGCTTTGTTTTCTGAGTCCAAGTTGATCTTATTATTATCAGTTTGTTTAAAACAGTGCTCCAACAGCGCTCTACAAACCGGCATAAGTTCTCTTAAGCTTTCATCTTTTTTGAGAGAGACTAGTTTATAGATTCTCCAGTTTATCTGATCCCAAAAATGAAAAGTAAAAGCAGACTGCAGATTTAAATCTTGCGTATTCACTTTAACCCAGATAAGTAAGTTTTTAAGCTCAGTTTTTGAAATTTCAGAGTGACCTTTTTCTTGTAACATTGTCTCTAATTGATGAAAAACATCCCATTCAACTTTTGATAAATTCGTTCCCATTTTTGTGTTCTTTTAATAATTTTCTTTTTCGCTATTTTGCCTCCCAACGTCACCCAAGCGCTCTCCCGAGATAAGTTACTTACAATTTTCTTGGCTTCGGCGGGAGAGATGATACAGTGTGCTCCTTGTTAACACTTGGGTCTCCGCAGCTGGTACTTCCACGATTTTTCTTTGTTTTTCTTCTATTCTACGTCCTCACACGAGGCACCAATATGCGGGGGACGGGACAGGTATAAGTCCAATAGTGTCAGGAACCCACGCCTTAAAAAAGGAACCCACTAGGCCGCGGCAAAATATCCAAATATGGATAACATGGTAACCAGACCAGTGAAGAGATTTTTGCTTTTATTTCCAGCACATCAGTCTCAAAATACAAAATGGAGACATGACAGCTCACTGATCCACACCAAAAAATGTCTCCTTCAACAGGGCTCATACAGCAATACATAAAATCATCTCAGACTAGAATTCAGCCAATCAGACACAGAAAACACATCTTGACAAGCATTCTATCCAATCTTATAAAACATAGGTAATCGTAGCTAAAACAAAGACTAGTTGATAAGAGACAAAGAACAGAGTTCTATTCATGCTAACCTTCTAAAGATATACATTAAATAACCTTGTTGCCATCCTAAAGCCAATTCTACAGAAGCCTATTGTTATTTGTCACGTCTACTGCTTGGGAAACTTTTCTGCTTGCATGGAAAACTTTTTCTGCTTGCATGGGAAACTTTTCTGCAATGCTAACAAAACTCCAGTCTAAGGCCTACATACTTCTTTGTAACCATTTCTTAAAAATCCTCTAACCTTATGGATTCCAACATTTCCCCCTCTCTGTTTGACCCAGAAGCTTTCATTTTCTTGTCGCTTGCTATTTGCGTTTCATAGCTCTATTGCAAAATTTCTGCTTATTATCTGCTGAAGACCTATTTTCACTAAACTGAAGCATTGCTATATTACGGCACAGCAACTTAATGCTGTGAAGACCCAATCCCTGAAAGAGAGATATGAATCACGTTTGGCAACAGTCACAAGGCATCGTTCAAAAAACTCTGGTCGATTCCAAGGCCTTAATTCAAAACCTTCGTTCATGTCAATACCCTCATCTACTGCTTTCGTGAGATTTCATACACTCTCTGTGCTTCTACTTCCTAGTTCTCCTGCTTGAATGACAAAAACTTCTCGGACTGTTTTGTTCATCATTCGCCGAAGACAACAGAGTATACAAGGTGCCACTATCAATATCAGTATTAGAACACCTAATATGTAAAGACCTATCTTGCAAAGTTGCCTTAGCCAAGGTGCAAAACTCCAATTTTGAAACAAATCATCCAACCAGGAACCTGCATCTTCTTTAATTTGGGATGTCAGATCCTTTAATTTTTGAATGCTTTTGTGAATGGATTCAGAACGATCAGACAAATTCATACAACACAATCCTTCAAATTCCTCACAACCATGTCCTTGTGCCAGTAAAAGAAAATCAATGGCTGCTCTGTTTTGAAGAGTAGCATGTCTAATACTATCAACATCGGTCAACATATCACTGATTGCGGAGGATGTGGCATTAGCTTGTTTGCTCAGCCAACATCCAACTCGATCTAATTGTCTCAATGCCACAGCTGAAGCCAATTGGGGTAGAAATATACCTGCTGAAAGCCTTCTGGCGGCATTCCAAGGCATAAAATCACTCTGACAGTTCTCATCATAATGAGGAACAGCTCTTGTTTTCCTTTGTTTCTTTTTCATCACTGCTTTGGCAGTGGGGGCAATTATGGTAAGCATACCAATGCTACAAGGGCCACCTTCAAGGTGGGCTGGAATGCCTTGCCAACCTCTGTCTCCGCAAATGATCCAATACCCTTTTGGCAATTGCCGTGGATATTGGTCCGTCTCCAGAAACACATCCCAACTGTTTGAAACATTTGCTGCCCTGAGAAGTTTGTTGGAACAAATGTTCCAATTGAAGGAAGGACTGTTTCCATTGTCAATTCCACCTGGTTTACCATTGGATTCTTTTCTGACCAAAGGAAACTCTTTCACTGGCACACCAACCAAACAGGTTGAGAAAGGCTTTTCTGGTTCCGAATTAGACAGACATATAGTATCCGATCCGGCAGCCTTGGCTAAGGTCACCCAAACACTCGTTTTCGGTTGATCCACAGGCAAATCTGCACGACAAAAAACAATTAAAATCAAGCAAAACAAGTATACCATTTGATTCTGCCCCATCTCTTTCAAGAACTAAGTTTTGGCAGAATTCTTTCTAAACAAAAACAATAACCTAAATTTTCAGCCAAAAATTTGCTTTGTTAAACAAACATTCAGCATTCAATTCGTATACTCATAAATAACATTGGCACAAAATCAGAGTTCATGGGTTCCACCGATGCACAAAGAACGTCAGGCACAAGAGGCGTCAGGCGAGACCCGGGATCCTTCCATTCGGTCCACGTCTGCGTACTCGCTTCCTCAGTTCTAGGCTCGACAACAGGTTCTGAAGTGCGATACGGTTTGACGTTTTTGGCAGGAACCCACTTAATTCTTCCAACACCTGTGGAAATAGAAGCATACCCTTTGCCCCACGTTATTAATTGAAACGGGCCTTCCATCTGTCCAGAGTCAGGGTTTCTAATTAGAAGAGGAGGATGTTCTTTCAGTTTTGCCTGTGTGCTATTTGAAAAGTGTCTAAAGATTGGTGGATCTGGTTCTGTACTTGAACTATTTAGAAAATTAAAACCATACAAAGCCTTACTCAGTCTCATCTGTGGGGTGATTTCCGTTCCCCCTCTCTGTTGATCTAATATGCGTTTTAAGGTTTGATGTGTTCTTTCAATGACTGCTTGGCTTGTGGGAGAGTGGGGAATACCAAAAATGTGTCGAACACCCCAATCATTTACAAATGTGGCCAATTTTTGAGATATGTATGCGGGACCATTGTCAGTTTTTACTTCTTGGGGTATACCCAATGAAGCAAAAGCTTGCAGGAAATGATGACAGGCATGGCTGCCAGTTTCACCTGTGTGAAGGGAAGCAAAAACTGCACCAGAGAACGTGTCTACGGAAACATGAATATTTTTAAATTTACCAAAAGAAGGCTATTTAGTAACACCTGTTTGCCACAACTGTAGGCTTTGTAAGCCTCGGGGGTTGATTGCTCCTGTAGAAACAGGAGGTTGTACCAATTGACAGTCAGGGCAAGTATGAATGATAGCTTTAGCTTGACTTTTAGTGATTTGGAACATTCGCATGAGTGCTTGTGCATTTTGGTGGAAAAAGGCATGACTCAATTTTGCTTGTTCAAAAATATTTGGCAATGTGTTAGAAATGACCATTGTCAGCTTGTCCGCTCTTGCATTTCCTTCCACTAAAAATCCAGGAAGTGAAGAATGCGCCCTAATGTGAGAAACAAAATATGGATTAGTTCTATATTGCAAAGTTATAAAAAGACATGAAAGCCAACGATGTAAGTTTCATTACTAACATCCTTTAAAATGGAACCTTCTATTCTCCTGACTACATTAGCAACATAAGCAGAATCTGTGACCAAATTAAAAGGCTGAGGAAACAGCTGAAAAGCTCAAACTACTGCAGCAAGCTCAACAATTTGAGGGGATCCCTCTACTGTTTGAATATCAGATTCCCAAACATCAGTCTTTTGATTAAACCAAGTCACAACGGACTTGTGGCTTTTACCAGAGCCATCAGTGAAGAGAGTCACAGCATGTAAAGGTTCTTCACTTAATTTAGGTTTTTCTCTGAAACTCAATTTTGCTTGCAGTAGTTTGTGAGCTGGATAGTGTATGGAACAAACACCTGGAAAACCTAAGAATGCATATTGTAAATCATCAGAATTTTGCATTGCCCAATTGAAATAATCATTTTTCAATGGCAAATAGATAACTGAACATTCTTGACCTGCCAAAGTTAACAATCT
Organism: Melospiza melodia melodia; assembly: GCF_035770615.1. Classification (NCBI taxonomy): domain Eukaryota; kingdom Metazoa; phylum Chordata; class Aves; order Passeriformes; family Passerellidae; genus Melospiza; species Melospiza melodia. The sequence goes on along the minus strand of NC_086225.1, from coordinate 46,059,729 downwards.
GGTTCTAGCCTTAATTATAATGTATGCAATCATTTCTAAAACTGAGCAAATGGTCTTTGAAAACCTGTAGGGAGGAAAAACCCATTCCATTATTAACAAAGGATCTTGTTCTGTGGCATCCCACTGGAAAATGAGACCACAAAGCTGCATCTCTCCTAAGATTGCAAGAAAGAAAGGATTTTCAGGAATGCAGCGATGAGCTTGTCTTTTTTGAAGAGCTTCTGTGACTTTGTCGAGAGCAGCACGAGCTTCAGGGGTTAAAGTTCTTGGCGAAGTGATGTCGCAACTTCCTCTCAGCAAATGGAAGAGCGGACTCAGTTCATCATTGGTGATTCCCAGCATCGGTCTGACCCAGTTGATTTCTCCTAGAAGTTGTTGTAACTCTTGTAGGTTGTTGACTCTGGTTCGGATCTGAATTTTCTGTGGTATTATTGTCGTCTTCCATCGTCTTCCATCATCTTCCATCCCAGGTACTTCTAAGGTGAAACTTGTTGAATTTTCGTTGCAGAGATTTCAAGTCCAGCTTTTTGAATTTCAGCAACAACACAGTCGCGAGTTTCTTCCATCTCTTCCTTTCAAAGGACTCCACCCTTAAAGCCAATTTTTCTTTCTCTGTATCTATAGATTGACAAACACCAGAACAACCATGTTTTTGCTTAACTGAAAAAGAGTTCCCCGGAACCACAATTTCCCGAGTGGATGCAGCCACCTCAGCCTCCACCCCAGGCCCAACAGAATCCAATTCAGGTTTCAGTGTCCCTGCACAAACAATTTTAGGAAGTACAGTCACTTTTTCATTTCCATCTTTTACACACTTTGTTCCATCCCCCTTACAAGAGTCACATATTTTTACATTAACAGAACAACGCGAAGAAAAGTCCAAAAGAGTCTCATTTTTTCCCAGAGAGAGAGAAGAAAGATTTTGTTCAACAGAGTTCAAAGCAATACTTTCAGCATTTGCAACAACACTTGTAACATTCTCCGATACTCACACAGTCTCCGGTTTACTGGAATTTAATGAGACAGAACCAGAAGCTTTGTTTTCTGAGTCCAAGTTGATCTTATTATTATCCGTTTGTTTAAAACAGTGCTCCAACAGCGCTCTACAAACCGGCATAAGTTCTCTTAAGCTTTCATCTTTTTTGAGAGAGACTAGTTTATAGATTCTCCAGTTTATCTGATCCCAAAAATGAAAAGTAAAAGCAGACTGCAGATTTAAATCTTGCGTATTCGCTTTAACCCAGATAAGTAAGTTTTTAAGCTCAGTTTTTGAAATTTCAGAGTGACCTTTTTCTTGTAACATTGTCTCTAATTGATGAAAAACATCCCATTCAACTTTTGATAAATTCGTTCCCATTTTTGTGTTCTTTTAATAATTTTCTTTTTTGCTATTTTGCCTCCCAACGTCACCCAAGCGCTCTCCCGAGATAAGTTACTTACAATTTTCTTGGCTTTGGCGGGAGAGATGATACAGTGTGCTCCTTGTTAACACTTGGGTCTCCGCAGCTGGTACTTCCACGATTTTTCTTTGTTTTTCTTCTATTCTACGTCCTCACACGAGGCACCAATATGCGGGGGACGGGACAGGTATAAGTCCAATAGTGTCAGGAACCCACGCCTTAAAAAAGGAACCCACTAGGCCGCGGCAAAATATCCAAATATGGATAACATGGTAACCAGACCAGTGAAGAGATTTTTGCTTTTATTTCCAGCACATCAGTCTCAAAATACAAAATGGAGACATGACAGCTCACTGATCCACACCAAAAAATGTCTCCTTCAACAGGGCTCATACAGCAATACATAAAATCATCTCAGACTAGAATTCAGCCAATCAGACACAGAAAACACATCTTGACAAGCATTCTATCCAATCTTATAAAACATAGGTAATCGTAGCTAAAACAAAGACTAGTTGATAAGAGACAAAGAACAGAGTTCTATTCATGCTAACCTTCTAAAGATATACATTAAATAACCTTGTTGCCATCCTAAAGCCAATTCTACAGAAGCCTATTGTTATTTGTCACGTCTACTGCTTGGGAAACTTTTCTGCTTGCATGGAAAACTTTTTCTGCTTGCATGGGAAACTTTTCTGCAATGCTAACAAAACTCCAGTCTAAGGCCTACATACTTCTTTGTAACCATTTCTTAAAAATCCTCTAACCTTATGGATTCCAACATTTCCCCCTCTCTGTTTGACCCAGAAGCTTTCATTTTCTTGTCGCTTGCTATTTGCGTTTCATAGCTCTATTGCAAAATTTCTGCTTATTATCTGCTGAAGACCTATTTTCACTAAACTGAAGCATTGCTATATTACGGCACAGCAACTTAATGCTGTGAAGACCCAATCCCTGAAAGAGAGATATGAATCACGTTTGGCAACAGTCACAAGGCATCGTTCAAAAAACTCTGGTCGATTCCAAGGCCTTAATTCAAAACCTTCGTTCATGTCAATACCCTCATCTACTGCTTTCGTGAGATTTCATACACTCTCTGTGCTTCTACTTCCTAGTTCTCCTGCTTGAATGACAAAAACTTCTCGGACTGTTTTGTTCATCATTCGCCGAACACAACAGAGTATACAAGGTGCCACTATCAATATCAGTATTAGAACACCTAATATGTAAAGACCTATCTTGCAAAGTTGCCTTAGCCAAGGTGCAAAACTCCAATTTTGAAACAAATCATCCAACCAGGAACCTGCATCTTCTTTAATTTGGGCTGTCAGATCCTTTAATTTTTGAATGCTTTTGTGAATGGATTCAGAACGATCAGACAAATTCATACAACCCAATCCTTCAAATTCCTCACAACCATGTCCTTGTGCCAGTAAGAGAAAATCAATGGCTGCTCTGTTTTGAAGAGTAGCATGTCTAATACTATCAACATCGGTCAACATATCACTGATTGCGGAGGATGTGGCATTAGCTTGTTTGCTCAGCCAACATCCAACTCGATCTAATTGTCTCAATGCCACAGCTGAAGCCAATTGGGGTAGAAATATACCTGCTGAAAGCCTTCTGGCGGCATTCCAAGGCATAAAATCACTCTGACAGTTCTCATCATAATGAGGAACAGCTCTTGTTTTCCTTTGTTTCTTTTTCATCACTGCTTTGGCAGTGGGGGCAATTATGGTAAGCATACCAATGCTACAAGGGCCACCTTCAAGGTGGGCTGGAATGCCTTGCCAACCTCTGTCTCCGCAAATGATCCAATACCCTTTTGGCAATTGCCGTGGATATTGGTCCGTCTCCAGAAACACATCCCAACTGTTTGAAACATTTGCTGCCCTGAGAAGTTTGTTGGAACAAATGTTCCAATTGAAGGAAGGACTGTTTCCATTGTCAATTCCACCTGGTTTACCATTGGATTCTTTTCTGACCAAAGGAAACTCTTTCACTGGCACACCAACCAAACAGGTTGAGAAAGGCTTTTCTGGTTCCGAATTAGACAGACATATAGTATCCGATCCGGCAGCCTTGGCTAAGGTCACCCAAACACTCGTTTTCGGTTGATCCACAGGCAAATCTGCACGACAAAAAACAATTAAAATCAAGCAAAACAAGTATACCATTTGATTCTGCCCCATCTCTTTCAAGAACTAAGTTTTGGCAGAATTCTTTCTAAACAAAAACAATAACCTAAATTTTCAGCCAAAAATTTGCTTTGTTAAACAAACATTCAGCATTCAATTCGTATACTCATAAATAACATTGGCACAAAATCAGAGTTCATGGGTTCCACCGATGCACAAAGAACGTCAGGCACAAGAGGCGTCAGGCGAGACCCGGGATCCTTCCATTCGGTCCACGTCTGCGTACTCGCTTCCTCAGTTCTAGGCTCGACAACAGGTTCTGAAGTGCGATACGGTTTGACGTTTTTGGCAGGAACCCACTTAATTCTTCCAACACCTGTGGAAATAGAAGCATACCCTTTGCCCCACGTTATTAATTGAAACGGGCCTTCCATCTGTCCAGAGTCAGGGTTTCTAATTAGAAGAGGAGGATGTTCTTTCAGTTTTGCCTGTGTGCTATTTGAAAAGTGTCTAAAGATTGGTGGATCTGGTTCTGTACTTGAACTATTTAGAAAATTAAAACCATACAAAGCCTTACTCAGTCTCATCTGTGGGGTGATTTCCGTTCCCCCTCTCTGTTGATCTAATATGCGTTTTAAGGTTTGATGTGTTCTTTCAATGACTGCTTGGCTTGTGGGAGAGTGGGGAATACCAAAAATGTGTCGAACACCCCAATCATTTACAAATGTGGCCAATTTTTGAGATATGTATGCGGGACCATTGTCAGTTTTTACTTCTTGGGGTATACCAAATGAAGCAAAAGCTTGCAGGAAATGATGACAGGCATGGCTGCCAGTTTCACCTGTGTGAAGGGAAGCAAAAACTGCACCAGAGAACGTGTCTATGGAAACATGAATATTTTTAAATTTACCAAAAGAAGGCTATTTAGTAACACCTGTTTGCCACAACTGTAGGCTTTGTAAGCCTCGGGGGTTGATTGCTCCTGTAGAAACAGGAGGTTGTACCAATTGACAGTCAGGGCAAGTATGAATGATAGCTTTAGCTTGACTTTTAGTGATTTGGAACATTCGCATGAGTGCTTGTGCATTTTGGTGGAAAAAGGCATGACTCAATTTTGCTTGTTCAAAAATATTTGGCAATGTGTTAGAAATGACCATTGTCAGCTTGTCCGCTCTTGCATTTCCTTCCACTAAAAATCCAGGAAGTGAAGAATGCGCCCTAATGTGAGAAACAAAATATGGATTAGTTCTATATTGCAAAGTTATAAAAAGACATGAAAGCCAACTATGTAAGTTTCATTACTAACATCCTTTAAAATGGAACCTTCTATTCTCCTGACTACATTAGCAACATAAGCAGAATCTGTGACCAAATTGAAAGGCTGAGGAAACAGCTGAAAAGCTCAAACTACTGCAGCAAGCTCAACAATTTGAGGGGATCCCTCTACTGTTTGAATATCAGATTCCCAAACATCAGTCTTTTGATTAAACCAAGTCACAACGGACTTGTGGCTTTTACCAGAGCCATCAGTGAAGAGAGTCACAGCATGTAAAGGTTCTTCACTTAATTTAGGTTTTTCTCTGAAACTCAATTTTGCTTGCAGTAGTTTGTGAGCTGGATAGTGTATGGAACAAACACCTGGAAAACCTAAGAATGCATATTGTAAATCATCAGAATTTTGCATTGCCCAATTGAAATAATCATTTTTCAATGGCAAATAGATAACTGAACATTCTTGACCTGCCAAAGTTAACAATCTGGTTCTAGCCTTAATTATAATGTATGCAATCATTTCTAAAACTGAGCAAATGGTCTTTGAAAACCTGTAGGGAGGAAAAACCCATTCCATTATTAACAAAGGATCTTGTTCTGTGGCATCCCACTGGAAAATGAGACCACAAAGCTGCATCTTCTCTCCTAAGATTGCAAGAAAGAAAGGATTTTCAGGAACGCAGCGATGAGCTTGTCTTTTTTGAAGAGCTTCTGTGACTTTGTCGAGAGCAGCACGAGCTTCAGGGGTTAAAGTTCTTGGCGAAGTGATGTCACAACTTCCTCTCAGCAAATGGAAGAGTGGACTCAGTTCATCATTGGTGATTCCCACCATCGGTCTGACCCAGTTGATTTCTCCTAGAAGTTGTTGTAACTCTTGTAGGTTGTTGACTCTGGTTTGGATCTGAATTTTCTGTGGTATTATTGTCGTCTTCCATCGTCTTCCATCATCTTCCATCCCAGGTACTTCTAAGGTGAAACTTGTTGAATTTTCGTTGCAGAGATTTCAAGTCCAGCTTTTTGAATTTCAGCAACAACACAGTCGCGAGTTTCTTCCATCTCTTCCTTTCAAAGGACTCCACCCTTAAAGCCAATTTTTCTTTCTCTGTATCTATAGATTGACAAACACCAGAACAACCATGTTTTTGCTTAACTGAAAAAGAGTTCCCCGGAACCACAATTTCCCGAGTGGAAGAAGCCACCTCAGCCTCCACCCCAGGCCCAACAGAATCCAATTCAGGTTTCAGTGTCCCTGCACAAACAATTTTAGGAAGTACAGTCACTTTTTCATTTCCATCTTTTACACACTTTGTTCCATCCCCCTTACAAGAGTCACATATTTTTACATTAACAGAACAACGCAAAGAAAAGTCCAAAAGAGTCTCATTTTTTCCCAGAGAGAGAGAAGAAAGATTTTGTTCAACAGAGTTCAAAGCAATACTTTCAGCATTTGCAACAACACTTGTAACATTCTCCGATACTCACACAGTCTCCGGTTTACTGGAATTTAATGAGACAGAACCAGAAGCTTTGTTTTCTGAGTCCAAGTTGATCTTATTATTATCAGTTTGTTTAAAACAGTGCTCCAACAGCGCTCTACAAACCGGCATAAGTTCTCTTAAGCTTTCATCTTTTTTGAGAGAGACTAGTTTATAGATTCTCCAGTTTATCTGATCCCAAAAATGAAAAGTAAAAGCAGACTGCAGATTTAAATCTTGCGTATTCGCTTTAACCCAGATAAGTAAGTTTTTAAGCTCAGTTTTTGAAATTTCAGAGTGACCTTTTTCTTGTAACATTGTCTCTAATTGATGAAAAACATCCCATTCAACTTTTGATAAATTCGTTCCCATTTTTGTGTTCTTTTAATAATTTTCTTTTTCGCTATTTTGCCTCCCAACGTCACCCAAGCGCTCTCCCGAGATAAGTTACTTACAATTTTCTTGGCTTCGGTGGGAGAGATGATACAGTGTGCTCCTTGTTGACACTTGGGTCTCCGCAGCTGGTACTTCCACGATTTTTCTTTGTTTTTCTTCTATTCTACGTCCTCACACGAGGCACCAATATGCGGGGGACGCGACAGGTATAAGTCCAATAGTGTCAGGAACCCACGCCTTAAAAAAGGAACCCACTAGGCCGCGGCAAAATATCCAAATATGGATAACATGGTAACCAGACCAGTGAAGAGATTTTTGCTTTTATTTCCAGCACATCAGTCTCAAAATACAAAATGGAGACATGACAGCTCACTGATCCACACCAAAAAATGTCTCCTTCAACAGGGCTCATACAGCAATACATAAAATCATCTCAGACTAGAATTCAGCCAATCAGACACAGAAAACACATCTTGACAAGCATTCTATCCAATCTTATAAAACATAGGTAATCGTAGCTAAAACAAAGACTAGTTGATAAGAGACAAAGAACAGAGTTCGATTCATGCTAACCTTCTAAAGATATACATTAAATTAACTTGGTTGCCATCCTAAAGCCAATTCTACAGAAGCCTATTGTTATTTGTCACGTCTACTGCTTGGGAAACTTTTCTGCTTGCATGGAAAACTTTTTCTGCTTGCATGGGAAACTTTTCTGCAATGCTAACAAAACTCCAGTCTAAGGCCTACATACTTCTTTGTAACCATTTCTTAAAAATCCTCTAATCTTATGGATTCCAACATTTCCCCCCTCTCTGTTTGACCCAGAAGCTTTCATTTTCTTGTCACTTGCTATTTGCGTTTCATAGCTCTATTGCAAAATTTCTGCTTATTATCTGCTGAAGACCTATTTTCACTAAACTGAAGCATTGCTATATTACGGCACAGCAACTTAATGCTGTGAAGACCCAATCCCTGAAAGAGAGATATGAATCACGTTTGGCAACAGTCACAAGGCATCGTTCAAAAAACTCTGGTCGATTCCAAGGCCTTAATTCAAAACCTTCGTTCATGTCAATACCCTCATCTACTGCTTTCGTGAGATTTCATACACTCTCTGTGCTTCTACTTCCTAGTTCTCCTGCTTGAATGACAAAAACTTCTCGGACTGTTTTGTTCATCATTCGCCGAACACAACAGAGTATACAAGGTGCCACTATCAATATCAGTATTAGAACACCTAATATGTAAAGACCTATCTTGCAAAGTTGCCTTAGCCAAGGTGCAAAACTCCAATTTTGAAACAAATCATCCAACCAGGAACCTGCATCTTCTTTAATTTGGGCTGTCAGATCCTTTAATTTTTGAATGCTTTTGTGAATGGATTCAGAACGATCAGACAAATTCATACAACCCAATCCTTCAAATTCCTCACAACCATGTCCTTGTGCCAGTAAGAGAAAATCAATGGCTGCTCTGTTTTGAAGAGTAGCATGTCTAATACTATCAACATCGGTCAACATATCACTGATTGCGGAGGATGTGGCATTAGCTTGTTTGCTCAGCCAACATCCAACTCGATCTAATTGTCTCAATGCCACAGCTGAAGCCAATTGGGGTAGAAATATACCTGCTGAAAGCCTTCTGGCGGCATTCCAAGGCATAAAATCACTCTGACAGTTCTCATCATAATGAGGAACAGCTCTTGTTTTCCTTTGTTTCTTTTTCATCACTGCTTTGGCAGTGGGGGCAATTATGGTAAGCATACCAATGCTACAAGGGCCACCTTCAAGGTGGGCTGGAATGCCTTGCCAACCTCTGTCTCCGCAAATGATCCAATACCCTTTTGGCAATTGCCGTGGATATTGGTCCGTCTCCAGAAACACATCCCAACTGTTTGAAACATTTGCTGCCCTGAGAAGTTTGTTGGAACAAATGTTCCAATTGAAGGAAGGACTGTTTCCATTGTCAATTCCACCTGGTTTACCATTGGATTCTTTTCTGACCAAAGGAAACTCTTTCACTGGCACACCAACCAAACAGGTTGAGAAAGGCTTTTCTGGTTCCGAATTAGACAGACATATAGTATCCGATCCGGCAGCCTTGGCTAAGGTCACCCAAACACTCGTTTTCGGTTGATCCACAGGCAAATCTGCACGACAAAAAACAATTAAAATCAAGCAAAACAAGTATACCATTTGATTCTGCCCCATCTCTTTCAAGAACTAAGTTTTGGCAGAATTCTTTCTAAACAAAAACAATAACCTAAATTTTCAGCCAAAAATTTGCTTTGTTAAACAAACATTCAGCATTCAATTCGTATACTCATAAATAACATTGGCACAAAATCAGAGTTCATGGGTTCCACCGATGCACAAAGAACGTCAGGCACAAGAGGCGTCAGGCGAGACCCGGGATCCTTCCATTCGGTCCACGTCTGCGTACTCGCTTCCTCAGTTCTAGGCTCGACAACAGGTTCTGAAGTGCGATACGGTTTGACGTTTTTGGCAGGAACCCACTTAATTCTTCCAACACCTGTGGAAATAGAAGCATACCCTTTGCCCCACGTTATTAATTGAAACGGGCCTTCCATCTGTCCAGAGTCAGGGTTTCTAATTAGAAGAGGAGGATGTTCTTTCAGTTTTGCCTGTGTGCTATTTGAAAAGTGTCTAAAGATTGGTGGATCTGGTTCTGTACTTGAACTATTTAGAAAATTAAAACCATACAAAGCCTTACTCAGTCTCATCTGTGGGGTGATTTCCGTTCCCCCTCTCTGTTGATCTAATATGCGTTTTAAGGTTTGATGTGTTCTTTCAATGACTGCTTGGCTTGTGGGAGAGTGGGGAATACCAAAAATGTGTCGAACACCCCAATCATTTACAAATGTGGCCAATTTTTGAGATATGTATGCGGGACCATTGTCAGTTTTTACTTCTTGGGGTATACCAAATGAAGCAAAAGCTTGCAGGAAATGATGACAGGCATGGCTGCCAGTTTCACCTGTGTGAAGGGAAGCAAAAACTGCACCAGAGAACGTGTCTATGGAAACATGAATATTTTTAAATTTACCAAAAGAAGGCTATTTAGTAACACCTGTTTGCCACAACTGTAGGCTTTGTAAGCCTCGGGGGTTGATTGCTCCTGTAGAAACAGGAGGTTGTACCAATTGACAGTCAGGGCAAGTATGAATGATAGCTTTAGCTTGACTTTTAGTGATTTGGAACATTCGCATGAGTGCTTGTGCATTTTGGTGGAAAAAGGCATGACTCAATTTTGCTTGTTCAAAAATATTTGGCAATGTGTTAGAAATGACCATTGTCAGCTTGTCCGCTCTTGCATTTCCTTCCACTAAAAATCCAGGAAGTGAAGAATGCGCCCTAATGTGAGAAACAAAATATGGATTAGTTCTATATTGCAAAGTTATAAAAAGACATGAAAGCCAACTATGTAAGTTTCATTACTAACATCCTTTAAAATGGAACCTTCTATTCTCCTGACTACATTAGCAACATAAGCAGAATCTGTGACCAAATTGAAAGGCTGAGGAAACAGCTGAAAAGCTCAAACTACTGCAGCAAGCTCAACAATTTGAGGGGATCCCTCTACTGTTTGAATATCAGATTCCCAAACATCAGTCTTTTGATTAAACCAAGTCACAACGGACTTGTGGCTTTTACCAGAGCCATCAGTGAAGAGAGTCACAGCATGTAAAGGTTCTTCACTTAATTTAGGTTTTTCTCTGAAACTCAATTTTGCTTGCAGTAGTTTGTGAGCTGGATAGTGTATGGAACAAACACCTGGAAAACCTAAGAATGCATATTGTAAATCATCAGAATTTTGCATTGCCCAATTGAAATAATCATTTTTCAATGGCAAATAGATAACTGAACATTCTTGACCTGCCAAAGTTAACAATCTGGTTCTAGCCTTAATTATAATGTATGCAATCATTTCTAAAACTGAGCAAATGGTCTTTGAAAACCTGTAGGGAGGAAAAACCCATTCCATTATTAACAAAGGATCTTGTTCTGTGGCATCCCACTGGAAAATGAGACCACAAAGCTGCATCTTCTCTCCTAAGATTGCAAGAAAGAAAGGATTTTCAGGAACGCAGCGATGAGCTTGTCTTTTTTGAAGAGCTTCTGTGACTTTGTCGAGAGCAGCACGAGCTTCAGGGGTTAAAGTTCTTGGCGAAGTGATGTCACAACTTCCTCTCAGCAAATGGAAGAGTGGACTCAGTTCATCATTGGTGATTCCCACCATCGGTCTGACCCAGTTGATTTCTCCTAGAAGTTGTTGTAACTCTTGTAGGTTGTTGACTCTGGTTCGGATCTGAATTTTCTGTGGTATTATTGTCGTCTTCCATCGTCTTCCATCATCTTCCATCCCAGGTACTTCTAAGGTGAAACTTGTTGAATTTTCGTTGCAGAGATTTCAAGTCCAGCTTTTTGAATTTCAGCAACAACACAGTCGCGAGTTTCTTCCATCTCTTCCTTTCAAAGGACTCCACCCTTAAAGCCAATTTTTCTTTCTCTGTATCTATAGATTGACAAACACCAGAACAACCATGTTTTTGCTTAACTGAAAAAGAGTTCCCCGGAACCACAATTTCCCGAGTGGAAGAAGCCACCTCAGCCTCCACCCCAGGCCCAACAGAATCCAATTCAGGTTTCAGTGTCCCTGCACAAACAATTTTAGGAAGTACAGTCACTTTTTCATTTCCATCTTTTACACACTTTGTTCCATCCCCCTTACAAGAGTCACATATTTTTACATTAACAGAACAACGCAAAGAAAAGTCCAAAAGAGTCTCATTTTTTCCCAGAGAGAGAGAAGAAAGATTTTGTTCAACAGAGTTCAAAGCAATACTTTCAGCATTTGCAACAACACTTGTAACATTCTCCGATACTCACACAGTCTCCGGTTTACTGGAATTTAATGAGACAGAACCAGAAGCTTTGTTTTCTGAGTCCAAGTTGATCTTATTATTATCAGTTTGTTTAAAACAGTGCTCCAACAGCGCTCTACAAACCGGCATAAGTTCTCTTAAGCTTTCATCTTTTTTGAGAGAGACTAGTTTATAGATTCTCCAGTTTATCTGATCCCAAAAATGAAAAGTAAAAGCAGACTGCAGATTTAAATCTTGCGTATTCGCTTTAACCCAGATAAGTAAGTTTTTAAGCTCAGTTTTTGAAATTTCAGAGTGACCTTTTTCTTGTAACATTGTCTCTAATTGATGAAAAACATCCCATTCAACTTTTGATAAATTCGTTCCCATTTTTGTGTTCTTTTAATAATTTTCTTTTTCGCTATTTTGCCTCCCAACGTCACCCAAGCGCTCTCCCGAGATAAGTTACTTACAATTTTCTTGGCTTCGGTGGGAGAGATGATACAGTGTGCTCCTTGTTGACACTTGGGTCTCCGCAGCTGGTACTTCCACGATTTTTCTTTGTTTTTCTTCTATTCTACGTCCTCACACGAGGCACCAATATGCGGGGGACGCGACAGGTATAAGTCCAATAGTGTCAGGAACCCACGCCTTAAAAAAGGAACCCACTAGGCCGCGGCAAAATATCCAAATATGGATAACATGGTAACCAGACCAGTGAAGAGATTTTTGCTTTTATTTCCAGCACATCAGTCTCAAAATACAAAATGGAGACATGACAGCTCACTGATCCACACCAAAAAATGTCTCCTTCAACAGGGCTCATACAGCAATACATAAAATCATCTCAGACTAGAATTCAGCCAATCAGACACAGAAAACACATCTTGACAAGCATTCTATCCAATCTTATAAAACATAGGTAATCGTAGCTAAAACAAAGACTAGTTGATAAGAGACAAAGAACAGAGTTCGATTCATGCTAACCTTCTAAAGATATACATTAAATTAACTTGGTTGCCATCCTAAAGCCAATTCTACAGAAGCCTATTGTTATTTGTCACGTCTACTGCTTGGGAAACTTTTCTGCTTGCATGGAAAACTTTTTCTGCTTGCATGGGAAACTTTTCTGCAATGCTAACAAAACTCCAGTCTAAGGCCTACATACTTCTTTGTAACCATTTCTTAAAAATCCTCTAATCTTATGGATTCCAACATTTCCCCCCTCTCTGTTTGACCCAGAAGCTTTCATTTTCTTGTCACTTGCTATTTGCGTTTCATAGCTCTATTGCAAAATTTCTGCTTATTATCTGCTGAAGACCTATTTTCACTAAACTGAAGCATTGCTATATTACGGCACAGCAACTTAATGCTGTGAAGACCCAATCCCTGAAAGAGAGATATGAATCACGTTTGGCAACAGTCACAAGGCATCGTTCAAAAAACTCTGGTCGATTCCAAGGCCTTAATTCAAAACCTTCGTTCATGTCAATACCCTCATCTACTGCTTTCGTGAGATTTCGTACACTCTCTGTGCTTCTACTTCCTAGTTCTCCTGCTTGAATGACAAAAACTTCTCAGACTGTTTTGTTCATCATTCGCCGAAGACAACAGAGTATACAAGGTGCCACTATCAATATCAGTATTAGAACACCTAATATGTAAAGACCTATCTTGCAAAGTTGCCTTAGCCAAGGTGCAAAACTCCAATTTTGAAACAAATCATCCAACCAGGAACCTCCATCTTCTTTAATTTGGGCTGTCAGATCCTTTAATTTTTGAATGCTTTTGTGAATGGATTCAGAACGATCAGACAAATTCATACAACACAATCCTTCCAATTCCTCACAACCATGTCCTTGTGCCAGTAAGAGAAAATCAATGGCTGCTCTGTTTTGAAGAGTAGCATGTCTAATACTATCAACATCGGTCAACATATCACTGATTGCGGAGGATGTGGCATTAGCTTGTTTGCTCAGCCAACATCCAACTCGATCTAATTGTCTCAATGCCACAGCTGAAGCCAATTGGGTTAGAAATATACCTGCTGAAAGCCTTCTGGCGGCATTCCAAGGCATAAAATCACTCTGACAGTTCTCATCATAATGAGGAACAGCTCTTGTTTTCCTTTGTTTCTTTTTCATCACTGCTTTGGCAGTGGGGGCAATTATGGTAAGCATACCAATGCTACAAGGGCCACCTTCAAGGTGGGCTGGAATGCCTTGCCAACCTCTGTCTCCGCAAATGATCCAATACCCTTTTGGCAATTGCCGTGGATATTGGTCCGTCTCCAGAAACACATCCCAACTGTTTGAAACATTTGCTGCCCTGAGAAGTTTGTTGGACCAAATGTTCCAATTGAAGGAAGGACTGTTTCCATTGTCAATTCCACCTGGTTTACCATTGGATTCTTTTCTGACCAAAGGAAACTCTTTCACTGGCACACCAACCAAACAGGTTGAGAAAGGCTTTTCTGGTTCCGAATTAGACAGACATATAGTATCCGATCTGGCAGCCTTGGCTAAGGTCACCCAAACATGGTTTTCGGTTGATCCACAGGCAAATCTGCACGACAAAAAACAATTAAAATCAAGCAAAACAAGTATACCATTTGATTCTGCCCCATCTCTTTCAAGAACTAAGTTTTGGCAGAATTCTTTCTAAACAAAAACAATAACCTAAATTTTCAGCCAAAAATTAGCTTCGTTAGACAAACATTCAGCATTCAATTCGTATACTCATAAATAACATTGGCACAAAATCAGAGTTCATGGGTTCCACCGATGCACAAAGAACGTCAGGCACAAGAGGCGTCAGGCGAGACCCGGGATCCTTCCATTCAGTCCACGTCTGCGTACTCGCTTCCTCAGTTCTAGGCTCGACAACAGGTTCTGAAGTGCGATACGGTTTGACGTTTTTGGCAGGAACCCACTTAATTCTTCCAGCACCTGTGGAAATAGAAGCATACCCTTTGCCCCACGTTATTAATTGAAACGGGCCTTCCATCTGTCCAGAGTCAGGGTTTCTAATTAGAAGAGGAGGATGTTCTTTCAGTTTTGCCTGTGTGCTATTTGAAAAGTGTCTAAAGATTGGTGGATCTGGTTCTGTACTTGAACTATTTAGAAAATTAAAACCATACAAAGCCTTACTCAGTCTCATCTGTGGGGTGATTTCCGTTCCCCCTCTCTGTTGATCTAATATGCGTTTTAAGGTTTGATGTGTTCTTTCAATGATTGCTTGGCTTGTGGGAGAGTGGGGAATACCAAAAATGTGTCGAACACCCCATTCATTTAAAAATGTGGCCAATTTTTTAGATATGTATGCAGGACCATTGTCAGTTTTTACTTCTTGGGGTATACCCAATGAAGCAAAAGCTTGCAGGAAATGATGACAGGCATGGCTGCCAGTTTCACCTGTGTGAAGGGAAGCAAAAACTGCACCAGAGAACGTGTCTATGGAAACATGAATATTTTTAAATTTACCAAAAGAAGGCTATTTAGTAACACCTGTTTGCCACAACTGTAGGCTTTGTAAGCCTTGGGGGTTGATTGCTCCTGTAGAAACAGGAGGTTGTACCAATTGACAGTCAGGGCAAGTATGAATGATAGCTTTAGCTTGACTTTTAGTGATTTGGAACATTCGCATGAGTGCTTGTGCATTTTGGTGGAAAAAGGCATGACTCAATTTTGCTTGTTCAAAAATATTTGGCAATGTGTTAGAAATGACCATTGTCAGCTTGTCCGCTCTTGCATTTCCTTCCACTAAAAATCCAGGAAGTGAAGAATGCGCCCTAATGTGAGAAACAAAATATGGATTAGTTCTATATTGCAAAGTCATAAAAAGACATGAAAGCCAACGATGTAAAGTTTCATTACTAACATCCTTTAAAATGGAACCTTCTATTCTCCTGACTACATTAGCAACATAAGCAGAATCTGTGACCAAATTAAAAGGCTGAGGAAACAGCTGAAAAGCTCAAACTACTGCAGCAAGCTCAACAATTTGAGGGGATCCCTCTACTGTTTGAATATCAGATTCCCAAACATCAGTCTTTTGATTAAACCAAGTCACAACGGACTTGTGGCTTTTACCAGAGCCATCAGTGAAGAGAGTCACAGCATGTAAAGGTTCTTCACTTAATTTAGGTTTTTCTCTGAAACTCAATTTTGCTTGCAGTAGTTTGTGAGCTGGATAGTGTATGGAACAAACACCTGGAAAACCTAAGAATGCATATTGTAAATCATCAGAATTTTGCATTGCCCAATTGAAATAATCATTTTTCAATGGCAAATAGATAACTGAACATTCTTGACCTGCCAAAGTTAACAATCTGGTTCTAGCCTTAATTATAATGTATGCAATCATTTCTAAAACTGAGCAAATGGTCTTTGAAAACCTGTACGGAGGAAAAACCCATTCCATTATTAACAAAGGATCTTGTTCTGTGGCATCCCACTGGAAAATGAGACCACAAAGCTGCATCTTCTCTCCTAAGATTGCAAGAAAGAAAGGATTTTCAGGAACGCAGCGATGAGCTTGTCTTTTTTGAAGAGCTTCTGTGACTTTGTCGAGAGCAGCATGAGCTTCAGGGGTTAAAGTTCTTGGCGAAGTGATGTCGCAACTTCCTCTCAGCAAATGGAAGAGCAGACTCAGTTCATCATTGGTGATTCCCACCATCGGTCTGACCCAGTTGATTTCTCCTAGAAGTTGTTGTAACTCTTGTAGGTTGTTGACTCTGGTTCGGATCTGAATTTTCTGTGGTATTATTGTCGTCTTCCATCGTCTTCCATCATCTTCCATCCCAGGTACTTCTAAGGTGAAACTTGTTGAATTTTCGTTGCAGAGATTTCAAGTCCAGCTTTTTGAATTTCAGCAACAACACAGTCGCGAGTTTCTTCCATCTCTTCCTTTCAAAGGACTCCACCCTTAAAGCCAATTTTTCTTTCTCTGTATCTATAGATTGACAAACACCAGAACAACCATGTTTTTGCTTAAGTGAAAAAGAGTTCCCCGGAACCACAATTTCCCGAGTGGAAGCAGTCACCTCAGTCTCCACCCCAGGCCCAACAGAATCCAATTCAGGTTTCAGTGTCCCTGCACAAACAATTTTAGGAAGTACAGTCACTTTTTCATTTCCATCTTTTACACACTTTGTTCCATCCCCCTTACAAGAGTCACATATTTTTACATTAACAGAACAACGCGAAGAAAAGTCCAAAAAAGTCTCATTTTTTCCCAGAGAGAGAGAAGAAAGATTTTGTTCAACAGAGTTCAAAGCAATACTTTCAGCATCTGCAACAACACTTGTAACATTCTCCGATACTCACACAGTCTCCAGTTTACTGGAATTTAATGAGACAGAACCAGAAGCTTTGTTTTCTGAGTCCAAGTTGATCTTATTATTATCAGTTTGTTTAAAACAGTGCTCCAACAGCGCTCTACAAACCGGCATAAGTTCTCTTAAGCTTTCATCTTTTTTGAGAGAGACTAGTTTATAGATTCTCCAGTTTATCTGATCCCAAAAATGAAAAGTAAAAGCAGACTGCAGATTTAAATCTTGCGTATTCGCTTTAACCCAGATAAGTAAGTTTTTAAGCTCAGTTTTTGAAATTTCAGAGTGACCTTTTTCTTGTAACATTGCCTCTAATTGATGAAAAACATCCCATTCAACTTTTGATAAATTCGTTCCCATTTCTGTGTTCTTTTAATAATTTTCTTTTTCGCTATTTTGCCTCCCAACGTCACCCAAGCGCTCTCCCGAGATAAGTTACTTACAATTTTCTTGGCTTCGGCGGGAGAGATGATACAGTGTGCTCCTTGTTAACACTTGGGTCTCCGCAGCTGGTACTTCCACGATTTTTCTTTCTTTTTCTTCTATTCTACGTCCTCACACGAGGCACCAATATGCGGGGGACGGGACAGGTATAAGTCCAATAGTGTCAGGAACCCACGCTTTAAAAAAGGAACCCACTAGGCCGCGGCAAAATATCCAAATATGGATAACATGGTAACCAGACCAGTGAAGAGATTTTTGCTTTTATTTCCAGCACATCAGTCTCAAAATACAAAATGGAGACATGACAGCTCACTGATCCACACCAAAAAATGTCTCCTTCAACAGGGCTCATACAGCAATACATAAAATCATCTCAGACTAGAATTCAGCCAATCAGACACAGAAAACACATCTTGACAAGCATTCTATCCAATCTTATAAAACATAGGTAATCGTAGCTAAAACAAAGACTAGTTGATAAGAGACAAAGAACAGAGTTCTATTCATGCTAACCTTCTAAAGATATACATTAAATAACCTTGTTGCCGTCCTAAAGCCAATTCTACAGAAGCCTATTGTTATTTGTCACGTCTACTGCTTGGGAAACTTTTCTGCTTGCATGGAAAACTTTTTCTGCTTGCATGGGAAACTTTTCTGCAATGCTAACAAAACTCCAGTCTAAGGCCTACATACTTCTTTGTAACCATTTCTTAAAAATCCTCTAACCTTATGGATTCCAACATTTCCCCCTCTCTGTTTGACCCAGAAGCTTTCATTTTCTTGTCGCTTGCTATTTGCGTTTCATAGCTCTATTGCAAAATTTCTGCTTATTATCTGCTGAAGACCTATTTTCACTTAACTGAAGCATTGCTATATTATGGCACAGCAACTTAATGCTGTGAAGACCCAATCCCTGAAAGAGAGATATGAATCACGTTTGGCAACAGTCACAAGGCATCGTTCAAAAAACTCTGGTCGATTCCAAGGCCTTAATTCAAAACCTTCGTTCATGTCAATACCCTCATCTACTGCTTTCGTGAGATTTCGTACACTCTCTGTGCTTCTACTTCCTAGTTCTCCTGCTTGAATGACAAAAACTTCTCGGGCTGTTTTGTTCATCATTCGCCGAAGACAACAGAGTATACAAGGTGCCACTATCAATATCAGTATTAGAACACCTAATATGTAAAGACCTATCTTGCAAAGTTGCCTTAGTCAAGGTGCAAAACTCCAATTTTGAAACAAATCATCCAACCAGGAACCTCCATCTTCTTTAATTTGGGCTGTCAGATCCTTTAATTTTTGAATGCTTTTGTGAATGGATTCAGAACGATCAGACAAATTCATACAACACAATCCTTCAAATTCCTCACAACCATGTCCTTGTGCCAGTAAAAGAAAATCAATGGCTGCTCTGTTTTGAAGAGTAGCATGTCTAATACTATCAACATCGGTCAACATATCACTGATTGCGGAGGATGTGGCATTAGCTTGTTTGCTCAGCCAACATCCAACTCGATCTAATTGTCTCAATGCCACAGCTGAAGCCAATTGGGGTAGAAATATACCTGCTGAAAGCCTTCTGGCGGCATTCCAAGGCATAAAATCACTCTGACAGTTCTCATCATAATGAGGAACAGCTCTTGTTTTCCTTTGTTTCTTTTTCATCACTGCTTTGGCAGTGGGGGCAATTATGGTAAGCATACCAATGCTACAAGGGCCACCTTCAAGGTGGGCTGGAATGCCTTGCCAACCTCTGTCTCCGCAAATGATCCAATACCCTTTTGGCAATTGCCGTGGATATTGGTCCGTCTCCAGAAACACATCCCAACTGTTTGAAACATTTGCTGCCCTGAGAAGTTTTTTCGAACAAATGTTCCAATTGAAGGAAGGACTGTTTCCATTGTCAATTCCACCTGGTTTACCACTGGATTCTTTTCTGACCAAAGGAAACTCTTTCACTGGCACACCAACCAAACAGGTTGAGAAAGGCTTTTCTGGTTCCGAATTAGACAGGCATATAGTATCCGATCCGGCAGCCTTGGCTAAGGTCACCCAAACACTCGTTTTCGGTTGATCCACAGGCAAATCTGCACGACAAAAAACAATTAAAATCAAGCAAAACAAGTATACCATTTGATTCTGCCCCATCTCTTTCAAGAACTAAGTTTTGGCAGAATTCTTTCTAAACAAAAACAATAACCTAAATTTTCAGCCAAAAATTTGCTTCGTTAGACAAACATTCAGCATTCAATTCGTATACTCATAAATAACATTGGCACAAAATC
The DNA here is from genome assembly GCF_035770615.1 of Melospiza melodia melodia. Lineage (NCBI taxonomy): Eukaryota > Metazoa > Chordata > Aves > Passeriformes > Passerellidae > Melospiza > Melospiza melodia. The sequence goes on along the minus strand of NC_086225.1, from coordinate 46,040,096 downwards.
AGAGTTCATGGGTTCCACCGATGCACAAAGAACGTCAGGCCCAAGAGGCGTCAGGCGAGACCCGGGATCCTTCCATTCGGTCCACGTCTGCGTACTCGCTTCCTCAGTTCTAGGCTCGACAACAGGTTCTGAAGTGCGATACGGTTTGACGTTTTTGGCAGGAACCCACTTAATTCTTCCAGCACCTGTGGAAATAGAAGCATACCCTTTGCCCCACGTTATTAATTGAAACGGGCCTTCCATCTGTCCAGAGTCAGGGTTTCTAATTAGAAGAGGAGGATGTTCTTTCAGTTTTGCCTGTGTGCTATTTGAAAAGTGTCTAAAGATTGGTGGATCTGGTTCTGTACTTGAACTATTTAGAAAATTAAAACCATACAAAGCCTTACTCAGTTTCATCTGTGGGGTGATTTCTGTTCCCCCTCTCTGTTGATCTAATATGCGTTTTAAGGTTTGATGTGTTCTTTCAATGATTGCTTGGCTTGTGGGAGAGTGGGGAATACCAAAAATGTGTCGAACACCCCATTCATTTAAAAATGTGGCCAATTTTTGAGATATGTATGCGGGACCATTGTCAGTTTTTACTTCTTGGGGTATACCCAATGAAGCAAAAGCTTGCAGGAAATGATGACAGGCATGGCTGCCAGTTTCACCTGTGTGAAGGGAAGCAAAAACTGCACCAGAGAACGTGTCTATGGAAACATGAATATTTTTAAATTTACCAAAAGAAGGCTATTTAGTAACACCTGTTTGCCACAACTGTAGGCTTTGTAAGCCTCGGGGGTTGATTGCTCCTGTAGAAACAGGAGGTTGTACCAATTGACAGTCAGGGCAAGTATGAATGATAGCTTTAGCTTGACTTTTAGTGATTTGGAACATTCGCATGAGTGCTTGTGCATTTTGGTGGAAAAAGGCATGACTCAATTTTGCTTGTTCAAAAATATTTGGCAATGTGTTAGAAATGACCATTGTCAGCATGTCCGCTCTTGCATTTCCTTCCACTAAAAATCCAGGAAGTGAAGAATGCGCCCTAATGTGAGAAACAAAATATGGATTAGTTCTATATTGCAAAGTTATAAAAAGACATGAAAGCCAACGATGTAAGTTTCATTACTAACATCCTTTAAAATGGAACCTTCTATTCTCCTGACTACATTAGCAACATAAGCAGAATCTGTGACCAAATTAAAAGGCTGAGGAAACAGCTGAAAAGCTCAAACTACTGCAGCAAGCTCAACAATTTGAGGGGATCCGTCTACTGTTTGAATATCAGATTCCCAAACATCAGTCTTTTGATTAAACCAAGTCACAACGGACTTGTGGCTTTTACCAGAGCCATCAGTGAAGAGAGTCACAGCATGTAAAGGTTCTTCACTTAATTTAGGTTTTTCTCTGAAACTCAATTTTGCTTGCAGTAGTTTGTGAGCTGGATAGTGTATGGAACAAACACCTGGAAAACCTAAGAATGCATATTGTAAATCATCAGAATTTTGCATTGCCCGATTGAAATAATCATTTTTCAATGGCAAATAGATAACTGAACATTCTTGACCTGCCAAAGTTAACAATCTGGTTCTAGCCTTAATTATAATGTATGCAATCATTTCTAAAACTGAGCAAATGGTCTTTGAAAACCTGTAGGGAGGAAAAACCCATTCCATTATTAACAAAGGATCTTGTTCTGCGGCATCCCACTGGAAAATGAGACCACAAAGCTGCATCTTCTCTCCTAAGATTGCAAGAAAGAAAGGATTTTCAGGAACGCAGCCATGAGCTTGTCTTTTTTGAAGAGCTTCTGTGACTTTGTCGAGAGCAGCACGAGCTTCAGGGGTTAAAGTTCTTGGCGAAGTGATGTCGCAACTTCCTCTCAGCAAATGGAAGAGCGGACTCAGTTCATCATTGGTGATTCCCAGCATCGGTCTGACCCAGTTGATTTCTCCTAGAAGTTGTTGTAACTCTTGTAGGTTGTTGACTCTGGTTCGGATCTGAATTTTCTGTGGTATTATTGTCGTCTTCCATCGTCTTCCATCATCTTCCATCCCAGGTACTTCTAAGGTGAAACTTGTTGAATTTTCGTTGCAGAGATTTCAAGTCCAGCTTTTTGAATTTCAGCAACAACACAGTCGCGAGTTTCTTCCATCTCTTCCTTTCAAAGGACTCCACCCTTAAAGCCAATTTTTCTTTCTCTGTATCTATAGATTGACAAACACCAGAACAACCATGTTTTTGCTTAACTGAAAAAGAGTTCCCCGGAACCACAATTTCCCGAGTGGAAGAAGCCACCTCAGCCTCCACCCCAGGCCCAACAGAATCCAATTCAGGTTTCAGTGTCCCTGCACAAACAATTTTAGGAAGTACAGTCACTTTTTCATTTCCATCTTTTACACACTTTGTTCCATCCCCCTTACAAGAGTCACATATTTTTACATTAACAGAACAACGCGAAGAAAAGTCCAAAAGAGTCTCATTTTTTCCCAGAGAGAGAGAAGAAAGATTTTGTTCAACAGAGTTCAAAGCAATACTTTCAGCATTTGCAACAACACTTGTAACATTCTCCGATACTCACACAGTCTCCGGTTTACTGGAATTTAATGAGACAGAACCAGAAGCTTTGTTTTCTGAGTCCAAGTTGATCTTATTATTATCAGTTTGTTTAAAACAGTGCTCCAACAGCGCTCTTCAAACCGGCATAAGTTCTCTTAAGCTTTCATCTTTTTTGAGAGAGACTAGTTTATAGATTCTCCAGTTTATCTGATCCCAAAAATGAAAAGTAAAAGCAGACTGCAGATTTAAATCTTGCGTATTCGCTTTAACCCAGATAAGTAAGTTTTTAAGCTCAGTTTTTGAAATTTCAGAGTGACCTTTTTCTTGTAACATTGTCTCTAATTGATGAAAAACATCCCATTCAACTTTTGATAAATTCGTTCCCATTTTTGTGTTCTTTTAATAATTTTCTTTTTCGCTATTTTGCCTCCCAACGTCACCCAAGCGCTCTCCCGAGATAAGTTACTTACAATTTTCTTGGCTTCGGCGGGAGAGATGATACAGTGTGCTCCTTGTTAACACTTGGGTCTCCGCAGCTGGTACTTCCACGATTTTTCTTTGTTTTTCTTCTATTCTACGTCCTCACACGAGGCACCAATATGCGGGGGACAGGACAGGTATAAGTCCAATGGTGTCAGGAGCCCACGCTTTAAAAAAGGAACCCACTAGGCCGCGGCAAAATATCCAAATATGGATAACATGGTAACCAGACCAGTGAAGAGATTTTTGCTTTTATTTCCAGCACATCAGTCTCAAAATACAAAATGGAGACATGACAGCTCACTGATCCACACCAAAAAATGTCTCCTTCAACAGGGCTCATACAGCAATACATAAAATCATCTCAGACTAGAATTCAGCCAATCAGACACAGAAAACACATCTTGACAAGCATTCTATCCAATCTTATAAAACATAGGTAATCGTAGCTAAAACAAAGACTAGTTGATAAGAGACAAAGAACAGAGTTCTATTCATGCTAACCTTCTAAAGATATACATTAAATAACCTTGTTGCCGTCCTAAAGCCAATTCTACAGAAGCCTATTGTTATTTGTCACGTCTACTGCTTGGGAAACTTTTCTGCTTGCATGGAAAACTTTTTCTGCTTGCATGGGAAACTTTTCTGCAATGCTAACAAAACTCCAGTCTAAGGCCTACATACTTCTTTGTAACCATTTCTTAAAAATCCTCTAACCTTATGGATTCCAACATTTCCCCCTCTCTGTTTGACCCAGAAGCTTTCATTTTCTTGTCGCTTGCTATTTGCGTTTCATAGCTCTATTGCAAAATTTCTGCTTATTATCTGCTGAAGACCTATTTTCACTAAACTGAAGCATTGCTATATTACGGCACAGCAACTTAATGCTGTGAAGACCCAATCCCTGAAAGAGAGATATGAATCACGTTTGGCAACAGTCACAAGGCATCGTTCAAAAAACTCTGGTCGATTCCAAGGCCTTAATTCAAAACCTTCGTTCATGTCAATACCCTCATCTACTGCTTTCGTGAGATTTCGTACACTCTCTGTGCTTCTACTTCCTAGTTCTCCTGCTTGAATGACAAAAACTTCTCGGGCTGTTTTGTTCATCATTCGCCGAAGACAACAGAGTATACAAGGTGCCACTATCAATATCAGTATTAGAACACCTAATATGTAAAGACCTATCTTGCAAAGTTGCCTTAGCCAAGGTGCAAAACTCCAATTTTGAAACAAATCATCCAACCAGGAACCTGCATCTTCTTTAATTTGGGCTGTCAGATCCTTTAATTTTTGAATGCTTTTGTGAATGGATTCAGAACGATCAGACAAATTCATACAACCCAATCCTTCAAATTCCTCACAACCATGTCCTTGTGCCAGTAAGAGAAAATCAATGGCTGCTCTGTTTTGAAGAGTAGCATGTCTAATACTATCAACATCGGTCAACATATCACTGATTGCGGAGGATGTGGCATTAGCTTGTTTGCTCAGCCAACATCCAACTCGATCTAATTGTCTCAATGCCACAGCTGAAGCCAATTGGGGTAGAAATATACCTGCTGAAAGCCTTCTGGCGGCATTCCAAGGCATAAAATCACTCTGACAGTTCTCATCATAATGAGGAACAGCTCTTGTTTTCCTTTGTTTCTTTTTCATCACTGCTTTGGCAGTGGGGGCAATTATGGTAAGCATACCAATGCTACAAGGGCCACCTTCAAGGTGGGCTGGAATGCCTTGCCAACCTCTGTCTCCGCAAATGATCCAATACCCTTTTGGCAATTGCCGTGGATATTGGTCCGTCTCCAGAAACACATCCCAACTGTTTGAAACATTTGCTGCCCTGAGAAGTTTTTTCGAACAAATGTTCCAATTGAAGGAAGGACTGTTTCCATTGTCAATTCCACCTGGTTTACCATTGGATTCTTTTCTGACCAAAGGAAACTCTTTCACTGGCACACCAACCAAACAGGTTGAGAAAGGCTTTTCTGGTTCCGAATTAGACAGGCATATAGTATCCGATCCGGCAGCCTTGGCTAAGGTCACCCAAACACTCGTTTTCGGTTGATCCACAGGCAAATCTGCACGACAAAAAACAATTAAAATCAAGCAAAACAAGTATACCATTTGATTCTGCCCCATCTCTTTCAAGAACTAAGTTTTGGCAGAATTCTTTCTAAACAAAAACAATAACCTAAATTTTCAGCCAAAAATTAGCTTTGTTAAACAAACATTCAGCATTCAATTCGTATACTCATAAATAACATTGGCACAAAATCAGAGTTCATGGGTTCCACCGATGCACAAAGAACGTCAGGCACAAGAGGCGTCAGGCGAGACCCGGGATCCTTCCATTCGGTCCACGTCTGCGTACTCGCTTCCTCAGTTCTAGGCTCGACAACAGGTTCTGAAGTGCGATACGGTTTGACGTTTTTGGCAGGAACCCACTTAATTCTTCCAGAACCTGTGGAAATAGAAGCATACCCTTTGCCCCACGTTATTAATTGAAACGGGCCTTCCATCTGTCCAGAGTCAGGGTTTCTAATTAGAAGAGGAGGATGTTCTTTCAGTTTTGCCTGTGTGCTATTTGAAAAGTGTCTAAAGATTGGTGGATCTGGTTCTGTACTTGAACTATTTAGAAAATTAAAACCATACAAAGCCTTACTCAGTCTCATCTGTGGGGTGATTTCCGTTCCCCCTCTCTGTTGATCTAATATGCGTTTTAAGGTTTGATGTGTTCTTTCAATGATCGCTTGGCTTGTGGGAGAGTGGGGAATACCAAAAATGTGTCGAACACCCCATTCATTTAAAAATGTGGCCAATTTTTGAGATATGTATGCGGGACCATTGTCAGTTTTTACTTCTTGGGGTATACCCAATGAAGCAAAAGCTTGCAGGAAATGATGACAGGCATGGCTGCCAGTTTCACCTGTGTGAAGGGAAGCAAAAACTGCACCAGAGAACGTGTCTATGGAAACATGAATATTTTTAAATTTACCAAAAGAAGGCTATTTAGTAACACCTGTTTGCCACAACTGTAGGCTTTGTAAGCCTCGGGGGTTGATTGCTCCTGTAGAAACAGGAGGTTGTACCAATTGACAGTCAGGGCAAGTATGAATGATAGCTTTAGCTTGACTTTTAGTGATTTGGAACATTCGCATGAGTGCTTGTGCATTTTGGTGGAAAAAGGCATGACTCAATTTTGCTTGTTCAAAAATATTTGGCAATGTGTTAGAAATGACCATTGTCAGCTTGTCCGCTCTTGCATTTCCTTCCACTAAAAATCCAGGAAGTGAAGAATGCGCCCTAATGTGAGAAACAAAATATGGATTAGTTCTATATTGCAAAGTTATAAAAAGACATGAAAGCCAACGATGTAAAGTTTCATTACTAACATCCTTTAAAATGGAACCTTCTATTCTCCTGACTACATTAGCAACATAAGCAGAATCTGTGACCAAATTAAAAGGCTGAGGAAACAGCTGAAAAGCTCAAACTACTGCAGCAAGCTCAACAATTTGAGGGGATCCCTCTACTGTTTGAATATCAGATTCCCAAACATCAGTCTTTTGATTAAACCAAGTCACAACGGACTTGTGGCTTTTACCAGAGCCATCAGTGAAGAGAGTCACAGCATGTAAAGGTTCTTCACTTAATTTAGGTTTTTCTCTGAAACTCAATTTTGCTTGCAGTAGTTTGTGAGCTGGATAGTGTATGGAACAAACACCTGGAAAACCTAAGAATGCATATTGTAAATCATCAGAATTTTGCATTGCCCAATTGAAATAATCATTTTTCAATGGCAAATAGATAACTGAACATTCTTGACCTGCCAAAGTTAACAATCTGGTTCTAGCCTTAATTATAATGTATGCAATCATTTCTAAAACTGAGCAAATGGTCTTTGAAAACCTGTAGGGAGGAAAAACCCATTCCATTATTAACAAAGGATCTTGTTCTGTGGCATCCCACTGGAAAATGAGACCACAAAGCTGCATCTTCTCTCCTAAGATTGCAAGAAAGAAAGGATTTTCAGGAACGCAGCGATGAGCTTGTCTTTTTTGAAGAGCTTCTGTGACTTTGTCGAGAGCAGCACGAGCTTCAGGGGTTAAAGTTCTTGGCGAAGTGATGTCGCAACTTCCTCTCAGCAAATGGAAGAGCGGACTCAGTTCATCATTGGTGATTCCCAGCATCGGTCTGACCCAGTTGATTTCTCCTAGAAGTTGTTGTAACTCTTGTAGGTTGTTGACTCTGGTTCGGATCTGAATTTTCTGTGGTATTATTGTCGTCTTCCATCGTCTTCCATCATCTTCCATCCCAGGTACTTCTAAGGTGAAACTTGTTGAATTTTCGTTGCAGAGATTTCAAGTCCAGCTTTTTGAATTTCAGCAACAACACAGTCGCGAGTTTCTTCCATCTCTTCCTTTCAAAGGACTCCACCCTTAAAGCCAATTTTTCTTTCTCTGTATCTATAGATTGACAAACACCAGAACAACCATGTTTTTGCTTAACTGAAAAAGAGTTCCCCGGAACCACAATTTCCCGAGTGGAAGAAGCCACCTCAGCCTCCACCCCAGGCCCAACAGAATCCAATTCAGGTTTCAGTGTCCCTGCACAAACAACTTTTTCATTTCCATCTTTTACACACTTTGTTCCATCCCCCTTACAAGAGTCACATATTTTTACATTAACAGAACAACACGAAGAAAAGTCCAAAAGAGTCTCATTTTTTCCCAGAGAGAGAGAAGAAAGATTTTGTTCAACAGAGTTCAAAGCAATACTTTCAGCATTTGCAACAACACTTGTAACATTCTCCGATACTCACACAGTCTCCGGTTTACTGGAATTTAATGAGACAGAACCAGAAGCTTTGTTTTCTGAGTCCAAGTTGATCTTATTATTATCAGTTTGTTTAAAACAGTGCTCCAACAGCGCTCTACAAACCGGCATAAGTTCTCTTAAGCTTTCATCTTTTTTGAGAGAGACTAGTTTATAGATTCTCCAGTTTATCTGATCCCAAAAATGAAAAGTAAAAGCAGACTGCAGATTTAAATCTTGCGTATTCGCTTTAACCCAGATAAGTAAGTTTTTAAGCTCAGTTTTTGAAATTTCAGAGTGACCTTTTTCTTGTAACATTGTCTCTAATTGATGAAAAACATCCCATTCAACTTTTGATAAATTCGTTCCCATTTTTGTGTTCTTTTAATAATTTTCTTTTTCGCTATTTTGCCTCCCAACGTCACCCAAGCGCTCTCCCGAGATAAGTTACTTACAATTTTCTTGGCTTCGGCGGGAGAGATGATACAGTGTGCTCCTTGTTAACACTTGGGTCTCCGCAGCTGGTACTTCCACGATTTTTCTTTGTTTTTCTTCTATTCTACGTCCTCACACGAGGCACCAATATGCGGGGGACGGGACAGGTATAAGTCCAATAGTGTCAGGAACCCACGCCTTATAAAAGGAACCCACTAGGTCGCGGTAAAATATCCAAATATGGATAACATGGTAACCAGACCAGTGAAGAGATTTTTGCTTTTATTTCCAGCACATCAGTCTCAAAATACAAAATGGAGACATGACAGCTCACTGATCCACACCAAAAAATGTCTCCTTCAACAGGGCTCATACAGCAATACATAAAATCATCTCAGACTAGAATTCAGCCAATCAGACACAGAAAACACATCTTGACAAGCATTCTATCCAATCTTATAAAACATAGGTAATCGTAGCTAAAACAAATACTAGTTGATAAGAGACAAAGAACAGAGTTCTATTCATGCTAACCTTCTAAAGATATACATTAAATAACCTTGTTGCCATCCTAAAGCCAATTCTACAGAAGCCTATTGTTATTTGTCACGTCTACTGCTTGGGAAACTTTTCTGCTTGCATGGAAAACTTTTTCTGCTTGCATGGGAAACTTTTCTGCAATGCTAACAAAACTCCAGTCTAAGGCCTACATACTTCTTTGTAACCATTTCTTAAAAATCCTCTAACCTTATGGATTCCAACATTTCCCCCTCTCTGTTTGACCCAGAAGCTTTCATTTTCTTGTCGCTTGCTATTTGCGTTTCATAGCTCTATTGCAAAATTTCTGCTTATTATCTGCTGAAGACCTATTTTCACTTAACTGAAGCATTGCTATATTATGGCACAGCAACTTAATGCTGTGAAGACCCAATCCCTGAAAGAGAGATATGAATCACGTTTGGCAACAGTCACAAGGCATCGTTCAAAAAACTCTGGTCGATTCCAAGGCCTTAATTCAAAACCTTCGTTCATGTCAATACCCTCATTTACTGCTTTCGTGAGATTTCGTACACTCTCTGTGCTTCTACTTCCTAGTTCTCCTGCTTGAATGACAAAAACTTCTCGGACTGTTTTGTTCATCATTCGCCGAACACAACAGAGTATACAAGGTGCCACTATCAATATCAGTATTAGAACACCTAATATGTAAAGACCTATCTTGCAAAGTTGCCTTGGCCAAGGTGCAAAACTCCAATTTTGAAACAAATCATCCAACCAGGAACCTCCATCTTCTTTAATTTGGGCTGTCAGATCCTTTAATTTTTGAATGCTTTTGTGAATGGATTCAGAACGATCAGACAAATTCATACAACACAATCCTTCAAATTCCTCACAACCATGTCCTTGTGCCAGTAAAAGAAAATCAATGGCTGCTCTGTTTTGAAGAGTAGCATGTCTAATACTATCAACATCGGTCAACATATCACTGATTGCGGAGGATGTGGCATTAGCTTGTTTGCTCAGCCAACATCCAACTCGATCTAATTGTCTCAATGCCACAGCTGAAGCCAATTGGGGTAGAAATATACCTGCTGAAAGCCTTCTGGCGGCATTCCAAGGCATAAAATCACTCTGACAGTTCTCATCATAATGAGGAACAGCTCTTGTTTTCCTTTGTTTCTTTTTCATCACTGCTTTGGCAGTGGGGGCAATTATGGTAAGCATACCAATGCTACAAGGGCCACCTTCAAGGTGGGCTGGAATGCCTTGCCAACCTCTGTCTCCGCAAATGATCCAATACCCTTTTGGCAATTGCCGTGGATATTGGTCCGTCTCCAGAAACACATCCCAACTGTTTGAAACATTTGCTGCCCTGAGAAGTTTTTTCGAACAAATGTTCCAATTGAAGGAAGGACTGTTTCCATTGTCAATTCCACCTGGTTTACCATTGGATTCTTTTCTGACCAAAGGAAACTCTTTCACTGGCACACCAACCAAACAGGTTGAGAAAGGCTTTTCTGGTTCCGAATTAGACAGGCATATAGTATCCGATCCGGCAGCCTTGGCTAAGGTCACCCAAACACTCGTTTTCGGTTGATCCACAGGCAAATCTGCACGACAAAAAACAATTAAAATCAAGCAAAACAAGTATACCATTTGATTCTGCCCCATCTCTTTCAAGAACTAAGTTTTGGCAGAATTCTTTCTAAACAAAAACAATAACCTAAATTTTCAGCCAAAAATTAGCTTTGTTAAACAAACATTCAGCATTCAATTCGTATACTCATAAATAACATTGGCACAAAATCAGAGTTCATGGGTTCCACCGATGCACAAAGAACGTCAGGCACAAGAGGCGTCAGGCGAGACCCGGGATCCTTCCATTCGGTCCACGTCTGCGTACTCGCTTCCTCAGTTCTAGGCTCGACAACAGGTTCTGAAGTGCGATACGGTTTGACGTTTTTGGCAGGAACCCACTTAATTCTTCCAGAACCTGTGGAAATAGAAGCATACCCTTTGCCCCACGTTATTAATTGAAACGGGCCTTCCATCTGTCCAGAGTCAGGGTTTCTAATTAGAAGAGGAGGATGTTCTTTCAGTTTTGCCTGTGTGCTATTTGAAAAGTGTCTAAAGATTGGTGGATCTGGTTCTGTACTTGAACTATTTAGAAAATTAAAACCATACAAAGCCTTACTCAGTCGCATCTGTGGGGTGATTTCCGTTCCCCCTCTCTGTTGATCTAATATGCGTTTTAAGATTTGATGTGTTCTTTCAATGATTGCTTGGCTTGTGGGAGAGTGGGGAATACCAAAAATGTGTCGAACACCCCATTCATTTAAAAATGTGGCCAATTTTTGAGATATGTATGCGGGACCATTGTCAGTTTTTACTTCTTGGGGTATACCCAATGAAGCAAAAGCTTGCAGGAAATGATGACAGGCATGGCTGCCAGTTTCACCTGTGTGAAGGGAAGCAAAAACTGCACCAGAGAACGTGTCTATGGAAACATGAATATTTTTAAATTTACCAAAAGAAGGCTATTTAGTAACACCTGTTTGCCACAACTGTAGGCTTTGTAAGCCTCGGGGGTTGATTGCTCCTGTAGAAACAGGAGGTTGTACCAATTGACAGTCAGGGCAAGTATGAATGATAGCTTTAGCTTGACTTTTAGTGATTTGGAACATTCGCATGAGTGCTTGTGCATTTTGGTGGAAAAAGGCATGACTCAATTTTGCTTGTTCAAAAATATTTGGCAATGTGTTAGAAATGACCATTGCCAGCTTGTCCGCTCTTGCATTTCCTTCCACTAAAAATCCAGGAAGTGAAGAATGCGCCCTAATGTGAGAAACAAAATATGGATTAGTTCTATATTGCAAAGTTATAAAAAGACATGAAAGCCAACGATGTAAAGTTTCATTACTAACATCCTTTAAAATGGAACCTTCTATTCTCCTGACTACATTAGCAACATAAGCAGAATCTGTGACCAAATTAAAAGGCTGAGGAAACAGCTGAAAAGCTCAAACTACTGCAGCAAGCTCAACAATTTGAGGGGATCCCTCTACTGTTTGAATATCAGATTCCCAAACATCAGTCTTTTGATTAAACCAAGTCACAACGGACTTGTGGCTTTTACCAGAGCCATCAGTGAAGAGAGTCACAGCATGTAAAGGTTCTTCACTTAATTTAGGTTTTTCTCTGAAACTCAATTTTGCTTGCAGTAGTTTGTGAGCTGGATAGTGTATGGAACAAACACCTGGAAAACCTAAGAATGCATATTGTAAATCATCAGAATTTTGCATTGCCCAATTGAAATAATCATTTTTCAATGGCAAATAGATAACTGAACATTCTTGACCTGCCAAAGTTAACAATCTGGTTCTAGCCTTAATTATAATGTATGCAATCATTTCTAAAACTGAGCAAATGGTCTTTGAAAACCTGTAGGGAGGAAAAACCCATTCCATTATTAACAAAGGATCTTGTTCTGTGGCATCCCACTGGAAAATGAGACCACAAAGCTGCATCTTCTCTCCTAAGATTGCAAGAAAGAAAGGATTTTCAGGAACGCAGCGATGAGCTTGTCTTTTTTGAAGAGCTTCTGTGACTTTGTCGAGAGCAGCACGAGCTTCAGGGGTTAAAGTTCTTGGCGAAGTGATGTCGCAACTTCCTCTCAGCAAATGGAAGAGCGGACTCAGTTCATCATTGGTGATTCCCAGCATCGGTCTGACCCAGTTGATTTCTCCTAGAAGTTGTTGTAACTCTTGTAGGTTGTTGACTCTGGTTCGGATCTGAATTTTCTGTGGTATTATTGTCGTCTTCCATCGTCTTCCATCATCTTCCATCTCAGGTACTTCTAAGGTGAAACTTGTTGAATTTTCGTTGCAGAGATTTCAAGTCCAGCTTTTTGAATTTCAGCAACAACACAGTCGCGAGTTTCTTCCATCTCTTCCTTTCAAAGGACTCCACCCTTAAAGCCAATTTTTCTTTCTCTGTATCTATAGATTGACAAACACCAGAACAACCATGTTTTTGCTTAACTGAAAAAGAGTTCCCCGGAACCACAATTTCCCGAGTGGAAGAAGCCACCTCAGCCTCCACCCCAGGCCCAACAGAATCCAATTCAGGTTTCAGTGTCCCTGCACAAACAACTTTTTCATTTCCATCTTTTACACACTTTGTTCCATCCCCCTTACAAGAGTCACATATTTTTACATTAACAGAACAACACGAAGAAAAGTCCAAAAGAGTCTCATTTTTTCCCAGAGAGAGAGAAGAAAGATTTTGTTCAACAGAGTTCAAAGCAATACTTTCAGCATTTGCAACAACACTTGTAACATTCTCCGATACTCACACAGTCTCCGGTTTACTGGAATTTAATGAGACAGAACCAGAAGCTTTGTTTTCTGAGTCCAAGTTGATCTTATTATTATCAGTTTGTTTAAAACAGTGCTCCAACAGCGCTCTACAAACCGGCATAAGTTCTCTTAAGCTTTCATCTTTTTTGAGAGAGACTAGTTTATAGATTCTCCAGTTTATCTGATCCCAAAAATGAAAAGTAAAAGCAGACTGCAGATTTAAATCTTGCGTATTCGCTTTAACCCAGATAAGTAAGTTTTTAAGCTCAGTTTTTGAAATTTCAGAGTGACCTTTTTCTTGTAACATTGTCTCTAATTGATGAAAAACATCCCATTCAACTTTTGATAAATTCGTTCCCATTTTTGTGTTCTTTTAATAATTTTCTTTTTCTTTTTTTTGCCTCCCAACGTCACCCAAGCGCTCTCCCGAGATAAGTTACTTACAATTTTCTTGGCTTCGGCGGGAGAGATGATACAGTGTGCTCCTTGTTAACACTTGGGTCTCCGCAGCTGGTACTTCCACGATTTTTCTTTGTTTTTCTTCTATTCTACGTCCTCACACGAGGCACCAATATGCGGGGGACGGGACAGGTATAAGTCCAATAGTGTCAGGAACCCACGCCTTAAAAAAGGAACCCACTAGGTCGCGGTAAAATATCCAAATATGGATAACATGGTAACCAGACCAGTGAAGAGATTTTTGCTTTTATTTCCAGCACATCAGTCTCAAAATACAAAATGGAGACATGACAGCTCACTGATCCACACCAAAAAATGTCTCCTTCAACAGGGCTCATACAGCAATACATAAAATCATCTCAGACTAGAATTCAGCCAATCAGACACAGAAAACACATCTTGACAAGCATTCTATCCAATCTTATAAAACATAGGTAATCGTAGCTAAAACAAAGACTAGTTGATAAGAGACAAAGAACAGAGTTCTATTCATGCTAACCTTCTAAAGATATACATTAAATAACCTTGTTGCCATCCTAAAGCCAATTCTACAGAAGCCTATTGTTATTTGTCACGTCTACTGCTTGGGAAACTTTTCTGCTTGCATGGAAAACTTTTTCTGCTTGCATGGGAAACTTTTCTGCAATGCTAACAAAACTCCAGTCTAAGGCCTACATACTTCTTTGTAACCATTTCTTAAAAATCCTCTAACCTTATGGATTCCAACATTTCCCCCTCTCTGTTTGACCCAGAAGCTTTCATTTTCTTGTCGCTTGCTATTTGCGTTTCATAGCTCTATTGCAAAATTTCTGCTTATTATCTGCTGAAGACCTATTTTCACTTAACTGAAGCATTGCTATATTATGGCACAGCAACTTAATGCTGTGAAGACCCAATCCCTGAAAGAGAGATATGAATCACGTTTGGCAACAGTCACAAGGCATCGTTCAAAAAACTCTGGTCGATTCCAAGGCCTTAATTCAAAACCTTCGTTCATGTCAATACCCTCATTTACTGCTTTCGTGAGATTTCGTACACTCTCTGTGCTTCTACTTCCTAGTTCTCCTGCTTGAATGACAAAAACTTCTCGGACTGTTTTGTTCATCATTCGCCGAAGACAACAGAGTATACGAGGTGCCACTATCAATATCAGTATTAGAACACCTAATATGTAAAGACCTATCTTGCAAAGTTGCCTTAGCCAAGGTGCAAAACTCCAATTTTCAAACAAATCATCCAACCAGGAACCTCCATCTTCTTTAATTTGGGCTGTCAGATCCTTTAATTTTTGAATGCTTTTGTGAATGGATTCAGAACGATCAGACAAATTCATACAACACAATCCTTCAAATTCCTCACAACCATGTCCTTGTGCCAGTAAAAGAAAATCAATGGCTGCTCTGTTTTGAAGAGTAGCATGTCTAATACTATCAACATCGGTCAACATATCACTGATTGCGGAGGATGTGGCATTAGCTTGTTTGCTCAGCCAACATCCAACTCGATCTAATTGTCTCAATGCCACAGCTGAAGCCAATTGGGGTAGAAATATACCTGCTGAAACCCTTCTGGCGGCATTCCAAGGCATAAAATCACTCTGACAGTTCTCATCATAATGAGGAACAGCTCTTGTTTTCCTTTGTTTCTTTTTCATCACTGCTTTGGCAGTGGGGGCAATTATGGTAAGCATACCAATGCTACAAGGGCCACCTTCAAGGTGGGCTGGAATGCCTTGCCAACCTCTGTCTCCGCAAATGATCCAATACCCTTTTGGCAATTGCCGTGGATATTGGTCCGTCTCCAGAAACACATCCCAACTGTTTGAAACATTTGCTGCCCTGAGAAGTTTTTTCGAACAAATGTTCCAATTGAAGGAAGGACTGTTTCCATTGTCAATTCCACCTGGTTTACCATTGGATTCTTTTCTGACCAAAGGAAACTCTTTCACTGGCACACCAACCAAACAGGTTGAGAAAGGCTTTTCTGGTTCCGAATTAGACAGGCATATAGTATCCGATCCGGCAGCCTTGGCTAAGGTCACCCAAACACTCGTTTTCGGTTGATCCACAGGCAAATCTGCACGACAAAAAACAATTAAAATCAAGCAAAACAAGTATACCATTTGATTCTGCCCCATCTCTTTCAAGAACTAAGTTTTGGCAGAATTCTTTCTAAACAAAAACAATAACCTAAATTTTCAGCCAAAAATTTGCTTCGTTAGACAAACATTCAGCATTCAATTCGTATACTCATAAATAACATTGGCACAAAATCAGAGTTCATGGGTTCCACCGATGCACAAAGAACGTCAGGCACAAGAGGCGTCAGGCGAGACCCGGGATCCTTCCATTCGGTCCACGTCTGCGTACTCGCTTCCTCAGTTCTAGGCTCGACAACAGGTTCTGAAGTGCGATACGGTTTGACGTTTTTGGCAGGAACCCACTTAATTCTTCCAGCACCTGTGGAAATAGAAGCATACCCTTTGCCCCACGTTATTAATTGAAACGGGCCTTCCATCTGTCCAGAGTCAGGGTTTCTAATTAGAAGAGGAGGATGTTCTTTCAGTTTTGCCTGTGTGCTATTTGAAAAGTGTCTAAAGATTGGTGGATCTGGTTCTGTACTTGAACTATTTAGAAAATTAAAACCATACAAAGCCTTACTCAGTCTCATCTGTGGGGTGATTTCCGTTCCCCCTCTCTGTTCATCTAATATGCGTTTTAAGGTTTGATGTGTTCTTTCAATGATTGCTTGGCTTGTGGGAGAGTGGGGAATACCAAAAATGTGTCGAACACCCCATTCATTTAAAAATGTGGCCAATTTTTGAGATATGTATGCGGGACCATTGTCAGTTTTTACTTCTTGGGGTATACCCAATGAAGCAAAAGCTTGCAGGAAATGATGACAGGCATGGCTGCCAGTTTCACCTGTGTGAAGGGAAGCAAAAACTGCACCAGAGAACGTGTCTATGGAAACATGAATATTTTTAAATTTACCAAAAGAAGGCTATTTAGTAACACCTGTTTGCCACAACTGTAGGCTTTGTAAGCCTCGGGGGTTGATTGCTCCTGTAGAAACAGGAGGTTGTACCAATTGACAGTCAGGGCAAGTATGAATGATAGCTTTAGCTTGACTTTTAGTGATTTGGAACATTCGCATGAGTGCTTGTGCATTTTGGTGGAAAAAGGCATGACTCAATTTTGCTTGTTCAAAAATATTTGGCAATGTGTTAGAAATGACCATTGTCAGCTTGTCCGCTCTTGCATTTCCTTCCACTAAAAATCCAGGAAGTGAAGAATGCGCCCTAATGTGAGAAACAAAATATGGATTAGTTCTATATTGCAAAGTTATAAAAAGACATGAAAGCCAACGATGTAAGTTTCATTACTAACATCCTTTAAAATGGAACCTTCTATTCTCCTGACTACATTAGCAACATAAGCAGAATCTGTGACCAAATTAAAAGGCTGAGGAAACAGCTGAAAAGCTCAAACTACTGCAGCAAGCTCAACAATTTGAGGGGATCCCTCTACTGTTTGAATATCAGATTCCCAAACATCAGTCTTTTGATTAAACCAAGTCACAACGGACTTGTGGCTTTTACCAGAGCCATCAGTGAAGAGAGTCACAGCATGTAAAGGTTCTTCACTTAATTTAGGTTTTACTCTGAAACTCAATTTTGCTTGCAGTAGTTTGTGAGCTGGATAGTGTATGGAACAAACACCTGGAAAACCTAAGAATGCATATTGTAAATCATCAGAATTTTGCATTGCCCAATTGAAATAATCATTTTTCAATGGCAAATAGATAACTGAACATTCTTGACCTGCCAAAGTTAACAATCTGGTTCTAGCCTTAATTATAATGTATGCAATCATTTCTAAAACTGAGCAAATGGTCTTTGAAAACCTGTAGGGAGGAAAAACCCATTCCATTATTAACAAAGGATCTTGTTCTGTGGCATCCCACTGGAAAATGAGACCACAAAGCTGCATCTTCTCTCCTAAGATTGCAAGAAAGAAAGGATTTTCAGGAACGCAGCGATGAGCTTGTCTTTTTTGAAGAGCTTCTGTGACTTTGTCGAGAGCAGCACGAGCTTCAGGGGTTAAAGTTCTTGGCGAAGTGATGTCGCAACTTCCTCTCAGCAAATGGAAGAGCGGACTCAGTTCATCATTGGTGATTCCCAGCATCGGTCTGACCCAGTTGATTTCTCCTAGAAGTTGTTGTAACTCTTGTAGGTTGTTGACTCTGGTTCGGATCTGAATTTTCTGTGGTATTATTATCGTCTTCCATCGTCTTCCATCATCTTCCATCCCAGGTACTTCTAAGGTGAAACTTGTTGAATTTTCGTTGCAGAGATTTCAAGTCCAGCTTTTTGAATTTCAGCAACAACACAGTCGCCAGTTTCTTCCATCTCTTCCTTTCAAAGGACTCCACCCTTAAAGCCAATTTTTCTTTCTCTGTATCTATAGATTGACAAACACCAGAACAACCATGTTTTTGCTTAAGTGAAAACGAGTTCCCCGGAACCACAATTTCCCGAGTGGAAGCAGCCACCTCAGCCTCCACCCCAGGCCCAACAGAATCCAATTCAGGTTTCAGTGTCCCTGCACAAACAATTTTAGGAAGTACAGTCACTTTTTCATTTCCATCTTTTACACACTTTGTTCCATCCCCCTTACAAGAGTCACATATTTTTACATTAACAGAACAACGCGAAGAAAAGTCCAAAAGAGTCTCATTTTTTCCCAGAGAGAGAGAAGAAAGATTTTGTTCAACAGAGTTCAAAGCAATACTTTCAGCATTTGCAACAACACTTGTAACATTCTCCGATACTCACACAGTCTCCGGTTTACTGGAATTTAATGAGACAGAACCAGAAGCTTTGTTTTCTGAGTCCAAGTTGATCTTATTATTATCAGTTTGTTTAAAACAGTGCTCCAACAGCGCTCTACAAACCGGCATAAGTTCTCTTAAGCTTTCATCTTTTTTGAGAGAGACTAGATTATAGATTCTCCAGTTTATCTGATCCCAAAAATGAAAAGTAAAAGCAGACTGCAGATTTAAATCTTGCGTATTCGCTTTAACCCAGATAAGTAAGTTTTTAAGCTCAGTTTTTGAAATTTCAGAGTGACCTTTTTCTTGTAACATTGTCTCTAATTGATGAAAAACATCCCATTCAACTTTTGATACATTCGTTCCCATTTTTGTGTTCTTTTAATAATTTTCTTTTTCGCTATTTTGCCTCCCAACGTCACCCAAGCGCTCTCCCGAGATAAGTTACTTACAATTTTCTTGGCTTCGGCGGGAGAGATGATACAGTGTGCTCCTTGTTAACACTTGGGTCTCCGCAGCTGGTACTTCCACGATTTTTCTTTGTTTTTCTTCTATTCTACGTCCTCACACGAGGCACCAATATGTGGGGGACGGGACAGGTATAAGTCCAATAGTGTCAGGAACCCACGCCTTAAAAAAGGAACCCACTAGGCCGCGGCAAAATATCCAAATATGGATAACATGGTAACCAGACCAGTGAAGAGATTTTTGCTTTTATTTCCAGCACATCAGTCTCAAAATACAAAATGGAGACATGACAGCTCACTGATCCACACCAAAAAATGTCTCCTTCAACAGGGCTCATACAGCAATACATAAAATCATCTCAGACTAGAATTCAGCCAATCAGACACAGAAAACACATCTTGACAAGCATTCTATCCAATCTTATAAAACATAGGTAATCGTAGCTAAAACAAAGACTAGTTGATAAGAGACAAAGAACAGAGTTCTATTCATGCTAACCTTCTAAAGATATACATTAAATAACCTTGTTGCCATCCTAAAGCCAATTCTACAGAAGCCTATTGTTATTTGTCACGTCTACTGCTTGGGAAACTTTTCTGCTTGCATGGAAAACTTTTTCTGCTTGCATGGGAAACTTTTCTGCAATGCTAACAAAACTCCAGTCTAAGGCCTACATACTTCTTTGTAACCATTTCTTAAAAATCCTCTAACCTTATGGATTCCAACATTTCCCCCTCTCTGTTTGACCCAGAAGCTTTCATTTTCTTGTCGCTTGCTATTTGCGTTTCATAGCTCTATTGCAAAATTTCTGCTTATTATCTGCTGAAGACCTATTTTCACTAAACTGAAGCATTGCTATATTACGGCACAGCAACTTAATGCTGTGAAGACCCAATCCCTGAAAGAGAGATATGAATCACGTTTGGCAACAGTCACAAGGCATCGTTCAAAAAACTCTGGTCGATTCCAAGGCCTTAATTCAAAACCTTCGATCATGTCAATACCCTCATCTACTGCTTTCGTGAGATTTCGTACACTCTCTGTGCTTCTACTTCCTAGTTCTCCTGCTTGAATGACAAAAACTTCTCGGGCTGTTTTGTTCATCATTCGCCGAAGACAACAGAGTATACAAGGTGCCACTATCAATATCAGTATTAGAACACCTAATATGTAAAGACCTATCTTGCAAAGTTGCCTTAGCCAAGGTGCAAAACTCCAATTTTGAAACAAATCATCCAACCAGGAACCTCCATCTTCTTTAATTTGGGCTGTCAGATCCTTTAATTTTTGAATGCTTTTGTGAATGGATTCAGAACGATCAGACAAATTCATACAACACAATCCTTCAAATTCCTCACAACCATGTCCTTCTGCCAGTAAGAGAAAATCAATGGCTGCTCTGTTTTGAAGAGTAGCATGTCTAATACTATCAACATCGGTCAACATATCACTGATTGCGGAGGATGTGGCATTAGCTTGTTTGCTCAGCCAACATCCAACTCGATCTAATTGTCTCAATGCCACAGCTGAAGCCAATTGGGGTAGAAATATACCTGCTGAAAGCCTTCTGGCGGCATTCCAAGGCATAAAATCACTCTGACAGTTCTCATCATAATGAGGAACAGCTCTTGTTTTCCTTTGTTTCTTTTTCATCACTGCTTTGGCAGTGGGGGCAATTATGGTAAGCATACCAATGCTACAAGGGCCACCTTCAAGGTGGGCTGGAATGCCTTGCCAACCTCTGTCTCCGCAAATGATCCAATACCCTTTTGGCAATTGCCGTGGATATTGGTCCGTCTCCAGAAACACATCCCAACTGTTTGAAACATTTGCTGCCCTGAGAAGTTTTTTCGAACAAATGTTCCAATTGAAGGAAGGACTGTTTCCATTGTCAATTCCACCTGGTTTACCATTGGATTCTTTTCTGACCAAAGGAAACTCTTTCACTGGCACACCAACCAAACAGGTTGAGAAAGGCTTTTCTGGTTCCGAATTCGACAGGCATATAGTATCCGATCCGGCAGCCTTGGCTAAGGTCACCCAAACATTCGTTTTCGGTTGATCCACAGGCAAATCTGCACGACAAAAAACAATTAACATCAAGCAAAACAAGTATACCATTTGATTCTGCCCCATCTCTTTCAAGAACTAAGTTTTGGCAGAATTCTTTCTAAACAAAAACAATAACCTAAATTTTCAGCCAAAAATTAGCTTCGTTAAACAAACATTCAGCATTCAATTCGTATACTCATAAATAACATTGGCACAAAATCAGAGTTCATGGGTTCCACCGATGCACAAAGAACGTCAGGCACAAGAGGCGTCAGGCGAGACCCGGGATCCTTCCATTCGGTCCACGTCTGCGTACTCGCTTCCTCAGTTCTAGGCTCGACAACAGGTTCTGAAGTGCGATACGGTTTGACGTTTTTGGCAGGAACCCACTTAATTCTTCCAGCACCTGTGGAAATAGAAGCATACCCTTTGCCCCACGTTATTAATTGAAACGGGCCTTCCATCTGTCCAGAGTCAGGGTTTCTAATTAGAAGAGGAGGATATTCTTTCAGTTTTGCCTGTGTGCTATTTGAAAAGTGTCTAAAGATTGGTGGATCTGGTTCTGTACTTGAACTATTTAGAAAATTAAAACCATACAAAGCCTTACTCAGTCTCATCTGTGGGGTGATTTCCGTTCCCCCTCTCTGTTGATCTAATATGCGTTTTAAGGTTTGATGTGTTCTTTCAATGATTGCTTGGCTTGTGGGAGAGTGGGGAATACCAAAAATGTGTCGAACACCCCATTCATTTAAAAATGTGGCCAATTTTTGAGATATGTATGCGGGACCATTGTCAGTTTTTACTTCTTGGGGTATACCCAATGAAGCAAAAGCTTGCAGGAAATGATGACAGGCATGGCTGCCAGTTTCACCTGTGTGAAGGGAAGCAAAAACTGCACCAGAGAACGTGTCTATGGAAACATGAATATTTTTAAATTTACCAAAAGAAGGCTATTTAGTAACACCTGTTTGCCACAACTGTAGGCTTTGTAAGCCTCGGGGGTTGATTGCTCCTGTAGAAACAGGAGGTTGTACCAATTGACAGTCAGGGCAAGTATGAATGATAGCTTTAGCTTGACTTTTAGTGATTTGGAACATTCGCATGAGTGCTTGTGCATTTTGGTGGAAAAAGGCATGACTCAATTTTGCTTGTTCAAAAATATTTGGCAATGTGTTAGAAATGACCATTGTCAGCTTGTCCGCTCTTGCATTTCCTTCCACTAAAAATCCAGGAAGTGAAGAATGCGCCCTAATGTGAGAAACAAAATATGGATTAGTTCTATATTGCAAAGTTATAAAAAGACATGAAAGCCAACGATGTAAAGTTTCATTACTAACATCCTTTAAAATGGAACCTTCTATTCTCCTGACTACATTAGCAACATAAGCAGAATCTGTGACCAAATTAAAAGGCTGAGGAA
Source organism: Melospiza melodia melodia (assembly GCF_035770615.1). Taxonomy (NCBI): domain Eukaryota; kingdom Metazoa; phylum Chordata; class Aves; order Passeriformes; family Passerellidae; genus Melospiza; species Melospiza melodia. Next base: position 46,017,731 of record NC_086225.1, on the reverse strand, counting down.
ACAGCTGAAAAGCTCAAACTACTGCAGCAAGCTCAACAATTTGAGGGGATCCCTCTACTGTTTGAATATCAGATTCCCAAACATCAGTCTTTTGATTAAACCAAGTCACAACGGACTTGTGGCTTTTACCAGAGCCATCAGTGAAGAGAGTCACAGCATGTAAAGGTTCTTCACTTAATTTAGGTTTTTCTCTGAAACTCAATTTTGCTTGCAGTAGTTTGTGAGCTGGATAGTGTATGGAACAAACATCTGGAAAACCTAAGAATGCATATTGTAAATCATCGGAATTTTGCATTGCCCAATTGAAATAATCATTTTTCAATGGCAAATAGATAACTGAACATTCTTGACCTGCCAAAGATAACAATCTGGTTCTAGCCTTAATTATAATGTATGCAATCATTTCTAAAACTGAGCAAATGGTCTTTGAAAACCTGTAGGGAGGAAAAACCCATTCCATTATTAACAAAGGATCTTGTTCTGTGGCATCCCACTGGAAAATGAGACCACAAAGCTGCATCTTCTCTCCTAAGATTGCAAGAAAGAAAGGATTTTCAGGAACGCAGCGATGAGCTTGTCTTTTTTGAAGAGCTTCTGTGACTTTGTCGAGAGCAGCACGAGCTTCAGGGGTTAAAGTTCTTGGCGAAGTGATGTCGCAACTTCCTCTCAGCAAATGGAAGAGCGGACTCAGTTCATCATTGGTGATTCCCACCATCGGTCTGACCCAGTTGATTTCTCCTAGAAGTTGTTGTAACTCTTGTAGGTTGTTGACTCTGGTTCGGATCTGAATTTTCTGTGGTATTATTGTCGTCTTCCATCGTCTTCCATCATCTTCCATCCCAGGTACTTCTAAGGTGAAACTTGTTGAATTTTCGTTGCAGAGATTTCAAGTCCAGCTTTTTGAATTTCAGCAACAACACAGTCGCGAGTTTCTTCCATCTCTTCCTTTCAAAGGACTCCACCCTTAAAGCCAATTTTTCTTTCTCTGTATCTATAGATTGACAAACACCAGAACAACCATGTTTTTGCTTAAGTGAAAAAGAGTTCCCCGGAACCACAATTTCCCGAGTGGAAGAAGCCACCTCAGCCTCCACCCCAGGCCCAACAGAATCCAATTCAGGTTTCAGTGTCCCTGCACAAACAATTTTAGGAAGTACAGTCACTTTTTCATTTCCATCTTTTACACACTTTGTTCCATCCCCCTTACAAGAGTCACATATTTTTACATTAACAGAACAACGCGAAGAAAAGTCCAAAAGAGTCTCATTTTTTCCCAGAGAGAGAGGAGAAAGATTTTGTTCAACAGAGTTCAAAGCAATACTTTCAGCATTTGCAACAACACTTGTAACATTCTCCGATACTCACACAGTCTCCGGTTTACTGGAATTTAATGAGACAGAACCAGAAGCTTTGTTTTCTGAGTCCAAGTTGATCTTATTATTATCAGTTTGTTTAAAACAGTGCTCCAACAGCGCTCTACAAACCGGCATAAGTTCTCTTAAGCTTTCATCTTTTTTGAGAGAGACTAGTTTATAGATTCTCCAGTTTATCTGATCCCAAAAATGAAAAGTAAAAGCAGACTGCAGATTTAAATCTTGCGTATTCGCTTTAACCCAGATAAGTAAGTTTTTAAGCTCAGTTTTTGAAATTTCAGAGTGACCTTTTTCTTGTAACATTGTCTCTAATTGATGAAAAACATCCCATTCAACTTTTGATAAATTCGTTCCCATTTTTGTGTTCTTTTAATAATTTTCTTTTTCGCTATTTTGCCTCCCCACGTCACCCAAGCGCTCTCCCGAGATAAGTTACAATTTTCTTGGCTTCGGCGGGAGAGATGATACAGTGTGCTCCTTGTTAACACTTGGGTCTCCGCAGCTGGTACTTCCACGATTTTTCTTTGTTTTTCTTCTATTCTACGTCCTCACACGAGGCACCAATATGCGGGGGACGGGACAGGTATAAGTCCAATAGAGTCAGGAGCCCACGCCTTAAAAAAGGAACCCACTAGGCCGCGGCAAAATATCCAAATATGGATAACATGGTAACCAGACCAGTGAAGAGATTTTTGCTTTTATTTCCAGCACATCAGTCTCAAAATACAAAATGGAGACATGACAGCTCACTGATCCACACCAAAAAATGTCTCCTTCAACAGGGCTCATACAGCAATACATAAAATCATCTCAGACTAGAATTCAGCCAATCAGACACAGAAAACACATCTTGACAAGCATTCTATCCAATCTTATAAAACATAGGTAATCGTAGCTAAAACAAAGACTAGTTGATAAGAGACAAAGAACAGAGTTCTATTCATGCTAACCTTCTAAAGATATCCATTAAATAACCTTGTTGCCATCCTAAAGCCAATTCTACAGAAGCCTATTGTTATTTGTCACGTCTACTGCTTGGGAAACTTTTCTGCTTGCATGGAAAACTTTTTCTGCTTGCATGGGAAACTTTTCTGCAATGCTAACAAAACTCCAGTCTAAGGCCTACATACTTCTTTGTAACCATTTCTTAAAAATCCTCTAACCTTATGGATTCCAACATTTCCCCCTCTCTGTTTGACCCAGAAGCTTTCATTTTCTTGTCGCTTGCTATTTGCGTTTCATAGCTCTATTGCAAAATTTCTGCTTATTATCTGCTGAAGACCTATTTTCACTAAACTGAAGCATTGCTATATTACGGCACAGCAACTTAATGCTGTGAAGACCCAATCCCTGAAAGAGAGATATGAATCACGTTTGGCAACAGTCACAAGGCATCGTTCAAAAAACTCTGGTCGATTCCAAGGCCTTAATTCAAAACCTTCGTTCATGTCAATACCCTCATCTACTGCTTTCGTGAGATTTCGTACACTCTCTGTGCTTCTACTTCCTAATTCTCCTGCTTGAATGACAAAAACTTCTCGGACTGTTTTGTTCATCATTCGCCGAACACAACAGAGTATACAAGGTGCCACTATCAATATCAGTATTAGAACACCTAATATGTAAAGACCTATCTTGCAAAGTTGCCTTAGCCAAGGTGCAAAACTCCAATTTTGAAACAAATCATCCAACCAGGAACCTCCATCTTCTTTAATTTGGGCTGTCAGATCCTTTAATTTTTGAATGCTTTTGTGAATGGATTCGGAATGATCAGACAAATTCATACAACACAATCCTTCAAATTCCTCACAACCATGTCCTTGTGCCAGTAAGAGAAAATCAATGGCTGCTCTGTTTTGAAGAGTAGCATGTCTAATACTATCAACATCGGTCAACATATCACTGATTGCGGAGGATGTGGCATTAGCTTGTTTGCTCAGCCAACATCCAACTCGATCTAATTGTCTCAATGCCACAGCTGAAGCCAATTGGGGTAGAAATATACCTGCTGAAAGCCTTCTGGCGGCATTCCAAGGCATAAAATCACTCTGACAGTTCTCATCATAATGAGGAACAGCTCTTGTTTTCCTTTGTTTCTTTTTCATCACTGCTTTGGCAGTGGGGGCAATTATGGTAAGCATACCAATGCTACAAGGGCCACCTTCAAGGTGGGCTGGAATGCCTTGCCAACCTCTGTCTCCGCAAATGATCCAATACCCTTCTGGCAATTGCCGTGGATATTGGTCCGTCTCCAGAAACACATCCCAACTGTTTGAAACATTTGCTGCCCTGAGAAGTTTTTTCAAACAAATGTTCCAATTGAAGGAAGGACTGTTTCCATTGTCAATTCCACCTGGTTTACCATTGGATTCTTTTCTGACCAAAGGAAACTCTTTCACTGGCACACCAACCAAACAGGTTGAGAAAGGCTTTTCTGGTTCCGAATTAGACAGGCATATAGTATCCGATCCGGCAGCCTTGGCTAAGGTCACCCAAACACTCGTTTTCGGTTGATCCACAGGCAAATCTGCATGACAAAAAACAATTAACATCAAGCAAAACAAGTATACCATTTGATTCTGCCCCATCTCTTTCAAGAACTAAGTTTTGGCAGAATTCTTTCTAAACAAAAACAATAACCTAAATTTTCAGCCAAAAATTAGCTTTGTTAAACAAACATTCAGCATTCAATTCGTATACTCATAAATAACATTGGCACAAAATCAGAGTTCATGGGTTCCACCGATGCACAAAGAACGTCAGGCACAAGAGGCGTCAGGCGAGACCCGGGATCCTTCCATTCGGTCCACGTCTGCGTACTCGCTTCCTCAGTTCTAGGCTCGACAACAGGTTCTGAAGTGCGATACGGTTTGACGTTTTTGGCAGGAACCCACTTAATTCTTCCAGCACCTGTGGAAATAGAAGCATACCCTTTGCCCCACGTTATTAATTGAAACGGGCCTTCCATCTGTCCAGAGTCAGGGTTTCTAATTAGAAGAGGAGGATGTTCTTTCAGTTTTGCCTGTGTGCTATTTGAAAAGTGTCTAAAGATTGGTGGATCTGGTTCTGTACTTGAACTATTTAGAAAATTAAAACCATACAAAGCCTTACTCAGTCTCATCTGTGGGGTGATTTCCGTTCCCCCTCTCTGTTGATCTAATATGCGTTTTAAGGTTTGATGTGTTCTTTCAATGATTGCTTGGCTTGTGGGAGAGTGGGGAATACCAAAAATGTGTCGAACACCCCATTCATTTAAAAATGTGGCCAATTTTTGAGATATGTATGCGGGACCATTGTCAGTTTTTACTTCTTGGGGTATACCCAATGAAGCAAAAGCTTGCAGGAAATGATGACAGGCATGGCTGCCAGTTTCACCTGTGTGAAGGGAAGCAAAAACTGCACCAGAGAACGTGTCTATGGAAACATGAATATTTTTAAATTTACCAAAAGAAGGCTATTTAGTAACACCTGTTTGCCACAACTGTAGGCTTTGTAAGCCTCGGGGGTTGATTGCTCCTGTAGAAACAGGAGGTTGTACCAATTGACAGTCAGGGCAAGTATGAATGATAGCTTTAGCTTGACTTTTAGTGATTTGGAACATTCGCATGAGTGCTTGTGCATTTTGGTGGAAAAAGGCATGACTCAATTTTGCTTGTTCAAAAATATTTGACAATGTGTTAGAAATGACCATTGTCAGCTTGTCCGCTCTTGCATTTCCTTCCACTAAAAATCCAGGAAGTGAAGAATGCGCCCTAATGTGAGAAACAAAATATGGATTAGTTCTATATTGCAAAGTTATAAAAAGACATGAAAGCCAACGATGTAAAGTTTCATTACTAACATCCTTTAAAATGGAACCTTCTATTCTCCTGACTACATTAGCAACATAAGCAGAATGTGTGACCAAATTAAAAGGCTGAGGAAACAGCTGAAAAGCTCAAACTACTGCAGCAAGCTCAACAATTTGAAGGGATCCCTCTACTGTTTGAATATCAGATTCCCAAACATCAGTCTTTTGATTAAACCAAGTCACAACGGACTTGTGGCTTTTACCAGAGTCATCAGTGAAGAGAGTCACAGCATGTAAAGGTTCTTCACTTAATTTAGGTTTTTCTCTGAAACTCAATTTTGCTTGCAGTAGTTTGTGAGCTGGATAGTGTATGGAACAAACACCTGGAAAACCTAAGAATGCATATTGTAAATCATCAGAATTTTGCATTGCCCAATTGAAATAATCATTTTTCAATGGCAAATAGATAACTGAACATTCTTGACCTGCCAAAGTTAACAATCTGGTTCTAGCCTTAATTATAATGTATGCAATCATTTCTAAAACTGAGCAAATGGTCTTTGAAAACCTGTAGGGAGGAAAAACCCATTCCATTATTAACAAAGGATCTTGTTCTGTGGCATCCCACTGGAAAATGAGACCACAAAGCTGCATCTTCTCTCCTAAGATTGCAAGAAAGAAAGGATTTTCAGGAACGCAGCGATGAGCTTGTCTTTTTTGAAGAGCTTCTGTGACTTTGTCGAGAGCAGCACGAGCTTCAGGGGTTAAAGTTCTTGGCGAAGTGATGTCGCAACTTCCTCTCAGCAAATGGAAGAGCGGACTCAGTTCATCATTGGTGATTCCCACCATCGGTCTGACCCAGTTGATTTCTCCTAGAAGTTGTTGTAACTCTTGTAGGTTGTTGACTCTGGTTCGGATCTGAATTTTCTGTGGTCTTCTTGTCGTCTTCCATCGTCTTCCATCATCTTCCATCCCAGGTACTTCTAAGGTGAAACTTGTTGAATTTTCGTTGCAGAGATTTCAAGTCCAGCTTTTTGAATTTCAGCAACAACACAGTCGCGAGTTTCTTCCATCTCTTCCTTTCAAAGGACTCCACCCTTAAAGCCAATTTTTCTTTCTCTGTATCTATAGATTGACAAACACCAGAACAACCATGTTTTTGCTTAAGTGAAAACGAGTTCCCCGGAACCACAATTTCCCGAGTGGAAGCAGCCACCTCAGCCTCCACCCCAGGCCCAACAGAATCCAATTCAGGTTTCAGTGTCCCTGCACAAACAATTTTAGGAAGTACAGTCACTTTTTCATTTCCATCTTTTACACACTTTGTTCCATCCCCCTTACAAGAGTCACATATTTTTACATTAACAGAACAATGCGAAGAAAAGTCCAAAAGAGTCTCATTTTTTCCCAGAGAGAGAGAAGAAAGATTTTGTTCAACAGAGTTCAAAGCAATACTTTCAGCATTTGCAACAACACTTGTAACATTCTCCGATACTCACACAGTCTCCGGTTTACTGGAATTTAATGAGACAGAACCAGAAGCTTTGTTTTCTGAGTCCAAGTTGATCTTATTATTATCAGTTTGTTTAAAACAGTGCTCCAACAGCGCTCTACAAACCGGCATAAGTTCTCTTAAGCTTTCATCTTTTTTGAGAGAGACTAGTTTATAGATTCTCCAGTTTATCTGATCCCAAAAATGAAAAGTAAAAGCAGACTGCAGATTTAAATCTTGCGTATTCGCTTTAACCCAGATAAGTAAGTTTTTAAGCTCAGTTTTTGAAATTTCAGAGTGACCTTTTTCTTGTAACATTGTCTCTAATTGATGAAAAACATCCCATTCAACTTTTGATAAATTCGTTCCCATTTTTGTGTTCTTTTAATAATTTTCTTTTTCGCTATTTTGCCTCCCAACGTCACCCAAGCGCTCTCCCGAGATAAGTTACTTACAATTTTCTTGGCTTCGGCGGGAGAGATGATACAATGTGCTCCTTGTTAACACTTGGGTCTCCGCAGCTGTTACTTCCACGATTTTTCTTTGTTTTTCTTCTATTCTACGTCCTCACACGAGGCACCAATATGCGGGGGACGGGGCAGGTATAAGTCCAATGGTGTCAGGAGCCCACGCCTTAAAAAAGGAACCCACTAGGTCGCGGCAAAATATCCAAATATGGATAACATGGTAACCAGACCAGTGAAGAGATTTTTGCTTTTATTTCCAGCACATCAGTCTCAAAATACAAAATGGAGACATGACAGCTCACTGATCCACACCAAAAAATGTCTCCTTCAACAGGGCTCATACAGCAATACATAAAATCATCTCAGACTAGAATTCAGCCAATCAGACACAGAAAACACATCTTGACAAGCATTCTATCCAATCTTATAAAACATAGGTAATCGTAGCTAAAACAAAGACTAGTTGATAAGAGACAAAGAACAGAGTTCTATTCATGCTAACCTTCTAAAGATATACATTAAATAACCTTGTTGCCATCCTAAAGCCAATTCTACAGAAGCCTATTGTTATTTGTCACGTCTACTGCTTGGGAAACTTTTCTGCTTGCATGGAAAACTTTTTCTGCTTGCATGGGAAACTTTTCTGCAATGCTAACAAAACTCCAGTCTAAGGCCTACATACTTCTTTGTAACCATTTCTTAAAAATCCTCTAACCTTATGGATTCCAACATTTCCCCCTCTCTGTTTGACCCAGAAGCTTTCATTTTCTTGTCGCTTGCTATTTGCGTTTCATAGCTCTATTGCAAAATTTCTGCTTATTATCTGCTGAAGACCTATTTTCACTAAACTGAAGCATTGCTATATTACGGCACAGCAACTTAATGCTGTGAAGACCCAATCCCTGAAAGAGAGATATGAATCACGTTTGGCAACAGTCACAAGGCATCGTTCAAAAAACTCTGGTCGATTCCAAGGCCTTAATTCAAAACCTTCGTTCATGTCAATACCCTCATCTACTGCTTTCGTGAGATTTCGTACACTCTCTGTGCTTCTACTTCCTAGTTCTCCTGCTTGAATGACAAAAACTTCTCGGGCTGTTTTGTTCATCATTTGCCGAAGACAACAGAGTATACAAGGTGCCACTATCAATATCAGTATTAGAACACCTAATATGTAAAGACCTATCTTGCAAAGTTGCCTTAGCCAAGGTGCAAAACTCCAATTTTGAAACAAATCATCCAACCAGGAACCTCCATCTTCTTTAATTTGGGCTGTCAGATCCTTTAATTTTTGAATGCTTTTGTGAATGGATTCGGAATGATCAGACAAATTCATACAACACAATCCTTCAAATTCCTCACAACCATGTCCTTGTGCCAGTAAGAGAAAATCAATGGCTGCTCTGTTTTGAAGAGTAGCATGTCTAATACTATCAACATCGGTCAACATATCACTGATTGCGGAGGATGTGGCATTAGCTTGTTTGCTCAGCCAACATCCAACTCGATCTAATTGTCTCAATGCCACAGCTGAAGCCAATTGGGGTAGAAATATACCTGCTGAAACCCTTCTGGCGGCATTCCAAGGCATAAAATCACTCTGACAGTTCTCATCATAATGAGGAACAGCTCTTGTTTTCCTTTGTTTCTTTTTCATCACTGCTTTGGCAGTGGGGGCAATTATGGTAAGCATACCAATGCTACAAGGGCCACCTTCAAGGTGGGCTGGAATGCCTTGCCAACCTCTGTCTCCGCAAATGATCCAATACCCTTTTGGCAATTGCCGTGGATATTGGTCCGTCTCCAGAAACACATCCCAACTGTTTGAAACATTTGCTGCCCTGAGAAGTTTTTTCAAACAAATGTTCCAATTGAAGGAAGGACTGTTTCCATTGTCAATTCCACCTGGTTTACCATTGGATTCTTTTCTGACCAAAGGAAACTCTTTCACTGGCACACCAACCAAACAGGTTGAGAAAGGCTTTTCTGGTTCCGAATTAGACAGGCATATAGTATCCGATCCGGCAGCCTTGGCTAAGGTCACCCAAACACTCGTTTTCGGTTGATCCACAGGCAAATCTGCATGACAAAAAACAATTAACATCAAGCAAAACAAGTATACCATTTGATTCTGCCCCATCTCTTTCAAGAACTAAGTTTTGGCAGAATTCTTTCTAAACAAAAACAATAACCTAAATTTTCAGCCAAAAATTAGCTTTGTTAAACAAACATTCAGCATTCAATTCGTATACTCATAAATAACATTGGCACAAAATCAGAGTTCATGGGTTCCACCGATGCACAAAGAACGTCAGGCACAAGAGGCGTCAGGCGAGACCCGGGATCCTTCCATTCGGTCCACGTCTGCGTACTCGCTTCCTCAGTTCTAGGCTCGACAACAGGTTCTGAAGTGCGATACGGTTTGACGTTTTTGGCAGGAACCCACTTAATTCTTCCAGCACCTGTGGAAATAGAAGCATACCCTTTGCCCCACGTTATTAATTGAAACGGGCCTTCCATCTGTCCAGAGTCAGGGTTTCTAATTAGAAGAGGAGGATGTTCTTTCAGTTTTGCCTGTGTGCTATTTGAAAAGTGTCTAAAGATTGGTGGATCTGGTTCTGTACTTGAACTATTTAGAAAATTAAAACCATACAAAGCCTTACTCAGTCTCATCTGTGGGGTGATTTCCGTTCCCCCTCTCTGTCGATCTAATATGCGTTTTAAGGTTTGATGTGTTCTTTCAATGATTGCTTGGCTTGTGGGAGAGTGGGGAATACCAAAAATGTGTCGAACACCCCATTCATTTAAAAATGTGGCCAATTTTTGAGATATGTATGCGGGACCATTGTCAGTTTTTACTTCTTGGGGTCTACCCAATGAAGCAAAAGCTTGCAGGAAATGATGACAGGCATGGCTGCCAGTTTCACCTGTGTGAAGGGAAGCAAAAACTGCACCAGAGAACGTGTCTATGGAAACATGAATATTTTTAAATTTACCAAAAGAAGGCTATTTAGTAACACCTGTTTGCCACAACTGTAGGCTTTGTAAGCCTCGGGGGTTGATTGCTCCTGTAGAAACAGGAGGTTGTACCAATTGACAGTCAGGGCAAGTATGAATGATAGCTTTAGCTTGACTTTTAGTGATTTGGAACATTCGCATGAGTGCTTGTGCATTTTGGTGGAAAAAGGCATGACTCAATTTTGCTTGTTCAAAAATATTTGACAATGTGTTAGAAATGACCATTGTCAGCTTGTCCGCTCTTGCATTTCCTTCCACTAAAAATCCAGGAAGTGAAGAATGCGCCCTAATGTGAGAAACAAAATATGGATTAGTTCTATATTGCAAAGTTATAAAAAGACATGAAAGCCAACGATGTACAGTTTCATTACTAACATCCTTTAATATGGAACCTTCTATTCTCCTGACTACATTAGCAACATAAGCAGAATCTGTGACCAAATTAAAAGGCTGAGGAAACAGCTGAAAAGCTCAAACTACTGCAGCAAGCTCAACAATTTGAGGGGATCCCTCTACTGTTTGAATATCAGATTCCCAAACATCAGTCTTTTGATTAAACCAAGTCACAACGGACTTGTGGCTTTTACCAGAGCCATCAGTGAAGAGAGTCACAGCATGTAAAGGTTCTTCACTTAATTTAGGTTTTTCTCTGAAACTCAATTTTGCTTGCAGTAGTTTGTGAGCTGGAGAGTGTATGGAACAAACACCTGGAAAACCTAAGAATGCATATTGTAAATCATCTGAATTTTGCATTGCCCAATTGAAATAATCATTTTTCAATGGCAAATAGATAACTGAACATTCTTGACCTGCCAAAGTTAACAATCTGGTTCTAGCCTTAATTATAATGTATGCAATCATTTCTAAAACTGAGCAAATGGTCTTTGAAAACCTGTAGAGAGGAAAAACCCATTCCATTATTAACAAAGGATCTTGTTCTGTGGCATCCCACTGGAAAATGAGACCACAAAGCTGCATCTTCTCTCCTAAGATTGCAAGAAAGAAAGGATTTTCAGGAACGCAGCGATGAGCGTGTCTTTTTTGAAGAGCTTCTGTGACTTTGTCGAGAGCAGCACGAGCTTCAGGGGTTAAAGTTCTTGGCGAAGTGATGTCGCAACTTCCTCTCAGCAAATGGAAGAGCGGACTCAGTTCATCATTGGTGATTCCCAGCATCGGTCTGACCCAGTTGATTTCTCCTAGAAGTTGTTGTAACTCTTGTAGGTTGTTGACTCTGGTTCGGATCTGAATTTTCTGTGGTATTATTGTCGTCTTCCATCGTCTTCCATCATCTTCCATCCCAGGTACTTCTAAGGTGAAACTTGTTGAATTTTCGTTGCAGAGATTTCAAGTCCAGCTTTTTGAATTTCAGCAACAACACAGTCGCGAGTTTCTTCCATCTCTTCCTTTCAAAGGACTCCACCCTTAAAGCCAATTTTTCTTTCTCTGTATCTATAGATTGACAAACACCAGAACAACCCTGTTTTTGCTTAACTGAAAAAGAGTTCCCTGGAACCACAATTTCCCGAGTGGAAGCAGCCACCTCAGCCTCCACCCCAGGCCCAACAGAATCCAATTCAGGTTTCAGTGTCCCTGCACAAACAATTTTAGGAAGTGCAGTCAGTTTTTCATTTCCATCTTTTACACACTTTGTTCCATCCCCCTTACAAGAGTCACATATTTTTACATTAACAGAACAACACGAAGAAAAGTCCAAAAGAGTCTCATTTTTTCCCAGAGAGAGAGAAGAAAGATTTTGTTCAACAGAGTTCAAAGCAATACTTTCAGCATTTGCAACAACACTTGTAACATTCTCCGATACTCACACAGTCTCCGGTTTACTGGAATTTAATGAGACAGAACCAGAAGCTTTGTTTTCTGAGTCCAAGTTGATCTTATTATTATCAGTTTGTTTAAAACAGTGCTCCAACAGCGCTCTACAAACCGGCATAAGTTCTCTTAAGCTTTCATCTTTTTTGAGAGAGACTAGTTTATAGATTCTCCAGTTTATCTGATCCCAAAAATGAAAAGTAAAAGCAGACTGCAGATTTAAATCTTGCGTATTCGCTTTAACCCAGATAAGTAAGTTTTTAAGCTCAGTTTTTGAAATTTCAGAGTGACCTTTTTCTTGTAACATTGTCTCTAATTGATGAAAAACATCCCATTCAACTTTTGATAAATTCGTTCCCATTTTTGTGTTCTTTTAATAATTTTCTTTTTCTTTTTTTTGCCTCCCAACGTCACCCAAGCGCTCTCCCGAGATAAGTTAAATACAATTTTCTTGGCTTCGGCGGGAGAGATGATACAGTGTGCTCCTTGTTAACACTTGGGTCTCCGCAGCTGGTACTTCCACGATTTTTCTTTGTTTTTCTTCTATTCTACGTCCTCACACGAGGCACCAATATGCGGGGGACGCGACAGGTATAAGTCCAATGGTGTCAGGAACCCACGCCTTAAAAAAGGAACCCACTAGGCCGCGGCAAAATATCCAAATATGGATAACATGTTAACCAGACCAGTGAAGAGATTTTTGCTTTTATTTCCAGCACATCAGTCTCAAAATACAAAATGGAGACATGACAGCTCACTGATCCACACCAAAAAATGTCTCCTTCAACAGGGCTCATACAGCAATACATAAAATCATCTCAGACTAGAATTCAGCCAATCAGACACAGAAAACACATCTTGACAAGCATTCTATCCAATCTTATAAAACATAGGTAATCGTAGCTAAAACAAAGACTAGTTGATAAGAGACAAAGAACAGAGTTCTATTCATGCTAACCTTCTAAAGATATACATTAAATAACCTTGTTGCCATCCTAAAGCCAATTCTACAGAAGCCTATTGTTATTTGTCACGTCTACTGCTTGGGAAACTTTTCTGCTTGCATGGAAAACTTTTTCTGCTTGCATGGGAAACTTTTCTGCAATGCTAACAAAACTCCAGTCTAAGGCCTACATACTTCTTTGTAACCATTTCTTAAAAATCCTCTAACCTTATGGATTCCAACATTTCCCCCTCTCTGTTTGACCCAGAAGCTTTCATTTTCTTGTCGCTTGCTATTTGCGTTTCATAGCTCTATTGCAAAATTTCTGCTTATTATCTGCTGAAGACCTATTTTCACTAAACTGAAGCATTGCTATATTACGGCACAGCAACTTAATGCTGTGAAGACCCAATCCCTGAAAGAGAGATATGAATCACGTTTGGCAACAGTCACAAGGCATCGTTCAAAAAACTCTGGTCGATTCCAAGGCCTTAATTCAAAACCTTCGTTCATGTCAATACCCTCATCTACTGCTTTCGTGAGATTTCGTACACTCTCTGTGCTTCTACTTCCTAGTTCTCCTGCTTGAATGACAAAAACTTCTCGGGCTGTTTTGTTCATCATTTGCCGAAGACAACAGAGTATACAAGGTGCCACTATCAATATCAGTATTAGAACACCTAATATGTAAAGACCTATCTTGCAAAGTTGCCTTAGCCAAGGTGCAAAACTCCAATTTTGAAACAAATCATCCAACCAGGAACCTCCATCTTCTTTAATTTGGGCTGTCAGATCCTTTAATTTTTGAATGCTTTTGTGAATGGATTCGGAATGATCAGACAAATTCATACAACACAATCCTTCAAATTCCTCACAACCATGTCCTTGTGCCAGTAAGAGAAAATCAATGGCTGCTCTGTTTTGAAGAGTAGCATGTCTAATACTATCAACATCGGTCAACATATCACTGATTGCGGAGGATGTGGCATTAGCTTGTTTGCTCAGCCAACATCCAACTCGATCTAATTGTCTCAATGCCACAGCTGAAGCCAATTGGGGTAGAAATATACCTGCTGAAACCCTTCTGGCGGCATTCCAAGGCATAAAATCACTCTGACAGTTCTCATCATAATGAGGAACAGCTCTTGTTTTCCTTTGTTTCTTTTTCATCACTGCTTTGGCAGTGGGGGCAATTATGGTAAGCATACCAATGCTACAAGGGCCACCTTCAAGGTGGGCTGGAATGCCTTGCCAACCTCTGTCTCCGCAAATGATCCAATACCCTTTTGGCAATTGCCGTGGATATTGGTCCGTCTCCAGAAACACATCCCAACTGTTTGAAACATTTGCTGCCCTGAGAAGTTTTTTCAAACAAATGTTCCAATTGAAGGAAGGACTGTTTCCATTGTCAATTCCACCTGGTTTACCATTGGATTCTTTTCTGACCAAAGGAAACTCTTTCACTGGCACACCAACCAAACAGGTTGAGAAAGGCTTTTCTGGTTCCGAATTAGACAGGCATATAGTATCCGATCCGGCAGCCTTGGCTAAGGTCACCCAAACACTCGTTTTCGGTTGATCCACAGGCAAATCTGCATGACAAAAAACAATTAACATCAAGCAAAACAAGTATACCATTTGATTCTGCCCCATCTCTTTCAAGAACTAAGTTTTGGCAGAATTCTTTCTAAACAAAAACAATAACCTAAATTTTCAGCCAAAAATTAGCTTTGTTAAACAAACATTCAGCATTCAATTCGTATACTCATAAATAACATTGGCACAAAATCAGAGTTCATGGGTTCCACCGATGCACAAAGAACGTCAGGCACAAGAGGCGTCAGGCGAGACCCGGGATCCTTCCATTCGGTCCACGTCTGCGTACTCGCTTCCTCAGTTCTAGGCTCGACAACAGGTTCTGAAGTGCGATACGGTTTGACGTTTTTGGCAGGAACCCACTTAATTCTTCCAGCACCTGTGGAAATAGAAGCATACCCTTTGCCCCACGTTATTAATTGAAACGGGCCTTCCATCTGTCCAGAGTCAGGGTTTCTAATTAGAAGAGGAGGATGTTCTTTCAGTTTTGCCTGTGTGCTATTTGAAAAGTGTCTAAAGATTGGTGGATCTGGTTCTGTACTTGAACTATTTAGAAAATTAAAACCATACAAAGCCTTACTCAGTCTCATCTGTGGGGTGATTTCCGTTCCCCCTCTCTGTCGATCTAATATGCGTTTTAAGGTTTGATGTGTTCTTTCAATGATTGCTTGGCTTGTGGGAGAGTGGGGAATACCAAAAATGTGTCGAACACCCCATTCATTTAAAAATGTGGCCAATTTTTGAGATATGTATGCGGGACCATTGTCAGTTTTTACTTCTTGGGGTCTACCCAATGAAGCAAAAGCTTGCAGGAAATGATGACAGGCATGGCTGCCAGTTTCACCTGTGTGAAGGGAAGCAAAAACTGCACCAGAGAACGTGTCTATGGAAACATGAATATTTTTAAATTTACCAAAAGAAGGCTATTTAGTAACACCTGTTTGCCACAACTGTAGGCTTTGTAAGCCTCGGGGGTTGATTGCTCCTGTAGAAACAGGAGGTTGTACCAATTGACAGTCAGGGCAAGTATGAATGATAGCTTTAGCTTGACTTTTAGTGATTTGGAACATTCGCATGAGTGCTTGTGCATTTTGGTGGAAAAAGGCATGACTCAATTTTGCTTGTTCAAAAATATTTGACAATGTGTTAGAAATGACCATTGTCAGCTTGTCCGCTCTTGCATTTCCTTCCACTAAAAATCCAGGAAGTGAAGAATGCGCCCTAATGTGAGAAACAAAATATGGATTAGTTCTATATTGCAAAGTTATAAAAAGACATGAAAGCCAACGATGTACAGTTTCATTACTAACATCCTTTAATATGGAACCTTCTATTCTCCTGACTACATTAGCAACATAAGCAGAATCTGTGACCAAATTAAAAGGCTGAGGAAACAGCTGAAAAGCTCAAACTACTGCAGCAAGCTCAACAATTTGAGGGGATCCCTCTACTGTTTGAATATCAGATTCCCAAACATCAGTCTTTTGATTAAACCAAGTCACAACGGACTTGTGGCTTTTACCAGAGCCATCAGTGAAGAGAGTCACAGCATGTAAAGGTTCTTCACTTAATTTAGGTTTTTCTCTGAAACTCAATTTTGCTTGCAGTAGTTTGTGAGCTGGAGAGTGTATGGAACAAACACCTGGAAAACCTAAGAATGCATATTGTAAATCATCTGAATTTTGCATTGCCCAATTGAAATAATCATTTTTCAATGGCAAATAGATAACTGAACATTCTTGACCTGCCAAAGTTAACAATCTGGTTCTAGCCTTAATTATAATGTATGCAATCATTTCTAAAACTGAGCAAATGGTCTTTGAAAACCTGTAGAGAGGAAAAACCCATTCCATTATTAACAAAGGATCTTGTTCTGTGGCATCCCACTGGAAAATGAGACCACAAAGCTGCATCTTCTCTCCTAAGATTGCAAGAAAGAAAGGATTTTCAGGAACGCAGCGATGAGCGTGTCTTTTTTGAAGAGCTTCTGTGACTTTGTCGAGAGCAGCACGAGCTTCAGGGGTTAAAGTTCTTGGCGAAGTGATGTCGCAACTTCCTCTCAGCAAATGGAAGAGCGGACTCAGTTCATCATTGGTGATTCCCAGCATCGGTCTGACCCAGTTGATTTCTCCTAGAAGTTGTTGTAACTCTTGTAGGTTGTTGACTCTGGTTCGGATCTGAATTTTCTGTGGTATTATTGTCGTCTTCCATCGTCTTCCATCATCTTCCATCCCAGGTACTTCTAAGGTGAAACTTGTTGAATTTTCGTTGCAGAGATTTCAAGTCCAGCTTTTTGAATTTCAGCAACAACACAGTCGCGAGTTTCTTCCATCTCTTCCTTTCAAAGGACTCCACCCTTAAAGCCAATTTTTCTTTCTCTGTATCTATAGATTGACAAACACCAGAACAACCCTGTTTTTGCTTAACTGAAAAAGAGTTCCCTGGAACCACAATTTCCCGAGTGGAAGCAGCCACCTCAGCCTCCACCCCAGGCCCAACAGAATCCAATTCAGGTTTCAGTGTCCCTGCACAAACAATTTTAGGAAGTGCAGTCAGTTTTTCATTTCCATCTTTTACACACTTTGTTCCATCCCCCTTACAAGAGTCACATATTTTTACATTAACAGAACAACACGAAGAAAAGTCCAAAAGAGTCTCATTTTTTCCCAGAGAGAGAGAAGAAAGATTTTGTTCAACAGAGTTCAAAGCAATACTTTCAGCATTTGCAACAACACTTGTAACATTCTCCGATACTCACACAGTCTCCGGTTTACTGGAATTTAATGAGACAGAACCAGAAGCTTTGTTTTCTGAGTCCAAGTTGATCTTATTATTATCAGTTTGTTTAAAACAGTGCTCCAACAGCGCTCTACAAACCGGCATAAGTTCTCTTAAGCTTTCATCTTTTTTGAGAGAGACTAGTTTATAGATTCTCCAGTTTATCTGATCCCAAAAATGAAAAGTAAAAGCAGACTGCAGATTTAAATCTTGCGTATTCGCTTTAACCCAGATAAGTAAGTTTTTAAGCTCAGTTTTTGAAATTTCAGAGTGACCTTTTTCTTGTAACATTGCCTCTAATTGATGAAAAACATCCCATTCAACTTTTGATAAATTCGTTCCCATTTTTGTGTTCTTTTAATAATTTTCTTTTTCGCTATTTTGCCTCCCAACGTCACCCAAGCGCTCTCCCGAGATAAGTTAAATACAATTTTCTTGGCTTCGGCGGGAGAGATGATACAGTGTGCTCCTTGTTAACACTTGGGTCTCCGCAGCTGGTACTTCCACGATTTTTCTTTGTTTTTCTTCTATTCTACGTCCTCACACGAGGCACCAATATGCGGGGGACGCGACAGGTATAAGTCCAATGGTGTCAGGAACCCACGCCTTAAAAAAGGAACCCACTAGGCCGCGGCAAAATATCCAAATATGGATAACATGTTAACCAGACCAGTGAAGAGATTTTTGCTTTTATTTCCAGCACATCAGTCTCAAAATACAAAATGGAGACATGACAGCTCACTGATCCACACCAAAAAATGTCTCCTTCAACAGGGCTCATACAGCAATACATAAAATCATCTCAGACTAGAATTCAGCCAATCAGACACAGAAAACACATCTTGACAAGCATTCTATCCAATCTTATAAAACATAGGTAATCGTAGCTAAAACAAAGACTAGTTGATAAGAGACAAAGAACAGAGTTCTATTCATGCTAACCTTCTAAAGATATACATTAAATAACCTTGTTGCCATCCTAAAGCCAATTCTACAGAAGCCTATTGTTATTTGTCACGTCTACTGCTTGGGAAACTTTTCTGCTTGCATGGAAAACTTTTTCTGCTTGCATGGGAAACTTTTCTGCAATGCTAACAAAACTCCAGTCTAAGGCCTACATACTTCTTTGTAACCATTTCTTAAAAATCCTCTAACCTTATGGATTCCAACATTTCCCCCTCTCTGTTTGACCCAGAAGCTTTCATTTTCTTGTCGCTTGCTATTTGCGTTTCATAGCTCTATTGCAAAATTTCTGCTTATTATCTGCTGAAGACCTATTTTCACTAAACTGAAGCATTGCTATATTACGGCACAGCAACTTAATGCTGTGAAGACCCAATCCCTGAAAGAGAGATATGAATCACGTTTGGCAACAGTCACAAGGCATCGTTCAAAAAACTCTGGTCGATTCCAAGGCCTTAATTCAAAACCTTCGTTCATGTCAATACCCTCATCTACTGCTTTCGTGAGATTTCGTACACTCTCTGTGCTTCTACTTCCTAGTTCTCCTGCTTGAATGACAAAAACTTCTCGGGCTGTTTTGTTCATCATTTGCCGAAGACAACAGAGTATACAAGGTGCCACTATCAATATCAGTATTAGAACACCTAATATGTAAAGACCTATCTTGCAAAGTTGCCTTAGCCAAGGTGCAAAACTCCAATTTTGAAACAAATCATCCAACCAGGAACCTCCATCTTCTTTAATTTGGGCTGTCAGATCCTTTAATTTTTGAATGCTTTTGTGAATGGATTCGGAATGATCAGACAAATTCATACAACACAATCCTTCAAATTCCTCACAACCATGTCCTTGTGCCAGTAAGAGAAAATCAATGGCTGCTCTGTTTTGAAGAGTAGCATGTCTAATACTATCAACATCGGTCAACATATCACTGATTGCGGAGGATGTGGCATTAGCTTGTTTGCTCAGCCAACATCCAACTCGATCTAATTGTCTCAATGCCACAGCTGAAGCCAATTGGGGTAGAAATATACCTGCTGAAAGCCTTCTGGCGGCATTCCAAGGCATAAAATCACTCTGACAGTTCTCATCATAATGAGGAACAGCTCTTGTTTTCCTTTGTTTCTTTTTCATCACTGCTTTGGCAGTGGGGGCAATTATGGTAAGCATACCAATGCTACAAGGGCCACCTTCAAGGTGGGCTGGAATGCCTTGCCAACCTCTGTCTCCGCAAATGATCCAATACCCTTCTGGCAATTGCCGTGGATATTGGTCCGTCTCCAGAAACACATCCCAACTGTTTGAAACATTTGCTGCCCTGAGAAGTTTTTTCGAACAAATGTTCCAATTGAAGGAAGGACTGTTTCCATTGTCAATTCCACCTGGTTTACCATTGGATTCTTTTCTGACCAAAGGAAACTCTTTCACTGGCACACCAACCAAACAGGTTGAGAAAGGCTTTTCTGGTTCCGAATTAGACAGGCATATAGTATCCGATCCGGCAGCCTTGGCTAAGGTCACCCAAACACTCGTTTTCGGTTGATCCACAGGCAAATCTGCATGACAAAAAACAATTAACATCAAGCAAAACAAGTATACCATTTGATTCTGCCCCATCTCTTTCAAGAACTAAGTTTTGGCAGAATTCTTTCTAAACAAAAACAATAACCTAAATTTTCAGCCAAAAATTAGCTTTGTTAAACAAACATTCAGCATTCAATTCGTATACTCATAAATAACATTGGCACAAAATCAGAGTTCATGGGTTCCACCGATGCACAAAGAACGTCAGGCACAAGAGGCGTCAGGCGAGACCCGGGATCCTTCCATTCGGTCCACGTCTGCGTACTCGCTTCCTCAGTTCTAGGCTCGACAACAGGTTCTGAAGTGCGATACGGTTTGACGTTTTTGGCAGGAACCCACTTAATTCTTCCAGCACCTGTGGAAATAGAAGCATACCCTTTGCCCCACGTTATTAATTGAAACGGGCCTTCCATCTGTCCAGAGTCAGGGTTTCTAATTAGAAGAGGAGGATGTTCTTTCAGTTTTGCCTGTGTGCTATTTGAAAAGTGTCTAAAGATTGGTGGATCTGGTTCTGTACTTGAACTATTTAGAAAATTAAAACCATACAAAGCCTTACTCAGTCTCATCTGTGGGGTGATTTCCGTTCCCCCTCTCTGTTGATCTAATATGCGTTTTAAGGTTTGATGTGTTCTTTCAATGATTGCTTGGCTTGTGGGAGAGTGGGGAATACCAAAAATGTGTCGAACACCCCATTCATTTAAAAATGTGGCCAATTTTTGAGATATGTATGCGGGACCATTGTCAGTTTTTACTTCTTGGGGTCTACCCAATGAAGCAAAAGCTTGCAGGAAATGATGACAGGCATGGCTGCCAGTTTCACCTGTGTGAAGGGAAGCAAAAACTGCACCAGAGAACGTGTCTATGGAAACATGAATATTTTTAAATTTACCAAAAGAAGGCTATTTAGTAACACCTGTTTGCCACAACTGTAGGCTTTGTAAGCCTCGGGGGTTGATTGCTCCTGTAGAAACAGGAGGTTGTACCAATTGACAGTCAGGGCAAGTATGAATGATAGCTTTAGCTTGACTTTTAGTGATTTGGAACATTCGCATGAGTGCTTGTGCATTTTGGTGGAAAAAGGCATGACTCAATTTTGCTTGTTCAAAAATATTTGACAATGTGTTAGAAATGACCATTGTCAGCTTGTCCGCTCTTGCATTTCCTTCCACTAAAAATCCAGGAAGTGAAGAATGCGCCCTAATGTGAGAAACAAAATATGGATTAGTTCTATATTGCAAAGTTATAAAAAGACATGAAAGCCAACGATGTACAGTTTCATTACTAACATCCTTTAATATGGAACCTTCTATTCTCCTGACTACATTAGCAACATAAGCAGAATCTGTGACCAAATTAAAAGGCTGAGGAAACAGCTGAAAAGCTCAAACTACTGCAGCAAGCTCAACAATTTGAGGGGATCCCTCTACTGTTTGAATATCAGATTCCCAAACATCAGTCTTTTGATTAAACCAAGTCACAACGGACTTGTGGCTTTTACCAGAGCCATCAGTGAAGAGAGTCACAGCATGTAAAGGTTCTTCACTTAATTTAGGTTTTTCTCTGAAACTCAATTTTGCTTGCAGTAGTTTGTGAGCTGGAGAGTGTATGGAACAAACACCTGGAAAACCTAAGAATGCATATTGTAAATCATCAGAATTTTGCATTGCCCAATTGAAATAATCATTTTTCAATGGCAAATAGATAACTGAACATTCTTGACCTGCCAAAGTTAACAATCTGGTTCTAGCCTTAATTATAATGTATGCAATCATTTCTAAAACTGAGCAAATGGTCTTTGAAAACCTGTAGAGAGGAAAAACCCATTCCATTATTAACAAAGGATCTTGTTCTGTGGCATCCCACTGGAAAATGAGACCACAAAGCTGCATCTTCTCTCCTAAGATTGCAAGAAAGAAAGGATTTTCAGGAACGCAGCGATGAGCGTGTCTTTTTTGAAGAGCTTCTGTGACTTTGTCGAGAGCAGCACGAGCTTCAGGGGTTAAAGTTCTTGGCGAAGTGATGTCGCAACTTCCTCTCAGCAAATGGAAGAGCGGACTCAGTTCATCATTGGTGATTCCCAGCATCGGTCTGACCCAGTTGATTTCTCCTAGAAGTTGTTGTAACTCTTGTAGGTTGTTGACTCTGGTTCGGATCTGAATTTTCTGTGGTATTATTGTCGTCTTCCATCGTCTTCCATCATCTTCCATCCCAGGTACTTCTAAGGTGAAACTTGTTGAATTTTCGTTGCAGAGATTTCAAGTCCAGCTTTTTGAATTTCAGCAACAACACAGTCGCGAGTTTCTTCCATCTCTTCCTTTCAAAGGACTCCACCCTTAAAGCCAATTTTTCTTTCTCTGTATCTATAGATTGACAAACACCAGAACAACCCTGTTTTTGCTTAAGTGAAAAAGAGTTCCCCGGAACCACAATTTCCCGAGTGGAAGCAGCCACCTCAGCCTCCACCCCAGGCCCAACAGAATCCAATTCAGGTTTCAGTGTCCCTGCACAAACAATTTTAGGAAGTACAGTCACTTTTTCATTTCCTTCTTTTACACACTTTGTTCCATCCCCCTTACAAGAGTCACATATTTTTACATTAACAGAACAACACGAAGAAAAGTCCAAAAGAGTCTCATTTTTTCCCAGAGAGAGAGAAGAAAGATTTTGTTCAACAGAGTTCAAAGCAATACTTTCAGCATTTGCAACAACACTTGTAACATTCTCCGATACTCACACAGTCTCCGGTTTACTGGAATTTAATGAGACAGAACCAGAAGCTTTGTTTTCTGAGTCCAAGTTGATCTTATTATTATCAGTTTGTTTAAAACAGTGCTCCAACAGCGCTCTACAAACCGGCATAAGTTCTCTTAAGCTTTCATCTTTTTTGAGAGAGACTAGTTTATAGATTCTCCAGTTTATCTGATCCCAAAAATGAAAAGTAAAAGCAGACTGCAGATTTAAATCTTGCGTATTCGCTTTAACCCAGATAAGTAAGTTTTTAAGCTCAGTTTTTGAAATTTCAGAGTGACCTTTTTCTTGTAACATTGTCTCTAATTGATGAAAAACATCCCATTCAACTTTTGATAAATTCGTTCCCATTTTTGTGTTCTTTTAATAATTTTCTTTTTCTTTTTTTTGCCTCCCAACGTCACCCAAGCGCTCTCCCGAGATAAGTTACTTACAATTTTCTTGGCTTCGGCGGGAGAGATGATACAGTGTGCTCCTTGTTAACACTTGGGTCTCCGCAGCTGGTACTTCCACGATTTTTCTTTGTTTTTCTTCTATTCTACGTCCTCACACGAGGCACCAATATGCGGGGGACAGGACAGGTATAAGTCCAATGGTGTCAGGAGCCCACGCCTTAAAAAAGGAACCCACTAGGCCGCGGCAAAATATCCAAATATGGATAACATGGTAACCAGACCAGTGAAGAGATTTTTGCTTTTATTTCCAGCACATCAGTCTCAAAATACAAAATGGAGACATGACAGCTCACTGATCCACACCAAAAAATGTCTCCTTCAACAGGGCTCATACAGCAATACATAAAATCATCTCAGACTAGAATTCAGCCAATCAGACACAGAAAACACATCTTGACAAGCATTCTATCCAATCTTATAAAACATAGGTAATCGTAGCTAAAACAAAGACTAGTTGATAAGAGACAAAGAACAGAGTTCTATTCATGCTAACCTTCTAAAGATATACATTAAATAACCTTGTTGCCATCCTAAAGCCAATTCTACAGAAGCCTATTGTTATTTGTCACGTCTACTGCTTGGGAAACTTTTCTGCTTGCATGGAAAACTTTTTCTGCTTGCATGGGAAACTTTTCTGCAATGCTAACAAAACTCCAGTCTAAGGCCTACATACTTCTTTGTAACCATTTCTTAAAAATCCTCTAACCTTATGGATTCCAACATTTCCCCCTCTCTGTTTGACCCAGAAGCTTTCATTTTCTTGTCGCTTGCTATTTGCGTTTCATAGCTCTATTGCAAAATTTCTGCTTATTATCTGCTGAAGACCTATTTTCACTAAACTGAAGCATTGCTATATTACGGCACAGCAACTTAATGCTGTGAAGACCCAATCCCTGAAAGAGAGATATGAATCACGTTTGGCAACAGTCACAAGGCATCGTTCAAAAAACTCTGGTCGATTCCAAGGCCTTAATTCAAAACCTTCGTTCATGTCAATACCCTCATCTACTGCTTTCGTGAGATTTCGTACACTCTCTGTGCTTCTACTTCCTAGTTCTCCTGCTTGAATGACAAAAACTTCTCGGGCTGTTTTGTTCATCATTTGCCGAAGACAACAGAGTATACAAGGTGCCACTATCAATATCAGTATTAGAACACCTAATATGTAAAGACCTATCTTGCAAAGTTGCCTTAGCCAAGGTGCAAAACTCCAATTTTGAAACAAATCATCCAACCAGGAACCTCCATCTTCTTTAATTTGGGCTGTCAGATCCTTTAATTTTTGAATGCTTTTGTGAATGGATTCGGAACGATCAGACAAATTCATACAACACAATCCTTCAAATTCCTCACAACCATGTCCTTGTGCCAGTAAGAGAAAATCAATGGCTGCTCTGTTTTGAAGAGTAGCATGTCTAATACTATCAACATCGGTCAACATATCACTGATTGCGGAGGATGTGGCATTAGCTTGTTTGCTCAGCCAACATCCAACTCGATCTAATTGTCTCAATGCCACAGCTGAAGCCAATTGGGGTAGAAATATACCTGCTGAAAGCCTTCTGGCGGCATTCCAAGGCATAAAATCACTCTGACAGTTCTCATCATAATGAGGAACAGCTCTTGTTTTCCTTTGTTTCTTTTTCATCACTGCTTTGGCAGTGGGGGCAATTATGGTAAGCATACCAATGCTACAAGGGCCACCTTCAAGGTGGGCTGGAATGCCTTGCCAACCTCTGTCTCCGCAAATGATCCAATACCCTTTTGGCAATTGCCGTGGATATTGGTCCGTCTCCAGAAACACATCCCAACTGTTTGAAACATTTGCTGCCCTGAGAAGTTTTTTCGAACAAATGTTCCAATTGAAGGAAGGACTGTTTCCATTGTCAATTCCACCTGGTTTACCATTGGATTCTTTTCTGACCAAAGGAAACTCTTTCACTGGCACACCAACCAAACAGGTTGAGAAAGGCTTTTCTGGTTCCGAATTAGACAGGCATATAGTATCCGATCCGGCAGCCTTGGCTAAGGTCACCCAAACATTCGTTTTCGGTTGATCCACAGGCAAATCTGCACGACAAAAAACAATTAAAATCAAGCAAAACAAGTATACCATTTGATTCTTCCCCATCTCTTTCAAGAACTAAGTTTTGGCAGAATTCTTTCTAAACAAAAACAATAACCTAAATTTTCAGCCAAAAACTAGCTTTGCAAAACAAACATTCAGCATTCAATTCGTATACTCATAAATAACATTGGCACAAAATCAGAGTTCATGGGTTCCACCGATGCACAAAGAACGTCAGGCACAAGAGGCGTCAGGCGAGACCCGGGATCCTTCCATTCGGTCCACGTCTGCGTACTCGCTTCCTCAGTTCTAGGCTCGACAACAGGTTCTGAAGTGCGATACGGTTTGACGTTTTTGGCAGGAACCCACTTAATTCTTCCAGCACCTGTGGAAATAGAAGCATACCCTTTGCCCCACGTTATTAATTGAAACGGGCCTTCCATCTGTCCAGAGTCAGGGTTTCTAATTAGAAGAGGAGGATGTTCTTTCAGTTTTGCCTGTGTGCTATTTGAAAAGTGTCTAAAGATTGGTGGATCTGGTTCTGTACTTGAACTATTTAGAAAATTAAAACCCTACAAAGCCTCACTCAGTCTCATCTGTGGGGTGATTTCCGTTCCCCCTCTCTGTTGATCTAATATGCGTTTTAAGGTTTGATGTGTTCTTTCAATGATTGCTTGGCTTGTGGGAGAGTGGGGAATACCAAAAATGTGTCGAACACCCCATTCATTTAAAAATGTGGCCAATTTTTGAGATATGTATGCGGGACCATTGTCAGTTTTTACTTCTTGGGGTCTACCCAATGAAGCAAAAGCTTGCAGGAAATGATGACAGGCATGGCTGCCAGTTTCACCTGTGTGAAGGGAAGCAAAAACTGCACCAGAGAACGTGTCTATGGAAACATGAATATTTTTAAATTTACCAAAAGAAGGCTATTTAGTAACACCTGTTTGCCACAACTGTAGGCTTTGTAAGCCTCGGGGGTTGATTGCTCCTGTAGAAACAGGAGGTTGTACCAATTGACAGTCAGGGCAAGTATGAATGATAGCTTTAGCTTGACTTTTAGTGATTTGGAACATTCGCATGAGTGCTTGTGCATTTTGGTGGAAAAAGGCATGACTCAATTTTGCTTGTTCAAAAATATTTGACAATGTGTTAGAAATGACCATTGTCAGCTTGTCCGCTCTTGCATTTCCTTCCACTAAAAATCCAGGAAGTGAAGAATGCGCCCTAATGTGAGAAACAAAATATGGATTAGTTCTATATTGCAAAGTTATAAAAAGACATGAAAGCCAATGATGTAAGTTTCATTACTAACATCCTTTAAAATGGAACCTTCTATTCTCCTGACTACATTAGCAACATAAGCAGAATCTGTGACCAAATTAAAAGGCTGAGGAAACAGCTGAAAAGCTCAAACTACTGCAGCAAGCTCAACAATTTGAGGGGATCCCTCTACTGTTTGAATATCAGATTCCCAAACATCAGTCTTTTGATTAAACCAAGTCACAACGGACTTGTGGCTTTTACCAGAGCCATCAGTGAAGAGAGTCACAGCATGTAAAGGTTCTTCACTTAATTTAGGTTTTTCTCTGAAACTCAATTTTGCTTGCAGTAGTTTGTGAGCTGGATAGTGTATGGAACAAACACCTGGAAAACCTAAGAATGCATATTGTAAATCATCAGAATTTTGCATTGCCCAATTGCAATAATCATTTTTCAATGGCAAATAGATAACTGAACATTCTTGACCTGCCAAAGTTAACAATCTGGTTCTAGCCTTAATTATAATGTATGCAATCATTTCTAAAACTGAGCAAATGGTCTTTGAAAACCTGTAGGGAGGAAAAACCCATTCCATTATTAACAAAGGATCTTGTTCTGTGGCATCCCACTGGAAAATGAGACCACAAAGCTGCATCTTCTCTCCTAAGATTGCAAGAAAGAAAGGATTTTCAGGAACGCAGCGATGAGCTTGTCTTTTTTGAAGAGCTTCTGTGACTTTGTCGAGAGCAGCACGAGCTTCAGGGGTTAAAGTTCTTGGCGAAGTGATGTCGCAACTTCCTCTCAGCAAATGGAAGAGCGGACTCAGTTCATCATTGGTGATTCCCAGCATCGGTCTGACCCAGTTGATTTCTCCTAGAAGTTGTTGTAACTCTTGTAGGTTGTTGACTCTGGTTCGGATCTGAATTTTCTGTGGTCTTCTTGTCGTCTTCCATCGTCTTCCATCATCTTCCATCCCAGGTACTTCTAAGGTGAAACTTGTTGAATTTTCGTTGCAGAGATTTCAAGTCCAGCTTTTTGAATTTCAGCAACAACACAGTCGCGAGTTTCTTCCATCTCTTCCTTTCAAAGGACTCCACCCTTAAAGCCAATTTTTCTTTCTCTGTATCTATAGATTGACAAACACCAGAACAACCATGTTTTTGCTTAAGTGAAAAAGAGTTCCCCGGAACCACAATTTCCCAAGTGGAAGCAGCCACCTCAGCCTCCACCCCAGGCCCAACAGAATCCAATTCAGGTTTCAGTGTCCCTGCACAAACAATTTTAGGAAGTACAGTCACTTTTTCATTTCCATCTTTTACACACTTTGTTCCATCCCCCTTACAAGAGTCACATATTTTTACATTAACAGAACAACGCGAAGAAAAGTCCAAAAGAGTCTCATTTTTTCCCAGAGAGAGAGAAGAAAGATTTTGTTCAACAGAGTTCAAAGCAATACTTTCACCATTTGCAACAACACTTGTAACATTCTCCGATACTCACACAGTCTCCGGTTTACTGGAATTTAATGAGACAGAACCAGAAGCTTTGTTTTCTGAGTCCAAGTTGATCTTATTATTATCAGTTTGTTTAAAACAGTGCTCCAACAGCGCTCTACAAACCGGCATAAGTTCTCTTAAGCTTTCATCTTTTTTGAGAGAGACTAGTTTATAGATTCTCCAGTTTATCTGATCCCAAAAATGAAAAGTAAAAGCAGACTGCAGATTTAAATCTTGCGTATTCGCTTTAACCCAGATAAGTAAGTTTTTAAGCTCAGTTTTTGAAATTTCAGAGTGACCTTTTTCTTGTAACATTGTCTCTAATTGATGAAAAACATCCCATTCAACTTTTGATAAATTCGTTCCCATTTTTGTGTTCTTTTAATAATTTTCTTTTTCGCTATTTTGCCTCCCAACGTCACCCAAGCGCTCTCCCGAGATAAGTTACTTACAATTTTCTTGGCTTCGGCGGGAGAGATGATACAGTGTGCTCCTTGTTGACACTTGGGTCTCCGCAGCTGGTACTTCCACGATTTTTCTTTGTTTTTCTTCTATTCTACATCCTCACACGAGGCACCAATATGCGGGGGACAGGACAGGTATAAGTCCAATGGTGTCAGGAGCCCACGCCTTAAAAAAGGAACCCACTAGGCCGCGGCAAAATATCCAAATATGGATAACATGGTAACCAGACCAGTGAAGAGATTTTTGCTTTTATTTCCAGCACATCAGTCTCAAAATACAAAATGGAGACATGACAGCTCACTGATCCACACCAAAAAATGTCTCCTTCAACAGGGCTCATACAGCAATACATAAAATCATCTCAGACTAGAATTCAGCCAATCAGACACAGAAAACACATCTTGACAAGCATTCTATCCAATCTTATAAAACATAGGTAATCGTAGCTAAAACAAAGACTAGTTGATAAGAGACAAAGAACAGAGTTCTATTCATGCTAACCTTCTAAAGATATACATTAAATAACCTTGTTGCCATCCTAAAGCCAATTCTACAGAAGCCTATTGTTATTTGTCACGTCTACTGCTTGGGAAACTTTTCTGCTTGCATGGAAAACTTTTTCTGCTTGCATGGGAAACTTTTCTGCAATGCTAACAAAACTCCAGTCTAAGGCCTACATACTTCTTTGTAACCATTTCTTAAAAATCCTCTAACCTTATGGATTCCAACATTTCCCCCTCTCTGTTTGACCCAGAAGCTTTCATTTTCTTGTCGCTTGCTATTTGCGTTTCATAGCTCTATTGCAAAATTTCTGCTTATTATCTGCTGAAGACCTATTTTCACTAAACTGAAGCATTGCTATATTACGGCACAGCAACTTAATGCTGTGAAGACCCAATCCCTGAAAGAGAGCTATGAATCACGTTTGGCAACAGTCACAAGGCATCGTTCAAAAAACTCTGGTCGATTCCAAGGCCTTAATTCAAAACCTTCGTTCATGTCAATACCCTCATCTACTGCTTTCGTGAGAGTTCGTACACTCTCTGTGCTTCTACTTCCTAGTTCTCCTGCTTGAATGACAAAAACTTCTCGGACTGTTTTGTTCATCATTCGCCGAACACAACAGAGTATACAAGGTGCCACTATCAATATCAGTATTAGAACACCTAATATGTAAAGACCTATCTTGCAAAGTTGCCTTAGCCAAGGTGCAAAACTCCAATTTTGAAACAAATCATCCAACCAGGAACCTCCATCTTCTTTAATTTGGGCTGTCAGATCCTTTAATTTTTGAATGCTTTTGTGAATGGATTCAGAACGATCAGACAAATTCATACAACACAATCCTTCAAATTCCTCACAACCATGTCCTTGTGCCAGTAAGAGAAAATCAATGGCTGCTCTGTTTTGAAGAGTAGCATGTCTAATACTATCAACATCGGTCAACATATCACTGATTGCGGAGGATGTGGCATTAGCTTGTTTGCTCAGCCAACATCCAACTCGATCTAATTGTCTCAATGCCACAGCTGAAGCCAATTGGGGTAGAAATATACCTGCTGAAAGCCTTCTGGTGGCATTCCAAGGCATAAAATCACTCTGACAGTTCTCATCATAATGAGGAACAGCTCTTGTTTTCCTTTGTTTCTTTTTCATCACTGCTTTGGCAGTGGGGGCAATTATGGTAAGCATACCAATGCTACAAGGGCCACCTTCAAGGTGGGCTGGAATGCCTTGCCAACCTCTGTCTCCGCAAATGATCCAATACCCTTTTGGCAATTGCCGTGGATATTGGTCCGTCTCCAGAAACACATCCCAACTGTTTGAAACATTTGCTGCCCTGAGAAGTTTGTTGGAACAAATGTTCCAATTGAAGGAAGGACTGTTTCCATTGTCAATTCCACCTGGTTTACCATTGGATTCTTTTCTGACCAAAGGAAACTCTTTCACTGGCACACCAACCAAACAGGTTGAGAAAGGCTTTTCTGGTTCCGAATTAGACAGGCATATAGTATCCGATCCGGCAGCCTTGGCTAAGGTCACCCAAACATTCGTTTTCGGTTGATCCACAGGCAAATCTGCACGACAAAAAACAATTAAAATCAAGCAAAACAAGTATACCATTTGATTCTTCCCCATCTCTTTCAAGAACTAAGTTTTGGCAGAATTCTTTCTAAACAAAAACAATAACCTAAATTTTCAGCCAAAAACTAGCTTTGCAAAACAAACATTCAGCATTCAATTCGTATACTCATAAATAACATTGGCACAAAATCAGAGTTCATGGGTTCCACCGATGCACAAAGAACGTCAGGCACAAGAGGCGTCAGGCGAGACCCGGGATCCTTCCATTCGGTCCACGTCTGCGTACTCGCTTCCTCAGTTCTAGGCTCGACAACAGGTTCTGAAGTGCGATACGGTTTGACGTTTTTGGCAGGAACCCACTTAATTCTTCCAGCACCTGTGGAAATAGAAGCATACCCTTTGCCCCACGTTATTAATTGAAACGGGCCTTCCATCTGTCCAGAGTCAGGGTTTCTAATTAGAAGAGGAGGATGTTCTTTCAGTTTTGCCTGTGTGCTATTTGAAAAGTGTCTAAAGATTGGTGGATCTGGTTCTGTACTTGAACTATTTAGAAAATTAAAACCCTACAAAGCCTTACTCAGTCTCATCTGTGGGGTGATTTCCGTTCCCCCTCTCTGTTGATCTAATATGCGTTTTAAGGTTTGATGTGTTCTTTCAATGATTGCTTGGCTTGTGGGAGAGTGGGGAATACCAAAAATGTGTCGAACACCCCATTCATTTAAAAATGTGGCCAATTTTTGAGATATGTATGCGGGACCATTGTCAGTTTTTACTTCTTGGGGTATACCCAATGAAGCAAAAGCTTGCAGGAAATGATGACAGGCATGGCTGCCAGTTTCACCTGTGTGAAGGGAAGCAAAAACTGCACCAGAGAACGTGTCTATGGAAACATGAATATTTTTAAATTTACCAAAAGAAGGCTATTTAGTAACACCTGTTTGCCACAACTGTAGGCTTTGTAAGCCTCGGGGGTTGATTGCTCCTGTAGAAACAGGAGGTTGTACCAATTGACAGTCAGGGCAAGTATGAATGATAGCTTTAGCTTGACTTTTAGTGATTTGGAACATTTGCATGAGTGCTTGTGCATTTTGGTGGAAAAAGGCATGACTCAATTTTGCTTGTTCAAAAATATTTGGCAATGTGTTAGAAATGACCAT
Source organism: Melospiza melodia melodia (assembly GCF_035770615.1). Classification (NCBI taxonomy): domain Eukaryota; kingdom Metazoa; phylum Chordata; class Aves; order Passeriformes; family Passerellidae; genus Melospiza; species Melospiza melodia. The sequence continues at coordinate 45,986,163 of NC_086225.1, read as the reverse complement.
TGTCAGCTTGTCCGCTCTTGCATTTCCTTCCACTAAAAATCCAGGAAGTGAAGAATGCGCCCTAATGTGAGAAACAAAATATGGATTAGTTCTATATTGCAAAGTTATAAAAAGACATGAAAGCCAACGATGTAAGTTTCATTACTAACATCCTTTAAAATGGAACCTTCTATTCTCCTGACTACATTAGCAACATAAGCAGAATCTGTGACCAAATTAAAAGGCTGAGGAAACAGCTGAAAAGCTCAAACTACTGCAGCAAGCTCAACAATTTGAGGGGATCCCTCTACTGTTTGAATATCAGATTCTCAAACATCAGTCTTTTGATTAAACCAAGTCACAACGGACTTGTGGCTTTTACCAGAGCCATCAGTGAAGAGAGTCACAGCATGTAAAGGTTCTTCACTTAATTTAGGTTTTTCTCTGAAACTCAATTTTGCTTGCAGTAGTTTGTGAGCTGGATAGTGTATGGAACAAACACCTGGAAAACCTAAGAATGCATATTGTAAATCATCAGAATTTTGCATTGCCCAATTGCAATAATCATTTTTCAATGGCAAATAGATAACTGAACATTCTTGACCTGCCAAAGTTAACAATCTGGTTCTAGCCTTAATTATAATGTATGCAATCATTTCTAAAACTGAGCAAATGGTCTTTGAAAACCTGTAGGGAGGAAAAACCCATTCCATTATTAACAAAGGATCTTGTTCTGCGGCATCCCACTGGAAAATGAGACCACAAAGCTGCATCTTCTCTCCTAAGATTGCAAGAAAGAAAGGATTTTCAGGAACGCAGCGATGAGCTTGTCTTTTTTGAAGAGCTTCTGTGACTTTGTCGAGAGCAGCACGAGCTTCAGGGGTTAAAGTTCTTGGCGAAGTGATATCACAACTTCCTCTCAGCAAATGGAAGAGCGGACTCAGTTCATCATTGGTGATTCCCAACATCGGTCTGACCCAGTTGATTTCTCCTAGAAGTTGTTGTAACTCTTGTAGGTTGTTGACTCTGGTTCGGATCTGAATTTTCTGTGGTATTATTGTCGTCTTCCATCGTCTTCCATCATCTTCCATCCCAGGTACTTCTAAGGTGAAACTTGTTGAATTTTCGTTGCAGAGATTTCAAGTCCAGCTTTTTGAATTTCAGCAACAACACAGTCGCGAGTTTCTTCCATCTCTTCCTTTCAAAGGACTCCACCCTTAAAGCCAATTTTTCTTTCTCTGTATCTATAGATTGACAAACACCAGAACAACCATGTTTTTGCTTAAGTGAAAAAGAGTTCCCCGGAACCACAATTTCCCGAGTGGAAGAAGCCACCTCAGCCTCCATCCCAGGCCCAACAGAATCCAATTCAGGTTTCAGTGTCCCTGCACAAACAATTTTAGGAAGTACAGTCACTTTTTCATTTCCATCTTTTACACACTTTGTTCCATGCCCCTTACAAGAGTCACATATTTTTACATTAACAGAACAACGCGAAGAAAAGTCCAAAAGAGTCTCATTTTTTCCCAGAGAGAGAGAAGAAAGATTTTGTTCAACAGAGTTCAAAGCAATACTTTCAGCATTTGCAACAACACTTGTAACATTCTCCGATACTCACACAGTCTCCGGTTTACTGGAATTTAATGAGACAGAACCAGAAGCTTTGTTTTCTGAGTCCAAGTTGATCTTATTATTATCAGTTTGTTTAAAACAGTGCTCCAACAGCGCTCTACAAACCGGCATAAGTTCTCTTAAGCTTTCATCTTTTTTGAGAGAGACTAGTTTATAGATTCTCCAGTTTATCTGATCCCAAAAGTGAAAAGTAAAAGCAGACTGCATATTTAAATCTTGCGTATTCGCTTTAACCCAGATAAGTAAGTTTTTAAGCTCAGTTTTTGAAATTTCAGAGTGACCTTTTTCTTGTAACATTGCCTCTAATTGATGAAAAACATCCCATTCAACTTTTGATAAATTCGTTCCCATTTTTGTGTTCTTTTAATAATTTTCTTTTTCGCTATTTTGCCTCCCAACGTCACCCAAGCGCTCTCCCGAGATAAGTTACTTACAATTTTCTTGGCTTCGGCGGGAGAGATGATACAGTGTGCTCCTTGTTAACACTTGGGTCTCCGCAGCTGGTACTTCCACGATTTTTCTTTCTTTTTCTTCTATTCTACGTCCTCACACGAGGCACCAATATGCGGGGGACGGGACAGGTATAAGTCCAATAGTGTCAGGAACCCACGCCTTAAAAAAGGAACCCACTAGGCCGCGGCAAAATATCCAAATATGGATAACATGGTAACCAGACCAGTGAAGAGATTTTTGCTTTTATTTCCAGCACATCAGTCTCAAAATACAAAATGGAGACATGACAGCTCACTGATCCACACCAAAAAATGTCTCCTTCAACAGGGCTCATACAGCAATACATAAAATCATCTCAGACTAGAATTCAGCCAATCAGACACAGAAAACACATCTTGACAAGCATTCTATCCAATCTTATAAAACATAGGTAATCGTAGCTAAAACAAAGACTAGTTGATAAGAGACAAAGAACAGAGTTCTATTCATGCTAACCTTCTAAAGATATACATTAAATTAACTTGGTTGCCATCCTAAAGCCAATTCTACAGAAGCCTATTGTTATTTGTCACGTCTACTGCTTGGGAAACTTTTCTGCTTGCATGGAAAACTTTTTCTGCTTGCATGGGAAACTTTTCTGCAATGCTAACAAAACTCCAGTCTAAGGCCTACATACTTCTTTGTAACCATTTCTTAAAAATCCTCTAACCTTATGGATTCCAACATTTCCCCCTCTCTCTTTGACCCAGAAGCTTTCATTTTCTTGTCGCTTGCTATTTGCGTTTCATAGCTCTATTGCAAAATTTCTGCTTATTATCTGCTGAAGACCTATTTTCACTAAACTGAAGCATTGCTATATTACAGCACAGCAACTTAATGCTGTGAAGACCCAATCCCTGAAAGAGAGATATGAATCACGTTTGGCAACAGTCACAAGGCATCGTTCAAAAAACTCTGGTCGATTCCAAGGCCTTAATTCAAAACCTTCGTTCATGTCAATACCCTCATCTACTGCTTTCGTGAGATTTCGTACACTCTCTGTGCTTCTACTTCCTAGTTCTCCTGCTTGAATGACAAAAACTTCTCGGACTGTTTTGTTCATCATTCGCCGAACACAACAGAGTATACAAGGTGCCACTATCAATATCAGTATTAGAACACCTAATATGTAAAGACCTATCTTGCAAAGTTGCCTTAGCCAAGGTGCAAAACTCCAATTTTGAAACAAATCATCCAACCAGGAACCTCCATCTTCTTTAATTTGGGCTGTCAGATCCTTTAATTTTTGAATGCTTTTGTGAATGGATTCAGAACGATCAGACAAATTCATACAACACAATCCTTCAAATTCCTCACAACCATGTCCTTGTGCCAGTAAGAGAAAATCAATGGCTGCTCTGTTTTGAAGAGTAGCATGTCTAATACTATCAACATCGGTCAACATATCACTGATTGCGGAGGATGTGGCATTAGCTTGTTTGCTCAGCCAACATCCAACTCGATCTAATTGTCTCAATGCCACAGCTGAAGCCAATTGGGGTAGAAATATACCTGCTGAAAGCCTTCTGGTGGCATTCCAAGGCATAAAATCACTCTGACAGTTCTCATCATAATGAGGAACAGCTCTTGTTTTCCTTTGTTTCTTTTTCATCACTGCTTTGGCAGTGGGGGCAATTATGGTAAGCATACCAATGCTACAAGGGCCACCTTCAAGGTGGGCTGGAATGCCTTGCCAACCTCTGTCTCCACAAATGATCCAATACCCTTTTGGCAATTGCCGTGGATATTGGTCCGTCTCCAGAAACACATCCCAACTGTTTGAAACATTTGCTGCCCTGAGAAGTTTGTTGGAACAAATGTTCCAATTGAAGGAAGGACTGTTTCCATTGTCAATTCCACCTGGTTTACCATTGGATTCTTTTCTGACCAAAGGAAACTCTTTCACTGGCACACCAACCAAACAGGTTGAGAAAGGCTTTTCTGGTTCCGAATTAGACAGACATATAGTATCCGATCCGGCAGCCTTGGCTAAGGTCACCCAAACATTTGTTTTCGGTTGATCCACAGGCAAATCTGCACGACAAAAAACAATTAAAATCAAGCAAAACAAGTATACCATTTGATTCTGCCCCATCTCTTTCAAGAACTAAGTTTTGGCAGAATTCTTTCTAAACAAAAACAATAACCTAAATTTTCAGCCAAAAACTAGCTTTGCAAAACAAACATTCAGCATTCAATTCGTATACTCATAAATAACATTGGCACAAAATCAGAGTTCATGGGTTCCACCGATGCACAAAGAACGTCAGGCACAAGAGGCGTCAGGCGAGACCCGGGATCCTTCCATTCGGTCCACGTCTGCGTACTCGCTTCCTCAGTTCTAGGCTCGACAACAGGTTCTGAAGTGCGATACGGTTTGACGTTTTTGGCAGGAACCCACTTAATTCTTCCAGCACCTGTGGAAATAGAAGCATACCCTTTGCCCCACGTTATTAATTGAAACGGGCCTTCCATCTGTCCAGAGTCAGGGTTTCTAATTAGAAGAGGAGGATGTTCTTTCAGTTTTGCCTGTGTGCTATTTGAAAAGTGTCTAAAGATTGGTGGATCTGGTTCTGTACTTGAACTATTTAGAAAATTAAAACCATACAAAGCCTTACTCAGTCTCATCTGTGGGGTGATTTCCGTTCCCCCTCTCTGTTGATCTAATATGCGTTTTAAGGTTTGATGTGTTCTTTCAATGATTGCTTGGCTTGTGGGAGAGTGGGGAATACCAAAGATGTGTCGAACACCCCATTCATTTAAAAATGTGGCCAATTTTTGAGATATGTATGCGGGACCATTGTCAGTTTTTACTTCTTGGGGTATACCCAATGAAGCAAAAGCTTGCAGGAAATGATGACAGGCATGGCTGCCAGTTTCACCTGTGTGAAGGGAAGCAAAAACTGCACCAGAGAACGTGTCTATGGAAACATGAATATTTTTAAATTTACCAAAAGAAGGCTATTTAGTAACACCTGTTTGCCACAACTGTAGGCTTTGTAAGCCTCGGGGGTTGATTGCTCCTGTAGAAACAGGAGGTTGTACCAATTGACAGTCAGGGCAAGTATGAATGATAGCTTTAGCTTGACTTTTAGTGATTTGGAACATTTGCATGAGTGCTTGTGCATTTTGGTGGAAAAAGGCATGACTCAATTTTGCTTGTTCAAAAATATTTGGCAATGTGTTAGAAATGACCACTGTCAGCTTGTCCGCTCTTGCATTTCCTTCCACTAAAAATCCAGGAAGTGAAGAATGCGCCCTAATGTGAGAAACAAAATATGGATTAGTTCTATATTGCAAAGTTATAAAAAGACATGAAAGCCAACGATGTAAGTTTCATTACTAACATCCTTTAAAATGGAACCTTCTATTCTCCTGACTACATTAGCAACATAAGCAGAATCTGTGACCAAATTAAAAGGCTGAGGAAACAGCTGAAAAGCTCAAACTACTGCAGCAAGCTCAACAATTTGAGGGGATCCCTCTACTGTTTGAATATCAGATTCCCAAACATCAGTCTTTTGATTAAACCAAGTCACAACGGACTTGTGGCTTTTACCAGAGCCATCAGTGAAGAGAGTCACAGCATGTAAAGGTTCTTCACTTAATTTAGGTTTTTCTCTGAAACTCAATTTTGCTTGCAGTAGTTTGTGAGCTGGATAGTGTATGGAACAAACACCTGGAAAACCTAAGAATGCATATTGTAAATCATCAGAATTTTGCATTGCCCAATTGCAATAATCATTTTTCAATGGCAAATAGATAACTGAACATTCTTGACCTGCCAAAGTTAACAATCTGGTTCTAGCCTTAATTATAATGTATGCAATCATTTCTAAAACTGAGAAAATGGTCTTTGAAAACCTGTAGGGAGGAAAAACCCATTCCATTATTAACAAAGGATCTTGGTCTGCGGCATCCCACTGGAAAATGAGACCACAAAGCTGCATCTTCTCTCCTAAGATTGCAAGAAAGAAAGGATTTTCAGGAACGCAGCGATGAGCTTGTCTTTTTTGAAGAGCTTCTGTGACTTTGTCGAGAGCAGCACGAGCTTCAGGGGTTAAAGTTCTTGGCGAAGTGATGTCGCAACTTCCTCTCAGCAAATGGAAGAGCGGACTCAGTTCATCATTGGTGATTCCCAGCATCGGTCTGACCCAGTTGATTTCTCCTAGAAGTTGTTGTAACTCTTGTAGGTTGTTGACTCTGGTTCGGATCTGAATTTTCTGTGGTCTTCTTGTCGTCTTCCATCGTCTTCCATCATCTTCCATCCCAGGTACTTCTAAGGTGAAACTTGTTGAATTTTCGTTGCAGAGATTTCAAGTCCAGCTTTTTGAATTTCAGCAACAACACAGTCGCGAGTTTCTTCCATCTCTTCCTTTCAAAGGACTCCACCCTTAAAGCCAATTTTTCTTTCTCTGTATCTATAGATTGACAAACACCAGAACAACCATGTTTTTGCTTAAGTGAAAAAGAGTTCCCCGGAACCACAATTTCCCAAGTGGAAGCAGCCACCTCAGCCTCCACCCCAGGCCCAACAGAATCCAATTCAGGTTTCAGTGTCCCTGCACAAACAATTTTAGGAAGTACAGTCACTTTTTCATTTCCATCTTTTACACACTTTGTTCCATCCCCCTTACAAGAGTCACATATTTTTACATTAACAGAACAACGCGAAGAAAAGTCCAAAAGAGTCTCATTTTTTCCCAGAGAGAGAGAAGAAAGATTTTGTTCAACAGAGTTCAAAGCAATACTTTCAGCATTGGCAACAACACTTGTAACATTCTCCGATACTCACACAGTCTCCGGTTTACTGGAATTTAATGAGACAGAACCAGAAGCTTTGTTTTCTGAGTCCAAGTTGATCTTATTATTATCAGTTTGTTTAAAACAGTGCTCCAACAGCGCTCTACAAACCGGCATAAGTTCTCTTAAGCTTTCATCTTTTTTGAGAGAGACTAGTTTATAGATTCTCCAGTTTATCTGATCCCAAAAATGAAAAGTAAAAGCAGACTGCAGATTTAAATCTTGCGTATTCGCTTTAACCCAGATAAGTAAGTTTTTAAGCTCAGTTTTTGAAATTTCAGAGTGACCTTTTTCTTGTAACATTGTCTCTAATTGATGAAAAACATCCCATTCAACTTTTGATAAATTCGTTCCCATTTTTGTGTTCTTTTAATAATTTTCTTTTTCGCTATTTTGCCTCCCAACGTCACCCAAGCGCTCTCCCGAGATAAGTTACTTACAATTTTCTTGGCTTCGGCGGGAGAGATGATACAGTGTGCTCCTTGTTGACACTTGGGTCTCCGCAGCTGGTACTTCCACGATTTTTCTTTGTTTTTCTTCTATTCTACATCCTCACACGAGGCACCAATATGCGGGGGACAGGACAGGTATAAGTCCAATGGTGTCAGGAGCCCACGCCTTAAAAAAGGAACCCACTAGGCCGCGGCAAAATATCCAAATATGGATAACATGGTAACCAGACCAGTGAAGAGATTTTTGCTTTTATTTCCAGCACATCAGTCTCAAAATACAAAATGGAGACATGACAGCTCACTGATCCACACCAAAAAATGTCTCCTTCAACAGGGCTCATACAGCAATACATAAAATCATCTCAGACTAGAATTCAGCCAATCAGACACAGAAAACACATCTTGACAAGCATTCTATCCAATCTTATAAAACATAGGTAATCGTAGCTAAAACAAAGACTAGTTGATAAGAGACAAAGAACAGAGTTCTATTCATGCTAACCTTCTAAAGATATACATTAAATAACCTTGTTGCCATCCTAAAGCCAATTCTACAGAAGCCTATTGTTATTTGTCACGTCTACTGCTTGGGAAACTTTTCTGCTTGCATGGAAAACTTTTTCTGCTTGCATGGGAAACTTTTCTGCAATGCTAACAAAACTCCAGTCTAAGGCCTACATACTTCTTTGTAACCATTTTTTAAAAATCCTCTAACCTTATGGATTCCAACATTTCCCCCTCTCTGTTTGACCCAGAAGCTTTCATTTTCTTGTCGCTTGCTATTTGCGTTTCATAGCTCTATTGCAAAATTTCTGCTTATTATCTGCTGAAGACCTATTTTCACTAAACTGAAGCATTGCTATATTACGGCACAGCAACTTAATGCTGTGAAGACCCAATCCCTGAAAGAGAGCTATGAATCACGTTTGGCAACAGTCACAAGGCATCGTTCAAAAAACTCTGGTCGATTCCAAGGCCTTAATTCAAAACCTTCGTTCATGTCAATACCCTCATCTACTGCTTTCGTGAGATTTCGTACACTCTCTGTGCTTCTACTTCCTAGTTCTCCTGCTTGAATGACAAAAACTTCTCGGACTGTTTTGTTCATCATTCGCCGAACACAACAGAGTATACAAGGTGCCACTATCAATATCAGTATTAGAACACCTAATATGTAAAGACCTATCTTGCAAAGTTGCCTTAGCCAAGGTGCAAAACTCCAATTTTGAAACAAATCATCCAACCAGGAACCTCCATCTTCTTTAATTTGGGCTGTCAGATCCTTTAATTTTTGAATGCTTTTGTGAATGGATTCAGAACGATCAGACAAATTCATACAACACAATCCTTCAAATTCCTCACAACCATGTCCTTGTGCCAGTAAGAGAAAATCAATGGCTGCTCTGTTTTGAAGAGTAGCATGTCTAATACTATCAACATCGGTCAACATATCACTGATTGCGGAGGATGTGGCATTAGCTTGTTTGCTCAGCCAACATCCAACTCGATCTAATTGTCTCAATGCCACAGCTGAAGCCAATTGGGGTAGAAATATACCTGCTGAAAGCCTTCTGGTGGCATTCCAAGGCATAAAATCACTCTGACAGTTCTCATCATAATGAGGAACAGCTCTTGTTTTCCTTTGTTTCTTTTTCATCACTGCTTTGGCAGTGGGGGCAATTATGGTAAGCATACCAATGCTACAAGGGCCACCTTCAAGGTGGGCTGGAATGCCTTGCCAACCTCTGTCTCCGCAAATGATCCAATACCCTTTTGGCAATTGCCGTGGATATTGGTCCGTCTCCAGAAACACATCCCAACTGTTTGAAACATTTGCTGCCCTGAGAAGTTTGTTGGAACAAATGTTCCAATTGAAGGAAGGACTGTTTCCATTGTCAATTCCACCTGGTTTACCATTGGATTCTTTTCTGACCAAAGGAAACTCTTTCACTGGCACACCAACCAAACAGGTTGAGAAAGGCTTTTCTGGTTCCGAATTAGACAGGCATATAGTATCCGATCCGGCAGCCTTGGCTAAGGTCACCCAAACATTCGTTTTCGGTTGATCCACAGGCAAATCTGCACGACAAAAAACAATTAAAATCAAGCAAAACAAGTATACCATTTGATTCTGCCCCATCTCTTTCAAGAACTAAGTTTTGGCAGAATTCTTTCTAAACAAAAACAATAACCTAAATTTTCAGCCAAAAACTAGCTTTGCAAAACAAACATTCAGCATTCAATTCGTATACTCATAAATAACATTGGCACAAAATCAGAGTTCATGGGTTCCACCGATGCACAAAGAACGTCAGGCACAAGAGGCGTCAGGCGAGACCCGGGATCCTTCCATTCGGTCCACGTCTGCGTACTCGCTTCCTCAGTTCTAGGCTCGACAACAGGTTCTGAAGTGCGATACGGTTTGACGTTTTTGGCAGGAACCCACTTAATTCTTCCAGCACCTGTGGAAATAGAAGCATACCCTTTGCCCCACGTTATTAATTGAAACGGGCCTTCCATCTGTCCAGAGTCAGGGTTTCTAATTAGAAGAGGAGGATGTTCTTTCAGTTTTGCCTGTGTGCTATTTGAAAAGTGTCTAAAGATTGGTGGATCTGGTTCTGTACTTGAACTATTTAGAAAATTAAAACCCTACAAAGCCTTACTCAGTCTCATCTGTGGGGTGATTTCCGTTCCCCCTCTCTGTCGATCTAATATGCGTTTTAAGGTTTAATGTGTTCTTTCAATGATTGCTTGGCTTGTGGGAGAGTGGGGAATACCAAAAATGTGTCGAACACCCCATTCATTTAAAAATGTGGCCAATTTTTGAGATATGTATGCGGGACCATTGTCAGTTTTTACTTCTTGGGGTATACCCAATGAAGCAAAAGCTTGCAGGAAATGATGACAGGCATGGCTGCCAGTTTCACCTGTGTGAAGGGAAGCAAAAACTGCACCAGAGAACGTGTCTATGGAAACATGAATATTTTTAAATTTACCAAAAGAAGGCTATTTAGTAACACCTGTTTGCCACAACTGTAGGCTTTGTAAGCCTCGGGGGTTGATTGCTCCTGTAGAAACAGGAGGTTGTACCAATTGACAGTCAGGGCAAGTATGAATGATAGCTTTAGCTTGACTTTTAGTGATTTGGAACATTTGCATGAGTGCTTGTGCATTTTGGTGGAAAAAGGCATGACTCAATTTTGCTTGTTCAAAAATATTTGGCAATGTGTTAGAAATGACCACTGTCAGCTTGTCCGCTCTTGCATTTCCTTCCACTAAAAATCCAGGAAGTGAAGAATGCGCCCTAATGTGAGAAACAAAATATGGATTAGTTCTATATTGCAAAGTTATAAAAAGACATGAAAGCCAACGATGTAAGTTTCATTACTAACATCCTTTAAAATGGAACCTTCTATTCTCCTGACTACATTAGCAACATAAGCAGAATCTGTGACCAAATTAAAAGGCTGAGGAAACAGCTGAAAAGCTCAAACTACTGCAGCAAGCTCAACAATTTGAGGGGATCCCTCTACTGTTTGAATATCAGATTCCCAAACATCAGTCTTTTGATTAAACCAAGTCACAACGGACTTGTGGCTTTTACCAGAGCCATCAGTGAAGAGAGTCACAGCATGTAAAGGTTCTTCACTTAATTTAGGTTTTTCTCTGAAACTCAATTTTGCTTGCAGTAGTTTGTGAGCTGGATAGTGTATGGAACAAACACCTGGAAAACCTAAGAATGCATATTGTAAATCATCAGAATTTTGCATTGCCCAATTGCAATAATCATTTTTCAATGGCAAATAGATAACTGAACATTCTTGACCTGCCAAAGTTAACAATCTGGTTTTAGCCTTAATTATAATGTATGCAATCATTTCTAAAACTGAGCAAATGGTCTTTGAAAACCTGTAGGGAGGAAAAACCCATTCCATTATTAACAAAGGATCTTGGTCTGCGGCATCCCACTGGAAAATGAGACCACAAAGCTGCATCTTCTCTCCTAAGATTGCAAGAAAGAAAGGATTTTCAGGAACGCAGCGATGAGCTTGTCTTTTTTGAAGAGCTTCTGTGACTTTGTCGAGAGCAGCACGAGCTTCAGGGGTTAAAGTTCTTGGCGAAGTGATGTCGCAACTTCCTCTCAGCAAATGGAAGAGCGGACTCAGTTCATCATTGGTGATTCCCAGCATCGGTCTGACCCAGTTGATTTCTCCTAGAAGTTGTTGTAACTCTTGTAGGTTGTTGACTCTGGTTTGGATCTGAATTTTCTGTGGTATTATTGTCGTCTTCCATCGTCTTCCATCATCTTCCATCCCAGGTACTTCTAAGGTGAAACTTGTTGAATTTTCGTTGCAGAGATTTCAAGTCCAGCTTTTTGAATTTCAGCAACAACACAGTCGCGAGTTTCTTCCATCTCTTCCTTTCAAAGGACTCCACCCTTAAAGCCAATTTTTCTTTCTCTGTATCTATAGATTGACAAACACCAGAACAACCCTGTTTTTGCTTAAGTGAAAAAGAGTTCCCCGGAACCACAATTTCCCGAGTGGAAGCAGCCACCTCAGCCTCCACCCCAGGCCCAACAGAATCCAATTCAGGTTTCAGTGTCCCTGCACAAACAATTTTAGGAAGTACAGTCACTTTTTCATTTCCATCTTTTACACACTTTGTTCCATCCCCCTTACAAGAGTCACATATTTTTACATTAACAGAACAACGCGAAGAAAAGTCCAAAAGAGTCTCATTTTTTCCCAGAGAGAGAGAAGAAAGATTTTGTTCAACAGAGTTCAAAGCAATACTTTCAGCATCTGCAACAACACTTGTAACATTCTCCGATACTCACACAGTCTCCAGTTTACTGGAATTTAATGAGACAGAACCAGAAGCTTTGTTTTCTGAGTCCAAGTTGATCTTATTATTATCAGTTTGTTTAAAACAGTGCTCCAACAACGCTCTACAAACCGGCATAAGTTCTCTTAAGCTTTCATCTTTTTTGAGAGAGACTAGATTATAGATTCTCCAGTTTATCTGATCTCAAAAATGAAAAGTAAAAGCAGACTGTAGATTTAAGTCTTGCGTATTCGCTTTAACCCAGATAAGTAAGTTTTTAAGCTCAGTTTTTGAAATTTCAGAGTGACCTTTTTCTTGTAACATTGCCTCTAATTGATGAAAAACATCCCATTCAACTTTTGATAAATTCGTTCCCATTTTTGTGTTCTTTTAATAATTTTCTTTTTCGCTATTTTGCCTCCCAACGTCACCCAAGCGCTCTCCCGAGATAAGTTACTTACAATTTTCTTGGCTTCGGCGGGAGAGATGATACAGTGTGCTCCTTGTTAACACTTGGGTCTCCGCAGCTGGTACTTCCACGATTTTTCTTTGTTTTTCTTCTATTCTACGTCCTCACACGAGGCACCAATATGCGGGGGACGGGACAGGTATAAGTCCAATAGTGTCAGGAACCCACGCCTTAAAAAAGGAACCCACTAGGCCGCGGCAAAATATCCAAATATGGATAACATGGTAACCAGACCAGTGAAGAGATTTTTGCTTTTATTTCCAGCACATCAGTCTCAAAATACAAAATGGAGACATGACAGCTCACTGATCCACACCAAAAAATGTCTCCTTCAACAGGGCTCATACAGCAATACATAAAATCATCTCAGACTAGAATTCAGCCAATCAGACACAGAAAACACATCTTGACAAGCATTCTATCCAATCTTATAAAACATAGGTAATCGTAGCTAAAACAAAGACTAGTTGATAAGAGACAAAGAACAGAGTTCTATTCATGCTAACCTTCTAAAGATATACATTAAATAACCTTGTTGCCATCCTAAAGCCAATTCTACAGAAGCCTATTGTTATTTGTCACGTCTACTGCTTGGGAAACTTTTCTGCTTGCATGGAAAACTTTTTCTGCTTGCATGGGAAACTTTTCTGCAATGCTAACAAAACTCCAGTCTAAGGCCTACATACTTCTTTGTAACCATTTTTTAAAAATCCTCTAACCTTATGGATTCCAACATTTCCCCCTCTCTGTTTGACCCAGAAGCTTTCATTTTCTTGTCGCTTGCTATTTGCGTTTCATAGCTCTATTGCAAAATTTCTGCTTATTATCTGCTGAAGACCTATTTTCACTAAACTGAAGCATTGCTATATTACGGCACAGCAACTTAATGCTGTGAAGACCCAATCCCTGAAAGAGAGCTATGAATCACGTTTGGCAACAGTCACAAGGCATCGTTCAAAAAACTCTGGTCGATTCCAAGGCCTTAATTCAAAACCTTCGTTCATGTCAATACCCTCATCTACTGCTTTCGTGAGATTTCGTACACTCTCTGTGCTTCTACTTCCTAGTTCTCCTGCTTGAATGACAAAAACTTCTCGGACTGTTTTGTTCATCATTCGCCGAACACAACAGAGTATACAAGGTGCCACTATCAATATCAGTATTAGAACACCTAATATGTAAAGACCTATCTTGCAAAGTTGCCTTAGCCAAGGTGCAAAACTCCAATTTTGAAACAAATCATCCAACCAGGAACCTCCATCTTCTTTAATTTGGGCTGTCAGATCCTTTAATTTTTGAATGCTTTTGTGAATGGATTCAGAACGATCAGACAAATTCATACAACACAATCCTTCAAATTCCTCACAACCATGTCCTTGTGCCAGTAAGAGAAAATCAATGGCTGCTCTGTTTTGAAGAGTAGCATGTCTAATACTATCAACATCGGTCAACATATCACTGATTGCGGAGGATGTGGCATTAGCTTGTTTGCTCAGCCAACATCCAACTCGATCTAATTGTCTCAATGCCACAGCTGAAGCCAATTGGGGTAGAAATATACCTGCTGAAAGCCTTCTGGTGGCATTCCAAGGCATAAAATCACTCTGACAGTTCTCATCATAATGAGGAACAGCTCTTGTTTTCCTTTGTTTCTTTTTCATCACTGCTTTGGCAGTGGGGGCAATTATGGTAAGCATACCAATGCTACAAGGGCCACCTTCAAGGTGGGCTGGAATGCCTTGCCAACCTCTGTCTCCGCAAATGATCCAATACCCTTTTGGCAATTGCCGTGGATATTGGTCCGTCTCCAGAAACACATCCCAACTGTTTGAAACATTTGCTGCCCTGAGAAGTTTGTTGGAACAAATGTTCCAATTGAAGGAAGGACTGTTTCCATTGTCAATTCCACCTGGTTTACCATTGGATTCTTTTCTGACCAAAGGAAACTCTTTCACTGGCACACCAACCAAACAGGTTGAGAAAGGCTTTTCTGGTTCCGAATTAGACAGACATATAGTATCCGATCCGGCAGCCTTGGCTAAGGTCACCCAAACATTTGTTTTCGGTTGATCCACAGGCAAATCTGCACGACAAAAAACAATTAAAATCAAGCAAAACAAGTATACCATTTGATTCTGCCCCATCTCTTTCAAGAACTAAGTTTTGGCAGAATTCTTTCTAAACAAAAACAATAACCTAAATTTTCAGCCAAAAACTAGCTTTGCAAAACAAACATTCAGCATTCAATTCGTATACTCATAAATAACATTGGCACAAAATCAGAGTTCATGGGTTCCACCGATGCACAAAGAACGTCAGGCACAAGAGGCGTCAGGCGAGACCCGGGATCCTTCCATTCGGTCCACGTCTGCGTACTCGCTTCCTCAGTTCTAGGCTCGACAACAGGTTCTGAAGTGCGATACGGTTTGACGTTTTTGGCAGGAACCCACTTAATTCTTCCAGCACCTGTGGAAATAGAAGCATACCCTTTGCCCCACGGTATTAATTGAAACAGGCCTTCCATCTGTCCAGAGTCAGGGTTTCTAATTAGAAGAGGAGGATGTTCTTTCAGTTTTGCCTGTGTGCTATTTGAAAAGTGTCTAAAGATTGGTGGATCTGGTTCTGTACTTGAACTATTTAGAAAATTAAAACCATACAAAGCCTTACTCAGTCTCATCTGTGGGGTGATTTCCGTTCCCCCTCTCTGTTGATCTAATATGCGTTTTAAGGTTTGATGTGTTCTTTCAATGATTGCTTGGCTTGTGGGAGAGTGGGGAATACCAAAAATGTGTCGAACACCCCATTCATTTAAAAATGTGGCCAATTTTTGAGATATGTATGCGGGACCATTGTCAGTTTTTACTTCTTGGGGTATACCCAATGAAGCAAAAGCTTGCAGGAAATGATGACAGGCATGGCTGCCAGTTTCACCTGTGTGAAGGGAAGCAAAAACTGCACCAGAGAACGTGTCTATGGAAACATGAATATTTTTAAATTTACCAAAAGAAGGCTATTTAGTAACACCTGTTTGCCACAACTGTAGGCTTTGTAAGCCTCGGGGGTTGATTGCTCCTGTAGAAACAGGAGGTTGTACCAATTGACAGTCAGGGCAAGTATGAATGATAGCTTTAGCTTGACTTTTAGTGATTTGGAACATTTGCATGAGTGCTTGTGCATTTTGGTGGAAAAAGGCATGACTCAATTTTGCTTGTTCAAAAATATTTGGCAATGTGTTAGAAATGACCACTGTCAGCTTGTCCGCTCTTGCATTTCCTTCCACAAAAAATGCAGGAAGTGAAGAATGCGCCCTAATGTGAGAAACAAAATATGGATTAGTTCTATATTGCAAAGTTATAAAAAGACATGAAAGCCAACGATGTAAGTTTCATTACTAACATCCTTTAAAATGGAACCTTCTATTCTCCTGACTACATTAGCAACATAAGCAGAATCTGTGACCAAATTAAAAGGCTGAGGAAACAGCTGAAAAGCTCAAACTACTGCAGCAAGCTCAACAATTTGAGGGGATCCCTCTACTGTTTGAATATCAGATTCCCAAACATCAGTCTTTTGATTAAACCAAGTCACAACGGACTTGTGGCTTTTACCAGAGCCATCAGTGAAGAGTCACAGCATGTAAAGGTTCTTCACTTAATTTAGGTTTTTCTCTGAAACTCAATTTTGCTTGCAGTAGTTTGTGAGCTGGATAGTGTATGGAACAAACACCTGGAAAACCTAAGAATGCATATTGTAAATCATCAGAATTTTGCATTGCCCAATTGCAATAATCATTTTTCAATGGCAAATAGATAACTGAACATTCTTGACCTGCCAAAGTTAACAATCTGGTTCTAGCCTTAATTATA
This sequence comes from Melospiza melodia melodia, assembly GCF_035770615.1. Taxonomy (NCBI): domain Eukaryota; kingdom Metazoa; phylum Chordata; class Aves; order Passeriformes; family Passerellidae; genus Melospiza; species Melospiza melodia. The sequence goes on along the minus strand of NC_086225.1, from coordinate 45,969,643 downwards.
ATGTATGCAATCATTTCTAAAACTGAGCAAATGGTCTTTGAAAACCTGTAGGGAGGAAAAACCCATTCCATTATTAACAAAGGATCTTGTTCTGCGGCATCCCACTGGAAAATGAGACCACAAAGCTGCATCTTCTCTCCTAAGATTGCAAGAAAGAAAGGATTTTCAGGAACGCAGCGATGAGCTTGTCTTTTTTGAAGAGCTTCTGTGACTTTGTCGAGAGCAGCACGAGCTTCAGGGGTTAAAGTTCTTGGCGAAGTGATGTCGCAACTTCCTCTCAGCAAATGGAAGAGCGGACTCAGTTCATCATTGGTGATTCCCAGCATCGGTCTGACCCAGTTGATTTCTCCTAGAAGTTGTTGTAACTCTTGTAGGTTGTTGACTCTGGTTTGGATCTGAATTTTCTGTGGTATTATTGTCGTCTTCCATCGTCTTCCATCATCTTCCATCCCAGGTACTTCTAAGGTGAAACTTGTTGAATTTTCGTTGCAGAGATTTCAAGTCCAGCTTTTTGAATTTCAGCAACAACACAGTCGCGAGTTTCTTCCATCTCTTCCTTTCAAAGGACTCCACCCTTAAAGCCAATTTTTCTTTCTCTGTATCTATAGATTGACAAACACCAGAACAACCATGTTTTTGCTTAAGTGAAAAAGAGTTCCCCGGAACCACAATTTCCCGAGTGGAAGCAGCCACCTCAGCCTCCACCCCAGGCCCAACAGAATCCAATTCAGGTTTCAGTGTCCCTGCACAAACAATTTTAGGAAGTACAGTCACTTTTTCATTTCCATCTTTTACACACTTTGTTCCATCCCCCTTACAAGAGTCACATATTTTTACATTAACAGAACAACGCGAAGAAAAGTCCAAAAGAGTCTCATTTTTTCCCAGAGAGAGAGAAGAAAGATTTTGTTCAACAGAGTTCAAAGCAATACTTTCAGCATTTGCAACAACACTTGTAACATTCTCCGATACTCACACAGTCTCCGGTTTACTGGAATTTAATGAGACAGAACCAGAAGCTTTGTTTTCTGAGTCCAAGTTGATCTTATTATTATCAGTTTGTTTAAAACAGCGCTCCAACAGCGCTCTACAAACCGGCATAAGTTAAGCTTTCATCTTTTTTGAGAGAGACTAGATTATAGATTCGCCAGTTTATCTGATCCCAAAAATGAAAAGTAAAAGCAGACTGCAGATTTAAATCTTGCGTATTCGCTTTAACCCAGATAAGTAAGTTTTTAAGCTCAGTTTTTGAAATTTCAGAGTGACCTTTTTCTTGTAACATTGCCTCTAATTGATGAAAAACATCCCATTCAACTTTTGATAAATTCGTTCCCATTTTTGTGTTCTTTTAATAATTTTCTTTTTCGCTATTTTGCCTCCCAACGTCACCCAAGCGCTCTCCCGAGATAAGTTACTTACAATTTTCTTGGCTTCGGCGGGAGAGATGATACAGTGTGCTCCTTGTTAACACTTGGGTCTCCGCAGCTGGTACTTCCACGATTTTTCTTTCTTTTTCTTCTATTCTACGTCCTCACACGAGGCACCAATATGCAGGGGACGGGACAGGTATAAGTCAAATAGTGTCAGGAGCCCAACCTTAAAAAAGGAACCCACTACGTCGCGGCAAAATATCCAAATATGGATAACATGGTAACCAGACCAGTGAAGAGATTTTTGCTTTTATTTCCAGCACATCAGTCTCAAAATACAAAATGGAGACATGACAGCTCACTGATCCACACCAAAAAATGTCTCCTTCAACAGGGCTCATACAGCAATACATAAAATCATCTCAGACTAGAATTCAGCCAATCAGACACAGAAAACACATCTTGACAAGCATTCTATCCAATCTTATAAAACATAGGTAATCGTAGCTAAAACAAAGACTAGTTGATAAGAGACAAAGAACAGAGTTCTATTCATGCTAACCTTCTAAAGATATACATTAAATTAACTTGTTTCCATTTTTCACGTCTACTGCTTGGGAAACTTTTCTGCTTGCACGGAAATCTTTTCTGCTTGCATGGGAAACTTTTATGCAATGCTAACAAAACTCCTGTCTAAGGCCTACATACTTCTTTTTAACCATTTCTTAAAAATCCTCTAACCTTATGGATTTCAACATCAGGCCTTTATCAGTTCCATAGCTTTAAGCCATAACAAACACAATTCAACCAACCACCATGCACCACGCTGTGAACACACGACGGTTCTAGAACTTGTTGATTTACCTCTAATTCAGCTGCCTCACCTCCCACAGTCCTTTTCTACTTAGCCAAAGTAATGGGCCTCAGCCCAAGGCCTTCCTTTTTTAAGCTTCTAGCTATATGCAGCAGCAAACCACTACTTTCTTCTGTGCCAAGACTTTAGGTAGACGATTTGCATCTGCCCTTCCAGTGAAACCTAATGGGGAGAGAAAAGCCTCTCAGAGATGTTTAGTCATTCCATTTTCTAGACAGGCCAAATCCAAAGAAAAGCAAGCTATGGGATTGTGTACTTGCTCTTACAAAACACCTGCTGCCCTCTGACAATCAACTAGCAGAAAACCAGCCAAACTGAGACTTGAGGCAAACGACCCTTGGAAGGGAATAATGATGTGATCAATCAAGACAACACTTTTCCAGGCTACCGAGATATTGGAAATGTCAGCAAAGGCTTGAGAGCAAAGGCTGAACAAATGGGGAAAGGGTAAAAGAATCCCAAGAAAAACATGACCAAAGGTTAAAACAATTCCAAGAAAAACATGGGCAAGTAACCTGTTGAAGCCTTCAGGAAATCAGTGGCCGCTGATTGACATAGGCCATTCAAGTTAATTGACCCCTGCACCTTCCACTCCTTTTTCATAGGGTGAATTGAGACCATGGAATCACAATTCCTTGGATTCTGTTCTAAACTTTAGGAGAGAAGTACAGCAGCTGAAGTACCTGTTACTGATGTGATACCCAGAAACACAGAGTTGACACATTTCATTCTTGGCCAATCACAACAAGCAAGACTAAGAGGATAAGGCTGGCTTATGTTCATGACATTTTTCTTGTTTGACAGCCTGCTCTGATTGCAGTGAAACTTTTTCATTAGCTTCTCTCTACAAGGAGAAAGTCCAGTTCAATGTCCTGCCCTACTGCTGCAAGTATACCATTTGGTTTCTCGAGCCAAAAAATTGAATTGGAAGGTACGGAGCTAAGAGCCGCTCCGGGGCGTCTTTCGGCAGAAGCCGCGCTAAGGAGAGCACTGTGAGCGGCACAATCGTCTTTGTGCGAAGAAGCCGCTTCTTCGGCTCCGGGAGCCGGAGAGAGCGGCAGCCTCGGGAAGGTGAAGAAGCAAGCTGTACAACACTGGGATTGTGTGCGCACCTTGCCAACTGATACAAAACAGTACTTTTGCACTCTCCTGACTCTTCCAATCACATGAACAATAGATTAGAAGTTGTTTTGGACAACTTTTCTTTTCTTCCTGCCAAACACTTGGCAGACATCTCTGCAACTTCTAGAACACCTTGGGAGATGTTTTCTGTGCTGGCACAGTTTTTCCTAGCCAGACATAGTGGGAAAGCGTTTTGCTGAGATGTAGATGAGAAGAGACGCTAAAGACGAAGGTAGGATGCTGTCCGGAGCTAAGAGCCGCTCCCGGGCGTCTTTCGGCAGAAGCCGCGCTAAGGAGAGCACTGTGAGCGGCACAATCGTCTTTGCGCGAAGAAGCCGCTTCTTCGGCTCCGGGAGCCGGAGAGAGCGGCAGCTTCGGGAAGCTGAAGAAGCAAGATGTACAACACTGGGATTGTGTGCGCACCTTGCCAACTGATACAAAACAGTACTTTTGCACTCTCCTGACTTTTCCAATCACATGAACGTTCGATTCGAAGCTGTTTTGGACAACTTTTCTTCCTGCCAAACACTTGGCAGACATCTCTGCAACTTCCAGAACACGATGGGAGATGTTTTCTGTGCTGGCACAGTTTTTCCTAGCAGACATAGTGGAAAAGCTTTTTGCTGAGATGTAGATGAGAAGAGGCGCTAAAGACGAAGGTAGGATGCTGTCCGGAGCTAAGAGCCGCTCCCGGGCGTCTTTCGGCAGAAGCCGCGCTAAGGAGAGCACTGTGAGCGGCACAGTCGTCTTTGCGTGAAAAAGCCGCTTCTTCGGCTCCGGGAGCCGGAGAGAGCTGCAACTTTGGGAAGGTGAAGAAGCAAGCTGTACAACACTGGGATTGTGTGCGCAACTTGCCAACTAATAGAAAACAGTACTTTTGCACTCTCCTGACTTTTCCAGTCACATGAACATTCGATTAGAATCTGTTTTGGACAACTTTTCTTTTCTTCCTGCCAAACACTTGGCAGACCTCCGTGCAACGTCTAGAACACGATGGGAGATGTTTTCTGTGCTGGCACAATTTCTCCTTGCCAGATGTAGTGGAAAAGCTTTTTGCTAAGATGTAGACGACCAGAGAGGCTAAAGAGTGGATGTAAGCAAATGACACCCATCTTCAAAATAGGCAATTAAGAGGACTCGCGATAGTACAAACCAGCCAGCCTCTTTTTTATCCCCAGTAAGTTGATGAAGCAGCTCTTCCTGGAAATCCTTGCCAGGCACATGAAAGACGACCAAATAATGTAGTTAGCATGATTTTTCAGGGGAATTTCATGCTGAACATCACTTTAAACTCCTCTGATGAATCAACTTGACTGGTAGATGAAGGGAATATTATCTGCCTGGGCTTCAGGGCGGTTTTTGACATATCTCTACATGGCAGCACACATACATATGGAAGCAATAGTGCAAAGGGGAGGGAATCAGTGTCTTTTCAGTGATGCTGAGGGAAAAGACAAGAGGCAGTGGGCACACACTGAAATACAGGAGATTGCCTTTGAACATCAGTAAATGTTTCTTTACTGTGAGGGTGACTGAACCACGGCACAGACTGCCCAGAAAGATTGTGGAGCCTGGATCTTTGAAGACATTAAAAGTACACCCAGATAGAATCCTGGGCAAGAGGCTCTAGGTATCCTGGTTTAGGCAGGGGGGTTGGGCCTGGTTAGCCCCACCAACCCCTTCCACTCTCTTTCATTCTGTGCTAGTGAATTCTCTTCAAGATGCATTTCAAGCACTGGCATGACAAAGTTCTGTGCAGACAGAGATCCAAATGGACATGGCATCTAAGTTCCTTAAGCAGTGTTCAAGAAGAATGTAAAACTCTGGCACAAGTGTCTCTTCCCTAACTGAATCCCTTTCATGGGAAAATTCCCAGCTCTAGAAAGATCTTCTGATACGCATGCTTAAGACTGACACTGGCTGAGCAAATTTCTCCCTATGTGTATCTAAGACCAGTTAGGATCTTCACCCAAAGTGCTGTCAACATAGTCACAGAATGCCTATTGTTAAGAAGTGACAGCTTCCATCAGAATGGCAACTATTGGTCCACAAAATGGATTAATGGATGGGAATTATCTACGTGGGTTAAAAACAAAAATAAAGAGTTGGTCTTTATTTATCAATTTCATTGCAATATTGATAAGGGAAGAAAAAGATCTAAGTCCTTGACTTTCTGAACTCGAGGAAAGATTTTAAAAATTCCTTGTAAAAATGTATGATCACAATCAGACTATTGAAACCATTTTAGTTGGGAACAAAGTTCCAAAATTGTCTAGATAGTGGCAAAGAAGCCAAGAAAATAGGAAAGAAACAAAAAGAGAGCAAAAGAGTCAGCTTCAGTGTACAAGCTCGTTCTAGAAGTAGTCTGCTGGGAAAAGGAACCCCCAGCTAAATTTCCAATGTATTCCTGCGCTTGATTCAGTAACTGGTCAATGTAAAAACCAATCCTTTTGTACAACTTCTTCCAGCAACAAAAACTCCAACAGGTTGACACTACCATCATGCCTGTTCCAGACATATTTAAAAGAGAAATGATGATTTTCTTGAAAACCTACTTGCATAAAAGTTGCAAGATGGTGGAGGGATTCCCACATCCTCCTTCCTCCATCTGGCTTGAAAGTATATTTGATAAAATATGCAACAAAGCACATGATTTATAAGGGAGAGTCAAATGGATGATTTGGGAATTGATCTCTTGTTGATAGTAAACTTCATATCCACTCGGTGTGACCTTTTTAAAACAAAATGTGGAGCTGAGGCATGAATCTGCCACAACAATTGTAAAGCAAACATACACACTCCCCTTCACATGCCTCCCCTTCCACACACACCTAGGCACACACAGAGATCAGCATAGCAGATCATGAACACCTTGGAAAAGACTGAAATGCTAAATGCCTCTCTTGATGGGCAAAAGAGCTGGTGCAGTAATTCAAATGCCTGGTACAAAAATTCTGTTTCATATTTAGCTCCTATTTAAAACACAGCTTTTCATTTCATTCTATTTACAGAATATTTTAATTTCATTTGTTTCTTTAAAATTACTTAGTTCTCACCTGTTGTATGTCTAGGAATATTTTCTTCCAAAAATAGAAAAAAATAGATGATATCTTTTCAGCAGAAAACATTGGTTGATACAATTTTAAACCATCATGATATGGAAGAATTCTTCTGTCCCTCTCGAAGGTGGAAGAAGCATTTGGATCACAGATCATCTACAATGAAATACTTGACATGTTTAAGATGCTTTCAATCAATTTTGATCGTCAATTGCTTATTCGTTGTAAACAGTAATTTTTCAGTGAAGGGAAAGTGTGTGTGGTATATCTACATGATGTGTTCAAAGCCAGTTCCTACTAATGGCCAGGCTGAATTCCAGTAAATAATGTCCCGAATGATATTTTGCCGCCTTCTTTGGCACTTCATGAAATCTTACCCCGATGAAGTGCTGAAACACAGAGATTTTCTCTTAGAGAGTGTCTCATGTTGTAACCCATCCCATGGATTTTATGCTGTAATTCTTATCTCTTTTAAAATTTACTATCTTCTGTACAGTTTTCATGAAACTTTCTGTTACAGTAGTGAATAGCACAGATAAATGTCATTTTGTACAACTTTGAATTTACCCCAAGAGCTGAGAGAAAACTTGCTCCTATACTTCAATCCGAGTTTCTTCTATAGTCCAACTTTGTTTCTCTACCATCAAGCTTCTCCTTTGTTGCTGCTCCAAGCCCCGTCCAAGGTGACCTTGAATACTTTCAGGGAGGGGACACCCACAACTTCTCTGGGCAACCTGTTCCAGTGTTCCAGCACTCCCACAGTAAAAAAGGCCTTCCTTTCATCTAATATGTGTAGGAAATCATAAATCTAGGCATAGAAGCTTGGAGTGCAAATTTGAAGTTCTTTGGATTTGAAGCACATTTTATATGAATACTGACTTACAGATGACTAAAAGATGTTGATGGGCATTTGAGCTGACAAGTTTTGAAAAAGTGCATGGAAATTAAAATTGAAACCACTAAAATTAAAAACTCCTTGCCATTTTCTTTTTCCTCTCCTATTCAAAATTGCATATGTCAGATATCAGTGCTTCATGCAAACATCTCAGATGCTCTCAGAGAAAAAGCTTTTCTTTCAGACTAAGTTGCAGTTGACGTAGAACACTAGCAGGAGTGAAAGTTTTTCTGGGCATCGGGGCAGCACCTTCTCCTTGGATTTGTGTGCAGAATGCATTTTATCCAAACTGGAAAATAGATCCCAGCTCTGTTCTATTCATCATTCTTACTTCATCAGGCCTGAAGATTCTGTGAAAAGTAGCCTGTGGACCTTGAAGATAGCGCATGTGAAACAGATGAGAGGTGATAGAGAAGTTGAGGGAGAGAAGAAAGAGCATATGGCTGAAACCAGAAAGTATTTCTTCACGTGATCATGGAAGATTGCAGGAGCCACTTGGTGCTATCAAAGCAGCCCGACTTGGCACTGGTGCCACCTTGGGTCTGGGAGCCATCTTGCATATCGTGCATTTTAAGGAGCCAGCTGGCCACTCCCAGCCATATGCCCCCAAACACAAACCACGGCCCTTTTCTCTGGCAAACAAAACTCAGCTGCCCAGCTTTTTGATGGCAGATGGCAGGAGCCACTTGGTACTATCAAACCAGCCTGACTTGGCACTGGTGCCACCATGGGTCTGGTAACCATCCTGCCTATTGTAGCTTTTCAGGAGCCAGCCGGTCACTCTCAGACATAGGCCCCAGACACAAACCTCGGCCCGTTTCCCTGGCAAACAAAAGTAAGCTGCCCCGCTTCTGGATGGCAGATTGCAGGAGCTACTTAGTACTATCAAACCAGCCCGACTTGGCACTGGTGCCACCTTGGCTCTGGGAACCATCCTGCGTATCGTGGATTTTCAGGGGCCAGCCGGCCACTCTCAGCCATATGCCCCCAAACACAAACCACGGCCCTTTTCTCTGGCAAACAAAACTCAACTGCCCCTCTTCTGCTTGGCAAATTGCAGGACGCACTTGGTACTACAAAAACAGCCCAACTTGGCAGTGGTGCCACCTTGGGTCTGGGAACCATCCTGCGTATCGAGCATTTTAAGGAGCCAGCCGGCCACTCCCATCCATATGCCCCCAAAAACAAACCACGGACCATTTCTCTGGCAAACAAAAATCAGCTGCCCCGCTTCTGGATGGCAGATTGCAGGAGCCACTTTGCACCATCAAACCAGCCCGACTTGGCACTGGTGCCACCTTGGATCTGGGAACCATCCTGCGTATCGTACATATTCAGGAACCAGCCGAACACTGCTGGCCATAGGCCCCCAAACACAAACCTTGGCACGTTTCCCGGGCAAACAAAAGTAAGCTTCCCCGCTTCTGGATGGCAGATTGCAGGAGCCACTTGGTACTAGCAAACCAGCCCAACTTGGTACTGGTGCCACCTTGGGTCTGGGAACCATCCTGCCTATCGTGGATTTTCAGGAAACAGCCGGCCACTCCCAGCCACAGGCCCCCAAACACAAACCACGGCCCATTTCCCTGGCAAACAAAACTCAGCTGCCCCGCTTCTGGATGGCAGTTTGCAGGAGCCACTTGGGACTATCAAACCAGCCCAACTTGGCACTGGTACCACCTTGGATCTGGGAACCATCCTGCGTATCGTGGATTTCCAGGGGCCAGCCGGCCACTCCCAGCCATATGCCCCCAAACACAAACCTCGGCCCATTTCCCTGGCAAACAAAACTCAGCTGCCCCTCTTCTGGATGGCAGTTTGCAGGAGCCACTTGGTACTACAAAAACAGCCCGACTTGGCACTGGTGCCACCTTGGGTCTGGTTACCATCCTGCGTATCGTGCATTTTAAGGAGCCAGCTGGCCACTCCCAGCCATATGCCCCCAAACAAAACCCACGGCCCTTTTCTCTGGCGAACAAAACTCAGCTGCCCCGCTACTGGATGGCAGATTGCAGGAGCCACTTGGTACTATCAAACCAGCCTGACTTGCCACTGGTGCCACCTTGGGTCTGGGAACCATCCTGCGTATCGTGGATTCTAAGGAGCCAGCCGGCCACTCCCAGCCACAGGCCCCCAAACACAAACCAAAGCCCTTTTCTCTGGCAAACAAAACTCAGCTGCCCCGCTTCTGGATGGCACATTGCAGGAGTCACTTGGGACTATCAAACCAGCCCGACGTGGCACTGGTGCCACGTTGGGTCTGGGAACCATCCTGCCTATCGTGGATTCTAAGGAGTCAGCCGGTCACTCCCAGCCACAGGCCCCCAAACAAAAAAACAACGGCGCTTTTCCCTGGAAAACAAAACTCGTCTGCCAACTTTTTGATGGCAGATTGCAGGAGCCACTTGGTACTATCAAACCAGCGTGACTTGGCACTGGTGCCACCATGGGTCTGGGAACCATCCTGCGTATCGTGAATTTTCAGGGGCCAGGTGGCCACTCCCAGCCATATGCCGCCAAAAACAAACCACGGACCTTTTCTCTGGCAAAAAATCAGCTTCCCTGCTTCTGGATGGCAGATTGCAGGAGCCACTTGGTACTATCAAACCAGCCCGACTTGGCAGTGGTGCCACCTTGGGTCTGGAAGCCGTCATGCGCATGGTTGATTTTCAGGAGTCAGTCGGGCTGGTTTGATGGTGCAAATGGCTCTTGCAATTTGCCATCCAGAAGCGGGGCAGCTGATTTTTGTTTGCCAGAGAATAGTTCCGTGGGTTGTTTTGGGGGCATATGGTTTGGAGTGGCCGGCTGGCTCCTTGAAATGCTCGATACGCAGGATGGTTCCCAGACCCAAGGTGGTACCACTGCCAAGTCGGGCTGTTTTTGTAGTACCAAGTGCATCCTGCAATCTGCCATCCAGAAGCGGGGCAGCTTAGTTTTGTTTGCCAGGGAAACGGGCCGAGGTTTTTGATTGGGGTCTGTGGCCGAGAGCGGTCGGCTGGCTCCTGACAATCCACAATTCGCAGGATGGTTCCCAGACCCAAGGTGGCACCAGTGCCAAGTCAGGCTGGTTTGATAGTACCAAGTGGCTCCTGCAATCTGCCATCCAGTAGCGGGGCAGCTGAGTTTTGTTTGCCAGAGAAAAGGGCTGTGGTTTGTGTTTGGGGGCCTGTGGCTGGGAGTGGCCGGCTGGCTCCTTAGAATCCACGATACGCAGGATGGTTCGCAGATCCAAGGTGGCACCAGTGGCAAGTCAGGCTGGTTTGATAGTACCAAGTGGCTCCTGCAATCTGCCATCCAGTAGCGGGGCAGCTGAGTTTTGTTCGCCAGAGAAAAGGGCCGTGGGTTTTGTTTGGGGGCATATGGCTGGGAGTGGCCAGCTGGCTCCTTAAAATGCACGATACGCAGGATGGTAACCAGACCCAAGGTGGCACCAGTGCCAAGTCGGGCTGTTTTTGTAGTCCCAAGTGGCTCCTGCAAACTGCCATCCAGAAGCGGGGCAGCTGAGTTTTGTTTGCCAGGGAAATGGGCCGTGGTTTGTGTTTGGGGGCCTGTGGCTGGGAGTGGCCGGCTGTTTCCTGAAAATCCACGATAGGCAGGATGGTTCCCAGACCCAAGGTGGCACCAGTACCAAGTTGGGCTGGTTTGCTAGTACCAAGTGGCTCCTGCAATCTGCCATCCAGAAGCGGGGCAGCTTACTTTTGTTTGCCAGGGAAACGTGCCAAGGTTTGTGTTTGGGGGCCTATGGCCAGCAGTGTTCGGCTGGTTCCTGAATATGTACGATACGCAGGATGGTTCCCAGATCCAAGGTGGCACCAGTGCCAAGTCGGGCTGGTTTGATGGTGCAAAGTGGCTCCTGCAATCTGCCATCCAGAAGCGGGGCAGCTGATTTTTGTTTGCCAGAGAAATGGTCCGTGGTTTGTTTTTGGGGGCATATGGATGGGAGTGGCCGGCTGGCTCCTTAAAATGCTCGATACGCAGGATGGTTCCCAGACCCAAGGTGGCACCACTGCCAAGTTGGGCTGTTTTTGTAGTACCAAGTGCGTCCTGCAATTTGCCAAGCAGAAGAGGGGCAGTTGAGTTTTGTTTGCCAGAGAAAAGGGCCGTGGTTTGTGTTTGGGGGCATATGGCTGAGAGTGGCCGGCTGGCCCCTGAAAATCCACGATACGCAGGATGGTTCCCAGAGCCAAGGTGGCACCAGTGCCAAGTCGGGCTGGTTTGATAGTACTAAGTAGCTCCTGCAATCTGCCATCCAGAAGCGGGGCAGCTTACTTTTGTTTGCCAGGGAAACGGGCCGAGGTTTGTGTCTGGGGCCTATGTCTGAGAGTGACCGGCTGGCTCCTGAAAAGCTACAATAGGCAGGATGGTTACCAGACCCATGGTGGCACCAGTGCCAAGTCAGGCTGGTTTGATAGTACCAAGTGGCTCCTGCCATCTGCCATCAAAAAGCTGGGCAGCTGAGTTTTGTTTGCCAGAGAAAAGGGCCGTGGTTTGTGTTTGGGGGCATATGGCTGGGAGTGGCCAGCTGGCTCCTTAAAATGCACGATATGCAAGATGGCTCCCAGACCCAAGGTGGCACCAGTGCCAAGTCGGGCTGGTTTGATAGCACCAAGTGGCTCCTGCAATCTTCCATGATCACGTGAAGAAATACTTTCTGGTTTCAGCCATATGCTCTTTCTTCTCTCCCTCAACTTCTCTATCACCTCTCATCTGTTTCACATGCGCTATCTTCAAGGTCCACAGGCTACTTTTCACAGAATCTTCAGGCCTGATGAAGTAAGAATGATGAATAGAACAGAGCTGGGATCTATTTTCCAGTTTGGATAAAATGCATTCTGCACACAAATCCAAGGAGAAGGTGCTGCCCCGATGCCCAGAAAAACTTTCACTCCTGCTAGTGTTCTACGTCAACCGCAACTTAGTCTGAAAGAAAAGCTTTTTCTCTGAGAGCATCTGAGATGTTTGCATGAAGCACTGATATCTGACATATGCAATTTTGAATAGGAGAGGAAAAAGAAAATGGCAAGGAGTTTTTAATTTTAGTGGTTTCAATTTTAATTTCCATGCACTTTTTCAAAACTTGTCAGCTCAAATGCCCATCAACATCTTTTAGTCATCTGTAAGTCAGTATTCATATAAAATGTGCTTCAAATCCAAAGAATTTCAAATTTGCACTCCAAGCTTCTATGCCTAGATTTATGATTTCCTACACATATTAGATGAAAGGAAGGCCTTTTTTACTGTGGGAGTGCTGGAACACTGGAACAGGTTGCCCAGAGAAGTTGTGGGTGTCCCCTCCCTGAAAGTATTCAAGGTCACCTTGGACGGGGCTTGGAGCAGCAACAAAGGAGAAGCTTGATGGTAGAGAAACAAAGTTGGACTATAGAAGAAACTCGGATTGAAGTATAGGAGCAAGTTTTCTCTCAGCTCTTGGGGTAAATTCAAAGTTGTACAAAATGACATTTATCTGTGCTATTCACTACTGTAACAGAAAGTTTCATGAAAACTGTACAGAAGATAGTAAATTTTAAAAGAGATAAGAATTACAGCATAAAATCCATGGGATGGGTTACAACATGAGACACTCTCTAAGAGAAAATCTCTGTGTTTCAGCACTTCATCGGGGTAAGATTTCATGAAGTGCCAAAGAAGGCGGCAAAATATCATTCGGGACATTATTTACTGGAATTCAGCCTGGCCATTAGTAGGAACTGGCTTTGAACACATCATGTAGATATACCACACACACTTTCCCTTCACTGAAAAATTACTGTTTACAACGAATAAGCAATTGACGATCAAAATTGATTGAAAGCATCTTAAACATGTCAAGTATTTCATTGTAGATGATCTGTGATCCAAATGCTTCTTCCACCTTCGAGAGGGACAGAAGAATTCTTCCATATCATGATGGTTTAAAATTGTATCAACCAATGTTTTCTGCTGAAAAGATATCATCTATTTTTTTCTATTTTTGGAAGAAAATATTCCTAGACATACAACAGGTGAGAACTAAGTAATTTTAAAGAAACAAATGAAATTAAAATATTCTGTAAATAGAATGAAATGAAAAGCTGTGTTTTAAATAGGAGCTAAATATGAAACAGAATTTTTGTACCAGGCATTTGAATTACTGCACCAGCTCTTTTGCCCATCAAGAGAGGCATTTAGCATTTCAGTCTTTTCCAAGGTGTTCATGATCTGCTATGCTGATCTCTGTGTGTGCCTAGGTGTGTGTGGAAGGGGAGGCATGTGAAGGGGAGTGTGTATGTTTGCTTTACAATTGTTGTGGCAGATTCATGCCTCAGCTCCACATTTTGTTTTAAAAAGGTCACACCGAGTGGATATGAAGTTTACTATCAACAAGAGATCAATTCCCAAATCATCCATTTGACTCTCCCTTATAAATCATGTGCTTTGTTGCATATTTTATCAAATATACTTTCAAGCCAGATGGAGGAAGGAGGATGTGGGAATCCCTCCACCATCTTGCAACTTTTATGCAAGTAGGTTTTCAAGAAAATCATCATTTCTCTTTTAAATATGTCTGGAACAGGCATGATGGTAGTGTCAACCTGTTGGAGTTTTTGTTGCTGGAAGAAGTTGTACAAAAGGATTGGTTTTTACATTGACCAGTTACTGAATCAAGCGCAGGAATACATTGGAAATTTAGCTGGGGGTTCCTTTTCCCAGCAGACTACTTCTAGAACGAGCTTGTACACTGAAGCTGACTCTTTTGCTCTCTTTTTGTTTCTTTCCTATTTTCTTGGCTTCTTTGCCACTATCTAGACAATTTTGGAACTTTGTTCCCAACTAAAATGGTTTCAATAGTCTGATTGTGATCATACATTTTTACAAGGAATTTTTAAAATCTTTCCTCGAGTTCAGAAAGTCAAGGACTTAGATCTTTTTCTTCCCTTATCAATATTGCAATGAAATTGATAAATAAAGACCAACTCTTTATTTTTGTTTTTAACCCACGTAGATAATTCCCATCCATTAATCCATTTTGTGGACCAATAGTTGCCATTCTGATGGAAGCTGTCACTTCTTAACAATAGGCATTCTGTGACTATGTTGACAGCACTTTGGGTGAAGATCCTAACTGGTCTTAGATACACATAGGGAGAAATTTGCTCAGCCAGTGTCAGTCTTAAGCATGCGTATCAGAAGATCTTTCTAGAGCTGGGAATTTTCCCATGAAAGGGATTCAGTTAGGGAAGAGACACTTGTGCCAGAGTTTTACATTCTTCTTGAACACTGCTTAAGGAACTTAGATGCCATGTCCATTTGGATCTCTGTCTGCACAGAACTTTGTCATGCCAGTGCTTGAAATGCATCTTGAAGAGAATTCACTAGCACAGAATGAAAGAGAGTGGAAGGGGTTGGTGGGGCTAACCAGGCCCAACCCCCCTGCCTAAACCAGGATACCTAGAGCCTCTTGCCCAGGATTCTATCTGGGTGTACTTTTAATGTCTTCAAAGATCCAGGCTCCACAATCTTTCTGGGCAGTCTGTGCCGTGGTTCAGTCACCCTCACAGTAAAGAAACATTTACTGATGTTCAAAGGCAATCTCCTGTATTTCAGTGTGTGCCCACTGCCTCTTGTCTTTTCCCTCAGCATCACTGAAAAGACACTGATTCCCTCCCCTTTGCACTATTGCTTCCATATGTATGTGTGCTGCCATGTAGAGATATGTCAAAAACCGCCCTGAAGCCCAGGCAGATAATATTCCCTTCATCTACCAGTCAAGTTGATTCATCAGAGGAGTTTAAAGTGATGTTCAGCATGAAATTCCCCTGAAAAATCATGCTAACTACATTATTTGGTCGTCTTTCATGTGCCTGGCAAGGATTTCCAGGAAGAGCTGCTTCATCAACTTACTGGGGATAAAAAAGAGGCTGGCTGGTTTGTACTATCGCGAGTCCTCTTAATTGCATTTTTTGAAGATGGGTGTCATTTGCTTACATCCACTCTTTAGCCTCTCTGGTCGTCTACATCTTAGCAAAAAGCTTTTCCACTACATCTGGCAAGGAGAAATTGTGCCAGCACAGAAAACATCTCCCATCGTGTTCTAGACGTTGCACGGAGGTCTGCCAAGTGTTTGGCAGGAAGAAAAGAAAAGTTGTCCAAAACAGATTCTAATCGAATGTTCATGTGACTGGAAAAGTCAGGAGAGTGCAAAAGTACTGTTTTCTATTAGTTGGCAAGTTGCGCACACAATCCCAGTGTTGTACAGCTTGCTTCTTCACCTTCCCAAAGTTGCAGCTCTCTCCGGCTCCCGGAGCCGAAGAAGCGGCTTTTTCACGCAAAGACGACTGTGCCGCTCACAGTGCTCTCCTTAGCGCGGCTTCTGCCGAAAGACGCCCGGGAGCGGCTCTTAGCTCCGGACAGCATCCTACCTTCGTCTTTAGCGCCTCTTCTCATCTACATCTCAGCAAAAAGCTTTTCCACTATGTCTGCTAGGAAAAACTGTGCCAGCACAGAAAACATCTCCCATCGTGTTCTAGACGTTGCAGAGATGTCTGCCAAGTGTTTGGCAGGAAGAAAAGAAAAGTTGTCCAAAACAGCTTCGAATCGAACGTTCATGTGATTGGAAAAGTCAGGAGAGTGCAAAAGTACTGTTTTGTATCAGTTGGCAAGCTGCGCACACAATCCCAGTGTTGTACAGCTTGCTTCTTCACCTTCCCGAAGCTGCCGCTCTCTCCGGCTCCCGGAGCCGAAGAAGCGGCTTCTTCGCGCAAAGACGATTGTGCCGCTCACAGTGCTCTCCTTAGCGCGGCTTCTGCCCAAAGACGCCCGGGAGCGGCTCTTAGCTCCGGACAGCATCCTACCTTCGTCTTTAGCGCCTCTTCTCATCTACATCTCAGCAAAAAGCTTTTCCACTATGTCTGGCTAGGAAAAACTGTGCCAGCACAGAAAACATCTCCCAAGGTGTTCTAGACGTTGCATGGAGGTCTGCCAAGTGTTTGGCAGGAAGAAAAGAAAAGTTGTCCAAAACAGCTTCCAATCGAATATTCATGAGATTGGAAGAGTCAGGAGAGTGCAAAAGTACTGTTTTGTATCAGTTGGCAAGGTACGCACACAATCCCAGTGTAGTACAGCTTGCTTCTTCACCTTCCCGAAAGTGCTGCTCTCTCCGGCTCCAGGAGGCGAAGAAGCGGCTTCTTCGCGCAAAGACGATTGTGCCGCTCACAGTGCTCTCCTTAGCGCGGCTTCTGCCCAAAGACGCCCGGGAGCGGCTCTTAGCTCCGGACAGCATCCTACCTTCGTCTTTAGCGCCTCTTCTCATCTACATCTCGGCAAAAAGCTTTCCCACTATGTCTGGCTAGGAAAAACTGTGCCAGCACAGAAAACATCTCCCAAGGTGTTCTAGACGTTGCACGGATGTCTGCTGAGTGTTTGGAAGGAAGAAAAGAAAAGTTGTCCAAAACAGCTTCCAATCGAATGTTCATGTGATTGGAAAAGTCAGGAGAGTGCAAAGGTACTGTTTTGTATCAGTTGGCAAGGTGCGCACACAATCCCAGTGTTGTACAGCTTGCTTCTTCACCTTCCCGAAGCTGCCGCTCTCTCCGGCTCCCGGAGCCGAAGAAGCGGCTTCTTCGCGCAAAGACGATTGTGCCGCTCACAGTGCTCTCCTTAGAGCGGCTTCTGCCGAAAGACGCCCGGGAGCGGCTCTTAGCTCCGGACAGCATCCTACCTTCGTCTTTAGCGCCTCTTCTCATCTACATCTCAGCAAAACGCTTTCCCACTATGTCTGGCTAGGAAAAACTGTGCCAGCACAGAAAACATCTCCCAAGGTGTTCTAGACGTTGCACGGATGTCTGCCAAGTGTTTGGCAGGAAGAAAAGGAAAGTTATCCAAAACAGCTTCTAATCGAATGTTCATGTGACTGGAAAAGTCAGGAGAGTGCAAAAGTACTGTTTTCTATTAGTTGGCAATTGCGCACACAATCCCAGTGTTGTACAGCTTGCTTTTTCACCTTCCCGAAGTTGCCGCTCTCTCCGGCTCCTGGAGCCGAAGAAGCGGCTTCTTCGCGCAAAGACGACTGTGCCGCTCACAGTGCCCTCCTTAGGGCGGCTTCTGCCGAAAGACGCCCGGGACCGGCTCTTAGCTTCGGACAGCATCCTACCTTCGTCTTTAGCGCCTCTTCTCATCTACATCTCGGCAAAAAGCTTTTCCACTATGTCAGGCTAGGAAAAACTGTGCCAGCACAGAAAACATCTCCCATCGTGTTCTAGACGTTGCAGAGATGTCTGCCAAGTGTTTGGCAGGAAGAAAAGAAAAGTTGTCCAAAACAGCTTCTAATCGAATGTTCATGTGATTGGAAAAGTCAGGAGAGTGCAAAAGTACTGTTTTCTATCAGTTGGCAAGGTGCGCACACAATCCCAGTGTTGTACATCTTGCTTCTTCACATTCCCGAAGTTGCCGCTCTCACCGGCTCCCGGAGCCGAAGAAGCGGCTTCTTCGCGCAAAGACGACTGTGCCGCTCACAGTGCTCTCCTTAGCGCGGCTTCTGCCGAAAGACGCCCGGGAGCGGCTCTTAGCTCCGGACAGCATCCTACCTTCGTCTTTAGCGCCTCTTCTCATCTACATCTCGGCAAAAATCTTTTCCACTATGTCTGGCTAGGAAAAACTGTGCCAGCACAGAAAACATCTCCCAATGTGTTCTAGACGTTGCACGGATGTCTGCCAAGTGTTTGGCAGGAAGAAAAGAAAAGTTGTCCAAAACAGCTTCCAATCGAACGTTCATGTGATTGGAAAAGTCAGGAGAGTGCAAAGGTACTGTTTTGTATCAGTTGGAAAGGTGCGCACACAATCCCAGTGTTGTACAGCTTGCTTCTTCACATTCCCGAAGTTGCCGCTCTCTCCGGCTCCCGGAGCCGAAGAAGCGGCTTCTTCGCGCAAAGACGATTGTGCCGCTCACAGTGCTCTCCTTAGCGCGGCTTCCGCCGAAAGACGCCCGGGAGCGGCTCTTAGCTCCGGACAGCATCCTACCTTCGTCTTTAGCGTCTCTTCTCATCTACATCTCAGCAAAAAGCTTTTCCACTATGTCTGGCTAGGAAAAACTGTGCCAGCACAGAAAACATCTCCCAAGGTGTTCTAGACGTTGCACGGATGTCTGCCAAGTGTTTGGCAGGAAGAAAAGAAAAGTTGTCCAAAACAGCCTCCAATCGAACGTTCATGTGATTGGAAAAGTCAGGAGAGTGCAAAGGTACTGTTTTCTATCAGTTGGCAAGCTGCGCACACAATCCCAGTGTTGTACAGCTTGCTTCTTCACCTTCCCGAAGCTGCCGCTCTCTCCGGCTCCCGGATCCGAAGAAGCGGCTTCTTCGCGCAAAGACGATTGTGCCGCTCACAGTGCTCTCCTTAGCGCGGCTTCTGCCGAAAGACGCCCGGGAGCGGCTCTTAGCTCCGGACAGCATCCTATCTTCGTCTTTAGCGCCTCTTCTCATCTACATCTCAGCAAAAAGCTTTTCCACTATGTCTGGCTAGGAAAAACTGTGCCAGCACAGAAAACATCTCCCAAGGTGTTCTAGACGTTGCACGGATGTCTGCCAAGTGTTTGGCAGGAAGAAAAGGAAAGTTGTCCAAAACAGCTTCTAATGGAATGTTCATGTGACTGGAAAAGTCAGGAGAGTGCAAAAGTACTGCTTTCTATTAGTTGGCAATTGCGCACACAATCCCAGTGTTGTACAGCTTGCTTCTTCACATTTCCGAAGCTGCCGCTCTCCCCAGCTCCCGGAGCCGAAGAAGCGGCTTCTTCGCGCAAAGATGACTGTGCCGCTCACAGTGCCCTCCTTAGCGCGGCTTCTGCCGAAAGACGCCCGGGAGCGGCTCTTAGCTCCGGACAGCATCCTACCTTCGTCTTTAGCGCCTCTTCTCATCTACATCTCGGCAAAAAGCTTTTCCATTATGTCTGGCTAGGAAAAACTGTGCCAGCACAGAAAACATCTCCCAAAGTGTTCTAGACGTTGCACGGATGTCTGCCAAGTGTTTGGCAGGAAGAAAAGGAAAGTTGTCCAAAACAGCTTCTAATCGAATGTTCATGTGACTGGAAAAGTCAGGAGAGTGCAAAAGTACTGTTTTCTATTAGTTGGCAATTGCGCACACAATCCCAGTGTTGTACAGCTTGCTTCTTCACCTTCCCGAAGCTGCCGCTCTCTCCGGCTCCCGGAGCCGAAGAAGCGGCTTCTTCGCGCAAAGACGACTGTGCCGCTCACAGTGCTCTCCTTAGCGCGGCTTCTGCCGAAAGACGCCCGGGAGCGGCTCTTAGCTTTGGAGAGCATCCTACCTTCGTCTTTAGCGCCTCTTCTCATCTACATTTCAGCAAAAAGCTTTTCCACTATGTCTGGCTAGGAAAAACTGTGCCAGCACAGAAAACATCTCCCAAGGTGTTCTAGACGTTGCACAGATGTCTGCCAAGTGTTTGGCAGGAAGAAAAGAAAAGTTGTCCAAAACAGCTTCCAATCGAACGTTCATGTGATTGGAAGAGTCAGGAGAGTGCAAAAGTACTGTTTTGTATCAGTTGGCAAGGTGCGCACACAATCCCAGTGTTGTACAGCTTGCTTCTTCACCTTTCCGAAGCTGCCGCTCTCCCCGGCTCCCGGAGCCGAAGAAGCGGCTTCTTCGCGCAAAGACGACTGTGCCGCTCACAGTGCCCTCCTTAGCGCGACTTCTGCCGAAAGACGCCCGCGAGCGGCTCTTAGCTTCGGACAGCATCCTACCTTCGTCTTTAGCGTCTCTTCTCATCTACATCTCAGCAAAACGCTTTCCCACTATGTCTGGCTAGGAAAAACTGTGCCAGCACAGAAAACATCTCCCAAGGTGTTCTAGACGTTGCACGGATGTCTGCCAAGTGTTTGGCAGGAAGAAAAGGAAAGTTATCCAAAACAGCTTCTAATCGAATGTTCATGTGACTGGAAAAGTCAGGAGAGTGCAAAAGTACTGTTTTCTATTAGTTGGCAATTGCGCACACAATCCCAGTGTTGTACAGCTTGCTTCTTCACCTTCCCGAAGTTGCCGCTCTCTCCGGCTCCCGGAGCCGAAGAAGCGGCTTCTTCGCGCAAAGACGACTGTGCCGCTCACAGTGCTCTCCTTAGCGCGGCTTCTGCCGAAAGACGCCCGGGAGCGGCTCTTAGCTTCGGACAGCATCCTACCTTCGTCTTTAGCGCCTCTTCTCATCTACATCTCGGCAAAAATCTTTTCCACTATGTCTGGGTAGGAAAAACTGTGCCAGCACAGAAAACATCTCCCATCGTGTTCTAGACGTTGCAGAGATGTCTGCCAAGTGTTTGGCAGGAAGAAAAGAAAAATTGTCCAAAACAGCTTCTAATCGAATGTTCATGTGATTGGAAAAGTCAGGAGAGTGCAAAAGTACTGTTTTCTATCAGTTGGCAAGCTGCGCACACAATCCCAGTGTTGTACAGCTTGCTTCTTCACATTCCCGAAGTTGCCGCTCTCTCCGGCTCCCGGAGCCGAAGAAGCGGCTTCTTCGCGCAAAGACGATTGTGCCGCTCACAGTGCTCTCCTTAGCGCGGCTTCCACCGAAAGACGCCCGGGAGCGGCTCTTAGCTCCGGACAGCATCCTACCTTCGTCTTTAGCGTCTCTTCTCATCTACATCTCAGCAAAACGCTTTCCCACTATGTCTGGCTAGGAAAAACTGTGCCAGCACAGAAAACATCTCCCAAGGTGTTCTAGACGTTGCACGGATGTCTGCCAAGTGTTTGGCAGGAAGAAAAGAAAAGTTGTCCAAAACAGCCTCCAATCGAACGTTCATGTGATTGGAAAAGTCAGGAGAGTGCAAAGGTACTGTTTTCTATCAGTTGGCAAGCTGCGCACACAATCCCAGTGTTGTACAGCTTGCTTCTTCACCTTCCCGAAGCTGCCGCTCTCTCCGGCTCCCGGATCCGAAGAAGCGGCTTCTTCGCGCAAAGACGATTGTGCCGCTCACAGTGCTCTCCTTAGCGCGGCTTCTGCCGAAAGACGCCCGGGAGCGGCTCTTAGCTCCGGACAGCATCCTACCTTCGTCTTTAGCGCCTCTTCTCATCTACATCTCAGCAAAAAGCTTTTCCACTATGTCTGGCTAGGAAAAACTGTGCCAGCACAGAAAACATCTCCCAAAGTGTTCTAGACGTTGCACGGATGTCTGCCAAGTGTTTGGCAGGAAGAAAAGGAAAGTTGTCCAAAACAGCTTCTAATGGAATGTTCATGTGACTGGAAAAGTCAGGAGAGTGCAAAAGTACTGTTTTCTATTAGTTGGCAATTGCGCACACAATCCCAGTGTTGTACAGCTTGCTTCTTCACATTTCCGAAGCTGCCGCTCTCCCCAGCTCCCGGAGCCGAAGAAGCGGCTTCTTCGCGCAAAGATGACTGTGCCGCTCACAGTGCCCTCCTTAGCGCGGCTTCTGCCGAAAGACGCCCGGGAGCGGCTCTTAGCTCCGGACAGCATCCTACCTTCGTCTTTAGCGCCTCTTCTCATCTACATTTCAGCAAAAAGCTTTTCCACTATGTCTGGCTAGGAAAAACTGTGCCAGCACAGAAAACATCTCCCAAGGTGTTCTAGACGTTGCACAGATGTCTGCCAAGTGTTTGGCAGGAAGAAAAGAAAAGTTGTCCAAAACAGCTTCCAATCGAACGTTCATGTGATTGGAAGAGTCAGGAGAGTGCAAAAGTACTGTTTTGTATCAGTTGGCAAGGTGCGCACACAATCCCAGTGTTGTACAGCTTGCTTCTTCACCTTTCCGAAGCTGCCGCTCTCCCCGGCTCCCGGAGCCGAAGAAGCGGCTTCTTCGCGCAAAGACGACTGTGCCGCTCACAGTGCCCTCCTTAGCGCGACTTCTGCCGAAAGACGCCCGGGAGCGGCTCTTAGCTTCGGACAGCATCCTACCTTCGTCTTTAGCGTCTCTTCTCATCTACATCTCAGCAATACGCTTTCCCACTATGTCTGGCTAGGAAAAACTGTGCCAGCACAGAAAACATCTCCCAAGGTGTTCTAGACGTTGCACGGATGTCTGCCAAGTGTTTGGCAGGAAGAAAAGGAAAGTTATCCAAAACAGCTTCTAATCGAATGTTCATGTGACTGGAAAAGTCAGGAGAGTGCAAAAGTACTGTTTTCTATTAGTTGGCAATTGCGCACACAATCCCAGTGTTGTACAGCTTGCTTCTTCACCTTCCCGAAGTTGCCGCTCTCTCCGGCTCCCGGAGCCGAAGAAGCGGCTTCTTCGCGCAAAGACGACTGTGCCGCTCACAGTGCTCTCCTTAGCGCGGCTTCTGCCGAAAGACGCCCGGGAGCGGCTCTTAGCTCCGGACAGCATCCTACCTTCGTCTTTAGCCCCTCTTCTCATCTACATCTCGGCAAAAAGCTTTTCCAATATGTCTGCTAGGAAAAACTGTGCCAGCACAGAAAACATCTCCCATCGTGTTCTAGAAGTTGCAGAGATGTCTGCCGAGTGTTTGGCAGGAAGAAAAGAAAAGTTGTCCAAAACAGCTTCCAATCGAATGTTCATGTGATTGGAAGAGTCAGAAGAGTGCAAAAGTAATGTTTTGTATCAGTTGGCAAGGCACGCACACAATCCCAGTGTTGTACAGCTTGCTTCTTCACCTTCCCAAAGCTGCCGCTCTCTCCGGCTCCCGGAGCCGAAGAAGCGGCTTCTTCGCGCAAAGACGATTGTGCCGCTCACAGTGCTCTCCTTAGCGCGGCTTCTGCCGAAAGACGCCCGGGAGCGGCTCTTAGCTCCGGACAGCATCCTACCTTCGTCTTTAGCGCCTCTTCTCATCTACATCTCAGCAAAACGCTTTCCCACTATGTCTGGCTAGGAAAAACTGTGCCAGCACAGAAAACATCTCCCAAGGTGTTCTAGACGTTGCACGGATGTCTGCCAAGTGTTTGGCAGGAAGAAAAGGAAAGTTATCCAAAACAGCTTCTAATCGAATGTTCATGTGACTGGAAAAGTCAGGAGAGTGCAAAAGTACTGTTTTCTATTAGTTGGCAATTGCGCACACAATCCCAGTGTTGTACAGCTTGCTTCTTCACCTTCCCGAAGTTGCCGCTCTCTCCGGCTCCCGGAGCCGAAGAAGCGGCTTCTTCGCGCAAAGACGACTGTGCCGCTCACAGTGCTCTCCTTAGCGCGGCTTCTGCCGAAAGACGCCCGGGAGCGGCTCTTAGCTCCGGACAGCATCCTACCTTCGTCTTTAGCGCCTCTTCTCATCTACATCTCAGCAAAAAGCTTTTCCACTATGTCTGGCTAGGAAAAACTGTGCCAGCACAGAAAACATCTCCCAAGGTGTTCTAGACGTTGCACGGATGTCTGCCAAGTGTTTGGCAGGAAGAAAAGGAAAGTTATCCAAAACAGCTTCTAATCGAATGTTCATGTGACTGGAAAAGTCAGGAGAGTGCAAAAGTACTGTTTTCTATTAGTTGGCAATTGCGCACACAATCCCAGTGTTGTACAGCTTGCTTCTTCACCTTCCCGAAGTTGCCGCTCTCTCCGGCTCCCGAAGCCGAAGAAGTGGCTTCTTCGCTTAAAGACGATTGTGCCGCTCACAGTGCTCTCCTTAGCGCGGCTTCTGCCGAAAGACGCCCGGGAGCGGCTCTTAGCTCCGGACAGCATCCTACCTTCGTCTTTAGCGTCTCTTCTCATCTACATCTCAGCAAAACGCTTTCCCACTATGTCTGGCTAGGAAAAACTGTGCCAGCACAGAAAACATCTCCCAATGTGTTCTAGACGTTGCACGGATGTCTGCCAAGTGTTTGGCAGGAAGAAAAGAAAAGTTGTCCAAAACAGCTTCCAATCGAACGTTCATGTGATTGGAAAAGTCAGGAGAGTGCAAAGGTACTGTTTTGTATCAGTTGGCAAGGTGCGCACACAATCCCAGTGTTGTACAGCTTGCTTCTTCACCTTCCCGAAGCTGCCGCTCTCTCCGGCTCCCGGAGCCGAAGAAGCGGCTTCTTCGCGCAAAGACGATTGTGCCGCTCACAGTGCCCTCCTTAGCGCGGCTTCTGCCGAAAGACGCCCGGGAGCGGCTCTTAGCTCCGGACAGCATCCTACCTTCGTCTTTAGCGCCTCTTCTCATCTACATCTCAGCAAAAAGCTTTTCCACTATGTCTGGCTAGGAAAAACTGTGCCAGCACAGAAAACATCTCCCAAGGTGTTCTAGACGTTGCACGGATGTCTGCCAAGTGTTTGGCAGGAAGAAAAGAAAAGTTGTCCAAAACAGCCTCCAATCGAACGTTCATGTGATTGGAAAAGTCAGGAGAGTGCAAAGGTACTGTTTTCTATTAGTTGGCAATTGCGCACACAATCCCAGTGTTGTACAGCTTGCTTCTTCACCTTTCCGAAGCGGCCGCTCTCCCCAGCTCCCGGAGCCGAAGAAGCGGCTTCTTCGCGCAAAGACGACTGTGCCGCTCACAGTGCTCTCCTTAGAGCGGCTTCTGCCGAAAGACGCCCGGGAGCGGCTCTTAGCTCCGGACAGCATCCTACCTTCGTCTTTAGCGCCTCTTCTCATCTACATCTCGGCAAAAAGCTTTTCCACTATGTCTGGCTAGGAAAAACTGTGCCAGCACAGAAAACATCTCCCAAGGTGTTCTAGACGTTGCACGGATGTCTGCCAAGTGTTTGGCAGGAAGAAAAGAAAAGTTGTCCAAAACAGCTTCCAATCGAACGTTCATGTGATTGGAAGAGTCAGGAGAGTGCAAAAGTACTGTTTTGTATCAGTTGGCAAGGTGCGCACACAATCCCAGTGTTGTACAGCTTGCTTCTTCACCTTCCCGAAGCTGCCGCTCTCTCCGGCTCCCGGAGCCGAAGAAGTGGCTTCTTCGCTTAAAGACGACTGTGCCGCTCACAGTGCCCTCCTTAGCGCGGCTTCTGCCGAAAGACGCCCGGGAGCAGCTCTTAGCTTCGGACAGCATCCTACCTTCGTCTTTAGCGCCTCTTCTCATCTACATCTCGGCAAAAAGCTTTTCCACTATGTCTGGCTAGGAAAAACTGTGCCAGCACAGAAAACATCTTCCATCGTGTCCTAGAAGTTTCAGAGATGTTTGCCAAGTGTTTGGCAGGAAGAAAAGGAAAGTTATCCAAAACAGCTTCTAATCGAATGTTCATGTGACTGGAAAAGTCAGGAGAGCGCAAAAGTACTGTTTTCTATTAGTTGGCAATTGCGCACACAATCCCAGTGTTGTACAGCTTGCTTCTTCACCTTCCCGAAGCTGCCGCTCTCTCCGGCTCCCGGAGCCGAAAAAGCGGCTTCTTCGCGCAAAGACGATTGTGCCGCTCACAGTGCTCTCCTTAGCGCGGCTTCTGCCGAAAGACGCCCGGGAGCGGCTCTTAGCTCCGGACAGCATCCTACCTTCGTCTTTAGCGCCTCTTCTCATCTACATCTCAGCAAAACGCTTTCCCACTATGTCTGGCTAGGAAAAACTGTGCCAGCACAGAAAACATCTCCCAAGGTGTTCTAGACATTGCACGGATGTCTGCCAAGTGTTTGGCAGGAAGAAAAGAAAAGTTGTCCAAAACAGCCTCCAATCGAACGTTCATGTGATTGGAAAAGTCAGGAGAGTGCAAAGGTACTGTTTTCTATTAGTTGGCAATTGCGCACACAATCCCAGTGTTGTACAGCTTGCTTTTTCACCTTTCCGAAGCGGCCGCTCTCCCCAGCTCCCGGAGCCGAAGAAGCGGCTTCTTCGCGCAAAGACGACTGTGCCGCTCACAGTGCTCTCCTTAGCGCGGCTTCTGCCGAAAGACGCCCGGGAGCGGCTCTTAGCTCCGGACAGCATCCTACCTTCGTCTTTAGCGTCTCTTCTCATCTACATCTCAGCAAAACGCTTTCCCACTATGTCTGGCTAGGAAAAACTGTGCCAGCACAGAAAACATCTCCCAAGGTGTTCTAGACGTTGCACGGATGTCTGCCAAGTGTTTGGCAGGAAGAAAAGAAAAGTTGTCCAAAACAGCTTCCAATCGAACGTTCATGTGATTGGAAAAGTCAGGAGAGTGCAAAGGTACTGTTTTGTATCAGTTGGCAAGGTGCGCACACAATCCCAGTGTTGTACAGCTTGCTTCTTCACCTTCCCGAAGCTGCCGCTCTCTCCGGCTCCCGGAGCCGAAGAAGCGGCTTCTTCGCGCAAAGGCGATTGTGCCGCTCACAGTGCTCTCCTTAGCGCGGCTTCTGCCGAAAGACGCCCGGGAGCGGCTCTTAGCTCCGGACAGCATCCTACCTTCGTCTTTAGCGCCTCTTCTCATCTACATCTCAGCAAAACGCTTTCCCACTATGTCTGGCTAGGAAAAACTGTGCCAGCACAGAAAACATCTCCCAAGGTGTTCTAGACGTTGCACGGATGTCTGCCAAGTGTTTGGCAGGAAGAAAAGGAAAGTTATCCAAAACAGCTTCTAATCGAATGTTCATGTGACTGGAAAAGTCAGGAGAGTGCAAAAGTACTGTTTTCTATTAGTTGGCAATTGCGCACACAATCCCAGTGTTGTACAGCTTGCTTCTTCACCTTCCCGAAGCTGCCGCTCTCTCCGGCTCCCGGAGCCGAAGAAGCGGCTTCTTCGCGCAAAGACGATTGTGCCGCTCACAGTGCTCTCCTTAGCGCGGCTTCTGCCGAAAGACGCCCGGGAGCGGCTCTTAGCTCCGGACAGCATCCTACCTTCGTCTTTAGCGCCTCTTCTCATCTACATCTCAGCAAAAAGCTTTTCCACTATGTCTGGCTAGGAAAAACTGTGCCAGCACAGAAAACATCTCCCAAGGTGTTCTAGACGTTGCACGGATGTCTGCCAAGTGTTTGGCAGGAAGAAAAGAAAAGTTGTCCAAAACAGCCTCCAATCGAACGTTCATGTGATTGGAAAAGTCAGGAGAGTGCAAAGGTACTGTTTTCTATTAGTTGGCAATTGCGCACACAATCCCAGTGTTGTACAGCTTGCTTCTTCACCTTTCCGAAGCTGCCGCTCTCCCCAGCTCCCGGAGCCGAAGAAGCGGCTTCTTCGCGCAAAGACGACTGTGCCGCTCACAGTGCTCTCCTTAGCGCGGCTTCTGCCGAAAGACGCCCGGGAGCGGCTCTTAGCTCCGGACAGCATCCTACCTTCGTCTTTAGCGCCTCTTCTCATCTACATCTCAGCAAAACGCTTTCCCACTATGTCTGGCTAGGAAAAACTGTGCCAGCACAGAAAACATCTCCCAAGGTGTTCTAGACGTTGCACGGATGTCTGCCAAGTGTTTGGCAGGAAGAAAAGAAAAGTTGTCCAAAACAGCTTCCAATCGAACGTTCATGTGATTGGAAGAGTCAGGAGAGTGCAAAAGTACTGTTTTGTATCAGTTGGCAAGGTGCGCACACAATCCCAGTGTTGTACAGCTTGCTTCTTCACCTTCCCGAAGCTGCCGCTCTCTCCGGCTCCCGGAGCCGAAGAAGTGGCTTCTTCGCTTAAAGACGACTGTGCCGCTCACAGTGCCCTCCTTAGCGCGGCTTCTGCCGAAAGACGCCCGGGAGCAGCTCTTAGCTTCGGACAGCATCCTACCTTCGTCTTTAGCGCCTCTTCTCATCTACATCTCGGCAAAAAGCTTTTCCACTATGTCTGGCTAGGAAAAACTGTGCCAGCACAGAAAACATCTTCCATCGTGTCCTAGAAGTTTCAGAGATGTTTGCCAAGTGTTTGGCAGGAAGAAAAGGAAAGTTATCCAAAACAGCTTCTAATCGAATGTTCATGTGACTGGAAAAGTCAGGAGAGTGCAAAAGTACTGTTTTCTATTAGTTGGCAATTGCGCACACAATCCCAGTGTTGTACAGCTTGCTTCTTCACCTTTCCGAAGCGGCCGCTCTCCCCAGCTCCCGGAGCCGAAGAAGCGGCTTCTTCACGCAAAGACGACTGTGCCGCTCACAGTGCTCTCCTTAGCGCGGCTTCTGCCGAAAGACGCCCGGGAGCGGCTCTTAGCTCCGGACAGCATCCTACCTTCGTCTTTAGCGTCTCTTCTCATCTACATCTCAGCAAAACGCTTTCCCACTATGTCTGGCTAGGAAAAACTGTGCCAGCACAGAAAACATCTCCCAAGGTGTTCTAGACGTTGCACGGATGTCTGCCAAGTGTTTGGCAGGAAGAAAAGAAAAGTTGTCCAAAACAGCTTCCAATCGAACGTTCATGTGATTGGAAAAGTCAGGAGAGTGCAAAGGTACTGTTTTGTATCAGTTGGCAAGGTGCGCACACAATCCCAGTGTTGTACAGCTTGCTTCTTCACCTTCCCGAAGCTGCCGCTCTCTCCGGCTCCCGGAGCCGAAGAAGCGGCTTCTTCGCGCAAAGACGATTGTGCCGCTCACAGTGCTCTCCTTAGCGCGGCTTCTGCCGAAAGACGCCCGGGAGCGGCTCTTAGCTCCGGACAGCATCCTACCTTCGTCTTTAGCGCCTCTTCTCATCTACATCTCAGCAAAACGCTTTCCCACTATGTCTGGCTAGGAAAAACTGTGCCAGCACAGAAAACATCTCCCAAGGTGTTCTAGACGTTGCACGGATGTCTGCCAAGTGTTTGGCAGGAAGAAAAGGAAAGTTATCCAAAACAGCTTCTAATCGAATGTTCATGTGACTGGAAAAGTCAGGAGAGTGCAAAAGTACTGTTTTCTATTAGTTGGCAATTGCGCACACAATCCCAGTGTTGTACAGCTTGCTTCTTCACCTTCCCGAAGCTGCCGCTCTCTCCGGCTCCCGGAGCCGAAGAAGCGGCTTCTTCGCGCAAAGACGATTGTGCCGCTCACAGTGCTCTCCTTAGCGCGGCTTCTGCCGAAAGACGCCCGGGAGCGGCTCTTAGCTCCGGACAGCATCCTACCTTCGTCTTTAGCGCCTCTTCTCATCTACATCTCAGCAAAAAGCTTTTCCACTATGTCTGGCTAGGAAAAACTGTGCCAGCACAGAAAACATATCCCAAGGTGTTCTAGACTTTGCACGGATGTCTGCCAAGTGTTTGGCAGGAAGAAAAGAAAAGTTGTCCAAAACAGCCTCCAATCGAACGTTCATGTGATTGGAAAAGTCAGGAGAGTGCAAAGGTACTGTTTTCTATTAGTTGGCAATTGCGCACACAATCCCAGTGTTGTACAGCTTGCTTCTTCACCTTTCCGAAGCTGCCGCTCTCCCCAGCTCCCGGAGCCGAAGAAGCGGCTTCTTCGCGCAAAGACGACTGTGCCGCTCACAGTGCTCTCCTTAGCGCGGCTTCTGCCGAAAGACGCCCGGGAGCGGCTCTTAGCTCCGGACAGCATCCTACCTTCGTCTTTAGCGTCTCTTCTCATCTACATCTCAGCAAAACGCTTTCCCACTATGTCTGGCTAGGAAAAACTGTGCCAGCACAGAAAACATCTCCCAAGGTGTTCTAGACGTTGCACGGATGTCTGCCAAGTGTTTGGCAGGAAGAAAAGAAAAGTTGTCCAAAACAGCTTCCAATCGAACGTTCATGTGATTGGAAGAGTCAGGAGAGTGCAAAAGTACTGTTTTGTATCAGTTGGCAAGGTGCGCACACAATCCCAGTGTTGTACAGCTTGCTTCTTCACCTTCCCGAAGCTGCCGCTCTCTCCGGCTCCCGGAGCCGAAAAAGTGGCTTCTTCGCTTAAAGACGACTGTGCCGCTCACAGTGCCCTCCTTAGCGCGGCTTCTGCCGAAAGACGCCCGGGAGCAGCTCTTAGCTTCGGACAGCATCCTACCTTCGTCTTTAGCGCCTCTTCTCATCTACATCTCGGCAAAAAGCTTTTCCACTATGTCTGGCTAGGAAAAACTGTGCCAGCACAGAAAACATCTTCCATCGTGTCCTAGAAGTTTCAGAGATGTTTGCCAAGTGTTTGGCAGGAAGAAAAGGAAAGTTATCCAAAACAGCTTCTAATCGAATGTTCATGTGACTGGAAAAGTCAGGAGAGTGCAAAAGTACTGTTTTCTATTAGTTGGCAATTGCGCACACAATCCCAGTGTTGTACAGCTTGCTTCTTCACCTTCCCGAAGCTGCCGCTCTCTCCGGCTCCCGGAGCCGAAAAAGCGGCTTCTTCGCGCAAAGACGATTGTGCCGCTCACAGTGCTCTCCTTAGCGCGGCTTCTGCCGAAAGACGCCCGGGAGCGGCTCTTAGCTCCGGACAGCATCCTACCTTCGTCTTTAGCGCCTCTTCTCATCTACATCTCAGCAAAAAGCTTTTCCACTATGTCTGGCTAGGAAAAACTGTGCCAGCACAGAAAACATCTCCCAAGGTGTTCTAGACGTTGCACGGATGTCTGCCAAGTGTTTGGCAGGAAGAAAAGAAAAGTTGTCCAAAACAGCCTCCAATCGAACGTTCATGTGATTGGAAAAGTCAGGAGAGTGCAAAGGTACTGTTTTCTATTAGTTGGCAATTGCGCACACAATCCCAGTGTTGTACAGCTTGCTTTTTCACCTTTCCGAAGCGGCCGCTCTCCCCAGCTCCCGGAGCCGAAGAAGCGGCTTCTTCGCGCAAAGACGACTGTGCCGCTCACAGTGCTCTCCTTAGCGCGGCTTCTGCCGAAAGACGCCCGGGAGCGGCTCTTAGCTCCGGACAGCATCCTACCTTCGTCTTTAGCGTCTCTTCTCATCTACATCTCAGCAAAACGCTTTCCCACTATGTCTGGCTAGGAAAAACTGTGCCAGCACAGAAAACATCTCCCAAGGTGTTCTAGACGTTGCACGGATGTCTGCCAAGTGTTTGGCAGGAAGAAAAGAAAAGTTGTCCAAAACAGCTTCCAATCGAACGTTCATGTGATTGGAAAAGTCAGGAGAGTGCAAAGGTACTGTTTTGTATCAGTTGGCAAGGTGCGCACACAATCCCAGTGTTGTACAGCTTGCTTCTTCACCTTCCCGAAGCTGCCGCTCTCTCCGGCTCCCGGAGCCGAAGAAGCGGCTTCTTCGCGCAAAGACGATTGTGCCGCTCACAGTGCTCTCCTTAGCGCGGCTTCTGCCGAAAGACGCCCGGGAGCGGCTCTTAGCTCCGGACAGCATCCTACCTTCGTCTTTAGCGCCTCTTCTCATCTACATCTCAGCAAAACGCTTTCCCACTATGTCTGGCTAGGAAAAACTGTGCCAGCACAGAAAACATCTCCCAAGGTGTTCTAGACGTTGCACGGATGTCTGCCAAGTGTTTGGCAGGAAGAAAAGGAAAGTTATCCAAAACAGCTTCTAATCGAATGTTCATGTGACTGGAAAAGTCAGGAGAGTGCAAAAGTACTGTTTTCTATTAGTTGGCAATTGCGCACACAATCCCAGTGTTGTACAGCTTGCTTCTTCACCTTCCCGAAGCTGCCGCTCTCTCCGGCTCCCGGAGCCGAAGAAGCGGCTTCTTCGCGCAAAGACGATTGTGCCGCTCACAGTGCTCTCCTTAGCGCGGCTTCTGCCGAAAGACGCCCGGGAGCGGCTCTTAGCTCCGGACAGCATCCTACCTTCGTCTTTAGCGCCTCTTCTCATCTACATCTCAGCAAAAAGCTTTTCCACTATGTCTGGCTAGGAAAAACTGTGCCAGCACAGAAAACATCTCCCAAGGTGTTCTAGACGTTGCACGGATGTCTGCCAAGTGTTTGGCAGGAAGAAAAGAAAAGTTGTCCAAAACAGCCTCCAATCGAACGTTCATGTGATTGGAAAAGTCAGGAGAGTGCAAAGGTACTGTTTTCTATTAGTTGGCAATTGCGCACACAATCCCAGTGTTGTACAGCTTGCTTCTTCACCTTCCCGAAGCTGCCGCTCTCCCCAGCTCCCGGAGCCGAAGAAGCGGCTTCTTCACGTAAAGACGACTGTGCCGCTCACAGTGCTCTCCTTAGCGCGGCTTCTGCCGAAAGACGCCCGGGAGCGGCTCTTAGCTCCGGACAGCATCCTACCTTCGTCTTTAGCGTCTCTTCTCATCTACATCTCAGCAAAACGCTTTCCCACTATGTCTGGCTAGGAAAAACTGTGCCAGCACAGAAAACATCTCCCAATGTGTTCTAGACGTTGCACGGATGTCTGCCAAGTGTTTGGCAGGAAGAAAAGAAAAGTTGTCCAAAACAGCTTCCAATCGAACGTTCATGTGATTGGAAAAGTCAGGAGAGTGCAAAGGTACTGTTTTGTATCAGTTGGCAAGGTGCGCACACAATCCCAGTGTTGTACATCTTGCTTCTTCACCTTCCCGAAGCTGCCGCTCTCTCCGGCTCCCGGAGCCGAAGAAGCGGCTTCTTCGCGCAAAGACGATTGTGCCGCTCACAGTGCTCTCCTTAGCGCGGCTTCTGCCGAAAGACGCCCGGGAGCGGCTCTTAGCTCCGGACAGCATCCTACCTTCGTCTTTAGCGCCTCTTCTCATCTACATCTCAGCAAAAAGCTTTTCCACTATGTCTGGCTAGGAAAAACTGTGCCAGCACAGAAAACATCTCCCAAGGTGTTCTAGACGTTGCACGGATGTCTGCCAAGTGTTTGGCAGGAAGAAAAGAAAAGTTGTCCAAAACAGCCTCCAATCGAACGTTCATGTGATTGGAAAAGTCAGGAGAGTGCAAAGGTACTGTTTTCTATTAGTTGGCAATTGCGCACACAATCCCAGTGTTGTACAGCTTGCTTCTTCACCTTTCCGAAGCTGCCGCTCTCCCCAGCTCCCGGAGCCGAAGAAGCGGCTTCTTCGCGCAAAGACGACTGTGCCGCTCACAGTGCTCTCCTTAGCGCGGCTTCTGCCGAAAGACGCCCGGGAGCGGCTCTTAGCTCTGGACAGCATCCTACCTTAGTCTTTAGCGCCTCTTCTCATCTACATCTCGGCAAAAAGCTTTTCCACTATGTCTGGCTAGGAAAAACTGTGGCAGCACAGAAAACATCTCCCAAGGTGTTCTAGACGTTGCACGGATGTCTGCCAAGTGTTTGGCAGGAAGAAAAGAAAAGTTGTCCAAAACAGCTTCCACTCGAACGTTCATGTGATTGGAAGAGTCAGGAGAGTGCAAAAGTACTGTTTTGTATCAGTTGGGAAGGTGCGCACACAATCCCAGTGTTGTACAGCTTGCTTCTTCACCTTCCCGAAGCTGCCGCTCTCTCCGGCTCCCGGAGCCGAGAAGCGGCTTCTTCGCGCAAAGACGACTGTGCCGCTCACAGTGCCCTCCTTAGCGCGGCTTCTGCCGAAAGACGCCCGGGAGCAGCTCTTAGCTTCGGACAGCATCCTACCTTCGTCTTTAGCGCCTCTTCTCATCTACATCTCGGCAAAAAGCTTTTCCACTATGTCTGGCTAGGAAAAACTGTGCCAGCACAGAAAACATCTTCCATCGTGTCCTAGAAGTTTCAGAGATGTCTGCCAAGTGTTTGGCAGGAAGAAAAGGAAAGTTGTCCAAAACAGCTTCTAATCGAATGTTCATGTGATTGGAAAAGTCAGGAGAGTGCAAAAGTACTGTTTTCTATCAGTTGGCAAGCTGCGCACACAATCCCAGTGTTGTACAGCTTGCTTCTTCACATTCCCGAAGTTGCCGCTCTCTCCGGCTCCCGGAGCCGAAGAAGCGCCTTCTTCGCGCAAAGACGACTGTGCCGCTCACAGTGCTCTCCTTAGAGCGGCTTCTGCCGAAAGACGCCCGGGAGCGGCTCTTAGCTCCGGACAGCATCCTACCTTCGTCTTTAGCGCCTCTTCTCATCTACATCTCGGCAAAAAGCTTTTCCAATATGTCTGCTAGGAAAAACTGTGCCAGCACAGAAAACATCTCCCATCGTGTTCTGGAAGTTGCAGAGATGTCTGCCAAGTGTTTGGAAGGAAGAAAAGAAAAGTTGTCCAAAACAGCTTCCAATCGAATGTTCATGTGATTGGAACAGTCAGGAGAGTGCAAAAGTACTGTTTTGTAGCAGTTGGCAAGGCACGCCCACAATCCCAGTGTTGTACAGCTTGCTTCTTCACCTTCCCAAAGCTGCCGCTCTCTCCGGCTCCCGGAGCCGAAGAAGCGGCTTCTTCGCGCAAAGACGGTTGTGCCGCTCACAGTGCTCTCCTTAGCGCGGCTTCTGCCGAAAGACGCCCGGGAGC
Source organism: Melospiza melodia melodia (assembly GCF_035770615.1). Lineage (NCBI taxonomy): Eukaryota > Metazoa > Chordata > Aves > Passeriformes > Passerellidae > Melospiza > Melospiza melodia. The sequence goes on along the minus strand of NC_086225.1, from coordinate 45,935,357 downwards.
GGCTCTTAGCTCCGGACAGCATCCTACCTTCGTCTTTAGCGCCTCTTCTCATCTACATCTCAGCAAAACGCTTTCCCACTATGTCTGGCTAGGAAAAACTCTGCCAGCACAGAAAACATCTCCCAAGGTGTTCTAGACGTTGCACGGATGTCTGCCAAGTGTTTGGCAGGAAGAAAAGGAAAGTTATCCAAAACAGCTTCTAATCGAATGTTCATGTGACTGGAAAAGTCAGGAGAGTGCAAAAGTACTGTTTTCTATTAGTTGGCAATTGCGCACACAATCCCAGTGTTGTACAGCTTGCTTCTTCACCTTCCCGAAGCTGCCGCTCTCTCCGGCTCCCGGAGCCGAAGAAGCGGCTTCTTCGCGCAAAGACGATTGTGCCGCTCACAGTGCTCTCCTTAGCGCGGCTTCTGCCGAAAGACGCCCGGGAGCGGCTCTTAGCTCCGGACAGCATCCTACCTTCGTCTTTAGCGCCTCTTCTCATCTACATCTCAGCAAAAAGCTTTTCCACTATGTCTGGCTAGGAAAAACTGTGCCAGCACAGAAAACATCTCCCAAGGTGTTCTAGACGTTGCACGGATGTCTGCCAAGTGTTTGGCAGGAAGAAAAGAAAAGTTGTCCAAAACAGCTTCCAATCGAACGTTCATGTGATTGGAAAAGTCAGGAGAGTGCAAAAGTACTGTTTTCTATTAGTTGGCAATTGCGCACACAATCCCAGTGTTGTACAGCTTGCTTCTTCACCTTCCCGAAGCTGCCGCTCTCTCCGGCTCCCGGAGCCGAAGAAGCGGCTTCTTCGCGCAAAGACGATTGCGCCGCTCACAGTGCTCTCCTTAGAGCGGCTTCTGCCGAAAGACGCCCGGGAGCGGCTCTTAGCTCCGGACAGCATCCTACCTTCGTCTTTAGCGCCTCTTCTCATCTACATCTCGGCAAAAAGCTTTTCCAATATGTCTGCTAGGAAAAACTGTGCCAGCACAGAAAACATCTCCCATCGTGTTCTAGAAGTTGCAGAGATGTCTGCCGAGTGTTTGGCAGGAAGAATAGAAAAGTTGTCCAAAACAGCTTCCAATCGAATGTTCATGTGATTGGATGAGTCAGGAGAGTGCAAAAGTACTGTTTTGTACCAGTTGGCAAGGCACGCACACAATCCCAGTGTTGTACAGCTTGCTTCTTCACCTTCCCGAAGCTGCCGCTCTCTCCGGCTCCCGGAGCCGAAGAAGCGGCTTCTTCGCGCAAAGACGATTGTGCCGCTCACAGCGCTCTCCTTAGCGCGGCTTCTGCCGAAAGACGCCCGGGAGCGGCTCTTAGCTCCGGACAGCATCCTACCTTCGTCTTTAGCGCCTCTTCTCATCTACATCTCAGCAAAACGCTTTCCCACTATGTCTGGCTAGGAAAAACTGTGCCAGCACAGAAAACATCTCCCATCGTGTTCTAGACGTTGCACGGATGTCTGCCAAGTGTTTGGCAGGAAGAAAAGGAAAGTTATCCAAAACAGCTTCTAATCTAATGTTCATGTGACTGGAAAAGTCAGGAGAGTGCAAAAGTACTGTTTTCTATTAGTTGGCAATTGCGCACACAATCCCAGTGTTGTACAGCTTGCTTCTTCACCTTCCCGAAGTTGCCGCTCTCTCCGGCTCCCGGAGCCGAAGAAGCGGCTTCTTCGCGCAAAGACGACTGTGCCGCTCACAGTGCCCTCCTTAGCGCGGCTTCTGCCGAAAGACGCCCGGGAGCGGCTCTTAGCTCCGGACAGCATCCTACCTTCGTCTTTAGCGCCTCTTCTCATCTACATCTCAGCAAAAAGCTTTTCCACTATGTCTGGCTAGGAAAAACTGTGCCAGCACCGAAAACATCTCCCAAGGTGTTCTAGACGTTGCACGGATGTCTGCCAAGTGTTTGGCAGGAAGAAAAGAAAAGTTGTCCAGAACAGCCTCCAATCGAACGTTCATGTGATTGGAAAAGTCAGGAGAGTGCAAAGGTACTGTTTTCTATTAGTTGGCAATTGCGCACACAATCCCAGTGTTGTACAGCTTGCTTCTTCACCTTTCCGAAGCTGCCGCTCTCCCCAGCTCCCGGAGCCGAAGAAGCGGCTTCTTCGCGCAAAGACGATTGTGCCGCTCACAGTGCTCTCCTTAGCGCGGCTTCTGCCGAAAGACGCCCGGGAGCGGCTCTTAGCTCCGGACAGCATCCTACCTTCGTCTTTAGCGCCTCTTCTCATCTACATCTCGGCAAAAAGCTTTTCCACTATGTCTGGCTAGGAAAAACTGTGCCAGCACAGAAAACATCTCCCAAGGTGTTCTAGACGTTGCACGGATGTCTGCCAAGTGTTTGGCAGGAAGAAAAGAAAAGTTGTCCAAAACAGCTTCCAATCGAACGTTCATGTGATTGGAAGAGTCAGGAGAGTGCAAAAGTACTGTTTTGTATCAGTTGGCAAGGTGCGCACACAATCCCAGTGTTGTACAGCTTGCTTCTTCACCTTCCCGAAGCTGCCGCTCTCTCCGGCTCCCGGAGCCAAAGAAGCGGCTTCTTCGCGCAAAGACGACTGTGCCGCTCACAGTGCCCTCCTTAGCGCGGCTTCTGCCGAAAGACGCCCGGGAGCAGCTCTTAGCTTCGGACAGCATCCTACCTTCGTCTTTAGCGCCTCTTCTCATCTACATCTCGGCAAAAAGCTTTTCCACTATGTCTGGCTAGGAAAAACTGTGCCAGCACAGAAAACATCTTCCATCGTGTCCTAGAAGTTTCAGAGATGTCTGCCAAGTGTTTGGCAGGAAGAAAAGGAAAGTTGTCCAAAACAGCTTCCAATCGAATGTTCATGTGATTGGAACAGTCAGGAGAGTGCAAAAGTACTGTTTTGTATCAGTTGGCAAGGCACGCACAAAATCCCAGTGTTGTACAGCTTGCTTCTTCACCTTCCCAAAGCTGCCGCTCTCTCCGGCTCCCGGAGCCGAAGAAGCGGCTTCTTCGCGCAAAGACGATTGTGCCGCTCACAGTGCTCTCCTTAGCGCGGCTTCTGCCGAAAGACGCCCGGGAGCGGCTCTTAGCTCCGGACAGCATCCTACCTTCGTCTTTAGCGCCTCTTCTCATCTACATCTCAGCAAAACGCTTTCCCACTATGTCTGGCTAGGAAAAACTCTGCCAGCACAGAAAACATCTCTCAAGGTGTTCTAGACGTTGCACGGATGTCTGCCAAGTGTTTGGCAGGAATAAAAGGAAAGTTATCCAAAACAGCTTCTAATCGAATGTTCATGTGACTGGAAAAGTCAGGAGAGTGCAAAAGTACTGTTTTCTATTAGTTGGCAATTGCGCACACAATCCCAGTGTTGTACAGCTTGCTTCTTCACCTTCCCGAAGCTGCCGCTCTCTCCGGCTCCCGGAGCCGAAGAAGCGGCTTCTTCGCGCAAAGACGATTGTGCCGCTCACAGTGCTCTCCTTAGCGCGGCTTCTGCCGAAAGACGCCCGGGAGCGGCTCTTAGCTCCGGACAGCATCCTACCTTCGTCTTTAGCGCCTCTTCTCATCTACATCTCAGCAAAAAGCTTTTCCACTATGTCTGGCTAGGAAAAACTGTGCCAGCACAGAAAACATCTCCCAAGGTGTTCTAGACGTTGCACGGATGTCTGCCAAGTGTTTGGCAGGAAGAAAAGAAAAGTTGTCCAAAACAGCCTCCAATCGAACGTTCATGTGATTGGAAAAGTCAGGAGAGTGCAAAGGTACTGTTTTCTATTAGTTGGCAATTGCGCACACAATCCCAGTGTTGTACAGCTTGCTTCTTCACCTTTCCGAAGCTGCCGCTCTCCCCAGCTCCCGGAGCCGAAGAAGCGGCTTCTTCGCGCAAAGACGACTGTGCCGCTCACAGTGCTCTCCTTAGCGCGGCTTCTGCCGAAAGACGCCCGGGAGCGGCTCTTAGCTCCGGACAGCATCCTACCTTCGTCTTTAGCGTCTCTTCTCATCTACATCTCAGCAAAACGCTTTCCCACTATGTCTGGCTAGGAAAAACTGTGCCAGCACAGAAAACATCTCCCAATGTGTTCTAGACGTTGCACGGATGTCTGCCAAGTGTTTGGCAGGAAGAAAAGAAAAGTTGTCCAAAACAGCTTCCAATCGAACGTTCATGTGATTGGAAAAGTCAGGAGAGTGCAAAAGTACTGTTTTCTATTAGTTGCCAATTGCGCACACAATCCCAGTGTTGTACAGTTTGCTTCTTCACCTTCCCGAAGCTGCCGCTCTCTCCGGCTCCCGGAGCCGAAGAAGCGGCTTCTTCGCGCAAAGACGACTGCGCCGCTCACAGTGCTCTCCTTAGAGCGGCTTCTGCCGAAAGACGCCCGGGAGCGGCTCTTAGCTCCGGACAGCATCCAACCTTCGTCTTTAGCGCCTCTTCTTATCTACATCTCGGCAAAAAGCTTTTCCAATATGTCTGCTAGGAAAAACTGTGCCAGCACAGAAAACATCTCCCATCGTGTTCTAGAATTTGCAGAGATGTCTGCCGAGTGTTTGGCAGGAAGAAAAGAAAAGTTGTCCAAAACAGCTTCCAATCGAATGTTCATGTGATTGGATGAGTCAGGAGAGTGCAAAAGTACTGTTTTGTATCAGTTGGCAAGGCACGCACACAATCCCAGTGTTGTACAGCTTGCTTCTTCACCTTCCCGAAGCTGCCGCTCTCTCCGGCTCCCGGAGCCGAAGAAGCGGCTTCTTCGCGCAAAGACGATTGTGCCGCTCACAGCGCTCTCCTTAGCGCGGCTTCTGCCGAAAGACGCCCGGGAGCGGCTCTTAGCTCCGGACAGCATCCTACCTTCGTCTTTAGCGCCTCTTCTCATCTACATCTCAGCAAAACGCTTTCCCACTATGTCTGGCTAGGAAAAACTGTGCCAGCACAGAAAACATCTCCCATCGTGTTCTAGACGTTGCACGGATGTCTGCCAAGTGTTTGGCAGGAAGAAAAGAAAAGTTGTCCAAAACAGCCTCCAATCGAACGTTCATGTGATTGGAAAAGTCAGGAGAGTGCAAAAGTACTGTTTTCTATTAGTTGGCAATTGCGCACACAATCCCAGTGTTGTACAGCTTGCTTCTTCACCTTTCCGAAGCTGCCGCTCTCCCCAGCTCCCGGAGCCGAAGAAGCGGCTTCTTCGCGCAAAGACGACTGTGCCGCTCACAGTGCTCTCCGTAGCGCGGCTTCTGCCGAAAGACGCCCGGGAGCGGCTCTTAGCTCCGGACAGCATCCTACCTTCGTCTTTAGCGTCTCTTCTCATCTACATCTCAGCAAAACGCTTTCCCACTATGTCTGGCTAGGAAAAACTGTGCCAGCACAGAAAACATCTCCCAATGTGTTCTAGACGTTGCACGGATGTCTGCCAAGTGTTTGGCAGGAAGAAAAGAAAAGTTGTCCAAAACAGCTTCCAATCGAACGTTCATGTGATTGGAAAAGTCAGGAGAGTGCAAAGGTACTGTTTTGTATCAGTTGGCAAGGTGCGCACACAATCCCAGTGTTGTACAGCTTGCTTCTTCACCTTCCCGAAGCTGCCGCTCTCTCCGGCTCCCGGAGCCGAAGAAGCGGCTTCTTCGCACAAAGACGATTGTGCCGCTCACAGTGCTCTCCTTAGCGCGGCTTCTGCCGAAAGACGCCCGGGAGCGGCTCTTAGCTTCGGACAGCATCCTACCTTCATCTTTAGCGCCTCTTCTCATCTACATCTCAGCAAAAAGCTTTTCCACTATGTCTGGCTAGGAAAAACTGTGCCAGCACAGAAAACATCTCCCAAGGTGTTCTAGACGTTGCACGGATGTCTGCCAAGTGTTTGGCAGGAAGAAAAGAAAAGTTGTCCAGAACAGCCTCCAATCGAACGTTCATGTGATTGGAAAAGTCAGGAGAGTGCAAAGGTACTGTTTTCTATTAGTTGGCAATTGCGCACACAATCCCAGTGTTGTACAGCTTGCTTCTTCACCTTTCCGAAGCTGCCGCTCTCCCCAGCTCCCGGAGCCGAAGAAGCGGCTTCTTCGCGCAAAGACGATTGTGCCGCTCACAGTGCTCTCCTTAGCGCGGCTTCTGCCGAAAGACCCCTGGGAGCGGCTCTTAGCTCCGGACAGCATCCTACCTTCGTCTTTAGCGCCTCTTCTCATCTACATCTCGGCAAAAAGCTTTTCCACTATGTCTGGCTAGGAAAAACTGTGGCAGCACAGAAAACATCTCCCAAGGTGTTCTAGACGTTGCACGGATGTCTGCCAAGTGTTTGGCAGGAAGAAAAGAAAAGTTGTCCAAAACAGCTTCCAATCGAACGTTCATGTGATTGGAAGAGTCAGGAGAGTGCAAAAGTACTGTTTTGTATCAGTTGGCAAGGTGCGCACACAATCCCAGTGTTGTACAGCTTGCTTCTTCACCTTCCCGAAGCTGCCGCTCTCTCCGGCTCCCGGAGCCAAAGAAGCGGCTTCTTCGCGCAAAGACGACTGTGCCGCTCACAGTGCCCTCCTTAGCGCGGCTTCTGCCGAAAGACGCCCAGGAGCAGCTTATAGCTACGGACAGCATCCTACCTTCGTCTTTAGCGCCTCTTCTCATCTACATCTCAGCAAAAAGCTTTTCCACTATGTCTGGCTAGGAAAAACTGTGCCAGCACAGAAAACATCTTCCATCGTGTCCTAGAAGTTTCAGAGATGTCTGCCAAGTGTTTGGCAGGAAGAAAAGAAAAGTTGTCCAAAACAGCTTCTAATCGAATGTTCATGTGACTGGAAAAGTCAGGAGAGTGCAAAAGTACTGTTTTCTATTAGTTGGCAATTGCGCACACAATCCCAGTGTTGTACAGCTTGCTTCTTCACCTTCCCGAAGCTGCCGCTCTCTCCGGCTCCCGGAGCCGAAGAAGCGGCTTCTTCGCGCAAAGACGACTGTGCCGCTCACAGTGCTCTCCTTAGAGCGGCTTCTGCCGAAAGACGCCCGGGAGCGGCTCTTAGCTCCGGACAGCATCCTACCTTCGTCTTTAGCGCCTCTTCTCATCTACATCTCGGCAAAAAGCTTTTCCAATATGTCTGCTAGGAAAAACTGTGCCAGCACAGAAAACATCTCCCATCGTGTTCTAGAAGTTGCAGAGATGTCTGCCGAGTGTTTGGCAGGAAGAAAAGAAAAGTTGTCCAAAACAGCTTCCAATCGAATGTTCATGTGATTGGAAGAGTCAGGAGAGAGCAAAAGTACTGTTTTGTATCACTTGGCAAGGCACGCACACAATCCCAGTGTTGTACAGCTTGCTTCTTCACCTTCCCGAAGCTGCCGCTCTCTCCGGCTCCCGGAGCCGAAGAAGCGGCTTCTTCGCGCAAAGACGATTGTGCCGCTCACAGTGCTCTCCTTAGCGCGGCTTCTGCCGAAAGACGCCCGGGAGCGGCTCTTAGCTCCGGACAGCATCCTACCTTCGTCTTTAGCGCCTCTTCTCATCTACATCTCAGCAAAACGCTTTCCCACTATGTCTGGCTAGGAAAAACTGTGCCAGCACAGAAAACATCTCCCAAGGTGTTCTAGACGTTGCACGGATGTCTGCCAAGTGTTTGGCAGGAAGAAAATGAAAGTTATCCAAAACAGCTTCTAATCGAATGTTCATGTGACTGGAAAAGTCAGGAGAGTGCAAAAGTACTGTTTTCTATTAGTTGGCAATTGCGCACAAAATCCCAGTGTTGTACAGCTTGCTTCTTCACATTCCCGAAGTTGCCGCTCTCTCCGGCTCCCGGAGCCGAAGAAGTGGCTTCTTCGCGCAAAGACGATTGTGCCGCTCACAGTGCTCTCCTTAGCGCGGCTTCTGCCGAAAGACGCCCGGGAGCGGCTCTTAGCTCCGGACAGCATCCTACCTTCGTCTTTAGCGTCTCTTCTCATCTACATCTCAGCAAAACGCTTTCCCACTATGTCTGGCTAGGAAAAACTGTGCCAGCACAGAAAACATCTCCCAATGTGTTCTAGACGTTGCACGGATGTCTGCCAAGTGTTTGGCAGGAAGAAAAGAAAAGTTTTCCAAAACAGCTTCCAATCGAACGTTCATGTGATTGGAAAAGTCAGGAGAGTGCAAAGGTACTGTTTTGTATCAGTTGGCAAGGTGCGCACACAATCCCAGTGTTGTACAGTTTGCTTCTTCACCTTCCCGAAGTTGCCGCTCTCTCCGGCTCCCGGAGCCGAAGAAGCGGCTTCTTCGCGCAAAGACGACTGTGCCGCTCACAGTGCTCTCCTTAGCGCGGCTTCTGCCGAAAGACGCCCGGGAGCGGCTCTTAGCTCCGGACAGCATCCTACCTTCGTCTTTAGCGCCTCTTCTCATCTACATCTCGGCAAAAAGCTTTTCCACTATGTCTGGCTAGGAAAAACTGTGCCAGCACAGAAAACATCTTCCATCGTGTTCTAGAAGTTGCAGAGATGTCTGTCAAGTGTTTGGCAGGAAGAAAAGAAAAGTTGTCCAAAACAGCTTCTAATCGAATGTTCATGTGATTGGAAAAGTCAGGAGAGTGCAAAAGTACTGTTTTGTATCAGTTGGCAAGCTGCGCACACAATCCCAGTGTTTTAGAGCTTGCTTCTTCACATTCCCGAAGTTGCCGCTCTCCCCGGCTCCCGGAGCCGAAGAAGCGGCTACTTCGCGCAAAGACGATTGTGCCGCTCACTGTGCTCTCCTTAGCGCGGCTTCTGCCGAAAGACGCCCGGGAGCGGCTCTTAGCTCCGGACAGCATCCTACCTTCGTCTTTAGCGTCTCTTCTCATCTACATCTCAGCAAAACGCTTTCCCACTATGTCTGGCTAGGAAAAACTGTGCCAGCACAGAAAACATCTCCCAAGGTGTTCTAGACGTTGCACGGATGTCTGCCAAGTGTTTGGCAGGAAGAAAAGAAAAGTTGTCCAAAACAGCTTCCAATCGAACGTTCATGTGATTGGAAGAGTCAGGAGAGTGCAAAAGTACTGTTTTGTATCAGTTGGCAAGGTACGCACACAATCCCAGTGTTGTACAGCTTGCTTCTTCACCTTTCCGAAGCTGCCGCTCTCCCCAGCTCCCGGAGCCGAAGAAGCAGCTTCTTCGCGCAAAGACGATTGTGCCGCTCACAGTGCTCTCCTTAGCGCGGCTTCTGCCGAAAGACGCCCGGGAGCGGCTCTTAGCTCCGGACAGCATCCTACCTTCGTCTTTAGCGCCTCTTCTCATCTACATCTCAGCAAAAAGCTTTTCCACTATGTCTGGCTAGGAAAAACTGTGCCAGCACAGAAAACATCTCCCATCGTGTTCTAGATTTGCACGGATGTCTGCCAAGTGTTTGGCAGGAAGAAAAGAAAAGTGGTCCAAAACAATTTCCAATCGAACGTTCATGTGACTGGAAAAGTCAGGAGAGTGCAAAAGTACTGTTTTCTATTAGTTGGCAATTGCGCACACAATCCCAGTGTTGTACAGCTTGCTTCTTCACCTTCCCGAAGCTGCCGCTCTCTCCGGCTCCCGGAGCGGAAGAAGCGGCTTCTTCGCGCAAAGACGACTGTGCCGCTCACAGTGCTCTCCTTAGCGCGGCTTCTGCCCAAAGACGCCCGGGAGCGGCTCTTAGCTCCGGACAGCATCCAACCTTCGTCTTTAGCGCCTCTTCTCATCTACATCTCGGCAAAAAGCTTTTCCAGTATGTCAGCTAGGAAAAACTGTGCCAGCACAGAAAACATCTCCCAAGGTGTTCTAGACGTTGCACGGATGTCTGCCAAGTGTTTGGCAGGAATAAAAGAAAAGTTGTCCAAAACAGCTTCTAATCGAATGTTCATGTGACTGGAAAAGTCAGGAGAGTGCAAAAGTACTGTTTTCTATTAGTTGGCAAGTTGCGCACACAATCCCAGTTTTGTACAGCTTGCTTCTTCACCTTCCCGAAGTTGCCGCTCTCTCCGGCTCCCGGAGCCGAAGAAGCGGCTTCTTCGCGCAAAGATGACTGTGCCGCTCACAGTGCTCTCCTTAGCGCGGCTTCTGCCGAAAGACGCCCGGGAGCAGCTCTTAGCTTCGGACAGCATCCTACCTTCGTCTTTAGCGCCTCTTCTCATATACATCTCGGCAAAAAGCTTTTCCACTATGTCTGCTAGGAAAAACTGTGCCAGCACGGAAAACATCTCCCAAGGTGTTCTAGACGTTGCACGGATGTCTGCCAAGTGTTTGGCAGGAAAAAAAGAAAAGTTGTCCAAAACAGCTTCCAATCGAACGATCATGTGCTTGGAAAAGTCAGGAGAGTGCAAAGGTACTGTTTTGTATCAGTTGGCAAGGTGCGCACACAATCCCAGTGTTGTACAGCTTGCTTCTTCACCTTCCCGAAGCTGCCGCTCTCTCCGGCTCCCGGAGCCAAAGAAGCGGCTTCTTCGCGCAAAGACGACTGTGCCGCTCACAGTGCTCTCCTTAGCGCGGCTTCTGCCGAAAGACGCCCGGGAGCGGCTCTTAGCTCCGGACAGCATCCTACCCTCGTCTTTAGCGCCTCTTCTCATCTACATCTCGGCAAAAAGCTTTTCCACTATGTCTGGCTAGGAAAAACTGTGCCAGCACAGAAAACATCTTCCATCGTGTTCTAGAAGTTGCAGAGATGTCTGCCAAGTGTTTGGCAGGAAGAAAAGAAAAGTTGTCCAAAACAGCTTCTAATCGAATGTTCATGTGATTGGAAAAGTCAGGAGAGTGCAAAAGTACTGTTTTGTATCAGTTGGCAAGGTGGGCACACAATCCCAGTGTTGTACAGCTTGCTTCTTCACCTTCCCGAAGTTGCCGCTCTCTCCGGCTCCCGGAGCCGAAGAAGCGGCTTCTTCGCGCAAAGACGACTGTGCCGCTCACAGTGCTCTCCTTAGCGCGGCTTCTGCCCAAAGACGCCCGGGAGCGGCTCTTAGCTCCGGACAGCATCCTACCTTCGTCTTTAGCGCCTCTTCTCATCTACATCTCGGCAAAAAGCTTTTCCACTATGTCTGGCTAGGAAAAACTGTGCCAGCACAGAAAACATCTTCCATCGTGTTCTAGAAGTTGCAGAGATGTCTGCCAAGTGTTTGGCAGGAAGAAAAGAAAAGTTGTCCAAAACAGCTTCTAATCGAATGTTCATGTGATTGGAAAAGTCAGGAGAGTGCAAAAGTACTGTTTTGTATCAGTTGGCAAGGTGGGCACACAATCCCAGTGTTGTACAGCTTGCTTCTTCACCTTCCCGAAGTTGCCGCTCTCTCCGGCTCCCGGAGCCGAAGAAGCGGCTTCTTCGCGCAAAGACGACTGTGCCGCTCACAGTGCTCTCCTTAGCGCGGCTTCTGCCGAAAGACGCCCGGGAGCGGCTCTTAGCTCCGGACAGCATCCTACCTTCGTCTTTAGCGCCTCTTCTCATCTACATCTCGGCAAAAAGCTTTTCCACTATGTCTGGCTAGGAAAAACTGTGCCAGCACAGAAAACATCTTCCATCGTGTTCTAGAAGTTGCAGAGATGTCTGTCAAGTGTTTGGCAGGAAGAAAAGAAAAGTTATCCAAAACAGCTTCTAATCGAATGTTCATGTGATTGGAAAAGTCAGGAGAGTGCAAAAGTACTGTTTTGTATCAGTTGGCAAGCTGCGCACACAATCCCAGTGTTTTACAGCTTGCTTCTTCACCTTCCCGAAGCTGCCGCTCTCTCCGGCTCCCGGAGCGGAAGAAGCGGCTTCTTCGCGCAAAGACGACTGTGCCGCTCACAGTGCTCTCCTTAGCGCGGCTTCTGCCCAAAGACGCCCGGGAGCGGCTCTTAGCTCCGGACAGCATCCAACCTTCGTCTTTAGCGCCTCTTCTCATCTACATCTCGGCAAAAAGCTTTTCCAGTATGTCTGCTAGGAAAAACTGTGCCAGCACAGAAAACATCTCCCAAGGTGTTCTAGACGTTGCACGGATGTCTGCCAAGTGTTTGGCAGGAAAAAAAGAAAAGTTGTCCAAAACAGCTTCCAATCGAACGATCATGTGCTTGGAAAAGTCAGGAGAGTGCAAAGGTACTGTTTTGTATCAGTTGGCAAGGTGCGCACACAATCCCAGTGTTGTACAGCTTGCTTCTTCACCTTCCCGAAGCTGCCGCTCTCTCCAGCTCCCGGAGCCGAAGAAGCAGCTTCTTCGCGCAAAGACGATTGTGCCGCTCACAGTGCTCTCCTTAGCGCGGCTTCTGCCGAAAGACGCCCGGGAGCGGCTCTTAGCTCCGGACAGCATCCTACCTTCGTTTTTAGCGTCTCTTCTCATCTACATCTCAGCAAAACGCTTTCCCACTATGTCTGGCTAGGAAAAACTGTGCCAGCACAGAAAACATCTCCCAAGGTGTTCTAGACATTGCACGGATGTCTGCCAAGTGTTTGGCAGGAAGAAAAGGAAAGTTGTCCAAAACAGCTTCCAATCGAATGTTCATGTGACTGGAAAAGTCAGGAGTGTGCAAAAGTACTGTTTTCTATTAGTTGGCAATTGCGCACACAATCCCAGTGTTGTACAGCTTGCTTCTTCACCTTCCCGAAGCTGCCGCTCTCTCCGGCTCCCGGAGCGGAAGAAGCGGCTTCTTCGCACAAAGACGACTGTGCCGCTCACAGTGCTCTCCTTAGCGCGGCTTCTGCCCAAAGACGCCCGGGAGCGGCTCTTAGCTCCGGACAGCATCCAACCTTCGTCTTTAGCGCCTCTTCTCATCTACATCTTGGCAAAAAGCTTTTCCAGTATGTCAGCTAGGAAAAACTGTGCCAGCACAGAAAACATCTCCCAAGGTGTTCTAGACGTTGCACGGATGTCTGCCAAGTGTTTGGCAGGAATAAAAGAAAAGTTGTCCAATACAGCTTCTAATCGAATGTTGATGTGACTGGAAAAGTCAGGAGAGTGCAAAAGTACTGTTTTCTATTAGTTGGCAAGTTGCGCACACAATCCCAGTGTTGTACAGCTTGCTTCTTCACCTTCCCGAAGTTGCCGCTCTCTCCGGCTCCCGGAGCCGAAGAAGCGGCTTCTTCGCGCAAAGATGTCTGTGCCGCTCACAGTGCTCTCCTTAGAGCGGCTTCTGCCGAAAGACGCCCGGGAGCAGCTCTTAGCTTCGGACAGCATCCTACCTTCGTCTTTAGCGCCTCTTCTCATCTACATCTCGGCAAAAAGCTTTTCCACTATGTCTGCTAGGAAAAACTGTGCCAGCACGGAAAACATCTCCCATCGTGTTCTAGACGTTGCAGAGATGTCTGCCAAGTGTTTGGCAGGAAGAAAAGAAAAGTTGTCCAAAACAGCTTCCAATAAAATGTTCATGTGATTGGAAGAGTCAGGAAAGTGCAAAAGTACTGTTTTGTATCAGTTGGCAACGTATGCACACAATCCCAGTGTTGTACAGCTTGCTTCTTCACCTTCCCGAAGCTGCCGCTCTCGCCGGCTCCCGGAGCCGAAGAAGCGGCTTCTTCGCGCAAAGACGATCGTGCCGCTCACAGTGCTCTCCTTAGCGTGGCTTCTGCCGAAAGACGCCCGGGAGCGGCTCTTAGCTCCGGACAGCATCCTACCTTCGTCTTTAGCGCCTCTTCTCATCTACATCTCGGCAAAATCTTTTCCACTATGTCTGGCTAGGAAAAACTGTGCCAGCACAGAAAACATCTCCCAAGGTGTTCTAGACGTTGCACGGATGTCTGCCAAGTGTTTGGCAGGAAAAAAAGAAAAGTTGTCCAAAACAGCTTCCAATCGAACGATCATGTGCTTGGAAAAGTCAGGAGAGTGCAAAGGTATTGTTTTGTATCAGTTGGCAAAGTGCGCACACAATCCCAGTGTTGTACAGCTTGCTTCTTCACCTTCCCGAAGCTGCCGCTCTCTCCGGCTCCCGGAGCCAAAGAAGCGGCTTCTTCGCGCAAAGACGATTGTGTCGCTCACAGTGCTCTCCTTAGCGCGGCTTCTGCCGAAAGACGCTCGGGAGCGGCTCTTAGCTTTGGAGAGCATCCTACCTTCGTCTTTAGCGCCTCTTCTCATCTACATCTCAGCAAAAAGCTTTTCCACTATGTCTGGCCAGGAAAAACTGTGCCAGCACAGAAAACATCTCCCAAGGTGTTCTAGACGTTGCACGGATGTCTGCCAAGTGTTTGGCAGGAAAAAAAGGAAAGTTGTCCAAAACAGCTTCTAATCGAATGTTCATGTGACTGGAAAAGTCAGGAGAGTGCAAAAGTACTGTTTTCTCTTCGTTGGCTAGTTGCGCACACAATCCCAGTGTTGTACAGCTTGCTTCTTCACTCTCCCGAAGTTGCCACTCTCTCCGGCTCCCGGAGCCGAAGAAGCGGCTTCTTCGCGCAAAGATGACTGTGCCGCTCACAGTGCTCTCCTTAGCGCGGCTTCTGCCCAATGACGCCCCGGAGCGGCTCTTAGCTTCGGACAGCATCCTACCTTCGTCTTTAGCGCCTCTTCTCATCTACATCTCGACAAAAAGCTTTTCCACTATGTCTGCTAGGAAAAACTCTGCCAGCACAGAAAACATCTCCCATCGTGTTCTAGACGTTGCACGGATGTCTGCCAAGTGTTTGGCAGGAAGAAAAGAAAAGTTGTCCAAAACAGCTTCCAATCGAATGTTCATGTGATTGGAAGGGTCAGGAGAGTGCAAAAGTACTGTTTTGTATCAGTTGGCAAGGTACGCACACAATCCCAGTGTTGTACAGCTTGCTTCTTCACCTTCCCGAAGCTGCCGCTCTCTCCGGCTCCCGGAGCCAAAGAAGCGGCTTCTTCGCGCAAAGACAATTGTGCCGCTCACAGTGCTCTCCTTAGCGCGGCTTCTGCCCAAAGACGCCCCGGAGCGGCTCTTAGCTCCGTACCTTCCAATTCAATTTTTTGGCCCGACAAACCAAATGGTATACTTGCAGCAGTAGGGCAGGACAGTTATCTGGACTTTCTCCTTGTAGAGAGAAGCTAATGAAAAAGTTTCACTGCAATCAGAGCAGGCTGTCAAACAAGAAAAATGTCATGAAAATAAGCCAGCCTTATCCTCTTAGTCTTGCTTGTTGTGATTGGCCTATAATGAAATGTGTCAGCTCTGTGTTTCTGGGTATCACATCAGTAACAGGTACTTCAGCTGCTGTACTTCTCTCCTAAAGTTAAGAACAGAATCCAAGGAATTGTGATTCCATGGTCTCAATTCACCCTATGAAAAAGGAGTGGAAGGTGCAGGGGTCAATTAACTTGAATGGCCTATGTCAATCAGCGGCCACTGATTTCCTGAAGGCTTCAACAGGTTACTTGCCCATGTTTTTCTTGGAATTGTTTTAACCTTTGGTCATGTTTTTCTTGGGATTCTTTTACCCTTTCCCCATTTGTTCAGCCTTTGCTCTCAAGCCTTTGCTGACATTTCCAATATCTCGGTAGCCTGGAAAAGTGTTGTCTTGATTGATCACATCATTACTCCCTTCCAAGGGTCGTTTGCCTCAAGTCTCAGTTTGGCTGGTTTTCTGCTAGGTGATTGTCAGAGGGCAGCAGGTGTTTTGTAAGAGCAAGTACACAATCCCATAGCTTGCTTTTCTTTGGATTTGGCCTGTCTAGAAAATGGAATGACTAAACATCTCTGAGAGGCTTTTCTCTCCCCATTAGGTTTCACTGGAAGGGCAGATGCAAATCGTCTACCTAAAGTCTTGGCACAGAAGAAAGTAGTGGTTTGCTGCTGCATATAGCTAGAAGCTTAAAAAAGGAAGGCCTTGGGCTGAGGCCCATTACTTTGGCTAAGTAGAAAAAGGCTGTGGGAGGTGAGGCAGCTGAATTAGAGGTAAATCAACAAGTTGTAGAACCGTCGTGTGTTCACAGCGTGGTGCATGGTGGTTGGTTGAATTGTGTTTGTTATGGCTTAAAGCTATGGAACTGATAAAGGCCTGATGTTGGAATCCATAAAGTTAGAGGATTTTTAAGAAATGGTTAAAAAGAAGTATGTAGGCCTTAGACAGGAGTTTTGTTAGCATTGCAGAAAAGTTTCCCATGCAAGCAGAAAAGATTTCCGTGCAAGCAGAAAAGTTTCCCAAGCAGTAGACGTGAAAAATGGAAACAAGTTTATTTAATGTATATCTTTAGAAGGTTAGCATGAATAGAACTCTGTTCTTTGTCTCTTATCAACTAGTCTTTGTTTTAGCTACGATTATCTATGTTTTATAAGATTGGATAGAATGCTTGTCAAGATGTGTTTTCTGTGTCTGATTGGCTGAATTCTAGTCTGAGATGATTTTATGTATTGCTGTATGAGCCCTGTTGAAGGAGACATTTTTTGGTGTGGATCAGTGAGCTGTCATGTCTCCATTTTGTATTTTGAGACTGATGTGCTGGAAATAAAAGCAAAAATCTCTTCACTGGTCTGGTTACCATGTTATCCATATTTGGATATTTTGCCGCGGCCTAGTGGGTTCCTTTTTTAAGGCGTGGGTTCCTGACACTATTGGACTTATACCTGTCCCGTCCCCCGCATATTGGTGCCTCGTGTGAGGACGTAGAATAGAAGAAAAACAAAGAAAAATCGTGGAAGTACCAGCTGCGGAGACCCAAGTGTTAACAAGGAGCACACTGTATCATCTCTCCCGCCGAAGCCAAGAAAATTGTAAGTAACTTATCTCGGGAGAGCGCTTGGGTGACGTTGGGAGGCAAAATAGCGAAAAAGAAAATTATTAAAAGAACACAAAAATGGGAACGAATTTATCAAAAGTTGAATGGGATGTTTTTCATCAATTAGAGACAATGTTACAAGAAAAAGGTCACTCTGAAATTTCAAAAACTGAGCTTAAAACTTACTTATCTGGGTTAAAGCGAATACGCAAGATTTAAATCTGCAGTCTGCTTTTACTTTTCATTTTTGGGATCAGATAAACTGGAGAATCTATAATCTAGTCTCTCTCAAAAAAGATGAAAGCTTAAGAGAACTTATGCCGGTTTGTAGAGCGCTGTTGGAGCACTGCTTTAAACAAACTGATAATAATAAGATCAACTTGGACTCAGAAAACAAAGCTTCTGGTTCTGTCTCATTAAATTCCAGTAAACCGGAGACTGTGTGAGTATCGGAGAATGTTACAAGTGTTGTTGCAAATGCTGAAAGTATTGCTTTGAACTCTGTTGAACAAAATCTTTCTTCTCTCTCTCTGGGAAAAAAAGAGACTCTTTTGGACTTTTCTTCGCGTTGTTCTGTTAATGTAAAAATATGGGACTCTTGTAAGGGGGATGGAACAAAGTGTGTAAAAGATGGAAATGAAAAAGTGACTGTACTTCCTAAAATTGTTTGTGCAGGGACACTGAAACCTGAATTGGATTCTGTTGGGCCTGGGGTGGAGGCTGAGGTGGCTGCTTCCACTCGAGAAATTGTGGTTCCGGGGAACTCGTTTTCACTTAAGCAAAAACATGGTTGTTCTGGTGTTTGTCAATCTATAGATACAGAGAAAGAAAAATTGGCTTTAAGGGTGGAGTCCTTTGAAAGGAAGAGATGGAAGAAACTGGCGACTGTGTTGTTGCTGAAATTCAAAAAGCTGGACTTGAAATCTCTGCAACGAAAATTCAACAAGTTTCACCTTAGAAGTACCTGGGATGGAAGATGATGGAAGACGATGGAAGACGACAATAATACCACAGAAAATTCAGATCCGAACCAGAGTCAACAACCTACAAGAGTTACAACAACTTCTAGGAGAAATCAACTGGGTCAGACCGATGCTGGGAATCACCAATGATGAACTGAGTCCGCTCTTCCATTTGCTGAGAGGAAGTTGCGACATCACTTCGCCAAGAACTTTAACCCCTGAAGCTCGTGCTGCTCTCGACAAAGTCACAGAAGCTCTTCAAAAAAGACAAGCTCATCGCTGCGTTCCTGAAAATCCTTTCTTTCTTGCAATCTTAGGAGAGAAAATGCAGCTTTTTGGTCTCATTTTCCAGTGGGATGCCACAGAACAAGATCCTTTGTTAATAATGGAATGGGTTTTTCCTCCTTACAGGTTTTCAAAGACCATTTGCTCAGTTTTAGAAATGATTGCATACATTATAATTAAGGCTAGAACCAGATTGTTAACTTTGGCAGGTCAAGAATGTTCAGTTATCTATTTGCCATTGAAAAATGATTATTTCAATTGGGCAATGCAAAATTCTGATGATTTACAATATGCATTCTTAGGTTTTCCAGGTGTTTGTTCCATACACTATCCAGCTCACAAACTACTGCAAGCAAAACTGAGTTTCAGAGAAAAACCTAAATTAAGTGAAGAACCTTTACATGCTGTGACTCTCTTCACTGATGGCTCTGGTAAAAGCCACAAGTCCGTTGTGACTTGGTTTAATCAAAAGACTGATGTTTGAGAATCTGATATTCAAACAGTAGAGGGATCCCCTCAAATTGTTGAGCTTGCTGCAGTAGTTTGAGCTTTTCAGCTGTTTCCTCAGCCTTTTAATTTGGTCACAGATTCTGCTTATGTTGCTAATGTAGTCAGGAGAATAGAAGGTTCCATTTTAAAGGATGTTAGTAATGAAACTTTACATCGTTGGCTTTCATGTCTTTTTATAACTTTGCAATATAGAACTAATCCATATTTTGTTTCTCACATTAGGGCGCATTCTTCACTTCCTGGATTTTTAGTGGAAGGAAATGCAAGAGCGGACAAGCTGACAATGGTCATTTCTAACACATTGCCAAATATTTTTGAACAAGCAAAATTGAGTCATGCCTTTTTCCACCAAAATGCACAAGCACTCATGCGAATGTTCCAAATCACTAAAAGTCAAGCTAAAGCTATCATTCATACTTGCCCTGACTGTCAATTGGTACAACCTCCTGTTTCTACAGGAGCAATCAACCCCCGAGGCTTACAAAGCCTACAGTTGTGGCAAACAGGTGTTACTAAATAGCCTTCTTTTGGTAAATTTAAAAATATTCATGTTTCCATAGACACGTTCTCTGGTGCAGTTTTTGCTTCCCTTCACACAGGTGAAACTGGCAGCCATGCCTGTCATCATTTCCTGCAAGCTTTTGCTTCATTGGGTATACCCCAAGAAGTAAAAACTGACAATGGTCCCGCATACATATCTCAAAAATTGGCCACATTTTTAAATGAATGGGGTGTTCGACACATTTTTGGTATTCCCCACTCTCCCACAAGCCAAGCAATCATTGAAAGAACACATCAAACCTTAAAACGCATATTAGATCAACAGAGAGGGGGAACGGAAATCACCCCACAGATGAGACTGAGTAAGGCTTTGTATGGTTTTAATTTTCTAAATAGTTCAAGTACAGAACCAGATCCACCAATCTTTAGACACTTTTCAAATAGCACACAGGCAAAACTGAAAGAACATCCTCCTCTTCTAATTAGAAACCCTGACTCTGGACAGATGGAAGGCCCGTTTCAATTAATAACGTGGGGCAAAGGGTATGCTTCTATTTCCACAGGTGCTGGAAGAATTAAGTGGGTTCCTGCCAAAAACGTCAAACCGTATCGCACTTCAGAACCTGTTGTCGAGCCTAGAACTGAGGAAGCGAGTACGCAGACGTGGACCGAATCAAAGGATCCCGGGTCTCACCTGACGCCTCTTGTGCCTGACGTTCTTTGTGCATCGGTGGAACCCATGAACTCTGATTTTGTGCCAATGTTATTTATGAGTATACGAATTGAATGCTGAATGTTGGTTTAACGAAGCAAATTTTTGGCTGAAAATTTAGGTTATTGTTTTTGTTTAGAAAGAATTCTGCCAAAACTTAGTTCTTGAAAGAGATGGGGCAGAATCAAATGGTATACTTGTTTTGCTTGATTTTAATTGTTTTTTGTCGTGCAGATTTGCCTGTGGATCAACCGAAAACGAGTGTTTGGGTGACCTTAGCCAAGGCTGCCGGATCGGATACTATATGTCTGTCTAATTCGGAACCAGAAAAGCCTTTCTCAACCTGTTTGGTTGGTGTGCCAGTGAAAGAGTTTCCTTTGGTCAGAAAAGAATCCAATGGTAAACCAGGTGGAATTGACAATGGAAACAGTCCTTCCTTCAATTGGAACATTTGTTCGAAAAAACTTCTCAGGGCAGCAAATGTTTCAAACAGTTGGGATGTGTTTCTGGAGACGGACCAATATCCACGGCAATTGCCAAAAGGGTATTGGATCATTTGCGGAGACAGAGGTTGGCAAGGCATTCCAGCCCACCTTGAAGGTGGCCCTTGTAGCATTGGTATGCTTACCATAATTGCCCCCACTGCCAAAGCAGTGATGAAAACGAAACAAAGGAAAACAAGAGCTGTTCCTCATTATGATGAGAACTGTCAGAGTGATTTTATGCCTTGGAATGCCGCCAGAAGGCTTTCAGCAGGTATATTTCTACCCCAATTGGCTTCAGCTGTGGCATTGAGACAATTAGATCGAGTTGGATGTTGGCTGAGCAAACAAGCTAATGCCACATCCTCCGCAATCAGTGATATGTTGACCGATGTTGATAGTATTAGACATGCTACTCTTCAAAACAGAGCAGCCATTGATTTTCTTTTACTGGCACAAGGACATGGTTGTGAGGAATTTGAAGGATTGTGTTGTATGAATTTGTCTGATCATTCTGAATCCATTCACAAAAGCATTCAAAAATTAAAGGATCTGACAGCCCAAATTAAAGAAGGTGGAGGTTCCTGGTTGGATGATTTGTTTCAAAATTGGAGTTTTGCACCTTGGCTAAGGCAACTTTGCAAGATAGGTCTTTACATATTAGGTGTTCTAATACTGATATTGATAGTGGCACCTTGTATACTCTGTTGTGTTCGGCGAATGATGAACAAAACAGTCCGAGAAGTTTTTGTCATTCAAGCAGGAGAACTAGGAAGTAGAAGCACAGAGAGTGTACGAAATCTCACGAAAGCAGTAGATGAGGGTATTGACATGAACGAAGGTTTTGAATTAAGGCCTTGGAATCGACCAGAGTTTTTTGAACGATGCCTTGTGACTGCTGCCAAACGTGATTCATAGCTCTCTTTCAGGGATTGGGTCTTCACAGCATTAAGTTGCTGTGCCGTAATATAGCAATGCTTCAGTTTAGTGAAAATAGGTCTTCAGCAGATAATAAGCAGAAATTTTGCAATAGAGCTATGAAACGCAAATAGCAAGCGACAAGAAAATGAAAGCTTCTGGGTCAAACAGAGAGGGGGAAATGTTGGAATCCATAAGGTTAGAGGATTTTTAAGAAATGGTTACAAAGAAGTATGTAGGCCTTAGACTGGAGTTTTGTTAGCATTGCAGAAAAGTTTCCCATGCAAGCAGAAAAAGTTTTCCATGCAAGCAGAAAAGTTTCCCAAGCAGTAGACGTGACAAATAACAATAGGCTTCTGTAGAACTGGCTTTAGGATGGCAACAAGGTTATTTAATGTATATCTTTAGAAGGTTAGCATGAATAGAACTCTGTTCTTTGTCTCTTATCAACTAGTCTTTGTTTTAGCTACGATTACCTATGTTTTATAAGATTGGATAGAATGCTTGTCAAGATGTGTTTTCTGTGTCTGATTGGCTGAATTCTAGTCTGAGATGATTTTATGTATTGCTGTATGAGCCCTGTTGAAGGAGACATTTTTTGGTGTGGATCAGTGAGCTGTCATGTCTCCATTTTGTATTTTGAGACTGATGTGCTGGAAATAAAAGCAAAAATCTCTTCACTGGTCTGGTTACCATGTTATCCATATTTGGATATTTTGCCGCGGCCTAGTGGGTTCCTTTTTTAAGGCGTGGGTTCCTGACACTATTGGACTTATACCTGTCCCGTCCCCCGCATATTGGTGCCTCGTGTGAGGACGTAGAATAGAAGAAAAACAAAGAAAAATCGTGGAAGTACCAGCTGCGGAGACCCAAGTGTTAACAAGGAGCACACTGTATCATCTCTCCCGCCGAAGCCAAGAAAATTGTAAGTAACTTATCTCGGGAGAGCGCTTGGGTGACGTTGGGAGGCAAAATAGCGAAAAAGAAAATTATTAAAAGAACACAAAAATGGGAACGAATTTATCAAAAGTTGAATGGGATGTTTTTCATCAATTAGAGACAATGTTACAAGAAAAAGGTCACTCTGAAATTTCAAAAACTGAGCTTAAAAACTTACTTATCTGGGTTAAAGCGAATACGCAAGATTTAAATCTGCAGTCTGCTTTTACTTTTCATTTTTGGGATCAGATAAACTGGAGAATCTATAAACTAGTCTCTCTCAAAAAAGATGAAAGCTTAAGAGAACTTATGCCGGTTTGTAGAGCGCTGTTGGAGCACTGTTTTAAACAAACTGATAATAATAAGATCAACTTGGACTCAGAAAACAAAGCTTCTGGTTCTGTCTCATTAAATTCCAGTAAACCGGAGACTGTGTGAGTATCGGAGAATGTTACAAGTGTTGTTGCAAATGCTGAAAGTATTGCTTTGAACTCTGTTGAACAAAATCTTTCTTCTCTCTCTCTGGGAAAAAATGAGACTCTTTTGGACTTTTCTTCGCGTTGTTCTGTTAATGTAAAAATATGGGACTCTTGTAAGGGGGATGGAACAAAGTGTGTAAAAGATGGAAATGAAAAAGTGACTGTACTTCCTAAAATTGTTTGTGCAGGGACACTGAAACCTGATTTGGATTCTGTTGGGCCTGGGGTGGAGGCTGAGGTGGCTGCTTCCACTTGGGAAATTGTGGTTCCGGGGAACTCTTTTTCACTTAAGCAAAAACATGGTTGTTCTGGTGTTTGTCAATCTATAGATACAGAGAAAGAAAAATTGGCTTTAAGGGTGGAGTCCTTTGAAAGGAAGAGATGGAAGAAACTGGCGACTGTGTTGTTGCTGAAATTCAAAAAGCTGGACTTGAAATCTCTGCAACGAAAATTCAACAAGTTTCACCTTAGAAGTACCTGGGATGGAAGATGATGGAAGACGATGGAAGACGACAATAATACCACAGAAAATTCAGATCCGAACCAGAGTCAACAACCTACAAGAGTTACAACAACTTCTAGGAGAAATCAACTGGGTCAGACCGATGCTGGGAATCACCAATGATGAACTGAGTCCGCTCTTCCATTTGCTGAGAGGAAGTTGCGACATCACTTCGCCAAGAACTTTAACCCCTGAAGCTCGTGCTGCTCTCGACAAAGTCACAGAAGCTCTTCAAAAAAGACAAGCTCATCGCTGCGTTCCTGAAAATCCTTTCTTTCTTGCAATCTTAGGAGAGAAGATGCAGCTTTGTGGTCTCATTTTCCAGTGGGATGCCGCAGAACAAGATCCTTTGTTAATAATGGAATGGGTTTTTCCTCCCTACAGGTTTTCAAAGACCATTTGCTCAGTTTTAGAAATGATTGCATACATTATAATTAGGGCTAGAACCAGATTGTTAACTTTGGCAGGTCAAGAATGTTCAGTTATCTATTTGCCATTGAAAAATGATTATTTCAATTGGGCAATGCAAAATTCTGATGATTTACAATATGCATTCTTAGGTTTTCCAGGTGTTTGTTCCATACACTATCCAGCTCACAAACTACTGCAAGCAAAATTGAGTTTCAGAGAAAAACCTAAATTAAGTGAAGAACCTTTACATGCTGTGACTCTCTTCACTGATGGCTCTGGTAAAAGCCACAAGTCCGTTGTGACTTGGTTTAATCAAAAGACTGATGTTTGAGAATCTGATATTCAAACAGTAGAGGGATCCCCTCAAATTGTTGAGCCTTCTGCAGTAGTTTGAGCTTTTCAGCTGTTTCCTCAGCCTTTTAATTTGGTCACAGATTCTGCTTATGTTGCTAATGTAGTCAGGAGAATAGAAGGTTCCATTTTAAAGGATGTTAGTAATGAAACTTTACATCGTTGGCTTTCATGTCTTTTTATAACTTTGCAATATAGAACTAATCCATATTTTGTTTCTCACATTAGGGCGCATTCTTCACTTCCTGGATTTTTAGTGGAAGGAAATGCAAGAGCGGACAAGCTGACAATGGTCATTTCTAACACATTGCCAAATATTTTTGAACAAGCAAAATTGAGTCATGCCTTTTTCCACCAAAATGCACAAGCACTCATGCGAATGTTCCAAATCACTAAAAGTCAAGCTAAAGCTATCATTCATACTTGCCCTGACTGTCAATTGGTACAACCTCCTGTTTCTACAGGAGCAATCAACCCCCGAGGCTTACAAAGCCTACAGTTGTGGCAAACAGGTGTTACTAAATAGCCTTCTTTTGGTAAATTTAAATATATTCATGTTTCCATAGACACGTTCTCTGGTGCAGTTTTTGCTTCCCTTCACACAGGTGAAACTGGCAGCCATGCCTGTCATCATTTCCTGCAAGCTTTTGCTTCATTGGGTATACCCCAAGAAGTAAAAACTGACAATGGTCCCGCATACATATCTCAAAAATTGGCCACATTTTTAAATGAATGGGGTGTTCGACACATTTTTGGTATTCCCCACTCTCCCACAAGCCAAGCAATCATTGAAAGAACACATCAAACCTTAAAACGCATATTAGATCAACAGAGAGGGGGAACGGAAATCACCCCACAGATGAGACTGAGTAAGGCTTTGTATGGTTTTAATTTTCTAAATAGTTCAAGTACAGAACCAGATCCACCAATCTTTAGACACTTTTCAAATAGCACACAGGCAAAACTGAAAGAACATCCTCCTCTTCTAATTAGAAACCCTGACTCTGGACAGATGGAAGGCCCATTTCAATTAATAACGTGGGGCAAAGGGTATGCTTCTATTTCCACAGGTGCTGGAAGAATTAAGTGGGTTCCTGCCAAAAACGTCAAACCGTATCGCACTTCAGAACCTGTTGTCGAGCCTAGAACTGAGGAAGCGAGTACGCAGACGTGGACCGAATGGAAGGATCCCGGGTCTCGCCTGACGCCTCTTGTGCCTGACGTTCTTTGTGCATCGGTGGAACCCATGAACTCTGATTTTGTGCCAATGTTATTTATGAGTATACGAATTGAATGCTGAATGTTTGTTTAATGAAGCTAATTTTTGGCTGAAAATTTAGGTTATTGTTTTTGTTTAGAAAGAATTCTGCCAAAACTTAGTTCTTGAAAGAGATGGGGCAGAATCAAATGGTATACTTGTTTTGCTTGATTTTAATTGTTTTTTGTCGTGCAGATTTGCCTGTGGATCAACCGAAAACGAGTGTTTGGGTGACCTTAGCCAAGGCTGCCGGATCGGATACTATATGTCTGTCTAATTCGGAACCAGAAAAGCCTTTCTCAACCTGTTTGGTTGGTGTGCCAGTGAAAGAGTTTCCTTTGGTCAGAAAAGAATCCAATGGTAAACCAGGTGGAATTGACAATGGAAACAGTCCTTCCTTCAATTGGAACATTTGTTCGAAAAAACTTCTCAGGGCAGCAAATGTTTCAAACAGTTGGGATGTGTTTCTGGAGACGGACCAATATCCACGGCAATTGCCAAAAGGGTATTGGATCATTTGCGGAGACAGAGGTTGGCAAGGCATTCCAGCCCACCTTGAAGGTGGCCCTTGTAGCATTGGTATGCTTACCATAATTGCCCCCACTGCCAAAGCAGTGATGAAAAAGAAACAAAGGAAAACAAGAGCTGTTCCTCATTATGATGAGAACTGTCAGAGTGATTTTATGCCTTGGAATGCCGCCAGAAGGCTTTCAGCAGGTATATTTCTACCCCAATTGGCTTCAGCTGTGGCATTGAGACAATTAGATCGAGTTGGATGTTGGCTGAGCAAACAAGCTAATGCCACATCCTCCGCAATCAGTGATATGTTGACCGATGTTGATAGTATTAGACATGCTACTCTTCAAAACAGAGCAGCCATTGATTTTCTTTTACTGGCACAAGGACATGGTTGTGAGGAATTTGAAGGATTGTGTTGTATGAATTTGTCTGATCGTTCTGAATCCATTCACAAAAGCATTCAAAAATTAAAGGATCTGACAGACCAAATTAAAGAAGATGGAGGTTCCTGGTTGGATGATTTGTTTCAAAATTGGAGTTTTGCACCTTGGCTAAGGCAACTTTGCAAGATAGGTCTTTACATATTAGGTGTTCTAATACTGATATTGATAGTGGCACCTTGTATACTCTGTTGTCTTCGGCGAATGATGAACAAAACAGCCCGAGAAGTTTTTGTCATTCAAGCAGGAGAACTAGGAAGTAGAAGCACAGAGAGTGTACGAAATCTCACGAAAGCAGTAGATGAGGGTATTGACATGAACGAAGGTTTTGAATTAAGGCCTTGGAATCGACCAGAGTTTTTTGAACGATGCCTTGTGACTGTTGCCAAACGTGATTCATATCTCTCTTTCAGGGATTGGGTCTTCACAGCATTAAGTTGCTGTGCCGTAATATAGCAATGCTTCAGTTTAGTGAAAATAGGTCTTCAGCAGATAATAAGCAGAAATTTTGCAATAGAGCTATGAAACGCAAATAGCAAGCGACAAGAAAATGAAAGCTTCTGGGTCAAACAGAGAGGGGGAAATGTTGGAATCCATAAGGTTAGAGGATTTTTAAGAAATGGTTACAAAGAAGTATGTAGGCCTTAGACTGGAGTTTTGTTAGCATTGCAGAAAAGTTTCCCATGCAAGCAGAAAAAGTTTTCCATGCAAGCAGAAAAGTTTCCCAAGCAGTAGACGTGACAAATAACAATAGGCTTCTGTAGAATTGGCTTTAGGATGGCAACAAGGTTATTTAATGTATATCTTTAGAAGGTTAGCATGAATAGAACTCTGTTCTTTGTCTCTTATCAACTAGTCTTTGTTTTAGCTACGATTACCTATGTTTTATAAGATTGGATAGAATGCTTGTCAAGATGTGTTTTCTGTGTCTGATTGGCTGAATTCTAGTCTGAGATGATTTTATGTATTGCTGTATGAGCCCTGTTGAAGGAGACATTTTTTGGTGTGGATCAGTGAGCTGTCATGTCTCCATTTTGTATTTTGAGACTGATGTGCTGGAAATAAAAGCAAAAATCTCTTCACTGGTCTGGTTACCATGTTATCCATATTTGGATATTTTGCCGCGGCCTAGTGGGTTCCTTTTTTAAGGCGTGGGCTCCTGACACCATTGGACTTATACCTGTCCCGTCCCCCGCATATTGGTGCCTCGTGTGAGGACGTAGAATAGAAGAAAAACAAAGAAAAATCGTGGAAGTACCAGCTGCGGAGACCCAAGTGTTAACAAGGAGCACACTGTATCATCTCTCCCGCCGAAGCCAAGAAAATTGTAAGTAACTTATCTCGGGAGAGCGCTTGGGTGACGTTGGGAGGCAAAATAGCGAAAAAGAAAATTATTAAAAGAACACAAAAATGGGAACGAATTTATCAAAAGTTGAATGGGATGTTTTTCATCAATTAGAGACAATGTTACAAGAAAAAGGTCACTCTGAAATTTCAAAAACTGAGCTTAAAAACTTACTTATCTGGGTTAAAGCGAATACGCAAGATTTAAATCTGCAGTCTGCTTTTACTTTTCATTTTTGGGATCAGATAAACTGGAGAATCTATAATCTAGTCTCTCTCAAAAAAGATGAAAGCTTAAGAGAACTTATGCCGGTTTGTAGAGCGCTGTTGGAGCACTGTTTTAAACAAACTGATAATAATAAGATCAACTTGGACTCAGAAAACAAAGCTTCTGGTTCTGTCTCATTAAATTCCAGTAAACCGGAGACTGTGTGAGTATCGGAGAATGTTACAAGTGTTGTTGCAGATGCTGAAAGTATTGCTTTGAACTCTGTTGAACAAAATCTTTCTTCTCTCTCTCTGGGAAAAAAAGAGACTCTTTTGGACTTTTCTTCGCGTTGTTCTGTTAATGTAAAAATATGGGACTCTTGTAAGGGGGATGGAACAAAGTGTGTAAAAGATGGAAATGAAAAAGTGACTGTACTTCCTAAAATTGTTTGTGCAGGGACACTGAAGCCTGAATTGGATTCTGTTGGGCCTGGGGTGGAGGCTGAGGTGGCTGCTTCCACTCGGGAAATTGTGGTTCCGGGGAACTCTTTTTCACTTAAGCAAAAACATGGTTGTTCTGGTGTTTGTCAATCTATAGATACAGAGAAAGAAAAATTGGCTTTAAGGGTGGAGTCCTTTGAAAGGAAGAGATGGAAGAAACTGGCGACTGTGTTGTTGCTGAAATTCAAAAAGCTGGACTTGAAATCTCTGCAACGAAAATTCAACAAGTTTCACCTTAGAAGTACCTGGGATGGAAGATGATGGAAGACGATGGAAGACGACAATAATACCACAGAAAATTCAGATCCGAACCAGAGTCAACAACCTACAAGAGTTACAACAACTTCTAGGAGAAATCAACTGGGTCAGACCGATGCTGGGAATCACCAATGATGAACTGAGTCCGCTCTTCCATTTGCTGAGAGGAAGTTGCGACATCACTTCGCCAAGAACTTTAACCCCTGAAGCTCGTGCTGCTCTCGACAAAGTCACAGAAGCTCTTCAAAAAAGACACGCTCATCGCTGCGTTCCTGAAAATCCTTTCTTTCTTGCAATCTTAGGAGAGAAGATGCAGCTTTGTGGTCTCATTTTCCAGTGGGATGCCACAGACCAAGATCCTTTGTTAATAATGGAATGGGTTTTTCCTCCCTACAGGTTTTCAAAGACCATTTGCTCAGTTTTAGAAATGATTGCATACATTATAATTAAGGCTAGAACCAGATTGTTAACTTTGGCAGGTCAAGAATGTTCAGTTATCTATTTGCCATTGAAAAATGATTATTTCAATTGGGCAATGCAAAATTCTGATGATTTACAATATGCATTCTTAGGTTTTCCAGGTGTTTGTTCCATACACTATCCAGCTCACAAACTACTGCAAGCAAAACTGAGTTTCAGAGAAAAACCTAAATTAAGTGAAGAACCTTTACATGCTGCGACTCTCTTCACTGATGGCTCTGGTAAAAGCCACAAGTCCGTTGTGAGTTAGTTTAATCAAAAGACTGATGTTTGGGAATCTGATATTCAAACAGTAGAGGGATCCCCTCAAATTGTTGAGCTTGCTGCAGTAGTTTGAGCTTTTCAGCTGTTTCCTCAGCCTTTTAATTTGGTCACAGATTCTGCTTATGTTGCTAATGTAGTCAGGAGAATAGAAGGTTCCATTTTAAAGGATGTTAGTAATGAAACTTTACATCGTGGGCTTTCATGTCTTTTTATAACTTTGCAATATAGAACTAATCCATATTTTGTTTCTCACATTAGGGCGCATTCTTCACTTCCTGGATTTTTAGTGGAAGGAAATGCAAGAGCGGACAAGCTGACAATGGTCATTTCTAACACATTGCCAAATATTTTTGAACAAGCAAAATTGAGTCATGCCTTTTTCCACCAAAATGCACAAGCACTCATGCGAATGTTCCAAATCACTAAAAGTCAAGCTAAAGCTATCATTCATACTTGCCCTGACTGTCAATTGGTACAACCTCCTGTTTCTACAGGAGCAATCAACCCCCGAGGCTTACAAAGCCTACAGTTGTGGCAAACAGGTGTTACTAAATAGCCTTCTTTTGGTAAATTTAAAAATATTCATGTTTCCATAGACACGTTCTCTGGTGCAGTTTTTGCTTCCCTTCACACAGGTGAAACTGGCAGCCATGCCTGTCATCATTTCCTGCAAGCTTTTGCTTCATTGGGTATACCCCAAGAAGTAAAAACTGACAATGGTCCCGCATACATATCTCAAAAATTGGCCACATTTTTAAATGAATGGGGTGTTCGACACATTTTTGGTATTCCCCACTCTCCCACAAGCCAAGCAATCATTGAAAGAACACATCAAACCTTAAAACGCATATTAGATCAACAGAGAGGGGGAACGGAAATCACCCCACAGATGAGACTGAGTAAGGCTTTGTATGGTTTTAATTTTCTAAATAGTTCAAGTACAGAACCAGATCCACCAATCTTTAGACACTTTTCAAATAGCACACAGGCAAAACTGAAAGAACATCCTCCTCTTCTAATTAGAAACCCTGACTCTGGACAGATGGAAGGCCCGTTTCAATTAATAACGTGGGGCAAAGGGTATGCTTCTATTTCCACAGGTGCTGGAAGAATTAAGTGGGTTCCTGCCAAAAACGTCAAACCGTATCGCACTTCAGAACCTGTTGTCGAGCCTAGAACTGAGGAAGCGAGTACGCAGACGTGGACCGAATCAAAGGATCCCGGGTCTCACCTGACGCCTCTTGTGCCTGACGTTCTTTGTGCATCGGTGGAACCCATGAACTCTGATTTTGTGCCAATGTTATTTATGAGTATACGAATTGAATGCTGAATGTTGGTTTAACGAAGCAAATTTTTGGCTGAAAATTTAGGTTATTGTTTTTGTTTAGAAAGAATTCTGCCAAAACTTAGTTCTTGAAAGAGATGGGGCAGAATCAAATGGTATACTTGTTTTGCTTGATTTTAATTGTTTTTTGTCGTGCAGATTTGCCTGTGGATCAACCGAAAACGAGTGTTTGGGTGACCTTAGCCAAGGCTGCCGGATCGGATACTATATGTCTGTCTAATTCGGAACCAGAAAAGCCTTTCTCAACCTGTTTGGTTGGTGTGCCAGTGAAAGAGTTTCCTTTGGTCAGAAAAGAATCCAATGGTAAACCAGGTGGAATTGACAATGGAAACAGTCCTTCCTTCAATTGGAACATTTGTTCGAAAAAACTTCTCAGGGCAGCAAATGTTTCAAACAGTTGGGATGTGTTTCTGGAGACGGACCAATATCCACGGCAATTGCCAAAAGGGTATTGGATCATTTGCGGAGACAGAGGTTGGCAAGGCATTCCAGCCCACCTTGAAGGTGGCCCTTGTAGCATTGGTATGCTTACCATAATTGCCCCCACTGCCAAAGCAGTGATGAAAACGAAACAAAGGAAAACAAGAGCTGTTCCTCATTATGATGAGAACTGTCAGAGTGATTTTATGCCTTGGAATGCCGCCAGAAGGCTTTCAGCAGGTATATTTCTACCCCAATTGGCTTCAGCTGTGGCATTGAGACAATTAGATCGAGTTGGATGTTGGCTGAGCAAACAAGCTAATGCCACATCCTCCGCAATCAGTGATATGTTGACCGATGTTGATAGTATTAGACATGCTACTCTTCAAAACAGAGCAGCCATTGATTTTCTTTTACTGGCACAAGGACATGGTTGTGAGGAATTTGAAGGATTGTGTTGTATGAATTTGTCTGATCATTCTGAATCCATTCACAAAAGCATTCAAAAATTAAAGGATCTGACAGCCCAAATTAAAGAAGGTGGAGGTTCCTGGTTGGATGATTTGTTTCAAAATTGGAGTTTTGCACCTTGGCTAAGGCAACTTTGCAAGATAGGTCTTTACATATTAGGTGTTCTAATACTGATATTGATAGTGGCACCTTGTATACTCTGTTGTGTTCGGCGAATGATGAACAAAACAGTCCGAGAAGTTTTTGTCATTCAAGCAGGAGAACTAGGAAGTAGAAGCACAGAGAGTGTACGAAATCTCACGAAAGCAGTAGATGAGGGTATTGACATGAACGAAGGTTTTGAATTAAGGCCTTGGAATCGACCAGAGTTTTTTGAACGATGCCTTGTGACTGCTGCCAAACGTGATTCATAGCTCTCTTTCAGGGATTGGGTCTTCACAGCATTAAGTTGCTGTGCCGTAATATAGCAATGCTTCAGTTTAGTGAAAATAGGTCTTCAGCAGATAATAAGCAGAAATTTTGCAATAGAGCTATGAAACGCAAATAGCAAGCGACAAGAAAATGAAAGCTTCTGGGTCAAACAGAGAGGGGGAAATGTTGGAATCCATAAGGTTAGAGGATTTTTAAGAAATGGTTACAAAGAAGTATGTAGGCCTTAGACTGGAGTTTTGTTAGCATTGCAGAAAAGTTTCCCATGCAAGCAGAAAAAGTTTTCCATGCAAGCAGAAAAGTTTCCCAAGCAGTAGACGTGACAAATAACAATAGGCTTCTGTAGAACTGGCTTTAGGATGGCAACAAGGTTATTTAATGTATATCTTTAGAAGGTTAGCATGAATAGAACTCTGTTCTTTGTCTCTTATCAACTAGTCTTTGTTTTAGCTACGATTACCTATGTTTTATAAGATTGGATAGAATGCTTGTCAAGATGTGTTTTCTGTGTCTGATTGGCTGAATTCTAGTCTGAGATGATTTTATGTATTGCTGTATGAGCCCTGTTGAAGGAGACATTTTTTGGTGTGGATCAGTGAGCTGTCATGTCTCCATTTTGTATTTTGAGACTGATGTGCTGGAAATAAAAGCAAAAATCTCTTCACTGGTCTGGTTACCATGTTATCCATATTTGGATATTTTGCCGCGGCCTAGTGGGTTCCTTTTTTAAGGCGTGGGTTCCTGACACTATTGGACTTATACCTGTCCCGTCCCCCGCATATTGGTGCCTCGTGTGAGGACGTAGAATAGAAGAAAAACAAAGAAAAATCGTGGAAGTACCAGCTGCGGAGACCCAAGTGTTAACAAGGAGCACACTGTATCATCTCTCCCGCCGAAGCCAAGAAAATTGTAAGTAACTTATCTCGGGAGAGCGCTTGGGTGACGTTGGGAGGCAAAATAGCGAAAAAGAAAATTATTAAAAGAACACAAAAATGGGAACGAATTTATCAAAAGTTGAATGGGATGTTTTTCATCAATTAGAGACAATGTTACAAGAAAAAGGTCACTCTGAAATTTCAAAAACTGAGCTTAAAAACTTACTTATCTGGGTTAAAGTGAATACGCAAGATTTAAATCTGCAGTCTGCTTTTACTTTTCATTTTTGGGATCAGATAAACTGGAGAATCTATAAACTAGTCTCTCTCAAAAAAGATGAAAGCTTAAGAGAACTTATGCCGGTTTGTAGAGCGCTGTTGGAGCACTGTTTTAAACAAACTGATAATAATAAGATCAACTTGGACTCAGAAAACAAAGCTTCTGGTTCTGTCTCATTAAATTCCAGTAAACCGGAGACTGTGTGAGTATCGGAGAATGTTACAAGTGTTGTTGCAAATGCTGAAAGTATTGCTTTGAACTCTGTTGAACAAAATCTTTCTTCTCTCTCTCTGGGAAAAAATGAGACTCTTTTGGACTTTTCTTCGCGTTGTTCTGTTAATGTAAAAATATGGGACTCTTGTAAGGGGGATGGAACAAAGTGTGTAAAAGATGGAAATGAAAAAGTGACTGTACTTCCTAAAATTGTTTGTGCAGGGACACTGAAACCTGATTTGGATTCTGTTGGGCCTGGGGTGGAGGCTGAGGTGGCTGCTTCCACTTGGGAAATTGTGGTTCCGGGGAACTCTTTTTCACTTAAGCAAAAACATGGTTTTTCTGGTGTTTGTCAATCTATAGATACAGAGAAAGAAAAATTGGCTTTAAGGGTGGAGTCCTTTGAAAGGAAGAGATGGAAGAAACTGGCGACTGTGTTGTTGCTGAAATTCAAAAAGCTGGACTTGAAATCTCTGCAACGAAAATTCAACAAGTTTCACCTTAGAAGTACCTGGGATGGAAGATGATGGAAGACGATGGAAGACGACAATAATACCACAGAAAATTCAGATCCGAACCAGAGTCAACAACCTACAAGAGTTACAACAACTTCTAGGAGAAATCAACTGGGTCAGACCGATGCTGGGAATCACCAATGATGAACTGAGTCCGCTCTTCCATTTGCTGAGAGGAAGTTGCGACATCACTTCGCCAAGAACTTTAACCCCTGAAGCTCGTGCTGCTCTCGACAAAGTCACAGAAGCTCTTCAAAAAAGACAAGCTCATCGCTGCGTTCCTGAAAATCCTTTCTTTCTTGCAATCTTAGGAGAGAAGATGCAGCTTTGTGGTCTCATTTTCCAGTGGGATGCCGCAGAACAAGATCCTTTGTTAATAATGGAATGGGTTTTTCCTCCCTACAGGTTTTCAAAGACCATTTGCTCAGTTTTAGAAATGATTGCATACATTATAATTAGGGCTAGAACCAGATTGTTAACTTTGGCAGGTCAAGAATGTTCAGTTATCTATTTGCCATTGAAAAATGATTATTTCAATTGGGCAATGCAAAATTCTGATGATTTACAATATGCATTCTTAGGTTTTCCAGGTGTTTGTTCCATACACTATCCAGCTCACAAACTACTGCAAGCAAAATTGAGTTTCAGAGAAAAACCTAAATTAAGTGAAGAACCTTTACATGCTGTGACTCTCTTCACTGATGGCTCTGGTAAAAGCCACAAGTCCGTTGTGACTTGGTTTAATCAAAAGACTGATGTTTGAGAATCTGATATTCAAACAGTAGAGGGATCCCCTCAAATTGTTGAGCCTTCTGCAGTAGTTTGAGCTTTTCAGCTGTTTCCTCAGCCTTTTAATTTGGTCACAGATTCTGCTTATGTTGCTAATGTAGTCAGGAGAATAGAAGGTTCCATTTTAAAGGATGTTAGTAATGAAACTTTACATCGTTGGCTTTCATGTCTTTTTATAACTTTGCAATATAGAACTAATCCATATTTTGTTTCTCACATTAGGGCGCATTCTTCACTTCCTGGATTTTTAGTGGAAGGAAATGCAAGAGCGGACAAGCTGACAATGGTCATTTCTAACACATTGCCAAATATTTTTGAACAAGCAAAATTGAGTCATGCCTTTTTCCACCAAAATGCACAAGCACTCATGCGAATGTTCCAAATCACTAAAAGTCAAGCTAAAGCTATCATTCATACTTGCCCTGACTGTCAATTGGTACAACCTCCTGTTTCTACAGGAGCAATCAACCCCCGAGGCTTACAAAGCCTACAGTTGTGGCAAACAGGTGTTACTAAATAGCCTTCTTTTGGTAAATTTAAATATATTCATGTTTCCATAGACACGTTCTCTGGTGCAGTTTTTGCTTCCCTTCACACAGGTGAAACTGGCAGCCATGCCTGTCATCATTTCCTGCAAGCTTTTGCTTCATTGGGTATACCCCAAGAAGTAAAAACTGACAATGGTCCCGCATACATATCTCAAAAATTGGCCACATTTTTAAATGAATGGGGTGTTCGACACATTTTTGGTATTCCCCACTCTCCCACAAGCCAAGCAATCATTGAAAGAACACATCAAACCTTAAAACGCATATTAGATCAACAGAGAGGGGGAACGGAAATCACCCCACAGATGAGACTGAGTAAGGCTTTGTATGGTTTTAATTTTCTAAATAGTTCAAGTACAGAACCAGATCCACCAATCTTTAGACACTTTTCAAATAGCACACAGGCAAAACTGAAAGAACATCCTCCTCTTCTAATTAGAAACCCTGACTCTGGACAGATGGAAGGCCCGTTTCAATTAATAACGTGGGGCAAAGGGTATGCTTCTATTTCCACAGGTGCTGGAAGAATTAAGTGGGTTCCTGCCAAAAACGTCAAACCGTATCGCACTTCAGAACCTGTTGTCGAGCCTAGAACTGAGGAAGCGAGTACGCAGACGTGGACCGAATCAAAGGATCCCGGGTCTCACCTGACGCCTCTTGTGCCTGACGTTCTTTGTGCATCGGTGGAACCCATGAACTCTGATTTTGTGCCAATGTTATTTATGAGTATACGAATTGAATGCTGAATGTTGGTTTAACGAAGCAAATTTTTGGCTGAAAATTTAGGTTATTGTTTTTGTTTAGAAAGAATTCTGCCAAAACTTAGTTCTTGAAAGAGATGGGGCAGAATCAAATGGTATACTTGTTTTGCTTGATTTTAATTGTTTTTTGTCGTGCAGATTTGCCTGTGGATCAACCGAAAACGAGTGTTTGGGTGACCTTAGCCAAGGCTGCCGGATCGGATACTATATGTCTGTCTAATTCGGAACCAGAAAAGCCTTTCTCAACCTGTTTGGTTGGTGTGCCAGTGAAAGAGTTTCCTTTGGTCAGAAAAGAATCCAATGGTAAACCAGGTGGAATTGACAATGGAAACAGTCCTTCCTTCAATTGGAACATTTGTTCGAAAAAACTTCTCAGGGCAGCAAATGTTTCAAACAGTTGGGATGTGTTTCTGGAGACGGACCAATATCCACGGCAATTGCCAAAAGGGTATTGGATCATTTGCGGAGACAGAGGTTGGCAAGGCATTCCAGCCCACCTTGAAGGTGGCCCTTGTAGCATTGGTATGCTTACCATAATTGCCCCCACTGCCAAAGCAGTGATGAAAACGAAACAAAGGAAAACAAGAGCTGTTCCTCATTATGATGAGAACTGTCAGAGTGATTTTATGCCTTGGAATGCCGCCAGAAGGCTTTCAGCAGGTATATTTCTACCCCAATTGGCTTCAGCTGTGGCATTGAGACAATTAGATCGAGTTGGATGTTGGCTGAGCAAACAAGCTAATGCCACATCCTCCGCAATCAGTGATATGTTGACCGATGTTGATAGTATTAGACATGCTACTCTTCAAAACAGAGCAGCCATTGATTTTCTTTTACTGGCACAAGGACATGGTTGTGAGGAATTTGAAGGATTGTGTTGTATGAATTTGTCTGATCATTCTGAATCCATTCACAAAAGCATTCAAAAATTAAAGGATCTGACAGCCCAAATTAAAGAAGGTGGAGGTTCCTGGTTGGATGATTTGTTTCAAAATTGGAGTTTTGCACCTTGGCTAAGGCAACTTTGCAAGATAGGTCTTTACATATTAGGTGTTCTAATACTGATATTGATAGTGGCACCTTGTATACTCTGTTGTGTTCGGCGAATGATGAACAAAACAGTCCGAGAAGTTTTTGTCATTCAAGCAGGAGAACTAGGAAGTAGAAGCACAGAGAGTGTACGAAATCTCACGAAAGCAGTAGATGAGGGTATTGACATGAACGAAGGTTTTGAATTAAGGCCTTGGAATCGACCAGAGTTTTTTGAACGATGCCTTGTGACTGCTGCCAAACGTGATTCATAGCTCTCTTTCAGGGATTGGGTCTTCACAGCATTAAGTTGCTGTGCCGTAATATAGCAATGCTTCAGTTTAGTGAAAATAGGTCTTCAGCAGATAATAAGCAGAAATTTTGCAATAGAGCTATGAAACGCAAATAGCAAGCGACAAGAAAATGAAAGCTTCTGGGTCAAACAGAGAGGGGGAAATGTTGGAATCCATAAGGTTAGAGGATTTTTAAGAAATGGTTACAAAGAAGTATGTAGGCCTTAGACTGGAGTTTTGTTAGCATTGCAGAAAAGTTTCCCATGCAAGCAGAAAAAGTTTTCCATGCAAGCAGAAAAGTTTCCCAAGCAGTAGACGTGACAAATAACAATAGGCTTCTGTAGAACTGGCTTTAGGATGGCAACAAGGTTATTTAATGTATATCTTTAGAAGGTTAGCATGAATAGAACTCTGTTCTTTGTCTCTTATCAACTAGTCTTTGTTTTAGCTACGATTACCTATGTTTTATAAGATTGGATAGAATGCTTGTCAAGATGTGTTTTCTGTGTCTGATTGGCTGAATTCTAGTCTGAGATGATTTTATGTATTGCTGTATGAGCCCTGTTGAAGGAGACATTTTTTGGTGTGGATCAGTGAGCTGTCATGTCTCCATTTTGTATTTTGAGACTGATGTGCTGGAAATAAAAGCAAAAATCTCTTCACTGGTCTGGTTACCATGTTATCCATATTTGGATATTTTGCCGCGGCCTAGTGGGTTCCTTTTTTAAGGCGTGGGTTCCTGACACTATTGGACTTATACCTGTCCCGTCCCCCGCATATTGGTGCCTCGTGTGAGGACGTAGAATAGAAGAAAAACAAAGAAAAATCGTGGAAGTACCAGCTGCGGAGACCCAAGTGTTAACAAGGAGCACACTGTATCATCTCTCCCGCCGAAGCCAAGAAAATTGTAAGTAACTTATCTCGGGAGAGCGCTTGGGTGACGTTGGGAGGCAAAATAGCGAAAAAGAAAATTATTAAAAGAACACAAAAATGGGAACGAATTTATCAAAAGTTGAATGGGATGTTTTTCATCAATTAGAGACAATGTTACAAGAAAAAGGTCACTCTGAAATTTCAAAAACTGAGCTTAAAAACTTACTTATCTGGGTTAAAGCGAATACGCAAGATTTAAATCTGCAGTCTGCTTTTACTTTTCATTTTTGGGATCAGATAAACTGGAGAATCTATAATCTAGTCTCTCTCAAAAAAGATGAAAGCTTAAGAGAACTTATGCCGGTTTGTAGAGCGCTGTTGGAGCACTGTTTTAAACAAACTGATAATAATAAGATCAACTTGGACTCAGAAAACAAAGCTTCTGGTTCTGTCTCATTAAATTCCAGTAAACCGGAGACTGTGTGAGTATCGGAGAATGTTACAAGTGTTGTTGCAAATGCTGAAAGTATTGCTTTGAACTCTGTTGAACAAAATCTTTCTTCTCTCTCTCTGGGAAAAAATGAGACTCTTTTGGACTTTTCTTCGCGTTGTTCTGTTAATGTAAAAATATGGGACTCTTGTAAGGGGGATGGAACAAAGTGTGTAAAAGATGGAAATGAAAAAGTGACTGTACTTCCTAAAATTGTTTGTGCAGGGACACTGAAACCTGATTTGGATTCTGTTGGGCCTGGGGTGGAGGCTGAGGTGGCTGCTTCCACTTGGGAAATTGTGGTTCCGGGGAACTCTTTTTCACTTAAGCAAAAACATGGTTGTTCTGGTGTTTGTCAATCTATAGATACAGAGAAAGAAAAATTGGCTTTAAGGGTGGAGTCCTTTGAAAGGAAGAGATGGAAGAAACTGGCGACTGTGTTGTTGCTGAAATTCAAAAAGCTGGACTTGAAATCTCTGCAACGAAAATTCAACAAGTTTCACCTTAGAAGTACCTGGGATGGAAGATGATGGAAGACGATGGAAGACGACAATAATACCACAGAAAATTCAGATCCGAACCAGAGTCAACAACCTACAAGAGTTACAACAACTTCTAGGAGAAATCAACTGGGTCAGACCGATGCTGGGAATCACCAATGATGAACTGAGTCCGCTCTTCCATTTGCTGAGAGGAAGTTGCGACATCACTTCGCCAAGAACTTTAACCCCTGAAGCTCGTGCTGCTCTCGACAAAGTCACAGAAGCTCTTCAAAAAAGACAAGCTCATCGCTGCGTTCCTGAAAATCCTTTCTTTCTTGCAATCTTAGGAGAGAAGATGCAGCTTTGTGGTCTCATTTTCCAGTGGGATGCCGCAGAACAAGATCCTTTGTTAATAATGGAATGGGTTTTTCCTCCCTACAGGTTTTCAAAGACCATTTGCTCAGTTTTAGAAATGATTGCATACATTATAATTAGGGCTAGAACCAGATTGTTAACTTTGGCAGGTCAAGAATGTTCAGTTATCTATTTGCCATTGAAAAATGATTATTTCAATTGGGCAATGCAAAATTCTGATGATTTACAATATGCATTCTTAGGTTTTCCAGGTGTTTGTTCCATACACTATCCAGCTCACAAACTACTGCAAGCAAAATTGAGTTTCAGAGAAAAACCTAAATTAAGTGAAGAACCTTTACATGCTGTGACTCTCTTCACTGATGGCTCTGGTAAAAGCCACAAGTCCGTTGTGACTTGGTTTAATCAAAAGACTGATGTTTGAGAATCTGATATTCAAACAGTAGAGGGATCCCCTCAAATTGTTGAGCCTTCTGCAGTAGTTTGAGCTTTTCAGCTGTTTCCTCAGCCTTTTAATTTGGTCACAGATTCTGCTTATGTTGCTAATGTAGTCAGGAGAATAGAAGGTTCCATTTTAAAGGATGTTAGTAATGAAACTTTACATCGTTGGCTTTCATGTCTTTTTATAACTTTGCAATATAGAACTAATCCATATTTTGTTTCTCACATTAGGGCGCATTCTTCACTTCCTGGATTTTTAGTGGAAGGAAATGCAAGAGCGGACAAGCTGACAATGGTCATTTCTAACACATTGCCAAATATTTTTGAACAAGCAAAATTGAGTCATGCCTTTTTCCACCAAAATGCACAAGCACTCATGCGAATGTTCCAAATCACTAAAAGTCAAGCTAAAGCTATCATTCATACTTGCCCTGACTGTCAATTGGTACAACCTCCTGTTTCTACAGGAGCAATCAACCCCCGAGGCTTACAAAGCCTACAGTTGTGGCAAACAGGTGTTACTAAATAGCCTTCTTTTGGTAAATTTAAATATATTCATGTTTCCATAGACACGTTCTCTGGTGCAGTTTTTGCTTCCCTTCACACAGGTGAAACTGGCAGCCATGCCTGTCATCATTTCCTGCAAGCTTTTGCTTCATTGGGTATACCCCAAGAAGTAAAAACTGACAATGGTCCCGCATACATATCTCAAAAATTGGCCACATTTTTAAATGAATGGGGTGTTCGACACATTTTTGGTATTCCCCACTCTCCCACAAGCCAAGCAATCATTGAAAGAACACATCAAACCTTAAAACGCATATTAGATCAACAGAGAGGGGGAACGGAAATCACCCCACAGATGAGACTGAGTAAGGCTTTGTATGGTTTTAATTTTCTAAATAGTTCAAGTACAGAACCAGATCCACCAATCTTTAGACACTTTTCAAATAGCACACAGGCAAAACTGAAAGAACATCCTCCTCTTCTAATTAGAAACCCTGACTCTGGACAGATGGAAGGCCCATTTCAATTAATAACGTGGGGCAAAGGGTATGCTTCTATTTCCACAGGTGCTGGAAGAATTAAGTGGGTTCCTGCCAAAAACGTCAAACCGTATCGCACTTCAGAACCTGTTGTCGAGCCTAGAACTGAGGAAGCGAGTACGCAGACGTGGACCGAATGGAAGGATCCCGGGTCTCGCCTGACGCCTCTTGTGCCTGACGTTCTTTGTGCATCGGTGGAACCCATGAACTCTGATTTTGTGCCAATGTTATTTATGAGTATACGAATTGAATGCTGAATGTTTGTTTAACGAAGCTAATTTTTGGCTGAAAATTTAGGTTATTGTTTTTGTTTAGAAAGAATTCTGCCAAAACTTAGTTCTTGAAAGAGATGGGGCAGAATCAAATGGTATACTTGTTTTGCTTGATTTTAATTGTTTTTTGTCGTGCAGATTTGCCTGTGGATCAACCGAAAACGAGTGTTTGGGTGACCTTAGCCAAGGCTGCCGGATCGGATACTATATGTCTGTCTAATTCGGAACCAGAAAAGCCTTTCTCAACCTGTTTGGTTGGTGTGCCAGTGAAAGAGTTTCCTTTGGTCAGAAAAGAATCCAATGGTAAACCAGGTGGAATTGACAATGGAAACAGTCCTTCCTTCAATTGGAACATTTGTTCGAAAAAACTTCTCAGGGCAGCAAATGTTTCAAACAGTTGGGATGTGTTTCTGGAGACGGACCAATATCCACGGCAATTGCCAAAAGGGTATTGGATCATTTGCGGAGACAGAGGTTGGCAAGGCATTCCAGCCCACCTTGAAGGTGGCCCTTGTAGCATTGGTATGCTTACCATAATTGCCCCCACTGCCAAAGCAGTGATGAAAAAGAAACAAAGGAAAACAAGAGCTGTTCCTCATTATGATGAGAACTGTCAGAGTGATTTTATGCCTTGGAATGCCGCCAGAAGGCTTTCAGCAGGTATATTTCTACCCCAATTGGCTTCAGCTGTGGCATTGAGACAATTAGATCGAGTTGGATGTTGGCTGAGCAAACAAGCTAATGCCACATCCTCCGCAATCAGTGATATGTTGACCGATGTTGATAGTATTAGACATGCTACTCTTCAAAACAGAGCAGCCATTGATTTTCTTTTACTGGCACAAGGACATGGTTGTGAGGAATTTGAAGGATTGTGTTGTATGAATTTGTCTGATCGTTCTGAATCCATTCACAAAAGCATTCAAAAATTAAAGGATCTGACAGACCAAATTAAAGAAGATGGAGGTTCCTGGTTGGATGATTTGTTTCAAAATTGGAGTTTTGCACCTTGGCTAAGGCAACTTTGCAAGATAGGTCTTTACATATTAGGTGTTCTAATACTGATATTGATAGTGGCACCTTGTATACTCTGTTGTCTTCGGCGAATGATGAACAAAACAGCCCGAGAAGTTTTTGTCATTCAAGCAGGAGAACTAGGAAGTAGAAGCACAGAGAGTGTACGAAATCTCACGAAAGCAGTAGATGAGGGTATTGACATGAACGAAGGTTTTGAATTAAGGCCTTGGAATCGACCAGAGTTTTTTGAACGATGCCTTGTGACTGCTGCCAAACGTGATTCATAGCTCTCTTTCAGGGATTGGGTCTTCACAGCATTAAGTTGCTGTGCCGTAATATAGCAATGCTTCAGTTTAGTGAAAATAGGTCTTCAGCAGATAATAAGCAGAAATTTTGCAATAGAGCTATGAAACGCAAATAGCAAGCGACAAGAAAATGAAAGCTTCTGGGTCAAACAGAGAGGGGGAAATGTTGGAATCCATAAGGTTAGAGGATTTTTAAGAAATGGTTACAAAGAAGTATGTAGGCCTTAGACTGGAGTTTTGTTAGCATTGCAGAAAAGTTTCCCATGCAAGCAGAAAAAGTTTTCCATGCAAGCAGAAAAGTTTCCCAAGCAGTAGACGTGACAAATAACAATAGGCTTCTGTAGAACTGGCTTTAGGATGGCAACAAGGTTATTTAATGTATATCTTTAGAAGGTTAGCATGAATAGAACTCTGTTCTTTGTCTCTTATCAACTAGTCTTTGTTTTAGCTACGATTACCTATGTTTTATATGATTGGATAGAATGCTTGTCAAGATGTGTTTTCTGTGTCTGATTGGCTGAATTCTAGTCTGAGATGATTTTATGTATTGCTGTATGAGCCCTGTTGAAGGAGACATTTTTTGGTGTGGATCAGTGAGCTGTCATGTCTCCATTTTGTATTTTGAGACTGATGTGCTGGAAATAAAAGCAAAAATCTCTTCACTGGTCTGGTTACCATGTTATCCATATTTGGATATTTTGCCGCGGCCTAGTGGGTTCCTTTTTTAAGGCGTGGGTTCCTGACACTATTGGACTTATACCTGTCCCGTCCCCCGCATATTGGTGCCTCGTGTGAGGACGTAGAATAGAAGAAAAACAAAGAAAAATCGTGGAAGTACCAGCTGCGGAGACCCAAGTGTTAACAAGGAGCACACTGTATCATCTCTCCCGCCGAAGCCAAGAAAATTGTAAGTAACTTATCTCGGGAGAGCGCTTGGGTGACGTTGGGAGGCAAAATAGCGAAAAAGAAAATTATTAAAAGAACACAAAAATGGGAACGAATTTATCAAAAGTTGAATGGGATGTTTTTCATCAATTAGAGACAATGTTACAAGAAAAAGGTCACTCTGAAATTTCAAAAACTGAGCTTAAAAACTTACTTATCTGGGTTAAAGTGAATACGCAAGATTTAAATCTGCAGTCTGCTTTTACTTTTCATTTTTGGGATCAGATAAACTGGAGAATCTATAATCTAGTCTCTCTCAAAAAAGATGAAAGCTTAAGAGAACTTATGCCGGTTTGTAGAGCGCTGTTGGAGCACTGTTTTAAACAAACTGATAATAATAAGATCAACTTGGACTCAGAAAACAAAGCTTCTGGTTCTGTCTCATTAAATTCCAGTAAACCGGAGACTGTGTGAGTATCGGAGAATGTTACAAGTGTTGTTGCAAATGCTGAAAGTATTGCTTTGAACTCTGTTGAACAAAATCTTTCTTCTCTCTCTCTGGGAAAAAATGAGACTCTTTTGGACTTTTCTTCGCGTTGTTCTGTTAATGTAAAAATATGGGACTCTTGTAAGGGGGATGGAACAAAGTGTGTAAAAGATGGAAATGAAAAAGTGACTGTACTTCCTAAAATTGTTTGTGCAGGGACACTGAAACCTGATTTGGATTCTGTTGGGCCTGGGGTGGAGGCTGAGGTGGCTGCTTCCACTTGGGAAATTGTGGTTCCGGGGAACTCTTTTTCACTTAAGCAAAAACATGGTTGTTCTGGTGTTTGTCAATCTATAGATACAGAGAAAGAAAA
The DNA here is from genome assembly GCF_035770615.1 of Melospiza melodia melodia. Classification (NCBI taxonomy): domain Eukaryota; kingdom Metazoa; phylum Chordata; class Aves; order Passeriformes; family Passerellidae; genus Melospiza; species Melospiza melodia. The sequence continues at coordinate 45,891,543 of NC_086225.1, read as the reverse complement.
ATTGGCTTTAAGGGTGGAGTCCTTTGAAAGGAAGAGATGGAAGAAACTGGCGACTGTGTTGTTGCTGAAATTCAAAAAGCTGGACTTGAAATCTCTGCAACGAAAATTCAACAAGTTTCACCTTAGAAGTACCTGGGATGGAAGATGATGGAAGACGATGGAAGACGACAATAATACCACAGAAAATTCAGATCCGAACCAGAGTCAACAACCTACAAGAGTTACAACAACTTCTAGGAGAAATCAACTGGGTCAGACCGATGCTGGGAATCACCAATGATGAACTGAGTCCGCTCTTCCATTTGCTGAGAGGAAGTTGCGACATCACTTCGCCAAGAACTTTAACCCCTGAAGCTCGTGCTGCTCTCGACAAAGTCACAGAAGCTCTTCAAAAAAGACAAGCTCATCGCTGCGTTCCTGAAAATCCTTTCTTTCTTGCAATCTTAGGAGAGAAGATGCAGCTTTGTGGTCTCATTTTCCAGTGGGATGCCGCAGAACAAGATCCTTTGTTAATAATGGAATGGGTTTTTCCTCCCTACAGGTTTTCAAAGACCATTTGCTCAGTTTTAGAAATGATTGCATACATTATAATTAGGGCTAGAACCAGATTGTTAACTTTGGCAGGTCAAGAATGTTCAGTTATCTATTTGCCATTGAAAAATGATTATTTCAATTGGGCAATGCAAAATTCTGATGATTTACAATATGCATTCTTAGGTTTTCCAGGTGTTTGTTCCATACACTATCCAGCTCACAAACTACTGCAAGCAAAATTGAGTTTCAGAGAAAAACCTAAATTAAGTGAAGAACCTTTACATGCTGTGACTCTCTTCACTGATGGCTCTGGTAAAAGCCACAAGTCCGTTGTGACTTGGTTTAATCAAAAGACTGATGTTTGAGAATCTGATATTCAAACAGTAGAGGGATCCCCTCAAATTGTTGAGCCTTCTGCAGTAGTTTGAGCTTTTCAGCTGTTTCCTCAGCCTTTTAATTTGGTCACAGATTCTGCTTATGTTGCTAATGTAGTCAGGAGAATAGAAGGTTCCATTTTAAAGGATGTTAGTAATGAAACTTTACATCGTTGGCTTTCATGTCTTTTTATAACTTTGCAATATAGAACTAATCCATATTTTGTTTCTCACATTAGGGCGCATTCTTCACTTCCTGGATTTTTAGTGGAAGGAAATGCAAGAGCGGACAAGCTGACAATGGTCATTTCTAACACATTGCCAAATATTTTTGAACAAGCAAAATTGAGTCATGCCTTTTTCCACCAAAATGCACAAGCACTCATGCGAATGTTCCAAATCACTAAAAGTCAAGCTAAAGCTATCATTCATACTTGCCCTGACTGTCAATTGGTACAACCTCCTGTTTCTACAGGAGCAATCAACCCCCGAGGCTTACAAAGCCTACAGTTGTGGCAAACAGGTGTTACTAAATAGCCTTCTTTTGGTAAATTTAAATATATTCATGTTTCCATAGACACGTTCTCTGGTGCAGTTTTTGCTTCCCTTCACACAGGTGAAACTGGCAGCCATGCCTGTCATCATTTCCTGCAAGCTTTTGCTTCATTGGGTATACCCCAAGAAGTAAAAACTGACAATGGTCCCGCATACATATCTCAAAAATTGGCCACATTTTTAAATGAATGGGGTGTTCGACACATTTTTGGTATTCCCCACTCTCCCACAAGCCAAGCAATCATTGAAAGAACACATCAAACCTTAAAACGCATATTAGATCAACAGAGAGGGGGAACGGAAATCACCCCACAGATGAGACTGAGTAAGGCTTTGTATGGTTTTAATTTTCTAAATAGTTCAAGTACAGAACCAGATCCACCAATCTTTAGACACTTTTCAAATAGCACACAGGCAAAACTGAAAGAACATCCTCCTCTTCTAATTAGAAACCCTGACTCTGGACAGATGGAAGGCCCATTTCAATTAATAACGTGGGGCAAAGGGTATGCTTCTATTTCCACAGGTGCTGGAAGAATTAAGTGGGTTCCTGCCAAAAACGTCAAACCGTATCGCACTTCAGAACCTGTTGTCGAGCCTAGAACTGAGGAAGCGAGTACGCAGACGTGGACCGAATGGAAGGATCCCGGGTCTCGCCTGACGCCTCTTGTGCCTGACGTTCTTTGTGCATCGGTGGAACCCATGAACTCTGATTTTGTGCCAATGTTATTTATGAGTATACGAATTGAATGCTGAATGTTTGTTTAACGAAGCTAATTTTTGGCTGAAAATTTAGGTTATTGTTTTTGTTTAGAAAGAATTCTGCCAAAACTTAGTTCTTGAAAGAGATGGGGCAGAATCAAATGGTATACTTGTTTTGCTTGATTTTAATTGTTTTTTGTCGTGCAGATTTGCCTGTGGATCAACCGAAAACGAGTGTTTGGGTGACCTTAGCCAAGGCTGCCGGATCGGATACTATATGTCTGTCTAATTCGGAACCAGAAAAGCCTTTCTCAACCTGTTTGGTTGGTGTGCCAGTGAAAGAGTTTCCTTTGGTCAGAAAAGAATCCAATGGTAAACCAGGTGGAATTGACAATGGAAACAGTCCTTCCTTCAATTGGAACATTTGTTCGAAAAAACTTCTCAGGGCAGCAAATGTTTCAAACAGTTGGGATGTGTTTCTGGAGACGGACCAATATCCACGGCAATTGCCAAAAGGGTATTGGATCATTTGCGGAGACAGAGGTTGGCAAGGCATTCCAGCCCACCTTGAAGGTGGCCCTTGTAGCATTGGTATGCTTACCATAATTGCCCCCACTGCCAAAGCAGTGATGAAAAAGAAACAAAGGAAAACAAGAGCTGTTCCTCATTATGATGAGAACTGTCAGAGTGATTTTATGCCTTGGAATGCCGCCAGAAGGCTTTCAGCAGGTATATTTCTACCCCAATTGGCTTCAGCTGTGGCATTGAGACAATTAGATCGAGTTGGATGTTGGCTGAGCAAACAAGCTAATGCCACATCCTCCGCAATCAGTGATATGTTGACCGATGTTGATAGTATTAGACATGCTACTCTTCAAAACAGAGCAGCCATTGATTTTCTTTTACTGGCACAAGGACATGGTTGTGAGGAATTTGAAGGATTGTGTTGTATGAATTTGTCTGATCGTTCTGAATCCATTCACAAAAGCATTCAAAAATTAAAGGATCTGACAGACCAAATTAAAGAAGATGGAGGTTCCTGGTTGGATGATTTGTTTCAAAATTGGAGTTTTGCACCTTGGCTAAGGCAACTTTGCAAGATAGGTCTTTACATATTAGGTGTTCTAATACTGATATTGATAGTGGCACCTTGTATACTCTGTTGTCTTCGGCGAATGATGAACAAAACAGCCCGAGAAGTTTTTGTCATTCAAGCAGGAGAACTAGGAAGTAGAAGCACAGAGAGTGTACGAAATCTCACGAAAGCAGTAGATGAGGGTATTGACATGAACGAAGGTTTTGAATTAAGGCCTTGGAATCGACCAGAGTTTTTTGAACGATGCCTTGTGACTGTTGCCAAACGTGATTCATATCTCTCTTTCAGGGATTGGGTCTTCACAGCATTAAGTTGCTGTGCCGTAATATAGCAATGCTTCAGTTTAGTGAAAATAGGTCTTCAGCAGATAATAAGCAGAAATTTTGCAATAGAGCTATGAAACGCAAATAGCAAGCGACAAGAAAATGAAAGCTTCTGGGTCAAACAGAGAGGGGGAAATGTTGGAATCCATAAGGTTAGAGGATTTTTAAGAAATGGTTACAAAGAAGTATGTAGGCCTTAGACTGGAGTTTTGTTAGCATTGCAGAAAAGTTTCCCATGCAAGCAGAAAAAGTTTTCCATGCAAGCAGAAAAGTTTCCCAAGCAGTAGACGTGACAAATAACAATAGGCTTCTGTAGAATTGGCTTTAGGATGGCAACAAGGTTATTTAATGTATATCTTTAGAAGGTTAGCATGAATAGAACTCTGTTCTTTGTCTCTTATCAACTAGTCTTTGTTTTAGCTACGATTACCTATGTTTTATAAGATTGGATAGAATGCTTGTCAAGATGTGTTTTCTGTGTCTGATTGGCTGAATTCTAGTCTGAGATGATTTTATGTATTGCTGTATGAGCCCTGTTGAAGGAGACATTTTTTGGTGTGGATCAGTGAGCTGTCATGTCTCCATTTTGTATTTTGAGACTGATGTGCTGGAAATAAAAGCAAAAATCTCTTCACTGGTCTGGTTACCATGTTATCCATATTTGGATATTTTGCCGCGGCCTAGTGGGTTCCTTTTTTAAGGCGTGGGCTCCTGACACCATTGGACTTATACCTGTCCCGTCCCCCGCATATTGGTGCCTCGTGTGAGGACGTAGAATAGAAGAAAAACAAAGAAAAATCGTGGAAGTACCAGCTGCGGAGACCCAAGTGTTAACAAGGAGCACACTGTATCATCTCTCCCGCCGAAGCCAAGAAAATTGTAAGTAACTTATCTCGGGAGAGCGCTTGGGTGACGTTGGGAGGCAAAATAGCGAAAAAGAAAATTATTAAAAGAACACAAAAATGGGAACGAATTTATCAAAAGTTGAATGGGATGTTTTTCATCAATTAGAGACAATGTTACAAGAAAAAGGTCACTCTGAAATTTCAAAAACTGAGCTTAAAAACTTACTTATCTGGGTTAAAGCGAATACGCAAGATTTAAATCTGCAGTCTGCTTTTACTTTTCATTTTTGGGATCAGATAAACTGGAGAATCTATAATCTAGTCTCTCTCAAAAAAGATGAAAGCTTAAGAGAACTTATGCCGGTTTGTAGAGCGCTGTTGGAGCACTGTTTTAAACAAACTGATAATAATAAGATCAACTTGGACTCAGAAAACAAAGCTTCTGGTTCTGTCTCATTAAATTCCAGTAAACCGGAGACTGTGTGAGTATCGGAGAATGTTACAAGTGTTGTTGCAAATGCTGAAAGTATTGCTTTGAACTCTGTTGAACAAAATCTTTCTTCTCTCTCTCTGGGAAAAAAAGAGACTCTTTTGGACTTTTCTTCGCGTTGTTCTGTTAATGTAAAAATATGGGACTCTTGTAAGGGGGATGGAACAAAGTGTGTAAAAGATGGAAATGAAAAAGTGACTGTACTTCCTAAAATTGTTTGTGCAGGGACACTGAAACCTGATTTGGATTCTGTTGGGCCTGGGGTGGAGGCTGAGGTGGCTTCTTCCACTCGGGAAATTGTGGTTCCGGGGAACTCTTTTTCACTTAAGCAAAAACATGGTTGTTCTGGTGTTTGTCAATCTATAGATACAGAGAAAGAAAAATTGGCTTTAAGGGTGGAGTCCTTTGAAAGGAAGAGATGGAAGAAACTGGCGACTGTGTTGTTGCTGAAATTCAAAAAGCTGGACTTGAAATCTCTGCAACGAAAATTCAACAAGTTTCACCTTAGAAGTACCTGGGATGGAAGATGATGGAAGACGATGGAAGACGACAATAATACCACAGAAAATTCAGATCCGAACCAGAGTCAACAACCTACAAGAGTTACAACAACTTCTAGGAGAAATCAACTGGGTCAGACCGATGCTGGGAATCACCAATGATGAACTGAGTCCGCTCTTCCATTTGCTGAGAGGAAGTTGCGACATCACTTCGCCAAGAACTTTAACCCCTGAAGCTCGTGCTGCTCTCGACAAAGTCACAGAAGCTCTTCAAAAAAGACACGCTCATCGCTGCGTTCCTGAAAATCCTTTCTTTCTTGCAATCTTAGGAGAGAAGATGCAGCTTTGTGGTCTCATTTTCCAGTGGGATGCCACAGACCAAGATCCTTTGTTAATAATGGAATGGGTTTTTCCTCCCTACAGGTTTTCAAAGACCATTTGCTCAGTTTTAGAAATGATTGCATACATTATAATTAAGGCTAGAACCAGATTGTTAACTTTGGCAGGTCAAGAATGTTCAGTTATCTATTTGCCATTGAAAAATGATTATTTCAATTGGGCAATGCAAAATTCTGATGATTTACAATATGCATTCTTAGGTTTTCCAGGTGTTTGTTCCATACACTATCCAGCTCACAAACTACTGCAAGCAAAATTGAGTTTCAGAGAAAAACCTAAATTAAGTGAAGAACCTTTACATGCTGCGACTCTCTTCACTGATGGCTCTGGTAAAAGCCACAAGTCCGTTGTGAGTTAGTTTAATCAAAAGACTGATGTTTGGGAATCTGATATTCAAACAGTAGAGGGATCCCCTCAAATTGTTGAGCTTGCTGCAGTAGTTTGAGCTTTTCAGCTGTTTCCTCAGCCTTTTAATTTGGTCACAGATTCTGCTTATGTTGCTAATGTAGTCAGGAGAATAGAAGGTTCCATTTTAAAGGATGTTAGTAATGAAACTTTACATCGTGGGCTTTCATGTCTTTTTATAACTTTGCAATATAGAACTAATCCATATTTTGTTTCTCACATTAGGGCGCATTCTTCACTTCCTGGATTTTTAGTGGAAGGAAATGCAAGAGCGGACAAGCTGACAATGGTCATTTCTAACACATTGCCAAATATTTTTGAACAAGCAAAATTGAGTCATGCCTTTTTCCACCAAAATGCACAAGCACTCATGCGAATGTTCCAAATCACTAAAAGTCAAGCTAAAGCTATCATTCATACTTGCCCTGACTGTCAATTGGTACAACCTCCTGTTTCTACAGGAGCAATCAACCCCCGAGGCTTACAAAGCCTACAGTTGTGGCAAACAGGTGTTACTAAATAGCCTTCTTTTGGTAAATTTAAAAATATTCATGTTTCCATAGACACGTTCTCTGGTGCAGTTTTTGCTTCCCTTCACACAGGTGAAACTGGCAGCCATGCCTGTCATCATTTCCTGCAAGCTTTTGCTTCATTGGGTATACCCCAAGAAGTAAAAACTGACAATGGTCCCGCATACATATCTCAAAAATTGGCCACATTTTTAAATGAATGGGGTGTTCGACACATTTTTGGTATTCCCCACTCTCCCACAAGCCAAGCAATCATTGAAAGAACACATCAAACCTTAAAACGCATATTAGATCAACAGAGAGGGGGAACGGAAATCACCCCACAGATGAGACTGAGTAAGGCTTTGTATGGTTTTAATTTTCTAAATAGTTCAAGTACAGAACCAGATCCACCAATCTTTAGACACTTTTCAAATAGCACACAGGCAAAACTGAAAGAACATCCTCCTCTTCTAATTAGAAACCCTGACTCTGGACAGATGGAAGGCCCGTTTCAATTAATAACGTGGGGCAAAGGGTATGCTTCTATTTCCACAGGTGCTGGAAGAATTAAGTGGGTTCCTGCCAAAAACGTCAAACCGTATCGCACTTCAGAACCTGTTGTCGAGCCTAGAACTGAGGAAGCGAGTACGCAGACGTGGACCGAATGGAAGGATCCCGGGTCTCGCCTGACGCCTCTTGTGCCTGACGTTCTTTGTGCATCGGTGGAACCCATGAACTCTGATTTTGTGCCAATGTTATTTATGAGTATACGAATTGAATGCTGAATGTTTGTCTAACGAAGCAAATTTTTGGCTGAAAATTTAGGTTATTGTTTTTGTTTAGAAAGAATTCTGCCAAAACTTAGTTCTTGAAAGAGATGGGGCAGAATCAAATGGTATACTTGTTTTGCTTGATTTTAATTGTTTTTTGTCGTGCAGATTTGCCTGTGGATCAACCGAAAACGAGTGTTTGGGTGACCTTAGCCAAGGCTGCCGGATCGGATACTATATGTCTGTCTAATTCGGAACCAGAAAAGCCTTTCTCAACCTGTTTGGTTGGTGTGCCAGTGAAAGAGTTTCCTTTGGTCAGAAAAGAATCCAATGGTAAACCAGGTGGAATTGACAATGGAAACAGTCCTTCCTTCAATTGGAACATTTGTTCGAAAAAACTTCTCAGGGCAGCAAATGTTTCAAACAGTTGGGATGTGTTTCTGGAGACGGACCAATATCCACGGCAATTGCCAAAAGGGTATTGGATCATTTGCGGAGACAGAGGTTGGCAAGGCATTCCAGCCCACCTTGAAGGTGGCCCTTGTAGCATTGGTATGCTTACCATAATTGCCCCCACTGCCAAAGCAGTGATGAAAAAGAAACAAAGGAAAACAAGAGCTGTTCCTCATTATGATGAGAACTGTCAGAGTGATTTTATGCCTTGGAATGCCGCCAGAAGGCTTTCAGCAGGTATATTTCTACCCCAATTGGCTTCAGCTGTGGCATTGAGACAATTAGATCGAGTTGGATGTTGGCTGAGCAAACAAGCTAATGCCACATCCTCCGCAATCAGTGATATGTTGACCGATGTTGATAGTATTAGACATGCTACTCTTCAAAACAGAGCAGCCATTGATTTTCTTTTACTGGCACAAGGACATGGTTGTGAGGAATTTGAAGGATTGTGTTGTATGAATTTGTCTGATCGTTCTGAATCCATTCACAAAAGCATTCAAAAATTAAAGGATCTGACAGACCAAATTAAAGAAGATGGAGGTTCCTGGTTGGATGATTTGTTTCAAAATTGGAGTTTTGCACCTTGGCTAAGGCAACTTTGCAAGATAGGTCTTTACATATTAGGTGTTCTAATACTGATATTGATAGTGGCACCTTGTATACTCTGTTGTCTTCGGCGAATGATGAACAAAACAGCCCGAGAAGTTTTTGTCATTCAAGCAGGAGAACTAGGAAGTAGAAGCACAGAGAGTGTACGAAATCTCACGAAAGCAGTAGATGAGGGTATTGACATGAACGAAGGTTTTGAATTAAGGCCTTGGAATCGACCAGAGTTTTTTGAACGATGCCTTGTGACTGTTGCCAAACGTGATTCATATCTCTCTTTCAGGGATTGGGTCTTCACAGCATTAAGTTGCTGTGCCGTAATATAGCAATGCTTCAGTTTAGTGAAAATAGGTCTTCAGCAGATAATAAGCAGAAATTTTGCAATAGAGCTATGAAACGCAAATAGCAAGCGACAAGAAAATGAAAGCTTCTGGGTCAAACAGAGAGGGGGAAATGTTGGAATCCATAAGGTTAGAGGATTTTTAAGAAATGGTTACAAAGAAGTATGTAGGCCTTAGACTGGAGTTTTGTTAGCATTGCAGAAAAGTTTCCCATGCAAGCAGAAAAAGTTTTCCATGCAAGCAGAAAAGTTTCCCAAGCAGTAGACGTGACAAATAACAATAGGCTTCTGTAGAATTGGCTTTAGGATGGCAACAAGGTTATTTAATGTATATCTTTAGAAGGTTAGCATGAATAGAACTCTGTTCTTTGTCTCTTATCAACTAGTCTTTGTTTTAGCTACGATTACCTATGTTTTATAAGATTGGATAGAATGCTTGTCAAGATGTGTTTTCTGTGTCTGATTGGCTGAATTCTAGTCTGAGATGATTTTATGTATTGCTGTATGAGCCCTGTTGAAGGAGACATTTTTTGGTGTGGATCAGTGAGCTGTCATGTCTCCATTTTGTATTTTGAGACTGATGTGCTGGAAATAAAAGCAAAAATCTCTTCACTGGTCTGGTTACCATGTTATCCATATTTGGATATTTTGCCGCGGCCTAGTGGGTTCCTTTTTTAAGGCGTGGGCTCCTGACACCATTGGACTTATACCTGTCCCGTCCCCCGCATATTGGTGCCTCGTGTGAGGACGTAGAATAGAAGAAAAACAAAGAAAAATCGTGGAAGTACCAGCTGCGGAGACCCAAGTGTTAACAAGGAGCACACTGTATCATCTCTCCCGCCGAAGCCAAGAAAATTGTAAGTAACTTATCTCGGGAGAGCGCTTGGGTGACGTTGGGAGGCAAAATAGCGAAAAAGAAAATTATTAAAAGAACACAAAAATGGGAACGAATTTATCAAAAGTTGAATGGGATGTTTTTCATCAATTAGAGACAATGTTACAAGAAAAAGGTCACTCTGAAATTTCAAAAACTGAGCTTAAAAACTTACTTATCTGGGTTAAAGCGAATACGCAAGATTTAAATCTGCAGTCTGCTTTTACTTTTCATTTTTGGGATCAGATAAACTGGAGAATCTATAATCTAGTCTCTCTCAAAAAAGATGAAAGCTTAAGAGAACTTATGCCGGTTTGTAGAGCGCTGTTGGAGCACTGTTTTAAACAAACTGATAATAATAAGATCAACTTGGACTCAGAAAACAAAGCTTCTGGTTCTGTCTCATTAAATTCCAGTAAACCGGAGACTGTGTGAGTATCGGAGAATGTTACAAGTGTTGTTGCAAATGCTGAAAGTATTGCTTTGAACTCTGTTGAACAAAATCTTTCTTCTCTCTCTCTGGGAAAAAATGAGACTCTTTTGGACTTTTCTTCGCGTTGTTCTGTTAATGTAAAAATATGGGACTCTTGTAAGGGGGATGGAACAAAGTGTGTAAAAGATGGAAATGAAAAAGTGACTGTACTTCCTAAAATTGTTTGTGCAGGGACACTGAAACCTGATTTGGATTCTGTTGGGCCTGGGGTGGAGGCTGAGGTGGCTTCTTCCACTCGGGAAATTGTGGTTCCGGGGAACTCTTTTTCACTTAAGCAAAAACATGGTTGTTCTGGTGTTTGTCAATCTATAGATACAGAGAAAGAAAAATTGGCTTTAAGGGTGGAGTCCTTTGAAAGGAAGAGATGGAAGAAACTGGCGACTGTGTTGTTGCTGAAATTCAAAAAGCTGGACTTGAAATCTCTGCAACGAAAATTCAACAAGTTTCACCTTAGAAGTACCTGGGATGGAAGATGATGGAAGACGATGGAAGACGACAATAATACCACAGAAAATTCAGATCCGAACCAGAGTCAACAACCTACAAGAGTTACAACAACTTCTAGGAGAAATCAACTGGGTCAGACCGATGCTGGGAATCACCAATGATGAACTGAGTCCGCTCTTCCATTTGCTGAGAGGAAGTTGCGACATCACTTCGCCAAGAACTTTAACCCCTGAAGCTCGTGCTGCTCTCGACAAAGTCACAGAAGCTCTTCAAAAAAGACAAGCTCATCGCTGCGTTCCTGAAAATCCTTTCTTTCTTGCAATCTTAGGAGAGAAGATGCAGCTTTGTGGTCTCATTTTCCAGTGGGATGCCGCAGAACAAGATCCTTTGTTAATAATGGAATGGGTTTTTCCTCCCTACAGGTTTTCAAAGACCATTTGCTCAGTTTTAGAAATGATTGCATACATTATAATTAAGGCTAGAACCAGATTGTTAACTTTGGCAGGTCAAGAATGTTCAGTTATCTATTTGCCATTGAAAAATGATTATTTCAATTGGGCAATGCAAAATTCTGATGATTTACAATATGCATTCTTAGGTTTTCCAGGTGTTTGTTCCATACACTATCCAGCTCACAAACTACTGCAAGCAAAATTGAGTTTCAGAGAAAAACCTAAATTAAGTGAAGAACCTTTACATGCTGTGACTCTCTTCACTGATGGCTCTGGTAAAAGCCACAAGTCCGTTGTGACTTGGTTTAATCAAAAGACTGATGTTTGGGAATCTGATATTCAAACAGTAGAGGGATCCCCTCAAATTGTTGAGCTTGCTGCAGTAGTTTGAGCTTTTCAGCTGTTTCCTCAGCCTTTTAATTTGGTCACAGATTCTGCTTATGTTTCTAATGTAGTCAGGAGAATAGAAGGTTCCATTTTAAAGGATGTTAGTAATGAAACTTTGCATCGTTGGCTTTCATGTCTTTTTATAACTTTGCAATATAGAACTAATCCATATTTTGTTTCTCACATTAGGGCGCATTCTTCACTTCCTGGATTTTTAGTGGAAGGAAATGCAAGAGCGGACAAGCTGACAATGGTCATTTCTAACACATTGCCAAATAGTTTTGAACAAGCAAAATTGAGTCATGCCTTTTTCCACCAAAATGCACAAGCACTCATGCGAATGTTCCAAATCACTAAAAGTCAAGCTAAAGCTATCATTCATACTTGCCCTGACTGTCAATTGGTACAACCTCCTGTTTCTACAGGAGCAATCAACCCCCGAGGCTTACAAATCCTACAGTTGTGGCAAACAGGTGTTACTAAATAGCCTTCTTTTGGTAAATTTAAAAATATTCATGTTTCCATAGACACGTTCTCTGGTGCAGTTTTTGCTTCCCTTCACACAGGTGAAACTGGCAGCCATGCCTGTCATCATTTCCTGCAAGCTTTTGCTTCATTGGGTATACCCCAAGAAGTAAAAACTGACAATGGTCCCGCATACATATCTCAAAAATTGGCCACATTTTTAAATGAATGGGGTGTTCGACACATTTTTGGTATTCCCCACTCTCCCACAAGCCAAGCAATCATTGAAAGAACACATCAAACCTTAAAACGCATATTAGATCAACAGAGAGGGGGAACGGAAATCACCCCACAGATGAGACTGAGTAAGGCTTTGTATGGTTTTAATTTTCTAAATAGTTCAAGTACAGAACCAGATCCACCAATCTTTAGACACTTTTCAAATAGCACACAGGCAAAACTGAAAGAACATCCTCCTCTTCTAATTAGAAACCCTGACTCTGGACAGATGGAAGGCCCGTTTCAATTAATAACGTGGGGCAAAGGGTATGCTTCTATTTCCACAGGTGCTGGAAGAATTAAGTGGGTTCCTGCCAAAAACGTCAAACCGTATCGCACTTCAGAACCTGTTGTCGAGCCTAGAACTGAGGAAGCGAGTACGCAGACGTGGACCGAATGGAAGGATCCCGGGTCTCGCCTGACGCCTCTTGTGCCTGACGTTCTTTGTGCATCGGTGGAACCCATGAACTCTGATTTTGTGCCAATGTTATTTATGAGTATACGAATTGAATGCTGAATGTTGGTTTAACGAAGCAAATTTTTGGCTGAAAATTTAGGTTATTGTTTTTGTTTAGAAAGAATTCTGCCAAAACTTAGTTCTTGAAAGAGATGGGGCAGAATCAAATGGTATACTTGTTTTGCTTGATTTTAATTGTTTTTTGTCGTGCAGATTTGCCTGTGGATCAACCGAAAACGAGTGTTTGGGTGACCTTAGCCAAGGCTGCCGGATCGGATACTATATGTCTGTCTAATTCGGAACCAGAAAAGCCTTTCTCAACCTGTTTGGTTGGTGTGCCAGTGAAAGAGTTTCCTTTGGTCAGAAAAGAATCCAATGGTAAACCAGGTGGAATTGACAATGGAAACAGTCCTTCCTTCAATTGGAACATTTGTTCGAAAAAACTTCTCAGGGCAGCAAATGTTTCAAACAGTTGGGATGTGTTTCTGGAGACGGACCAATATCCACGGCAATTGCCAAAAGGGTATTGGATCATTTGCGGAGACAGAGGTTGGCAAGGCATTCCAGCCCACCTTGAAGGTGGCCCTTGTAGCATTGGTATGCTTACCATAATTGCCCCCACTGCCAAAGCAGTGATGAAAAAGAAACAAAGGAAAACAAGAGCTGTTCCTCATTATGATGAGAACTGTCAGAGTGATTTTATGCCTTGGAATGCCGCCAGAAGGCTTTCAGCAGGTATATTTCTACCCCAATTGGCTTCAGCTGTGGCATTGAGACAATTAGATCGAGTTGGATGTTGGCTGAGCAAACAAGCTAATGCCACATCCTCCGCAATCAGTGATATGTTGACCGATGTTGATAGTATTAGACATGCTACTCTTCAAAACAGAGCAGCCATTGATTTTCTTTTACTGGCACAAGGACATGGTTGTGAGGAATTTGAAGGATTGTGTTGTATGAATTTGTCTGATCGTTCTGAATCCATTCACAAAAGCATTCAAAAATTAAAGGATCTGACAGACCAAATTAAAGAAGATGGAGGTTCCTGGTTGGATGATTTGTTTCAAAATTGGAGTTTTGCACCTTGGCTAAGGCAACTTTGCAAGATAGGTCTTTACATATTAGGTGTTCTAATACTGATATTGATAGTGGCACCTTGTATACTCTGTTGTGTTCGGCGAATGATGAACAAAACAGCCCGAGAAGTTTTTGTCATTCAAGCAGGAGAACTAGGAAGTAGAAGCACAGAGAGTGTACGAAATCTCACGAAAGCAGTAGATGAGGGTATTGACATGAACGAAGGTTTTGAATTAAGGCCTTGGAATCGACCAGAGTTTTTTGAACGATGCCTTGTGACTGTTGCCAAACGTGATTCATATCTCTCTTTCAGGGATTGGGTCTTCACAGCATTAAGTTGCTGTGCCGTAATATAGCAATGCTTCAGTTAAGTGAAAATAGGTCTTCAGCAGATAATAAGCAGAAATTTTGCAATAGAGCTATGAAACGCAAATAGCAAGCGACAAGAAAATGAAAGCTTCTGGGTCAAACAGAGAGGGGGAAATGTTGGAATCCATAAGGTTAGAGGATTTTTAAGAAATGGTTACAAAGAAGTATGTAGGCCTTAGACTGGAGTTTTGTTAGCATTGCAGAAAAGTTTCCCATGCAAGCAGAAAAAGTTTTCCATGCAAGCAGAAAAGTTTCCCAAGCAGTAGACGTGACAAATAACAATAGGCTTCTGTAGAATTGGCTTTAGGATGGCAACAAGGTTATTTAATGTATATCTTTAGAAGGTTAGCATGAATAGAACTCTGTTCTTTGTCTCTTATCAACTAGTCTTTGTTTTAGCTACGATTACCTATGTTTTATAAGATTGGATAGAATGCTTGTCAAGATGTGTTTTCTGTGTCTGATTGGCTGAATTCTAGTCTGAGATGATTTTATGTATTGCTGTATGAGCCCTGTTGAAGGAGACATTTTTTGGTGTGGATCAGTGAGCTGTCATGTCTCCATTTTGTATTTTGAGACTGATGTGCTGGAAATAAAAGCAAAAATCTCTTCACTGGTCTGGTTACCATGTTATCCATATTTGGATATTTTGCCGCGGCCTAGTGGGTTCCTTTTTTAAGGCGTGGGCTCCTGACACCATTGGACTTATACCTGTCCCGTCCCCCGCATATTGGTGCCTCGTGTGAGGACGTAGAATAGAAGAAAAACAAAGAAAAATCGTGGAAGTACCAGCTGCGGAGACCCAAGTGTTAACAAGGAGCACACTGTATCATCTCTCCCGCCGAAGCCAAGAAAATTGTAAGTAACTTATCTCGGGAGAGCGCTTGGGTGACGTTGGGAGGCAAAATAGCGAAAAAGAAAATTATTAAAAGAACACAAAAATGGGAACGAATTTAACAAAAGTTGAATGGGATGTTTTTCATCAATTAGAGACAATGTTACAAGAAAAAGGTCACTCTGAAATTTCAAAAACTGAGCTTAAAAACTTACTTATCTGGGTTAAAGCGAATACGCAAGATTTAAATCTGCAGTCTGCTTTTACTTTTCATTTTTGGGATCAGATAAACTGGAGAATCTATAATCTAGTCTCTCTCAAAAAAGATGAAAGCTTAAGAGAACTTATGCCGGTTTGTAGAGCGCTGTTGGAGCACTGTTTTAAACAAACTGATAATAATAAGATCAACTTGGACTCAGAAAACAAAGCTTCTGGTTCTGTCTCATTAAATTCCAGTAAACCGGAGACTGTGTGAGTATCGGAGAATGTTACAAGTGTTGTTGCAAATGCTGAAAGTATTGCTTTGAACTCTGTTGAACAAAATCTTTCTTCTCTCTCTCTGGGAAAAAATGAGACTCTTTTGGACTTTTCTTCGCGTTGTTCTGTTAATGTAAAAATATGGGACTCTTGTAAGGGGGATGGAACAAAGTGTGTAAAAGATGGAAATGAAAAAGTGACTGTACTTCCTAAAATTGTTTGTGCAGGGACACTGAAACCTGATTTGGATTCTGTTGGGCCTGGGGTGGAGGCTGAGGTGGCTTCTTCCACTCGGGAAATTGTGGTTCCGGGGAACTCTTTTTCACTTAAGCAAAAACATGGTTGTTCTGGTGTTTGTCAATCTATAGATACAGAGAAAGAAAAATTGGCTTTAAGGGTGGAGTCCTTTGAAAGGAAGAGATGGAAGAAACTGGCGACTGTGTTGTTGCTGAAATTCAAAAAGCTGGACTTGAAATCTCTGCAACGAAAATTCAACAAGTTTCACCTTAGAAGTACCTGGGATGGAAGATGATGGAAGACGATGGAAGACGACAATAATACCACAGAAAATTCAGATCCGAACCAGAGTCAACAACCTACAAGAGTTACAACAACTTCTAGGAGAAATCAACTGGGTCAGACCGATGCTGGGAATCACCAATGATGAACTGAGTCCGCTCTTCCATTTGCTGAGAGGAAGTTGCGACATCACTTCGCCAAGAACTTTAACCCCTGAAGCTCGTGCTGCTCTCGACAAAGTCACAGAAGCTCTTCAAAAAAGACAAGCTCATCGCTGCGTTCCTGAAAATCCTTTCTTTCTTGCAATCTTAGGAGAGAAGATGCAGCTTTGTGGTCTCATTTTCCAGTGGGATGCCGCAGAACAAGATCCTTTGTTAATAATGGAATGGGTTTTTCCTCCCTACAGGTTTTCAAAGACCATTTGCTCAGTTTTAGAAATGATTGCATACATTATAATTAAGGCTAGAACCAGATTGTTAACTTTGGCAGGTCAAGAATGTTCAGTTATCTATTTGCCATTGAAAAATGATTATTTCAATTGGGCAATGCAAAATTCTGATGATTTACAATATGCATTCTTAGGTTTTCCAGGTGTTTGTTCCATACACTATCCAGCTCACAAACTACTGCAAGCAAAATTGAGTTTCAGAGAAAAACCTAAATTAAGTGAAGAACCTTTACATGCTGTGACTCTCTTCACTGATGGCTCTGGTAAAAGCCACAAGTCCGTTGTGACTTGGTTTAATCAAAAGACTGATGTTTGGGAATCTGATATTCAAACAGTAGAGGGATCCCCTCAAATTGTTGAGCTTGCTGCAGTAGTTTGAGCTTTTCAGCTGTTTCCTCAGCCTTTTAATTTGGTCACAGATTCTGCTTATGTTTCTAATGTAGTCAGGAGAATAGAAGGTTCCATTTTAAAGGATGTTAGTAATGAAACTTTGCATCGTTGGCTTTCATGTCTTTTTATAACTTTGCAATATAGAACTAATCCATATTTTGTTTCTCACATTAGGGCGCATTCTTCACTTCCTGGATTTTTAGTGGAAGGAAATGCAAGAGCGGACAAGCTGACAATGGTCATTTCTAACACATTGCCAAATAGTTTTGAACAAGCAAAATTGAGTCATGCCTTTTTCCACCAAAATGCACAAGCACTCATGCGAATGTTCCAAATCACTAAAAGTCAAGCTAAAGCTATCATTCATACTTGCCCTGACTGTCAATTGGTACAACCTCCTGTTTCTACAGGAGCAATCAACCCCCGAGGCTTACAAAGCCTACAGTTGTGGCAAACAGGTGTTACTAAATAGCCTTCTTTTGGTAAATTTAAAAATATTCATGTTTCCATAGACACGTTCTCTGGTGCAGTTTTTGCTTCCCTTCACACAGGTGAAACTGGCAGCCATGCCTGTCATCATTTCCTGCAAGCTTTTGCTTCATTGGGTATACCCCAAGAAGTAAAAACTGACAATGGTCCCGCATACATATCTCAAAAATTGGCCACATTTTTAAATGAATGGGGTGTTCGACACATTTTTGGTATTCCCCACTCTCCCACAAGCCAAGCAATCATTGAAAGAACACATCAAACCTTAAAACGCATATTAGATCAACAGAGAGGGGGAACGGAAATCACCCCACAGATGAGACTGAGTAAGGCTTTGTATGGTTTTAATTTTCTAAATAGTTCAAGTACAGAACCAGATCCACCAATCTTTAGACACTTTTCAAATAGCACACAGGCAAAACTGAAAGAACATCCTCCTCTTCTAATTAGAAACCCTGACTCTGGACAGATGGAAGGCCCGTTTCAATTAATAACGTGGGGCAAAGGGTATGCTTCTATTTCCACAGGTGCTGGAAGAATTAAGTGGGTTCCTGCCAAAAACGTCAAACCGTATCGCACTTCAGAACCTGTTGTCGAGCCTAGAACTGAGGAAGCGAGTACGCAGACGTGGACCGAATGGAAGGATCCCGGGTCTCGCCTGACGCCTCTTGTGCCTGACGTTCTTTGTGCATCGGTGGAACCCATGAACTCTGATTTTGTGCCAATGTTATTTATGAGTATACGAATTGAATGCTGAATGTTTGTCTAACGAAGCAAATTTTTGGCTGAAAATTTAGGTTATTGTTTTTGTTTAGAAAGAATTCTGCCAAAACTTAGTTCTTGAAAGAGATGGGGCAGAATCAAATGGTATACTTGTTTTGCTTGATTTTAATTGTTTTTTGTCGTGCAGATTTGCCTGTGGATCAACCGAAAACGAGTGTTTGGGTGACCTTAGCCAAGGCTGCCGGATCGGATACTATATGTCTGTCTAATTCGGAACCAGAAAAGCCTTTCTCAACCTGTTTGGTTGGTGTGCCAGTGAAAGAGTTTCCTTTGGTCAGAAAAGAATCCAATGGTAAACCAGGTGGAATTGACAATGGAAACAGTCCTTCCTTCAATTGGAACATTTGTTCGAAAAAACTTCTCAGGGCAGCAAATGTTTCAAACAGTTGGGATGTGTTTCTGGAGACGGACCAATATCCACGGCAATTGCCAAAAGGGTATTGGATCATTTGCGGAGACAGAGGTTGGCAAGGCATTCCAGCCCACCTTGAAGGTGGCCCTTGTAGCATTGGTATGCTTACCATAATTGCCCCCACTGCCAAAGCAGTGATGAAAAAGAAACAAAGGAAAACAAGAGCTGTTCCTCATTATGATGAGAACTGTCAGAGTGATTTTATGCCTTGGAATGCCGCCAGAAGGCTTTCAGCAGGTATATTTCTACCCCAATTGGCTTCAGCTGTGGCATTGAGACAATTAGATCGAGTTGGATGTTGGCTGAGCAAACAAGCTAATGCCACATCCTCCGCAATCAGTGATATGTTGACCGATGTTGATAGTATTAGACATGCTACTCTTCAAAACAGAGCAGCCATTGATTTTCTTTTACTGGCACAAGGACATGGTTGTGAGGAATTTGAAGGATTGTGTTGTATGAATTTGTCTGATCGTTCTGAATCCATTCACAAAAGCATTCAAAAATTAAAGGATCTGACAGCCCAAATTAAAGAAGATGGAGGTTCCTGGTTGGATGATTTGTTTGAAAATTGGAGTTTTGCACCTTGGCTAAGGCAACTTTGCAAGATAGGTCTTTACATATTAGGTGTTCTAATACTGATATTGATAGTGGCACCTTGTATACTCTGTTGTCTTCGGTGAATGATGAACAAAACAGCCCGAGAAGTTTTTGTCATTCAAGCAGGAGAACTAGGAAGTAGAAGCACAGAGAGTGTACGAAATCTCACGAAAGCAGTAGATGAGGGTATTGACATGAACGAAGGTTTTGAATTAAGGCCTTGGAATCGACCAGAGTTTTTTGAACGATGCCTTGTGACTGTTGCCAAACGTGATTCATATCTCTCTTTCAGGGATTGGGTCTTCACAGCATTAAGTTGCTGTGCCGTAATATAGCAATGCTTCAGTTTAGTGAAAATAGGTCTTCAGCAGATAATAAGCAGAAATTTTGCAATAGAGCTATGAAACGCAAATAGCAAGCGACAAGAAAATGAAAGCTTCTGGGTCAAACAGAGAGGGGGAAATGTTGGAATCCATAAGGTTAGAGGATTTTTAAGAAATGGTTACAAAGAAGTATGTAGGCCTTAGACTGGAGTTTTGTTAGCATTGCAGAAAAGTTTCCCATGCAAGCAGAAAAAGTTTTCCATGCAAGCAGAAAAGTTTCCCAAGCAGTAGACGTGACAAATAACAATAGGCTTCTGTAGAATTGGCTTTAGGATGGCAACAAGGTTATTTAATGTATATCTTTAGAAGGTTAGCATGAATAGAACTCTGTTCTTTGTCTCTTATCAACTAGTCTTTGTTTTAGCTACGATTACCTATGTTTTATAAGATTGGATAGAATGCTTGTCAAGATGTGTTTTCTGTGTCTGATTGGCTGAATTCTAGTCTGAGATGATTTTATGTATTGCTGTATGAGCCCTGTTGAAGGAGACATTTTTTGGTGTGGATCAGTGAGCTGTCATGTCTCCATTTTGTATTTTGAGACTGATGTGCTGGAAATAAAAGCAAAAATCTCTTCACTGGTCTGGTTACCATGTTATCCATATTTGGATATTTTGCCGCGGCCTAGTGGGTTCCTTTTTTAAGGCGTGGGCTCCTGACACCATTGGACTTATACCTGTCCCGTCCCCCGCATATTGGTGCCTCGTGTGAGGACGTAGAATAGAAGAAAAACAAAGAAAAATCGTGGAAGTACCAGCTGCGGAGACCCAAGTGTTAACAAGGAGCACACTGTATCATCTCTCCCGCCGAAGCCAAGAAAATTGTAAGTAACTTATCTCGGGAGAGCGCTTGGGTGACGTTGGGAGGCAAAATAGCGAAAAAGAAAATTATTAAAAGAACACAAAAATGGGAACGAATTTATCAAAAGTTGAATGGGATGTTTTTCATCAATTAGAGACAATGTTACAAGAAAAAGGTCACTCTGAAATTTCAAAAACTGAGCTTAAAAACTTACTTATCTGGGTTAAAGCGAATACGCAAGATTTAAATCTGCAGTCTGCTTTTACTTTTCATTTTTGGGATCAGATAAACTGGAGAATCTATAATCTAGTCTCTCTCAAAAAAGATGAAAGCTTAAGAGAACTTATGCCGGTTTGTAGAGCGCTGTTGGAGCACTGTTTTAAACAAACTGATAATAATAAGATCAACTTGGACTCAGAAAACAAAGCTTCTGGTTCTGTCTCATTAAATTCCAGTAAACCGGAGACTGTGTGAGTATCGGAGAATGTTACAAGTGTTGTTGCAAATGCTGAAAGTATTGCTTTGAACTCTGTTGAACAAAATCTTTCTTCTCTCTCTCTGGGAAAAAATGAGACTCTTTTGGACTTTTCTTCGCGTTGTTCTGTTAATGTAAAAATATGGGACTCTTGTAAGGGGGATGGAACAAAGTGTGTAAAAGATGGAAATGAAAAAGTGACTGTACTTCCTAAAATTGTTTGTGCAGGGACACTAAAACCTGAATTGGATTCTGTTGGGCCTGGGGTGGAGGCTGAGGTGGCTTCTTCCACTCGGGAAATTGTGGTTCCGGGGAACTCTTTTTCACTTAAGCAAAAACATGGTTGTTCTGGTGTTTGTCAATCTATAGATACAGAGAAAGAAAAATTGGCTTTAAGGGTGGAGTCCTTTGAAAGGAAGAGATGGAAGAAACTCGCGACTGTGTTGTTGCTGAAATTCAAAAAGCTGGACTTGAAATCTCTGCAACGAAAATTCAACAAGTTTCACCTTAGAAGTACCTGGGATGGAAGATGATGGAAGACGATGGAAGACGACAATAATACCACAGAAAATTCAGATCCGAACCAGAGTCAACAACCTACAAGAGTTACAACAACTTCTAGGAGAAATCAACTGGGTCAGACCGATGCTGGGAATCACCAATGATGAACTGAGTCCGCTCTTCCATTTGCTGAGAGGAAGTTGCGACATCACTTCGCCAAGAACTTTAACCCCTGAAGCTCGTGCTGCTCTCGACAAAGTCACAGAAGCTCTTCAAAAAAGACAAGCTCATCGCTGCGTTCCTGAAAATCCTTTCTTTCTTGCAATCTTAGGAGAGAAGATGCAGCTTTGTGGTCTCATTTTCCAGTGGGATGCCACAGAACAAGATCCTTTGTTAATAATGGAATGGGTTTTTCCTCCCTACAGGTTTTCAAAGACCATTTGCTCAGTTTTAGAAATGATTGCATACATTATAATTAAGGCTAGAACCAGATTGTTAACTTTGGCAGGTCAAGAATGTTCAGTTATCTATTTGCCATTGAAAAATGATTATTTCAATTGGGCAATGCAAAATTCTGATGATTTACAATATGCATTCTTAGGTTTTCCAGGTGTTTGTTCCATACACTATCCAGCTCACAAACTACTGCAAGCAAAATTGAGTTTCAGAGAAAAACCTAAATTAAGTGAAGAACCTTTACATGCTGTGACTCTCTTCACTGATGGCTCTGGTAAAAGCCACAAGTCCGTTGTGACTTGGTTTAATCAAAAGACTGATGTTTGGGAATCTGATATTCAAACAGTAGAGGGATCCCCTCAAATTGTTGAGCTTGCTGCAGTAGTTTGAGCTTTTCAGCTGTTTCCTCAGCCTTTTAATTTGGTCACAGATTCTGCTTATGTTGCTAATGTAGTCAGGAGAATAGAAGGTTCCATTTTAAAGGATGTTAGTAATGAAACTTTGCATCGTTGGCTTTCATGTCTTTTTATAACTTTGCAATATAGAACTAATCCATATTTTGTTTCTCACATTAGGGCGCATTCTTCACTTCCTGGATTTTTAGTGGAAGGAAATGCAAGAGCGGACAAGCTGACAATGGTCATTTCTAACACATTGCCAAATAGTTTTGAACAAGCAAAATTGAGTCATGCCTTTTTCCACCAAAATGCACAAGCACTCATGCGAATGTTCCAAATCACTAAAAGTCAAGCTAAAGCTATCATTCATACTTGCCCTGACTGTCAATTGGTACAACCTCCTGTTTCTACAGGAGCAATCAACCCCCGAGGCTTACAAAGCCTACAGTTGTGGCAAACAGGTGTTACTAAATAGCCTTCTTTTGGTAAATTTAAAAATATTCATGTTTCCATAGACACGTTCTCTGGTGCAGTTTTTGCTTCCCTTCACACAGGTGAAACTGGCAGCCATGCCTGTCATCATTTCCTGCAAGCTTTTGCTTCATTGGGTATACCCCAAGAAGTAAAAACTGACAATGGTCCCACATACATATCTCAAAAATTGGCCACATTTTTAAATGAATGGGGTGTTCGACACATTTTTGGTATTCCCCACTCTCCCACAAGCCAAGCAATCATTGAAAGAACACATCAAACCTTAAAACGCATATTAGATCAACAGAGAGGGGGAACGGAAATCACCCCACAGATGAGACTGAGTAAGGCTTTGTATGGTTTTAATTTTCTAAATAGTTCAAGTACAGAACCAGATCCACCAATCTTTAGACACTTTTCAAATAGCACACAGGCAAAACTGAAAGAACATCCTCCTCTTCTAATTAGAAACCCTGACTCTGGACAGATGGAAGGCCCGTTTCAATTAATAACGTGGGGCAAAGGGTATGCTTCTATTTCCACAGGTGCTGGAAGAATTAAGTGGGTTCCTGCCAAAAACGTCAAACCGTATCGCACTTCAGAACCTGTTGTCGAGCCTAGAACTGAGGAAGCGAGTACGCAGACGTGGACCGAATGGAAGGATCCCGGGTCTCGCCTGACGCCTCTTGTGCCTGACGTTCTTTGTGCATCGGTGGAACCCATGAACTCTGATTTTGTGCCAATGTTATTTATGAGTATACGAATTGAATGCTGAATGTTTGTCTAACGAAGCAAATTTTTGGCTGAAAATTTAGGTTATTGTTTTTGTTTAGAAAGAATTCTGCCAAAACTTAGTTCTTGAAAGAGATGGGGCAGAATCAAATGGTATACTTGTTTTGCTTGATTTTAATTGTTTTTTGTCGTGCAGATTTGCCTGTGGATCAACCGAAAACAAGTGTTTGGGTGACCTTAGCCAAGGCTGCCGGATCGGATACTATATGCCTGTCTAATTCGGAACCAGAAAAGCCTTTCTCAACCTGTTTGGTTGGTGTGCCAGTGAAAGAGTTTCCTTTGGTCAGAAAAGAATCCAATGGTAAACCAGGTGGAATTGACAATGGAAACAGTCCCTCCTTCAATTGGAACATTTGTTCGAAAAAACTTCTCAGGGCAGCAAATGTTTCAAACAGTTGGGATGTGTTTCTGGAGACGGACCAATATCCACGGCAATTGCCAAAAGGGTATTGGATCATTTGCGGAGACAGAGGTTGGCAAGGCATTCCAGCCCACCTTGAAGGTGGCCCTTGTAGCATTGGTATGCTTACCATAATTGCCCCCACTGCCAAAGCAGTGATGAAAAAGAAACAAAGGAAAACAAGAGCTGTTCCTCATTATGATGAGAACTGTCAGAGTGATTTTATGCCTTGGAATGCCGCCAGAAGGCTTTCAGCAGGTATATTTCTACCCCAATTGGCTTCAGCTGTGGCATTGAGACAATTAGATCGAGTTGGATGTTGGCTGAGCAAACAAGCTAATGCCACATCCTCCGCAATCAGTGATATGTTGACCGATGTTGATAGTATTAGACATGCTACTCTTCAAAACAGAGCAGCCATTGATTTTCTCTTACTGGCAGAAGGACATGGTTGTGAGGAATTTGAAGGATTGTGTTGTATGAATTTGTCTGATCGTTCTGAATCCATTCACAAAAGCATTCAAAAATTAAAGGATCTGACAGACCAAATTAAAGAAGATGGAGGTTCCTGGTTGGATGATTTGTTTCAAAATTGGAGTTTTGCACCTTGGCTAAGGCAACTTTGCAAGATAGGTCTTTACATATTAGGTGTTCTAATACTGATATTGATAGTGGCACCTTGTATACTCTGTTGTGTTCGGCGAATGATGAACAAAACAGCCCGAGAAGTTTTTGTCATTCAAGCAGGAGAACTAGGAAGTAGAAGCACAGAGAGTGTACGAAATCTCACGAAAGCAGTAGATGAGGGTATTGACATGAACGAAGGTTTTGAATTAAGGCCTTGGAATCGACCAGAGTTTTTTGAACGATGCCTTGTGACTGTTGCCAAACGTGATTCATATCTCTCTTTCAGGGATTGGGTCTTCACAGCATTAAGTTGCTGTGCCGTAATATAGCAATGCTTCAGTTTAGTGAAAATAGGTCTTCAGCAGATAATAAGCAGAAATTTTGCAATAGAGCTATGAAACGCAAATAGCAAGCGACAAGAAAATGAAAGCTTCTGGGTCAAACAGAGAGGGGGAAATGTTGGAATCCATAAGGTTAGAGGATTTTTAAGAAATGGTTACAAAGAAGTATGTAGGCCTTAGACTGGAGTTTTGTTAGCATTGCAGAAAAGTTTCCCATGCAAGCAGAAAAAGTTTTCCATGCAAGCAGAAAAGTTTCCCAAGCAGTAGACGTGACAAATAACAATAGGCTTCTGTAGAATTGGCTTTAGGATGGCAACAAGGTTATTTAATGTATATCTTTAGAAGGTTAGCATGAATAGAACTCTGTTCTTTGTCTCTTATCAACTAGTCTTTGTTTTAGCTACGATTACCTATGTTTTATAAGATTGGATAGAATGCTTGTCAAGATGTGTTTTCTGTGTCTGATTGGCTGAATTCTAGTCTGAGATGATTTTATGTATTGCTGTATGAGCCCTGTTGAAGGAGACATTTTTTGGTGTGGATCAGTGAGCTGTCATGTCTCCATTTTGTATTTTGAGACTGATGTGCTGGAAATAAAAGCAAAAATCTCTTCACTGGTCTGGTTACCATGTTATCCATATTTGGATATTTTGCCGCGGCCTAGTGGGTTCCTTTTTTAAGGCGTGGGCTCCTGACACCATTGGACTTATACCTGTCCCGTCCCCCGCATATTGGTGCCTCGTGTGAGGACGTAGAATAGAAGAAAAACAAAGAAAAATCGTGGAAGTACCAGCTGCGGAGACCCAAGTGTTAACAAGGAGCACACTGTATCATCTCTCCCGCCGAAGCCAAGAAAATTGTAAGTAACTTATCTCGGGAGAGCGCTTGGGT
This sequence comes from Melospiza melodia melodia, assembly GCF_035770615.1. Lineage (NCBI taxonomy): Eukaryota > Metazoa > Chordata > Aves > Passeriformes > Passerellidae > Melospiza > Melospiza melodia. Next base: position 45,865,844 of record NC_086225.1, on the reverse strand, counting down.
GACGTTGGGAGGCAAAATAGCGAAAAAGAAAATTATTAAAAGAACACAAAAATGGGAACGAATTTATCAAAAGTTGAATGGGATGTTTTTCATCAATTAGAGACAATGTTACAAGAAAAAGGTCACTCTGAAATTTCAAAAACTGAGCTTAAAAACTTACTTATCTGGGTTAAAGCGAATACGCAAGATTTAAATCTGCAGTCTGCTTTTACTTTTCATTTTTGGGATCAGATAAACTGGAGAATCTATAATCTAGTCTCTCTCAAAAAAGATGAAAGCTTAAGAGAACTTATGCCGGTTTGTAGAGCGCTGTTGGAGCACTGTTTTAAACAAACGGATAATAATAAGATCAACTTGGACTCAGAAAACAAAGCTTCTGGTTCTGTCTCATTAAATTCCAGTAAACCAGAGACTGTGTGAGTATCGGAGAATGTTACAAGTGTTGTTGCAAATGCTGAAAGTATTGCTTTGAACTCTGTTGAACAAAATCTTTCTTCTCTCTCTCTGGGAAAAAATGAGACTCTTTTGGACTTTTCTTCGCGTTGTTCTGTTAATGTAAAAATATGGGACTCTTGTAAGGGGGATGGAACAAAGTGTGTAAAAGATGGAAATGAAAAAGTGACTGTACTTCCTAAAATTGTTTGTGCAGGGACACTGAAACCTGAATTGGATTCTGTTGGGCCTGGGGTGGAGGCTGAGGTGGCTGCTTCCACTCGGGAAATTGTGGTTCCGGGGAACTCTTTTTCACTTAAGCAAAAACATGGTTGTTCTGGTGTTTGTCAATCTATAGATACAGAGAAAGAAAAATTGGCTTTAAGGGTGGAGTCCTTTGAAAGGAAGAGATGGAAGAAACTCGCGACTGTGTTGTTGCTGAAATTCAAAAAGCTGGACTTGAAATCTCTGCAACGAAAATTCAACAAGTTTCACCTTAGAAGTACCTGGGATGGAAGATGATGGAAGACGATGGAAGACGACAATAATACCACAGAAAATTCAGATCCGAACCAGAGTCAACAACCTACAAGAGTTACAACAACTTCTAGGAGAAATCAACTGGGTCAGACCGATGCTGGGAATCACCAATGATGAACTGAGTCCGCTCTTCCATTTGCTGAGAGGAAGTTGCGACATCACTTCGCCAAGAACTTTAACCCCTGAAGCTCGTGCTGCTCTCGACAAAGTCACAGAAGCTCTTCAAAAAAGACAAGCTCATCGCTGCGTTCCTGAAAATCCTTTCTTTCTTGCAATCTTAGGAGAGAAGATGCAGCTTTGTGGTCTCATTTTCCAGTGGGATGCCACAGAACAAGATCCTTTGTTAATAATGGAATGGGTTTTTCCTCCCTACAGGTTTTCAAAGACCATTTGCTCAGTTTTAGAAATGATTGCATACATTATAATTAAGGCTAGAACCAGATTGTTAACTTTGGCAGGTCAAGAATGTTCAGTTATCTATTTGCCATTGAAAAATGATTATTTCAATTGGGCAATGCAAAATTCTGATGATTTACAATATGCATTCTTAGGTTTTCCAGGTGTTTGTTCCATACACTATCCAGCTCACAAACTACTGCAAGCAAAATTGAGTTTCAGAGAAAAACCTAAATTAAGTGAAGAACCTTTACATGCTGTGACTCTCTTCACTGATGGCTCTGGTAAAAGCCACAAGTCCGTTGTGACTTGGTTTAATCAAAAGACTGATGTTTGGGAATCTGATATTCAAACAGTAGAGGGATCCCCTCAAATTGTTGAGCTTGCTGCAGTAGTTTGAGCTTTTCAGCTGTTTCCTCAGCCTTTTAATTTGGTCACAGATTCTGCTTATGTTGCTAATGTAGTCAGGAGAATAGAAGGTTCCATTTTAAAGGATGTTAGTAATGAAACTTTGCATCGTTGGCTTTCATGTCTTTTTATAACTTTGCAATATAGAACTAATCCATATTTTGTTTCTCACATTAGGGCGCATTCTTCACTTCCTGGATTTTTAGTGGAAGGAAATGCAAGAGCGGACAAGCTGACAATGGTCATTTCTAACACATTGCCAAATAGTTTTGAACAAGCAAAATTGAGTCATGCCTTTTTCCACCAAAATGCACAAGCACTCATGCGAATGTTCCAAATCACTAAAAGTCAAGCTAAAGCTATCATTCATACTTGCCCTGACTGTCAATTGGTACAACCTCCTGTTTCTACAGGAGCAATCAACCCCCGAGGCTTACAAAGCCTACAGTTGTGGCAAACAGGTGTTACTAAATAGCCTTCTTTTGGTAAATTTAAAAATATTCATGTTTCCATAGACACGTTCTCTGGTGCAGTTTTTGCTTCCCTTCACACAGGTGAAACTGGCAGCCATGCCTGTCATCATTTCCTGCAAGCTTTTGCTTCATTGGGTATACCCCAAGAAGTAAAAACTGACAATGGTCCCACATACATATCTCAAAAATTGGCCACATTTTTAAATGAATGGGGTGTTCGACACATTTTTGGTATTCCCCACTCTCCCACAAGCCAAGCAATCATTGAAAGAACACATCAAACCTTAAAACGCATATTAGATCAACAGAGAGGGGGAACGGAAATCACCCCACAGATGAGACTGAGTAAGGCTTTGTATGGTTTTAATTTTCTAAATAGTTCAAGTACAGAACCAGATCCACCAATCTTTAGACACTTTTCAAATAGCACACAGGCAAAACTGAAAGAACATCCTCCTCTTCTAATTAGAAACCCTGACTCTGGACAGATGGAAGGCCCGTTTCAATTAATAACGTGGGGCAAAGGGTATGCTTCTATTTCCACAGGTGCTGGAAGAATTAAGTGGGTTCCTGCCAAAAACGTCAAACCGTATCGCACTTCAGAACCTGTTGTCGAGCCTAGAACTGAGGAAGCGAGTACGCAGACGTGGACCGAATGGAAGGATCCCGGGTCTCGCCTGACGCCTCTTGTGCCTGACGTTCTTTGTGCATCGGTGGAACCCATGAACTCTGATTTTGTGCCAATGTTATTTATGAGTATACGAATTGAATGCTGAATGTTTGTCTAACGAAGCAAATTTTTGGCTGAAAATTTAGGTTATTGTTTTTGTTTAGAAAGAATTCTGCCAAAACTTAGTTCTTGAAAGAGATGGGGCAGAATCAAATGGTATACTTGTTTTGCTTGATTTTAATTGTTTTTTGTCGTGCAGATTTGCCTGTGGATCAACCGAAAACGAGTGTTTGGGTGACCTTAGCCAAGGCTGCCGGATCGGATACTATATGCCTGTCTAATTCGGAACCAGAAAAGCCTTTCTCAACCTGTTTGGTTGGTGTGCCAGTGAAAGAGTTTCCTTTGGTCAGAAAAGAATCCAATGGTAAACCAGGTGGAATTGACAATGGAAACAGTCCTTCCTTCAATTGGAACATTTGTTCGAAAAAACTTCTCAGGGCAGCAAATGTTTCAAACAGTTGGGATGTGTTTCTGGAGACGGACCAATATCCACGGCAATTGCCAAAAGGGTATTGGATCATTTGCGGAGACAGAGGTTGGCAAGGCATTCCAGCCCACCTTGAAGGTGGCCCTTGTAGCATTGGTATGCTTACCATAATTGCCCCCACTGCCAAAGCAGTGATGAAAAAGAAACAAAGGAAAACAAGAGCTGTTCCTCATTATGATGAGAACTGTCAGAGTGATTTTATGCCTTGGAATGCCGCCAGAAGGCTTTCAGCAGGTATATTTCTACCCCAATTGGCTTCAGCTGTGGCATTGAGACAATTAGATCGAGTTGGATGTTGGCTGAGCAAACAAGCTAATGCCACATCCTCCGCAATCAGTGATATGTTGACCGATGTTGATAGTATTAGACATGCTACTCTTCAAAACAGAGCAGCCATTGATTTTCTCTTACTGGCAGAAGGACATGGTTGTGAGGAATTTGAAGGATTGTGTTGTATGAATTTGTCTGATCGTTCTGAATCCATTCACAAAAGCATTCAAAAATTAAAGGATCTGACAGACCAAATTAAAGAAGATGGAGGTTCCTGGTTGGATGATTTGTTTCAAAATTGGAGTTTTGCACCTTGGCTAAGGCAACTTTGCAAGATAGGTCTTTACATATTAGGTGTTCTAATACTGATATTGATAGTGGCACCTTGTATACTCTGTTGTGTTCGGCGAATGATGAACAAAACAGCCCGAGAAGTTTTTGTCATTCAAGCAGGAGAACTAGGAAGTAGAAGCACAGAGAGTGTACGAAATCTCACGAAAGCAGTAGATGAGGGTATTGACATGAACGAAGGTTTTGAATTAAGGCCTTGGAATCGACCAGAGTTTTTTGAACGATGCCTTGTGACTGTTGCCAAACGTGATTCATATCTCTCTTTCAGGGATTGGGTCTTCACAGCATTAAGTTGCTGTGCCGTAATATAGCAATGCTTCAGTTTAGTGAAAATAGGTCTTCAGCAGATAATAAGCAGAAATTTTGCAATAGAGCTATGAAACGTAAATAGCAAGCGACAAGAAAATGAAAGCTTCTGGGTCAAACAGAGAGGGGGAAATGTTGGAATCCATAAGGTTAGAGGATTTTTAAGAAATGGTTACAAAGAAGTATGTAGGCCTTAGACTGGAGTTTTGTTAGCATTGCAGAAAAGTTTCCCATGCAAGCAGAAAAAGTTTTCCATGCAAGCAGAAAAGTTTCCCAAGCAGTAGACGTGACAAATAACAATAGGCTTCTGTAGAATTGGCTTTAGGATGGCAACAAGGTTATTTAATGTATATCTTTAGAAGGTTAGCATGAATAGAACTCTGTTCTTTGTCTCTTATCAACTAGTCTTTGTTTTAGCTACGATTACCTATGTTTTATAAGATTGGATAGAATGCTTGTCAAGATGTGTTTTCTGTGTCTGATTGGCTGAATTCTAGTCTGAGATGATTTTATGTATTGCTGTATGAGCCCTGTTGAAGGAGACATTTTTTGGTGTGGATCAGTGAGCTGTCATGTCTCCATTTTGTATTTTGAGACTGATGTGCTGGAAATAAAAGCAAAAATCTCTTCACTGGTCTGGTTACCATGTTATCCATATTTGGATATTTTGCCGCGGCCTAGTGGGTTCCTTTTTTAAGGCGTGGGTTCCTGACACTATTGGACTTATACCTGTCCCGTCCCCCGCATATTGGTGCCTCGTGTGAGGACGTAGAATAGAAGAAAAACAAAGAAAAATCGTGGAAGTACCAGCTGCGGAGACCCAAGTGTTAACAAGGAGCACACTGTATCATCTCTCCCGCCGAAGCCAAGAAAATTGTAAGTAACTTATCTCGGGAGAGCGCTTGGGTGACGTTGGGAGGCAAAATAGCGAAAAAGAAAATTATTAAAAGAACACAAAAATGGGAACGAATTTATCAAAAGTTGAATGGGATGTTTTTCATCAATTAGAGACAATGTTACAAGAAAAAGGTCACTCTGAAATTTCAAAAACTGAGCTTAAAAACTTACTTATCTGGGTTAAAGCGAATACGCAAGATTTAAATCTGCAGTCTGCTTTTACTTTTCATTTTTGGGATCAGATAAACTGGAGAATCTATAATCTAGTCTCTCTCAAAAAAGATGAAAGCTTAAGAGAACTTATGCCGGTTTGTAGAGCGCTGTTGGAGCACTGTTTTAAACAAACTGATAATAATAAGATCAACTTGGACTCAGAAAACAAAGCTTCTGGTTCTGTCTCATTAAATTCCAGTAAACCGGAGACTGTGTGAGTATCGGAGAATGTTACAAGTGTTGTTGCAAATGCTGAAAGTATTGCTTTGAACTCTGTTGAACAAAATCTTTCTTCTCTCTCTCTGGGAAAAAATGAGACTCTTTTGGACTTTTCTTCGCGTTGTTCTGTTAATGTAAAAATATGGGACTCTTGTAAGGGGGATGGAACAAAGTGTGTAAAAGATGGAAATGAAAAAGTGACTGTACTTCCTAAAATTGTTTGTGCAGGGACACTGAAACCTGAATTGGATTCTGTTGGGCCTGGGGTGGAGGCTGAGGTGGCTGCTTCCACTCGGGAAATTGTGGTTCCGGGGAACTCGTTTTCACTTAAGCAAAAACATGGTTGTTCTGGTGTTTGTCAATCTATAGATACAGAGGAAGAAAAATTGGCTTTAAGGGTGGAGTCCTTTGAAAGGAAGAGATGGAAGAAACTGGCGACTGTGTTGTTGCTGAAATTCAAAAAGCTGGACTTGAAATCTCTGCAACGAAAATTCAACAAGTTTCACCTTAGAAGTACCTGGGATGGAAGATGATGGAAGACGATGGAAGACGACAATAATACCACAGAAAATTCAGATCCGAACCAGAGTCAACAACCTACAAGAGTTACAACAACTTCTAGGAGAAATCAACTGGGTCAGACCGATGCTGGGAATCACCAATGATGAACTGAGTCCGCTCTTCCATTTGCTGAGAGGAAGTTGCGACATCACTTCGCCAAGAACTTTAACCCCTGAAGCTTGTGCTGCTCTCGACAAAGTCACAGAAGCTCTTCAAAAAAGACAAGCTCATCGCTGCGTTCCTGAAAATCCTTTCTTTCTTGCAATCTTAGGAGAGAAGATGCAGCTTTGTGGTCTCATTTTCCAGTGGGATGCCACAGAACAAGATCCTTTGTTAATAATGGAATGGGTTTTTCCTCCCTACAGGTTTTCAAAGACCATTTGCTCAGTTTTAGAAATGATTGCATACATTATAATTAAGGCTAGAACCAGATTGTTAACTTTGGCAGGTCAAGAATGTTCAGTTATCTATTTGCCATTGAAAAATGATTATTTCAATTGGGCAATGCAAAATTCTGATGATTTACAATATGCATTCTTAGGTTTTCCAGGTGTTTGTTCCATACACTATCCAGCTCACAAACTACTGCAAGCAAAATTGAGTTTCAGAGAAAAACCTAAATTAAGTGAAGAACCTTTACATGCTGTGACTCTCTTCACTGATGGCTCTGGTAAAAGCCACAAGTCCGTTGTGACTTGGTTTAATCAAAAGACTGATGTTTGGGAATCTGATATTCAAACAGTAGAGGGATCCCCTCAAATTGTTGAGCTTGCTGCAGTAGTTTGAGCTTTTCAGCTGTTTCCTCAGCCTTTTAATTTGGTCACAGATTCTGCTTATGTTGCTAATGTAGTCAGGAGAATAGAAGGTTCCATTTTAAAGGATGTTAGTAATGAAACTTACATCGTTGGCTTTCATGTCTTTTTATAACTTTGCAATATAGAACTAATCCATATTTTGTTTCTCACATTAGGGCGCATTCTTCACTTCCTGGATTTTTAGTGGAAGGAAATGCAAGAGCGGACAAGCTGACAATGGTCATTTCTAACACATTGCCAAATATTTTTGAACAAGCAAAATTGAGTCATGCCTTTTTCCACCAAAATGCACAAGCACTCATGCGAATGTTCCAAATCACTAAAAGTCAAGCTAAAGCTATCATTCATACTTGCCCTGACTGTCAATTGGTACAACCTCCTGTTTCTACAGGAGCAATCAACCCCCGAGGCTTACAAAGCCTACAGTTGTGGCAAACAGGTGTTACTAAATAGCCTTCTTTTGGTAAATTTAAAAATATTCATGTTTCCATAGACACGTTCTCTGGTGCAGTTTTTGCTTCCCTTCACACAGGTGAAACTGGCAGCCATGCCTGTCATCATTTCCTGCAAGCTTTTGCTTCATTGGGTATACCCCAAGAAGTAAAAACTGACAATGGTCCCGCATACATATCTCAAAAATTGGCCACATTTTTAAATGAATGGGGTGTTCGACACATTTTTGGTATTCCCCACTCTCCCACAAGCCAAGCAATCATTGAAAGAACACATCAAACCTTAAAACGCATATTAGATCAACAGAGAGGGGGAACGGAAATCACCCCACAGATGAGACTGAGTAAGGCTTTGTAGGGTTTTAATTTTCTAAATAGTTCAAGTACAGAACCAGATCCACCAATCTTTAGACACTTTTCAAATAGCACACAGGCAAAACTGAAAGAACATCCTCCTCTTCTAATTAGAAACCCTGACTCTGGACAGATGGAAGGCCCGTTTCAATTAATAACGTGGGGCAAAGGGTATGCTTCTATTTCCACAGGTGCTGGAAGCATTAAGTGGGTTCCTGCCAAAAACGTCAAACCGTATCGCACTTCAGAACCTGTTGTCGAGCCTAGAACTGAGGAAGCGAGTACGCAGACGTGGACCGAATGGAAGGATCCCGGGTCTCGCCTGACGCCTCTTGTGCCTGACGTTCTTTGTGCATCGGTGGAACCCATGAACTCTGATTTTGTGCCAATGTTATTTATGAGTATACGAATTGAATGCTGAATGTTTGTCTAACGAAGCAAATTTTTGGCTGAAAATTTAGGTTATTGTTTTTGTTTAGAAAGAATTCTGCCAAAACTTAGTTCTTGAAAGAGATGGGGCAGAATCAAATGGTATACTTGTTTTGCTTGATTTTAATTGTTTTTTGTCGTGCAGATTTGCCTGTGGATCAACCGAAAACGAGTGTTTGGGTGACCTTAGCCAAGGCTGCCGGATCGGATACTATATGCCTGTCTAATTCGGAACCAGAAAAGCCTTTCTCAACCTGTTTGGTTGGTGTGCCAGTGAAAGAGTTTCCTTTGGTCAGAAAAGAATCCAATGGTAAACCAGGTGGAATTGACAATGGAAACAGTCCTTCCTTCAATTGGAACATTTGTTCGAAAAAACTTCTCAGGGCAGCAAATGTTTCAAACAGTTGGGATGTGTTTCTGGAGACGGACCAATATCCACGGCAATTGCCAAAAGGGTATTGGATCATTTGCGGAGACAGAGGTTGGCAAGGCATTCCAGCCCACCTTGAAGGTGGCCCTTGTAGCATTGGTATGCTTACCATAATTGCCCCCACTGCCAAAGCAGTGATGAAAAAGAAACAAAGGAAAACAAGAGCTGTTCCTCATTATGATGAGAACTGTCAGAGTGATTTTATGCCTTGGAATGCCGCCAGAAGGCTTTCAGCAGGTATATTTCTACCCCAATTGGCTTCAGCTGTGGCATTGAGACAATTAGATCGAGTTGGATGTTGGCTGAGCAAACAAGCTAATGCCACATCCTCCGCAATCAGTGATATGTTGACCGATGTTGATAGTATTAGACATGCTACTCTTCAAAACAGAGCAGCCATTGATTTTCTCTTACTGGCAGAAGGACATGGTTGTGAGGAATTTGAAGGATTGTGTTGTATGAATTTGTCTGATCGTTCTGAATCCATTCACAAAAGCATTCAAAAATTAAAGGATCTGACAGCCCAAATTAAAGAAGATGGAGGTTCCTGGTTGGATGATTTGTTTTAAAATTGGAGTTTTGCACCTTGGCTAAGGCAACTTTGCAAGATAGGTCTTTACATATTAGGTGTTCTAATACTGATATTGATAGTGGCACCTTGTATACTCTGTTGTCTTCGGTGAATGATGAACAAAACAGCCCGAGAAGTTTTTGTCATTCAAGCAGGAGAACTAGGAAGTAGAAGCACAGAGAGTGTACGAAATCTCACGAAAGCAGTAGATGAGGGTATTGACATGAACGAAGGTTTTGAATTAAGGCCTTGGAATCGACCAGAGTTTTTTGAACGATGCCTTGTGACTGTTGCCAAACGTGATTCATATCTCTCTTTCAGGGATTGGGTCTTCACAGCATTAAGTTGCTGTGCCGTAATATAGCAATGCTTCAGTTTAGTGAAAATAGGTCTTCAGCAGATAATAAGCAGAAATTTTGCAATAGAGCTATGAAACGCAAATAGCAAGCGACAAGAAAATGAAAGCTTCTGGGTCAAACAGAGAGGGGGAAATGTTGGAATCCATAAGGTTAGAGGATTTTTAAGAAATGGTTACAAAGAAGTATGTAGGCCTTAGACTGGAGTTTTGTTAGCATTGCAGAAAAGTTTCCCATGCAAGCAGAAAAAGTTTTCCATGCAAGCAGAAAAGTTTCCCAAGCAGTAGACGTGACAAATAACAATAGGCTTCTGTAGAATTGGCTTTAGGATGGCAACAAGGTTATTTAATGTATATCTTTAGAAGGTTAGCATGAATAGAACTCTGTTCTTTGTCTCTTATCAACTAGTCTTTGTTTTAGCTACGATTACCTATGTTTTATAAGATTGGATAGAATGCTTGTCAAGATGTGTTTTCTGTGTCTGATTGGCTGAATTCTAGTCTGAGATGATTTTATGTATTGCTGTATGAGCCCTGTTGAAGGAGACATTTTTTGGTGTGGATCAGTGAGCTGTCATGTCTCCATTTTGTATTTTGAGACTGATGTGCTGGAAATAAAAGCAAAAATCTCTTCACTGGTCTGGTTACCATGTTATCCATATTTGGATATTTTGCCGCGGCCTAGTGGGTTCCTTTTTTAAGGCGTGGGTTCCTGACACTATTGGACTTATACCTGTCGCGTCCCCCGCATATTGGTGCCTCGTGTGAGGACGTAGAATAGAAGAAAAACAAAGAAAAATGGTGGAAGTACCAGCTGCGGAGACCCAAGTGTTAACAAGGAGCACACTGTATCATCTCTCCTGCCGAAGCCAAGAAAATTGTAAGTAACTTATCTCGGGAGAGCGCTTGGGTGACGTTGGGAGGCAAAATAGCGAAAAAGAAAATTATTAAAAGAACACAGAAATGGGAACGAATTTATCAAAAGTTGAATGGGATGTTTTTCATCAATTAGAGGCAATGTTACAAGAAAAAGGTCACTCTGAAATTTCAAAAACTGAGCTTAAAAACTTACTTATCTGGGTTAAAGCGAATACGCAAGATTTAAATCTGCAGTCTGCTTTTACTTTTCATTTTTGGGATCAGATAAACTGGAGAATCTATAATCTAGTCTCTCTCAAAAAAGATGAAAGCTTAAGAGAACTTATGCCGGTTTGTAGAGCGCTGTTGGAGCACTGTTTTAAACAAACTGATAATAATAAGATCAACTTGGACTCAGAAAACAAAGCTTCTGGTTCTGTCTCATTAAATTCCAGTAAACCGGAGACTGTGTGAGTATCGGAGAATGTTACAAGTGTTGTTGCAAATGCTGAAAGTATTGCTTTGAACTCTGTTGAACAAAATCTTTCTTCTCTCTCTCTGGGAAAAAATGAGACTCTTTTGGACTTTTCTTCGCGTTGTTCTGTTAATGTAAAAATATGGGACTCTTGTAAGGGGGATGGAACAAAGTGTGTAAAAGATGGAAATGAAAAAGTGACTGTACTTCCTAAAATTGTTTGTGCAGGGACACTGAAACCTGAATTGGATTCTGTTGGGCCTGGGGTGGAGGCTGAGGTGGCTGCTTCCACTCGGGAAATTGTGGTTCCGGGGAACTCTTTTTCACTTAAGCAAAAACATGGTTGTTCTGGTGTTTGTCAATCTATAGATACAGAGGAAGAAAAATTGGCTTTAAGGGTGGAGTCCTTTGAAAGGAAGAGATGGAAGAAACTGGCGACTGTGTTGTTGCTGAAATTCAAAAAGCTGGACTTGAAATCTCTGCAACGAAAATTCAACAAGTTTCACCTTAGAAGTACCTGGGATGGAAGATGATGGAAGACGATGGAAGACGACAATAATACCACAGAAAATTCAGATCCGAACCAGAGTCAACAACCTACAAGAGTTACAACAACTTCTAGGAGAAATCAACTGGGTCAGACCGATGCTGGGAATCACCAATGATGAACTGAGTCCGCTCTTCCATTTGCTGAGAGGAAGTTGCGACATCACTTCGCCAAGAACTTTAACCCCTGAAGCTCGTGCTGCTCTCGACAAAGTCACAGAAGCTCTTCAAAAAAGACAAGCTCATCGCTGCGTTCCTGAAAATCCTTTCTTTCTTGCAATCTTAGGAGAGAAGATGCAGCTTTGTGGTCTCATTTTCCAGTGGGATGCCACAGAACAAGATCCTTTGTTAATAATGGAATGGGTTTTTCCTCCCTACAGGTTTTCAAAGACCATTTGCTCAGTTTTAGAAATGATTGCATACATTATAATTAAGGCTAGAACCAGATTGTTAACTTTGGCAGGTCAAGAATGTTCAGTTATCTATTTGCCATTGAAAAATGATTATTTCAATTGGGCAATGCAAAATTCTGATGATTTACAATATGCATTCTTAGGTTTTCCAGGTGTTTGTTCCATACACTATCCAGCTCACAAACTACTGCAAGCAAAATTGAGTTTCAGAGAAAAACCTAAATTAAGTGAAGAACCTTTACATGCTGTGACTCTCTTCACTGATGGCTCTGGTAAAAGCCACAAGTCCGTTGTGACTTGGTTTAATCAAAAGACTGATGTTTGGGAATCTGATATTCAAACAGTAGAGGGATCCCCTCAAATTGTTGAGCTTGCTGCAGTAGTTTGAGCTTTTCAGCTGTTTCCTCAGCCTTTTAATTTGGTCACAGATTCTGCTTATGTTGCTAATGTAGTCAGGAGAATAGAAGGTTCCATTTTAAAGGATGTTAGTAATGAAACTTACATCGTTGGCTTTCATGTCTTTTTATAACTTTGCAATATAGAACTAATCCATATTTTGTTTCTCACATTAGGGCGCATTCTTCACTTCCTGGATTTTTAGTGGAAGGAAATGCAAGAGCGGACAAGCTGACAATGGTCATTTCTAACACATTGCCAAATATTTTTGAACAAGCAAAATTGAGTCATGCCTTTTTCCACCAAAATGCACAAGCACTCATGCGAATGTTCCAAATCACTAAAAGTCAAGCTAAAGCTATCATTCATACTTGCCCTGACTGTCAATTGGTACAACCTCCTGTTTCTACAGGAGCAATCAACCCCCGAGGCTTACAAAGCCTACAGTTGTGGCAAACAGGTGTTACTAAATAGCCTTCTTTTGGTAAATTTAAAAATATTCATGTTTCCATAGACACGTTCTCTGGTGCAGTTTTTGCTTCCCTTCACACAGGTGAAACTGGCAGCCATGCCTGTCATCATTTCCTGCAAGCTTTTGCTTCATTGGGTATACCCCAAGAAGTAAAAACTGACAATGGTCCCGCATACATATCTCAAAAATTGGCCACATTTTTAAATGAATGGGGTGTTCGACACATTTTTGGTATTCCCCACTCTCCCACAAGCCAAGCAATCATTGAAAGAACACATCAAACCTTAAAACGCATATTAGATCAACAGAGAGGGGGAACGGAAATCACCCCACAGATGAGACTGAGTAAGGCTTTGTATGGTTTTAATTTTCTAAATAGTTCAAGTACAGAACCAGATCCACCAATCTTTAGACACTTTTCAAATAGCACACAGGCAAAACTGAAAGAACATCCTCCTCTTCTAATTAGAAACCCTGACTCTGGACAGATGGAAGGCCCGTTTCAATTAATAACGTGGGGCAAAGGGTATGCTTCTATTTCCACAGGTGCTGGAAGAATTAAGTGGGTTCCTGCCAAAAACGTCAAACCGTATCGCACTTCAGAACCTGTTGTCGAGCCTAGAACTGAGGAAGCGAGTACGCAGACGTGGACCGAATGGAAGGATCCCGGGTCTCGCCTGACGCCTCTTGTGCCTGACGTTCTTTGTGCATCGGTGGAACCCATGAACTCTGATTTTGTGCCAATGTTATTTATGAGTATACGAATTGAATGCTGAATGTTTGTCTAACGAAGCAAATTTTTGGCTGAAAATTTAGGTTATTGTTTTTGTTTAGAAAGAATTCTGCCAAAACTTAGTTCTTGAAAGAGATGGGGCAGAATCAAATGGTATACTTGTTTTGCTTGATTTTAATTGTTTTTTGTCGTGCAGATTTGCCTGTGGATCAACCGAAAACCATGTTTGGGTGACCTTAGCCAAGGCTGCCGGATCGGATACTATACGCCTGTCTAATTCGGAACCAGAAAAGCCTTTCTCAACCTGTTTGGTTGGTGTGCCAGTGAAAGAGTTTCCTTTGGTCAGAAAAGAATCCAATGGTAAACCAGGTGGAATTGACAATGGAAACAGTCCTTCCTTCAATTGGAACATTTGTTCGAAAAAACTTCTCAGGGCAGCAAATGTTTCAAACAGTTGGGATGTGTTTCTGGAGACGGACCAATATCCACGGCAATTGCCAAAAGGGTATTGGATCATTTGCGGAGACAGAGGTTGGCAAGGCATTCCAGCCCACCTTGAAGGTGGCCCTTGTAGCATTGGTATGCTTACCATAATTGCCCCCACTGCCAAAGCAGTGATGAAAAAGAAACAAAGGAAAACAAGAGCTGTTCCTCATTATGATGAGAACTGTCAGAGTGATTTTATGCCTTGGAATGCCGCCAGAAGGCTTTCAGCAGGTATATTTCTACCCCAATTGGCTTCAGCTGTGGCATTGAGACAATTAGATCGAGTTGGATGTTGGCTGAGCAAACAAGCTAATGCCACATCCTCCGCAATCAGTGATATGTTGACCGATGTTGATAGTATTAGACATGCTACTCTTCAAAACAGAGCAGCCATTGATTTTCTTTTACTGGCACAAGGACATGGTTGTGAGGAATTTGAAGGATTGTGTTGTATGAATTTGTCTGATCGTTCTGAATCCATTCACAAAAGCATTCAAAAATTAAAGGATCTGACAGACCAAATTAATAAAGATGGAGGTTCCTGGTTGGATGATTTGTTTCAAAATTGGAGTTTTGCACCTTGGCTAAGGCAACTTTGCAAGATAGGTCTTTACATATTAGGTGTTCTAATACTGATATTGATAGTGGCACCTTGTATACTCTGTTGTCTTCGGCGAATGATGAACAAAACAGCCCGAGAAGTTTTTGTCATTCAAGCAGGAGAACTAGGAAGTAGAAGCACAGAGAGTGTACGAAATCTCACGAAAGCAGTAGATGAGGGTATTGACATGAACGAAGGTTTTGAATTAAGGCCTTGGAATCGACCAGAGTTTTTTGAACGATGCCTTGTGACTGTTGCCAAACGTGATTCATATCTCTCTTTCAGGGATTGGGTCTTCACAGCATTAAGTTGCTGTGCCGTAATATAGCAATGCTTCAGTTTAGTGAAAATAGGTCTTCAGCAGATAATAAGCAGAAATTTTGCAATAGAGCTATGAAACGCAAATAGCAAGCGACAAGAAAATGAAAGCTTCTGGGTCAAACAGAGAGGGGGAAATGTTGGAATCCATAAGGTTAGAGGATTTTTAAGAAATGGTTACAAAGAAGTATGTAGGCCTTAGACTGGAGTTTTGTTAGCATTGCAGAAAAGTTTCCCATGCAAGCAGAAAAAGTTTTCCATGCAAGCAGAAAAGTTTCCCAAGCAGTAGACGTGACAAATAACAATAGGCTTCTGTAGAATTGGCTTTAGGATGGCAACAAGGTTATTTAATGTATATCTTTAGAAGGTTAGCATGAATAGAACTCTGTTCTTTGTCTCTTATCAACTAGTCTTTGTTTTAGCTACGATTACCTATGTTTTATAAGATTGGATAGAATGCTTGTCAAGATGTGTTTTCTGTGTCTGATTGGCTGAATTCTAGTCTGAGATGATTTTATGTATTGCTGTATGAGCCCTGTTGAAGGAGACATTTTTTGGTGTGGATCAGTGAGCTGTCATGTCTCCATTTTGTATTTTGAGACTGATGTGCTGGAAATAAAAGCAAAAATCTCTTCACTGGTCTGGTTACCATGTTATCCATATTTGGATATTTTGCCGCGGCCTAGTGGGTTCCTTTTTTAAGGCGTGGGTTCCTGACACTATTGGACTTATACCTGTCCCGTCCCCCGCATATTGGTGCCTCGTGTGAGGACGTAGAATAGAAGAAAAACAAAGAAAAATCGTGGAAGTACCAGCTGCGGAGACCCAAGTGTTAACAAGGAGCACACTGTATCATCTCTCCCGCCGAAGCCAAGAAAATTGTAAGTAACTTATCTCGGGAGAGCGCTTGGGTGACGTTGGGAGGCAAAATAGCGAAAAAGAAAATTATTAAAAGAACACAAAAATGGGAACGAATTTATCAAAAGTTGAATGGGATGTTTTTCATCAATTAGAGACAATGTTACAAGAAAAAGGTCACTCTGAAATTTCAAAAACTGAGCTTAAAAACTTACTTATCTGGGTTAAAGCGAATACGCAAGATTTAAATCTGCAGTCTGCTTTTACTTTTCATTTTTGGGATCAGATAAACTGGAGAATCTATAAACTAGTCTCTCTCAAAAAAGATGAAAGCTTAAGAGAACTTATGCCGGTTTGTAGAGCGCTGTTGGAGCACTGTTTTAAACAAACTGATAATAATAAGATCAACTTGGACTCAGAAAACAAAGCTTCTGGTTCTGTCTCATTAAATTCCAGTAAACCGGAGACTGTGTGAGTATCGGAGAATGTTACAAGTGTTGTTGCAAATGCTGAAAGTATTGCTTTGAACTCTGTTGAACAAAATCTTTCTTCTCTCTCTCTGGGAAAAAATGAGACTCTTTTGGACTTTTCTTCGCGTTGTTCTGTTAATGTAAAAATATGTGACTCTTGTAAGGGGGATGGAACAAAGTGTGTAAAAGATGGAAATGAAAAAGTGACTGTACTTCCTAAAATTGTTTGTGCAGGGACACTGAAACCTGAATTGGATTCTGTTGGGCCTGGGGTGGAGGCTGAGGTGGCTGCTTCCACTCGGGAAATTGTGGTTCCGGGGAACTCTTTTTCACTTAAGCAAAAACATGGTTGTTCTGGTGTTTGTCAATCTATAGATACAGAGAAAGAAAAATTGGCTTTAAGGGTGGAGTCCTTTGAAAGGAAGAGATGGAAGAAACTGGCGACTGTGTTGTTGCTGAAATTCAAAAAGCTGGACTTGAAATCTCTGCAACGAAAATTCAACAAGTTTCACCTTAGAAGTACCTGGGATGGAAGATGATGGAAGACGATGGAAGACGACAATAATACCACAGAAAATTCAGATCCGAACCAGAGTCAACAACCTACAAGAGTTACAACAACTTCTAGGAGAAATCAACTGGGTCAGACCGATGCTGGGAATCACCAATGATGAACTGAGTCCGCTCTTCCATTTGCTGAGAGGAAGTTGCGACATCGCTTCGCCAAGAACTTTAACCCCTGAAGCTCGTGCTGCTCTCGACAAAGTCACAGAAGCTCTTCAAAAAAGACAAGCTCATCGCTGCGTTCCTGAAAATCCTTTCTTTCTTGCAATCTTAGGAGAGAAGATGCAGCTTTGTGGTCTCATTTTCCAGTGGGATGCCACAGAACAAGATCCTTTGTTAATAATGGAATGGGTTTTTCCTCCCTACAGGTTTTCAAAGACCATTTGCTCAGTTTTAGAAATGATTGCATACATTATAATTAAGGCTAGAACCAGATTGTTAACTTTGGCAGGTCAAGAATGTTCAGTTATCTATTTGCCATTGAAAAATGATTATTTCAATTGGGCAATGCAAAATTCTGATGATTTACAATATGCATTCTTAGGTTTTCCAGGTGTTTGTTCCATACACTATCCAGCTCACAAACTACTGCAAGCAAAATTGAGTTTCAGAGAAAAACCTAAATTAAGTGAAGAACCTTTACATGCTGTGACTCTCTTCACTGATGGCTCTGGTAAAAGCCACAAGTCCGTTGTGACTTGGTTTAATCAAAAGACTGATGTTTGGGAATCTGATATTCAAACAGTAGAGGGATCCCCTCAAATTGTTGAGCTTGCTGCAGTAGTTTGAGCTTTTCAGCTGTTTCCTCAGCCTTTTAATTTGGTCACAGATTCTGCTTATGTTGCTAATGTAGTCAGGAGAATAGAAGGTTCCATTTTAAAGGATGTTAGTAATGAAACTTACATCGTTGGCTTTCATGTCTTTTTATAACTTTGCAATATAGAACTAATCCATATTTTGTTTCTCACATTAGGGCGCATTCTTCACTTCCTGGATTTTTAGTGGAAGGAAATGCAAGAGCGGACAAGCTGACAATGGTCATTTCTAACACATTGCCAAATATTTTTGAACAAGCAAAATTGAGTCATGCCTTTTTCCACCAAAATGCACAAGCACTCATGCGAATGTTCCAAATCACTAAAAGTCAAGCTAAAGCTATCATTCATACTTGCCCTGACTGTCAATTGGTACAACCTCCTGTTTCTACAGGAGCAATCAACCCCCGAGGCTTACAAAGCCTACAGTTGTGGCAAACAGGTGTTACTAAATAGCCTTCTTTTGGTAAATTTAAAAATATTCATGTTTCCATAGACACGTTCTCTGGTGCAGTTTTTGCTTCCCTTCACACAGGTGAAACTGGCAGCCATGCCTGTCATCATTTCCTGCAAGCTTTTGCTTCATTGGGTATACCCCAAGAAGTAAAAACTGACAATGGTCCCGCATACATATCTCAAAAATTGGCCACATTTTTAAATGAATGGGGTGTTCGACACATTTTTGGTATTCCCCACTCTCCCACAAGCCAAGCAATCATTGAAAGAACACATCAAACCTTAAAACGCATATTAGATCAACAGAGAGGGGGAACGGAAATCACCCCACAGATGAGACTGAGTAAGGCTTTGTATGGCTTTAATTTTCTAAATAGTTCAAGTACAGAACCAGATCCACCAATCTTTAGACACTTTTCAAATAGCACACAGGCAAAACTGAAAGAACATCCTCCTCTTCTAATTAGAAACCCTGACTCTGGACAGATGGAAGGCCCGTTTCAATTAATAACGTGGGGCAAAGGGTATGCTTCTATTTCCACAGGTGCTGGAAGAATTAAGTGGGTTCCTGCCAAAAACGTCAAACCGTATCGCACTTCAGAACCTGTTGTCGAGCCTAGAACTGAGGAAGCGAGTACGCAGACGTGGACCGAATGGAAGGATCCCGGGTCTCGCCTGACGCCTCTTGTGCCTGACGTTCTTTGTGCATCGGTGGAACCCATGAACTCTGATTTTGTGCCAATGTTATTTATGAGTATACGAATTGAATGCTGAATGTTTGTCTAACGAAGCAAATTTTTGGCTGAAAATTTAGGTTATTGTTTTTGTTTAGAAAGAATTCTGCCAAAACTTAGTTCTTGAAAGAGATGGGGCAGAATCAAATGGTATACTTGTTTTACTTGATTTTAATTGTTTTTTGTCGTGCAGATTTGCCTGTGGATCAACCGAAAACGAGTGTTTGGGTGACCTTAGCCAAGGCTGCCGGATCGGATACTATATGTCTGTCTAATTCGGAACCAGAAAAGCCTTTCTCAACCTGTTTGGTTGGTGTGCCAGTGAAAGAGTTTCCTTTGGTCAGAAAAGAATCCAATGGTAAACCAGGTGGAATTGACAATGGAAACAGTCCTTCCTTCAATTGGAACATTTGTTCGAAAAAACTTCTCAGGGCAGCAAATGTTTCAAACAGTTGGGATGTGTTTCTGGAGACGGACCAATATCCACGGCAATTGCCAAAAGGGTATTGGATCATTTGCGGAGACAGAGGTTGGCAAGGCATTCCAGCCCACCTTGAAGGTGGCCCTTGTAGCATTGGTATGCTTACCATAATTGCCCCCACTGCCAAAGCAGTGATGAAAAAGAAACAAAGGAAAACAAGAGCTGTTCCTCATTATGATGAGAACTGTCAGAGTGATTTTATGCCTTGGAATGCCGCCAGAAGGCTTTCAGCAGGTATATTTCTACCCCAATTGGCTTCAGCTGTGGCATTGAGACAATTAGATCGAGTTGGATGTTGGCTGAGCAAACAAGCTAATGCCACATCCTCCGCAATCAGTGATATGTTGACCGATGTTGATAGTATTAGACATGCTACTCTTCAAAACAGAGCAGCCATTGATTTTCTTTTACTGGCACAAGGACATGGTTGTGAGGAATTTGAAGGATTGTGTTGTATGAATTTGTCTGATCGTTCTGAATCCATTCACAAAAGCATTCAAAAATTAAAGGATCTGACAGACCAAATTAAAGAAGATGGAGGTTCCTGGTTGGATGATTTGTTTCAAAATTGGAGTTTTGCACCTTGGCTAAGGCAACTTTGCAAGATAGGTCTTTACATATTAGGTGTTCTAATACTGATATTGATAGTGGCACCTTGTATACTCTGTTGTGTTCGGCGAATGATGAACAAAACAGCCCGAGAAGTTTTTGTCATTCAAGCAGGAGAACTAGGAAGTAGAAGCACAGAGAGTGTACGAAATCTCACGAAAGCAGTAGATGAGGGTATTGACATGAACGAAGGTTTTGAATTAAGGCCTTGGAATCGACCAGAGTTTTTTGAACGATGCCTTGTGACTGTTGCCAAACGTGATTCATATCTCTCTTTCAGGGATTGGGTCTTCACAGCATTAAGTTGCTGTGCCGTAATATAGCAATGCTTCAGTTTAGTGAAAATAGGTCTTCAGCAGATAATAAGCAGAAATTTTGCAATAGAGCTATGAAACGTAAATAGCAAGCGACAAGAAAATGAAAGCTTCTGGGTCAAACAGAGAGGGGGAAATGTTGGAATCCATAAGGTTAGAGGATTTTTAAGAAATGGTTACAAAGAAGTATGTAGGCCTTAGACTGGAGTTTTGTTAGCATTGCAGAAAAGTTTCCCATGCAAGCAGAAAAAGTTTTCCATGCAAGCAGAAAAGTTTCCCAAGCAGTAGACGTGACAAATAACAATAGGCTT
The DNA here is from genome assembly GCF_035770615.1 of Melospiza melodia melodia. Lineage (NCBI taxonomy): Eukaryota > Metazoa > Chordata > Aves > Passeriformes > Passerellidae > Melospiza > Melospiza melodia. The sequence continues at coordinate 45,845,245 of NC_086225.1, read as the reverse complement.
CTGTAGAATTGGCTTTAGGATGGCAACAAGGTTATTTAATGTATATCTTTAGAAGGTTAGCATGAATAGAACTCTGTTCTTTGTCTCTTATCAACTAGTCTTTGTTTTAGCTACGATTACCTATGTTTTATAAGATTGGATAGAATGCTTGTCAAGATGTGTTTTCTGTGTCTGATTGGCTGAATTCTAGTCTGAGATGATTTTATGTATTGCTGTATGAGCCCTGTTGAAGGAGACATTTTTTGGTGTGGATCAGTGAGCTGTCATGTCTCCATTTTGTATTTTGAGACTGATGTGCTGGAAATAAAAGCAAAAATCTCTTCACTGGTCTGGTTACCATGTTATCCATATTTGGATATTTTGCCGCGGCCTAGTGGGTTCCTTTTTTAAGGCGTGGGTTCCTGACACTATTGGACTTATACCTGTCCCGTCCCCCGCATATTGGTGCCTCGTGTGAGGACGTAGAATAGAAGAAAAACAAAGAAAAATCGTGGAAGTACCAGCTGCGGAGACCCAAGTGTTAACAAGGAGCACACTGTATCATCTCTCCCGCCGAAGCCAAGAAAATTGTAAGTAACTTATCTCGGGAGAGCGCTTGGGTGACGTTGGGAGGCAAAATAGCAAAAAAGAAAATTATTAAAAGAACACAAAAATGGGAACGAATTTATCAAAAGTTGAATGGGATGTTTTTCATCAATTAGAGACAATGTTACAAGAAAAAGGTCACTCTGAAATTTCAAAAACTGAGCTTAAAAACTTACTTATCTGGGTTAAAGCGAATACGCAAGATTTAAATCTGCAGTCTGCTTTTACTTTTCATTTTTGGGATCAGATAAACTGGAGAATCTATAAACTAGTCTCTCTCAAAAAAGATGAAAGCTTAAGAGAACTTATGCCGGTTTGTAGAGCGCTGTTGGAGCACTGTTTTAAACAAACTGATAATAATAAGATCAACTTGGACTCAGAAAACAAAGCTTCTGGTTCTGTCTCATTAAATTCCAGTAAACCGGAGACTGTGTGAGTATCGGAGAATGTTACAAGTGTTGTTGCAAATGCTGAAAGTATTGCTTTGAACTCTGTTGAACAAAATCTTTCTTCTCTCTCTCTGGGAAAAAATGAGACTCTTTTGGACTTTTCTTCGCGTTGTTCTGTTAATGTAAAAATATGTGACTCTTGTAAGGGGGATGGAACAAAGTGTGTAAAAGATGGAAATGAAAAAGTGACTGTACTTCCTAAAATTGTTTGTGCAGGGACACTGAAACCTGAATTGGATTCTGTTGGGCCTGGGGTGGAGGCTGAGGTGGCTGCTTCCACTCGGGAAATTGTGGTTCCGGGGAACTCTTTTTCACTTAAGCAAAAACATGGTTGTTCTGGTGTTTGTCAATCTATAGATACAGAGAAAGAAAAATTGGCTTTAAGGGTGGAGTCCTTTGAAAGGAAGAGATGGAAGAAACTGGCGACTGTGTTGTTGCTGAAATTCAAAAAGCTGGACTTGAAATCTCTGCAACGAAAATTCAACAAGTTTCACCTTAGAAGTACCTGGGATGGAAGATGATGGAAGACGATGGAAGACGACAATAATACCACAGAAAATTCAGATCCGAACCAGAGTCAACAACCTACAAGAGTTACAACAACTTCTAGGAGAAATCAACTGGGTCAGACCGATGCTGGGAATCACCAATGATGAACTGAGTCCGCTCTTCCATTTGCTGAGAGGAAGTTGCGACATCACTTCGCCAAGAACTTTAACCCCTGAAGCTCGTGCTGCTCTCGACAAAGTCACAGAAGCTCTTCAAAAAAGACAAGCTCATCGCTGCGTTCCTGAAAATCCTTTCTTTCTTGCAATCTTAGGAGAGAAGATGCAGCTTTGTGGTCTCATTTTCCAGTGGGATGCCACAGAACAAGATCCTTTGTTAATAATGGAATGGGTTTTTCCTCCCTACAGGTTTTCAAAGACCATTTGCTCAGTTTTAGAAATGATTGCATACATTATAATTAAGGCTAGAACCAGATTGTTAACTTTGGCAGGTCAAGAATGTTCAGTTATCTATTTGCCATTGAAAAATGATTATTTCAATTGGGCAATGCAAAATTCTGATGATTTACAATATGCATTCTTAGGTTTTCCAGGTGTTTGTTCCATACACTATCCAGCTCACAAACTACTGCAAGCAAAATTGAGTTTCAGAGAAAAACCTAAATTAAGTGAAGAACCTTTACATGCTGTGACTCTCTTCACTGATGGCTCTGGTAAAAGCCACAAGTCCGTTGTGACTTGGTTTAATCAAAAGACTGATGTTTGGGAATCTGATATTCAAACAGTAGAGGGATCCCCTCAAATTGTTGAGCTTGCTGCAGTAGTTTGAGCTTTTCAGCTGTTTCCTCAGCCTTTTAATTTGGTCACAGATTCTGCTTATGTTGCTAATGTAGTCAGGAGAATAGAAGGTTCCATTTTAAAGGATGTTAGTAATGAAACTTACATCGTTGGCTTTCATGTCTTTTTATAACTTTGCAATATAGAACTAATCCATATTTTGTTTCTCACATTAGGGCGCATTCTTCACTTCCTGGATTTTTAGTGGAAGGAAATGCAAGAGCGGACAAGCTGACAATGGTCATTTCTAACACATTGCCAAATATTTTTGAACAAGCAAAATTGAGTCATGCCTTTTTCCACCAAAATGCACAAGCACTCATGCGAATGTTCCAAATCACTAAAAGTCAAGCTAAAGCTATCATTCATACTTGCCCTGACTGTCAATTGGTACAACCTCCTGTTTCTACAGGAGCAATCAACCCCCGAGGCTTACAAAGCCTACAGTTGTGGCAAACAGGTGTTACTAAATAGCCTTCTTTTGGTAAATTTAAAAATATTCATGTTTCCATAGACACGTTCTCTGGTGCAGTTTTTGCTTCCCTTCACACAGGTGAAACTGGCAGCCATGCCTGTCATCATTTCCTGCAAGCTTTTGCTTCATTGGGTATACCCCAAGAAGTAAAAACTGACAATGGTCCCGCATACATATCTCAAAAATTGGCCACATTTTTAAATGAATGGGGTGTTCGACACATTTTTGGTATTCCCCACTCTCCCACAAGCCAAGCAATCATTGAAAGAACACATCAAACCTTAAAACGCATATTAGATCAACAGAGAGGGGGAACGGAAATCACCCCACAGATGAGACTGAGTAAGGCTTTGTATGGTTTTAATTTTCTAAATAGTTCAAGTACAGAACCAGATCCACCAATCTTTAGACACTTTTCAAATAGCACACAGGCAAAACTGAAAGAACATCCTCCTCTTCTAATTAGAAACCCTGACTCTGGACAGATGGAAGGCCCGTTTCAATTAATAACGTGGGGCAAAGGGTATGCTTCTATTTCCACAGGTGCTGGAAGAATTAAGTGGGTTCCTGCCAAAAACGTCAAACCGTATCGCACTTCAGAACCTGTTGTCGAGCCTAGAACTGAGGAAGCGAGTACGCAGACGTGGACCGAATGGAAGGATCCCGGGTCTCGCCTGACGCCTCTTGTGCCTGACGTTCTTTGTGCATCGGTGGAACCCATGAACTCTGATTTTGTGCCAATGTTATTTATGAGTATACGAATTGAATGCTGAATGTTTGTCTAACGAAGCAAATTTTTGGCTGAAAATTTAGGTTATTGTTTTTGTTTAGAAAGAATTCTGCCAAAACTTAGTTCTTGAAAGAGATGGGGCAGAATCAAATGGTGTACTTGTTTTGCTTGATTTTAATTGTTTTTTGTCGTGCAGATTTGCCTGTGGATCAACCGAAAACGAGTGTTTGGGTGACCTTAGCCAAGGCTGCCGGATCGGATACTATATGCCTGTCTAATTCGGAACCAGAAAAGCCTTTCTCAACCTGTTTGGTTGGTGTGCCAGTGAAAGAGTTTCCTTTGGTCAGAAAAGAATCCAATGGTAAACCAGGTGGAATTGACAATGGAAACAGTCCTTCCTTCAATTGGAACATTTGTTCGAAAAAACTTCTCAGGGCAGCAAATGTTTCAAACAGTTGGGATGTGTTTCTGGAGACGGACCAATATCCACGGCAATTGCCAAAAGGGTATTGGATCATTTGCGGAGACAGAGGTTGGCAAGGCATTCCAGCCCACCTTGAAGGTGGCCCTTGTAGCATTGGTATGCTTACCATAATTGCCCCCACTGCCAAAGCAGTGATGAAAAAGAAACAAAGGAAAACAAGAGCTGTTCCTCATTATGATGAGAACTGTCAGAGTGATTTTATGCCTTGGAATGCCGCCAGAAGGCTTTCAGCAGGTATATTTCTACCCCAATTGGCTTCAGCTGTGGCATTGAGACAATTAGATCGAGTTGGATGTTGGCTGAGCAAACAAGCTAATGCCACATCCTCCGCAATCAGTGATATGTTGACCGATGTTGATAGTATTAGACATGCTACTCTTCAAAACAGAGCAGCCATTGATTTTCTTTTACTGGCACAAGGACATGGTTGTGAGGAATTTGAAGGATTGTGTTGTATGAATTTGTCTGATCGTTCTGAATCCATTCACAAAAGCATTCAAAAATTAAAGGATCTGACAGCCCAAATTAAAGAAGATGGAGGTTCCTGGTTGGATGATTTGTTTGAAAATTGGAGTTTTGCACCTTGGCTAAGGCAACTTTGCAAGATAGGTCTTTACATATTAGGTGTTCTAATACTGATATTGATAGTGGCACCTTGTATACTCTGTTGTGTTCGGCGAATGATGAACAAAACAGCCCGAGAAGTTTTTGTCATTCAAGCAGGAGAACTAGGAAGTAGAAGCACAGAGAGTGTACGAAATCTCATGAAAGCAGTAAATGAGGGTATTGACATGAACGAAGGTTTTGAATTAAGGCCTTGGAATCGACCAGAGTTTTTTGAACGATGCCTTGTGACTGTTGCCAAACGTGATTCATATCTCTCTTTCAGGGATTGGGTCTTCACAGCATTAAGTTGCTGTGCCGTAATATAGCAATGCTTCAGTTAAGTGAAAATAGGTCTTCAGCAGATAATAAGCAGAAATTTTGCAATAGAGCTATGAAACGCAAATAGCAAGCGACAAGAAAATGAAAGCTTCTGGGTCAAACAGAGAGGGGGAAATGTTGGAATCCATAAGGTTAGAGGATTTTTAAGAAATGGTTACAAAGAAGTATGTAGGCCTTAGACAGGAGTTTTGTTAGCATTGCAGAAAAGTTTCCCATGCAAGCAGAAAAAGTTTTCCATGCAAGCAGAAAAGTTTCCCAAGCAGTAGACGTGACAAATAACAATAGGCTTCTGTAGAATTGGCTTTAGGATGGCAACAAGGTTATTTAATGTATATCTTTAGAAGGTTAGCATGAATAGAACTCTGTTCTTTGTCTCTTATCAACTAGTCTTTGTTTTAGCTACGATTACCTATGTTTTATAAGATTGGATAGAATGCTTGTCAAGATGTGTTTTCTGTGTCTGATTGGCTGAATTCTAGTCTGAGATGATTTTATGTATTGCTGTATGAGCCCTGTTGAAGGAGACATTTTTTGGTGTGGATCAGTGAGCTGTCATGTCTCCATTTTGTATTTTGAGACTGATGTGCTGGAAATAAAAGCAAAAATCTCTTCACTGGTCTGGTTACCATGTTATCCATATTTGGATATTTTGCCGCGGCCTAGTGGGTTCCTTTTTTAAGGCGTGGGTTCCTGACACTATTGGACTTATACCTGTCCCGTCCCCCGCATATTGGTGCCTCGTGTGAGGACGTAGAATAGAAGAAAAAGAAAGAAAAATCGTGGAAGTACCAGCTGCGGAGACCCAAGTGTTAACAAGGAGCACACTGTATCATCTCTCCCGCCGAAGCCAAGAAAATTGTAAGTAACTTATCTCGGGAGAGCGCTTGGGTGACGTTGGGAGGCAAAATAGCGAAAAAGAAAATTATTAAAAGAACACAAAAATGGGAACGAATTTATCAAAAGTTGAATGGGATGTTTTTCATCAATTAGAGACAATGTTACAAGAAAAAGGTCACTCTGAAATTTCAAAAACTGAGCTTAAAAACTTACTTATCTGGGTTAAAGCGAATACGCAAGATTTAAATCTGCAGTCTGCTTTTACTTTTCATTTTTGGGATCAGATAAACTGGAGAATCTATAAACTAGTCTCTCTCAAAAAAGATGAAAGCTTAAGAGAACTTATGCCGGTTTGTAGAGCGCTGTTGGAGCACTGTTTTAAACAAACTGATAATAATAAGATCAACTTGGACTCAGAAAACAAAGCTTCTGGTTCTGTCTCATTAAATTCCAGTAAACCGGAGACTGTGTGAGTATCGGAGAATGTTACAAGTGTTGTTGCAAATGCTGAAAGTATTGCTTTGAACTCTGTTGAACAAAATCTTTCTTCTCTCTCTCTGGGAAAAAATGAGACTCTTTTGGACTTTTCTTTGCGTTGTTCTGTTAATGTAAAAATATGTGACTCTTGTAAGGGGGATGGAACAAAGTGTGTAAAAGATGGAAATGAAAAAGTGACTGTACTTCCTAAAATTGTTTGTGCAGGGACACTGAAACCTGAATTGGATTCTGTTGGGCCTGGGGTGGAGGCTGAGGTGGCTGCTTCCACTCGGGAAATTGTGGTTCCGGGGAACTCTTTTTCAGTTAAGCAAAAACATGGTTGTTCTGGTGTTTGTCAATCTATAGATACAGAGAAAGAAAAATTGGCTTTAAGGGTGGAGTCCTTTGAAAGGAAGAGATGGAAGAAACTCGCGACTGTGTTGTTGCTGAAATTCAAAAAGCTGGACTTGAAATCTCTGCAACGAAAATTCAACAAGTTTCACCTTAGAAGTACCTGGGATGGAAGATGATGGAAGACGATGGAAGACGACAAGAAGACCACAGAAAATTCAGATCCGAACCAGAGTCAACAACCTACAAGAGTTACAACAACTTCTAGGAGAAATCAACTGGGTCAGACCGATGCTGGGAATCACCAATGATGAACTGAGTCCGCTCTTCCATTTGCTGAGAGGAAGTTGCGACATCACTTCGCCAAGAACTTTAACCCCTGAAGCTCGTGCTGCTCTCGACAAAGTCACAGAAGCTCTTCAAAAAAGACAAGCTCATCGCTGCGTTCCTGAAAATCCTTTCTTTCTTGCAATCTTAGGAGAGAAGATGCAGCTTTGGGGTCTCATTTTCCAGTGGGATGCCGCAGAACAAGATCCTTTGTTAATAATGGAATGGGTTTTTCCTCCCTACAGGTTTTCAAAGACCATTTGCTCAGTTTTAGAAATGATTGCATACATTATAATTAAGGCTAGAACCAGATTGTTAACTTTGGCAGGTCAAGAATGTTCAGTTATCTATTTGCCATTGAAAAATGATTATTTCAATTGGGCAATGCAAAATTCTGATGATTTACAATATGCATTCTTAGGTTTTCCAGGTGTTTGTTCCATACACTATCCAGCTCACAAACTACTGCAAGCAAAATTGAGTTTCAGAGAAAAACCTAAATTAAGTGAAGAACCTTTACATGCTGTGACTCTCTTCACTGATGGCTCTGGTAAAAGCCACAAGTCCGTTGTGACTTGGTTTAATCAAAAGACTGATGTTTGGGAATCTGATATTCAAACAGTAGAGGGATCCCCTCAAATTGTTGAGCTTGCTGCAGTAGTTTGAGCTTTTCAGCTGTTTCCTCGGCCTTTTAATTTGGTCACAGATTCTGCTTATGTTGCTAATGTAGTCAGGAGAATAGAAGGTTCCATTTTAAAGGATGTTAGTAATGAAACTGTACATCGTTGGCTTTCATGTCTTTTTATAACTTTGCAATATAGAACTAATCCATATTTTGTTTCTCACATTAGGGCGCATTCTTCACTTCCTGGATTTTTAGTGGAAGGAAATGCAAGAGCGGACAAGCTGACAATGGTCGTTTCTAACACATTGCCAAATATTTTTGAACAAGCAAAATTGAGTCATGCCTTTTTCCACCAAAATGCACAAGCACTCATGCGAATGTTCCAAATCACTAAAAGTCAAGCTAAAGCTATCATTCATACTTGCCCTGACTGTCAATTGGTACAACCTCCTGTTTCTACAGGAGCAATCAACCCCCGAGGCTTACAAAGCCTACAGTTGTGGCAAACAGGTGTTACTAAATAGCCTTCTTTTGGTAAATTTAAAAATATTCATGTTTCCATAGACACGTTCTCTGGTGCAGTTTTTGCTTCCCTTCACACAGGTGAAACTGGCAGCCATGCCTGTCATCATTTCCTGCAAGCTTTTGCTTCATTGGGTATACCCCAAGAAGTAAAAACTGACAATGGTCCCGCATACATATCTCAAAAATTGGCCACATTTTTAAATGAATGGGGTGTTCGACACATTTTTGGTATTCCCCACTCTCCCACAAGCCAAGCAATCATTGAAAGAACACATCAAACCTTAAAACGCATATTAGATCAACAGAGAGGGGGAACGGAAATCACCCCACAGATGAGACTGAGTAAGGCTTTGTATGGTTTTAATTTTCTAAATAGTTCAAGTACAGAACCAGATCCACCAATCTTTAGACACTTTTCAAATAGCACACAGGCAAAACTGAAAGAACATCCTCCTCTTCTAATTAGAAACCCTGACTCTGGACAGATGGAAGGCCCGTTTCAATTAATAACGTGGGGCAAAGGGTATGCTTCTATTTCCACAGGTGCTGGAAGAATTAAGTGGGTTCCTGCCAAAAACGTCAAACCGTATCGCACTTCAGAACCTGTTGTCGAGCCTAGAACTGAGGAAGCGAGTACGCAGACGTGGACCGAATGGAAGGATCCCGGGTCTCGCCTGACGCCTCTTGTGCCTGACGTTCTTTGTGCATCGGTGGAACCCATGAACTCTGATTTTGTGCCAATGTTATTTATGAGTATACGAATTGAATGCTGAATGTTTGTCTAACGAAGCAAATTTTTGGCTGAAAATTTAGGTTATTGTTTTTGTTTAGAAAGAATTCTGCCAAAACTTAGTTCTTGAAAGAGATGGGGCAGAATCAAATGGTATACTTGTTTTGCTTGATTTTAATTGTTTTTTGTCGTGCAGATTTGCCTGTGGATCAACCGAAAACGAGTGTTTGGGTGACCTTAGCCAAGGCTGCCGGATCGGATACTATATGCCTGTCTAATTCGGAACCAGAAAAGCCTTTCTCAACCTGTTTGGTTGGTGTGCCAGTGAAAGAGTTTCCTTTGGTCAGAAAAGAATCCAATGGTAAACCAGGTGGAATTGACAATGGAAACAGTCCTTCCTTCAATTGGAACATTTGTTCGAAAAAACTTCTCAGGGCAGCAAATGTTTCAAACAGTTGGGATGTGTTTCTGGAGACGGACCAATATCCACGGCAATTGCCAAAAGGGTATTGGATCATTTGCGGAGACAGAGGTTGGCAAGGCATTCCAGCCCACCTTGAAGGTGGCCCTTGTAGCATTGGTATGCTTACCATAATTGCCCCCACTGCCAAAGCAGTGATGAAAAAGAAACAAAGGAAAACAAGAGCTGTTCCTCATTATGATGAGAACTGTCAGAGTGATTTTATGCCTTGGAATGCCGCCAGAAGGCTTTCAGCAGGTATATTTCTACCCCAATTGGCTTCAGCTGTGGCATTGAGACAATTAGATCGAGTTGGATGTTGGCTGAGCAAACAAGCTAATGCCACATCCTCCGCAATCAGTGATATGTTGACCGATGTTGATAGTATTAGACATGCTACTCTTCAAAACAGAGCAGCCATTGATTTTCTCTTACTGGCACAAGGACATGGTTGTGAGGAATTTGAAGGATTGTGTTGTATGAATTTGTCTGATCGTTCTGAATCCATTCACAAAAGCATTCAAAAATTAAAGGATCTGACAGCCCAAATTAAAGAAGATGGAGGTTCCTGGTTGGATGATTTGTTTCAAAATTGGAGTTTTGCACCTTGGCTAAGGCAACTTTGCAAGATAGGTCTTTACATATTAGGTGTTCTAATACTGATATTGATAGTGGCACCTTGTATACTCTGTTGTGTTCGGCGAATGATGAACAAAACAGCCCGAGAAGTTTTTGTCATTCAAGCAGGAGAACTAGGAAGTAGAAGCACAGAGAGTGTACGAAATCTCACGAAAGCAGTAGATGAGGGTATTGACATGAACGAAGGTTTTGAATTAAGGCCTTGGAATCGACCAGAGTTTTTTGAACGATGCCTTGTGACTGTTGCCAAACGTGATTCATATCTCTCTTTCAGGGATTGGGTCTTCACAGCATTAAGTTGCTGTGCCGTAATATAGCAATGCTTCAGTTAAGTGAAAATAGGTCTTCAGCAGATAATAAGCAGAAATTTTGCAATAGAGCTATGAAACGCAAATAGCAAGCGACAAGAAAATGAAAGCTTCTGGGTCAAACAGAGAGGGGGAAATGTTGGAATCCATAAGGTTAGAGGATTTTTAAGAAATGGTTACAAAGAAGTATGTAGGCCTTAGACTGGAGTTTTGTTAGCATTGCAGAAAAGTTTCCCATGCAAGCAGAAAAAGTTTTCCATGCAAGCAGAAAAGTTTCCCAAGCAGTAGACGTGACAAATAACAATAGGCTTCTGTAGAATTGGCTTTAGGACGGCAACAAGGTTATTTAATGTATATCTTTAGAAGGTTAGCATGAATAGAACTCTGTTCTTTGTCTCTTATCAACTAGTCTTTGTTTTAGCTACGATTACCTATGTTTTATAAGATTGGATAGAATGCTTGTCAAGATGTGTTTTCTGTGTCTGATTGGCTGAATTCTAGTCTGAGATGATTTTATGTATTGCTGTATGAGCCCTGTTGAAGGAGACATTTTTTGGTGTGGATCAGTGAGCTGTCATGTCTCCATTTTGTATTTTGAGACTGATGTGCTAGAAATAAAAGCAAAAATCTCTTCACTGGTCTGGTTACCATGTTATCCATATTTGGATATTTTGCCGCGGCCTAGTGGGTTCCTTTTTTAAGGCGTGGGTTCCTGACACTATTGGACTTATACCTGTCCCGTCCCCCGCATATTGGTGCCTCGTGTGAGGACGTAGAATAGAAGAAAAAGAAAGAAAAATCGTGGAAGTACCAGCTGCGGAGACCCAAGTGTTAACAAGGAGCACACTGTATCATCTCTCCCGCCGAAGCCAAGAAAATTGTAAGTAACTTATCTCGGGAGAGCGCTTGGGTGACGTTGGGAGGCAAAATAGCGAAAAAGAAAATTATTAAAAGAACACAGAAATGGGAACGAATTTATCAAAAGTTGAATGGGATGTTTTTCATCAATTAGAGGCAATGTTACAAGAAAAAGGTCACTCTGAAATTTCAAAAACTGAGCTTAAAAACTTACTTATCTGGGTTAAAGCGAATACGCAAGATTTAAATCTGCAGTCTGCTTTTACTTTTCATTTTTGGGATCAGATAAACTGGAGAATCTATAAACTAGTCTCTCTCAAAAAAGATGAAAGCTTAAGAGAACTTATGCCGGTTTGTAGAGCGCTGTTGGAGCACTGTTTTAAACAAACTGATAATAATAAGATCAACTTGGACTCAGAAAACAAAGCTTCTGGTTCTGTCTCATTAAATTCCAGTAAACTGGAGACTGTGTGAGTATCGGAGAATGTTACAAGTGTTGTTGCAGATGCTGAAAGTATTGCTTTGAACTCTGTTGAACAAAATCTTTCTTCTCTCTCTCTGGGAAAAAATGAGACTCTTTTGGACTTTTCTTCGCGTTGTTCTGTTAATGTAAAAATATGTGACTCTTGTAAGGGGGATGGAACAAAGTGTGTAAAAGATGGAAATGAAAAAGTGACTGTACTTCCTAAAATTGTTTGTGCAGGGACACTGAAACCTGAATTGGATTCTGTTGGGCCTGGGGTGGTGGCTGAGGTGGCTTCTTCCACTCGGGAAATTGTGGTTCCGGGGAACTCTTTTTCACTTAAGCAAAAACATGGTTGTTCTGGTGTTTGTCAATCTATAGATACAGAGAAAGAAAAACTGGCTTTAAGGGTGGAGTCCTTTGAAAGGAAGAGATGGAAGAAACTCGCGACTGTGTTGTTGCTGAAATTCAAAAAGCTGGACTTGAAATCTCTGCAACGAAAATTCAACAAGTTTCACCTTAGAAGTACCTGGGATGGAAGATGATGGAAGACGATGGAAGACGACAAGAAGACCACAGAAAATTCAGATCCGAACCAGAGTCAACAACCTACAAGAGTTACAACAACTTCTAGGAGAAATCAACTGGGTCAGACCGATGCTGGGAATCACCAATGATGAACTGAGTCCGCTCTTCCATTTGCTGAGAGGAAGTTGCGACATCACTTCGCCAAGAACTTTAACCCCTGAAGCTCGTGCTGCTCTCGACAAAGTCACAGAAGCTCTTCAAAAAAGACAAGCTCATCGCTGCGTTCCTGAAAATCCTTTCTTTCTTGCAATCTTAGGAGAGAAGATGCAGCTTTGGGGTCTCATTTTCCAGTGGGATGCCGCAGAACAAGATCCTTTGTTAATAATGGAATGGGTTTTTCCTCCCTACAGGTTTTCAAAGACCATTTGCTCAGTTTTAGAAATGATTGCATACATTATAATTAAGGCTAGAACCAGATTGTTAACTTTGGCAGGTCAAGAATGTTCAGTTATCTATTTGCCATTGAAAAATGATTATTTCAATTGGGCAATGCAAAATTCTGATGATTTACAATATGCATTCTTAGGTTTTCCAGGTGTTTGTTCCATACACTATCCAGCTCACAAACTACTGCAAGCAAAATTGAGTTTCAGAGAAAAACCTAAATTAAGTGAAGAACCTTTACATGCTGTGACTCTCTTCACTGATGGCTCTGGTAAAAGCCACAAGTCCGTTGTGACTTGGTTTAATCAAAAGACTGATGTTTGGGAATCTGATATTCAAACAGTAGAGGGATCCCCTCAAATTGTTGAGCTTGCTGCAGTAGTTTGAGCTTTTCAGCTGTTTCCTCGGCCTTTTAATTTGGTCACAGATTCTGCTTATGTTGCTAATGTAGTCAGGAGAATAGAAGGTTCCATTTTAAAGGATGTTAGTAATGAAACTGTACATCGTTGGCTTTCATGTCTTTTTATAACTTTGCAATATAGAACTAATCCATATTTTGTTTCTCACATTAGGGCGCATTCTTCACTTCCTGGATTTTTAGTGGAAGGAAATGCAAGAGCGGACAAGCTGACAATGGTCATTTCTAACACATTGCCAAATATTTTTGAACAAGCAAAATTGAGTCATGCCTTTTTCCACCAAAATGCACAAGCACTCATGCGAATGTTCCAAATCACTAAAAGTCAAGCTAAAGCTATCATTCATACTTGCCCTGACTGTCAATTGGTACAACCTCCTGTTTCTACAGGAGCAATCAACCCCCGAGGCTTACAAAGCCTACAGTTGTGGCAAACAGGTGTTACTAAATAGCCTTCTTTTGGTAAATTTAAAAATATTCATGTTTCCATAGACACGTTCTCTGGTGCAGTTTTTGCTTCCCTTCACACAGGTGAAACTGGCAGCCATGCCTGTCATCATTTCCTGCAAGCTTTTGCTTCATTGGGTATACCCCAAGAAGTAAAAACTGACAATGGTCCCGCATACATATCTCAAAAATTGGCCACATTTTTAAATGAATGGGGTGTTCGACACATTTTTGGTATTCCCCACTCTCCCACAAGCCAAGCAATCATTGAAAGAACACATCAAACCTTAAAACGCATATTAGATCAACAGAGAGGGGGAACGGAAATCACCCCACAGATGAGACTGAGTAAGGCTTTGTATGGTTTTAATTTTCTAAATAGTTCAAGTACAGAACCAGATCCACCAATCTTTAGACACTTTTCAAATAGCACACAGGCAAAACTGAAAGAACATCCTCCTCTTCTAATTAGAAACCCTGACTCTGGACAGATGGAAGGCCCGTTTCAATTAATAACGTGGGGCAAAGGGTATGCTTCTATTTCCACAGGTGCTGGAAGAATTAAGTGGGTTCCTGCCAAAAACGTCAAACCGTATCGCACTTCAGAACCTGTTGTCGAGCCTAGAACTGAGGAAGCGAGTACGCAGACGTGGACCGAATGGAAGGATCCCGGGTCTCGCCTGACGCCTCTTGTGCCTGACGTTCTTTGTGCATCGGTGGAACCCATGAACTCTGATTTTGTGCCAATGTTATTTATGAGTATACGAATTGAATGCTGAATGTTTGTTTAACGAAGCTAATTTTTGGCTGAAAATTTAGGTTATTGTTTTTGTTTAGAAAGAATTCTGCCAAAACTTAGTTCTTGAAAGAGATGGGGCAGAATCAAATGGTATACTTGTTTTGCTTGATTTTAATTGTTTTTTGTCGTGCAGATTTGCCTGTGGATCAACCGAAAACGAGTGTTTGGGTGACCTTAGCCAAGGCTGCCGGATCGGATACTATATGCCTGTCTAATTCGGAACCAGAAAAGCCTTTCTCAACCTGTTTGGTTGGTGTGCCAGTGAAAGAGTTTCCTTTGGTCAGAAAAGAATCCAATGGTAAACCAGGTGGAATTGACAATGGAAACAGTCCTTCCTTCAATTGGAACATTTGTTCGAAAAAACTTCTCAGGGCAGCAAATGTTTCAAACAGTTGGGATGTGTTTCTGGAGACGGACCAATATCCACGGCAATTGCCAAAAGGGTATTGGATCATTTGCGGAGACAGAGGTTGGCAAGGCATTCCAGCCCACCTTGAAGGTGGCCCTTGTAGCATTGGTATGCTTACCATAATTGCCCCCACTGCCAAAGCAGTGATGAAAAAGAAACAAAGGAAAACAAGAGCTGTTCCTCATTATGATGAGAACTGTCAGAGTGATTTTATGCCTTGGAATGCCGCCAGAAGGCTTTCAGCAGGTATATTTCTACCCCAATTGGCTTCAGCTGTGGCATTGAGACAATTAGATCGAGTTGGATGTTGGCTGAGCAAACAAGCTAATGCCACATCCTCCGCAATCAGTGATATGTTGACCGATGTTGATAGTATTAGACATGCTACTCTTCAAAACAGAGCAGCCATTGATTTTCTCTTACTGGCAGAAGGACATGGTTGTGAGGAATTTGAAGGATTGTGTTGTATGAATTTGTCTGATCGTTCTGAATCCATTCACAAAAGCATTCAAAAATTAAAGGATCTGACAGCCCAAATTAAAGAAGATGGAGGTTCCTGGTTGGATGATTTGTTTCAAAATTGGAGTTTTGCACCTTGGCTAAGGCAACTTTGCAAGATAGGTCTTTACATATTAGGTGTTCTAATACTGATATTGATAGTGGCACCTTGTATACTCTGTTGTGTTCGGCGAATGATGAACAAAACAGCCCGAGAAGTTTTTGTCATTCAAGCAGGAGAACTAGGAAGTAGAAGCACAGAGAGTGTACGAAATCTCACGAAAGCAGTAGATGAGGGTATTGACATGAACGAAGGTTTTGAATTAAGGCCTTGGAATCGACCAGAGTTTTTTGAACGATGCCTTGTGACTGTTGCCAAACGTGATTCATATCTCTCTTTCAGGGATTGGGTCTTCACAGCATTAAGTTGCTGTGCCGTAATATAGCAATGCTTCAGTTTAGTGAAAATAGGTCTTCAGCAGATAATAAGCAGAAATTTTGCAATAGAGCTATGAAACGCAAATAGCAAGCGACAAGAAAATGAAAGCTTCTGGGTCAAACAGAGAGGGGGAAATGTTGGAATCCATAAGGTTAGAGGATTTTTAAGAAATGGTTACAAAGAAGTATGTAGGCCTTAGACTGGAGTTTTGTTAGCATTGCAGAAAAGTTTCCCATGCAAGCAGAAAAAGTTTTCCATGCAAGCAGAAAAGTTTCCCAAGCAGTAGACGTGACAAATAACAATAGGCTTCTGTAGAATTGGCTTTAAGACGGCAACAAGGTTATTTAATGTATATCTTTAGAAGGTTAGCATGAATAGAACTCTGTTCTTTGTCTCTTATCAACTAGTCTTTGTTTTAGCTACGATTACCTATGTTTTATAAGATTGGATAGAATGCTTGTCAAGATGTGTTTTCTGTGTCTGATTGGCTGAATTCTAGTCTGAGATGATTTTATGTATTGCTGTATGAGCCCTGTTGAAGGAGACATTTTTTGGTGTGGATCAGTGAGCTGTCATGTCTCCATTTTGTATTTTGAGACTGATGTGCTGGAAATAAAAGCAAAAATCTCTTCACTGGTCTGGTTACCATGTTATCCATATTTGGATATTTTGCCGCGGCCTAGTGGGTTCCTTTTTTAAGGCGTGGGTTCCTGACACTATTGGACTTATACCTGTCCCGTCCCCCGCATATTGGTGCCTCGTGTGAGGACGTAGAATAGAAGAAAAAGAAAGAAAAATCGTGGAAGTACCAGCTGCGGAGACCCAAGTGTTAACAAGGAGCACACTGTATCATCTCTCCCGCCGAAGCCAAGAAAATTGTAAGTAACTTATCTCGGGAGAGCGCTTGGGTGACGTTGGGAGGCAAAATAGCGAAAAAGAAAATTATTAAAAGAACACAGAAATGGGAACGAATTTATCAAAAGTTGAATGGGATGTTTTTCATCAATTAGAGGCAATGTTACAAGAAAAAGGTCACTCTGAAATTTCAAAAACTGAGCTTAAAAACTTACTTATCTGGGTTAAAGCGAATACGCAAGATTTAAATCTGCAGTCTGCTTTTACTTTTCATTTTTGGGATCAGATAAACTGGAGAATCTATAAACTAGTCTCTCTCAAAAAAGATGAAAGCTTAAGAGAACTTATGCCGGTTTGTAGAGCGCTGTTGGAGCGCTGTTTTAAACAAACTGATAATAATAGGATCAACTTGGACTCAGAAAACAAAGCTTCTGGTTCTGTCTCATTAAATTCCAGTAAACCGGAGACTGTGTGAGTATCGGAGAATGTTACAAGTGTTGTTGCAAATGCTGAAAGTATTGCTTTGAACTCTGTTGAACAAAATCTTTCTTCTCTCTCTCTGGGAAAAAATGAGACTCTTTTGGACTTTTCTTCGCGTTGTTCTGTTAATGTAAAAATATGTGACTCTTGTAAGGGGGATGGAACAAAGTGTGTAAAAGATGGAAATGAAAAAGTGACTGTACTTCCTAAAATTGTTTGTGCAGGGACACTGAAACCTGAATTGGATTCTGTTGGGCCTGGGGTGGAGGCTGAGGTGGCTGCTTCCACTCGGGAAATTGTGGTTCCGGGGAACTCTTTTTCAGTTAAGCAAAAACATGGTTGTTCTGGTGTTTGTCAATCTATAGATACAGAGAAAGAAAAATTGGCTTTAAGGGTGGAGTCCTTTGAAAGGAATGATGGAAGAAACTCGCGACTGTGTTGTTGCTGAAATTCAAAAAGCTGGATATGAAATCTCTGCAACGAAAATTCAACAAGTTTCACCTTAGAAGTACCTGGGATGGAAGATGATGGAAGACGATGGAAGACGACAATAATACCACAGAAAATTCAGATCCGAACCAGAGTCAACAACCTACAAGAGTTACAACAACTTCTAGGAGAAATCAACTGGGTCAGACCGATGGTGGGAATCACCAATGATGAACTGAGTCCGCTCTTCCATTTGCTGAGAGGAAGTTGCGACATCACTTCGCCAAGAACTTTAACCCCTGAAGCTCGTGCTGCTCTCGACAAAGTCACAGAAGCTCTTCAAAAAAGACAAGCTCATCGCTGCGTTCCTGAAAATCCTTTCTTTCTTGCAATCTTAGGAGAGAAGATGCAGCTTTGGGGTCTCATTTTCCAGTGGGATGCCGCAGAACAAGATCCTTTGTTAATAATGGAATGGGTTTTTCCTCCCTACAGGTTTTCAAAGACCATTTGCTCAGTTTTAGAAATGATTGCATACATTATAATTAAGGCTAGAACCAGATTGTTAACTTTGGCAGGTCAAGAATGTTCAGTTATCTATTTGCCATTGAAAAATGATTATTTCAATTGGGCAATGCAAAATTCTGATGATTTACAATATGCATTCTTAGGTTTTCCAGGTGTTTGTTCCATACACTATCCAGCTCACAAACTACTGCAAGCAAAATTGAGTTTCAGAGAAAAACCTAAATTAAGTGAAGAACCTTTACATGCTGTGACTCTCTTCACTGATGGCTCTGGTAAAAGCCACAAGTCCGTTGTGACTTGGTTTAATCAAAAGACTGATGTTTGGGAATCTGATATTCAAACAGTAGAGGGATCCCCTCAAATTGTTGAGCTTGCTGCAGTAGTTTGAGCTTTTCAGCTGTTTCCTCAGCCTTTTAATTTGGTCACAGATTCTGCTTATGTTGCTAATGTAGTCAGGAGAATAGAAGGTTCCATTTTAAAGGATGTTAGTAATGAAACTTACATCGTTGGCTTTCATGTCTTTTTATAACTTTGCAACATAGAACTAATCCATATTTTGTTTCTCACATTAGGGCGCATTCTTCACTTCCTGGATTTTTAGTGGAAGGAAATGCAAGAGCGGACAAGCTGACAATGGTCATTTCTAACACATTGCCAAATATTTTTGAACAAGCAAAATTGAGTCATGCCTTTTTCCACCAAAATGCACAAGCACTCATGCGAATGTTCCAAATCACTAAAAGTCAAGCTAAAGCTATCATTCATACTTGCCCTGACTGTCAATTGGTACAACCTCCTGTTTCTACAGGAGCAATCAACCCCCGAGGCTTACAAAGCCTACAGTTGTGGCAAACAGGTGTTACTAAATAGCCTTCTTTTGGTAAATTTAAAAATATTCATGTTTCCATAGACACGTTCTCTGGTGCAGTTTTTGCTTCCCTTCACACAGGTGAAACTGGCAGCCATGCCTGTCATCATTTCCTGCAAGCTTTTGCTTCATTGGGTATACCCCAAGAAGTAAAAACTGACAATGGTCCCGCATACATATCTCAAAAATTGGCCACATTTTTAAATGAATGGGGTGTTCGACACATTTTTGGTATTCCCCACTCTCCCACAAGCCAAGCGATCATTGAAAGAACACATCAAACCTTAAAACGCATATTAGATCAACAGAGAGGGGGAACGGAAATCACCCCACAGATGAGACTGAGTAAGGCTTTGTATGGTTTTAATTTTCTAAATAGTTCAAGTACAGAACCAGATCCACCAATCTTTAGACACTTTTCAAATAGCACACAGGCAAAACTGAAAGAACATCCTCCTCTTCTAATTAGAAACCCTGACTCTGGACAGATGGAAGGCCCGTTTCAATTAATAATGTGGGGCAAAGGGTATGCTTCTATTTCCACAGGTGCTGGAAGAATTAAGTGGGTTCCTGCCAAAAACGTCAAACCGTATCGCACTTCAGAACCTGTTGTCGAGCCTAGAACTGAGGAAGCGAGTACGCAGACGTGGACCGAATGGAAGGATCCCGGGTCTCGCCTGACGCCTCTTGTGCCTGACGTTCTTTGTGCATCGGTGGAACCCATGAACTCTGATTTTGTGCCAATGTTATTTATGAGTATACGAATTGAATGCTGAATGTTTGTTTAACAAAGCTAATTTTTGGCTGAAAATTTAGGTTATTGTTTTTGTTTAGAAAGAATTCTGCCAAAACTTAGTTCTTGAAAGAGATGGGGCAGAATCAAATGGTATACTTGTTTTGCTTGATGTTAATTGTTTTTTGTCGTGCAGATTTGCCTGTGGATCAACCGAAAACGAGTGTTTGGGTGACCTTAGCCAAGGCTGCCGGATCGGATACTATATGCCTGTCTAATTCGGAACCAGAAAAGCCTTTCTCAACCTGTTTGGTTGGTGTGCCAGTGAAAGAGTTTCCTTTGGTCAGAAAAGAATCCAATGGTAAACCAGGTGGAATTGACAATGGAAACAGTCCTTCCTTCAATTGGAACATTTGTTCGAAAAAACTTCTCAGGGCAGCAAATGTTTCAAACAGTTGGGATGTGTTTCTGGAGACGGACCAATATCCACGGCAATTGCCAAAAGGGTATTGGATCATTTGCGGAGACAGAGGTTGGCAAGGCATTCCAGCCCACCTTGAAGGTGGCCCTTGTAGCATTGGTATGCTTACCATAATTGCCCCCACTGCCAAAGCAGTGATGAAAAAGAAACAAAGGAAAACAAGAGCTGTTCCTCATTATGATGAGAACTGTCAGAGTGATTTTATGCCTTGGAATGCCGCCAGAAGGCTTTCAGCAGGTATATTTCTACCCCAATTGGCTTCAGCTGTGGCATTGAGACAATTAGATCGAGTTGGATGTTGGCTGAGCAAACAAGCTAATGCCACATCCTCCGCAATCAGTGATATGTTGACCGATGTTGATAGTATTAGACATGCTACTCTTCAAAACAGAGCAGCCATTGATTTTCTCTTACTGGCAGAAGGACATGGTTGTGAGGAATTTGAAGGATTGTGTTGTATGAATTTGTCTGATCGTTCTGAATCCATTCACAAAAGCATTCAAAAATTAAAGGATCTGACAGCCCAAATTAAAGAAGATGGAGGTTCCTGGTTGGATGATTTGTTTCAAAATTGGAGTTTTGCACCTTGGCTAAGGCAACTTTGCAAGATAGGTCTTTACATATTAGGTGTTCTAATACTGATATTGATAGTGGCACCTTGTATACTCTGTTGTGTTCGGCGAATGATGAACAAAACAGCCCGAGAAGTTTTTGTCATTCAAGCAGGAGAACTAGGAAGTAGAAGCACAGAGAGTGTACGAAATCTCACGAAAGCAGTAGATGAGGGTATTGACATGAACGAAGGTTTTGAATTAAGGCCTTGGAATCGACCAGAGTTTTTTGAACGATGCCTTGTGACTGTTGCCAAACGTGATTCATATCTCTCTTTCAGGGATTGGGTCTTCACAGCATTAAGTTGCTGTGCCGTAATATAGCAATGCTTCAGTTAAGTGAAAATAGGTCTTCAGCAGATAATAAGGAGAAATTTTGCAATAGAGCTATGAAACGCAAATAGCAAGCGACAAGAAAATGAAAGCTTCTGGGTCAAACAGAGAGGGGGAAATGTTGGAATCCATAAGGTTAGAGGATTTTTAAGAAATGGTTACAAAGAAGTATGTAGGCCTTAGACTGGAGTTTTGTTAGCATTGCAGAAAAGTTTCCCATGCAAGCAGAAAAAGTTTTCCATGCAAGCAGAAAAGTTTCCCAAGCAGTAGACGTGACAAATAACAATAGGCTTCTGTAGAATTGGCTTTAGGACGGCAACAAGGTTATTTAATGTATATCTTTAGAAGGTTAGCATGAATAGAACTCTGTTCTTTGTCTCTTATCAACTAGTCTTTGTTTTAGCTACGATTACCTATGTTTTATAAGATTGGATAGAATGCTTGTCAAGATGTGTTTTCTGTGTCTGATTGGCTGAATTCTAGTCTGAGATGATTTTATGTATTGCTGTATGAGCCCTGTTGAAGGAGACATTTTTTGGTGTGGATCAGTGAGCTGTCATGTCTCCATTTTGTATTTTGAGACTGATGTGCTGGAAATAAAAGCAAAAATCTCTTCACTGGTCTGGTTACCATGTTATCCATATTTGGATATTTTGCCGCGACCTAGTGGGTTCCTTTTTTAAGGCGTGGGTTCCTGACACTATTGGACTTATACCTGTCCCGTCCCCCGCATATTGGTGCCTCGTGTGAGGACGTAGAATAGAAGAAAAAGAAAGAAAAATCGTGGAAGTACCAGCTGCGGAGACCCAAGTGTTAACAAGGAGCACACTGTATCATCTCTCCCGCCGAAGCCAAGAAAATTGTAAGTAACTTATCTCGGGAGAGCGCTTGGGTGACGTTGGGAGGCAAAATAGCGAAAAAGAAAATTATTAAAAGAACACAAAAATGGGAACGAATTTATCAAAAGTTGAATGGGATGTTTTTCATCAATTAGAGACAATGTTACAAGAAAAAGGTCACTCTGAAATTTCAAAAACTGAGCTTAAAAACTTACTTATCTGGGTTAAAGCGAATACGCAAGATTTAAATCTGCAGTCTGCTTTTACTTTTCATTTTTGGGATCAGATAAACTGGAGAATCTATAAACTAGTCTCTCTCAAAAAAGATGAAAGCTTAAGAGAACTTATGCCGGTTTGTAGAGCGCTGTTGGAGCACTGTTTTAAACAAACTGATAATAATAAGATCAACTTGGACTCAGAAAACAAAGCTTCTGGTTCTGTCTCATTAAATTCCAGTAAACTGGAGACTGTGTGAGTATCGGAGAATGTTACAAGTGTTGTTGCAGATGCTGAAAGTATTGCTTTGAACTCTGTTGAACAAAATCTTTCTTCTCTCTCTCTGGGAAAAAATGAGACTCTTTTGGACTTTTCTTCGCGTTGTTCTGTTAATGTAAAAATATGTGACTCTTGTAAGGGGAATGGAACAAAGTGTGTAAAAGATGGAAATGAAAAAGTGACTGTACTTCCTAAAATTGTTTGTGCAGGGACACTGAAACCTGAATTGGATTCTGTTGGGCCTGGGGTGGAGGCTGAGGTGGCTGCTTCCACTCGGGAAATTGTGGTTCCGGGGAACTCTTTTTCAGTTAAGCAAAAACATGGTTGTTCTGGTGTTTGTCAATCTATAGATACAGAGAAAGAAAAATTGGCTTTAAGGGTGGAGTCCTTTGAAAGGAAGAGATGGAAGAAACTCGCGACTGTGTTGTTGCTGAAATTCAAAAAGCTGGACTTGAAATCTCTGCAACGAAAATTCAACAAGTTTCACCTTAGAAGTACCTGGGATGGAAGATGATGGAAGACGATGGAAGACGACAATAATACCACAGAAAATTCAGATCCGAACCAGAGTCAACAACCTACAAGAGTTACAACAACTTCTAGGAGAAATCAACTGGGTCAGACCGATGCTGGGAATCACCAATGATGAACTGAGTCCGCTCTTCCATTTGCTGAGAGGAAGTTGCGACATCACTTCGCCAAGAACTTTAACCCCTGAAGCTCGTGCTGCTCTCGACAAAGTCACAGAAGCTCTTCAAAAAAGACAAGCTCATCGCTGCGTTCCTGAAAATCCTTTCTTTCTTGCAATCTTAGGAGAGAAGATGCAGCTTTGTGGTCTCATTTTCCAGTGGGATGCCACAGAACAAGATCCTTTGTTAATAATGGAATGGGTTTTTCCTCCCTACAGGTTTTCAAAGACCATTTGCTCAGTTTTAGAAATGATTGCATACATTATAATTAAGGCTAGAACCAGATTGTTAACTTTGGCAGGTCAAGAATGTTCAGTTATCTATTTGCCATTGAAAAATGATTATTTCAATTGGGCAATGCAAAATTCTGATGATTTACAATATGCATTCTTAGGTTTTCCAGGTGTTTGTTCCATACACTATCCAGCTCACAAACTACTGCAAGCAAAATTGAGTTTCAGAGAAAAACCTAAATTAAGTGAAGAACCTTTACATGCTGTGACTCTCTTCACTGATGGCTCTGGTAAAAGCCACAAGTCCGTTGTGACTTGGTTTAATCAAAAGACTGATGTTTGGGAATCTGATATTCAAACAGTAGAGGGATCCCCTCAAATTGTTGAGCTTGCTGCAGTAGTTTGAGCTTTTCAGCTGTTTCCTCAGCCTTTTAATTTGGTCACAGATTCTGCTTATGTTGCTAATGTAGTCAGGAGAATAGAAGGTTCCATTTTAAAGGATGTTAGTAATGAAACTTTGCATCGTTGGCTTTCATGTCTTTTTATAACTTTGCAATATAGAACTAATCCATATTTTGTTTCTCACATTAGGGCGCATTCTTCACTTCCTGGATTTTTAGTGGAAGGAAATGCAAGAGCGGACAAGCTGACAATGGTCATTTCTAACACATTGCCAAATAGTTTTGAACAAGCAAAATTGAGTCATGCCTTTTTCCACCAAAATGCACAAGCACTCATGCGAATGTTCCAAATCACTAAAAGTCAAGCTAAAGCTATCATTCATACTTGCCCTGACTGTCAATTGGTACAACCTCCTGTTTCTACAGGAGCAATCAACCCCCAAGGCTTACAAAGCCTACAGTTGTGGCAAACAGGTGTTACTAAATAGCCTTCTTTTGGTAAATTTAAAAATATTCATGTTTCCATAGACACGTTCTCTGGTGCAGTTTTTGCTTCCCTTCACACAGGTGAAACTGGCAGCCATGCCTGTCATCATTTCCTGCAAGCTTTTGCTTCATTGGGTATACCCCAAGAAGTAAAAACTGACAATGGTCCCGCATACATATCTCAAAAATTGGCCACATTTTTAAATGAATGGGGTGTTCGACACATTTTTGGTATTCCCCACTCTCCCACAAGCCAAGCAATCATTGAAAGAACACATCAAACCTTAAAACGCATATTAGATCAACAGAGAGGGGGAACGGAAATCACCCCACAGATGAGACTGAGTAAGGCTTTGTATGGTTTTAATTTTCTAAATAGTTCAAGTACAGAACCAGATCCACCAATCTTTAGACACTTTTCAAATAGCACACAGGCAAAACTGAAAGAACATCCTCCTCTTCTAATTAGAAACCCTGACTCTGGACAGATGGAAGGCCCGTTTCAATTAATAACGTGGGGCAAAGGGTATGCTTCTATTTCCACAGGTGCTGGAAGAATTAAGTGGGTTCCTGCCAAAAACGTCAAACCGTATCGCACTTCAGAACCTGTTGTCGAGCCTAGAACTGAGGAAGCGAGTACGCAGACGTGGACCGAATGGAAGGATCCCGGGTCTCGCCTGACGCCTCTTGGGCCTGACGTTCTTTGTGCATCGGTGGAACCCATGAACTCTGATTTTGTGCCAATGTTATTTATGAGTATACGAATTGAATGCTGAATGTTTGTTTAACGAAGCAAATTTTTGGCTGAAAATTTAGGTTATTGTTTTTGTTTAGAAAGAATTCTGCCAAAACTTAGTTCTTGAAAGAGATGGGGCAGAATCAAATGGTATACTTGTTTTGCTTGATTTTAATTGTTTTTTGTCGTGCAGATTTGCCTGTGGATCAACCGAAAACCATGTTTGGGTGACCTTAGCCAAGGCTGCCAGATCGGATACTATATGTCTGTCTAATTCGGAACCAGAAAAGCCTTTCTCAACCTGTTTGGTTGGTGTGCCAGTGAAAGAGTTTCCTTTGGTCAGAAAAGAATCCAATGGTAAACCAGGTGGAATTGACAATGGAAACAGTCCTTCCTTCAATTGGAACATTTGTTCGAAAAAACTTCTCAGGGCAGCAAATGTTTCAAACAGTTGGGATGTGTTTCTGGAGACGGACCAATATCCACGGCAATTGCCAAAAGGGTATTGGATCATTTGCGGAGACAGAGGTTGGCAAGGCATTCCAGCCCACCTTGAAGGTGGCCCTTGTAGCATTGGTATGCTTACCATAATTGCCCCCACTGCCAAAGCAGTGATGAAAAAGAAACAAAGGAAAACAAGAGCTGTTCCTCATTATGATGAGAACTGTCAGAGTGATTTTATGCCTTGGAATGCCGCCAGAAGGCTTTCAGCAGGTATATTTCTACCCCAATTGGCTTCAGCTGTGGCATTGAGACAATTAGATCGAGTTGGATGTTGGCTGAGCAAACAAGCTAATGCCACATCCTCCGCAATCAGTGATATGTTGACCAATGTTGATAGTATTAGACATGCTACTCTTCAAAACAGAGCAGCCATTGATTTTCTTTTACTGGCACAAGGACATGGTTGTGAGGAATTGGAAGGATTGTGTTGTATGAATTTGTCTGATCGTTCTGAATCCATTCACAAAAGCATTCAAAAATTAAAGGATCTGACAGCCCAAATTAAAGAAGATGGAGGTTCCTGGTTGGATGATTTGTTTCAAAATTGGAGTTTTGCACCTTGGCTAAGGCAACTTTGCAAGATAGGTCTTTACATATTAGGTGTTCTAATACTGATATTGATAGTGGCACCTTGTATACTCTGTTGTGTTCGGCGAATGATGAACAAAACAGCCCGAGAAGTTTTTGTCATTCAAGCAGGAGAACTAGGAAGTAGAAGCACAGAGAGTGTACGAAATCTCACGAAAGCAGTAGATGAGGGTATTGACATGAACGAAGGTTTTGAATTAAGGCCTTGGAATCGACCAGAGTTTTTTGAACGATGCCTTGTGACTGTTGCCAAACGTGATTCATATCTCTCTTTCAGGGATTGGGTCTTCACAGCATTAAGTTGCTGTGCCATAATATAGCAATGCTTCAGTTTAGTGAAAATAGGTCTTCAGCAGATAATAAGCAGAAATTTTGCAATAGAGCTATGAAACGCAAATAGCAAGCGACAAGAAAATGAAAGCTTCTGGGTCAAACAGAGAGGGGGAAATGTTGGAATCCATAAGGTTAGAGGATTTTTAAGAAATGGTTACAAAGAAGTATGTAGGCCTTAGACTGGAGTTTTGTTAGCATTGCAGAAAAGTTTCCCATGCAAGCAGAAAAAGTTTTCCATGCAAGCAGAAAAGTTTCCCAAGCAGTAGACGTGACAAATAACAATAGGCTTCTGTAGAATTGGCTTTAGGACGGCAACAAGGTTATTTAATGTATATCTTTAGAAGGTTAGCATGAATAGAACTCTGTTCTTTGTCTCTTATCAACTAGTCTTTGTTTTAGCTACGATTACCTATGTTTTATAAGATTGGATAGAATGCTTGTCAAGATGTGTTTTCTGTGTCTGATTGGCTGAATTCTAGTCTGAGATGATTTTATGTATTGCTGTATGAGCCCTGTTGAAGGAGACATTTTTTGGTGTGGATCAGTGAGCTGTCATGTCTCCATTTTGTATTTTGAGACTGATGTGCTGGAAATAAAAGCAAAAATCTCTTCACTGGTCTGGTTACCATGTTATCCATATTTGGATATTTTGCCGCGGCCTAGTGGGTTCCTTTTTTAAGGCGTGGGTTCCTGACACTATTGGACTTATACCTGTCCCGTCCCCCGCATATTGGTGCCTCGTGTGAGGACGTAGAATAGAAGAAAAAGAAAGAAAAATCGTGGAAGTACCAGCTGCGGAGACCCAAGTGTTAACAAGGAGCACACTGTATCATCTCTCCCGCCGAAGCCAAGAAAATTGTAAGTAACTTATCTCGGGAGAACGCTTGGGTGACGTTGGGAGGCAAAATAGCGAAAAAGAAAATTATTAAAAGAACACAAAAATGGGAACGAATTTATCAAAAGTTGAATGGGATGTTTTTCATCAATTAGAGACAATGTTACAAGAAAAAGGTCACTCTGAAATTTCAAAAACTGAGCTTAAAAACTTACTTATCTGGGTTAAAGCGAATACGCAAGATTTAAATCTGCAGTCTGCTTTTACTTTTCATTTTTGGGATCAGATAAACTGGAGAATCTATAAACTAGTCTATCTCAAAAAAGATGAAAGCTTAAGAGAACTTATGCTGGTTTGTAGAGCGCTGTTGGAGCACTGTTTTAAACAAACTGATAATAATAAGATCAACTTGGACTCAGAAAACAAAGCTTCTGGTTCTGTCTCATTAAATTCCAGTAAACCGGAGACTGTGTGAGTATCGGAGAATGTTACAAGTGTTGTTGCAAATGCTGAAAGTATTGCTTTGAACTCTGTTGAACAAAATCTTTCTCCTCTCTCTCTGGGAAAAAATGAGACTCCTTTGGACTTTTCTTCGCGTTGTTCTGTTAATGTAAAAATATGTGACTCTTGTAAGGGGGATGGAACAAAGTGTGTAAAAGAAGGAAATGAAAAAGTGACTGTACTTCCTAAAATTGTTTGTGCAGGGACACTGAAACCTGAATTGGATTCTGTTGGGCCTGGGGTGGAGGCTGAGGTGGCTGCTTCCACTCGGGAAATTGTGGTTCCGGGGAACTCTTTTTCAGTTAAGCAAAAACATGGTTGTTCTGGTGTTTGTCAATCTATAGATACAGAGGAAGAAAAATTGGCTTTAAGGGTGGAGTCCTTTGAAAGGAAGAGATGGAAGAAACTGGCGACTGTGTTGTTGCTGAAATTCAAAAAGCTGGACTTGAAATCTCTGCAACGAAAATTCAACAAGTTTCACCTTAGAAGTACCTGGGATGGAAGATGATGGAAGACGATGGAAGACGACAATAATACCACAGAAAATTCAGATCCGAACCAGAGTCAACAACCTACAAGAGTTACAACAACTTCTAGGAGAAATCAACTGGGTCAGACCGATGGTGGGAATCACCAATGATGAACTGAGTCTGCTCTTCCATTTGCTGAGAGGAAGTTGCGACATCACTTCGCCAAGAACTTTAACCCCTGAAGCTCGTGCTGCTCTCGACAAAGTCACAGAAGCTCTTCAAAAAAGACAAGCTCATCGCTGCGTTCCTGAAAATCCTTTCTTTCTTGCAATCTTAGGAGAGAAGATGCAGCTTTGTGGTCTCATTTTCCAGTGGGATGCCACAGAACAAGATCCTTTGTTAATAATGGAATGGGTTTTTCCTCCCTACAGGTTTTCAAAGACCATTTGCTCAGTTTTAGAAATGATTGCATACATTATAATTAAGGCTAGAACCAGATTGTTAACTTTGGCAGGTCAAGAATGTTCAGTTATCTATTTGCCATTGAAAAATGATTATTTCAATTGGGCAATGCAAAATTCTGATGATTTACAATATGCATTCTTAGGTTTTCCAGGTGTTTGTTCCATACACTATCCAGCTCACAAACTACTGCAAGCAAAATTGAGTTTCAGAGAAAAACCTAAATTAAGTGAAGAACCTTTACATGCTGTGACTCTCTTCACTGATGGCTCTGGTGAAAGCCACAAGTCCGTTGTGACTTGGTTTAATCAAAAGACTGATGTTTGGGAATCTGATATTCAAACAGTAGAGGGATCCCCTCAAATTGTTGAGCTTGCTGCAGTAGTTTGAGCTTTTCAGCTGTTTCCTCAGCCTTTTAATTTGGTCACAGATTCTGCTTATGTTGCTAATGTAGTCAGGAGAATAGAAGGTTCCATTTTAAAGGATGTTAGTAATGAAACTGTACATCGTTGGCTTTCATGTCTTTTTATAACTTTGCAATATAGAACTAATCCATATTTTGTTTCTCACATTAGGGCGCATTCTTCACTTCCTGGATTTTTAGTGGAAGGAAATGCAAGAGCGGACAAGCTGACAATGGTCATTTCTAACACATTGCCAAATATTTTTGAACAAGCAAAATTGAGTCATGCCTTTTTCCACCAAAATGCACAAGCACTCATGCGAATGTTCCAAATCACTAAAAGTCAAGCTAAAGCTATCATTCATACTTGCCCTGACTGTCAATTGGTACAACCTCCTGTTTCTACAGGAGCAATCAACCCCCGAGGCTTACAAAGCCTACAGTTGTGGCAAACAGGTGTTACTAAATAGCCTTCTTTTGGTAAATTTAAAAATATTCATGTTTCCATAGACACGTTCTCTGGTGCAGTTTTTGCTTCCCTTCACACAGGTGAAACTGGCAGCCATGCCTGTCATCATTTCCTGCAAGCTTTTGCTTCATTGGGTATACCCCAAGAAGTAAAAACTGACAATGGTCCCGCATACATATCTCAAAAATTGGCCACATTTTTAAATGAATGGGGTGTTCGACACATTTTTGGTATTCCCCACTCTCCCACAAGCCAAGCAATCATTGAAAGAACACATCAAACCTTAAAACGCATATTAGATCAACAGAGAGGGGGAACGGAAATCACCCCACAGATGAGACTGAGTAAGGCTTTGTATGGTTTTAATTTTCTAAATAGTTCAAGTACAGAACCAGATCCACCAATCTTTAGACACTTTTCAAATAGCACACAGGCAAAACTGAAAGAACATCCTCCTCTTCTAATTAGAAACCCTGACTCTGGACAGATGGAAGGCCCGTTTCAATTAATAACGTGGGGCAAAGGGTATGCTTCTATTTCCACAGGTGCTGGAAGAATTAAGTGGGTTCCTGCCAAAAACGTCAAACCGTATCGCACTTCAGAACCTGTTGTCGAGCCTAGAACTGAGGAAGCGAGTACGCAGACGTGGACCGAATGGAAGGATCCCGGGTCTCGCCTGACGCCTATTGTGCCTGACGTTCTTTGTGCATCGGTGGAACCCATGAACTCTGATTTTGTGCCAATGTTATTTATGAGCATACGAATTGAATGCTGAATGTTTGTCTAACGAAGCAAATTTTTGGCTGAAAATTTAGGTTATTGTTTTTGTTTAGAAAGAATTCTGCCAAAACTTAGTTCTTGAAAGAGATGGGGAAGAATCAAATGGTATACTTGTTTTGCTTGATTTTAATTGTTTTTTGTCGTGCAGATTTGCCTGTGGATCAACCGAAAACGAGTGTTTGGGTGACCTTAGCCAAGGCTGCCGGATCGGATACTATATGTCTGTCTAATTCGGAACCAGAAAAGCCTTTCTCAACCTGTTTGGTTGGTGTGCCAGTGAAAGAGTTTCCTTTGGTCAGAAAAGAATCCAATGGTAAACCAGGTGGAATTGACAATGGAAACAGTCCTTCCTTCAATTGGAACATTTGGTCCAACAAACTTCTCAGGGCAGCAAATGTTTCAAACAGTTGGGATGTGTTTCTGGAGACGGACCAATATCCACGGCAATTGCCAAAAGGGTATTGGATCATTTGCGGAGACAGAGGTTGGCAAGGCATTCCAGCCCACCTTGAAGGTGGCCCTTGTAGCATTGGTATGCTTACCATAATTGCCCCCACTGCCAAAGCAGTGATGAAAAAGAAACAAAGGAAAACAAGAGCTGTTCCTCATTATGATGAGAACTGTCAGAGTGATTTTATGCCTTGGAATGCCGCCAGAAGGCTTTCAGCAGGTATATTTCTACCCCAATTGGCTTCAGCTGTGGCATTGAGACAATTAGATCGAGTTGGATGTTGGCTGAGCAAACAAGCTAATGCCACATCCTCCGCAATCAGTGATATGTTGACCGATGTTGATAGTATTAGACATGCTACTCTTCAAAACAGAGCAGCCATTGATTTTCTCTTACTGGCACAAGGACATGGTTGTGAGGAATTTGAAGGATTGTGTTGTATGAATTTGTCTGATCGTTCCGAATCCATTCACAAAAGCATTCAAAAATTAAAGGATCTGACAGCCCAAATTAAAGAAGATGGAGGTTCCTGGTTGGATGATTTGTTTCAAAATTGGAGTTTTGCACCTTGGCTAAGGCAACTTTGCAAGATAGGTCTTTACATATTAGGTGTTCTAATACTGATATTGATAGTGGCACCTTGTATACTCTGTTGTGTTCGGCGAATGATGAACAAAACAGTCCGAGAAGTTTTTGTCATTCAAGCAGGAGAACTAGGAAGTAGAAGCACAGAGAGTGTACGAAATCTCACGAAAGCAGTAGATGAGGGTATTGACATGAACGAAGGTTTTGAATTAAGGCCTTGGAATCGACCAGAGTTTTTTGAACGATGCCTTGTGACTGTTGCCAAACGTGATTCATAGCTCTCTTTCAGGGATTGGGTCTTCACAGCATTAAGTTGCTGTGCCGTAATATAGCAATGCTTCAGTTTAGTGAAAATAGGTCTTCAGCAGATAATAAGCAGAAATTTTGCAATAGAGCTATGAAACGCAAATAGCAAGCGACAAGAAAATGAAAGCTTCTGGGTCAAACAGAGAGGGGGAAATGTTGGAATCCATAAGGTTAGAGGATTTTTAAGAAATGGTTACAAAGAAGTATGTAGGCCTTAGACTGGAGTTTTGTTAGCATTGCAGAAAAGTTTCCCATGCAAGCAGAAAAAGTTTTCCATGCAAGCAGAAAAGTTTCCCAAGCAGTAGACGTGACAAATAACAATAGGCTTCTGTAGAATTGGCTTTAGGATGGCAACAAGGTTATTTAATGTATATCTTTAGAAGGTTAGCATGAATAGAACTCTGTTCTTTGTCTCTTATCAACTAGTCTTTGTTTTAGCTACGATTACCTATGTTTTATAAGATTGGATAGAATGCTTGTCAAGATGTGTTTTCTGTGTCTGATTGGCTGAATTCTAGTCTGAGATGATTTTATGTATTGCTGTATGAGCCCTGTTGAAGGAGACATTTTTTGGTGTGGATCAGTGAGCTGTCATGTCTCCATTTTGTATTTTGAGACTGATGTGCTGGAAATAAAAGCAAAAATCTCTTCACTGGTCTGGTTACCATGTTATCCATATTTGGATATTTTGCCGCGGCCTAGTGGGTTCCTTTTTTAAGGCGTGGGTTCCTGACACTATTGGACTTATACCTGTCCCGTCCCCCGCATATTGGTGCCTCGTGTGAGGACGTAGAATAGAAGAAAAAGAAAGAAAAATCGTGGAAGTACCAGCTGCGGAGACCCAAGTGTTAACAAGGAGCACACTGTATCATCTCTCCCGCCGAAGCCAAGAAAATTGTAAGTAACTTATCTCGGGAGAGCGCTTGGGTGACGTTTAGAGGCAAAATAGCGAAAAAGAAAATTATTAAAAGAACACAAAAATGGGAACGAATTTATCAAAAGTTGAATGGGATGTTTTTCATCAATTAGAGACAATGTTACAAGAAAAAGGTCACTCTGAAATTTCAAAAACTGAGCTTAAAAACTTACTTATCTGGGTTAAAGCGAATACGCAAGATTTAAATCTGCAGTCTGCTTTTACTTTTCATTTTTGGGATCAGATAAACTGGAGAATCTATAAACTAGTCTATCTCAAAAAAGATGAAAGCTTAAGAGAACTTATGCTGGTTTGTAGAGCGCTGTTGGAGCACTGTTTTAAACAAACTGATAATAATAAGATCAACTTGGACTCAGAAAACAAAGCTTCTGGTTCTGTCTCATTAAATTCCAGTAAACCGGAGACTGTGTGAGTATCGGAGAATGTTACAAGTGTTGTTGCAAATGCTGAAAGTATTGCTTTGAACTCTGTTGAACAAAATCTTTCTCCTCTCTCTCTGGGAAAAAATGAGACTCCTTTGGACTTTTCTTCGCGTTGTTCTGTTAATGTAAAAATATGTGACTCTTGTAAGGGGGATGGAACAAAGTGTGTAAAAGATGGAAATGAAAAAGTGACTGTACTTCCTAAAATTGTTTGTGCAGGGACACTGAAACCTGAATTGGATTCTGTTGGGCCTGGGGTGGAGGCTGAGGTGGCTTCTTCCACTCGGGAAATTGTGGTTCCGGGGAACTCTTTTTCAGTTAAGCAAAAACATGGTTGTTCTGGTGTTTGTCAATCTATAGATACAGAGAAAGAAAAATTGGCTTTAAGGGTGGAGTCCTTTGAAAGGAAGAGATGGAAGAAACTCGCGACTGTGTTGTTGCTGAAATTCAAAAAGCTGGACTTGAAATCTCTGCAACGAAAATTCAACAAGTTTCACCTTAGAAGTGCCTGGGATGGAAGATGATGGAAGACGATGGAAGACGACAATAATACCACAGAAAATTCAGATCCGAACCAGAGTCAACAACCTACAAGAGTTACAACAACTTCTAGGAGAAATCAACTGGGTCAGACCGATGGTGGGAATCACCAATGATGAACTGAGTCTGCTCTTCCATTTGCTGAGAGGAAGTTGCGACATCACTTCGCCAAGAACTTTAACCCCTGAAGCTCGTGCTGCTCTCGACAAAGTCACAGAAGCTCTTCAAAAAAGACAAGCTCATCCCTGCGTTCCTGAAAATCCTTTCTTTCTTGCAATCTTAGGAGAGAAGATGCAGCTTTGTGGTCTCATTTTCCAGTGGGATGCCACAGAACAAGATCCTTTGTTAATAATGGAATGGGTTTTTCCTCCCTACAGGTTTTCAAAGACCATTTGCTCAGTTTTAGAAATGATTGCATACATTATAATTAAGGCTAGAACCAGATTGTTAACTTTGGCAGGTCAAGAATGTTCAGTTATCTATTTGCCATTGAAAAATGATTATTTCAATTGGGCAATGCAAAATTCTGATGATTTACAATATGCATTCTTAGGTTTTCCAGGTGTTTGTTCCATACACTATCCAGCTCACAAACTACTGCAAGCAAAATTGAGTTTCAGAGAAAAACCTAAATTAAGTGAAGAACCTTTACATGCTGTGACTCTCTTCACTGATGGCTCTGGTAAAAGCCACAAGTCCGTTGTGACTTGGTTTAATCAAAAGACTGATGTTTGGGAATCTGATATTCAAACAGTAGAGGGATCCCCTCAAATTGTTGAGCTTGCTGCAGTAGTTTGAGCTTTTCAGCTGTTTCCTCAGCCTTTTAATTTGGTCACAGATTCTGCTTATGTTGCTAATGTAGTCAGGAGAATAGAAGGTTCCATTTTAAAGGATGTTAGTAATGAAACTTTACATCGTTGGCTTTCATGTCTTTTTATAACTTTGCAATATAGAACTAATCCATATTTTGTTTCTCACATTAGGGCGCATTCTTCACTTCCTGGATTTTTAGTGGAAGGAAATGCAAGAGCGGACAAGCTGGCAATGGTCATTTCTAACACATTGCCAAATATTTTTGAACAAGCAAAATTGAGTCATGCCTTTTTCCACCAAAATGCACAAGCACTCATGCGAATGTTCCAAATCACTAAAAGTCAAGCTAAAGCTATCATTCATACTTGCCCTGACTGTCAATTGGTACAACCTCCTGTTTCTACAGGAGCAATCAACCCCCGAGGCTTACAAAGCCTACAGTTGTGGCAAACAGGTGTTACTAAATAGCCTTCTTTTGGTAAATTTAAAAATATTCATGTTTCCATAGACACGTTCTCTGGTGCAGTTTTTGCTTCCCTTCACACAGGTGAAACTGGCAGCCATGCCTGTCATCATTTCCTGCAAGCTTTTGCTTCATTGGGTATACCCCAAGAAGTAAAAACTGACAATGGTCCCGCATACATATCTCAAAAATTGGCCACATTTTTAAATGAATGGGGTGTTCGACACATTTTTGGTATTCCCCACTCTCCCACAAGCCAAGCAATCATTGAAAGAACACATCAAACCTTAAAACGCATATTAGATCAACAGAGAAGGGGAACGGAAATCACCCCACAGATGAGACTGAGTAAGGCTTTGTATGGTTTTAATTTTCTAAATAGTTCAAGTACAGAACCAGATCCACCAATCTTTAGACACTTTTCAAATAGCACACAGGCAAAACTGAAAGAACATCCTCCTCTTCTAATTAGAAGCCCTGACTCTGGACAGATGGAAGGCCCGTTTCAATTAATAACGTGGGGCAAAGGGTATGCTTCTATTTCCACAGGTGCTGGAAGAATTAAGTGGGTTCCTGCCAAAAACGTCAAACCGTATCGCACTTCAGAACCTGTTGTCGAGCCTAGAACTGAGGAAGCGAGTACGCAGACGTGGACCGAATGGAAGGATCCCGGGTCTCGCCTGACGCCTCTTGTGCCTGACGTTCTTTGTGCATCGGTGGAACCCATGAACTCTGATTTTGTGCCAATGTTATTTATGAGTATACGAATTGAATGCTGAATGTTTGTTTAACAAAGCTAATTTTTGGCTGAAAATTTAGGTTATTGTTTTTGTTTAGAAAGAATTCTGCCAAAACTTAGTTCTTGAAAGAGATGGGGCAGAATCAAATGGTATACTTGTTTTGCTTGATTTTAATTGTTTTTTGTCGTGCAGATTTGCCTGTGGATCAACCGAAAACGAGTGTTTGGGTGACCTTAGCCAAGGCTGCCGGATCGGATACTATATGTCTGTCTAATTCGGAACCAGAAAAGCCTTTCTCAACCTGTTTGGTTGGTGTGCCAGTGAAAGAGTTTCCTTTGGTCAGAAAAGAATCCAATGGTAAACCAGGTGGAATTGACAATGGAAACAGTCCTTCCTTCAATTGGAACATTTGTTCGAAAAAACTTCTCAGGGCAGCAAATGTTTCAAACAGTTGGGATGTGTTTCTGGAGACGGACCAATATCCACGGCAATTGCCAAAAGGGTATTGGATCATTTGCGGAGACAGAGGTTGGCAAGGCATTCCAGCGCACCTTGAAGGTGGCCCTTGTAGCATTGGTATGCTTACCATAATTGCCCCCACTGCCAAAGCAGTGATGAAAAAGAAACAAAGGAAAACAAGAGCTGTTCCTCATTATGATGAGAACTGTCAGAGTGATTTTATGCCTTGGAATGCCGCCAGAAGGCTTTCAGCAGGTATATTTCTACCCCAATTGGCTTCAGCTGTGGCATTGAGACAATTAGATCGAGTTGGATGTTGGCTGAGCAAACAAGCTAATGCCACATCCTCCGCAATCAGTGATATGTTGACCAATGTTGATAGTATTAGACATGCTACTCTTCAAAACAGAGCAGCCATTGATTTTCTTTTACTGGCACAAGGACATGGTTGTGAGGAATTGGAAGGATTGTGTTGTATGAATTTGTCTGATCGTTCTGAATCCATTCACAAAAGCATTCAAAAATTAAAGGATCTGACAGCCCAAATTAAAGAAGATGGAGGTTCCTGGTTGGATGATTTGTTTCAAAATTGGAGTTTTGCACCTTGGCTAAGGCAACTTTGCAAGATAGGTCTTTACATATTAGGTGTTCTAATACTGATATTGATAGTGGCACCTTGTATACTCTGTTGTGTTCGGCGAATGATGAACAAAACAGTCCGAGAAGTTTTTGTCATTCAAGCAGGAGAACTAGGAAGTAGAAGCACAGAGAGTGTACGAAATCTCACGAAAGCAGTAGATGAGGGTATTGACATGAACAAAGGTTTTGAATTAAGGCCTTGGAATCGACCAGAGTTTTTTGAACGATGCCTTGTGACTGTTGCCAAACGTGATTCATATCTCTCTTTCAGGGATTGGGTCTTCACAGCATTAAGTTGCTGTGCCGTAATATAGCAATGCTTCAGTTTAGTGAAAATAGGTCTTCAGCAGATACTAAGCAGAAATTTTGCAATAGAGCTATGAAACGCAAATAGCAAGCGACAAGAAAATGAAAGCTTCTGGGTCAAACAGAGAGGGGGAAATGTTGGAATCCATAAGGTTAGAGGATTTTTAAGAAATGGTTACAAAGAATTATGTAGGCCTTAGACAGGAGTTTTGTTAGCATTGCAGAAAAGTTTCCCATGCAAGCAGAAAAAGTTTTCCATGCAAGCAGAAAAGTTTCCCAAGCAGTAGACGTGACAAATAACAATAGGCTTCTGTAGAATTGGCTTTAGGATGGCAACAAGGTTATTTAATGTATATCTTTAGAAGGTTAGCATGAATAGAACTCTGTTCTTTGTCTCTTATCAACTAGTCTTTGTTTTAGCTACGATTACCTATGTTTTATAAGATTGGATAGAATGCTTGTCAAGATGTGTTTTCTGTGTCTGATTGGCTGAATTCTAGTCTGAGATGATTTTATGTATTGCTGTATGAGCCCTGTTGAAGGAGACATTTTTTGGTGTGGATCAGTGAGCTGTCATGTCTCCATTTTGTATTTTGAGACTGATGTGCTGGAAATAAAAGCAAAAATCTCTTCACTGGTCTGGTTACCATGTTATCCATATTTGGATATTTTGCCGCGGCCTAGTGGGTTCCTTTTTTAAGGCGTGGGTTCCTGACACTATTGGACTTATACCTGTCCCGTCCCCCGCATATTGGTGCCTCGTGTGAGGACGTAGAATAGAAGAAAAACAAAGAAAAATCGTGGAAGTACCAGCTGCGGAGACCCAAGTGTTAACAAGGAGCACACTGTATCATCTCTCCCGCCGAAGCCAAGAAAATTGTAAGTAACTTATCTCGGGAGAGCGCTTGGGTGACGTTGGGAGGCAAAATAGCGAAAAAGAAAATTATTAAAAGAACACAAAAATGGGAACGAATTTATCAAAAGTTGAATGGGATGTTTTTCATCAATTAGAGACAATGTTACAAGAAAAAGGTCACTCTGAAATTTCAAAAACTGAGCTTAAAAACTTACTTATCTGGGTTAAAGCGAATACGCAAGATTTAAATCTGCAGTCTGCTTTTACTTTTCATTTTTGGGATCAGATAAACTGGAGAATCTATAATCTAGTCTCTCTCAAAAAGATGAAAGCTTAAGAGAACTTATGCCGGTTTGTAGAGCGCTGTTGGAGCACTGTTTTAAACAAACTGATAATAATAAGATCAACTTGGACTCAGAAAACAAAGCTTCTGGTTCTGTCTCATTAAATTCCAGTAAACCGGAGACTGTGTGAGTATCGGAGAATGTTACAAGTGTTGTTGCAAATGCTGAAAGTATTGCTTTGAACTCTGTTGAACAAAATCTTTCTCCTCTCTCTCTGGGAAAAAATGAGACTCTTTTGGACTTTTCTTCGCGTTGTTCTGTTAATGTAAAAATATGTGACTCTTGTAAGGGGGATGGAACAAAGTGTGTAAAAGAAGGAAATGAAAAAGTGACTGTACTTCCTAAAATTGTTTGTGCAGGGACACTGAAACCTGAATTGGATTCTGTTGGGCCTGGGGTGGAGGCTGAGGTGGCTGCTTCCACTCGGGAAATTGTGGTTCCGGGGAACTCTTTTTCAGTTAAGCAAAAACATGGTTGTTCTGGTGTTTGTCAATCTATAGATACAGAGGAAGAAAAATTGGCTTTAAGGGTGGAGTCCTTTGAAAGGAAGAGATGGAAGAAACTCGCGACTGTGTTGTTGCTGAAATTCAAAAAGCTGGACTTGAAATCTCTGCAACGAAAATTCAACAAGTTTCACCTTAGAAGTACCTGGGATGGAAGATGATGGAAGACGATGGAAGACGACAATAATACCACAGAAAATTCAGATCTGAACCAGAGTCAACAACCTACAAGAGTTACAACAACTTCTAGGAGAAATCAACTGGGTCAGACCGATGGTGGGAATCACCAATGATGAACTGAGTCCGCTCTTCCATTTGCTGAGAGGAAGTTGCGACATCACTTCGCCAAGAACTTTAACCCCTGAAGCTCGTGCTGCTCTCGACAAAGTCACAGAAGCTCTTCAAAAAAGACAAGCTCATCGCTGCGTTCCTGAAAATCCTTTCTTTCTTGCAATCTTAGGAGAGAAGATGCAGCTTTGTGGTCTCATTTTCCAGTGGGATGCCACAGAACAAGATCCTTTGTTAATAATGGAATGGGTTTTTCCTCCCTACAGGTTTTCAAAGACCATTTGCTCAGTTTTAGAAATGATTGCATACATTATAATTAAGGCTAGAACCAGATTGTTAACTTTGGCAGGTCAAGAATGTTCAGTTATCTATTTGCCATTGAAAAATGATTATTTCAATTGGGCAATGCAAAATTCTGATGATTTACAATATGCATTCTTAGGTTTTCCAGGTGTTTGTTCCATACACTATCCAGCTCACAAACTACTGCAAGCAAAATTGAGTTTCAGAGAAAAACCTAAATTAAGTGAAGAACCTTTACATGCTGTGACTCTCTTCACTGATGGCTCTGGTAAAAGCCACAAGTCCGTTGTGACTTGGTTTAATCAAAAGACTGATGTTTGGGAATCTGATATTCAAACAGTAGAGGGATCCCCTCAAATTGTTGAGCTTGCTGCAGTAGTTTGAGCTTTTCAGCTGTTTCCTCAGCCTTTTAATTTGGTCACAGATTCTGCTTATGTTGCTAATGTAGTCAGGAGAATAGAAGGTTCCATTTTAAAGGATGTTAGTAATGAAACTTACATCGTTGGCTTTCATGTCTTTTTATAACTTTGCAATATAGAACTAATCCATATTTTGTTTGTCACATTAGGGCGCATTCTTCACTTCCTGGATTTTTAGTGGAAGGAAATGCAAGAGCGGACAAGCTGACAATGGTCATTTCTAACACATTGCCAAATAGTTTTGAACAAGCAAAATTGAGTCATGCCTTTTTCCACCAAAATGCACAAGCACTCATGCGAATGTTCCAAATCACTAAAAGTCAAGCTAAAGCTATCATTCATACTTGCCCTGACTGTCAATTGGTACAACCTCCTGTTTCTACAGGAGCAATCAACCCCCGAGGCTTACAAAGCCTACAGTTGTGGCAAACAGGTGTTACTAAATAGCCTTCTTTTGGTAAATTTAAAAATATTCATGTTTCCATAGACACGTTCTCTGGTGCAGTTTTTGCTTCCCTTCACACAGGTGAAACTGGCAGCCATGCCTGTCATCATTTCCTGCAAGCTTTTGCTTCATTGGGTATACCCCAAGAAGTAAAAACTGACAATGGTCCCGCATACATATCTCAAAAATTGGCCACATTTTTAAATGAATGGGGTGTTCGACACATTTTTGGTATTCCCCACTCTCCCACAAGCCGAGCAATCATTGAAAGAACACATCAAACCTTAAAACGCATATTAGATCAACAGAGAGGGGGAACGGAAATCACCCCACAGATGAGACTGAGTAAGGCTTTGTATGGTTTTAATTTTCTAAATAGTTCAAGTACAGAACCAGATCCACCAATCTTTAGACACTTTTCAAATAGCACACAGGCAAAACTGAAAGAACATCCTCCTCTTCTAATTAGAAACCCTGACTCTGGACAGATGGAAGGCCCGTTTCAATTAATAACGTGGGGCAAAGGGTATGCTTCTATTTCCACAGGTGCTGGAAGAATTAAGTGGGTTCCTGCCAAAAACGTCAAACCGTATCGCACTTCAGAACCTGTTGTCGAGCCTAGAACTGAGGAAGCGAGTACGCAGACGTGGACCGAATGGAAGGATCCCGGGTCTCGCCTGACGCCTCTTGTGCCTGACGTTCTTTGTGCATCGGTGGAACCCATGAACTCTGATTTTGTGCCAATGTTATTTATGAGTATACGAATTGAATGCTGAATGTTTGTTTAACAAAGCTAATTTTTGGCTGAAAATTTAGGTTATTGTTTTTGTTTAGAAAGAATTCTGCCAAAACTTAGTTCTTGAAAGAGATGGGGCAGAATCAAATGGTATACTTGTTTTGCTTGATTTTAATTGTTTTTTGTCGTGCAGATTTGCCTGTGGATCAACCGAAAACGAGTGTTTGGGTGACCTTAGCCAAGGCTGCCTGATCGGATACTATATGTCTGTCTAATTCGGAACCAGAAAAGCCTTTCTCAACCTGTTTGGTTGGTGTGCCAGTGAAAGAGTTTCCTTTGGTCAGAAAAGAATCCAATGGTAAACCAGGTGGAATTGACAATGGAAACAGTCCTTCCTTCAATTGGAACATTTGTTCGAAAAAACTTCTCAGGGCAGCAAATGTTTCAAACAGTTGGGATGTGTTTCTGGAGACGGACCAATATCCACGGCAATTGCCAAAAGGGTATTGGATCATTTGCGGAGACAGAGGTTGGCAAGGCATTCCAGCCCACCTTGAAGGTGGCCCTTGTAGCATTGGTATGCTTACCATAATTGCCCCCACTGCCAAAGCAGTGATGAAAAAGAAACAAAGGAAAACAAGAGCTGTTCCTCATTATGATGAGAACTGTCAGAGTGATTTTATGCCTTGGAATGCCGCCAGAAGGCTTTCAGCAGGTATATTTCTACCCCAATTGGCTTCAGCTGTGGCATTGAGACAATTAGATCGAGTTGGATGTTGGCTGAGCAAACAAGCTAATGCCACATCCTCCGCAATCAGTGATATGTTGACCGATGTTGATAGTATTAGACATGCTACTCTTCAAAACAGAGCAGCCATTGATTTTCTTTTACTGGCACAAGGACATGGTTGTGAGGAATTGGAAGGATTGTGTTGTATGAATTTGTCTGATCGTTCTGAATCCATTCACAAAAGCATTCAAAAATTAAAGGATCTGACAGCCCAAATTAAAGAAGATGGAGGTTCCTGGTTGGATGATTTGTTTCAAAATTGGAGTTTTGCACCTTGGCTAAGGCAACTTTGCAAGATAGGTCTTTACATATTAGGTGTTCTAATACTGATATTGATAGTGGCACCTTGTATACTCTGTTGTCTTCGGCGAATGATGAACAAAACAGTCCGAGAAGTTTTTGTCATTCAAGCAGGAGAACTAGGAAGTAGAAGCACAGAGAGTGTATGAAATCTCACGAAAGCAGTAGATGAGGGTATTGACATGAACGAAGGTTTTGAATTAAGGCCTTGGAATCGACCAGAGTTTTTTGAACGATGCCTTGTGACTGTTGCCAAACGTGATTCATATCTCTCTTTCAGGGATTGGGTCTTCACAGCATTAAGTTGCTGTGCCGTAATATAGCAATGCTTCAGTTTAGTGAAAATAGGTCTTCAGCAGATAATAAGCAGAAATTTTGCAATAGAGCTATGAAACGCAAATAGCAAGCGACAAGAAAATGAAAGCTTCTGGGTCAAACAGAGAGGGGGGAAATGTTGGAATCCATAAGATTAGAGGATTTTTAAGAAATGGTTACAAAGAAGTATGTAGGCCTTAGACTGGAGTTTTGTTAGCATTGCAGAAAAGTTTCCCATGCAAGCAGAAAAAGTTTTCCATGCAAGCAGAAAAGTTTCCCAAGCAGTAGACGTGACAAATAACAATAGGCTTCTGTAGAATTGGCTTTAGGATGGCAACAAGGTTATTTAATGTATATCTTTAGAAGGTTAGCATGAATAGAACTCTGTTCTTTGTCTCTTATCAACTAGTCTTTGTTTTAGCTACGATTACCTATGTTTTATAAGATTGGATAGAATGCTTGTCAAGATGTGTTTTCTGTGTCTGATTGGCTGAATTCTAGTCTGAGATGATTTTATGTATTGCTGTATGAGCCCTGTTGAAGGAGACATTTTTTGGTGTGGATCAGTGAGCTGTCATGTCTCCATTTTGTATTTTGAGACTGATGTGCTGGAAATAAAAGCAAAAATCTCTTCACTGGTCTGGTTACCATATTATCCATATTTGGATATTTTGACGCGGCCTAGTGGGTTCCTTTTTTAAGGCGTGGGTTCCTGACACTATTGGACTTATACCTGTCCCGTCCCCCGCATATTGGTGCCTCGTGTGAGGACGTAGAATAGAAGAAAAAGAAAGAAAAATCGTGGAAGTACCAGCTGCGGAGACCCAAGTGTTAACAAGGAGCACACTGTATCATCTCTCCCGCCGAAGCCAAGAAAATTGTAAGTAACTTATCTCGGGAGAGCGCTTGGGTGACGTTTAGAGGCAAAATAGCGAAAAAGAAAATTATTAAAAGAACACAAAAATGGGAACGAATTTATCAAAAGTTGAATGGGATGTTTTTCATCAATTAGAGACAATGTTACAAGAAAAAGGTCACTCTGAAATTTCAAAAACTGAGCTTAAAAACTTACTTATCTGGGTTAAAGCGAATACGCAAGATTTAAATCTGCAGTCTGCTTTTACTTTTCATTTTTGGGATCAGATAAACTGGAGAATCTATAAACTAGTCTCTCTCAAAAAAGATGAAAGCTTAAGAGAACTTATGCCGGTTTGTAGAGCGCTGTTGGAGCACTGTTTTAAACAAACTGATAATAATAAGATCAACTTGGACTCAGAAAACAAAGCTTCTGGTTCTGTCTCATTAAATTCCAGTAAACCGGAGACTGTGTGAGTATCGGAGAATGTTACAAGTGTTGTTGCAAATGCTGAAAGTATTGCTTTGAACTCTGTTGAACAAAATCTTTCTTCTCTCTCTCTGGGAAAAAATGAGACTCTTTTGGACTTTTCTTCGCGTTGTTCTGTTAATGTAAAAATATGTGACTCTTGTAAGGGGGATGGAACAAAGTGTGTAAAAGATGGAAATGAAAAAGTGACTGTACTTCCGAAAATTGTTTGTGCAGGGACACTGAAACCTGAATTGGATTCTGTTGGGCCTGGGGTGGAGGCTGAGGTGGCTTCTTCCACTCGGGAAATTGTGGTTCCGGGGAACTCTTTTTCAGTTAAGCAAAAACATGGTTGTTCTGGTGTTTGTCAATCTATAGATACAGAGAAAGAAAAATTGGCTTTAAGGGTGGAGTCCTTTGAAAGGAATGATGGAAGAAACTCGCGACTGTGTTGTTGCTGAAATTCAAAAAGCTGGACTTGAAATCTCTGCAACGAAAATTCAACAAGTTTCACCTTAGAAGTACCTGGGATGGAAGATGATGGAAGACGATGGAAGACGACAATAATACCACAGAAAATTCAGATCCGAACCAGAGTCAACAACCTACAAGAGTTACAACAACTTCTAGGAGAAATCAACTGGGTCAGACCGATGGTGGGAATCACCAATGATGAACTGAGTCCGCTCTTCCATTTGCTGAGAGGAAGTTGCGACATCACTTCGCCAAGAACTTTAACCCCTGAAGCTCGTGCTGCTCTCGACAAAGTCACAGAAGCTCTTCAAAAAAGACAAGCTCATCGCTGCGTTCCTGAAAATCCTTTCTTTCTTGCAATCTTAGGAGAGAAGATGCAGCTTTGTGGTCTCATTTTCCAGTGGGATGCC
Organism: Melospiza melodia melodia; assembly: GCF_035770615.1. Lineage (NCBI taxonomy): Eukaryota > Metazoa > Chordata > Aves > Passeriformes > Passerellidae > Melospiza > Melospiza melodia. The sequence goes on along the minus strand of NC_086225.1, from coordinate 45,800,945 downwards.
ACAGAACAAGATCCTTTGTTAATAATGGAATGGGTTTTTCCTCCCTACAGGTTTTCAAAGACCATTTGCTCAGTTTTAGAAATGATTGCATACATTATAATTAAGGCTAGAACCAGATTGTTAACTTTGGCAGGTCAAGAATGTTCAGTTATCTATTTGCCATTGAAAAATGATTATTTCAATTGGGCAATGCAAAATTCTGATGATTTACAATATGCATTCTTAGGTTTTCTAGGTGTTTGTTCCATACACTATCCAGCTCACAAACTACTGCAAGCAAAATTGAGTTTCAGAGAAAAACCTAAATTAAGTGAAGAACCTTTACATGCTGTGACTCTCTTCACTGATGGCTCTGGTAAAAGCCACAAGTCCGTTGTGACTTGGTTTAATCAAAAGACTGATGTTTGGGAATCTGATATTCAAACAGTAGAGGGATCCCCTCAAATTGTTGAGCTTGCTGCAGTAGTTTGAGCTTTTCAGCTGTTTCCTCAGCCTTTCAATTTGGTCACAGATTCTGCTTATGTTGCTAATGTAGTCAGGAGAATAGAAGGTTCCATTTTAAAGGATGTTAGTAATGAAACTTACATCGTTGGCTTTCATGTCTTTTTATAACTTTGCAATATAGAACTAATCCATATTTTGTTTCTCACATTAGGGCGCATTCTTCACTTCCTGGATTTTTAGTGGAAGGAAATGCAAGAGCGGACAAGCTGACAATGGTCATTTCTAACACATTGCCAAATATTTTTGAACAAGCAAAATTGAGTCATGCCTTTTTCCACCAAAATGCACAAGCACTCATGCGAATGTTCCAAATCACTAAAAGTCAAGCTAAAGCTATCATTCATACTTGCCCTGACTGTCAATTGGTACAACCTCCTGTTTCTACAGGAGCAATCAACCCCCGAGGCTTACAAAGCCTACAGTTGTGGCAAACAGGTGTTACTAAATAGCCTTCTTTTGGTAAATTTAAAAATATTTATGTTTCCATAGACACGTTCTCTGGTGCAGTTTTTGCTTCCCTTCACACAGGTGAAACTGGCAGCCATGCCTGTCATCATTTCCTGCAAGCTTTTGCTTCATTGGGTATACCCCAAGAAGTAAAAACTGACAATGGTCCCGCATACATATCTCAAAAATTGGCCACATTTTTAAATGAATGGGGTGTTCGACACATTTTTGGTATTCCCCACTCTCCCACAAGCCAAGCAATCATTGAAAGAACACATCAAACCTTAAAACGCATATTAGATCAACAGAGAGGGGGAACGGAAATCACCCCACAGATGAGACTGAGTAAGGCTTTGTATGGTTTTAATTTTCTAAATAGTTCAAGTACAGAACCAGATCCACCAATCTTTAGACACTTTTCAAATAGCACACAGGCAAAACTGAAAGAACATCCTCCTCTTCTAATTAGAAACCCTGACTCTGGACAGATGGAAGGCCCGTTTCAATTAATAACGTGGGGCAAAGGGTATGCTTCTATTTCCACAGGTGCTGGAAGAATTAAGTGGGTTCCTGCCAAAAACGTCAAACCGTATTGCACTTCAGAACCTGTTGTCGAGCCTAGAACTGAGGAAGCGAGTACGCAGACGTGGACCGAATGGAAGGATCCCGGGTCTCGCCTGACGCCTCTTGTGCCTGACGTTCTTTGTGCATCGGTGGAACCCATGAACTCTGATTTTGTGCCAATGTAATTTATGAGTATACGAATTGAATGCTGAATGTTTGTTTAACAAAGCTAATTTTTGGCTGAAAATTTAGGTTATTGTTTTTGTTTAGAAAGAATTCTGCCAAAACTTAGTTCTTGAAAGAGATGGGGAAGAATCAAATGGTATACTTGTTTTGCTTGATTTTAATTGTTTTTTGTCGTGCAGATTTGCCTGTGGATCAACCGAAAACCATGTTTGGGTGACCTTAGCCAAGGCTGCCGGATCGGATACTATATGCCTGTCTAATTCGGAACCAGAAAAGCCTTTCTCAACCTGTTTGGTTGGTGTGCCAGTGAAAGAGTTTCCTTTGGTCAGAAAAGAATCCAATGGTAAACCAGGTGGAATTGACAATGGAAACAGTCCTTCCTTCAATTGGAACATTTGTTCGAAAAAACTTCTCAGGGCAGCAAATGTTTCAAACAGTTGGGATGTGTTTCTGGAGACGGACCAATATCCACGGCAATTGCCAAAAGGGTATTGGATCATTTGCGGAGACAGAGGTTGGCAAGGCATTCCAGCCCACCTTGAAGGTGGCCCTTGTAGCATTGGTATGCTTACCATAATTGCCCCCACTGCCAAAGCAGTGATGAAAAAGAAACAAAGGAAAACAAGAGCTGTTCCTCATTATGATGAGAACTGTCAGAGTGATTTTATGCCTTGGAATGCTGCCAGAAGGCTTTCAGCAGGTATATTTCTACCCCAATTGGCTTCAGCTGTGGCATTGAGACAATTAGATCGAGTTGGATGTTGGCTGAGCAAACAAGCTAATGCCACATCCTCCGCAATCAGTGATATGTTGACCGATGTTGATAGTATTAGACATGCTACTCTTCAAAACAGAGCAGCCATTGATTTTCTTTTACTGGCACAAGGACATGGTTGTGAGGAATTGGAAGGATTGTGTTGTATGAATTTGTCTGATCGTTCTGAATCCATTCACAAAAGCATTCAAAAATTAAAGGATCTGACAGCCCAAATTAAAGAAGATGGAGGTTCCTGGTTGGATGATTTGTTTGAAAATTGGAGTTTTGCACCTTGGCTAAGGCAACTTTGCAAGATAGGTCTTTACATATTAGGTGTTCTAATACTGATATTGATAGTGGCACCTTGTATACTCTGTTGTGTTCGGCGAATGATGAACAAAACAGTCCGAGAAGTTTTTGTCATTCAAGCAGGAGAACTAGGAAGTAGAAGCACAGAGAGTGTATGAAATCTCACGAAAGCAGTAGATGAGGGTATTGACATGAACGAAGGTTTTGAATTAAGGCCTTGGAATCGACCAGAGTTTTTTGAACGATGCCTTGTGACTGTTGCCAAACGTGATTCATATCTCTCTTTCAGGGATTGGGTCTTCACAGCATTAAGTTGCTGTGCCGTAATATAGCAATGCTTCAGTTTAGTGAAAATAGGTCTTCAGCAGATAATAAGCAGAAATTTTGCAATAGAGCTATGAAACGCAAATAGCAAGCGACAAGAAAATGAAAGCTTCTGGGTCAAACAGAGAGGGGGAAATGTTGGAATCCATAAGGTTAGAGGATTTTTAAGAAATGGTTACAAAGAAGTATGTAAGCCTTAGACTGGAGTTTTGTTAGCATTGCAGAAAAGTTTCCAATGCAAGCAGAAAAAGTTTTCCATGCAAGCAGAAAAGTTTCCCAAGCAGTAGACGTGACAAATAACAATAGGCTTCTGTAGAATTGGCTTTAGGATGGCAACAAGGTTATTTAATGTATATCTTTAGAAGGTTAGCATGAATAGAACTCTGTTCTTTGTCTCTTATCAACTAGTCTTTGTTTTAGCTACGATTACCTATGTTTTATAAGATTGGATAGAATGCTTGTCAAGATGTGTTTTCTGTGTCTGATTGGCTGAATTCTAGTCTGAGATGATTTTATGTATTGCTGTATGAGCCCTGTTGAAGGAGACATTTTTTGGTGTGGATCAGTGAGCTGTCATGTCTCCATTTTGTATTTTGAGACTGATGTGCTGGAAATAAAAGCAAAAATCTCTTCACTGGTCTGGTTACCATGTTATCCATATTTGGATATTTTGCCGCGGCCTAGTGGGTTCCTTTTTTAAGGCGTGGGTTCCTGACACTATTGGACTTATACCTGTCCCGTCCCCCGCATATTGGTGCCTCGTGTGAGGACGTAGAATAGAAGAAAAACAAAGAAAAATCGTGGAAGTACCAGCTGCGGAGACCCAAGTGTTAACAAGGAGGACACTGTATCATCTCTCCCGCCGAAGCCAAGAAAATTGTAAGTAACTTATCTCGGGAGAGCGCTTGGGTGACGTTGGGAGGCAAAATAGCGAAAAAGAAAATTATTAAACGAACACAAAAATGGGAACGAATTTATCAAAAGTTGAATGGGATGTTTTTCATCAATTAGAGACAATGTTACAAGAAAAAGGTCACTCTGAAATTTCAAAAACTGAGCTTAAAAACTTACTTATCTGGGTTAAAGCGAATACGCAAGATTTAAATCTGCAGTCTGCTTTTACTTTTCATTTTTGGGATCAGATAAACTGGAGAATCTATAAACTAGTCTCTCTCAAAAAAGATGAAAGCTTAAGAGAACTTATGCCGGTTTGTAGAGCGCTGTTGGAGCACTGTTTTAAACAAACTGATAATAATAGGATCAACTTGGACTCAGAAAACAAAGCTTCTGGTTCTGTCTCATTAAATTCCAGTAAACCGGAGACTGTGTGAGTATCGGAGAATGTTACAAGTGTTGTTGCAAATGCTGAAAGTATTGCTTTGAACTCTGTTGAACAAAATCTTTCTTCTCTCTCTCTGGGAAAAAATGAGACTCTTTTGGACTTTTCTTTGCGTTGTTCTGTTAATGTAAAAATATGTGACTCTTGTAAGGGGGATGGAACAAAGTGTGTAAAAGATGGAAATGAAAAAGTTGTTTGTGCAGGGACACTGAAACCTGAATTGGATTCTGTTGGGCCTGGGGTGGTGGCTGAGGTGGCTGCATCCACTCGGGAAATTGTGGTTCCGGGGAACTCTTTTTCAGTTAAGCAAAAACATGGTTGTTCTGGTGTTTGTCAATCTATAGATACAGAGAAAGAAAAATTGGCTTTAAGGGTGGAGTCCTTTGAAAGGAAGAGATGGAAGAAACTCGCGACTGTGTTGTTGCTGAAATTCAAAAAGCTGGACTTGAAATCTCTGCAACGAAAATTCAACAAGTTTCACCTTAGAAGTACCTGGGATGGAAGATGATGGAAGACGATGGAAGACGACAATAATACCACAGAAAATTCAGATCCGAACCAGAGTCAACAACCTACAAGAGTTACAACAACTTCTAGGAGAAATCAACTGGGTCAGACCGATGCTGGGAATCACCAATGATGAACTGAGTCCGCTCTTCCATTTGCTGAGAGGAAGTTGCGACATCACTTCGCCAAGAACTTTAACCCCTGAAGCTCGTGCTGCTCTCGACAAAGTCACAGAAGCTCTTCAAAAAAGACAAGCTCATCGCTGCGTTCCTGAAAATCCTTTCTTTCTTGCAATCTTAGGAGAGAAGATGCAGCTTTGTGGTCTCATTTTCCAGTGGGATGCCACAGAACAAGATCCTTTGTTAATAATGGAATGGGTTTTTCCTCCCTACAGGTTTTCAAAGACCATTTGCTCAGTTTTAGAAATGATTGCATACATTATAATTAAGGCTAGAACCAGATTGTTAACTTTGGCAGGTCAAGAATGTTCAGTTATCTATTTGCCATTGAAAAATGATTATTTCAATTGGGCAATGCAAAATTCTGATGATTTACAATATGCATTCTTAGGTTTTCCAGGTGTTTGTTCCATACACTATCCAGCTCACAAACTACTGCAAGCAAAATTGAGTTTCAGAGAAAAACCTAAATTAAGTGAAGAACCTTTACATGCTGTGACTCTCTTCACTGATGGCTCTGGTAAAAGCCACAAGTCCGTTGTGACTTGGTTTAATCAAAAGACTGATGTTTGGGAATCTGATATTCAAACAGTAGAGGGATCCCCTCAAATTGTTGAGCTTGCTGCAGTAGTTTGAGCTTTTCAGCTGTTTCCTCAGCCTTTTAATTTGGTCACAGATTCTGCTTATGTTGCTAATGTAGTCAGGAGAATAGAAGGTTCCATTTTAAAGGATGTTAGTAATGAAACTTTGCATCGTTGGCTTTCATGTCTTTTTATAACTTTGCAATATAGAACTAATCCATATTTTGTTTCTCACATTAGAGCGCATTCTTCACTTCCTGGATTTTTAGTGGAAGGAAATGCAAGAGCGGACAAGCTGACAATGGTCATTTCTAACACATTGCCAAATAGTTTTGAACAAGCAAAATTGAGTCATGCCTTTTTCCACCAAAATGCACAAGCACTCATGCGAATGTTCCAAATCACTAAAAGTCAAGCTAAAGCTATCATTCATACTTGCCCTGACTGTCAATTGGTACAACCTCCTGTTTCTACAGGAGCAATCAACCCCCGAGGCTTACAAAGCCTACAGTTGTGGCAAACAGGTGTTACTAAATAGCCTTCTTTTGGTAAATTTAAAAATATTCATGTTTCCATAGACACGTTCTCTGGTGCAGTTTTTGCTTCCCTTCACACAGGTGAAACTGGCAGCCATGCCTGTCATCATTTCCTGCAAGCTTTTGCTTCATTGGGTATACCCCAAGAAGTAAAAACTGACAATGGTCCCGCATACATATCTCAAAAATTGGCCACATTTTTAAATGAATGGGGTGTTCGACACATTTTTGGTATTCCCCACTCTCCCACAAGCCAAGCAGTCATTGAAAGAACACATCAAACCTTAAAACGCATATTAGATCAACAGAGAGGGGGAACGGAAATCACCCCACAGATGAGACTGAGTAAGGCTTTGTATGGTTTTAATTTTCTAAATAGTTCAAGTACAGAACCAGATCCACCAATCTTTAGACACTTTTCAAATAGCACACAGGCAAAACTGAAAGAACATCCTCCTCTTCTAATTAGAAACCCTGACTCTGGACAGATGGAAGGCCCGTTTCAATTAATAACGTGGGGCAAAGGGTATGCTTCTATTTCCACAGGTGCTGGAAGAATTAAGTGGGTTCCTGCCAAAAACGTCAAACCGTATCGCACTTCAGAACCTGTTGTCGAGCCTAGAACTGAGGAAGCGAGTACGCAGACGTGGACCGAATGGAAGGATCCCGGGTCTCGCCTGACGCCTCTTGTGCCTGACGTTCTTTGTGCATCGGTGGAACCCATGAACTCTGATTTTGTGCCAATGTTATTTATGAGTATACGAATTGAATGCTGAATGTTTGTTTAACAAAGCTAATTTTTGGCTGAAAATTTAGGTTATTGTTTTTGTTTAGAAAGAATTCTGCCAAAACTTAGTTCTTGAAAGAGATGGGGCAGAATCAAATGGTATACTTGTTTTGCTTGATTTTAATTGTTTTTTGTCGTGCAGATTTGCCTGTGGATCAACCGAAAACGAGTGTTTGGGTGACCTTAGCCAAGGCTACCGGATCGGATACTATATGTCTGTCTAATTCGGAACCAGAAAAGCCTTTCTCAACCTGTTTGGTTGGTGTGCCAGTGAAAGAGTTTCCTTTGGTCAGAAAAGAATCCAATGGTAAACCAGGTGGAATTGACAATGGAAACAGTCCTTCCTTCAATTGGAACATTTGGTCCAACAAACTTCTCAGGGCAGCAAATGTTTCAAACAGTTGGGATGTGTTTCTGGAGACGGACCAATATCCACGGCAATTGCCAAAAGGGTATTGGATCATTTGCGGAGACAGAGGTTGGCAAGGCATTCCAGCCCACCTTGAAGGTGGCCCTTGTAGCATTGGTATGCTTACCATAATTGCCCCCACTGCCAAAGCAGTGATGAAAAAGAAACAAAGGAAAACAAGAGCTGTTCCTCATTATGATGAGAACTGTCAGAGTGATTTTATGCCTTGGAATGCCGCCAGAAGGCTTTCAGCAGGTATATTTCTACCCCAATTGGCTTCAGCTGTGGCATTGAGACAATTAGATCGAGTTGGATGTTGGCTGAGCAAACAAGCTAATGCCACATCCTCCGCAATCAGTGATATGTTGACCGATGTTGATAGTATTAGACATGCTACTCTTCAAAACAGAGCAGCCATTGATTTTCTCTTACTGGCACAAGGACATGGTTGTGAGGAATTTGAAGGATTGTGTTGTATGAATTTGTCTGATCGTTCTGAATCCATTCACAAAAGCATTCAAAAATTAAAGGATCTGACAGCCCAAATTAAAGAAGATGGAGGTTCCTGGTTGGATGATTTGTTTCAAAATTGGAGTTTTGCACCTTGGCTAAGGCAACTTTGCAAGATAGGTCTTTACATATTAGGTGTTCTAATACTGATATTGATAGTGGCACCTTGTATACTCTGTTGTGTTCGGCGAATGATGAACAAAACAGTCCGAGAAGTTTTTGTCATTCAAGCAGGAGAACTAGGAAGTAGAAGCACAGAGAGTGTATGAAATCTCACGAAAGCAGTAGATGAGGGTATTGACATGAACGAAGGTTTTGAATTAAGGCCTTGGAATCGACCAGAGTTTTTTGAACGATGCCTTGTGACTGTTGCCAAACGTGATTCATATCTCTCTTTCAGGGATTGGGTCTTCACAGCATTAAGTTGCTGTGCCGTAATATAGCAATGCTTCAGTTTAGTGAAAATAGGTCTTCAGCAGATAATAAGCAGAAATTTTGCAATAGAGCTATGAAACGCAAATAGCAAGCGACAAGAAAATGAAAGCTTCTGGGTCAAACAGAGAGGGGGAAATGTTGGAATCCATAAGGTTAGAGGATTTTTAAGAAATGGTTACAAAGAAGTATGTAAGCCTTAGACTGGAGTTTTGTTAGCATTGCAGAAAAGTTTCCCATGCAAGCAGAAAAAGTTTTCCATGCAAGCAGAAAAGTTTCCCAAGCAGTAGACATGACAAATAACAATAGGCTTCTGTAGAATTGGCTTTAGGATGGCAACAAGGTTATTTAATGTATATCTTTAGAAGGTTAGCATGAATAGAACTCTGTTCTTTGTCTCTTATCAACTAGTCTTTGTTTTAGCTACGATTACCTATGTTTTATAAGATTGGATAGAATGCTTGTCAAGATGTGTTTTCTGTGTCTGATTGGCTGAATTCTAGTCTGAGATGATTTTATGTATTGCTGTATGAGCCCTGTTGAAGGAGACATTTTTTGGTGTGGATCAGTGAGCTGTCATGTCTCCATTTTGTATTTTGAGACTGATGTGCTGGAAATAAAAGCAAAAATCTCTTCACTGGTCTGGTTACCATGTTATCCATATTTGGATATTTTGCCGTGGCCTAGTGGGTTCCTTTTTTAAGGCGTGGGTTCCTGACACTATTGGACTTATACCTGTCTCGTCCCCCGCATATTGGTGCCTCGTGTGAGGACGTAGAATAGAAGAAAAACAAAGAAAAATCGTGGAAGTACCAGCTGCGGAGACCCAAGTGTTAACAAGGAGGACACTGTATCATCTCTCCCGCCGAAGCCAAGAAAATTGTAAGTAACTTATCTCGGGAGAGCGCTTGGGTGACGTTGGGAGGCAAAATAGCGAAAAAGAAAATTATTAAAAGAACACAAAAATGGGAACGAATTTATCAAAAGTTGAATGGGATGTTTTTCATCAATTAGAGACAATGTTACAAGAAAAACGTCACTCTGAAATTTCAAAAACTGAGCTTAAAAACTTACTTATCTGGGTTAAAGCGAATACGCAAGATTTAAATCTGCAGTCTGCTTTTACTTTTCATTTTTGGGATCAGATAAACTGGAGAATCTATAAACTAGTCTCTCTCAAAAAAGATGAAAGCTTAAGAGAACTTATGCCGGTTTGTAGAGCGCTGTTGGAGCACTGTTTTAAACAAACTGATAATAATAAGATCAACTTGGACTCAGAAAACAAAGCTTCTGGTTCTGTCTCATTAAATTCCAGTAAACCGGAGACTGTGTGAGTATCGGAGAATGTTACAAGTGTTGTTGCAAATGCTGAAAGTATTGCTTTGAACTCTGTTGAACAAAATCTTTCTTCTCTCTCTCTGGGAAAAAATGAGACTCTTTTGGACTTTTCTTTGCGTTGTTCTGTTAATGTAAAAATATGTGACTCTTGTAAGGGGGATGGAACAAAGTGTGTAAAAGATGGAAATGAAAAAGTTGTTTGTGCAGGGACACTGAAACCTGAATTGGATTCTGTTGGGCCTGGGGTGGAGGCTGAGGTGGCTTCTTCCACTCGGGAAATTGTGGTTCCGGGGAACTCTTTTTCAGTTAAGCAAAAACAGGGTTGTTCTGGTGTTTGTCAATCTATAGATACAGAGAAAGAAAAATTGGCTTTAAGGGTGGAGTCCTTTGAAAGGAAGAGATGGAAGAAACTCGCGACTGTGTTGTTGCTGAAATTCAAAAAGCTGGACTTGAAATCTCTGCAACGAAAATTCAACAAGTTTCACCTTAGAAGTACCTGGGATGGAAGATGATGGAAGACGATGGAAGATGACAATAATACCACAGAAAATTCAGATCCGAACCAGAGTCAACAACCTACAAGAGTTACAACAACTTCTAGGAGAAATCAACTGGGTCAGACCGATGGTGGGAATCACCAATGATGAACTGAGTCCACTCTTCCATTTGCTGAGAGGAAGTTGTGACATCACTTCGCCAAGAACTTTAACCCCTGAAGCTCGTGCTGCTCTCGACAAAGTCACAGAAGCTCTTCAAAAAAGACAAGCTCATCGCTGCGTTCCTGAAAATCCTTTCTTTCTTGCAATCTTAGGAGAGAAGATGCAGCTTTGTGGTCTCATTTTCCAGTGGGATGCCACAGAACAAGATCCTTTGTTAATAATGGAATGGGTTTTTCCTCCCTACAGGTTTTCAAAGACCATTTGCTCAGTTTTAGAAATGATTGCATACATTATAATTAAGGCTAGAACCAGATTGTTAACTTTGGCAGGTCAAGAATGTTCAGTTATCTATTTGCCATTGAAAAATGATTATTTCAATTGGGCAATGCAAAATTCTGATGATTTACAATATGCATTCTTAGGTTTTCCAGGTGTTTGTTCCATACACTATCCAGCTCACAAACTACTGCAAGCAAAATTGAGTTTCAGAGAAAAACCTAAATTAAGTGAAGAACCTTTACATGCTGTGACTCTCTTCACTGATGGCTCTGGTAAAAGCCACAAGTCCGTTGTGACTTGGTTTAATCAAAAGACTGATGTTTGGGAATCTAATATTCAAACAGTAGAGGGATCCCCTCAAATTGTTGAGCTTGCTGCAGTAGTTTGAGCTTTTCAGCTGTTTCCTCAGCCTTTTAATTTGGTCACAGATTCTGCTTATGTTGCTAATGTAGTCAGGAGAATAGAAGGTTCCATTTTAAAGGATGTTAGTAATGAAACTTACATCGTTGGCTTTCATGTCTTTTTATAACTTTGCAATATAGAACTAATCCATATTTTGTTTCTCACATTAGGGCGCATTCTTCACTTCCTGGATTTTTAGTGGAAGGAAATGCAAGAGCGGACAAGCTGACAATGGTCATTTCTAACACATTGCCAAATAGTTTTGAACAAGCAAAATTGAGTCATGCCTTTTTCCACCAAAATGCACAAGCACTCATGCGAATGTTCCAAATCACTAAAAGTCAAGCTAAAGCTATCATTCATACTTGCCCTGACTGTCAATTGGTACAACCTCCTGTTTCTACAGGAGCAATCAACCCCCGAGGCTTACAAAGCCTACAGTTGTGGCAAACAGGTGTTACTAAATAGCCTTCTTTTGGTAAATTTAAAAATATTCATGTTTCCATAGACACGTTCTCTGGTGCAGTTTTTGCTTCCCTTCACACAGGTGAAACTGGCAGCCATGCCTGTCATCATTTCCTGCAAGCTTTTGCTTCATTGGGTATACCCCAAGAAGTAAAAACTGACAATGGTCCCGCATACATATCTCAAAAATTGGCCACATTTTTAAATGAATGGGGTGTTCGACACATTTTTGGTATTCCCCACTCTCCCACAAGCCAAGCAATCATTGAAAGAACACATCAAACCTTAAAACGCATATTAGATCAACAGAGAGGGGGAACGGAAATCACCCCACAGATGAGACTGAGTAAGGCTTTGTATGGTTTTAATTTTCTAAATAGTTCAAGTACAGAACCAGATCCACCAATCTTTAGACACTTTTCAAATAGCACACAGGCAAAACTGAAAGAACATCCTCCTCTTCTAATTAGAAACCCTGACTCTGGACAGATGGAAGGCCCGTTTCAATTAATAACGTGGGGCAAAGGGTATGCTTCTATTTCCACAGGTGCTGGAAGAATTAAGTGGGTTCCTGCCAAAAACGTCAAACCGTATCGCACTTCAGAACCTGTTGTCGAGCCTAGAACTGAGGAAGCGAGTACGCAGACGTGGACCGAATGGAAGGATCCCGGGTCTCGCCTGACGCCTCTTGTGCCTGACGTTCTTTGTGCATCGGTGGAACCCATGAACTCTGATTTTGTGCCAATGTAATTTATGAGTATACGAATTGAATGCTGAATGTTTGTTTAACAAAGCTAATTTTTGGCTGAAAATTTAGGTTATTGTTTTTGTTTAGAAAGAATTCTGCCAAAACTTAGTTCTTGAAAGAGATGGGGAAGAATCAAATGGTATACTTGTTTTGCTTGATTTTAATTGTTTTTTGTCGTGCAGATTTGCCTGTGGATCAACCGAAAACCATGTTTGGGTGACCTTAGCCAAGGCTGCCGGATCGGATACTATATGCCTGTCTAATTCGGAACCAGAAAAGCCTTTCTCAACCTGTTTGGTTGGTGTGCCAGTGAAAGAGTTTCCTTTGGTCAGAAAAGAATCCAATGGTAAACCAGGTGGAATTGACAATGGAAACAGTCCTTCCTTCAATTGGAACATTTGTTCGAAAAAACTTCTCAGGGCAGCAAATGTTTCAAACAGTTGGGATGTGTTTCTGGAGACGGACCAATATCCACGGCAATTGCCAAAAGGGTATTGGATCATTTGCGGAGACAGAGGTTGGCAAGGCATTCCAGCCCACCTTGAAGGTGGCCCTTGTAGCATTGGTATGCTTACCATAATTGCCCCCACTGCCAAAGCAGTGATGAAAAAGAAACAAAGGAAAACAAGAGCTGTTCCTCATTATGATGAGAACTGTCAGAGTGATTTTATGCCTTGGAATGCCGCCAGAAGGGTTTCAGCAGGTATATTTCTACCCCAATTGGCTTCAGCTGTGGCATTGAGACAATTAGATCGAGTTGGATGTTGGCTGAGCAAACAAGCTAATGCCACATCCTCCGCAATCAGTGATATGTTGACCGATGTTGATAGTATTAGACATGCTACTCTTCAAAACAGAGCAGCCATTGATTTTCTTTTACTGGCACAAGGACATGGTTGTGAGGAATTGGAAGGATTGTGTTGTATGAATTTGTCTGATCGTTCTGAATCCATTCACAAAAGCATTCAAAAATTAAAGGATCTGACAGCCCAAATTAAAGAAGATGGAGGTTCCTGGTTGGATGATTTGTTTCAAAATTGGAGTTTTGCACCTTGGCTAAGGCAACTTTGCAAGATAGGTCTTTACATATTAGGTGTTCTAATACTGATATTGATAGTGGCACCTTGTATACTCTGTTGTGTTCGGCGAATGATGAACAAAACAGTCCGAGAAGTTTTTGTCATTCAAGCAGGAGAACTAGGAAGTAGAAGCACAGAGAGTGTATGAAATCTCACGAAAGCAGTAGATGAGGGTATTGACATGAACGAAGGTTTTGAATTAAGGCCTTGGAATCGACCAGTTTTTTGAACGATGCCTTGTGACTGTTGCCAAACGTGATTCATATCTCTCTTTCAGGGATTGGGTCTTCACAGCATTAAGTTGCTGTGCCGTAATATAGCAATGCTTCAGTTTAGTGAAAATAGGTCTTCAGCAGATAATAAGCAGAAATTTTGCAATAGAGCTATGAAACGCAAATAGCAAGCGACAAGAAAATGAAAGCTTCTGGGTCAAACAGAGAGGGGGAAATGTTGGAATCCATAAGGTTAGAGGATTTTTAAGAAATGGTTACAAAGAAGTATGTAAGCCTTAGACTGGAGTTTTGTTAGCATTGCAGAAAAGTTTCCCATGCAAGCAGAAAAAGTTTTCCATGCAAGCAGAAAAGTTTCCCAAGCAGTAGACGTGACAAATAACAATAGGCTTCTGTAGAATTGGCTTTAGGATGGCAACAAGGTTATTTAATGTATATCTTTAGAAGGTTAGCATGAATAGAACTCTGTTCTTTGTCTCTTATCAACTAGTCTTTGTTTTAGCTACGATTACCTATGTTTTATAAGATTGGATAGAATGCTTGTCAAGATGTGTTTTCTGTGTCTGATTGGCTGAATTCTAGTCTGAGATGATTTTATGTATTGCTGTATGAGCCCTGTTGAAGGAGACATTTTTTGGTGTGGATCAGTGAGCTGTCATGTCTCCATTTTGTATTTTGAGACTTATGTGCTGGAAATAAAAGCAAAAATCTCTTCACTGGTCTGGTTACCATGTTATCCATATTTGGATATTTTGCCGCGGCCTAGTGGGTTCCTTTTTTAAGGCGTGGGTTCCTGACACTATTGGACTTATACCTGTCGCGTCCCCCGCATATTGGTGCCTCGTGTGAGGACGTAGAATAGAAGAAAAACAAAGAAAAATCGTGGAAGTACCAGCTGCGGAGACCCAAGTGTTAACAAGGAGCACACTGTATCATCTCTCCCGCCAAAGCCAAGAAAATTGTAAGTAACTTATCTCGGGACAGCGCTTGGGTGACGTTGGGAGGCAAAATAGCGAAAAAGACAATTATTAAAAGAACACAAAAATGGGAACGAATTTATCAAAAGTTGAATGGGATGTTTTTCATCAATTAGAGACAATGTTACAAGAAAAAGGTCACTCTGAAATTTCAAAAACTGAGCTTAAAAACTTACTTATCTGGGTTAAAGCGAATACGCAAGATTTAAATCTGCAGTCTGCTTTTACTTTTCATTTTTGGGATCAGATAAACTGGAGAATCTATAAACTAGTCTCTCTCAAAAAAGATGAAAGCTTAAGAGAACTTATGCCGGTTTGTAGAGCGCTGTTGGAGCACTGTTTTAAACAAACTGATAATAATAAGATCAACTTGGACTCAGAAAACAAAGCTTCTGGTTCTGTCTCATTAAATTCCAGTAAACCGGAGACTGTGTGAGTATCGGAGAATGTTACAAGTGTTGTTGCAAATGCTGAAAGTATTGCTTTGAACTCTGTTGAACAAAATCTTTCTTCTCTCTCTCTGGGAAAAAATGAGACTCTTTTGGACTTTTCTTCGCGTTGTTCTGTTAATGTAAAAATATGTGACTCTTGTAAGGGGGATGGAACAAAGTGTGTAAAAGATGGAAATGAAAAAGTGACTGTACTTCCTAAAATTGTTTGTGCAGGGACACTGAAACCTGAATTGGATTCTGTTGGGCCTGGGGTGGAGGCTGAGGTGGCTGCATCCACTCGGGAAATTGTGGTTCCGGGGAACTCTTTTTCAGTTAAGCAAAAACATGGTTGTTCTGGTGTTTGTCAATCTATAGATACAGAGAAAGAAAAATTGGCTTTAAGGGTGGAGTCCTTTGAAAGGAAGAGATGGAAGAAACTCGCGACTGTGTTGTTGCTGAAATTCAAAAAGCTGGACTTGAAATCTCTGCAACGAAAATTCAACAAGTTTCACCTTAGAAGTACCTGGGATGGAAGATGATGGAAGACGATGGAAGACGACAATAATACCACAGAAAATTCAGATCCGAACCAGAGTCAACAACCTACAAGAGTTACAACAACTTCTAGGAGAAATCAACTGGGTCAGACCGATGCTGGGAATCACCAATGATGAACTGAGTCCGCTCTTCCATTTGCTGAGAGGAAGTTGCGACATCACTTCGCCAAGAACTTTAACCCCTGAAGCTCGTGCTGCTCTCGACAAAGTCACAGAAGCTCTTCAAAAAAGACAAGCTCATCGCTGCATTCCTGAAAATCCTTTCTTTCTTGCAATCTTAGGAGAGATGCAGCTTTGTGGTCTCATTTTCCAGTGGGATGCCACAGAACAAGATCCTTTGTTAATAATGGAATGGGTTTTTCCTCCCTACAGGTTTTCAAAGACCATTTGCTCAGTTTTAGAAATGATTGCATACATTATAATTAAGGCTAGAACCAGATTGTTAACTTTGGCAGGTCAAGAATGTTCAGTTATCTATTTGCCATTGAAAAATGATTATTTCAATTGGGCAATGCAAAATTCTGATGATTTACAATATGCATTCTTAGGTTTTCCAGGTGTTTGTTCCATACACTATCCAGCTCACAAACTACTGCAAGCAAAATTGAGTTTCAGAGAAAAACCTAAATTAAGTGAAGAACCTTTACATGCTGTGACTCTCTTCACTGATGGCTCTGGTAAAAGCCACAAGTCCGTTGTGACTTGGTTTAATCAAAAGACTGATGTTTGGGAATCTGATATTCAAACAGTAGAGGGATCCCCTCAAATTGTTGAGCTTGCTGCAGTAGTTTGAGCTTTTCAGCTGTTTCCTCAGCCTTTCAATTTGGTCACAGATTCTGCTTATGTTGCTAATGTAGTCAGGAGAATAGAAGGTTCCATTTTAAAGGATGTTAGTAATGAAACTTTACATCGTTGGCTTTCATGTCTTTTTATAACTTTGCAATATAGAACTAATCCATATTTTGTTTCTCACATTAGGGCGCATTCTTCACTTCCTGGATTTTTAGTGGAAGGAAATGCAAGAGCGGACAAGCTGACAATGGTCATTTCTAACACATTGCCAAATATTTTTGAACAAGCAAAATTGAGTCATGCCTTTTTCCACCAAAATGCACAAGCACTCATGCGAATGTTCCAAATCACTAAAAGTCAAGCTAAAGCTATCATTCATACTTGCCCTGACTGTCAATTGGTACAACCTCCTGTTTCTACAGGAGCAATCAACCCCCGAGGCTTACAAAGCCTACAGTTGTGGCAAACAGGTGTTACTAAATAGCCTTCTTTTGGTAAATTTAAAAATATTCATGTTTCCATAGACACGTTCTCTGGTGCAGTTTTTGCTTCCCTTCACACAGGTGAAACTGGCAGCCATGCCTGTCATCATTTCCTGCAAGCTTTTGCTTCATTGGGTATACCTCAAGAAGTAAAAACTGACAATGGTCCCGCATACATATCTCAAAAATTGGCCACATTTTTAAATGAATGGGGTGTTCGACACATTTTTGGTATTCCCCACTCTCCCACAAGCCAAGCAATCATTGAAAGAACACATCAAACCTTAAAACGCATATTAGATCAACAGAGAGGGGGAACGGAAATCACCCCACAGATGAGACTGAGTAAGGCTTTGTATGGTTTTAATTTTCTAAATAGTTCAAGTACAGAACCAGATCCACCAATCTTTAGACACTTTTCAAATAGCACACAGGCAAAACTGAAAGAACATCCTCCTCTTCTAATTAGAAACCCTGACTCTGGACAGATGGAAGTTCCGTTTCAATTAATAACGTGGGGCAAAGGGTATGCTTCTATTTCCACAGGTGCTGGAAGAATTAAGTGGGTTCCTGCCAAAAACGTCAAACCGTATCGCACTTCAGAACCTGTTGTCGAGCCTAGAACTGAGGAAGCGAGTACGCAGACGTGGACCGAATGGAAGGATCCCGGGTCTCGCCTGACGCCTCTTGTGCCTGACGTTCTTTGTGCATCGGTGGAACCCATGAACTCTGATTTTGTGCCAATGTTATTTATGAGTATACGAATTGAATGCTGAATGTTTGTCTAACGAAGCAAATTTTTGGCTGAAAATTTAGGTTATTGTTTTTGTTTAGAAAGAATTCTGCCAAAACTTAGTTCTTGAAAGAGATGGGGCAGAATCAAATGGTATACTTGTTTTGCTTGATTTTAATTGTTTTTTGTCGTGCAGATTTGCCTGCGGATCAACCGAAAACGAGTGTTTGGGTGACCTTAGCCAAGGCTGCCGGATCGGATACTATATGTCTGTCTAATTCGGAACCAGAAAAGCCTTTCTCAACCTGTTTGGTTGGTGTGCCAGTGAAAGAGTTTCCTTTGGTCAGAAAAGAATCCAATGGTAAACCAGGTGGAATTGACAATGGAAACAGTCCTTCCTTCAATTGGAACATTTGTTCGAAAAAACTTCTCAGGGCAGCAAATGTTTCAAACAGTTGGGATGTGTTTCTGGAGACGGACCAATATCCACGGCAATTGCCAAAAGGGTATTGGATCATTTGCGGAGACAGAGGTTGGCAAGGCATTCCAGCCCACCTTGAAGGTGGCCCTTGTAGCATTGGTATGCTTACCATAATTGCCCCCACTGCCAAAGCAGTGATGAAAAAGAAACAAAGGAAAACAAGAGCTGTTCCTCATTATGATGAGAACTGTCAGAGTGATTTTATGCCTTGGAATGCCGCCAGAAGGCTTTCAGCAGGTATATTTCTACCCCAATTGGCTTCAGCTGTGGCATTGAGACAATTAGATCGAGTTGGATGTTGGCTGAGCAAACAAGCTAATGCCACATCCTCCGCAATCAGTGATATGTTGACCGATGTTGATAGTATTAGACATGCTACTCTTCAAAACAGAGCAGCCATTGATTTTCTTTTACTGGCACAAGGACATGGTTGTGAGGAATTTGAAGGATTGTGTTGTATGAATTTGTCTGATCGTTCTGAATCCATTCACAAAAGCATTCAAAAATTAAAGGATCTGACAGCCCAAATTAAAGAAGATGGAGGTTCCTGGTTGGATGATTTGTTTGAAAATTGGAGTTTTGCACCTTGGCTAAGGCAACTTTGCAAGATAGGTCTTTACATATTAGGTGTTCTAATACTGATATTGATAGTGGCACCTTGTATACTCTGTTGTGTTCGGCGAATGATGAACAAAACAGTCCGAGAAGTTTTTGTCATTCAAGCAGGAGAACTAGGAAGTAGAAGCACAGAGAGTGTATGAAATCTCACGAAAGCAGTAGATGAGGGTATTGACATGAACAAAGGTTTTGAATTAAGGCCTTGGAATCAACCAGAGTTTTTTGAACGATGCCTTGTGACTGTTGCCAAACGTGATTCGTATCTCTCTTTCAGGGATTGGGTCTTCACAGCATTAAGTTGCTGTGCCGTAATATAGCAATGCTTCAGTTTAGTGAAAATAGGTCTTCAGCAGATAATAAGCAGAAATTTTGCAATAGAGCTATGAAACGCAAATAGCAAGCGACAAGAAAATGAAAGCTTCTGGGTCAAACAGAGAGGGGGAAATGTTGGAATCCATAAGGTTAGAGGATTTTTAAGAAATGGTTACAAAGAAGTATGTAGGCCTTAGACTGGAGTTTTGTTAGCATTGCAGAAAAGTTTCCCATGCAAGCAGAAAAAGTTTTCCATGCAAGCAGAAAAGTTTCCCAAGCAGTAGACGTGACAAATAACAATAGGCTTCTGTAGAATTGGCTTTAGGATGGCAACAAGGTTATTTAATGTATATCTTTAGAAGGTTAGCATGAATAGAACTCTGTGCTTTGTCCCTTATCAACTAGTCTTTGTTTTAGCTACGATTACCTATGTTTTATAAGATTGGATAGAATGCTTGTCAAGATGTGTTTTCTGTGTCTGATTGGCTGAATTCTAGTCTGAGATGATTTTATGTATTGCTGTATGAGCCCTGTTGAAGGAGACATTTTTTGGTGTGGATCAGTGAGCTGTCATGTCTCCATTTTGTATTTTGAGACTGATGTGCTGGAAATAAAAGCAAAAATCTCTTCACTGGTCTGGTTACCATGTTATCCATATTTGGATATTTTGCCGCGGCCTAGTGGGTTCCTTTTTTAAGGCGTGGGTTCCTGACACTATTGGACTTATACCTGTCCCGTCCCCTGCATATTGGTGCCTCGTGTGAGGACGTAGAATAGAAGAAAAACAAAGAAAAATCGTGGAAGTACCAGCTGCGGAGACCCAAGTGTTAACAAGGAGCACACTGTATCATCTCTCCCGCCGAAGCCAAGAAAATTGTAAGTAACTTATCTCGGGAGAGCGCTTGGGTGACGTTGGGAGGCAAAATAGCGAAAAAGACAATTATTAAAAGAACACAAAAATGGGAACGAATTTATCAAAAGTTGAATGGGATGTTTTTCATCAATTAGAGACAATGTTACAAGAAAAAGGTCACTCTGAAATTTCAAAAACTGAGCTTAAAAACTTACTTATCTGGGTTAAAGCGAATACGCAAGATTTAAATCTGCAGTCTGCTTTTACTTTTCATTTTTGGGATCAGATAAACTGGAGAATCTATAAACTAGTCTCTCTCAAAAAAGATGAAAGCTTAAGAGAACTTATGCCGGTTTGTAGAGCGCTGTTGGAGCACTGTTTTAAACAAACTGATAATAATAAGATCAACTTGGACTCAGAAAACAAAGCTTCTGGTTCTGTCTCATTAAATTCCAGTAAACCGGAGACTGTGTGAGTATCGGAGAATGTTACAAGTGTTGTTGCAAATGCTGAAAGTATTGCTTTGAACTCTGTTGAACAAAATCTTTCTTCTCTCTCTCTGGGAAAAAATGAGACTCTTTTGGACTTTTCTTCGCGTTGTTCTGTTAATGTAAAAATATGTGACTCTTGTAAGGGGGATGGAACAAAGTGTGTAAAAGATGGAAATGAAAAAGTGACTGTACTTCCTAAAATTGTTTGTGCAGGGACACTGAAACCTGAATTGGATTCTGTTGGGCCTGGGGTGGAGGCTGAGGTGGCTGCATCCACTCGGGAAATTGTGGTTCCGGGGAACTCTTTTTCAGTTAAGCAAAAACATGGTTGTTCTGGTGTTTGTCAATCTATAGATACAGAGAAAGAAAAATTGGCTTTAAGGGTGGAGTCCTTTGAAAGGAAGAGATGGAAGAAACTCGCGACTGTGTTGTTGCTGAAATTCAAAAAGCTGGACTTGAAATCTCTGCAACGAAAATTCAACAAGTTTCACCTTAGAAGTACCTGGGATGGAAGATGATGGAAGACGATGGAAGACGACAATAATACCACAGAAAATTCAGATCCGAACCAGAGTCAACAACCTACAAGAGTTACAACAACTTCTAGGAGAAATCAACTGGGTCAGACCGATGCTGGGAATCACCAATGATGAACTGAGTCCGCTCTTCCATTTGCTGAGAGGAAGTTGCGACATCACTTCGCCAAGAACTTTAACCCCTGAAGCTCGTGCTGCTCTCGACAAAGTCACAGAAGCTCTTCAAAAAAGACAAGCTCATCGCTGCATTCCTGAAAATCCTTTCTTTCTTGCAATCTTAGGAGAGATGCAGCTTTGTGGTCTCATTTTCCAGTGGGATGCCACAGAACAAGATCCTTTGTTAATAATGGAATGGGTTTTTCCTCCCTACAGGTTTTCAAAGACCATTTGCTCAGTTTTAGAAATGATTGCATACATTATAATTAAGGCTAGAACCAGATTGTTAACTTTGGCAGGTCAAGAATGTTCAGTTATCTATTTGCCATTGAAAAATGATTATTTCAATTGGGCAATGCAAAATTCTGATGATTTACAATATGCATTCTTAGGTTTTCCAGGTGTTTGTTCCATACACTATCCAGCTCACAAACTACTGCAAGCAAAATTGAGTTTCAGAGAAAAACCTAAATTAAGTGAAGAACCTTTACATGCTGTGACTCTCTTCACTGATGGCTCTGGTAAAAGCCACAAGTCCGTTGTGACTTGGTTTAATCAAAAGACTGATGTTTGGGAATCTGATATTCAAACAGTAGAGGGATCCCCTCAAATTGTTGAGCTTGCTGCAGTAGTTTGAGCTTTTCAGCTGTTTCCTCAGCCTTTCAATTTGGTCACAGATTCTGCTTATGTTGCTAATGTAGTCAGGAGAATAGAAGGTTCCATTTTAAAGGATGTTAGTAATGAAACTTTACATCGTTGGCTTTCATGTCTTTTTATAACTTTGCAATATAGAACTAATCCATATTTTGTTTCTCACATTAGGGCGCATTCTTCACTTCCTGGATTTTTAGTGGAAGGAAATGCAAGAGCGGACAAGCTGACAATGGTCATTTCTAACACATTGCCAAATATTTTTGAACAAGCAAAATTGAGTCATGCCTTTTTCCACCAAAATGCACAAGCACTCATGCGAATGTTCCAAATCACTAAAAGTCAAGCTAAAGCTATCATTCATACTTGCCCTGACTGTCAATTGGTACAACCTCCTGTTTCTACAGGAGCAATCAACCCCCGAGGCTTACAAAGCCTACAGTTGTGGCAAACAGGTGTTACTAAATAGCCTTCTTTTGGTAAATTTAAAAATATTCATGTTTCCATAGACACGTTCTCTGGTGCAGTTTTTGCTTCCCTTCACACAGGTGAAACTGGCAGCCATGCCTGTCATCATTTCCTGCAAGCTTTTGCTTCATTGGGTATACCTCAAGAAGTAAAAACTGACAATGGTCCCGCATACATATCTCAAAAATTGGCCACATTTTTAAATGAATGGGGTGTTCGACACATTTTTGGTATTCCCCACTCTCCCACAAGCCAAGCAATCATTGAAAGAACACATCAAACCTTAAAACGCATATTAGATCAACAGAGAGGGGGAACGGAAATCACCCCACAGATGAGACTGAGTAAGGCTTTGTATGGTTTTAATTTTCTAAATAGTTCAAGTACAGAACCAGATCCACCAATCTTTAGACACTTTTCAAATAGCACACAGGCAAAACTGAAAGAACATCCTCCTCTTCTAATTAGAAACCCTGACTCTGGACAGATGGAAGTTCCGTTTCAATTAATAACGTGGGGCAAAGGGTATGCTTCTATTTCCACAGGTGCTGGAAGAATTAAGTGGGTTCCTGCCAAAAACGTCAAACCGTATCGCACTTCAGAACCTGTTGTCGAGCCTAGAACTGAGGAAGCGAGTACGCAGACGTGGACCGAATGGAAGGATCCCGGGTCTCGCCTGACGCCTCTTGTGCCTGACGTTCTTTGTGCATCGGTGGAACCCATGAACTCTGATTTTGTGCCAATGTTATTTATGAGTATACGAATTGAATGCTGAATGTTTGTCTAACGAAGCAAATTTTTGGCTGAAAATTTAGGTTATTGTTTTTGTTTAGAAAGAATTCTGCCAAAACTTAGTTCTTGAAAGAGATGGGGCAGAATCAAATGGTATACTTGTTTTGCTTGATTTTAATTGTTTTTTGTCGTGCAGATTTGCCTGCGGATCAACCGAAAACGAGTGTTTGGGTGACCTTAGCCAAGGCTGCCGGATCGGATACTATATGTCTGTCTAATTCGGAACCAGAAAAGCCTTTCTCAACCTGTTTGGTTGGTGTGCCAGTGAAAGAGTTTCCTTTGGTCAGAAAAGAATCCAATGGTAAACCAGGTGGAATTGACAATGGAAACAGTCCTTCCTTCAATTGGAACATTTGTTCGAAAAAACTTCTCAGGGCAGCAAATGTTTCAAACAGTTGGGATGTGTTTCTGGAGACGGACCAATATCCACGGCAATTGCCAAAAGGGTATTGGATCATTTGCGGAGACAGAGGTTGGCAAGGCATTCCAGCCCACCTTGAAGGTGGCCCTTGTAGCATTGGTATGCTTACCATAATTGCCCCCACTGCCAAAGCAGTGATGAAAAAGAAACAAAGGAAAACAAGAGCTGTTCCTCATTATGATGAGAACTGTCAGAGTGATTTTATGCCTTGGAATGCCGCCAGAAGGCTTTCAGCAGGTATATTTCTACCCCAATTGGCTTCAGCTGTGGCATTGAGACAATTAGATCGAGTTGGATGTTGGCTGAGCAAACAAGCTAATGCCACATCCTCCGCAATCAGTGATATGTTGACCGATGTTGATAGTATTAGACATGCTACTCTTCAAAACAGAGCAGCCATTGATTTTCTCTTACTGGCACAAGGACATGGTTGTGAGGAATTTGAAGGATTGTGTTGTATGAATTTGTCTGATCATTCCGAATCCATTCACAAAAGCATTCAAAAATTAAAGGATCTGACAGCCCAAATTAAAGAAGATGGAGGTTCCTGGTTGGATGATTTGTTTCAAAATTGGAGTTTTGCACCTTGGCTAAGGCAACTTTGCAAGATAGGTCTTTACATATTAGGTGTTCTAATACTGATATTGATAGTGGCACCTTGTATACTCTGTTGTGTTCGGCGAATGATGAACAAAACAGTCCGAGAAGTTTTTGTCATTAAAGCAGAACTAGGAAGTAGAAGCACAGAGAGTGTACGAAATCTCACGAAAGCAGTAGATGAGGGTATTGACATGAACGAAGGTTTTGAATTAAGGCCTTGGAATCGACCAGAGTTTTTTGAACGATGCCTTGTGACTGTTGCCAAACGTGATTCATATCTCTCTTTCAGGGATTGGGTCTTCACAGCATTAAGTTGCTGTGCCGTAATATAGCAATGCTTCAGTTTAGTGAAAATAGGTCTTCAGCAGATAATAAGCAGAAATTTTGCAATAGAGCTATGAAACGCAAATAGCAAGCGACAAGAAAATGAAAGCTTCTGGGTCAAACAGAGAGGGGGAAATGTTGGAATCCATAAGGTTAGAGGATTTTTAAGAAATGGTTACAAAGAAGTATGTAGGCCTTAGACTGGAGTTTTGTTAGCATTGCAGAAAAGTTTCCCATGCAAGCAGAAAAAGTTTTCCATGCAAGCAGAAAAGTTTCCCAAGCAGTAGACGTGACAAATAACAATAGGCTTCTGTAGAATTGGCTTTAGGATGGCAACAAGGTTATTTAATGTATATCTTTAGAAGGTTAGCATGAATAGAACTCTGTTCTTTGTCTCTTATCAACTAGTCTTTGTTTTAGCTACGATTACCTATGTTTTATAAGATTGGATAGAATGCTTGTCAAGATGTGTTTTCTGTGTCTGATTGGCTGAATTCTAGTCTGAGATGATTTTATGTATTGCTGTATGAGCCCTGTTGAAGGAGACATTTTTTGGTGTGGATCAGTGAGCTGTCATGTCTCCATTTTGTATTTTGAGACTGATGTGCTGGAAATAAAAGCAAAAATCTCTTCACTGGTCTGGTTACCATGTTATCCATATTTGGATATTTTGCCGCGGCCTAGTGGGTTCCTTTTTTAAGGCGTGGGTTCCTGACACTATTGGACTTATACCTGTCCCGTCCCCCGCATATTGGTGCCTCGTGTGAGGACGTAGAATAGAAGAAAAACAAAGAAAAATCTTGGAAGTACCAGCTGCGGAGACCCAAGTGTTAACAAGGAGCACACTGTATCATCTCTCCCGCCGAAGCCAAGAAAATTGTAAGTTACTTATCTCAGGAGAGCGCTTGGGTGACGTTGGGAGGCAAAATAGAGAAAAAGAAAATTATTAAACGAACACAAAAATGGGAACGAATTTATCAAAAGTTGAATGGGATGTTTTTCATCAATTAGAGACAATGTTACAAGAAAAAGGTCACTCTGAAATTTCAAAAACTGAGCTTAAAAACTTACTTATCTGGGTTAAAGCGAATACGCAAGATTTAAATCTGCAGTCTGCTTTTACTTTTCATTTTTGGGATCAGATAAACTGGAGAATCTATAATCTAGTCTCTCTCAAAAAAGATGAAAGCTTAAGAGAACTTATGCCGGTTTGTAGAGCGCTGTTGGAGCACTGTTTTAAACAAACTGATAATAATAAGATCAACTTGGACTCAGAAAACAAAGCTTCTGGTTCTGTCTCATTAAATTCCAGTAAACCGGAGACTGTGTGAGTATCGGAGAATGTTACAAGTGTTGTTGCAAATGCTGAAAGTATTGCTTTGAACTCTGTTGAACAAAATCTTTCTTCTCTCTCTGGGAAAAAATGAGACTGTTTTGGACTTTTCTTTGCATTGTTCTGTTAATGTAAAAATATGTGACTCTTGTAAGGGGGATGGAACAAAGTGTGTAAAAGATGGAAATGAAAAAGTGACTGTACTTCCTAAAATTGTTTGTGCAGGGACACTGAAACCTGAATTGGATTCTGTTGGGCCTGGGGTGGAGGCTGAGGTGGCTGCTTCCACTCGGGAAATTGTGTTCCGGGGAACTCTTTTTCAGTTAAGCAAAAACAGGGTTGTTCTGGTGTTTGTCAATCTATAGATACAGAGAAAGAAAAATTGGCTTTAAGGGTGGAGTCCTTTGAAAGGAAGAGATGGAAGAAACTCGCGACTGTGTTGTTGCTGAAATTCAAAAAGCTGGACTTGAAATCTCTGCAACGAAAATTCAACAAGTTTCACCTTAGAAGTACCTGGGATGGAAGATGATGGAAGACGATGGAAGACGACAATAATACCACAGAAAATTCAGATCCGAACCAGAGTCAACAACCTACAAGAGTTACAACAACTTCTAGGAGAAATCAACTGGGTCAGACCGATGGTGGGAATCACCAATGATGAACTGAGTCCGCTCTTCCATTTGCTGAGAGGAAGTTGCGACATCACTTCGCCAAGAACTTTAACCCCTGAAGCTCGTGCTGCTCTCGACAAAGTCACAGAAGCTCTTCAAAAAAGACAAGCTCATCGCTGCGTTCCTGAAAATCCTTTCTTTCTTGCAATCTTAGGAGAGAAGATGCAGCTTTGTGGTCTCATTTTCCAGTGGGATGCCACAGAACAAGATCCTTTGTTAATAATGGAATGGGTTTTTCCTCCCTACAGGTTTTCAAAGACCATTTGCTCAGTTTTAGAAATGATTGCATACATTATAATTAAGGCTAGAACCAGATTGTTAACTTTGGCAGGTCAAGAATGTTCAGTTATCTATTTGCCATTGAAAAATGATTATTTCAATTGGGCAATGCAAAATTCTGATGATTTACAATATACATTCTTAGGTTTTCCAGGTGTTTGTTCCATACACTATCCAGCTCACAAACTACTGCAAGCAAAACTGAGTTTCAGAGAAAAACCTAAATTAAGTGAAGAACCTTTACATGCTGTGACTCTCTTCACTGATGGCTCTGGTAAAAGCCACAAGTCCGTTGTGACTTGGTTTAATCAAAAGACTGATGTTTGGGAATCTGATATTCAAACAGTAGAGGGATCCCCTCAAATTGTTGAGCTTGCTGCAGTAGTTTGAGCTTTTCAGCTGTTTCCTCAGCCTTTTAATTTGGTCACAGATTCTGCTTATGTTGCTAATGTAGTCAGGAGAATAGAAGGTTCCATTTTAAAGGATGTTAGTAATGAAACTTTACATCGTTGGCTTTCATGTCTTTTTATAACTTTGCAATATAGAACTAATCCATATTTTGTTTCTCACATTAGGGCGCATTCTTCACTTCCTGGATTTTTAGTGGAAGGAAATGCAAGAGCGGACAAGCTGACAATGGTCATTTCTAACACATTGTCAAATATTTTTGAACAAGCAAAATTGAGTCATGCCTTTTTCCACCAAAATGCACAAGCACTCATGCGAATGTTCCAAATCACTAAAAGTCAAGCTAAAGCTATCATTCATACTTGCCCTGACTGTCAATTGGTACAACCTCCTGTTTCTACAGGAGCAATCAACCCCCGAGGCTTACAAAGCCTACAGTTGTGGCAAACAGGTGTTACTAAATAGCCTTCTTTTGGTAAATTTAAAAATATTCATGTTTCCATAGACACGTTCTCTGGTGCAGTTTTTGCTTCCCTTCACACAGGTGAAACTGGCAGCCATGCCTGTCATCATTTCCTGCAAGCTTTTGCTTCATTGGGTATACCCCAAGAAGTAAAAACTGACAATGGTCCCGCATACATATCTCAAAAATTGGCCACATTTTTAAATGAATGGGGTGTTCGACACATTTTTGGTATTCCCCACTCTCCCACAAGCCAAGCAATCATTGAAAGAACACATCAAACCTTAAAACGCATATTAGATCAACAGAGAGGGGGAACGGAAATCACCCCACAGATGAGACTGAGTAAGGCTTTGTATGGTTTTAATTTTCTAAATAGTTCAAGTACAGAACCAGATCCACCAATCTTTAGACACTTTTCAAATAGCACACAGGCAAAACTGAAAGAACATCCTCCTCTTCTAATTAGAAACCCTGACTCTGGACAGATGGAAGGCCCGTTTCAATTAATAACGTGGGGCAAAGGGTATGCTTCTATTTCCACAGGTGCTGGAAGAATTAAGTGGGTTCCTGCCAAAAACGTCAAACCGTATCGCACTTCAGAACCTGTTGTCGAGCCTAGAACTGAGGAAGCGAGTACGCAGACGTGGACCGAATGGAAGGATCCCGGGTCTCGCCTGACGCCTCTTGTGCCTGACGTTCTTTGTGCATCGGTGGAACCCATGAACTCTGATTTTGTGCCAATGTTATTTATGAGTATACGAATTGAATGCTGAATGTTTGTCTAACGAAGCTAATTTTTGGCTGAAAATTTAGGTTATTGTTTTTGTTTAGAAAGAATTCTGCCAAAACTTAGTTCTTGAAAGAGATGGGGCAGAATCAAATGGTATACTTGTTTTGCTTGATGTTAATTGTTTTTTGTCGTGCAGATTTGCCTGTGGATCAACCGAAAACGAATGTTTGGGTGACCTTAGCCAAGGCTGCCGGATCGGATACTATATGCCTGTCTAATTCGGAACCAGAAAAGCCTTTCTCAACCTGTTTGGTTGGTGTGCCAGTGAAAGAGTTTCCTTTGGTCAGAAAAGAATCCAATGGTAAACCAGGTGGAATTGACAATGGAAACAGTCCTTCCTTCAATTGGAACATTTGTTCCAACAAACTTCTCAGGGCAGCAAATGTTTCAAACAGTTGGGATGTGTTTCTGGAGACGGACCAATATCCACGGCAATTGCCAAAAGGGTATTGGATCATTTGCGGAGACAGAGGTTGGCAAGGCATTCCAGCCCACCTTGAAGGTGGCCCTTGTAGCATTGGTATGCTTACCATAATTGCCCCCACTGCCAAAGCAGTGATGAAAAAGAAACAAAGGAAAACAAGAGCTGTTCCTCATTATGATGAGAACTGTCAGAGTGATTTTATGCCTTGGAATGCCGCCAGAAGGCTTTCAGCAGGTATATTTCTACCCCAATTGGCTTCAGTTGTGGCATTGAGACAATTAGATCGAGTTGGATGTTGGCTGAGCAAACAAGCTAATGCCACATCCTCCGCAATCAGTGATATGTGGACTGATGTTGATAGTATTAGACATGCTACTCTTCAAAACAGAGCAGCCATTGATTTTCTCTTACTGGCACAAGGACATGGTTGTGAGGAATTGGAAGGATTGTGTTGTATGAATTTGTCTGATCATTCCGAATCCATTCACAAAAGCATTCAAAAATTAAAGGATCTGACAGCCCAAATTAAAGAAGATGGAGGTTCCTGGTTGGATGATTTGTTTCAAAATTGGAGTTTTGCACCTTGGCTAAGGCAACTTTGCAAGATAGGTCTTTACATATTAGGTGTTCTAATACTGATATTGATAGTGGCACCTTGTATACTCTGTTGTGTTCGGCGAATGATGAACAAAACAGTCCGAGAAGTTTTTGTCATTCAAGCAGGAGAATTAGGAAGTAGAAGCACAGAGAGTGTACGAAATCTCACGAAAGCAGTAGATGAGGGTATTGACATGAACGAAGGTTTTGAATTAAGGCCTTGGAATCGACCAGAGTTTTTTGAACGATGCCTTGTGACTGTTGCCAAACGTGATTCATATCTCTCTTTCAGGGATTGGGTCTTCACAGCATTAAGTTGCTGTGCCGTAATATAGCAATGCTTCAGTTTAGTGAAAATAGGTCTTCAGCAGATAATAAGCAGAAATTTTGCAATAGAGCTATGAAACGCAAATAGCAAGCGACAAGAAAATGAAAGCTTCTGGGTCAAACAGAGAGGGGGAAATGTTGGAATCCATAAGGTTAGAGGATTTTTAAGAAATGGTTACAAAGAAGTATGTAGGCCTTAGACTGGAGTTTTGTTAGCATTGCAGAAAAGTTTCCCATGCAAGCAGAAAAAGTTTTCCATGCAAGCAGAAAAGTTTCCCAAGCAGTAGACGTGACAAATAACAATAGGCTTCTGTAGAATTGGCTTTAGGATGGCAACAAGGTTATTTAATGTATATCTTTAGAAGGTTAGCATGAATAGAACTCTGTTCTTTGTCTCTTATCAACTAGTCTTTGTTTTAGCTACGATTACCTATGTTTTATAAGATTGGATGGAATGCTTGTCAAGATGTGTTTTCTGTGTCTGATTGGCTGAATTCTAGTCTGAGATGATTTTATGTATTGCTGTATGAGCCCTGTTGAAGGAGACATTTTTTGGTGTGGATCAGTGAGCTGTCATGTCTCCATTTTGTATTTTGAGACTGATGTGCTGGAAATAAAAGCAAAAATCTCTTCACTGGTCTGGTTACCATGTTATCCATATTTGGATATTTTGCCGCGACCTAGTGGGTTCCTTTTTTAAGGCGTGGGCTCCTGACACCATTGGACTTATACCTGTCTCGTCCCCCGCATATTGGTGCCTCGTGTGAGGACGTAGAATAGAAGAAAAACAAAGAAAAATCGTGGAAGTACCAGCTGCGGAGACCCAAGTGTTAACAAGGAGCACACTGTATCATCTCTCCCGCCGAAGCCAAGAAAATTGTAAGTAACATATCTCGGGAGAGCGCTTGGGTGACGTTGGGAGGCAAAATAGCGAAAAAGAAAATTATTAAAAGAACACAAAAATGGGAACGAATTTATCAAAAGTTGAATGGGATGTTTTTCATCAATTAGAGACAATGTTACAAGAAAAAGGTCCCTCTGAAATTTCAAAAACTGAGCTTAAAAACTTACTTATCTGGGTTAAAGCGAATACGCAAGATTTAAATCTGCAGTCTGCTTTTACTTTTCATTTTTGGGATCAGATAAACTGGAGAATCTATAAACTAGTCTCTCTCAAAAAAGATGAAAGCTTAAGAGAACTTATGCCGGTTTGTAGAGCGCTGTTGGAGCACTGTTTTAAACAAACTGATAATAATAAGATCAACTTGGACTCAGAAAACAAAGCTTCTGGTTCTGTCTCATTAAATTCCAGTAAACCGGAGACTGTGTGTGTATCGGAGAATGTTACAAGTGTTGTTGCAAATGCTGAAAGTATTGCTTTGAACTCTGTTGAACAAAATCTTTCTTCTCTCTCTCTGGGAAAAAATGAGACTCTTTTGGACTTTTCTTCGCATTGTTCTGTTAATGTAAAAATATGTGACTCTTGTAAGGGGGATGGAACAAAGTGTGTAAAAGAAGGAAATGAAAAAGTGACTGTACTTCCTAAAATTGTTTGTGCAGGGACACTGAAACCTGAATTGGATTCTGTTGGGCCTGGGGTGGAGGCTGAGGTGGCTGCTTCCACTCGGGAAATTGTGTTCCGGGGAACTCTTTTTCAGTTAAGGAAAAACAGGGTTGTTCTGGTGTTTGTCAATCTATAGATACAGAGAAAGAAAAATTGGCTTTAAGGGTGGAGTCCTTTGAAAGGAAGAGATGGAAGAAACTCGCGACTGTGTTGTTGCTGAAATTCAAAAAGCTGGACTTGAAATCTCTGCAACGAAAATTCAACAAGTTTCACCTTAGAAGTACCTGGGATGGAAGATGACTGAGACGACAAGAAGACCACAGAAAATTCAGATCCGAACCAGAGTCAACAACCTACAAGAGTTACAACAACTTCTAGGAGAAATCAACTGGGTCAGACCGATGCTGGGAATCACCAATGATGAACTGAGTCCGCTCTTCCATTTGCTGAGAGGAAGTTGCAACATCACTTCGCCAAGAACTTTAACTCCTGAAGCTCGTGCTGCTCTCGACAAAGTCACAGAAGCTCTTCAAAAAAGACAAGCTCATCCCTGCGTTCCTGAAAATCCTTTCTTTCTTGCAATCTTAGGAGAGAAGATGCAGCTTTGTGGTCTCATTTTCCAGTGGGATGCCACAGAACAAGATCCTTTGTTAATAATGGAATGGGTTTTTCCTCCCTACAGGTTTTCAAAGACCATTTGCTCAGTTTTAGAAATGATTGCATACATTATAATTAAGGCTAGAACCAGATTGTTAACTTTGGCAGGTCAAGAATGTTCAGTTATCTATTTGCCATTGAAAAATGATTATTTCAATTGGGCAATGCAAAATTCTGATGATTTACAATATGCATTCTTAGGTTTTCCAGGTGTTTGTTCCATACACTATCCAGCTCACAAACTACTGCAAGCAAAATTGAGTTTCAGAGAAAAACCTAAATTAAGTGAAGAACCTTTACATGCTGTGACTCTCTTCACTGATGGCTCTGGTAAAAGCCACAAGTCCGTTGTGACTTGGTTTAATCAAAAGACTGATGTTTGGGAATCTGATATTCAAACAGTAGAGGGATCCCCTCAAATTGTTGAGCTTGCTGCAGTAGTTTGAGCTTTTCAGCTGTTTCCTCAGCCTTTTAATTTGGTCACAGATTCTGCTTATGTTGCTAATGTAGTCAGGAGAATAGAAGGTTCCATTTTAAAGGATGTTAGTAATGAAACTTTACATCGTTGGCTTTCATGTCTTTTTATAACTTTGCAATATAGAACTAATCCATATTTTGTTTCTCACATTAGGGCGCATTCTTCACTTCCTGGATTTTTAGTGTATTGGAAAAAAAAGCTCCCAATATTACCAGTTAGATTGTGCCTGGGCCGGTCTGACCCTCGCTGCTGGGCCAAAGGCAGCAACTGCGGCGTGTCACCCCAGAGATACCTTAGCTTGCTGGTGGTTGCAGGTGGGCACTGAACAAGTCCAGGCTTGTAAGGCACCCCGTTACCTCAGGAGGATAGCTTCAGGCGATGGTGAAGAGAAAAAGGAGAGGATTCTGCTGGAGGGTTTAATGTCCAGAGGTTTATTCCATGGTTACAGAGGTCTGAACCTGAGGACCTGCTCCAACAGAACACCGACCGCATGGTCTGATGACCTTTTTAAGCTCAGGGACAGGGGGAGGGGAGGTACAGGTGAGCCACCAACCAGGTGAGAGGAGCAGGGTCTCAGGGGAAGATGACACCCAGACAGGCCAATGACCCCTGGGCCTGAGTGGCATCCTTTGAACTTGACCAACCACACGACGCCTTGCTGGAATGTTAAGCCTGAGTGACAGGACTCACTCAGCATGGGGGCAAGGGGGAAGGGAGAGAGGTATTGGCACACCTGGGAAAGTGACCTGGAAGGCCAAAATGGGACATTACAGCACACCACAATATTAGTGGAAGGAAATGCAAGAGCGGACAAGCTGACAATGGTCATTTCTAACACATTGCCAAATATTTTTGAACAAGCAAAATTGAGTCATGCCTTTTTCCACCAAAATGCACAAGCACTCATGCGAATGTTCCAAATCACTAAAAGTCAAGCTAAAGCTATCATTCATACTTGCCCTGACTGTCAATTGGTACAACCTCCTGTTTCTACAGGAGCAATCAACCCCCGAGGCTTACAAAGCCTACAGTTGTGGCAAACAGGTGTTACTAAATAGCCTTCTTTTGGTAAATTTAAAAATATTCATGTTTCCATAGACACGTTCTCTGGTGCAGTTTTTGCTTCCCTTCACACAGGTGAAACTGGCAGCCATGCCTGTCATCATTTCCTGCAAGCTTTTGCTTCATTGGGTATACCCCAAGAAGTAAAAACTGACAATGGTCCCGCATACATATCTCAAAAATTGGCCACATTTTTAAATGAATGGGGTGTTCGACACATTTTTGGTATTCCCCACTCTCCCACAAGCCAAGCAATCATTGAAAGAACACATCAAACCTTAAAACGCATATTAGATCAACAGAGAGGGGGAACGGAAATCACCCCACAGATGAGACTGAGTAAGGCTTTGTATGGTTTTAATTTTCTAAATAGTTCAAGTACAGAACCAGATCCACCAATCTTTAGACACTTTTCAAATAGCACACAGGCAAAACTGAAAGAACATCCTCCTCTTCTAATTAGAAACCCTGACTCTGGACAGATGGAAGGCCCGTTTCAATTAATAACGTGGGGCAAAGGGTATGCTTCTATTTCCACAGGTGCTGGAAGAATTAAGTGGGTTCCTGCCAAAAACGTCAAACCGTATCGCACTTCAGAACCTGTTGTCGAGCCTAGAACTGAGGAAGCGAGTACGCAGACGTGGACCGAATGGAAGGATCCCGGGTCTCGCCTGACGCCTCTTGTGCCTGACGTTCTTTGTGCATCGGTGGAACCCATGAACTCTGATTTTGTGCCAATGTTATTTATGAGTATACGAATTGAATGCTGAATGTTTGTCTAACGAAGCAAATTTTTGGCTGAAAATTTAGGTTATTGTTTCTGTTTAGAAAGAATTCTGCCAAAACTTAGTTCTTGAAAGAGATGGGGCAGAATCAAATGGTATACTTGTTTTGCTTGATGTTAATTGTTTTTTGTCGTGCAGATTTGCCTGTGGATCAACCGAAAACGAATGTTTGGGTGACCTTAGCCAAGGCTGCCGGATCGGATACTATATGCCTGTCGAATTCGGAACCAGAAAAGCCTTTCTCAACCTGTTTGGTTGGTGTGCCAGTGAAAGAGTTTCCTTTGGTCAGAAAAGAATCCAATGGTAAACCAGGTGGAATTGACAATGGAAACAGTCCTTCCTTCAATTGGAACATTTGGTCCAACAAACTTCTCAGGGCAGCAAATGTTTCAAACAGTTGGGATGTGTTTCTGGAGACGGACCAATATCCACGGCAATTGCCAAAAGGGTATTGGATCATTTGCGGAGACAGAGGTTGGCGAGGCATTCCAGCCCACCTTGAAGGTGGCCCTTGTAGCATTGGTATGCTTACCATAATTGCCCCCACTGCCAAAGCAGTGATGAAAAAGAAACAAAGGAAAACAAGAGCTGTTCCTCATTATGATGAGAACTGTCAGAGTGATTTTATGCCTTGGAATGCTGCCAGAAGGCTTTCAGCAGGTATATTTCTACCCCAATTGGCTTCAGCTGTGGCATTGAGACAATTAGATCGAGTTGGATGTTGGCTGAGCAAACAAGCTAATGCCACATCCTCCGCAATCAGTGATATGTGGACTGATGTTGATAGTATTAGGCATGCTACTCTTCAAAACAGAGCAGCCATTGATTTTCTCTTACTGGCACAAGGACATGGTTGTGAGGAATTGGAAGGATTGTGTTGTATGAATTTGTCTGATCATTCCGAATCCATTCACAAAAGCATTCAAAAATTAAAGGATCTGACAGCCCAAATTAAAGAAGATGGAGGTTCCTGGTTGGATGATTTGTTTCAAAATTGGAGTTTTGCACCTTGGCTAAGGCAACTTTGCAAGATAGGTCTTTACATATTAGGTGTTCTAATACTGATATTGATAGTGGCACTTGGTATACTCTGTTGTGTTCGGCGAATGATGAACAAAACAGTCCGTGAAGTTTTTGTCATTCAAGCAGGAGAATTAGGAAGTAGAAGCACAGAGAGTGTACGAAATCTCACGAAAGCAGTAGATGAGGGTATTGACATGAACGAAGGTTTTGAATTAAGGCCTTGGAATCGACCAGAGTTTTTTGAACGATGCCTTGTGACTGTTGCCAAACGTGATTCATATCTCTCTTTCAGGGATTGGGTCTTCACAGCATTAA
Organism: Melospiza melodia melodia; assembly: GCF_035770615.1. Classification (NCBI taxonomy): domain Eukaryota; kingdom Metazoa; phylum Chordata; class Aves; order Passeriformes; family Passerellidae; genus Melospiza; species Melospiza melodia. The sequence goes on along the minus strand of NC_086225.1, from coordinate 45,765,517 downwards.
GTTGCTGTGCCGTAATATAGCAATGCTTCAGTTTAGTGAAAATAGGTCTTCAGCAGATAATAAGCAGAAATTTTGCAATAGAGCTATGAAACGCAAATAGCAAGCGACAAGAAAATGAAAGCTTCTGGGTCAAACAGAGAGGGGGAAATGTTGGAATCCATAAGGTTAGAGGATTTTTAAGAAATGGTTACAAAGAAGTATGTAGGCCTTAGACTGGAGTTTTGTTAGCATTGCAGAAAAGTTTCCCATGCAAGCAGAAAAAGTTTTCCATGCAAGCAGAAAAGTTTCCCAAGCAGTAGACGTGACAAATAACAATAGGCTTCTGTAGAATTGGCTTTAGGATGGCAACAAGGTTATTTAATGTATATCTTTAGAAGGTTAGCATGAATAGAACTCTGTTCTTTGTCTCTTATTAACTAGTCTTTGTTTTAGCTACGATTACCTATGTTTTATAAGATTGGATAGAATGCTTGTCAAGATGTGTTTTCTGTGTCTGATTGGCTGAATTCTAGTCTGAGATGATTTTATGTATTGCTGTATGAGCCCTGTTGAAGGAGACATTTTTTGGTGTGGATCAGTGAGCTGTCATGTCTCCATTTTGTATTTTGAGACTGATGTGCTGGAAATAAAAGCAAAAATCTCTTCACTGGTCTGGTTACCATGTTATCCATATTTGGATATTTTGCCGCGACCTAGTGGGTTCCTTTTTTAAGGCGTGGGCTCCTGACACCATTGGACTTATACCTGTCCCGTCCCCCGCATATTGGTGCCTCGTGTGAGGACGTAGAATAGAAGAAAAACAAAGAAAAATCGTGGAAGTACCAGCTGCGGAGACCCAAGTGTTAACAAGGAGGACACTGTATCATCTCTCCCGCCGAAGCCAAGAAAATTGTAAGTAACTTATCTCGGGAGAACGCTTGGGTGACGTGGGGAGGCAAAATAGCGAAAAAGAAAATTATTAAAAGAACACAAAAATGGGAACGAATTTATCAAAAGTTGAATGGGATGTTTTTCATCAATTAGAGACAATGTTACAAGAAAAAGGTCACTCTGAAATTTCAAAAACTGAGCTTAAAAACTTACTTATCTGGGTTAAAGCGAATACGCAAGATTTAAATCTGCAGTCTGCTTTTACTTTTCATTTTTGGGATCAGATAAACTGGAGAATCTATAATCTAGTCTCTCTCAAAAAAGATGAAAGCTTAAGAGAACTTATGCCGGTTTGTAGAGCGCTGTTGGAGCACTGTTTTAAACAAACTGATAATAATAAGATCAACTTGGACTCAGAAAACAAAGCTTCTGGTTCTGTCTCATTAAATTCCAGTAAACCGGAGACTGTGTGAGTATCGGAGAATGTTACAAGTGTTGTTGCAAATGCTGAAAGTATTGCTTTGAACTCTGTTGAACAAAATCTTTCTTCTCTCTCTCTGGGAAAAAATGAGACTCTTTTGGACTTTTCTTTGCGTTGTTCTGTTAATGTAAAAATATGTGACTCTTGTAAGGGGGATGGAACAAAGTGTGTAAAAGATGGAAATGAAAAAGTGACTGTACTTCCTAAAATTGTTTGTGCAGGGACACTGAAACCTGAATTGGATTCTGTTGGGCCTGGGGTGGAGGCTGAGGTGGCTGCTTCCACTCGGGAAATTGTGGTTCCGGGGAACTCTTTTTCACTTAAGCAAAAACATGGTTGTTCTGGTGTTTGTCAATCTATAGATACAGAGAAAGAAAAATTGGCTTTAAGGGTGGAGTCCTTTGAAAGGAAGAGATGGAAGAAACTCGCGACTGTGTTGTTGCTGAAATTCAAAAAGCTGGACTTGAAATCTCTGCAACGAAAATTCAACAAGTTTCACCTTAGAAGTACCTGGGATGGAAGATGATGGAAGACGATGGAAGACGACAATAATACCACAGAAAATTCAGATCCGAACCAGAGTCAACAACCTACAAGAGTTACAACAACTTCTAGGAGAAATCAACTGGGTCAGACCGATGGTGGGAATCACCAATGATGAACTGAGTCCGCTCTTCCATTTGCTGAGAGGAAGTTGCGACATCACTTCGCCAAGAACTTTAACCCCTGAAGCTCGTGCTGCTCTCGACAAAGTCACAGAAGCTCTTCAAAAAAGACAAGCTCATCGCTGCGTTCCTGAAAATCCTTTCTTTCTTGCAATCTTAGGAGAGAAGATGCAGCTTTGTGGTCTCATTTTCCAGTGGGATGCCACAGAACAAGATCCTTTGTTAATAATGGAATGGGTTTTTCCTCCCTACAGGTTTTCAAAGACCATTTGCTCAGTTTTAGAAATGATTGCATACATTATAATTAAGGCTAGAACCAGATTGTTAACTTTGGCAGGTCAAGAATGTTCAGTTATCTATTTGCCATTGAAAAATGATTATTTCAATTGGGCAATGCAAAATTCTGATGATTTACAATATGCATTCTTAGGTTTTCCAGGTGTTTGTTCCATACACTATCCAGCTCACAAACTACTGCAAGCAAAATTGAGTTTCAGAGAAAAACCTAAATTAAGTGAAGAACCTTTACATGCTGTGACTCTCTTCACTGATGGCTCTGGTAAAAGCCACAAGTCCATTGTGACTTGGTTTAATCAAAAGACTGATGTTTGGGAATCTGATATTCAAACAGTAGAGGGATCCCCTCAAATTGTTGAGCTTGCTGCAGTAGTTTGAGCTTTTCAGCTGTTTCCTCAGCCTTTTAATTTGGTCACAGATTCTGCTTATGTTGCTAATGTAGTCAGGAGAATAGAAGGTTCCATTTTAAAGGATGTTAGTAATGAAACTTTACATCGTTGGCTTTCATGTCTTTTTATAACTTTGCAATATAGAACTAATCCATATTTTGTTTCTCACATTAGGGCGCATTCTTCACTTCCTGGATTTTTAGTGGAAGGAAATGCAAGAGTGGACAAGCTGACAATGGTCATTTCTAACACATTGCCAAATATTTTTGAACAAGCAAAATTGAGTCATGCCTTTTTCCACCAAAATGCACAAGCACTCATGCGAATGTTCCAAATCACTAAAAGTCAAGCTAAAGCTATCATTCATACTTGCCCTGACTGTCAATTGGTACAACCTCCTGTTTCTACAGGAGCAATCAACCCCCGAGGCTTACAAAGCCTACAGTTGTGGCAAACAGGTGTTATTAAATAGCCTTCTTTTGGTAAATTTAAAAATATTCATGTTTCCATAGACACGTTCTCTGGTGCAGTTTTTGCTTCCCTTCACACAGGTGAAACTGGCAGCCATGCCTGTCATCATTTCCTGCAAGCTTTTGCTTCATTGGGTATACCCCAAGAAGTAAAAACTGACAATGGTCCCGCATACATATCTCAAAAATTGGCCACATTTTTAAATGAATGGGGTGTTCGACACATTTTTGGTATTCCCCACTCTCCCACAAGCCAAGCAATCATTGAAAGAACACATCAAACCTTAAAACGCATATTAGATCAACAGAGAGGGGGAACGGAAATCACCCCACAGATGAGACTGAGTAAGGCTTTGTATGGTTTTAATTTTCTAAATAGTTCAAGTACAGAACCAGATCCACCAATCTTTAGACACTTTTCAAATAGCACACAGGCAAAACTGAAAGAACATCCTCCTCTTCTAATTAGAAACCCTGACTCTGGACAGATGGAAGGCCCGTTTCAATTAATAACGTGGGGCAAAGGGTATGCTTCTATTTCCACAGGTGCTGGAAGAATTAAGTGGGTTCCTGCCAAAAACGTCAAACCGTATCGCACTTCAGAACCTGTTGTCGAGCCTAGAACTGAGGAAGCGAGTACGCAGACGTGGACCGAATGGAAGGATCCCGGGTCTCGCCTGACGCCTCTTGTGCCTGACGTTCTTTGTGCATCGGTGGAACCCATGAACTCTGATTTTGTGCCAATGTTATTTATGAGTATACGAATTGAATGCTGAATGTTTGTCTAACGAAGCTAATTTTTGGCTGAAAATTTAGGTTATTGTTTTTGTTTAGAAAGAATTCTGCCAAAACTTAGTTCTTGAAAGAGATGGGGCAGAATCAAATGGTATACTTGTTTTGCTTGATGTTAATTGTTTTTTGTCGTGCAGATTTGCCTGTGGATCAACCGAAAACGAATGTTTGGGTGACCTTAGCCAAGGCTGCCGGATCGGATACTATATGCCTGTCGAATTCGGAACCAGAAAAGCCTTTCTCAACCTGTTTGGTTGGTGTGCCAGTGAAAGAGTTTCCTTTGGTCAGAAAAGAATCCAATGGTAAACCAGGTGGAATTGACAATGGAAACAGTCCTTCCTTCAATTGGAACATTTGTTCGAAAAAACTTCTCAGGGCAGCAAATGTTTCAAACAGTTGGGATGTGTTTCTGGAGACGGACCAATATCCACGGCAATTGCCAAAAGGGTATTGGATCATTTGCGGAGACAGAGGTTGGCAAGGCATTCCAGCCCACCTTGAAGGTGGCCCTTGTAGCATTGGTATGCTTACCATAATTGCCCCCACTGCCAAAGCAGTGATGAAAAAGAAACAAAGGAAAACAAGAGCTGTTCCTCATTATGATGAGAACTGTCAGAGTGATTTTATGCCTTGGAATGCCGCCAGAAGGCTTTCAGCAGGTATATTTCTACCCCAATTGGCTTCAGCTGTGGCATTGAGACAATTAGATCGAGTTGGATGTTGGCTGAGCAAACAAGCTAATGCCACATCCTCCGCAATCAGTGATATGTGGACTGATGTTGATAGTATTAGACATGCTACTCTTCAAAACAGAGCAGCCATTGATTTTCTCTTACTGGCACAAGGACATGGTTGTGAGGAATTTGAAGGATTGTGTTGTATGAATTTGTCTGATCATTCCGAATCCATTCACAAAAGCATTCAAAAATTAAAGGATCTGACAGCCCAAATTAAAGAAGATGGAGGTTCCTGGTTGGATGATTTGTTTCAAAATTGGAGTTTTGCACCTTGGCTAAGGCAACTTTGCAAGATAGGTCTTTACATATTAGGTGTTCTAATACTGATATTGATAGTGGCACCTTGTATACTCTGTTGTGTTCGGCGAATGATGAACAAAACAGTCCGTGAAGTTTTTGTCATTCAAGCAGGAGAATTAGGAAGTAGAAGCACAGAGAGTGTACGAAATCTCACGAAAGCAGTAGATGAGGGTATTGACATGAACGAAGGTTTTGAATTAAGGCCTTGGAATCGACCAGAGTTTTTTGAACGATGCCTTGTGACTGTTGCCAAACGTGATTCATATCTCTCTTTCAGGGATTGGGTCTTCACAGCATTAAGTTGCTGTGCCGTAATATAGCAATGCTTCAGTTTAGTGAAAATAGGTCTTCAGCAGATAATAAGCAGAAATTTTGCAATAGAGCTATGAAACGCAAATAGCAAGCGACAAGAAAATGAAAGCTTCTGGGTCAAACAGAGAGGGGGAAATGTTGGAATCCATAAGGTTAGAGGATTTTTAAGAAATGGTTACAAAGAAGTATGTAGGCCTTAGACTGGAGTTTTGTTAGCATTGCAGAAAAGTTTCCCATGCAAGCAGAAAAAGTTTTCCATGCAAGCAGAAAAGTTTCCCAAGCAGTAGACGTGACAAATAACAATAGGCTTCTGTAGAATTGGCTTTAGGATGGCAACAAGGTTATTTAATGTATATCTTTAGATAGTTAGCATGAATATGTGGGATCTCAGCACCTCAGGACTGAGGTACAGAGAGACCGAGAACACCCTTGGGGGGCTCGGGAGTCCTGGAATGTTGCCAGAAGTGTCTGGTGACAGGACTTTGATCCTACACAGGAGACGACACCTGTATGAGGACTGGGAGGATTTCACTGGGTGAATGGTGAAGGGATAAGTTAATTAAGGGGTAGAACACAGGGTTTAGGATTTCTGTACAGGGGGGTCTAAAGAAGTAAGATGGAGGAATTGGGGCGTGTCCTGTTCTTCTTCTTCTTCTTCTTGGCCTCCATCTTCTGTGGTGATGGTGGCACTTTGGGATTGGTCTTTACTAAAAGTGCACCGGTTAATAAGAGTAGAAGGTATTGGAGAAAAATCATAAATATTGTACACGTAACTTTAGGTATAAAGATAAGTGACCGCCCCGGAGGCTCGGGTGTGTGCCCATGGCTGACTTGCTGTGCAGACCTCTGTCGGGCTGAAAGAAAATCTTTTAGATAAACAATTAATAAACACTGAGACCGAAACAAGATCAGAAGTCTCTCCTCGTCCTTTGAAGCGCGGGCTGTCCAAGGCCACTCTGGGCCTTTCCAGGTCTTTGAAACAGCCGAGAAAAGAGAGCAGAAACCGAGCAAGTGGCATCCCTGAGCTATCTCCGGACATAAAACAGCCGGGAAGAGAAACCGACAACCAGCAAACATAAATCAACCATAAAACAGAGGAGAAAGAGAAAAATGGGATCCGACATCTGGCGTTCCCTGCTTGGGCTACTCCCCACCAACCCTTTCGGGGGGGGGATCAGCCCTGAAGAGCTGAAGCTCAAGAACTGAAGAGCAAAGAGGGCAGCTCCAATCTAGGACGAGTTCTCAGGAGAGCACTGATAGCTCCTGAGGAGAGAAGCCTGAAGAAAAAAGAAAAAGAAGAAAAAAAAAAAAAAACAGCCAGAAGAGTCTGCAAAAAACAGCAGTCACTGAGAATTACATCTCTCAGCTTCTACCGAAGACAGTTCGTAGCAGAGCAGCCCGGATCGGAACCGGAAGGCGCCTCCGGATTCTTCTCCTGTGACCTGCTGGACAGAGACGGGAGCCTTCGGACAGCTCTGACGACAGATTCGGTGAGAAGGTCAAAATATAAGAACATAATTGCACACACTCTCCCAAGAACAACGGGAAATTTTGTCCGCCTTACAAGGCGTGGCTCAAGCACACACAGAAGAGATCCCAAAGAAAGTATTAAAACAGCTATTGTTGTGGGCAAGGCTTAATTACCCACTGGCCGAAACATGCCTGCTATTGGAAGTGGGGTTTTGGCAGGAAATCAATAGGCACTGATATTTCTTAACGACAAAAAAAAGACGAGACAGCGTTAAAGCTGCTCTCGCCGGCAAGGGTAATGCTAGAGAAAAGCATACCGGTTCAGTCGAAAAGACTGGGAGAGCAACGAAAAGTTACGGCATCCTCAGCAGAAGGATGGGGGAGCAAAGCTCCGGAAAAAAAAAAATTATTTCTGGCCTTAAGAAGCCAGGGGGAAAGGGCTCTCGAGAAAAGAGAGCAGGAAAAAATATTAAAGCCCCGGTCCCAAAACCCAGAAACCCCAGGAAGCTCCTAAAGCGTCCTGAAACTCCGGAGAGTACAGGGGAGTCAGGATCGGAGGGGGGGGTGAAGGGGGACAGAGAAGGGATTGGGGGGGGACGCTTCCTCGCGGGGGCACGGCGCGGTAGCGGCGGAGCAGGCGGGGAGCGCGGGAGAAGAGATACTGGGAGACACGAGTCCCGGTGCGGCTTTTGTCAGCACGGCGCCGGGGGGTGGCGGCCGTCCCGGAGACGCGCGCGGCGGGCAGAACTCGCAAAAACCCGCGGACAAATTAGGCTCGAATTGCGGGGCGGAGCGGGCCCGGGTGCCGGCGGGGGGCGGGCCGTACACACCGGCGGGAGGAATGGACACAGAGACAGAGTCAGGGGCAGACCGAGGGAGGAGACCTCGGAGGTGGAACAAGGGGGGGAGAGTGACGTCAGCCCAGGAGAGACGGGGAGAGGCTCGGAGAGCACGCATGCGCAGAGTAGAGCGCGGGCGGGGGCGGGCCCGTGACGTCTCGGGCGAGGAGGGGCCGTGCTCGGGATCCTCTGTCCCAGCGGCTCCACACCCTCTTCAGACTTGGTACCTCTGGTTATAACCCTCGGAGTCCCAGTCCCTTCCCTTCAAGGGAGACGTTCTGGTGTTCAAGCTCCATTTCCAGCTGAATTAAAAGCCAGACAGACACGGTCTCAAACGAGATCACGAACACGGCAGTTGACAGGACGAGGGGCAGTCCAGCTCATGCTGTCGTCCGACCTGGGGAGGCCGGTGACAGCGCCACCTAGTGGGGGGCAAGGCTTTCGCTTGTGTTTCCACAGATCGAGATCTGACGTGGGTGTTGGTACGACACGTGAAACCATTTCGAGTGCGAGAACATGAAAACGTGGATCCGAGAAACAATGATTCAAGTAACAAAGAGACGAGTACTCAGACAGGAGTCGAGACTCAGACTGCACAAGACGACTTGGAAGAGAAATAAAAAGAAACTAAGGACTTTGGGGGAATTCTCTGTTAAGGTCCTGAAAGAAAAGCGAAACAATGATTTCACATAGAAGCGAAGCCATGAGTTTCATGATGCTTATCTGCATCATTCTTTCATTCATTGCAGTAAGCAATGGGGGTAATATACCTATTAGTCAGCCAAAGCAAAATGTATGGTAGAATTCTTTGACATCTCTCCCATTTGGAGAGGAATTTTAAGGGTAGACTTCTTTGACATCTCTCCTATTTGGAGAGGAATTTTAAGGGTAGAGTTCTATGTTTTAATAATTCTACTAGTCCTCATACTTGTTATCCCATGAATATTTGCATGTTTAAAAGACACTATGAATCGGATAGCAAAAGAAGTTTTCCTGGTGCAAACAGAAGGGGGAGATGTGGGATCTCAGCACCTCAGGACTGAGGTACAGAGAGACCGAGAACACCCTTGGGGGGCTCGGGAGTCCTGGAATGTTGCCAGAAGTGTCTGGTGACAGGACTTTGATCCTACACAGGAGACGACACCTGTATGAGGACTGGGAGGATTTCACTGGGTGAATGGTGAAGGGATAAGTTAATTAAGGTGTAGAACACAGGGTTTAGGATTTCTGTACAGGGGGGTCTAAAGAAGTAAGATGGAGGAATTGGGGCGTGTCCTGTTCTTCTTCTTCTTCTTCTTGGCCTCCATCTTCTGTGGTGATGGTGGCACTTTGGGATTGGTCTTTACTAAAAGTGCACCGGTTAATAAGAGTAGAAGGTATTGGAGAAAAATCATAAATATCGTACACGTAACTTTAGGTATAAAGATAAGTGACCGCCCCGGAGGCTCGGGTGCGTGCCCATGGCTGACTTGCTGTGCAGACCTCTGTCGGGCTGAAAGAAAATCTTTTAGATAAACAATTAATAAACACTGAGACCGAAACAAGATCAGAAGTCTCTCCTCGTCCTTTGAAGCGCGGGCTGTCCAAGGCCACTCTGGGCCTTTCCAGGTCTTTGAAACAGCCGAGAAAAGAGAGCAGAAACCGAGCAAGTGGCATCCCTGAGCTATCTCCGGACATAAAACAGCCGGGAAGAGAAACCGACAACCAGCAAACATAAATCAACCATAAAACAGAGGAGAAAGAGAAAAATGGGATCCGACATGAATAGAACTCTGTTCTTTGTCTCTTATCAACTAGTCTTTGTTTTAGCTACGATTACCTATGTTTTATAAGATTGGATAGAATGCTTGTCAAGATGTGTTTTCTGTGTCTGATTGGCTGAATTCTAGTCTGAGATGATTTTATGTATTGCTGTATGAGCCCTGTTGAAGGAGACATTTTTTGGTGTGGATCAGTGAGCTGTCATGTCTCCATTTTGTATTTTGAGACTGATGTGCTGGAAATAAAAGCAAAAATCTCTTCACTGGTCTGGTTACCATGTTATCCATATTTGGATATTTTGCCGCGACCTAGTGGGTTCCTTTTTTAAGGCGTGGGCTCCTGACACCATTGGACTTATACCTGTCCCGTCCCCCGCATATTGGTGCCTCGTGTGAGGACGTAGAATAGAAGAAAAACAAAGAAAAATCGTGGAAGTACCAGCTGCGGAGACCCAAGTGTTAACAAGGAGCACACTGTATCATCTCTCCCGCCGAAGCCAAGAAAATTGTAAGTAACTTATCTCGGGACAGCGCTTGGGTGACGTTGGGAGGCAAAATAGCGAAAAAGAAAATTATTAAAAGAACACAAAATGGGAACGAATTTATCAAAAGTTGAATGGGATGTTTTTCATCAATTAGAGACAATGTTACAAGAAAAAGGTCACTCTGAAATTTCAAAAACTGAGCTTAAAACCTTACTTATCTGGGTTAAAGCGAATACGCAAGATTTAAATCTGCAGTCTGCTTTTACTTTTCATTTTTGGGATCAGATAAACTGGAGAATCTATAATCTAGTCTCTCTCAAAAAAGATGAAAGCTTAAGAGAACTTATGCCGGTTTGTAGAGCGCTGTTGGAGCACTGTTTTAAACAAACTGATAATAATAAGATCAACTTGGACTCAGAAAACAAAGCTTCTTGTTCTGTCTCATTAAATTCCAGTAAACCGGAGACTGTGTGAGTATCGGAGAATGTTACAAGTGTTGTTGCAAATGCTGAAAGTATTGCTTTGAACTCTGTTGAACAAAATCTTTCTTCTCTCTCTCTGGGAAAAAATGAGACTCTTTTGGACTTTTCTTCGCGTTGTTCTGTTAATGTAAAAATATGTGACTCTTGTAAGGGGGATGGAACAAAGTGTGTAAAAGATGGAAATGAAAAAGTGACTGTACTTCCTAAAATTGTTTGTGCAGGGACACTGAAACCTGAATTGGATTCTGTTGGGCCTGGGGTGGAGGCTGAGGTGGCTGCTTCCACTCGGGAAATTGTGTTCCGGGGAACTCTTTTTCAGTTAAGCAAAAACAGGGTTGTTCTGGTGTTTGTCAATCTATAGATACAGAGAAAGAAAAATTGGCTTTAAGGGTGGAGTCCTTTGAAAGGAAGAGATGGAAGAAACTCGCGACTGTGTTGTTGCTGAAATTCAAAAAGCTGGACTTGAAATCTCTGCAACGAAAATTCAACAAGTTTCACCTTAGAAGTACCTGGGATGGAAGATGATGGAAGACGATGGAAGACGACAATAATACCACAGAAAATTCAGATCCGAACCAGAGTCAACAACCTACAAGAGTTACAACAACTTCTAGGAGAAATCAACTGGGTCAGACCGATGGTGGGAATCACCAATGATGAACTGAGTCCGCTCTTCCATTTGCTGAGAGGAAGTTGCGACATCACTTCGCCAAGAACTTTAACCCCTGAAGCTCGTGCTGCTCTCGACAAAGTCACAGAAGCTCTTCAAAAAAGACAAGCTCATCGCTGCGTTCCTGAAAATCCTTTCTTTCTTGCAATCTTAGGAGAGAAGATGCAGCTTTGTGGTCTCATTTTCCAGTGGGATGCCGCAGAACAAGATCCTTTGTTAATAATGGAATGGGTTTTTCCTCCCTACAGGTTTTCAAAGACCATTTGCTCAGTTTTAGAAATGATTGCATACATTATAATTAAGGCTAGAACCAGATTGTTAACTTTGGCAGGTCAAGAATGTTCAGTTATCTATTTGCCATTGAAAAATGATTATTTCAATTGGGCAATGCAAAATTCTGATGATTTACAATATACATTCTTAGGTTTTCCAGGTGTTTGTTCCATACACTATCCAGCTCACAAACTACTGCAAGCAAAACTGAGTTTCAGAGAAAAACCTAAATTAAGTGAAGAACCTTTACATGCTGTGACTCTCTTCACTGATGGCTCTGGTAAAAGCCACAAGTCCGTTGTGACTTGGTTTAATCAAAAGACTGATGTTTGGGAATCTGATATTCAAACAGTAGAGGGATCCCCTCAAATTGTTGAGCTTGCTGCAGTAGTTTGAGCTTTTCAGCTGTTTCCTCAGCCTTTTAATTTGGTCACAGATTCTGCTTATGTTGCTAATGTAGTCAGGAGAATACAAGGTTCCATTTTAAAGGATGTTAGTAATGAAACTTTACATCGTTGGCTTTCATGTCTTTTTATAACTTTGCAATATAGAACTAATCCATATTTTGTTTCTCACATTAGGGCGCATTCTTCACTTCCTGGATTTTTAGTGGAAGGAAATGCAAGAGCGGACAAGCTGACAATGGTCATTTCTAACACATTGCCAAATATTTTTGAACAAGCAAAATTGAGTCATGCCTTTTTCCACCAAAATGCACAAGCACTCATGCGAATGTTCCAAATCACTAAAAGTCAAGCTAAAGCTATCATTCATACTTGCCCTGACTGTCAATTGGTACAACCTCCTGTTTCTACAGGAGCAATCAACCCCCGAGGCTTACAAAGCCTACAGTTGTGGCAAACAGGTGTTACTAAATAGCCTTCTTTTGGTAAATTTAAAAATATTCATGTTTCCATAGACACGTTCTCTGGTGCAGTTTTTGCTTCCCTTCACACAGGTGAAACTGGCAGCCATGCCTGTCATCATTTCCTGCAAGCTTTTGCTTCATTGGGTATACCCCAAGAAGTAAAAACTGACAATGGTCCCGCATACATATCTCAAAAATTGACCACATTTTTAAATGAATGGGGTGTTCGACACATTTTTGGTATTCCCCACTCTCCCACAAGCCAAGCAATCATTGAAAGAACACATCAAACCTTAAAACGCATATTAGATCAACAGAGAGGGGGAACGGAAATCACCCCACAGATGAGACTGAGTAAGGCTTTGTATGGTTTTAATTTTCTAAATAGTTCAAGTACAGAACCAGATCCACCAATCTTTAGACACTTTTCAAATAGCACACAGGCAAAACTGAAAGAACATCCTCCTCTTCTAATTAGAAACCCTGACTCTGGACAGATGGAAGGCCCGTTTCAATTAATAACGTGGGGCAAAGGGTATGCTTCTATTTCCACAGGTGCTGGAAGAATTAAGTGGGTTCCTGCCAAAAACGTCAAACCGTATCGCACTTCAGAACCTGTTGTCGAGCCTAGAACTGAGGAAGCGAGTACGCAGACGTGGACCGAATGGAAGGATCCCGGGTCTCGCCTGACGCCTCTTGTGCCTGACGTTCTTTGTGCATCGGTGGAACCCATGAACTCTGATTTTGTGCCAATGTTATTTATGAGTATACGAATTGAATGCTGAATGTTTGTCTAACGAAGCTAATTTTTGGCTGAAAATTTAGGTTATTGTTTTTGTTTAGAAAGAATTCTGCCAAAACTTAGTTCTTGAAAGAGATGGGGCAGAATCAAATGGTATACTTGTTTTGCTTGATGTTAATTGTTTTTTGTCGTGCAGATTTGCCTGTGGATCAACCGAAAATGAATGTTTGGGTGACCTTAGCCAAGGCTGCCGGATCGGATACTATATGCCTGTCTAATTCGGAACCAGAAAAGCCTTTCTCAACCTGTTTGGTTGGTGTGCCAGTGAAAGAGTTTCCTTTGGTCAGAAAAGAATCCAATGGTAAACCAGGTGGAATTGACAATGGAAACAGTCCTTCCTTCAATTGGAACATTTGGTCCAACAAACTTCTCAGGGCAGCAAATGTTTCAAACAGTTGGGATGTGTTTCTGGAGACGGACCAATATCCACGGCAATTGCCAAAAGGGTATTGGATCATTTGCGGAGACAGAGGTTGGCAAGGCATTCCAGCCCACCTTGAAGGTGGCCCTTGTAGCATTGGTATGCTTACCATAATTGCCCCCACTGCCAAAGCAGTGATGAAAAAGAAACAAAGGAAAACAAGAGCTGTTCCTCATTATGATGAGAACTGTCAGAGTGATTTTATGCCTTGGAATGCTGCCAGAAGGCTTTCAGCAGGTATATTTCTACCCCAATTGGCTTCAGCTGTGGCATTGAGACAATTAGATCGAGTTGGATGTTGGCTGAGCAAACAAGCTAATGCCACATCCTCCGCAATCAGTGATATGTTGACCGATGTTGATAGTATTAGACATGCTACTCTTCAAAACAGAGCAGCCATTGATTTTCTCTTACTGGCACAAGGACATGGTTGTGAGGAATTGGAAGGATTGTGTTGTATGAATTTGTCTGACCATTCCGAATCCATTCACAAAAGCATTCAAAAATTAAAGGATCTGACAGCCCAAATTAAAGAAGATGGAGGTTCCTGGTTGGATGATTTGTTTCAAAATTGGAGTTTTGCACCTTGGCTAAGGCAACTTTGCAAGATAGGTCTTTACATATTAGGTGTTCTAATACTGATATTGATAGTGGCACCTTGTATACTCTGTTGTCTTCGGAGAATGATGAACAAAACAGTCCGAGAAGTTTTTGTCATTCAAGCAGGAGAACTAGGAAGTAGAAGCACAGAGAGTGTACGAAATCTCACGAAAGCAGTAGATGAGGGTATTGACATGAACGAAGGTTTTGAATTAAGGCCTTGGAATCGACCAGAGTTTTTTGAACGATGCCTTGTGACTGTTGCCAAACGTGATTCATATCTCTCTTTCAGGGATTGGGTCTTCACAGCATTAAGTTGCTGTGCTGTAATATAGCAATGCTTCAGTTTAGTGAAAATAGGTCTTCAGCAGATAATAAGCAGAAATTTTGCAATAGAGCTATGAAACGCAAATAGCAAGCGACAAGAAAATGAAAGCTTCTGGGTCAAACAGAGAGGGGGAAATGTTGGAATCCATAAGGTTAGAGGATTTTTAAGAAATGGTTACAAAGAAGTATGTAGGCCTTAGACTGGAGTTTTGTTAGCATTGCAGAAAAGTTTCCCATGCAAGCAGAAAAAGTTTTCCATGCAAGCAGAAAAGTTTCCCAAGCAGTAGACGTGACAAATAACAATAGGCTTCTGTAGAATTGGCTTTAGGATGGCAACAAGGTTATTTAATGTATATCTTTAGAAGGTTAGCATGAATAGAACTCTGTTCTTTGTCTATTATCAACTAGTCTTTGTTTTAGCTACAATTACCTATGTTTTATAAGATTGGATAGAATGCTTGTCAAGATGTGTTTTCTGTGTCTGATTGGCTGAATTCTAGTCTGAGATGATTTTATGTATTGCTGTATGAGCCCTGTTGAAGGAGACATTTTTTGGTGTGGATCAGTGAGCTGTCATGTCTCCATTTTGTATTTTGAGACTGATGTGCTGGAAATAAAAGCAAAAATCTCTTCACTGGTCTGGTTACCATGTTATCCATATTTGGATATTTTGCCGCGACCTAGTGGGTTCCTTTTTTAAGGCGTGGGCTCCTGACACCATTGGACTTATACCTGTCCCGTCCCCCGCATATTGGTGCCTCGTGTGAGGACGTAGAATAGAAGAAAAACAAAGAAAAATCGTGGAAGTACCAGCTGCGGAGACCCAAGTGTTAACAAGGAGCACACTGTATCATCTCTCCCGCCGAAGCCAAGAAAATTGTAAGTAACTTATCTCGGGACAGCGCTTGGGTGACGTTGGGAGGCAAAATAGCGAAAAAGAAAATTATTAAAAGAACACAAAATGGGAACGAATTTATCAAAAGTTGAATGGGATGTTTTTCATCAATTAGAGACAATGTTACAAGAAAAAGGTCACTCTGAAATTTCAAAAACTGAGCTTAAAAACTTACTTATCTGGGTTAAAGCGAATACGCAAGATTTAAATCTGCAGTCTGCTTTTACTTTTCATTTTTGGGATCAGATAAACTGGAGAATCTATAATCTAGTCTCTCTCAAAAAAGATGAAAGCTTAAGAGAACTTATGCCGGTTTGTAGAGCGCTGTTGGAGCACTGTTTTAAACAAACTGATAATAATAAGATCAACTTGGACTCAGAAAACAAAGCTTCTGGTTCTGTCTCATTAAATTCCAGTAAACCGGAGACTGTGTGAGTATCGGAGAATGTTACAAGTGTTGTTGCAAATGCTGAAAGTATTGCTTTGAACTCTGTTGAACAAAATCTTTCTTCTCTCTCTCTGGGAAAAAATGAGACTCTTTTGGACTTTTCTTCGCGTTGTTCTGTTAATGTAAAAATATGTGACTCTTGTAAGGGGGATGGAACAAAGTGTGTAAAAGATGGAAATGAAAAAGTGACTGTACTTCCTAAAATTGTTTGTGCAGGGACACTGAAACCTGAATTGGATTCTGTTGGGCCTGGGGTGGAGGCTGAGGTGGCTGCTTCCACTCGGGAAATTGTGTTCCGGGGAACTCTTTTTCAGTTAAGCAAAAACAGGGTTGTTCTGGTGTTTGTCAATCTATAGATACAGAGAAAGAAAAATTGGCTTTAAGGGTGGAGTCCTTTGAAAGGAAGAGATGGAAGAAACTCGCGACTGTGTTGTTGCTGAAATTCAAAAAGCTGGACTTGAAATCTCTGCAACGAAAATTCAACAAGTTTCACCTTAGAAGTACCTGGGATGGAAGATGATGGAAGACGATGGAAGACGACAATAATACCACAGAAAATTCAGATCCGAACCAGAGTCAACAACCTACAAGAGTTACAACAACTTCTAGGAGAAATCAACTGGGTCAGACCGATGGTGGGAATCACCAATGATGAACTGAGTCCGCTCTTCCATTTGCTGAGAGGAAGTTGCGACATCACTTCGCCAAGAACTTTAACCCCTGAAGCTCGTGCTGCTCTCGACAAAGTCACAGAAGCTCTTCAAAAAAGACAAGCTCATCGCTGCGTTCCTGAAAATCCTTTCTTTCTTGCAATCTTAGGAGAGAAGATGCAGCTTTGTGGTCTCATTTTCCAGTGGGATGCCACAGAACAAGATCCTTTGTTAATAATGGAATGGGTTTTTCCTCCCTACAGGTTTTCAAAGACCATTTGCTCAGTTTTAGAAATGATTGCATACATTATAATTAAGGCTAGAACCAGATTGTTAACTTTGGCAGGTCAAGAATGTTCAGTTATCTATTTGCCATTGAAAAATGATTATTTCAATTGGGCAATGCAAAATTCTGATGATTTACAATATGCATTCTTAGGTTTTCCAGGTGTTTGTTCCATACACTATCCAGCTCACAAACTACTGCAAGCAAAACTGAGTTTCAGAGAAAAACCTAAATTAAGTGAAGAACCTTTACATGCTGTGACTCTCTTCACTGATGGCTCTGGTAAAAGCCACAAGTCCGTTGTGACTTCGTTTAATCAAAAGACTGATGTTTGGGAATCTGATATTCAAACAGTAGAGGGATCCCCTCAAATTGTTGAGCTTGCTGCAGTAGTTTGAGCTTTTCAGCTGTTTCCTCAGCCTTTTAATTTGGTCACAGATTCTGCTTATGTTGCTAATGTAGTCAGGAGAATAGAAGGTTCCATTTTAAAGGATGTTAGTAATGAAACTTTACATCGTTGGCTTTCATGTCTTTTTATAACTTTGCAATATAGAACTAATCCATATTTTGTTTCTCACATTAGGGCGCATTCTTCACTTCCTGGATTTTTAGTGGAAGGAAATGCAAGAGCGGACAAACTGACAATGGTCATTTCTAACACATTGCCAAATATTTTTGAACAAGCAAAATTGAGTCATGCCTTTTTCCACCAAAATGCACAAGCACTCATGCGAATGTTCCAAATCACTAAAAGTCAAGCTAAAGCTATCATTCATACTTGCCCTGACTGTCAATTGGTACAACCTCCTGTTTCTACAGGAGCAATCAACCCCCGAGGCTTACAAAGCCTACAGTTGTGGCAAACAGGTGTTACTAAATAGCCTTCTTTTGGTAAATTTAAAAATATTCATGTTTCCATAGACACGTTCTCTGGTGCAGTTTTTGCTTCCCTTCACACAGGTGAAACTGGCAGCCATGCCTGTCATCATTTCCTGCAAGCTTTTGCTTCATTGGGTATACCCCAAGAAGTAAAAACTGACAATGGTCCCGCATACATATCTCAAAAATTGGCCACATTTTTAAATGAATGGGGTGTTCGACACATTTTTGGTATTCCCCACTCTCCCACAAGCCAAGCAATCATTGAAAGAACACATCAAACCTTAAAACGCATATTAGATCAACAGAGAGGGGGAACGGAAATCACCCCACAGATGAGACTGAGTAAGGCTTTGTATGGTTTTAATTTTCTAAATAGTTCAAGTACAGAACCAGATCCACCAATCTTTAGACACTTTTCAAATAGCACACAGGCAAAACTGAAAGAACATCCTCCTCTTCTAATTAGAAACCCTGACTCTGGACAGATGGAAGGCCCGTTTCAATTAATAACGTGGGGCAAAGGGTATGCTTCTATTTCCACAGGTGCTGGAAGAATTAAGTGGGTTCCTGCCAAAAACGTCAAACCGTATCGCACTTCAGAACCTGTTGTCGAGCCTAGAACTGAGGAAGCGAGTACGCAGACGTGGACCGAATGGAAGGATCCCGGGTCTCGCCTGACGCCTCTTGTGCCTGACGTTCTTTGTGCATCGGTGGAACCCATGAACTCTGATTTTGTGCCAATGTTATTTATGAGTATACGAATTGAATGCTGAATGTTTGTCTAACGAAGCTAATTTTTGGCTGAAAATTTAGGTTATTGTTTTTGTTTAGAAAGAATTCTGCCAAAACTTAGTTCTTGAAAGAGATGGGGCAGAATCAAATGGTATACTTGTTTTGCTTGATGTTAATTGTTTTTTGTCGTGCAGATTTGCCTGTGGATCAACCGAAAACGAATGTTTGGGTGACCTTAGCCAAGGCTGCCGGATCGGATACTATATGCCTTTCGAATTCGGAACCAGAAAAGCCTTTCTCAACCTGTTTGGTTGGTGTGCCAGTGAAAGAGTTTCCTTTGGTCAGAAAAGAATCCAATGGTAAACCAGGTGGAATTGACAATGGAAACAGTCCTTCCTTCAATTGGAACATTTGGTCCAACAAACTTCTCAGGGCAGCAAATGTTTCAAACAGTTGGGATGTGTTTCTGGAGACGGACCAATATCCACGGCAATTGCCAAAAGGGTATTGGATCATTTGCGGAGACAGAGGTTGGCAAGGCATTCCAGCCCACCTTGAAGGTGGCCCTTGTAGCATTGGTATGCTTACCATAATTGCCCCCACTGCCAAAGCAGTGATGAAAAAGAAACAAAGGAAAACAAGAGCTGTTCCTCATTATGATGAGAACTGTCAGAGTGATTTTATGCCTTGGAATGCCGCCAGAAGGCTTTCAGCAGGTATATTTCTACCCCAATTGGCTTCAGCTGTGGCATTGAGACAATTAGATCGAGTTGGATGTTGGCTGAGCAAACAAGCTAATGCCACATCCTCCGCAATCAGTGATATGTTGACCGATGTTGATAGTATTAGACATGCTACTCTTCAAAACAGAGCAGCCATTGATTTTCTCTTACTGGCACAAGGACATGGTTGTGAGGAATTGGAAGGATTGTGTTGTATGAATTTGTCTGATCATTCCGAATCCATTCACAAAAGCATTCAAAAATTAAAGGATCTGACAGCCCAAATTAAAGAAGATGGAGGTTCCTGGTTGGATGATTTGTTTCAAAATTGGAGTTTTGCACCTTGGCTAAGGCAACTTTGCAAGATAGGTCTTTACATATTAGGTGTTCTAATACTGATATTGATAGTGGCACCTTGTATACTCTGTTGTCTTCGGCGAATGATGAACAAAACAGTCCGAGAAGTTTTTGTCATTCAAGCAGGAGAACTAGGAAGTAGAAGCACAGAGAGTGTACGAAATCTCACGAAAGCAGTAGATGAGGGTATTGACATGAACGAAGGTTTTGAATTAAGGCCTTGGAATCGACCAGAGTTTTTTGAACGATGCCTTGTGACTGTTGCCAAACGTGATTCATATCTCTCTTTCAGGGATTGGGTCTTCACAGCATTAAGTTGCTGTGCTGTAATATAGCAATGCTTCAGTTTAGTGAAAATAGGTCTTCAGCAGATAATAAGCAGAAATTTTGCAATAGAGCTATGAAACGCAAATAGCAAGCGACAAGAAAATGAAAGCTTCTGGGTCAAACAGAGAGGGGGAAATGTTGGAATCCATAAGGTTAGAGGATTTTTAAGAAATGGTTACAAAGAAGTATGTAGGCCTTAGACTGGAGTTTTGTTAGCATTGCAGAAAAGTTTCCCATGCAAGCAGAAAAAGTTTTCCATGCAAGCAGAAAAGTTTCCCAAGCAGTAGACGTGACAAATAACAATAGGCTTCTGTAGAATAGGCTTTAGGATGGCAACAAGGTTATTTAATGTATATCTTTAGAAGGTTAGCATGAATAGAACTCTGTTCTTTGTCTCTTATCAACTAGTCTTTGTTTTAGCTACGATTACCTATGTTTTATAAGATTGGATAGAATGCTTGTCAAGATGTGTTTTCTGTGTCTGATTGGCTGAATTCTAGTCTGAGATGATTTTATGTATTGCTGTATGAGCCCTGTTGAAGGAGACATTTTTTGGTGTGGATCAGTGAGCTGTCATGTCTCCATTTTGTATTTTGAGACTGATGTGCTGGAAATAAAAGCAAAAATCTCTTCACTGGTCTGGTTACCATGTTATCCATATTTGGATATTTTGCCGCGACCTAGTGGGTTCCTTTTTTAAGGCGTGGGCTCCTGACACCATTGGATTTATACCTGTCCCGTCCCCCGCATATTGGTGCCTCGTGTGAGGACGTAGAATAGAAGAAAAACAAAGAAAAATCGTGGAAGTACCAGCTGCGGAGACCCAAGTGTTAACAAGGAGCACACTGTATCATCTCTCCCGCCGAAGCCAAGAAAATTGTAAGTAACTTATCTCGGGACAGCGCTTGGGTGACGTTGGGAGGCAAAATAGCGAAAAAGAAAATTATTAAAAGAACACAAAAATGGGAACGAATTTATCAAAAGTTGAATGGGATGTTTTTCATCAATTAGAGACAATGTTACAAGAAAAAGGTCACTCTGAAATTTCAAAAACTGAGCTTAAAAACTTACTTATCTGGGTTAAAGCGAATACGCAAGATTTAAATCTGCAGTCTGCTTTTACTTTTCATTTTTGGGATCAGATAAACTGGAGAATCTATAATCTAGTCTCTCTCAAAAAAGATGAAAGCTTAAGAGAACTTATGCCGGTTTGTAGAGCGCTGTTGGAGCACTGTTTTAAACAAACTGATAATAATAAGATCAACTTGGACTCAGAAAACAAAGCTTCTGGTTCTGTCTCATTAAATTCCAGTAAACCGGAGACTGTGTGAGTATCGGAGAATGTTACAAGTGTTGTTGCAAATGCTGAAAGTATTGCTTTGAACTCTGTTGAACAAAATCTTTCTTCTCTCTCTCTGGGAAAAAATGAGACTCTTTTGGACTTTTCTTCGCGTTGTTCTGTTAATGTAAAAATATGTGACTCTTGTAAGGGGGATGGAACAAAGTGTGTAAAAGATGGAAATGAAAAAGTGACTGTACTTCCTAAAATTGTTTGTGCAGGGACACTGAAACCTGAATTGGATTCTGTTGGGCCTGGGGTGGAGGCTGAGGTGGCTGCTTCCACTCGGGAAATTGTGTTCCGGGGAACTCTTTTTCAGTTAAGCAAAAACAGGGTTGTTCTGGTGTTTGTCAATCTATAGATACAGAGAAAGAAAAATTGGCTTTAAGGGTGGAGTCCTTTGAAAGGAAGAGATGGAAGAAACTCGCGACTGTGTTGTTGCTGAAATTCAAAAAGCTGGACTTGAAATCTCTGCAACGAAAATTCAACAAGTTTCACCTTAGAAGTACCTGGGATGGAAGATGATGGAAGACGATGGAAGACGACAATAATACCACAGAAAATTCAGATCCGAACCAGAGTCAACAACCTACAAGAGTTACAACAACTTCTAGGAGAAATCAACTGGGTCAGACCGATGGTGGGAATCACCAATGATGAACTGAGTCCGCTCTTCCATTTGCTGAGAGGAAGTTGCGACATCACTTCGCCAAGAACTTTAACCCCTGAAGCTCGTGCTGCTCTCGACAAAGTCACAGAAGCTCTTCAAAAAAGACAAGCTCATCGCTGCGTTCCTGAAAATCCTTTCTTTCTTGCAATCTTAGGAGAGAAGATGCAGCTTTGTGGTCTCATTTTCCAGTGGGATGCCACAGAACAAGATCCTTTGTTAATAATGGAATGGGTTTTTCCTCCCTACAGGTTTTCAAAGACCATTTGCTCAGTTTTAGAAATGATTGCATACATTATAATTAAGGCTAGAACCAGATTGTTAACTTTGGCAGGTCAAGAATGTTCAGTTATCTATTTGCCATTGAAAAATGATTATTTCAATTGGGCAATGCAAAATTCTGATGATTTACAATATGCATTCTTAGGTTTTCCAGGTGTTTGTTCCATACACTATCCAGCTCACAAACTACTGCAAGCAAAACTGAGTTTCAGAGAAAAACCTAAATTAAGTGAAGAACCTTTACATGCTGTGACTCTCTTCACTGATGGCTCTGGTAAAAGCCACAAGTCCGTTGTGACTTGGTTTAATCAAAAGACTGATGTTTGGGAATCTGATATTCAAACAGTAGAGGGATCCCCTCAAATTGTTGAGCTTGCTGCAGTAGTTTGAGCTTTTCAGCTGTTTCCTCAGCCTTTTAATTTAGTCACAGATTCTGCTTATGTTGCTAATGTAGTCAGGAGAATAGAAGGTTCCATTTTAAAGGATGTTAGTAATGAAACTTTACATCGTTGGCTTTCATGTCTTTTTATAACTTTGCAATATAGAACTAATCCATATTTTGTTTCTCACATTAGGGCGCATTCTTCACTTCCTGGATTTTTAGTGGAAGGAAATGCAAGAGCGGACAAGCTGACAATGGTCATTTCTAACACATTGCCAAATATTTTTGAACAAGCAAAATTGAGTCATGCCTTTTTCCACCAAAATGCACAAGCACTCATGCGAATGTTCCAAATCACTAAAAGTCAAGCTAAAGCTATCATTCATACTTGCCCTGACTGTCAATTGGTACAACCTCCTGTTTCTACAGGAGCAATCAACCCCCGAGGCTTACAAAGCCTACAGTTGTGGCAAACAGGTGTTACTAAATAGTCTTCTTTTGGTAAATTTAAAAATATTCATGTTTCCATAGACACGTTCTCTGGTGCAGTTTTTGCTTCCCTTCACACAGGTGAAACTGGCAGCCATGCCTGTCATCATTTCCTGCAAGCTTTTGCTTCATTGGGTATACCCCAAGAAGTAAAAACTGACAATGGTCCCGCATACATATCTCAAAAATTGGCCACATTTTTAAATGAATGGGGTGTTCGACACATTTTTGGTATTCCCCACTCTCCCACAAGCCAAGCAATCATTGAAAGAACACATCAAACCTTAAAACGCATATTAGATCAACAGAGAGGGGGAACGGAAATCACCCCACAGATGAGACTGAGTAAGGCTTTGTATGGTTTTAATTTTCTAAATAGTTCAAGTACAGAACCAGATCCACCAATCTTTAGACACTTTTCAAATAGCACACAGGCAAAACTGAAAGAACATCCTCCTCTTCTAATTAGAAACCCTGACTCTGGACAGATGGAAGGCCCGTTTCAATTAATAACGTGGGGCAAAGGGTATGCTTCTATTTCCACAGGTGCTGGAAGAATTAAGTGGGTTCCTGCCAAAAACGTCAAACCGTATCGCACTTCAGAACCTGTTGTCGAGCCTAGAACTGAGGAAGCGAGTACGCAGACGTGGACCGAATGGAAGGATCCCGGGTCTCGCCTGACGCCTCTTGTGCCTGACGTTCTTTGTGCATCAGTGGAACCCATGAACTCTGATTTTGTGCCAATGTTATTTATGAGTATACGAATTGAATGCTGAATGTTTGTTTTACAAAGCTAGTTTTTGGCTGAAAATTTAGGTTATTGTTTTTGTTTAGAAAGAATTCTGCCAAAACTTAGTTCTTGAAAGAGATGGGGCAGAATCAAATGGTATACTTGTTTTGCTTGATGTTAATTGTTTTTTGTCGTGCAGATTTGCCTGTGGATCAACCGAAAACGAATGTTTGGGTGACCTTAGCCAAGGCTGCCGGATCGGATACTATATGCCTGTCGAATTCGGAACCAGAAAAGCCTTTCTCAACCTGTTTGGTTGGTGTGCCAGTGAAAGAGTTTCCTTTGGTCAGAAAAGAATCCAATGGTAAACCAGGTGGAATTGACAATGGAAACAGTCCTTCCTTCAATTGGAACATTTGGTCCAACAAACTTCTCAGGGCAGCAAATGTTTCAAACAGTTGGGATGTGTTTCTGGAGACGGACCAATATCCACGGCAATTGCCAAAAGGGTATTGGATCATTTGCGGAGACAGAGGTTGGCAAGGCATTCCAGCCCACCTTGAAGGTGGCCCTTGTAGCATTGGTATGCTTACCATAATTGCCCCCACTGCCAAAGCAGTGATGAAAAAGAAACAAAGGAAAACAAGAGCTGTTCCTCATTATGATGAGAACTGTCAGAGTGATTTTATGCCTTGGAATGCCGCCAGAAGGCTTTCAGCAGGTATATTTCTACCCCAATTGGCTTCAGCTGTGGCATTGAGACAATTAGATCGAGTTGGATGTTGGCTGAGCAAACAAGCTAATGCCACATCCTCCGCAATCAGTGATATGTTGACCGATGTTGATAGTATTAGACATGCTACTCTTCAAAACAGAGCAGCCATTGATTTTCTCTTACTGGCACAAGGACATGGTTGTGAGGAATTTGAAGGATTGTGTTGTATGAATTTGTCTGATCATTCTGAATCCATTCACAAAAGCATTCAAAAATTAAAGGATCAGACAGCCCAAATTAAAGAAGATGGAGGTTCCTGGTTGGATGATTTGTTTCAAAATTGGAGTTTTGCACCTTGGCTAAGGCAACTTTGCAAGATAGGTCTTTACATATTAGGTGTTCTAATACTGATATTGATAGTGGCACCTTGTATACTCTGTTGTCTTCGGCGAATGATGAACAAAACAGTCCGAGAAGTTTTTGTCATTCAAGCAGGAGAACTAGGAAGTAGAAGCACAGAGAGTGTACGAAATCTCACGAAAGCAGTAGATGAGGGTATTGACATGAACGAAGGTTTTGAATTAAGGCCTTGGAATCGACCAGAGTTTTTTGAACGATGCCTTGTGACTGTTGCCAAACGTGATTCATATCTCTCTTTCAGGGATTGGGTCTTCACAGCATTAAGTTGCTGTGCTGTAATATAGCAATGCTTCAGTTTAGTGAAAATAGGTCTTCAGCAGATAATAAGCAGAAATTTTGCAATAGAGCTATGAAACGCAAATAGCAAGCGACAAGAAAATGAAAGCTTCTGGGTCAAACAGAGAGGGGGAAATGTTGGAATCCATAAGGTTAGAGGATTTTTAAGAAATGGTTACAAAGAAGTATGTAGGCCTTAGACTGGAGTTTTGTTAGCATTGCAGAAAAGTTTCCCATGCAAGCAGAAAAAGTTTTCCATGCAAGCAGAAAAGTTTCCCAAGCAGTAGACGTGACAAATAACAATAGGCTTCTGTAGAATTGGCTTTAGGATGGCAACAAGGTTATTTAATGTATATCTTTAGAAGATTAGCATGAATAGAACTCTGTTCTTTGTCTATTATCAACTAGTCTTTGTTTTAGCTACAATTACCTATGTTTTATAAGATTGGATAGAATGCTTGTCAAGATGTGTTTTCTGTGTCTGATTGGCTGAATTCTAGTCTGAGATGATTTTATGTATTGCTGTATGAGCCCTGTTGAAGGAGACATTTTTTGGTGTGGATCAGTGAGCTGTCATGTCTCCATTTTGTATTTTGAGACTGATGTGCTGGAAATAAAAGCAAAAATCTCTTCACTGGTCTGGTTACCATGTTATCCATATTTGGATATTTTGCCGCGACCTAGTGGGTTCCTTTTTTAAGGCGTGGGCTCCTGACACCATTGGACTTATACCTGTCCCGTCCCCCGCATATTGGTGCCTCGTGTGAGGACGTAGAATAGAAGAAAAACAAAGAAAAATCGTGGAAGTACCAGCTGCGGAGACCCAAGTGTTAACAAGGAGCACACTGTATCATCTCTCCCGCCGAAGCCAAGAAAATTGTAAGTAACTTATCTCGGGACAGCGCTTGGGTGACGTTGGGAGGCAAAATAGCGAAAAAGAAAATTATTAAAAGAACACAAAAATGGGAACGAATTTATCAAAAGTTGAATGGGATGTTTTTCATCAATTAGAGACAATGTTACAAGAAAAAGGTCACTCTGAAATTTCAAAAACTGAGCTTAAAAACTTACTTATCTGGGTTAAAGCGAATACGCAAGATTTAAATCTGCAGTCTGCATTTACTTTTCATTTTTGGGATCAGATAAACTGGAGAATCTATAATCTAGTCTCTCTCAAAAAAGATGAAAGCTTAAGAGAACTTATGCCGGTTTGTAGAGCGCTGTTGGAGCACTGTTTTAAACAAACTGATAATAATAAGATCAACTTGGACTCAGAAAACAAAGCTTCTTGTTCTGTCTCATTAAATTCCAGTAAACCGGAGACTGTGTGAGTATCGGAGAATGTTACAAGTGTTGTTGCAAATGCTGAAAGTATTGCTTTGAACTCTGTTGAACAAAATCTTTCTTCTCTCTCTCTGGGAAAAAATGAGACTCTTTTGGACTTTTCTTCGCGTTGTTCTGTTAATGTAAAAATATGTGACTCTTGTAAGGGGGATGGAACAAAGTGTGTAAAAGATGGAAATGAAAAAGTGACTGTACTTCCTAAAATTGTTTGTGCAGGGACACTGAAACCTGAATTGGATTCTGTTTGGCCTGGGGTGGAGGCTGAGGTGGCTGCTTCCACTCGGGAAATTGTGTTCCGGGGAACTCTTTTTCAGTTAAGCAAAAACAGGGTTGTTCTGGTGTTTGTCAATCTATAGATACAGAGAAAGAAAAATTGGCTTTAAGGGTGGAGTCCTTTGAAAGGAAGAGATGGAAGAAACTCGCGACTGTGTTGTTGCTGAAATTCAAAAAGCTGGACTTGAAATCTCTGCAACGAAAATTCAACAAGTTTCACCTTAGAAGTACCTGGGATGGAAGATGATGGAAGACGATGGAAGACGACAATAATACCACAGAAAATTCAGATCCGAACCAGAGTCAACAACCTACAAGAGTTACAACAACTTCTAGGAGAAATCAACTGGGTCAGACCGATGGTGGGAATCACCAATGATGAACTGAGTCCGCTCTTCCATTTGCTGAGAGGAAGTTGCGACATCACTTCGCCAAGAACTTTAACCCCTGAAGCTCGTGCTGCTCTCGACAAAGTCACAGAAGCTCTTCAAAAAAGACAAGCTCATCGCTGCGTTCCTGAAAATCCTTTCTTTCTTGCAATCTTAGGAGAGAAGATGCAGCTTTGTGGTCTCATTTTCCAGTGGGATGCCACAGAACAAGATCCTTTGTTAATAATGGAATGGGTTTTTCCTCCCTACAGGTTTTCAAAGACCATTTGCTCAGTTTTAGAAATGATTGCATACATTATAATTAAGGCTAGAACCAGATTGTTAACTTTGGCAGGTCAAGAATGTTCAGTTATCTATTTGCCATTGAAAAATGATTATTTCAATTGGGCAATGCAAAATTCTGATGATTTACAATATGCATTCTTAGGTTTTCCAGGTGTTTGTTCCATACACTATCCAGCTCACAAACTACTGCAAGCAAAACTGAGTTTCAGAGAAAAACCTAAATTAAGTGAAGAACCTTTACATGCTGTGACTCTCTTCACTGATGGCTCTGGTAAAAGCCACAAGTCCGTTGTGACTTGGTTTAATCAAAAGACTGATGTTTGGGAATCTGATATTCAAACAGTAGAGGGATCCCCTCAAATTGTTGAGCTTGCTGCAGTAGTTTGAGCTTTTCAGCTGTTTCCTCAGCCTTTTAATTTAGTCACAGATTCTGCTTATGTTGCTAATGTAGTCAGGAGAATAGAAGGTTCCATTTTAAAGGATGTTAGTAATGAAACTTTACATCGTTGGCTTTCATGTCTTTTTATAACTTTGCAATATAGAACTAATCCATATTTTGTTTCTCACATTAGGGCGCATTCTTCACTTCCTGGATTTTTAGTGGAAGGAAATGCAAGAGCGGACAAGCTGACAATGGTCATTTCTAACACATTGCCAAATATTTTTGAACAAGCAAAATTGAGTCATGCCTTTTTCCACCAAAATGCACAAGCACTCATGCGAATGTTCCAAATCACTAAAAGTCAAGCTAAAGCTATCATTCATACTTGCCCTGACTGTCAATTGTACAACCTCCTGTTTCTACAGGAGCAATCAACCCCCGAGGCTTACAAAGCCTACAGTTGTGGCAAACAGGTGTTACTAAATAGCCTTCTTTTGGTAAATTTAAAAATATTCATGTTTCCATAGACACGTTCTCTGGTGCAGTTTTTGCTTCCCTTCACACAGGTGAAACTGGCAGCCATGCCTGTCATCATTTCCTGCAAGCTTTTGCTTCATTGGGTATACCCCAAGAAGTAAAAACTGACAATGGTCCCGCATACATATCTCAAAAATTGGCCACATTTTTAAATGAATGGGGTGTTCGACACATTTTTGGTATTCCCCACTCTCCCACAAGCCAAGCAATCATTGAAAGAACACATCAAACCTTAAAACGCATATTAGATCAACAGAGAGGGGGAACGGAAATCACCCCACAGATGAGACTGAGTAAGGCTTTGTAGGGTTTTAATTTTCTAAATAGTTCAAGTACAGAACCAGATCCACCAATCTTTAGACACTTTTCAAATAGCACACAGGCAAAACTGAAAGAACATCCTCCTCTTCTAATTAGAAACCCTGACTCTGGACAGATGGAAGGCCCGTTTCAATTAATAACGTGGGGCAAAGGGTATGCTTCTATTTCCACAGGTGCTGGAAGAATTAAGTGGGTTCCTGCCAAAAACGTCAAACCGTATCGCACTTCAGAACCTGTTGTCGAGCCTAGAACTGAGGAAGCGAGTACGCAGACGTGGACCGAATGGAAGGATCCCGGGTCTCGCCTGACGCCTCTTGTGCCTGACGTTCTTTGTGCATCGGTGGAACCCATGAACTCTGATTTTGTGCCAATGTTATTTATGAGTATACGAATTGAATGCTGAATGTTTGTTTAACAAAGCTAATTTTTGGCTGAAAATTTAGGTTATTGTTTTTGTTTAGAAAGAATTCTGCCAAAACTTAGTTCTTGAAAGAGATGGGGAAGAATCAAATGGTATACTTGTTTTGCTTGATTTTAATTGTTTTTTGTCGTGCAGATTTGCCTGTGGATCAACCGAAAACGAGTGTTTGGGTGACCTTAGCCAAGGCTGCCGGATCGGATACTATATGTCTGTCTAATTCGGAAACCAGAAAAGCCTTTCTCAACCTGTTTGGTTGGTGTGCCAGTGAAAGAGTTTCCTTTGGTCAGAAAAGAATCCAATGGTAAACCAGGTGGAATTGACAATGGAAACAGTCCTTCCTTCAATTGGAACATTTGTTCGAAAAAACTTCTCAGGGCAGCAAATGTTTCAAACAGTTGGGATGTGTTTCTGGAGACGGACCAATATCCACGGCAATTGCCAGAAGGGTATTGGATCATTTGCGGAGACAGAGGTTGGCAAGGCATTCCAGCCCACCTTGAAGGTGGCCCTTGTAGCATTGGTATGCTTACCATAATTGCCCCCACTGCCAAAGCAGTGATGAAAAAGAAACAAAGGAAAACAAGAGCTGTTCCTCATTATGATGAGAACTGTCAGAGTGATTTTATGCCTTGGAATGCCGCCAGAAGGCTTTCAGCAGGTATATTTCTACCCCAATTGGCTTCAGCTGTGGCATTGAGACAATTAGATCAAGTTGGATGTTGGCTGAGCAAACAAGCTAATGCCACATCCTCCGCAATCAGTGATATGTTGACCGATGTTGATAGTATTAGACATGCTACTCTTCAAAACAGAGCAGCCATTGATTTTCTCTTACTGGCACAAGGACATGGTTGTGAGGAATTGGAAGGATTGTGTTGTATGAATTTGTCTGATCATTCCGAATCCATTCACAAAAGCATTCAAAAATTAAAGGATCTGACAGCCCAAATTAAAGAAGATGGAGGTTCCTGGTTGGATGATTTGTTTCAAAATTGGAGTTTTGCACCTTGGCTAAGGCAACTTTGCAAGATAGGTCTTTACATATTAGGTGTTCTAATACTGATATTGATAGTGGCACCTTGTATACTCTGTTGTGTTCGGCGAATGATGAACAAAACAGTCCGAGAAGTTTTTGTCATTCAAGCAGGAGAATTAGGAAGTAGAAGCACAGAGAGTGTACGAAATCTCACGAAAGCAGTAGATGAGGGTATTGACATGAACGAAGGTTTTGAATTAAGGCCTTGGAATCGACCAGAGTTTTTTGAACGATGCCTTGTGACTGTTGCCAAACGTGATTCATATCTCTCTTTCAGGGATTGGGTCTTCACAGCATTAAGTTGCTGTGCCGTAATATAGCAATGCTTCAGTTTAGTGAAAATAGGTCTTCAGCAGATAATAAGCAGAAATTTTGCAATAGAGCTATGAAACGCAAATAGCAAGCGACAAGAAAATGAAAGCTTCTGGGTCAAACAGAGAGGGGGAAATGTTGGAATCCATAAGGTTAGAGGATTTTTAAGAAATGGTTACAAAGAAGTATGTAGGCCTTAGACTGGAGTTTTGTTAGCATTGCAGAAAAGTTTCCCATGCAAGCAGAAAAAGTTTTCCATGCAAGCAGATAAGTAAGTTTTTAAGCTCAGTTTTTGAAATTTCAGAGTGACCTTTTTCTTGTAACATTGTCTCTAATTGATGAAAAACATCCCATTCAACTTTTGATAAATTCGTTCCCATTTTTGTGTTCTTTTAATAATTTTCTTTTTCGCTATTTTGCCTCCCAACGTCACCCAAGCGCTCTCCCGAGATAAGTTACTTACAATTTTCTTGGCTTCGGCGGGAGAGATGATACAGTGTGCTCCTTGTTAACACTTGGGTCTCCGCAGCTGGTACTTCCACGATTTTTCTTTGTTTTTCTTCTATTCTACGTCCTCACACGAGGCACCAATATGCGGGGGACGCGACAGGTATAAGTCCAATGGTGTCAGGAGCCCACGCCTTAAAA
Source organism: Melospiza melodia melodia (assembly GCF_035770615.1). Taxonomy (NCBI): domain Eukaryota; kingdom Metazoa; phylum Chordata; class Aves; order Passeriformes; family Passerellidae; genus Melospiza; species Melospiza melodia. Next base: position 45,734,660 of record NC_086225.1, on the reverse strand, counting down.
AAGGAACCCACTAGGTCGCGGCAAAATATCCAAATATGGATAACATGGTAACCAGACCAGTGAAGAGATTTTTGCTTTTATTTCCAGCACATCAGTCTCAAAATACAAAATGGAGACATGACAGCTCACTGATCCACACCAAAAAATGTCTCCTTCAACAGGGCTCATACAGCAATACATAAAATCATCTCAGACTAGAATTCAGCCAATCAGACACAGAAAACACATCTTGACAAGCATTCTATCCAATCTTATAAAACATAGGTAATCGTAGCTAAAACAAAGACTAGTTGATAAGAGACAAAGAACAGAGTTCTATTCATGCTAACCTTCTAAAGATATACATTAAATAACCTTGTTGCCATCCTAAAGCCAATTCTACAGAAGCCTATTGTTATTTGTCACGTCTACTGCTTGGGAAACTTTTCTGCTTGCATGGAAAACTTTTTCTGCTTGCATGGGAAACTTTTCTGCAATGCTAACAAAACTCCAGTCTAAGGCCTACATACTTCTTTGTAACCATTTCTTAAAAATCCTCTAACCTTATGGATTCCAACATTTCCCCCTCTCTGTTTGACCCAGAAGCTTTCATTTTCTTGTCGCTTGCTATTTGCGTTTCATAGCTCTATTGCAAAATTTCTGCTTATTATCTGCTGAAGACCTATTTTCACTAAACTGAAGCATTGCTATATTACGGCACAGCAACTTAATGCTGTGAAGACCCAATCCCTGAAAGAGAGATATGAATCACGTTTGGCAACAGTCACAAGGCATCGTTCAAAAAACTCTGGTCGATTCCAAGGCCTTAATTCAAAACCTTCGTTCATGTCAATACCCTCATCTACTGCTTTCGTGAGATTTCGTACACTCTCTGTGCTTCTACTTCCTAATTCTCCTGCTTGAATGACAAAAACTTCTCGGACTGTTA